>NC_141693.1:935006250-936449311 GCF_964263255.1 Lissotriton vulgaris | reverse complement strand
GCAGAGGCAGTATTGCAGAGGAATATTTCTCCGCTTGCTGAGAAAAGAAAAAAAAAGAAAGCTCATTCCTCAGCCTTTTCCATGCCTCGATCAATAGATATGGTAAGTCAAACTCTCATTTAATCATTTTGCCATTAATTAAAAGTTCATAGTATCTGATGGCTCTCAGTGCCTTTTAGTAGGGTCTTCCGCATAAATATAATCTTCTAAGGCGGTAGCAATATGAATGACGCTATGGCCATCATGATAGTTTCTCAAAGACTTTGACTGTCTATGTGGCTGACAAAATCTTCTTTAGGTAGTTTTGCAGGCAATATGTCCTCCGGGGTACTTACCATCTTTTAGGCTGGAATGAGGTGTCTTAGGTTAGAGCAATTGACTTACTTTCTGATGGAGGGAAGCTATTTAACCGTTTTCCCTGCTCTCTGTGAGTGGGACTCTGATACTCAAGATGGACCGCTAATTAGAAACTGTGTTCTAACTCTATCCCTCTTTAAATAGGATCCCAATGCTTTCAATGGTGCAGAGTATTTTCCCATTACACATCCTACTTGCTGTGCAGTCATATTCCCAGATACTTAACTAGTGTGTAATTGCTGATGTCTGGTCCTCCGGTGTAATCGTCACCCAGGGCGATTGGCCAAGTGGTGCCATTACATCCCAAAACTACAGCAGGATGTCATCTGACATGAGGGCCAATCAGTTGCTTCTTCTAAATCTAGCCCTCTTTAAATAGGAGCCCAATGCTTTCAATGGTGCAGTGTACTTTCCCATTGCACCTCCTACTTGCTGTGCTGTCATATTCACAGACAGTTACCTAGTGTGTAATTGCTGATGTCTGGTCCTCCGGTGTAATCGTCACCCAGGACGATTGGTCACGTGGTGCCATTACTTCACAAAGCTACAGCAGGATGTCATCTGACATGAGGGCCAATCAGTTGCCTAGTACGCAATAGGATACATGTCTCATCGTATAGAAAAGGGAGCAATGTAGACAGGATGCCCAGCTGAAGACTAAGGTGGTGAGATGAAAGGAACTAGGCCATTTTTCGAGACTTATACATTTGTTTAAAGGATTGGTTGATCATACCATTCTGGAGTTCTCTATAGGTTTACTGAGAGGGATGTGCTAAAATGAAGATGTTAGAATCTGTTATTCATAGTTTTTTCTTATTCCCACAAACGGTAGCATAAACCTTCCTCCCTTAACGTATCAGATCCCTGACTTGCTATGGTGTACCATAACCTAAAATAATTCCTGTGAGAAGGGTACGCAATCTCTTGGCTGCCAAAGAGATCTTTCTATCTAAGTCCTCATATAGGTGCTAGAGTTGTGTACAGAGTACCAGCAAATGAGGCACAGGATTGAAAGAAGTCTGCTAGGTTGAAATCTAAATTGAGAATATAATTTTTAGTGAGCTTTGGATTTTCACAATATTAGACACGCCATAGTACTAATAATTGACTCTTTATAGAAATCATTTTTTGGTAGTGTTGCATTTGGTTTGGAAGTATTCAAGTTCTAAAAATTGACTGACAGTGGACTTTTCCATCTGCAGAATATACTGAATGACCAGCAGAGGCAGTATTGCAGAGGAATATTTCTCCGCTTGCTGAGAAAAGAAAAAAAAAGAAAGCTCATTCCTCAGCCTTTTCCATGCCTCGATCAATAGATATGGTAAGTCAAACTCTCATTTAATCATTTTGCCATTAATTAAAAGTTCATAGTATCTGATGGCTCTCAGTGCCTTTTAGTAGGGTCTTCCGCATAAATATAATCTTCTAAGGCGGTAGCAATATGAATGACGCTATGGCCATCATGATAGTTTCTCAAAGACTTTGACTGTCTATGTGGCTGACAAAATCTTCTTTAGGTAGTTTTGCAGGCAATATGTCCTCCGGGGTACTTACCATCTTTTAGGCTGGAATGAGGTGTCTTAGGTTAGAGCAATTGACTTACTTTCTGATGGAGGGAAGCTATTTAACCGTTTTCCCTGCTCTCTGTGAGTGGGACTCTGATACTCAAGATGGACCGCTATTTAGAAACTGTGTTCTAACTCTATCCCTCTTTAAATAGGATCCCAATGCTTTCAATGGTGCAGAGTATTTTCCCATTACACATCCTACTTGCTGTGCAGTCATATTCCCAGATACTTAACTAGTGTGTAATTGCTGATGTCTGGTCCTCCGGTGTAATCGTCACCCAGGGCGATTGGCCAAGTGGTGCCATTACATCCCAAAACTACAGCAGGATGTCATCTGACATGAGGGCCAATCAGTTGCTTCTTCTAAATCTAGCCCTCTTTAAATAGGAGCCCAATGCTTTCAATGGTGCAGTGTACTTTCCCATTGCACCTCCTACTTGCTGTGCTGTCATATTCACAGACAGTTACCTAGTGTGTAATTGCTGATGTCTGGTCCTCCGGTGTAATCGTCACCCAGGACGATTGGTCACGTGGTGCCATTACTTCACAAAGCTACAGCAGGATGTCATCTGACATGAGGGCCAATCAGTTGCCTAGTACGCAATAGGATACATGTCTCATCGTATAGAAAAGGGAGCAATGTAGACAGGATGCCCAGCTGAAGACTAAGGTGGTGAGATGAAAGGAACTAGGCCATTTTTCGAGACTTATACATTTGTTTAAAGGATTGGTTGATCATACCATTCTGGAGTTCTCTATAGGTTTACTGAGAGTGATGTGCTAAAATGAAGATGTTAGAATCTGTTATTCATAGTTTTTTCTTATTCCCACAAACGGTAGCATAAACCTTCCTCCCTTAACGTATCAGATCCCTGACTTGCTATGGTGTACCATAACCTAAAATAATTCCTGTGAGAAGGGTACGCAATCTCTTGGCTGCCAAAGAGATCTTTCTATCTAAGTCCTCATATAGGTGCTAGAGTTGTGTACAGAGTACCAGCAAATGAGGCACAGGATTGAAAGAAGTCTGCTAGGTTGAAATCTAAATTGAGAATATAATTTTTAGTGAGCTTTGGATTTTCACAATATTAGACACGCCATAGTACTAATAATTGACTCTTTATAGAAATCATTTTTTGGTAGTGTTGCATTTGGTTTGGAAGTATTCAAGTTCTAAAAATTGACTGACAGTGGACTTTTCCATCTGCAGAATATACTGAATGACCAGCAGAGGCAGTATTGCAGAGGAATATTTCTCCGCTTGCTGAGAAAAGAAAAAAAAAGAAAGCTCATTCCTCAGCCTTTTCCATGCCTCGATCAATAGATATGGTAAGTCAAACTCTCATTTAATCATTTTGCCATTAATTAAAAGTTCATAGTATCTGATGGCTCTCAGTGCCTTTTAGTGGGGTCTTCCGCATAAATATAATCTTCTAAGGCGGTAGCAATATGAATGACGCTATGGCCATCATGATTGTTTCTCAAAGACTTTGACTGTCTATGTGGCTCACGAAATCTTCTTTAGGTAGTTTTGCAGGCAATATGTCCTCCGGGGTACTTACCATCTTTTAGGCTGGAATGAGGTGTCTTAGGTTAGAGCAATTGACTTACTTTCTGATGGAGGGAAGCTATTTAACCGTTTTCCCTGCTCTCTGTGAGTGGGACTCTGATACTCAAGATGGACCGCTATTTAGAAACTGTGTTCTAACTCTATCCCTCTTTAAATAGGATCCCAATGCTTTCAATGGTGCAGAGTACTTTCCCATTACACATCCTACTTGCTGTGCAGTCATATTCCCAGATACTTAACTAGTGTGTAATTGCTGATGTCTGGTCCTCCGGTGTAATCGTCACCCAGGGCGATTGGTCAAGTGGTGCCATTACATCCCAAAACTACAGCAGGATGTCATCTGACATGAGGGCCAATCAGTTGCTTCTTCTAACTCTAGCCCTCTTTAAATAGGAGCCCAATGCTTTCAATGGTGCAGTGTACTTTCCCATTGCACCTCCTACTTGCTGTGCAGTCATATTCACAGATAGTTACCTAGTGTGTAATTGCTGATGTCTGGTCCTACGGTGTAATCGTCACCCAGGACGATTGGTCACGTGGTGCCATTACTTCACAAAGCTACAGCAGGATGTCATCTGACATGAGGGCCAATCAGTTGCCTAGTACGCAATAGGATACATGTCTCATCGTATAGAAAAGGGAGCAATGTAGACAGGATGCCCAGCTGAAGACTAAGGTGGTGAGATGAAAGGAACTAGGCCATTTTTTGAGACTTATACATTTGTTTAAAGGATTGGTTGATCATAACATTCTGGAGTTCTCTATAGGTTTACTGAGAGGGATGTGCTAAAATGAAGATGTTAGAATCTGTTATTCATAGTTTTTCTTATTCCCACAAACGGTAGCATAAACCTTCCTCCCTTAACGTATCAGATCCCTGACTTGCTATGGTGTACCATAACCTAAAATAATTCCTGTGAAAAGGGTACGCAATCTCTTGGCTGCCAAAGAGATCTTTCTATCTAAGTCCTCATATAGGTGCTAGAGTTGTGTAGAGAGTACCAGCAAATGAGGCACAGGATTGAAAGAAGTCTGCTAGGTTGAAATCTAAATTGAGAATATAATTTTTAGTGAGCTTTGGATTTTCACAATATTAGACACGCCATAGTACTAATAATTGACTCTTTATAGAAATCATTTTTTGGTAGTGTTGCATTTGGTTTGGAAGTATTCAAGTTCTAAAAATTGACTGACAGTGGACTTTTCCATCTGCAGAATATACTGAATGACCAGCAGAGGCAGTATTGCAGAGGAATATTTCTCCGCTTGCTGAGAAAAGAAAAAAAAAGAAAGCTCATTCCTCAGCCTTTTCCATGCCTCGATCAATAGATATGGTAAGTCAAACTCTCATTTAATCATTTTGCCATTAATTAAAAGTTCATAGTATCTGATGGCTCTCAGTGCCTTTTAGTAGGGTCTTCCGCATAAATATAATCTAAGGCGGTAGCAATATGAATGACGCTATGGCCATCATGATAGTTTCTCAAAGACTTTGACTGTCTATGTGGCTGACAAAATCTTCTTTAGGTAGTTTTGCAGGCAATATGTCCTCCGGGGTACTTACCATCTTTTAGGCTGGAATGAGGTGTCTTAGGTTAGAGCAATTGACTTACTTTCTGATGGAGGGAAGCTATTTAACCGTTTTCCCTGCTCTCTGTGAGTGGGACTCTGATACTCAAGATGGACCGCTATTTAGAAACTGTGTTCTAACTCTATCCCTCTTTAAATAGGATCCCAATGCTTTCAATGGTGCAGAGTACTTTCCCATTACACATCCTACTTGCTGTGCAGTCATATTCCCAGATACTTAACTAGTGTGTAATTGCTGATGTCTGGTCCTCCGGTGTAATCGTCACCCAGGGCGATTGGTCAAGTGGTGCCATTACATCCCAAAACTACAGCAGGATGTCATCTGACATGAGGGCCAATCAGTTGCTTCTTCTAACTCTAGCCCTCTTTAAATAGGAGCCCAATGCTTTCAATGGTGCAGAGTACTTTCCCATTGCACCTCCTACTTGCTGTGCAGTCATATTCACAGATAGTTACCTAGTGTGTAATTGCTGATGTCTGGTCCTACGGTGTAATCGTCACCCAGGACGATTGGTCACGTGGTGCCATTACTTCACAAAGCTACAGCAGGATGTCATCTGACATGAGGGCCAATTAGTTGCCTAGTACGCAATAGGATACATGTCTCATCGTATAGAAAAGGGAGCAATGTAGACAGGATGCCTAGCTGAAGACTAAGGTGGTGAGATGAAAGGAACTAGGCCATTATTTGAGACTTATACATTTGTTTGAAGGATTGGTTGATCATAACATTCTGGAGTTCTCTATAGGTTTACTGAGAGGGATGTGCTAAAATGAAGATGTTAGAATCTGTTATTCATAGTTTTTTCCTATTCCCACAAACGGTAGCATAAACCTTCCTCCCTTAACGTATCAGATCCCTGACTTGCTATGGTGTACCATAACCTAAAATAATTCCTGTGAGAAGGGTACGCAATCTCTTGGCTGCCAAAGAGATCTTTCTATCTAAGTCCTCATATAGGTGCTAGAGTTGTGTACAGAGTACCAGCAAATGAGGCACAGGATTGAAAGAAGTCTGCTAGGTTGAAATCTAAATTGAGAATATAATTTTTAGTGAGCTTTGGATTTTCACAATATTAGACACGCCATAGTACTAATAATTGACTCTTTATAGAAATCATTTTTTGGTAGTGTTGCATTTGGTTTGGAAGTATTCAAGTTCTAAAAATTGACTGACAGTGGACTTTTCCATCTGCAGAATATACTGAATGACCAGCAGAGGCAGTATTGCAGAGAAATATTTCTCCGCTTGCTGAGAAAAGAAAAAAAAAGAAAGCTCATTCCTCAGCCTTTTCCATGCCTCGATCAATAGATATGGTAAGTCAAACTCTCATTTAATCATTTTGCCATTAATTAAAAGTTCATAGTATCTGATGGCTCTCAGTGCCTTTTAGTGGGGTCTTCCGCATAAATATAATCTTCTAAGGCGGTAGCAATATGAATGACGCTATGGCCATCATGATAGTTTCTCAAAGACTTTGACTGTCTATGTGGCTGACAAAATCTTCTTTAGGTAGTTTTGCAGGCAATATGTCCTCCGGGGTACTTACCATCTTTTAGGCTGGAATGAGGTGTCTTAGGTTAGAGCAATTGACTTACTTTCTGATGGAGGGAAGCTATTTAACCGTTTTCCCTGCTCTCTGTGAGTGGGACTCTGATACTCAAGATGGACCGCTATTTAGAAACTGTGTTCTAACTCTATCCCTCTTTAAATAGGATCCCAATGCTTTCAATGGTGCAGAGTATTTTCCCATTACACATCCTACTTGCTGTGCAGTCATATTCCCAGATACTTAACTAGTGTGTAATTGCTGATGTCTGGTCCTCCGGTGTAATCGTCACCCAGGGCGATTGGCCAAGTGGTGCCATTACATCCCAAAACTACAGCAGGATGTCATCTGACATGAGGGCCAATCAGTTGCTTCTTCTAAATCTAGCCCTCTTTAAATAGGAGCCCAATGCTTTCAATGGTGCAGTGTACTTTCCCATTGCACCTCCTACTTGCTGTGCTGTCATATTCACAGACAGTTACCTAGTGTGTAATTGCTGATGTCTGGTCCTCCGGTGTAATCGTCACCCAGGACGATTGGTCACGTGGTGCCATTACTTCACAAAGCTACAGCAGGATGTCATCTGACATGAGGGCCAATCAGTTGCCTAGTACGCAATAGGATACATGTCTCATCGTATAGAAAAGGGAGCAATGTAGACAGGATGCCCAGCTGAAGACTAAGGTGGTGAGATGAAAGGAACTAGGCCATTTTTCGAGACTTATACATTTGTTTAAAGGATTGGTTGATCATACCATTCTGGAGTTCTCTATAGGTTTACTGAGAGGGATGTGCTAAAATGAAGATGTTAGAATCTGTTATTCATAGTTTTTTCTTATTCCCACAAACGGTAGCATAAACCTTCCTCCCTTAACGTATCAGATCCCTGCCTTGCTATGGTGTACCATAACCTAAAATAATTCCTGTGAGAAGGGTACGCAATCTCTTGGCTTCCAAAGAGATCTTTCTATCTAAGTCCTCATATAGGTGCTAGAGTTGTGTACAGAGTACCAGCAAATGAGGCACAGGATTGAAAGAAGTCTGCTAGGTTGAAATCTAAATTGAGAATATAATTTTTAGTGAGCTTTGGATTTTCACAATATTAGACACGCCATAGTACTAATAATTGACTCTTTATAGAAATCATTTTTTGGTAGTGTTGCATTTGGTTTGGAAGTATTCAAGTTCTAAAAATTGACTGACAGTGGACTTTTCCATCTGCAGAATATACTGAATGACCAGCAGAGGCAGTATTGCAGAGGAATATTTCTCCGCTTGCTGAGAAAAGAAAAAAAAAGAAAGCTCATTCCTCAGCCTTTTCCATGCCTCGATCAATAGATATGGTAAGTCAAACTCTCATTTAATCATTTTGCCATTAATTAAAAGTTCATAGTATCTGATGGCTCTCAGTGCCTTTTAGTGGGGTCTTCCGCATAAATATAATCTTCTAAGGCGGTAGCAATATGAATGACGCTATGGCCATCATGATAGTTTCTCAAAGACTTTGACTGTCTATGTGGCTCACGAAATCTTCTTTAGGTAGTTTTGCAGGCAATATGTCCTCCGGGGTACTTACCATCTTTTAGGCTGGAATGAGGTGTCTTAGGTTAGAGCAATTGACTTACTTTCTGATGGAGGGAAGCTATTTAACCGTTTTCCCTGCTCTCTGTGAGTGGGACTCTGATACTCAAGATGGACCGCTATTTAGAAACTGTGTTCTAACTCTATCCCTCTTTAAATAGGATCCCAATGCTTTCAATGGTGCAGAGTATTTTCCCATTACACATCCTACTTGCTGTGCAGTCATATTCCCAGATACTTAACTAGTGTGTAATTGCTGATGTCTGGTCCTCCGGTGTAATCGTCACCCAGGGCGATTGGTCAAGTGGTGCCATTACATCCCAAAACTACAGCAGGATGTCATCTGACATGAGGGCCAATCAGTTGCTTCTTCTAACTCTAGCCCTCTTTAAATAGGAGCCCAATGCTTTCAATGGTGCAGTGTACTTTCCCATTGCACCTCCTACTTGCTGTGCAGTCATATTCACAGATAGTTACCTAGTGTGTAATTGCTGATGTCTGGTCCTACGGTGTAATCGTCACCCAGGACGATTGGTCACGTGGTGCCATTACTTCACAAAGCTACAGCAGGATGTCATCTGACATGAGGGCCAATCAGTTGCCTAGTACGCAATAGGATACATGTCTCATCGTATAGAAAAGGGAGCAATGTAGACAGGATGCCCAGCTGAAGACTAAGGTGGTGAGATGAAAGGAACTAGGCCATTTTTTGAGACTTATACATTTGTTTAAAGGATTGGTTGATCATAACATTCTGGAGTTCTCTATAGGTTTACTGAGAGGGATGTGCTAAAATGAAGATGTTAGAATCTGTTATTCATAGTTTTTCTTATTCCCACAAACGGTAGCATAAACCTTCCTCCCTTAACGTATCAGATCCCTGACTTGCTATGGTGTACCATAACCTAAAATAATTCCTGTGAAAAGGGTACGCAATCTCTTGGCTGCCAAAGAGATCTTTCTATCTAAGTCCTCATATAGGTGCTAGAGTTGTGTAGAGAGTACCAGCAAATGAGGCACAGGATTGAAAGAAGTCTGCTAGGTTGAAATCTAAATTGAGAATATAATTTTTAGTGAGCTTTGGATTTTCACAATATTAGACACGCCATAGTACTAATAATTGACTCTTTATAGAAATCATTTTTTGGTAGTGTTGCATTTGGTTTGGAAGTATTCAAGTTCTAAAAATTGACTGACAGTGGACTTTT
This sequence comes from Lissotriton vulgaris, assembly GCF_964263255.1. Lineage (NCBI taxonomy): Eukaryota > Metazoa > Chordata > Amphibia > Caudata > Salamandridae > Lissotriton > Lissotriton vulgaris. The sequence continues at coordinate 936,439,887 of NC_141693.1, read as the reverse complement.
CCATCTGCAGAATATACTGAATGACCAGCAGAGGCAGTATTGCAGAGGAATATTTCTCCGCTTGCTGAGAAAAGAAAAAAAAAGAAAGCTCATTCCTCAGCCTTTTCCATGCCTCGATCAATAGATATGGTAAGTCAAACTCTCATTTAATCATTTTGCCATTAATTAAAAGTTCATAGTATCTGATGGCTCTCAGTGCCTTTTAGTGGGGTCTTCCGCATAAATATAATCTTCTAAGGCGGTAGCAATATGAATGACGCTATGGCCATCATGATAGTTTCTCAAAGACTTTGACTGTCTATGTGGCTGACAAAATCTTCTTTAGGTAGTTTTGCAGGCAATATGTCCTCCGGGGTACTTACCATCTTTTAGGCTGGAATGAGGTGTCTTAGGTTAGAGCAATTGACTTACTTTCTGATGGAGGGAAGCTATTTAACCGTTTTCCCTGCTCTCTGTGAGTGGGACTCTGATACTCAAGATGGACCGCTATTTAGAAACTGTGTTCTAACTCTATCCCTCTTTAAATAGGATCCCAATGCTTTCAATGGTGCAGAGTATTTTCCCATTACACATCCTACTTGCTGTGCAGTCATATTCCCAGATACTTAACTAGTGTGTTATTGCTGATGTCTGGTCCTCCGGTGTAATCGTCACCCAGGGCGATTGGCCAAGTGGTGCCATTACATCCCAAAACTACAGCAGGATGTCATCTGACATGAGGGCCAATCAGTTGCTTCTTCTAACTCTAGCCCTCTTTAAATAGGAGCCCAATGCTTTCAATGGTGCAGTGTACTTTCCCATTGCACCTCCTACTTGCTGTGCTGTCATATTCACAGACAGTTACCTAGTGTGTAATTGCTGATGTCTGGTCCTCCGGTGTAATCGTCACCCAGGACGATTGGTCACGTGGTGCCATTACTTCACAAAGCTACAGCAGGATGTCATCTGACATGAGGGCCAATTAGTTGCCTAGTACGCAATAGGATACATGTCTCATCGTATAGAAAAGGGAGCAATGTAGACAGGATGCCCAGCTGAAGACTAAGGTGGTGAGATGAAAGGAACTAGGCCATTTTTTGAGACTTATACATTTGTTTAAAGGATTGGTTGATCATACCATTCTGGAGTTCTCTATAGGTTTACTGAGAGGGATGTGCTAAAATGAAGATGTTAGAATCTGTTATTCATAGTTTTTCTTATTCCCACAAACGGTAGCATAAACCTTCCTCCCTTAACGTATCAGATCCCTGACTTGCTATGGTGTACCATAACCTAAAATAATTCCTGTGAAAAGGGTACGCAATCTCTTGGCTGCCAAAGAGATCTTTCTATCTAAGTCCTCATATAGGTGCTAGAGTTGTGTAGAGAGTACCAGCAAATGAGGCACAGGATTGAAATAAGTCTGCTAGGTTGAAATCTAAATTGAGAATATAATTTTTAGTGAGCTTTGGATTTTCACAATATTAGACACGCCATAGTACTAATAATTGACTCTTTATAGAAATCATTTTTTGGTAGTGTTGCATTTGGTTTGGAAGTATTCAAGTTCTAAAAATTGACTGACAGTGGACTTTTCCATCTGCAGAATATACTGAATGACCAGCAGAGGCAGTATTGCAGAGGAATATTTCTCCGCTTGCTGAGAAAAGAAAAAAAAAGAAAGCTCATTCCTCAGCCTTTTCCATGCCTCGATCAATAGATATGGTAAGTCAAACTCTCATTTAATCATTTTGCCATTAATAAAAGTTCATAGTATCTGATGGCTCTCAGTGCCTTTTAGTAGGGTCTTCCGCATAAATATAATCTTCTAAGGCGGTAGCAATATGAATGACGCTATGGCCATCATGATAGTTTCTCAAAGACTTTGACTGTCTATGTGGCTGACAAAATCTTCTTTAGGTAGTTTTGCAGGCAATATGTCCTCCGGGGTACTTACCATCTTTTAGGCTGGAATGAGGTGTCTTAGGTTAGAGCAATTGACTTACTTTCTGATGGAGGGAAGCTATTTAACCGTTTTCCCTGCTCTCTGTGAGTGGGACTCTGATACTCAAGATGGACCGCTATTTAGAAACTGTGTTCTAACTCTATCCCTCTTTAAATAGGATCCCAATGCTTTCAATGGTGCAGAGTACTTTCCCATTACACATCCTACTTGCTGTGCAGTCATATTCCCAGATACTTAACTAGTGTGTAATTGCTGATGTCTGGTCCTCCGGTGTAATCGTCACCCAGGGCGATTGGCCAAGTGGTGCCATTACATCCCAAAACTACAGCAGGATGTCATCTGACATGAGGGCCAATCAGTTGCTTCTTCTAACTCTAGCCCTCTTTAAATAGGAGCCCAATGCTTTCAATGGTGCAGTGTACTTTCCCATTGCACCTCCTACTTGCTGTGCTGTCATATTCACAGACAGTTACCTAGTGTGTAATTGCTGATGTCTGGTCCTACGGTGTAATCGTCACCCAGGACGATTGGTCACGTGGTGCCATTACTTCACAAAGCTACAGCAGGATGTCATCTGACATGAGGGCCAATTAGTTGCCTAGTACGCAATAGGATACATGTCTCATCGTATAGAAAAGGGAGCAATGTAGACAGGATGCCTAGCTGAAGACTAAGGTGGTGAGATGAAAGGAACTAGGCCATTATTTGAGACTTATACATTTGTTTGAAGGATTGGTTGATCATAACATTCTGGAGTTCTCTATAGGTTTACTGAGAGGGATGTGCTAAAATGAAGATGTTAGAATCTGTTATTCATAGTTTTTCTTATTCCCACAAACGGTAGCATAAACCTTCCTCCCTTAACGTATCAGATCCCTGACTTGCTATGGTTTACCATAACCTAAAATAATTCCTGTGAGAAGGGTTCGTTATCTCTTGGCTACCAAAGAGATCTTTCTATCTAAGTCCTCATATAGGAGCTAGAGTTGTGTAGAGAGTACCAGCAAATGAGGCACAGGATTGAAAGAAGTCTTCTAGGTTGAAATCTAAATTGAGAATATAATTTTTAGTGAGCTTTGGATTTTCACAATATTAGACACGCCATAGTACTAATAATTGACTCTTTATAGAAATCATTTTTTGGTAGTGTTGCATTTGGTTTGGAAGTATTCAAGTTCTAAAAATTGACTAACAGTGGACTTTTCCATCTGCAGAATATACTGAATGACCAGCAGAGGCAGTATTGCAGAGAAATATTTCTCCGCTTGCTGAGAAAAGAAAAAAAAAAGAAAGCTCATTCCTCAGCCTTTTCCATGCCTCGATCAATAGATATGGTAAGTCAAACTCTAATTTAATCATTTTGCCATTAATTAAAAGTTCATAGTATCTGATGGCTCTCAGTGCCTTTTAGTGGGGTCTTCCGCATAAATATAATCTTCTAAGACGGTAGCAATATGAATGACGCTATGGCCATCATGATAGTTTCTCAAAGACTTTGACTGTCTATGTGGCTGACAAAATCTTCTTTAGGTAGTTTTGCAGGCAATATGTCCTCCGGGGTACTTACCATCTTTTAGGCTGGAATGAGGTGTCTTAGGTTAGAGCAATTGACTTACTTTCTGATGGAGGGAAGCTATTTAACCGTTTTCCCTGCTCTCTGTGAGTGGGACTCTGATACTCAAGATGGACCGCTATTTAGAAACTGTGTTCTAACTCTATCCCTCTTTAAATAGGATCCCAATGCTTTCAATGGTGCAGAGTATTTTCCCATTACACATCCTACTTGCTGTGCAGTCATATTCCCAGATACTTAACTAGTGTGTAATTGCTGATGTCTGGTCCTCCGGTGTAATCGTCACCCAGGGCGATTGGCCAAGTGGTGCCATTACATCCCAAAACTACAGCAGGATGTCATCTGACATGAGGGCCAATCAGTTGCTTCTTCTAACTCTAGCCCTCTTTAAATAGGAGCCCAATGCTTTCAATGGTGCAGTGTACTTTCCCATTGCACCTCCTACTTGCTGTGCTGTCATATTCACAGACAGTTACCTAGTGTGTAATTGCTGATGTCTGGTCCTCCGGTGTAATCGTCACCCAGGACGATTGGTCACGTGGTGCCATTACTTCACAAAGCTACAGCAGGATGTCATCTGACATGAGGGCCAATCAGTTGCCTAGTACGCAATAGGATACATGTCTCATCGTATAGAAAAGGGAGCAATGTAGACAGGATGCCCAGCTGAAGACTAAGGTGGTGAGATGAAAGGAACTAGGCCATTTTTTGAGACTTATACATTTGTTTAAAGGATTGGTTGATCATAACATTCTGGAGTTCTCTATAGGTTTACTGAGAGGGATGTGCTAAAATGAAGATGTTAGAATCTGTTATTCATAGTTTTTCTTATTCCCACAAACGGTAGCATAAACCTTCCTCCCTTAACGTATCAGATCCCTGACTTGCTATGGTGTACCATAACCTAAAATAATTCCTGTGAAAAGGGTACGCAATCTCTTGGCTGCCAAAGAGATCTTTCTATCTAAGTCCTCATATAGGTGCTAGAGTTGTGTAGAGAGTACCAGCAAATGAGGCACAGGATTGAAAGAAGTCTGCTAGGTTGAAATCTAAATTGAGAATATAATTTTTAGTGAGCTTTGGATTTTCACAATATTAGACACGCCATAGTACTAATAATTGACTCTTTATAGAAATCATTTTTTGGTAGTGTTGCATTTGGTTTGGAAGTATTCAAGTTCTAAAAATTGACTGACAGTGGACTTTTCCATCTGCAGAATATACTGAATGACCAGCAGAGGCAGTATTGCAGAGGAATATTTCTCCGCTTGCTGAGAAAAGAAAAAAAAAGAAAGCTCATTCCTCAGCCTTTTCCATGCCTCGATCAATAGATATGGTAAGTCAAACTCTCATTTAATCATTTTGCCATTAATTAAAAGTTCATAGTATCTGATGGCTCTCAGTGCCTTTTAGTGGGGTCTTCCGCATAAATATAATCTTCTAAGGCGGTAGCAATATGAGTGACGCTATGGCCATCATGATAGTTTCTCAAAGACTTTGACTGTCTATGTGGCTCACGAAATCTTCTTTAGGTAGTTTTGCAGGCAATATGTCCTCCGGGGTACTTACCATCTTTTAGGCTGGAATGAGGTGTCTTAGGTTAGAGCAATTGACTTACTTTCTGATGGAGGGAAGCTATTTAACCGTTTTCCCTGCTCTCTGTGAGTGGGACTCTGATACTCAAGATGGACCGCTATTTAGAAACTGTGTTCTAACTCTATCCCTCTTTAAATAGGATCCCAATGCTTTCAATGGTGCAGAGTACTTTCCCATTACACATCCTACTTGCTGTGCAGTCATATTCCCAGATACTTAACTAGTGTGTAATTGCTGATGTCTGGTCCTCCGGTGTAATCGTCACCCAGGGCGATTGGCCAAGTGGTGCCATTACATCCCAAAACTACAGCAGGATGTCATCTGACATGAGGGCCAATCAGTTGCTTCTTCTAACTCTAGCCCTCTTTAAATAGGAGCCCAATGCTTTCAATGGTGCAGTGTACTTTCCCATTGCACCTCCTACTTGCTGTGCTGTCATATTCACAGACAGTTACCTAGTGTGTAATTGCTGATGTCTGGTCCTACGGTGTAATCGTCACCCAGGACGATTGGTCACGTGGTGCCATTACTTCACAAAGCTACAGCAGGATGTCATCTGACATGAGGGCCAATTAGTTGCCTAGTACGCAATAGGATACATGTCTCATCGTATAGAAAAGGGAGCAATGTAGACAGGATGCCTAGCTGAAGACTAAGGTGGTGAGATGAAAGGAACTAGGCCATTATTTGAGACTTATACATTTGTTTGAAGGATTGGTTGATCATAACATTCTGGAGTTCTCTATAGGTTTACTGAGAGGGATGTGCTAAAATGAAGATGTTAGAATCTGTTATTCATAGTTTTTTTTATTCCCACAAACGGTAGCATAAACCTTCCTCCCTTAACGTATCAGATCCCTGACTTGCTATGGTTTACCATAACCTAAAATAATTCCTGTGAGAAGGGTTTGTTATCTCTTGGCTACCAAAGAGATCTTTCTATCTAAGTCCTCATATAGGAGCTAGAGTTGTGTAGAGAGTACCAGCAAATGAGGCACAGGATTGAAAGAAGTCTTCTAGGTTGAAATCTAAATTGAGAATATAATTTTTAGTGAGCTTTGGATTTTCACAATATTAGACACGCCATAGTACTAATAATTGACTCTTTATAGAAATCATTTTTTGGTAGTGTTGCATTTGGTTTGGAAGTATTCAAGTTCTAAAAATTGACTAACAGTGGACTTTTCCATCTGCAGAATATACTGAATGACCAGCAGAGGCAGTATTGCAGAGGAATATTTCTCCGCTTGCTGAGAAAAGAAAAAAAAAGAAAGCTCATTCCTCAGCCTTTTCCATGCCTCGATCAATAGATATGGTAAGTCAAACTCTCATTTAATCATTTTGCCATTAATTAAAAGTTCATAGTATCTGATGGCTCTCAGTGCCTTTTAGTGGGGTCTTCCGCATAAATATAATCTTCTAAGGCGGTAGCAATATGAGTGACGCTATGGCCATCATGATAGTTTCTCAAAGACTTTGACTGTCTATGTGGCTCACGAAATCTTCTTTAGGTAGTTTTGCAGGCAATATGTCCTCCGGGGTACTTACCATCTTTTAGGCTGGAATGAGGTGTCTTAGGTTAGAGCAATTGACTTACTTTCTGATGGAGGGAAGCTATTTAACCGTTTTCCCTGCTCTCTGTGAGTGGGACTCTGATACTCAAGATGGACCGCTATTTAGAAACTGTGTTCTAACTCTATCCCTCTTTAAATAGGATCCCAATGCTTTCAATGGTGCAGAGTATTTTCCCATTACACATCCTACTTGCTGTGCAGTCATATTCCCAGATACTTAACTAGTGTGTAATTGCTGATGTCTGGTCCTCCGGTGTAATCGTCACCCAGGGCGATTGGCCAAGTGGTGCCATTACATCCCAAAACTACAGCAGGATGTCATCTGACATGAGGGCCAATCAGTTGCTTCTTCTAACTCTAGCCCTCTTTAAATAGGAGCCCAATGCTTTCAATGGTGCAGTGTACTTTCCCATTGCACCTCCTACTTGCTGTGCTGTCATATTCACAGACAGTTACCTAGTGTGTAATTGCTGATGTCTGGTCCTCCGGTGTAATCGTCACCCAGGACGATTGGTCACGTGGTGCCATTACTTCACAAAGCTACAGCAGGATGTCATCTGACATGAGGGCCAATTAGTTGCCTAGTACGCAATAGGATACATGTCTCATCGTATAGAAAAGGGAGCAATGTAGACAGGATGCCCAGCTGAAGACTAAGGTGGTGAGATGAAAGGAACTAGGCCATTTTTTGAGACTTATACATTTGTTTAAAGGATTGGTTGATCATACCATTCTGGAGTTCTCTATAGGTTTACTGAGAGGGATGTGCTAAAATGAAGATGTTAGAATCTGTTATTCATAGTTTTTCTTATTCCCACAAACGGTAGCATAAACCTTCCTCCCTTAACGTATCAGATCCCTGACTTGCTATGGTGTACCATAACCTAAAATAATTCCTGTGAAAAGGGTACGCAATCTCTTGGCTGCCAAAGAGAACTTTCTATCTAAGTCCTCATATAGGTGCTAGAGTTGTGTAGAGAGTACCAGCAAATGAGGCACAGGATTGAAAGAAGTCTGCTAGGTTGAAATCTAAATTGAGAATATAATTTTTAGTGAGCTTTGGATTTTCACAATATTAGACACGCCATAGTACTAATAATTGACTCTTTATAGAAATCATTTTTTGGTAGTGTTGCATTTGGTTTGGAAGTATTCAAGTTCTAAAAATTGACTGACAGTGGACTTTTCCTATCTGCAGAATATACTGAATGACCAGCAGAGGCAGTATTGCAGAGGAATATTTCTCCGCTTGCTGAGAAAAGAAAAAAAAAGAAAGCTCATTCCTCAGCCTTTTCCATGCCTCGATCAATAGATATGGTAAGTCAAACTCTCATTTAATCATTTTGCCATTAATTAAAAGTTCATAGTATCTGATGGCTCTCAGTGCCTTTTAGTGGGGTCTTCCGCATAAATATAATCTTCTAAGGCGGTAGCAATATGAATGACGCTATGGCCATCATGATAGTTTCTCAAAGACTTTGACTGTCTATGTGGCTCACAAAATCCTCTTTAGGTAGTTTTGCAGGCAATATGTCCTCCGGGGTACTTACCATCTTTTAGGCTGGAATGAGGTGTCTTAGGTTAGAGCAATTGACTTACTTTCTGATGGAGGGAAGCTATCTAACCGTTTTCCCTGCTCTCTGTGAGTGGGACTCTGATACTCAAGATGGACCGCTATTTAGAAACTGTGTTCTAACTCTATCCCTCTTTAAATAGGATCCCAATGCTTTCAATGGTGCAGAGTACTTTCCCATTACACATCCTACTTGCTGTGCAGTCATATTCCCAGATACTTAACTAGTGTGTAATTGCTGATGTCTGGTCCTCCGGTGTAATCGTCACCCAGGGCGATTGGCCAAGTGGTGCCATTACATCCCAAAACTACAGCAGGATGTCATCTGACATGAGGGCCAATCAGTTGCTTCTTCTAACTCTAGCCCTCTTTAAATAGGAGCCCAATGCTTTCAATGGTGCAGAGTACTTTCCCATTGCACCTCCTACTTGCTGTGCAGTCATATTCACAGATAGTTACCTAGTGTGTAATTGCTGATGTCTGGTCCTACGGTGTAATCGTCACCCAGGACGATTGGTCACGTGGTGCCATTACTTCACAAAGCTACAGCAGGATGTCATCTGACATGAGGCCCAATCAGTTGCCTAGTACGCAATAGGATACATGTCTCATCGTATAGAAAAGGGAGCAATGTAGACAGGATGCCCAGCTGAAGACTAAGGTGGTGAGATGAAAGGAACTAGGCCATTTTTTGAGACTTATACATTTGTTTAAAGGATTGGTTGATCATACCATTCTGGAGTTCTCTATAGGTTTACTGAGAGGGATGTGCTAAAATGAAGATGTTAGAATCTGTTATTCATAGTTTTTCTTATTCCCACAAACGGTAGCATAAACCTTCCTCCCTTAACGTATCAGATCCCTGACTTGCTATGGTGTACCATAACCTAAAATAATTCCTGTGAAAAGGGTACGCAATCTCTTGGCTGCCAAAGAGATCTTTCTATCTAAGTCCTCATATAGGTGCTAGAGTTGTGTAGAGAGTACCAGCAAATGAGGCACAGGATTGAAAGAAGTCTGCTAGGTTGAAATCTAAATTGAGAATATAATTTTTAGTGAGCTTTGGATTTTCACAATATTAGACACGCCATAGTACTAATAATTGACTCTTTATAGAAATCATTTTTTGGTAGTGTTGCATTTGGTTTGGAAGTATTCAAGTTCTAAAAATTGACTGACAGTGGACTTTTCCATCTGCAGAATATACTGAATGACCAGCAGAGGCAGTATTGCAGAGGAATATTTCTCCGCTTGCTGAGAAAAGAAAAAAAAAGAAAGCTCATTCCTCAGCCTTTTCCATGCCTCGATCAATAGATATGGTAAGTCAAACTCTCATTTAATCATTTTGCCATTAATTAAAAGTTCATAGTATCTGATGGCTCTCAGTGCCTTTTAGTAGGGTCTTCCGCATAAATATAATCTAAGGCGGTAGCAATATGAATGACGCTATGGCCATCATGATAGTTTCTCAAAGACTTTGACTGTCTATGTGGCTGACAAAATCTTCTTTAGGTAGTTTTGCAGGCAATATGTCCTCCGGGGTACTTACCATCTTTTAGGCTGGAATGAGGTGTCTTAGGTTAGAGCAATTGACTTACTTTCTGATGGAGGGAAGCTATTTAACCGTTTTCCCTGCTCTCTGTGAGTGGGACTCTGATACTCAAGATGGACCGCTATTTAGAAACTGTGTTCTAACTCTATCCCTCTTTAAATAGGATCCCAATGCTTTCAATGGTGCAGAGTACTTTCCCATTACACATCCTACTTGCTGTGCAGTCATATTCCCAGATACTTAACTAGTGTGTAATTGCTGATGTCTGGTCCTCCGGTGTAATCGTCACCCAGGGCGATTGGTCAAGTGGTGCCATTACATCCCAAAACTACAGCAGGATGTCATCTGACATGAGGGCCAATCAGTTGCTTCTTCTAACTCTAGCCCTCTTTAAATAGGAGCCCAATGCTTTCAATGGTGCAGAGTACTTTCCCATTGCACCTCCTACTTGCTGTGCAGTCATATTCACAGATAGTTACCTAGTGTGTAATTGCTGATGTCTGGTCCTACGGTGTAATCGTCACCCAGGACGATTGGTCACGTGGTGCCATTACTTCACAAAGCTACAGCAGGATGTCATCTGACATGAGGGCCAATTAGTTGCCTAGTACGCAATAGGATACATGTCTCATCGTATAGAAAAGGGAGCAATGTAGACAGGATGCCTAGCTGAAGACTAAGGTGGTGAGATGAAAGGAACTAGGCCATTATTTGAGACTTATACATTTGTTTGAAGGATTGGTTGATCATAACATTCTGGAGTTCTCTATAGGTTTACTGAGAGGGATGTGCTAAAATGAAGATGTTAGAATCTGTTATTCATAGTTTTTTCCTATTCCCACAAACGGTAGCATAAACCTTCCTCCCTTAACGTATCAGATCCCTGACTTGCTATGGTGTACCATAACCTAAAATAATTCCTGTGAGAAGGGTACGCAATCTCTTGGCTGCCAAAGAGATCTTTCTATCTAAGTCCTCATATAGGTGCTAGAGTTGTGTACAGAGTACCAGCAAATGAGGCACAGGATTGAAAGAAGTCTGCTAGGTTGAAATCTAAATTGAGAATATAATTTTTAGTGAGCTTTGGATTTTCACAATATTAGACACGCCATAGTACTAATAATTGACTCTTTATAGAAATCATTTTTTGGTAGTGTTGCATTTGGTTTGGAAGTATTCAAGTTCTAAAAATTGACTGACAGTGGACTTTTCCATCTGCAGAATATACTGAATGACCAGCAGAGGCAGTATTGCAGAGAAATATTTCTCCGCTTGCTGAGAAAAGAAAAAAAAAGAAAGCTCATTCCTCAGCCTTTTCCATGCCTCGATCAATAGATATGGTAAGTCAAACTCTCATTTAATCATTTTGCCATTAATTAAAAGTTCATAGTATCTGATGGCTCTCAGTGCCTTTTAGTGGGGTCTTCCGCATAAATATAATCTTCTAAGGCGGTAGCAATATGAATGACGCTATGGCCATCATGATAGTTTCTCAAAGACTTTGACTGTCTATGTGGCTGACAAAATCTTCTTTAGGTAGTTTTGCAGGCAATATGTCCTCCGGGGTACTTACCATCTTTTAGGCTGGAATGAGGTGTCTTAGGTTAGAGCAATTGACTTACTTTCTGATGGAGGGAAGCTATTTAACCGTTTTCCCTGCTCTCTGTGAGTGGGACTCTGATACTCAAGATGGACCGCTATTTAGAAACTGTGTTCTAACTCTATCCCTCTTTAAATAGGATCCCAATGCTTTCAATGGTGCAGAGTATTTTCCCATTACACATCCTACTTGCTGTGCAGTCATATTCCCAGATACTTAACTAGTGTGTAATTGCTGATGTCTGGTCCTCCGGTGTAATCGTCACCCAGGGCGATTGGCCAAGTGGTGCCATTACATCCCAAAACTACAGCAGGATGTCATCTGACATGAGGGCCAATCAGTTGCTTCTTCTAAATCTAGCCCTCTTTAAATAGGAGCCCAATGCTTTCAATGGTGCAGTGTACTTTCCCATTGCACCTCCTACTTGCTGTGCTGTCATATTCACAGACAGTTACCTAGTGTGTAATTGCTGATGTCTGGTCCTCCGGTGTAATCGTCACCCAGGACGATTGGTCACGTGGTGCCATTACTTCACAAAGCTACAGCAGGATGTCATCTGACATGAGGGCCAATCAGTTGCCTAGTACGCAATAGGATACATGTCTCATCGTATAGAAAAGGGAGCAATGTAGACAGGATGCCCAGCTGAAGACTAAGGTGGTGAGATGAAAGGAACTAGGCCATTTTTCGAGACTTATACATTTGTTTAAAGGATTGGTTGATCATACCATTCTGGAGTTCTCTATAGGTTTACTGAGAGGGATGTGCTAAAATGAAGATGTTAGAATCTGTTATTCATAGTTTTTCTTATTCCCACAAACGGTAGCATAAACCTTCCTCCCTTAACGTATCAGATCCCTGACTTGCTATGGTGTACCATAACCTAAAATAATTCCTGTGAAAAGGGTACGCAATCTCTTGGCTGCCAAAGAGATCTTTCTATCTAAGTCCTCATATAGGTGCTAGAGTTGTGTAGAGAGTACCAGCAAATGAGGCACAGGATTGAAAGAAGTCTGCTAGGTTGAAATCTAAATTGAGAATATAATTTTTAGTGAGCTTTGGATTTTCACAATATTAGACACGCCATAGTACTAATAATTGACTCTTTATAGAAATCATTTTTTGGTAGTGTTGCATTTGGTTTGGAAGTATTCAAGTTCTAAAAATTGACTGACAGTGGACTTTTCCATCTGCAGAATATACTGAATGACCAGCAGAGGCAGTATTGCAGAGGAATATTTCTCCGCTTGCTGAGAAAAGAAAAAAAAAGAAAGCTCATTCCTCAGCCTTTTCCATGCCTCGATCAATAGATATGGTAAGTCAAACTCTCATTTAATCATTTTGCCATTAATTAAAAGTTCATAGTATCTGATGGCTCTCAGTGCCTTTTAGTGGGGTCTTCCGCATAAATATAATCTTCTAAGGCGGTAGCAATATGAATGACGCTATGGCCATCATGATAGTTTCTCAAAGACTTTGACTGTCTATGTGGCTGACAAAATCTTCTTTAGGTAGTTTTGCAGGCAATATGTCCTCCGGGGTACTTACCATCTTTTAGGCTGGAATGAGGTGTCTTAGGTTAGAGCAATTGACTTACTTTCTGATGGAGGGAAGCTATTTAACCGTTTTCCCTGCTCTCTGTGAGTGGGACTCTGATACTCAAGATGGACCGCTATTTAGAAACTGTGTTCTAACTCTATCCCTCTTTAAATAGGATCCCAATGCTTTCAATGGTGCAGAGTATTTTCCCATTACACATCCTACTTGCTGTGCAGTCATATTCCCAGATACTTAACTAGTGTGTTATTGCTGATGTCTGGTCCTCCGGTGTAATCGTCACCCAGGGCGATTGGCCAAGTGGTGCCATTACATCCCAAAACTACAGCAGGATGTCATCTGACATGAGGGCCAATCAGTTGCTTCTTCTAACTCTAGCCCTCTTTAAATAGGAGCCCAATGCTTTCAATGGTGCAGTGTACTTTCCCATTGCACCTCCTACTTGCTGTGCTGTCATATTCACAGACAGTTACCTAGTGTGTAATTGCTGATGTCTGGTCCTCCGGTGTAATCGTCACCCAGGACGATTGGTCACGTGGTGCCATTACTTCACAAAGCTACAGCAGGATGTCATCTGACATGAGGGCCAATTAGTTGCCTAGTACGCAATAGGATACATGTCTCATCGTATAGAAAAGGGAGCAATGTAGACAGGATGCCCAGCTGAAGACTAAGGTGGTGAGATGAAAGGAACTAGGCCATTTTTTGAGACTTATACATTTGTTTAAAGGATTGGTTGATCATACCATTCTGGAGTTCTCTATAGGTTTACTGAGAGGGATGTGCTAAAATGAAGATGTTAGAATCTGTTATTCATAGTTTTTCTTATTCCCACAAACGGTAGCATAAACCTTCCTCCCTTAACGTATCAGATCCCTGACTTGCTATGGTGTACCATAACCTAAAATAATTCCTGTGAAAAGGGTACGCAATCTCTTGGCTGCCAAAGAGATCTTTCTATCTAAGTCCTCATATAGGTGCTAGAGTTGTGTAGAGAGTACCAGCAAATGAGGCACAGGATTGAAATAAGTCTGCTAGGTTGAAATCTAAATTGAGAATATAATTTTTAGTGAGCTTTGGATTTTCACAATATTAGACACGCCATAGTACTAATAATTGACTCTTTATAGAAATCATTTTTTGGTAGTGTTGCATTTGGTTTGGAAGTATTCAAGTTCTAAAAATTGACTGACAGTGGACTTTTCCATCTGCAGAATATACTGAATGACCAGCAGAGGCAGTATTGCAGAGGAATATTTCTCCGCTTGCTGAGAAAAGAAAAAAAAAGAAAGCTCATTCCTCAGCCTTTTCCATGCCTCGATCAATAGATATGGTAAGTCAAACTCTCATTTAATCATTTTGCCATTAATAAAAGTTCATAGTATCTGATGGCTCTCAGTGCCTTTTAGTAGGGTCTTCCGCATAAATATAATCTTCTAAGGCGGTAGCAATATGAATGACGCTATGGCCATCATGATAGTTTCTCAAAGACTTTGACTGTCTATGTGGCTGACAAAATCTTCTTTAGGTAGTTTTGCAGGCAATATGTCCTCCGGGGTACTTACCATCTTTTAGGCTGGAATGAGGTGTCTTAGGTTAGAGCAATTGACTTACTTTCTGATGGAGGGAAGCTATTTAACCGTTTTCCCTGCTCTCTGTGAGTGGGACTCTGATACTCAAGATGGACCGCTATTTAGAAACTGTGTTCTAACTCTATCCCTCTTTAAATAGGATCCCAATGCTTTCAATGGTGCAGAGTACTTTCCCATTACACATCCTACTTGCTGTGCAGTCATATTCCCAGATACTTAACTAGTGTGTAATTGCTGATGTCTGGTCCTCCGGTGTAATCGTCACCCAGGGCGATTGGCCAAGTGGTGCCATTACATCCCAAAACTACAGCAGGATGTCATCTGACATGAGGGCCAATCAGTTGCTTCTTCTAACTCTAGCCCTCTTTAAATAGGAGCCCAATGCTTTCAATGGTGCAGTGTACTTTCCCATTGCACCTCCTACTTGCTGTGCTGTCATATTCACAGACAGTTACCTAGTGTGTAATTGCTGATGTCTGGTCCTACGGTGTAATCGTCACCCAGGACGATTGGTCACGTGGTGCCATTACTTCACAAAGCTACAGCAGGATGTCATCTGACATGAGGGCCAATTAGTTGCCTAGTACGCAATAGGATACATGTCTCATCGTATAGAAAAGGGAGCAATGTAGACAGGATGCCTAGCTGAAGACTAAGGTGGTGAGATGAAAGGAACTAGGCCATTATTTGAGACTTATACATTTGTTTGAAGGATTGGTTGATCATAACATTCTGGAGTTCTCTATAGGTTTACTGAGAGGGATGTGCTAAAATGAAGATGTTAGAATCTGTTATTCATAGTTTTTCTTATTCCCACAAACGGTAGCATAAACCTTCCTCCCTTAACGTATCAGATCCCTGACTTGCTATGGTTTACCATAACCTAAAATAATTCCTGTGAGAAGGGTTCGTTATCTCTTGGCTACCAAAGAGATCTTTCTATCTAAGTCCTCATATAGGAGCTAGAGTTGTGTAGAGAGTACCAGCAAATGAGGCACAGGATTGAAAGAAGTCTTCTAGGTTGAAATCTAAATTGAGAATATAATTTTTAGTGAGCTTTGGATTTTCACAATATTAGACACGCCATAGTACTAATAATTGACTCTTTATAGAAATCATTTTTTGGTAGTGTTGCATTTGGTTTGGAAGTATTCAAGTTCTAAAAATTGACTAACAGTGGACTTTTCCATCTGCAGAATATACTGAATGACCAGCAGAGGCAGTATTGCAGAGAAATATTTCTCCGCTTGCTGAGAAAAGAAAAAAAAAAGAAAGCTCATTCCTCAGCCTTTTCCATGCCTCGATCAATAGATATGGTAAGTCAAACTCTAATTTAATCATTTTGCCATTAATTAAAAGTTCATAGTATCTGATGGCTCTCAGTGCCTTTTAGTGGGGTCTTCCGCATAAATATAATCTTCTAAGACGGTAGCAATATGAATGACGCTATGGCCATCATGATAGTTTCTCAAAGACTTTGACTGTCTATGTGGCTGACAAAATCTTCTTTAGGTAGTTTTGCAGGCAATATGTCCTCCGGGGTACTTACCATCTTTTAGGCTGGAATGAGGTGTCTTAGGTTAGAGCAATTGACTTACTTTCTGATGGAGGGAAGCTATTTAACCGTTTTCCCTGCTCTCTGTGAGTGGGACTCTGATACTCAAGATGGACCGCTATTTAGAAACTGTGTTCTAACTCTATCCCTCTTTAAATAGGATCCCAATGCTTTCAATGGTGCAGAGTATTTTCCCATTACACATCCTACTTGCTGTGCAGTCATATTCCCAGATACTTAACTAGTGTGTAATTGCTGATGTCTGGTCCTCCGGTGTAATCGTCACCCAGGGCGATTGGCCAAGTGGTGCCATTACATCCCAAAACTACAGCAGGATGTCATCTGACATGAGGGCCAATCAGTTGCTTCTTCTAACTCTAGCCCTCTTTAAATAGGAGCCCAATGCTTTCAATGGTGCAGTGTACTTTCCCATTGCACCTCCTACTTGCTGTGCTGTCATATTCACAGACAGTTACCTAGTGTGTAATTGCTGATGTCTGGTCCTCCGGTGTAATCGTCACCCAGGACGATTGGTCACGTGGTGCCATTACTTCACAAAGCTACAGCAGGATGTCATCTGACATGAGGGCCAATCAGTTGCCTAGTACGCAATAGGATACATGTCTCATCGTATAGAAAAGGGAGCAATGTAGACAGGATGCCCAGCTGAAGACTAAGGTGGTGAGATGAAAGGAACTAGGCCATTTTTTGAGACTTATACATTTGTTTAAAGGATTGGTTGATCATAACATTCTGGAGTTCTCTATAGGTTTACTGAGAGGGATGTGCTAAAATGAAGATGTTAGAATCTGTTATTCATAGTTTTTCTTATTCCCACAAACGGTAGCATAAACCTTCCTCCCTTAACGTATCAGATCCCTGACTTGCTATGGTGTACCATAACCTAAAATAATTCCTGTGAAAAGGGTACGCAATCTCTTGGCTGCCAAAGAGATCTTTCTATCTAAGTCCTCATATAGGTGCTAGAGTTGTGTAGAGAGTACCAGCAAATGAGGCACAGGATTGAAAGAAGTCTGCTAGGTTGAAATCTAAATTGAGAATATAATTTTTAGTGAGCTTTGGATTTTCACAATATTAGACACGCCATAGTACTAATAATTGACTCTTTATAGAAATCATTTTTTGGTAGTGTTGCATTTGGTTTGGAAGTATTCAAGTTCTAAAAATTGACTGACAGTGGACTTTTCCATCTGCAGAATATACTGAATGACCAGCAGAGGCAGTATTGCAGAGGAATATTTCTCCGCTTGCTGAGAAAAGAAAAAAAAAGAAAGCTCATTCCTCAGCCTTTTCCATGCCTCGATCAATAGATATGGTAAGTCAAACTCTCATTTAATCATTTTGCCATTAATTAAAAGTTCATAGTATCTGATGGCTCTCAGTGCCTTTTAGTGGGGTCTTCCGCATAAATATAATCTTCTAAGGCGGTAGCAATATGAGTGACGCTATGGCCATCATGATAGTTTCTCAAAGACTTTGACTGTCTATGTGGCTCACGAAATCTTCTTTAGGTAGTTTTGCAGGCAATATGTCCTCCGGGGTACTTACCATCTTTTAGGCTGGAATGAGGTGTCTTAGGTTAGAGCAATTGACTTACTTTCTGATGGAGGGAAGCTATTTAACCGTTTTCCCTGCTCTCTGTGAGTGGGACTCTGATACTCAAGATGGACCGCTATTTAGAAACTGTGTTCTAACTCTATCCCTCTTTAAATAGGATCCCAATGCTTTCAATGGTGCAGAGTACTTTCCCATTACACATCCTACTTGCTGTGCAGTCATATTCCCAGATACTTAACTAGTGTGTAATTGCTGATGTCTGGTCCTCCGGTGTAATCGTCACCCAGGGCGATTGGCCAAGTGGTGCCATTACATCCCAAAACTACAGCAGGATGTCATCTGACATGAGGGCCAATCAGTTGCTTCTTCTAACTCTAGCCCTCTTTAAATAGGAGCCCAATGCTTTCAATGGTGCAGTGTACTTTCCCATTGCACCTCCTACTTGCTGTGCTGTCATATTCACAGACAGTTACCTAGTGTGTAATTGCTGATGTCTGGTCCTACGGTGTAATCGTCACCCAGGACGATTGGTCACGTGGTGCCATTACTTCACAAAGCTACAGCAGGATGTCATCTGACATGAGGGCCAATTAGTTGCCTAGTACGCAATAGGATACATGTCTCATCGTATAGAAAAGGGAGCAATGTAGACAGGATGCCTAGCTGAAGACTAAGGTGGTGAGATGAAAGGAACTAGGCCATTATTTGAGACTTATACATTTGTTTGAAGGATTGGTTGATCATAACATTCTGGAGTTCTCTATAGGTTTACTGAGAGGGATGTGCTAAAATGAAGATGTTAGAATCTGTTATTCATAGTTTTTTTTATTCCCACAAACGGTAGCATAAACCTTCCTCCCTTAACGTATCAGATCCCTGACTTGCTATGGTTTACCATAACCTAAAATAATTCCTGTGAGAAGGGTTTGTTATCTCTTGGCTACCAAAGAGATCTTTCTATCTAAGTCCTCATATAGGAGCTAGAGTTGTGTAGAGAGTACCAGCAAATGAGGCACAGGATTGAAAGAAGTCTTCTAGGTTGAAATCTAAATTGAGAATATAATTTTTAGTGAGCTTTGGATTTTCACAATATTAGACACGCCATAGTACTAATAATTGACTCTTTATAGAAATCATTTTTTGGTAGTGTTGCATTTGGTTTGGAAGTATTCAAGTTCTAAAAATTGACTAACAGTGGACTTTTCCATCTGCAGAATATACTGAATGACCAGCAGAGGCAGTATTGCAGAGAAATATTTCTCCGCTTGCTGAGAAAAGAAAAAAAAAAGAAAGCTCATTCCTCAGCCTTTTCCATGCCTCGATCAATAGATATGGTAAGTCAAACTCTAATTTAATCATTTTGCCATTAATTAAAAGTTCATAGTATCTGATGGCTCTCAGTGCCTTTTAGTGGGGTCTTCCGCATAAATATAATCTTCTAAGACGGTAGCAATATGAATGACGCTATGGCCATCATGATAGTTTCTCAAAGACTTTGACTGTCTATGTGGCTGACAAAATCTTCTTTAGGTAGTTTTGCAGGCAATATGTCCTCCGGGGTACTTACCATCTTTTAGGCTGGAATGAGGTGTCTTAGGTTAGAGCAATTGACTTACTTTCTGATGGAGGGAAGCTATTTAACCGTTTTCCCTGCTCTCTGTGAGTGGGACTCTGATACTCAAGATGGACCGCTATTTAGAAACTGTGTTCTAACTCTATCCCTCTTTAAATAGGATCCCAATGCTTTCAATGGTGCAGAGTATTTTCCCATTACACATCCTACTTGCTGTGCAGTCATATTCCCAGATACTTAACTAGTGTGTAATTGCTGATGTCTGGTCCTCCGGTGTAATCGTCACCCAGGGCGATTGGCCAAGTGGTGCCATTACATCCCAAAACTACAGCAGGATGTCATCTGACATGAGGGCCAATCAGTTGCTTCTTCTAACTCTAGCCCTCTTTAAATAGGAGCCCAATGCTTTCAATGGTGCAGTGTACTTTCCCATTGCACCTCCTACTTGCTGTGCTGTCATATTCACAGACAGTTACCTAGTGTGTAATTGCTGATGTCTGGTCCTCCGGTGTAATCGTCACCCAGGACGATTGGTCACGTGGTGCCATTACTTCACAAAGCTACAGCAGGATGTCATCTGACATGAGGGCCAATCAGTTGCCTAGTACGCAATAGGATACATGTCTCATCGTATAGAAAAGGGAGCAATGTAGACAGGATGCCCAGCTGAAGACTAAGGTGGTGAGATGAAAGGAACTAGGCCATTTTTTGAGACTTATACATTTGTTTAAAGGATTGGTTGATCATAACATTCTGGAGTTCTCTATAGGTTTACTGAGAGGGATGTGCTAAAATGAAGATGTTAGAATCTGTTATTCATAGTTTTTCTTATTCCCACAAACGGTAGCATAAACCTTCCTCCCTTAACGTATCAGATCCCTGACTTGCTATGGTGTACCATAACCTAAAATAATTCCTGTGAAAAGGGTACGCAATCTCTTGGCTGCCAAAGAGATCTTTCTATCTAAGTCCTCATATAGGTGCTAGAGTTGTGTAGAGAGTACCAGCAAATGAGGCACAGGATTGAAAGAAGTCTGCTAGGTTGAAATCTAAATTGAGAATATAATTTTTAGTGAGCTTTGGATTTTCACAATATTAGACACGCCATAGTACTAATAATTGACTCTTTATAGAAATCATTTTTTGGTAGTGTTGCATTTGGTTTGGAAGTATTCAAGTTCTAAAAATTGACTGACAGTGGACTTTTCCATCTGCAGAATATACTGAATGACCAGCAGAGGCAGTATTGCAGAGGAATATTTCTCCGCTTGCTGAGAAAAGAAAAAAAAAGAAAGCTCATTCCTCAGCCTTTTCCATGCCTCGATCAATAGATATGGTAAGTCAAACTCTCATTTAATCATTTTGCCATTAATTAAAAGTTCATAGTATCTGATGGCTCTCAGTGCCTTTTAGTGGGGTCTTCCGCATAAATATAATCTTCTAAGGCGGTAGCAATATGAGTGACGCTATGGCCATCATGATAGTTTCTCAAAGACTTTGACTGTCTATGTGGCTCACGAAATCTTCTTTAGGTAGTTTTGCAGGCAATATGTCCTCCGGGGTACTTACCATCTTTTAGGCTGGAATGAGGTGTCTTAGGTTAGAGCAATTGACTTACTTTCTGATGGAGGGAAGCTATTTAACCGTTTTCCCTGCTCTCTGTGAGTGGGACTCTGATACTCAAGATGGACCGCTATTTAGAAACTGTGTTCTAACTCTATCCCTCTTTAAATAGGATCCCAATGCTTTCAATGGTGCAGAGTATTTTCCCATTACACATCCTACTTGCTGTGCAGTCATATTCCCAGATACTTAACTAGTGTGTAATTGCTGATGTCTGGTCCTCCGGTGTAATCGTCACCCAGGGCGATTGGCCAAGTGGTGCCATTACATCCCAAAACTACAGCAGGATGTCATCTGACATGAGGGCCAATCAGTTGCTTCTTCTAACTCTAGCCCTCTTTAAATAGGAGCCCAATGCTTTCAATGGTGCAGTGTACTTTCCCATTGCACCTCCTACTTGCTGTGCTGTCATATTCACAGACAGTTACCTAGTGTGTAATTGCTGATGTCTGGTCCTCCGGTGTAATCGTCACCCAGGACGATTGGTCACGTGGTGCCATTACTTCACAAAGCTACAGCAGGATGTCATCTGACATGAGGGCCAATTAGTTGCCTAGTACGCAATAGGATACATGTCTCATCGTATAGAAAAGGGAGCAATGTAGACAGGATGCCCAGCTGAAGACTAAGGTGGTGAGATGAAAGGAACTAGGCCATTTTTTGAGACTTATACATTTGTTTAAAGGATTGGTTGATCATACCATTCTGGAGTTCTCTATAGGTTTACTGAGAGGGATGTGCTAAAATGAAGATGTTAGAATCTGTTATTCATAGTTTTTCTTATTCCCACAAACGGTAGCATAAACCTTCCTCCCTTAACGTATCAGATCCCTGACTTGCTATGGTGTACCATAACCTAAAATAATTCCTGTGAAAAGGGTACGCAATCTCTTGGCTGCCAAAGAGAACTTTCTATCTAAGTCCTCATATAGGTGCTAGAGTTGTGTACAGAGTACCAGCAAATGAGGCACAGGATTGAAAGAAGTCTGCTAGGTTGAAATCTAAATTGAGAATATAATTTTTAGTGAGCTTTGGATTTTCACAATATTAGACACGCCATAGTACTAATAATTGACTCTTTATAGAAATCATTTTTTGGTAGTGTTGCATTTGGTTTGGAAGTATTCAAGTTCTAAAAATTGACTGACAGTGGACTTTTCCTATCTGCAGAATATACTGAATGACCAGCAGAGGCAGTATTGCAGAGGAATATTTCTCCGCTTGCTGAGAAAAGAAAAAAAAAGAAAGCTCATTCCTCAGCCTTTTCCATGCCTCGATCAATAGATATGGTAAGTCAAACTCTCATTTAATCATTTTGCCATTAATTAAAAGTTCATAGTATCTGATGGCTCTCAGTGCCTTTTAGTGGGGTCTTCCGCATAAATATAATCTTCTAAGGCGGTAGCAATATGAATGACGCTATGGCCATCATGATAGTTTCTCAAAGACTTTGACTGTCTATGTGGCTCACAAAATCCTCTTTAGGTAGTTTTGCAGGCAATATGTCCTCCGGGGTACTTACCATCTTTTAGGCTGGAATGAGGTGTCTTAGGTTAGAGCAATTGACTTACTTTCTGATGGAGGGAAGCTATCTAACCGTTTTCCCTGCTCTCTGTGAGTGGGACTCTGATACTCAAGATGGACCGCTATTTAGAAACTGTGTTCTAACTCTATCCCTCTTTAAATAGGATCCCAATGCTTTCAATGGTGCAGAGTACTTTCCCATTACACATCCTACTTGCTGTGCAGTCATATTCCCAGATACTTAACTAGTGTGTAATTGCTGATGTCTGGTCCTCCGGTGTAATCGTCACCCAGGGCGATTGGCCAAGTGGTGCCATTACATCCCAAAACTACAGCAGGATGTCATCTGACATGAGGGCCAATCAGTTGCTTCTTCTAACTCTAGCCCTCTTTAAATAGGAGCCCAATGCTTTCAATGGTGCAGAGTACTTTCCCATTGCACCTCCTACTTGCTGTGCAGTCATATTCACAGATAGTTACCTAGTGTGTAATTGCTGATGTCTGGTCCTACGGTGTAATCGTCACCCAGGACGATTGGTCACGTGGTGCCATTACTTCACAAAGCTACAGCAGGATGTCATCTGACATGAGGCCCAATCAGTTGCCTAGTACGCAATAGGATACATGTCTCATCGTATAGAAAAGGGAGCAATGTAGACAGGATGCCCAGCTGAAGACTAAGGTGGTGAGATGAAAGGAACTAGGCCATTTTTTGAGACTTATACATTTGTTTAAAGGATTGGTTGATCATACCATTCTGGAGTTCTCTATAGGTTTACTGAGAGGGATGTGCTAAAATGAAGATGTTAGAATCTGTTATTCATAGTTTTTCTTATTCCCACAAACGGTAGCATAAACCTTCCTCCCTTAACGTATCAGATCCCTGACTTGCTATGGTGTACCATAACCTAAAATAATTCCTGTGAAAAGGGTACGCAATCTCTTGGCTGCCAAAGAGATCTTTCTATCTAAGTCCTCATATAGGTGCTAGAGTTGTGTACAGAGTACCAGCAAATGAGGCACAGGATTGAAAGAAGTCTGCTAGGTTGAAATCTAAATTGAGAATATAATTTTTAGTGAGCTTTGGATTTTCACAATATTAGACACGCCATAGTACTAATAATTGGCTCTTTATAGAAATCATTTTTTGGTAGTGTTGCATTTGGTTTGGAAGTATTCAAGTTCTAAAAATTGACTGACAGTGGACTTTTCCATCTGCAGAATATACTGAATGACCAGCAGAGGCAGTATTGCAGAGGAATATTTCTCCGCTTGCTGAGAAAAGAAAAAAAAAAGAAAGCTCATTCCTCAGCCTTTTCCATGCCTCGATCAATAGATATGGTAAGTCAAACTCTCATTTAATCATTTTGCCATTAATTAAAAGTTCATAGTATCTGATGGCTCTCAGTGCCTTTTAGTAGGGTCTTCCGCATAAATATAATCTTCTAAGGCGGTAGCAATATGAATGACGCTATGGCCATCATGATAGTTTCTCAAAGACTTTGACTGTCTATGTGGCTGACAAAATCTTCTTTAGGTAGTTTTGCAGGCAATATGTCCTCCGGGGTACTTACCATCTTTTAGGCTGGAATGAGGTGTCTTAGGTTAGAGCAATTGACTTACTTTCTGATGGAGGGAAGCTATTTAACCGTTTTCCCTGCTCTCTGTGAGTGGGACTCTGATACTCAAGATGGACCGCTATTTAGAAACTGTGTTCTAACTCTATCCCTCTTTAAATAGGATCCCAATGCTTTCAATGGTGCAGAGTACTTTCCCATTACACATCCTACTTGCTGTGCAGTCATATTCCCAGATACTTAACTAGTGTGTAATTGCTGATGTCTGGTCCTCCGGTGTAATCGTCACCCAGGGCGATTGGCCAAGTGGTGCCATTACATCCCAAAACTACAGCAGGATGTCATCTGACATGAGGGCCAATCAGTTGCTTCTTCTAACTCTAGCCCTCTTTAAATAGGAGCCCAATGCTTTCAATGGTGCAGTGTACTTTCCCATTGCACCTCCTACTTGCTGTGCAGTCATATTCACAGATAGTTACCTAGTGTGTAATTGCTGATGTCTGGTCCTCCGGTGTAATCGTCACCCAGGACGATTGGTCACGTGGTGCCATTACTTCACAAAGCTACAGCAGGATGTCATCTGACATGAGGGCCAATCAGTTGCCTAGTACGCAATAGGATACATGTCTCATCGTATAGAAAAGGGAGCAATGTAGACAGGATGCCCAGCTGAAGACTAAGGTGGTGAGATGAAAGGAACTAGGCCATTTTTTGAGACTTATACATTTGTTTAAAGGATTGGTTGATCATAACATTCTGGAGTTCTCTATAGGTTTACTGAGAGGGATGTGCTAAAATGAAGATGTTAGAATCTGTTATTCATAGTTTTTCTTATTCCCACAAACGGTAGCATAAACCTTCCTCCCTTAACGTATCAGATCCCTGACTTGCTATGGTGTACCATAATCTAAAATAATTCCTGTGAAAAGGGTACGCAATCTCTTGGCTGCCAAAGAGATCTTTCTATCTAAGTCCTCATATAGGTGCTAGAGTTGTGTAGAGAGTACCAGCAAATGAGGCACAGGATTGAAAGAAGTCTGCTAGGTTGAAATCTAAATTGAGAATATAATTTTTAGTGAGCTTTGGATTTTCACAATATTAGACACGCCATAGTACTAATAATTGACTCTTTATAGAAATCATTTTTTGGTAGTGTTGCATTTGGTTTGGAAGTATTCAAGTTCTAAAAATTGACTGACAGTGGACTTTTCCATCTGCAGAATATACTGAATGACCAGCAGAGGCAGTATTGCAGAGGAATATTTCTCCGCTTGCTGAGAAAAGAAAAAAAAAGAAAGCTCATTCCTCAGCCTTTTCCATGCCTCGATCAATAGATATGGTAAGTCAAACTCTCATTTAATCATTTTGCCATTAATTAAAAGTTCATAGTATCTGATGGCTCTCAGTGCCTTTTAGTGGGGTCTTCCGCATAAATATAATCTTCTAAGGCGGTAGCAATATGAATGACGCTATGGCCATCATGATAGTTTCTCAAAGACTTTGACTGTCTATGTGGCTGACAAAATCTTCTTTAGGTAGTTTTGCAGGCAATATGTCCTCCGGGGTACTTACCATCTTTTAGGCTGGAATGAGGTGTCTTGGGTTAGAGCAATTGACTTACTTTCTGATGGAGGGAAGCTATTTAACCGTTTTCCCTGCTCTCTGTGAGTGGGACTCTGATACTCAAGAGGGACCGCTATTTAGAAACTGTGTTCTAACTCTATCCCTCTTTAAATAGGATCCCAATGCTTTCAATGGTGCAGAGTATTTTCCCATTACACATCCTACTTGCTGTGCAGTCATATTCCCAGATACTTAACTAGTGTGTAATTGCTGATGTCTGGTCCTCCAGTGTAATCGTCACCCAGGGCGATTGGCCAAGTGGTGCCATTACATCCCAAAACTACAGCAGGATGTCATCTGACATGAGGGCCAATCAGTTGCTTCTTCTAACTCTAGCCCTCTTTAAATAGGAGCCCAATGCTTTCAATGGTGCAGTGTACTTTCCCATTGCACCTCCTACTTGCTGTGCTGTCATATTCACAGACAGTTACCTAGTGTGTAATTGCTGATGTCTGGTCCTACGGTGTAATCGTCACCCAGGACGATTGGTCACGTGGTGCCATTACTTCACAAAGCTACAGCAGGATGTCATCTGACATGAGGGCCAATTAGTTGCCTAGTACGCAATAGGATACATGTCTCATGGTATAGAAAAGGGAGCAATGTAGACAGGATGCCTAGCTGAAGACTAAGGTGGTGAGATGAAAGGAACTAGGCCATTATTTGAGACTTATACATTTGTTTGAAGGATTGGTTGATCATAACATTCTGGAGTTCTCTATAGGTTTACTGAGAGGGATGTGCTAAAATGAAGATGGTAGAATCTGTTATTCATAGTTTTTCTTATTCCCACAAACGGTAGCATAAACCTTCCTCCCTTAACGTATCAGATCCCTGACTTGCTATGGTGTACCATAACCTAAAATAATTCCTGTGAAAAGGGTACGCAATCTCTTGGCTGCCAAAGAGATCTTTCTATCTAAGTCCTCATATAGGTGCTAGAGTTGTGTACAGAGTACCAGCAAATGAGGCACAGGATTGAAAGAAGGCTGCTAGGTTGAAATCTAAATTGAGAATATAATTTTTAGTGAGCTTTGGATTTTCACAATATTAGACACGCCATAGTACTAATAATTGACTCTTTATAGAAATCATTTTTTGGTTGTGTTGCATTTGGTTTGGAAGTATTCAAGTTCTAAAAATTGACTGACAGTGGACTTTTCCATCTGCAGAATATACTGAATGACCAGCAGAGGCAGTATTGCAGAGGAATATTTCTCCGCTTGCTGAGAAAAGAAAAAAAAAGAAAGCTCATTCCTCAGCCTTTTCCATGCCTCGATCAATAGATATGGTAAGTCAAACTCTCATTTAATCATTTTGCCATTAATTAAAAGTTCATAGTATCTGATGGCTCTCAGTGCCTTTTAGTGGGGTCTTCCGCATAAATATAATCTTCTAAGGCGGTAGCAATATGAATGACGCTATGGCCATCATGATAGTTTCTCAAAGACTTTGACTGTCTATGTGGCTGACAAAATCTTCTTTAGGTAGTTTTGCAGGCAATATGTCCTCCGGGGTACTTACCATCTTTTAGGCTGGAATGAGGTGTCTTAGGTTAGAGCAATTGACTTACTTTCTGATGGAGGGAAGCTATTTAACCGTTTTCCCTGCTCTCTGTGAGTGGGACTCTGATACTCAAGATGGACCGCTATTTAGAAACTGTGTTCTAACTCTATCCCTCTTTAAATAGGATCCCAATGCTTTCAATGGTGCAGAGTATTTTCCCATTACACATCCTACTTGCTGTGCAGTCATATTCCCAGATACTTAACTAGTGTGTAATTGCTGATGTCTGGTCCTCCGGTGTAATCGTCACCCAGGGCGATTGGCCAAGTGGTGCCATTACATCCCAAAACTACAGCAGGATGTCATCTGACATGAGGGCCAATCAGTTGCTTCTTCTAAATCTAGCCCTCTTTAAATAGGAGCCCAATGCTTTCAATGGTGCAGTGTACTTTCCCATTGCACCTCCTACTTGCTGTGCTGTCATATTCACAGACAGTTACCTAGTGTGTAATTGCTGATGTCTGGTCCTCCGGTGTAATCGTCACCCAGGACGATTGGTCACGTGGTGCCATTACTTCACAAAGCTACAGCAGGATGTCATCTGACATGAGGGCCAATCAGTTGCCTAGTACGCAATAGGATACATGTCTCATCGTATAGAAAAGGGAGCAATGTAGACAGGATGCCCAGCTGAAGACTAAGGTGGTGAGATGAAAGGAACTAGGCCATTTTTCGAGACTTATACATTTGTTTAAAGGATTGGTTGATCATACCATTCTGGAGTTCTCTATAGGTTTACTGAGAGGGATGTGCTAAAATGAAGATGTTAGAATCTGTTATTCATAGTTTTTCTTATTCCCACAAACGGTAGCATAAACCTTCCTCCCTTAACGTATCAGATCCCTGACTTGCTATGGTGTACCATAACCTAAAATAATTCCTGTGAAAAGGGTACGCAATCTCTTGGCTGCCAAAGAGATCTTTCTATCTAAGTCCTCATATAGGTGCTAGAGTTGTGTAGAGAGTACCAGCAAATGAGGCACAGGATTGAAAGAAGTCTGCTAGGTTGAAATCTAAATTGAGAATATAATTTTTAGTGAGCTTTGGATTTTCACAATATTAGACACGCCATAGTACTAATAATTGACTCTTTATAGAAATCATTTTTTGGTAGTGTTGCATTTGGTTTGGAAGTATTCAAGTTCTAAAAATTGACTGACAGTGGACTTTTCCATCTGCAGAATATACTGAATGACCAGCAGAGGCAGTATTGCAGAGGAATATTTCTCCGCTTGCTGAGAAAAGAAAAAAAAAGAAAGCTCATTCCTCAGCCTTTTCCATGCCTCGATCAATAGATATGGTAAGTCAAACTCTCATTTAATCATTTTGCCATTAATTAAAAGTTCATAGTATCTGATGGCTCTCAGTGCCTTTTAGTGGGGTCTTCCGCATAAATATATTCTTCTAAGGCGGTAGCAATATGAATGACGCTATGGCCATCATGATAGTTTCTCAAAGACTTTGACTGTCTATGTGGCTGACAAAATCTTCTTTAGGTAGTTTTGCAGGCAATATGTCCTCCGGGGTACTTACCATCTTTTAGGCTGGAATGAGGTGTCTTAGGTTAGAGCAATTGACTTACTTTCTGATGGAGGGAAGCTATCTAACTGTTTTCCCTGCTCTCGGTGAGTGGGACTCTGATACTCAAGATGGACCGCTATTTAGAAACTGTGTTCTAACTCTATCCCTCTTTAAATAGGATCCCAATGCTTTCAATGGTGCAGAGTACTTTCCCATTACACATCCTACTTGCTGTGCAGTCATATTCCCAGATACTTAACTAGTGTGTAATTGCTGATGTCTGGTCCTCCGGTGTAATCGTCACCCAGGGCGATTGGCCAAGTGGTGCCATTACATCCCAAAACTACAGCAGGATGTCATCTGACATGAGGGCCAATCAGTTGCTTCTTCTAACTCTAGCCCTCTTTAAATAGGAGCCCAATGCTTTCAATGGTGCAGAGTACTTTCCCATTGCACCTCCTACTTGCTGTGCAGTCATATTCACAGATAGTTACCTAGTGTGTAATTGCTGATGTCTGGTCCTACGGTGTAATCGTCACCCAGGACGATTGGTCACGTGGTGCCATTACTTCACAAAGCTACAGCAGGATGTCATCTGACATGAGGCCCAATCAGTTGCCTAGTACGCAATAGGATACATGTCTCATCGTATAGAAAAGGGAGCAATGTAGACAGGATGCCCAGCTGAAGACTAAGGTGGTGAGATGAAAGGAACTAGGCCATTTTTTGAGACTTATACATTTGTTTAAAGGATTGGTTGATCATACCATTCTGGAGTTCTCTATAGGTTTACTGAGAGGGATGTGCTAAAATGAAGATGTTAGAATCTGTTATTCATAGTTTTTCTTATTCCCACAAACGGTAGCATAAACCTTCCTCCCTTAACGTATCAGATCCCTGACTTGCTATGGTGTACCATAACCTAAAATAATTCCTGTGAAAAGGGTACGCAATCTCCTGGCTGCCAAAGAGATCTTTCTATCTAAGTCCTCATATAGGTGCTAGAGTTGTGTACAGAGTACCAGCAAATGAGGCACAGGATTGAAAGAAGTCTGCTAGGTTGAAATCTAAATTGAGAATATAATTTTTAGTGAGCTTTGGATTTTCACAATATTAGACACGCCATAGTACTAATAATTGACTCTTTATAGAAATCATTTTTTGGTAGTGTTGCATTTGGTTTGGAAGTATTCAAGTTCTAAAAATTGACTGACAGTGGACTTTTCCATCTGCAGAATATACTGAATGACCAGCAGAGGCAGTATTGCAGAGGAATATTTCTCCGCTTGCTGAGAAAAGAAAAAAAAAGAAAGCTCATTCCTCAGCCTTTTCCATGCCTCGATCAATAGATATGGTAAGTCAAACTCTCATTTAATCATTTTGCCATTAATTAAAAGTTCATAGTATCTGATGGCTCTCAGTGCCTTTTAGTAGGGTCTTCCGCATAAATATAATCTTCTAAGGCGGTAGCAATATGAATGACGCTATGGCCATCATGATAGTTTCTCAAAGACTTTGACTGTCTATGTGGCTGACAAAATCTTCTTTAGGTAGTTTTGCAGGCAATATGTCCTCCGGGGTACTTACCATCTTTTAGGCTGGAATGAGGTGTCTTAGGTTAGAGCAATTGACTTACTTTCTGATGGAGGGAAGCTATTTAACCGTTTTCCCTGCTCTCTGTGAGTGGGACTCTGATACTCAAGATGGACCGCTATTTAGAAACTGTGTTCTAACTCTATCCCTCTTTAAATAGGATCCCAATGCTTTCAATGGTGCAGAGTACTTTCCCATTACACATCCTACTTGCTGTGCAGTCATATTCCCAGATACTTAACTAGTGTGTAATTGCTGATGTCTGGTCCTCCGGTGTAATCGTCACCCAGGGCGATTGACCAAGTGGTGCCATTACATCCCAAAACTACAGCAGGATGTCATCTGACATGAGGGCCAATCAGTTGCTTCTTCTAACTCTAGCCCTCTTTAAATAGGAGCCCAATGCTTTCAATGGTGCAGTGTACTTTCCCATTGCACCTCCTACTTGCTGTGCAGTCATATTCACAGATAGTTACCTAGTGTGTAATTGCTGATTTCTGGTCCTCCGGTGTAATCGTCACCCAGGACGATTGGTCACGTGGTGCCATTACTTCACAAAGCTACAGCAGGATGTCATCTGACATGAGGGCCAATCAGTTGCCTAGTACGCAATAGGATACATGTCTCATCGTATAGAAAAGGGAGCAATGTAGACAGGATGCCCAGCTGAAGACTAAGGTGGTGAGATGAAAGGAACTAGGCCATTTTTTGAGACTTATACATTTGTTTAAAGGATTGGTTGATCATAACATTCTGGAGTTCTCTATAGGTTTACTGAGAGGGATGTGCTAAAATGAAGATGTTAGAATCTGTTATTCATAGTTTTTCTTATTCCCACAAACGGTAGCATAAACCTTCCTCCCTTAACGTATCAGATCCCTGACTTGCTATGGTGTACCATAATCTAAAATAATTCCTGTGAAAAGGGTACGCAATCTCTTGGCTGCCAAAGAGATCTTTCTATCTAAGTCCTCATATAGGTGCTAGAGTTGTGTAGAGAGTACCAGCAAATGAGGCACAGTATTGAAAGAAGTCTGCTAGGTTGAAATCTAAATTGAGAATATAATTTTTAGTGAGCTTTGGATTTTCACAATATTAGACACGCCATAGTACTAATAATTGACTCTTTATAGAAATCATTTTTTGGTAGTGTTGCATTTGGTTTGGAAGTATTCAAGTTCTAAAAATTGACTGACAGTGGACTTTTCCATCTGCAGAATATACTGAATGACCAGCAGAGGCAGTATTGCAGAGGAATATTTCTCCGCTTGCTGAGAAAAGAAAAAAAAAGAAAGCTCATTCCTCAGCCTTTTCCATGCCTCGATCAATAGATATGGTAAGTCAAACTCTCATTTAATCATTTTGCCATTAATTAAAAGTTCATAGTATCTGATGGCTCTCAGTGCCTTTTAGTGGGGTCTTCCGCATAAATATAATCTTCTAAGGCGGTAGCAATATGAATGACGCTATGGCCATCATGATAGTTTCTCAAAGACTTTGACTGTCTATGTGGCTGACAAAATCTTCTTTAGGTAGTTTTGCAGGCAATATGTCCTCCGGGGTACTTACCATCTTTTAGGCTGGAATGAGGTGTCTTGGGTTAGAGCAATTGACTTACTTTCTGATGGAGGGAAGCTATTTAACCGTTTTCCCTGCTCTCTGTGAGTGGGACTCTGATACTCAAGAGGGACCGCTATTTAGAAACTGTGTTCTAACTCTATCCCTCTTTAAATAGGATCCCAATGCTTTCAATGGTGCAGAGTATTTTCCCATTACACATCCTACTTGCTGTGCAGTCATATTCCCAGATACTTAACTAGTGTGTAATTGCTGATGTCTGGTCCTCCAGTGTAATCGTCACCCAGGGCGATTGGCCAAGTGGTGCCATTACATCCCAAAACTACAGCAGGATGTCATCTGACATGAGGGCCAATCAGTTGCTTCTTCTAACTCTAGCCCTCTTTAAATAGGAGCCCAATGCTTTCAATGGTGCAGTGTACTTTCCCATTGCACCTCCTACTTGCTGTGCTGTCATATTCACAGACAGTTACCTAGTGTGTAATTGCTGATGTCTGGTCCTACGGTGTAATCGTCACCCAGGACGATTGGTCACGTGGTGCCATTACTTCACAAAGCTACAGCAGGATGTCATCTGACATGAGGGCCAATTAGTTGCCTAGTACGCAATAGGATACATGTCTCATGGTATAGAAAAGGGAGCAATGTAGACAGGATGCCTAGCTGAAGACTAAGGTGGTGAGATGAAAGGAACTAGGCCATTATTTGAGACTTATACATTTGTTTGAAGGATTGGTTGATCATAACATTCTGGAGTTCTCTATAGGTTTACTGAGAGGGATGTGCTAAAATGAAGATGGTAGAATCTGTTATTCATAGTTTTTCTTATTCCCACAAACGGTAGCATAAACCTTCCTCCCTTAACGTATCAGATCCCTGACTTGCTATGGTGTACCATAACCTAAAATAATTCCTGTGAAAAGGGTACGCAATCTCTTGGCTGCCAAAGAGATCTTTCTATCTAAGTCCTCATATAGGTGCTAGAGTTGTGTACAGAGTACCAGCAAATGAGGCACAGGATTGAAAGAAGGCTGCTAGGTTGAAATCTAAATTGAGAATATAATTTTTAGTGAGCTTTGGATTTTCACAATATTAGACACGCCATAGTACTAATAATTGACTCTTTATAGAAATCATTTTTTGGTAGTGTTGCATTTGGTTTGGAAGTATTCAAGTTCTAAAAATTGACTGACAGTGGACTTTTCCATCTGCAGAATATACTGAATGACCAGCAGAGGCAGTATTGCAGAGGAATATTTCTCCGCTTGCTGAGAAAAGAAAAAAAAAGAAAGCTCATTCCTCAGCCTTTTCCATGCCTCGATCAATAGATATGGTAAGTCAAACTCTCATTTAATCATTTTGCCATTAATTAAAAGTTCATAGTATCTGATGGCTCTCAGTGCCTTTTAGTGGGGTCTTCCGCATAAATATAATCTTCTAAGGCGGTAGCAATATGAATGACGCTATGGCCATCATGATAGTTTCTCAAAGACTTTGACTGTCTATGTGGCTCACGAAATCTTCTTTAGGTAGTTTTGCAGGCAATATGTCCTCCGGGGTACTTACCATCTTTTAGGCTGGAATGAGGTGTCTTAGGTTAGAGCAATTGACTTACTTTCTGATGGAGGGAAGCTATTTAACCGTTTTCCCTGCTCTCTGTGAGTGGGACTCTGATACTCAAGATGGACCGCTATTTAGAAACTGTGTTCTAACTCTATCCCTCTTTAAATAGGATCCCAATGCTTTCAATGGTGCAGAGTATTTTCCCATTACACATCCTACTTGCTGTGCAGTCATATTCCCAGATACTTAACTAGTGTGTAATTGCTGATGTCTGGTCCTCCGGTGTAATCGTCACCCAGGGCGATTGGTCAAGTGGTGCCATTACATCCCAAAACTACAGCAGGATGTCATCTGACATGAGGGCCAATCAGTTGCTTCTTCTAACTCTAGCCCTCTTTAAATAGGAGCCCAATGCTTTCAATGGTGCAGTGTACTTTCCCATTGCACCTCCTACTTGCTGTGCAGTCATATTCACAGATAGTTACCTAGTGTGTAATTGCTGATGTCTGGTCCTACGGTGTAATCGTCACCCAGGACGATTGGTCACGTGGTGCCATTACTTCACAAAGCTACAGCAGGATGTCATCTGACATGAGGGCCAATCAGTTGCCTAGTACGCAATAGGATACATGTCTCATCGTATAGAAAAGGGAGCAATGTAGACAGGATGCCCAGCTGAAGACTAAGGTGGTGAGATGAAAGGAACTAGGCCATTTTTTGAGACTTATACATTTGTTTAAAGGATTGGTTGATCATAACATTCTGGAGTTCTCTATAGGTTTACTGAGAGGGATGTGCTAAAATGAAGATGTTAGAATCTGTTATTCATAGTTTTTCTTATTCCCACAAACGGTAGCATAAACCTTCCTCCCTTAACGTATCAGATCCCTGACTTGCTATGGTGTACCATAACCTAAAATAATTCCTGTGAAAAGGGTACGCAATCTCTTGGCTGCCAAAGAGATCTTTCTATCTAAGTCCTCATATAGGTGCTAGAGTTGTGTAGAGAGTACCAGCAAATGAGGCACAGGATTGAAAGAAGTCTGCTAGGTTGAAATCTAAATTGAGAATATAATTTTTAGTGAGCTTTGGATTTTCACAATATTAGACACGCCATAGTACTAATAATTGACTCTTTATAGAAATCATTTTTTGGTAGTGTTGCATTTGGTTTGGAAGTATTCAAGTTCTAAAAATTGACTGACAGTGGACTTTTCCATCTGCAGAATATACTGAATGACCAGCAGAGGCAGTATTGCAGAGGAATATTTCTCCGCTTGCTGAGAAAAGAAAAAAAAAAGAAAGCTCATTCCTCAGCCTTTTCCATGCCTCGATCAATAGATATGGTAAGTCAAACTCTCATTTAATCATTTTGCCATTAATTAAAAGTTCATAGTATCTGATGGCTCTCAGTGCCTTTTAGTGGGGTCTTCCGCATAAATATAATCTTCTAAGGCGGTAGCAATATGAATGACGCTATGGCCATCATGATAGTTTCTCAAAGACTTTGACTGTCTATGTGGCTGACAAAATCTTCTTTAGGTAGTTTTGCAGGCAATATGTCCTCCGGGGTACTTACCATCTTTTAGGCTGGAATGAGGTGTCTTAGGTTAGAGCAATTGACTTACTTTCTGATGGAGGGAAGCTATTTAACCGTTTTCCCTGCTCTCTGTGAGTGGGACTCTGATACTCAAGATGGACCGCTATTTAGAAACTGTGTTCTAACTCTATCCCTCTTTAAATAGGATCCCAATGCTTTCAATGGTGCAGAGTATTTTCCCATTACACATCCTACTTGCTGTGCAGTCATATTCCCAGATACTTAACTAGTGTGTTATTGCTGATGTCTGGTCCTCCGGTGTAATCGTCACCCAGGGCGATTGGCCAAGTGGTGCCATTACATCCCAAAACTACAGCAGGATGTCATCTGACATGAGGGCCAATCAGTTGCTTCTTCTAACTCTAGCCCTCTTTAAATAGGAGCCCAATGCTTTCAATGGTGCAGTGTACTTTCCCATTGCACCTCCTACTTGCTGTGCTGTCATATTCACAGACAGTTACCTAGTGTGTAATTGCTGATGTCTGGTCCTCCGGTGTAATCGTCACCCAGGACGA
The DNA here is from genome assembly GCF_964263255.1 of Lissotriton vulgaris. Lineage (NCBI taxonomy): Eukaryota > Metazoa > Chordata > Amphibia > Caudata > Salamandridae > Lissotriton > Lissotriton vulgaris. The sequence continues at coordinate 936,404,336 of NC_141693.1, read as the reverse complement.
TTGGTCACGTGGTGCCATTACTTCACAAAGCTAAAGCAGGATGTCATCTGACATGAGGGCCAATTAGTTGCCTAGTACGCAATAGGATACATGTCTCATCGTATAGAAAAGGGAGCAATGTAGACAGGATGCCCAGCTGAAGACTAAGGTGGTGAGATGAAAGGAACTAGGCCATTTTTTGAGACTTATACATTTGTTTAAAGGATTGGTTGATCATACCATTCTGGAGTTCTCTATAGGTTTACTGAGAGGGATGTGCTAAAATGAAGATGTTAGAATCTGTTATTCATAGTTTTTGTTATTCCCACAAACGGTAGCATAAACCTTCCTCCCTTAACGTATCAGATCCCTGACTTGCTATGGTGTACCATAACCTAAAATAATTCCTGTGAAAAGGGTACGCAATCTCTTGGCTGCCAAAGAGATCTTTCTATCTAAGTCCTCATATAGGTGCTAGAGTTGTGTAGAGAGTACCAGCAAATGAGGCACAGGATTGAAATAAGTCTGCTAGGTTGAAATCTAAATTGAGAATATAATTTTTAGTGAGCTTTGGATTTTCACAATATTAGACACGCCATAGTACTAATAATTGACTCTTTATAGAAATCATTTTTTGGTAGTGTTGCATTTGGTTTGGAAGTATTCAAGTTCTAAAAATTGACTGACAGTGGACTTTTCCATCTGCAGAATATACTGAATGACCAGCAGAGGCAGTATTGCAGAGGAATATTTCTCCGCTTGCTGAGAAAAGAAAAAAAAAGAAAGCTCATTCCTCAGCCTTTTCCATGCCTCGATCAATAGATATGGTAAGTCAAACTCTCATTTAATCATTTTGCCATTAATTAAAAGTTCATAGTATCTGATGGCTCTCAGTGCCTTTTAGTAGGGTCTTCCGCATAAATATAATCTTCTAAGGCGGTAGCAATATGAATGACGCTATGGCCATCATGATAGTTTCTCAAAGACTTTGACTGTCTATGTGGCTGACAAAATCTTCTTTAGGTAGTTTTGCAGGCAATATGTCCTCCGGGGTACTTACCATCTTTTAGGCTGGAATGAGGTGTCTTAGGTTAGAGCAATTGACTTACTTTCTGATGGAGGGAAGCTATTTAACCGTTTTCCCTGCTCTCTGTGAGTGGGACTCTGATACTCAAGATGGACCGCTATTTAGAAACTGTGTTCTAACTCTATCCCTCTTTAAATAGGATCCCAATGCTTTCAATGGTGCAGAGTACTTTCCCATTACACATCCTACTTGCTGTGCAGTCATATTCCCAGATACTTAACTAGTGTGTAATTGCTGATGTCTGGTCCTCCGGTGTAATCGTCACCCAGGGCGATTGGCCAAGTGGTGCCATTACATCCCAAAACTACAGCAGGATGTCATCTGACATGAGGGCCAATCAGTTGCTTCTTCTAACTCTAGCCCTCTTTAAATAGGAGCCCAATGCTTTCAATGGTGCAGTGTACTTTCCCATTGCACCTCCTACTTGCTGTGCTGTCATATTCACTGACAGTTACCTAGTGTGTAATTGCTGATGTCTGGTCCTACGGTGTAATCGTCACCCAGGACGATTGGTCACGTGGTGCCATTACTTCACAAAGCTACAGCAGGATGTCATCTGACATGAGGGCCAATTAGTTGCCTAGTACGCAATAGGATACATGTCTCATCGTATAGAAAAGGGAGCAATGTAGACAGGATGCCTAGCTGAAGACTAAGGTGGTGAGATGAAAGGAACTAGGCCATTATTTGAGACTTATACATTTGTTTGAAGGATTGGTTGATCATAACATTCTGGAGTTCTCTATAGGTTTTCTGAGAGGGATGTGCTAAAATGAAGATGTTAGAATCTGTTATTCATAGTTTTTCTTATTCCCACAAACGGTAGCATAAACCTTCCTCCCTTAACGTATCAGATCCCTGACTTGCTATGGTTTACCATAACCTAAAATAATTCCTGTGAGAAGGGTACGTTATCTCTTGGCTACCAAAGAGATCTTTCTATCTAAGTCCTCATATAGGAGCTAGAGTTGTGTAGAGAGTACCAGCAAATGAGGCACAGGATTGAAAGAAGTCTGCTAGGTTGAAATCTAAATTGAGAATATAATTTTTAGTGAGCTTTGGATTTTCACAATATTAGACACGCCATAGTACTAATAATTGACTCTTTATAGAAATCATTTTTTGGTAGTGTTGCATTTGGTTTGGAAGTATTCAAGTTCTAAAAATTGACTGACAGTGGACTTTTCCATCTGCAGAATATACTGAATGACCAGCAGAGGCAGTATTGCAGAGGAATATTTCTCCGCTTGCTGAGAAAAGAAAAAAAAAAGAAAGCTCATTCCTCAGCCTTTTCCATGCCTCGATCAATAGATATGGTAAGTCAAACTCTCATTTAATCATTTTGCCATTAATTAAAAGTTCATAGTATCTGATGGCTCTCAGTGCCTTTTAGTGGGGTCTTCCGCATAAATATAATCTTCTAAGGCGGTAGCAATATGAATGACGCTATGGCCATCATGATAGTTTCTCAAAGACTTTGACTGTCTATGTGGCTGACAAAATCTTCTTTAGGTAGTTTTGCAGGCAATATGTCCTCCGGGGTACTTACCATCTTTTAGGCTGGAATGAGGTGTCTTAGGTTAGAGCAATTGACTTACTTTCTGATGGAGGGAAGCTATTTAACCGTTTTCCCTGCTCTCTGTGAGTGGGACTCTGATACTCAAGATGGACCGCTATTTAGAAACTGTGTTCTAACTCTATCCCTCTTTAAATAGGATCCCAATGCTTTCAATGGTGCAGAGTATTTTCCCATTACACATCCTACTTGCTGTGCAGTCATATTCCCAGATACTTAACTAGTGTGTTATTGCTGATGTCTGGTCCTCCGGTGTAATCGTCACCCAGGGCGATTGGCCAAGTGGTGCCATTACATCCCAAAACTACAGCAGGATGTCATCTGACATGAGGGCCAATCAGTTGCTTCTTCTAACTCTAGCCCTCTTTAAATAGGAGCCCAATGCTTTCAATGGTGCAGTGTACTTTCCCATTGCACCTCCTACTTGCTGTGCTGTCATATTCACAGACAGTTACCTAGTGTGTAATTGCTGATGTCTGGTCCTCCGGTGTAATCGTCACCCAGGACGATTGGTCACGTGGTGCCATTACTTCACAAAGCTAAAGCAGGATGTCATCTGACATGAGGGCCAATTAGTTGCCTAGTACGCAATAGGATACATGTCTCATCGTATAGAAAAGGGAGCAATGTAGACAGGATGCCCAGCTGAAGACTAAGGTGGTGAGATGAAAGGAACTAGGCCATTTTTTGAGACTTATACATTTGTTTAAAGGATTGGTTGATCATACCATTCTGGAGTTCTCTATAGGTTTACTGAGAGGGATGTGCTAAAATGAAGATGTTAGAATCTGTTATTCATAGTTTTTGTTATTCCCACAAACGGTAGCATAAACCTTCCTCCCTTAACGTATCAGATCCCTGACTTGCTATGGTGTACCATAACCTAAAATAATTCCTGTGAAAAGGGTACGCAATCTCTTGGCTGCCAAAGAGATCTTTCTATCTAAGTCCTCATATAGGTGCTAGAGTTGTGTAGAGAGTACCAGCAAATGAGGCACAGGATTGAAATAAGTCTGCTAGGTTGAAATCTAAATTGAGAATATAATTTTTAGTGAGCTTTGGATTTTCACAATATTAGACACGCCATAGTACTAATAATTGACTCTTTATAGAAATCATTTTTTGGTAGTGTTGCATTTGGTTTGGAAGTATTCAAGTTCTAAAAATTGACTGACAGTGGACTTTTCCATCTGCAGAATATACTGAATGACCAGCAGAGGCAGTATTGCAGAGGAATATTTCTCCGCTTGCTGAGAAAAGAAAAAAAAAGAAAGCTCATTCCTCAGCCTTTTCCATGCCTCGATCAATAGATATGGTAAGTCAAACTCTCATTTAATCATTTTGCCATTAATTAAAAGTTCATAGTATCTGATGGCTCTCAGTGCCTTTTAGTAGGGTCTTCCGCATAAATATAATCTTCTAAGGCGGTAGCAATATGAATGACGCTATGGCCATCATGATAGTTTCTCAAAGACTTTGACTGTCTATGTGGCTGACAAAATCTTCTTTAGGTAGTTTTGCAGGCAATATGTCCTCCGGGGTACTTACCATCTTTTAGGCTGGAATGAGGTGTCTTAGGTTAGAGCAATTGACTTACTTTCTGATGGAGGGAAGCTATTTAACCGTTTTCCCTGCTCTCTGTGAGTGGGACTCTGATACTCAAGATGGACCGCTATTTAGAAACTGTGTTCTAACTCTATCCCTCTTTAAATAGGATCCCAATGCTTTCAATGGTGCAGAGTACTTTCCCATTACACATCCTACTTGCTGTGCAGTCATATTCCCAGATACTTAACTAGTGTGTAATTGCTGATGTCTGGTCCTCCGGTGTAATCGTCACCCAGGGCGATTGGCCAAGTGGTGCCATTACATCCCAAAACTACAGCAGGATGTCATCTGACATGAGGGCCAATCAGTTGCTTCTTCTAACTCTAGCCCTCTTTAAATAGGAGCCCAATGCTTTCAATGGTGCAGTGTACTTTCCCATTGCACCTCCTACTTGCTGTGCTGTCATATTCACTGACAGTTACCTAGTGTGTAATTGCTGATGTCTGGTCCTACGGTGTAATCGTCACCCAGGACGATTGGTCACGTGGTGCCATTACTTCACAAAGCTACAGCAGGATGTCATCTGACATGAGGGCCAATTAGTTGCCTAGTACGCAATAGGATACATGTCTCATCGTATAGAAAAGGGAGCAATGTAGACAGGATGCCTAGCTGAAGACTAAGGTGGTGAGATGAAAGGAACTAGGCCATTATTTGAGACTTATACATTTGTTTGAAGGATTGGTTGATCATAACATTCTGGAGTTCTCTATAGGTTTACTGAGAGGGATGTGCTAAAATGAAGATGTTAGAATCTGTTATTCATAGTTTTTCTTATTCCCACAAACGGTAGCATAAACCTTCCTCCCTTAACGTATCAGATCCCTGACTTGCTATGGTTTACCATAACCTAAAATAATTCCTGTGAGAAGGGTACGTTATCTCTTGGCTACCAAAGAGATCTTTCTATCTAAGTCCTCATATAGGAGCTAGAGTTGTGTAGAGAGTACCAGCAAATGAGGCACAGGATTGAAAGAAGTCTTCTAGGTTGAAATCTAAATTGAGAATATAATTTTTAGTGAGCTTTGGATTTTCACAATATTAGACACGCCATAGTACTAATAATTGACTCTTTATAGAAATCATTTTTTGGTAGTGTTGCATTTGGTTTGGAAGTATTCAAGTTCTAAAAATTGACTAACAGTGGACTTTTCCATCTGCAGAATATACTGAATGACCAGCAGAGGCAGTATTGCAGAGAAATATTTCTCCGCTTGCTGAGAAAAGAAAAAAAAAAGAAAGCTCATTCCTCAGCCTTTTCCATGCCTCGATCAATAGATATGGTAAGTCAAACTCTAATTTAATCATTTTGCCATTAATTAAAAGTTCATAGTATCTGATGGCTCTCAGTGCCTTTTAGTGGGGTCTTCCGCATAAATATAATCTTCTAAGACGGTAGCAATATGAATGACGCTATGGCCATCATGATAGTTTCTCAAAGACTTTGACTGTCTATGTGGCTGACAAAATCTTCTTTAGGTAGTTTTGCAGGCAATATGTCCTCCGGGGTACTTACCATCTTTTAGGCTGGAATGAGGTGTCTTAGGTTAGAGCAATTGACTTACTTTCTGATGGAGGGAAGCTATTTAACCGTTTTCCCTGCTCTCTGTGAGTGGGACTCTGATACTCAAGATGGACCGCTATTTAGAAACTGTGTTCTAACTCTATCCCTCTTTAAATAGGATCCCAATGCTTTCAATGGTGCAGAGTATTTTCCCATTACACATCCTACTTGCTGTGCAGTCATATTCCCAGATACTTAACTAGTGTGTAATTGCTGATGTCTGGTCCTCCGGTGTAATCGTCACCCAGGGCGATTGGCCAAGTGGTGCCATTACATCCCAAAACTACAGCAGGATGTCATCTGACATGAGGGCCAATCAGTTGCTTCTTCTAACTCTAGCCCTCTTTAAATAGGAGCCCAATGCTTTCAATGGTGCAGTGTACTTTCCCATTGCACCTCCTACTTGCTGTGCTGTCATATTCACAGACAGTTACCTAGTGTGTAATTGCTGATGTCTGGTCCTCCGGTGTAATCGTCACCCAGGACGATTGGTCACGTGGTGCCATTACTTCACAAAGCTACAGCAGGATGTCATCTGACATGAGGGCCAATCAGTTGCCTAGTACGCAATAGGATACATGTCTCATCGTATAGAAAAGGGAGCAATGTAGACAGGATGCCCAGCTGAAGACTAAGGTGGTGAGATGAAAGGAACTAGGCCATTTTTTGAGACTTATACATTTGTTTAAAGGATTGGTTGATCATAACATTCTGGAGTTCTCTATAGGTTTACTGAGAGGGATGTGCTAAAATGAAGATGTTAGAATCTGTTATTCATAGTTTTTCTTATTCCCACAAACGGTAGCATAAACCTTCCTCCCTTAACGTATCAGATCCCTGACTTGCTATGGTGTACCATAACCTAAAATAATTCCTGTGAAAAGGGTATGCAATCTCTTGGCTGCCAAAGAGATCTTTCTATCTAAGTCCTCATATAGGTGCTAGAGTTGTGTAGAGAGTACCAGCAAATGAGGCACAGGATTGAAAGAAGTCTGCTAGGTTGAAATCTAAATTGAGAATATAATTTTTAGTGAGCTTTGGATTTTCACAATATTAGACACGCCATAGTACTAATAATTGACTCTTTATAGAAATCATTTTTTGGTAGTGTTGCATTTGGTTTGGAAGTATTCAAGTTCTAAAAATTGACTGACAGTGGACTTTTCCATCTGCAGAATATACTGAATGACCAGCAGAGGCAGTATTGCAGAGGAATATTTCTCCGCTTGCTGAGAAAAGAAAAAAAAAGAAAGCTCATTCCTCAGCCTTTTCCATGCCTCGATCAAGAGATATGGTAAGTCAAACTCTCATTTAATCATTTTGCCATTAATTAAAAGTTCATAGTATCTGATGGCTCTCAGTGCCTTTTAGTGGGGTCTTCCGCATAAATATAATCTTCTAAGGCGGTAGCAATATGAGTGACGCTATGGCCATCATGATAGTTTCTCAAAGACTTTGACTGTCTATGTGGCTCACGAAATCTTCTTTAGGTAGTTTTGCAGGCAATATGTCCTCCGGGGTACTTACCATCTTTTAGGCTGGAATGAGGTGTCTTAGGTTAGAGCAATTGACTTACTTTCTGATGGAGGGAAGCTATTTAACCGTTTTCCCTGCTCTCTGTGAGTGGGACTCTGATACTCAAGATGGACCGCTATTTAGAAACTGTGTTCTAACTCTATCCCTCTTTAAATAGGATCCCAATGCTTTCAATGGTGCAGAGTATTTTCCCATTACACATCCTACTTGCTGTGCAGTCATATTCCCAGATACTTAACTAGTGTGTAATTGCTGATGTCTGGTCCTCCGGTGTAATCGTCACCCAGGGCGATTGGCCAAGTGGTGCCATTACATCCCAAAACTACAGCAGGATGTCATCTGACATGAGGGCCAATCAGTTGCTTCTTCTAACTCTAGCCCTCTTTAAATAGGAGCCCAATGCTTTCAATGGTGCAGTGTACTTTCCCATTGCACCTCCTACTTGCTGTGCTGTCATATTCACAGACAGTTACCTAGTGTGTAATTGCTGATGTCTGGTCCTCCGGTGTAATCGTCACCCAGGACGATTGGTCACGTGGTGCCATTACTTCACAAAGCTACAGCAGGATGTCATCTGACATGAGGGCCAATTAGTTGCCTAGTACGCAATAGGATACATGTCTCATCGTATAGAAAAGGGAGCAATGTAGACAGGATGCCCAGCTGAAGACTAAGGTGGTGAGATGAAAGGAACTAGGCCATTTTTTGAGACTTATACATTTGTTTAAAGGATTGGTTGATCATACCATTCTGGAGTTCTCTATAGGTTTACTGAGAGGGATGTGCTAAAATGAAGATGTTAGAATCTGTTATTCATAGTTTTTCTTATTCCCACAAACGGTAGCATAAACCTTCCTCCCTTAACGTATCAGATCCCTGACTTGCTATGGTGTACCATAACCTAAAATAATTCCTGTGAAAAGGGTACGCAATCTCTTGGCTGCCAAAGAGATCTTTCTATCTAAGTCCTCATATAGGTGCTAGAGTTGTGTACAGAGTACCAGCAAATGAGGCACAGGATTGAAAGAAGTCTGCTAGGTTGAAATCTAAATTGAGAATATAATTTTTAGTGAGCTTTGGATTTTCACAATATTAGACACGCCATAGTACTAATAATTGACTCTTTATAGAAATCATTTTTTGGTAGTGTTGCATTTGGTTTGGAAGTATTCAAGTTCTAAAAATTGACTGACAGTGGACTTTTCCATCTGCAGAATATACTGAATGACCAGCAGAGGCAGTATTGCAGAGGAATATTTCTCCGCTTGCTGAGAAAAGAAAAAAAAAGAAAGCTCATTCCTCAGCCTTTTCCATGCCTCGATCAATAGATATGGTAAGTCAAACTCTCATTTAATCATTTTGCCATTAATTAAAAGTTCATAGTATCTGATGGCTCTCAGTGCCTTTTAGTAGGGTCTTCCGCATAAATATAATCTTCTAAGGCGGTAGCAATATGAATGACGCTATGGCCATCATGATAGTTTCTCAAAGACTTTGACTGTCTATGTGGCTGACAAAATCTTCTTTAGGTAGTTTTGCAGGCAATATGTCCTCCGGGGTACTTACCATCTTTTAGGCTGGAATGAGGTGTCTTAGGTTAGAGCAATTGACTTACTTTCTGATGGAGGGATGCTATTTAACCGTTTTCCCTGCTCTCTGTGAGTGGGACTCTGATACTCAAGATGGACCGCTATTTAGAAACTGTGTTCTAACTCTATCCCTCTTTAAATAGGATCCCAATGCTTTCAATGGTGCAGAGTACTTTCCCATTACACATCCTACTTGCTGTGCAGTCATATTCCCAGATACTTAACTAGTGTGTAATTGCTGATGTCTGGTCCTCCGGTGTAATCGTCACCCAGGGCGATTGGCCAAGTGGTGCCATTACATCCCAAAACTACAGCAGGATGTCATCTGACATGAGGGCCAATCAGTTGCTTCTTCTAACTCTAGCCCTCTTTAAATAGGAGCCCAATGCTTTCAATGGTGCAGTGTACTTTCCCATTGCACCTCCTACTTGCTGTGCAGTCATATTCACAGATAGTTACCTAGTGTGTAATTGCTGATGTCTGGTCCTCCGGTGTAATCGTCACCCAGGACGATTGGTCACGTGGTGCCATTACTTCACAAAGCTACAGCAGGATGTCATCTGACATGAGGGCCAATCAGTTGCCTAGTACGCAATAGGATACATGTCTCATCGTATAGAAAAGGGAGCAATGTAGACAGGATGCCCAGCTGAAGACTAAGGTGGTGAGATGAAAGGAACTAGGCCATTTTTTGAGACTTATACATTTGTTTAAAGGATTGGTTGATCATAACATTCTGGAGTTCTCTATAGGTTTACTGAGAGGGATGTGCTAAAATGAAGATGTTAGAATCTGTTATTCATAGTTTTTCTTATTCCCACAAACGGTAGCATAAACCTTCCTCCCTTAACGTATCAGATCCCTGACTTGCTATGGTGTACCATAACCTAAAATAATTCCTGTGAAAAGGGTATGCAATCTCTTGGCTGCCAAAGAGATCTTTCTATCTAAGTCCTCATATAGGTGCTAGAGTTGTGTAGAGAGTACCAGCAAATGAGGCACAGGATTGAAAGAAGTCTGCTAGGTTGAAATCTAAATTGAGAATATAATTTTTAGTGAGCTTTGGATTTTCACAATATTAGACACGCCATAGTACTAATAATTGACTCTTTATAGAAATCATTTTTTGGTAGTGTTGCATTTGGTTTGGAAGTATTCAAGTTCTAAAAATTGACTGACAGTGGACTTTTCCATCTGCAGAATATACTGAATGACCAGCAGAGGCAGTATTGCAGAGGAATATTTCTCCGCTTGCTGAGAAAAGAAAAAAAAAGAAAGCTCATTCCTCAGCCTTTTCCATGCCTCGATCAATAGATATGGTAAGTCAAACTCTCATTTAATCATTTTGCCATTAATTAAAAGTTCATAGTATCTGATGGCTCTCAGTGCCTTTTAGTGGGGTCTTCCGCATAAATATAATCTTCTAAGGCGGTAGCAATATGAGTGACGCTATGGCCATCATGATAGTTTCTCAAAGACTTTGACTGTCTATGTGGCTCACGAAATCTTCTTTAGGTAGTTTTGCAGGCAATATGTCCTCCGGGGTACTTACCATCTTTTAGGCTGGAATGAGGTGTCTTAGGTTAGAGCAATTGACTTACTTTCTGATGGAGGGAAGCTATTTAACCGTTTTCCCTGCTCTCTGTGAGTGGGACTCTGATACTCAAGATGGACCGCTATTTAGAAACTGTGTTCTAACTCTATCCCTCTTTAAATAGGATCCCAATGCTTTCAATGGTGCAGAGTATTTTCCCATTACACATCCTACTTGCTGTGCAGTCATATTCCCAGATACTTAACTAGTGTGTAATTGCTGATGTCTGGTCCTCCGGTGTAATCGTCACCCAGGGCGATTGGCCAAGTGGTGCCATTACATCCCAAAACTACAGCAGGATGTCATCTGACATGAGGGCCAATCAGTTGCTTCTTCTAACTCTAGCCCTCTTTAAATAGGAGCCCAATGCTTTCAATGGTGCAGTGTACTTTCCCATTGCACCTCCTACTTGCTGTGCTGTCATATTCACAGACAGTTACCTAGTGTGTAATTGCTGATGTCTGGTCCTCCGGTGTAATCGTCACCCAGGACGATTGGTCACGTGGTGCCATTACTTCACAAAGCTACAGCAGGATGTCATCTGACATGAGGGCCAATTAGTTGCCTAGTACGCAATAGGATACATGTCTCATCGTATAGAAAAGGGAGCAATGTAGACAGGATGCCCAGCTGAAGACTAAGGTGGTGAGATGAAAGGAACTAGGCCATTTTTTGAGACTTATACATTTGTTTAAAGGATTGGTTGATCATACCATTCTGGAGTTCTCTATAGGTTTACTGAGAGGGATGTGCTAAAATGAAGATGTTAGAATCTGTTATTCATAGTTTTTCTTATTCCCACAAACGGTAGCATAAACCTTCCTCCCTTAACGTATCAGATCCCTGACTTGCTATGGTGTACCATAACCTAAAATAATTCCTGTGAAAAGGGTACGCAATCTCTTGGCTGCCAAAGAGATCTTTCTATCTAAGTCCTCATATAGGTGCTAGAGTTGTGTACAGAGTACCAGCAAATGAGGCACAGGATTGAAAGAAGTCTGCTAGGTTGAAATCTAAATTGAGAATATAATTTTTAGTGAGCTTTGGATTTTCACAATATTAGACACGCCATAGTACTAATAATTGACTCTTTATAGAAATCATTTTTTGGTAGTGTTGCATTTGGTTTGGAAGTATTCAAGTTCTAAAAATTGACTGACAGTGGACTTTTCCATCTGCAGAATATACTGAATGACCAGCAGAGGCAGTATTGCAGAGGAATATTTCTCCGCTTGCTGAGAAAAGAAAAAAAAAGAAAGCTCATTCCTCAGCCTTTTCCATGCCTCGATCAATAGATATGGTAAGTCAAACTCTCATTTAATCATTTTGCCATTAATTAAAAGTTCATAGTATCTGATGGCTCTCAGTGCCTTTTAGTAGGGTCTTCCGCATAAATATAATCTTCTAAGGCGGTAGCAATATGAATGACGCTATGGCCATCATGATAGTTTCTCAAAGACTTTGACTGTCTATGTGGCTCATGAAATCTTCTTTAGGTAGTTTTGCAGGCAATATGTCCTCCGGGGTACTTACCATCTTTTAGGCTGGAATGAGGTGTCTTAGGTTAGAGCAATTGACTTACTTTCTGATGGAGGGAAGCTATTTAACCGTATTCCCTGCTCTCTGTGAGTGGGACTCTGATACTCAAGATGGACCGCTATTTAGAAACTGTGTTCTAACTCTATCCCTCTTTAAATAGGATCCCAATGCTTTCAATGGTGCAGAGTATTTTCCCATTACACATCTTACTTGCTGTGCAGTCATATTCCCAGATACTTAACTAGTGTGTAATTGCTGATGTCTGGTCCTCCGGTGTAATCGTCACCCAGGGCGATTGGCCAAGTGGTGCCATTACATCCCAAAACTACAGCAGGATGTCATCTGACATGAGGGCCAATCAGTTGCTTCTTCTAACTCTAGCCCTCTTTAAATAGGAGCCCAATGCTTTCAATGGTGCAGTGTACTTTCCCATTGCACCTCCTACTTGCTGTGCTGTCATATTCACAGACAGTTACCTAGTGTGTAATTGCTGATGTCTGGTCCTACGGTGTAATCGTCACCCAGGACGATTGGTCACGTGGTGCCATTACTTCACAAAGCTACAGCAGGATGTCATCTGACATGAGGGCCAATTAGTTGCCTAGTACGCAATAGGATACATGTCTCATCGTATAGAAAAGGGAGCAATGTAGACAGGATGCCTAGCTGAAGACTAAGGTGGTGAGATGAAAGGAACTAGGCCATTATTTGAGACTTATACATTTGTTTGAAGGATTGGTTGATCATAACATTCTGGAGTTCTCTATAGGTTTACTGAGAGGGATGTGCTAAAATGAAGATGGTAGAATCTGTTATTCATAGTTTTTCTTATTCCCACAAACGGTAGCATAAACCTTCCTCCCTTAACGTATCAGATCCCTGACTTGCTATGGTTTACCATAACCTAAAATAATTCCTGTGAGAAGGGTACGTTATCTCTTGGCTACCAAAGAGATCTTTCTATCTAAGTCCTCATATAGGAGCTAGAGTTGTGTAGAGAGTACCAGCAAATGAGGCACAGGATTGAAAGAAGTCTTCTAGGTTGAAATCTAAATTGAGAATATAATTTTTAGTGAGCTTTGGATTTTCACAATATTAGACACGCCATAGTACTAATAATTTACTCTTTATAGAAATCATTTTTTGGTAGTGTTGCATTTGGTTTGGAAGTATTCAAGTTCTAAAAATTGACTGACAGTGGACTTTTCCTATCTGCAGAATATACTGAATGACCAGCAGAGGCAGTATTGCAGAGGAATATTTCTCCGCTTGCTGAGAAAAGAAAAAAAAAGAAAGCTCATTCCTCAGCCTTTTCCATGCCTCGATCAATAGATATGGTAAGTCAAACTCTCATTTAATCATTTTGCCATTAATTAAAAGTTCATAGTATCTGATGGCTCTCAGTGCCTTTTAGTGGGGTCTTCCGCATAAATATAATCTTCTAAGGCGGTAGCAATATGAATGACGCTATGGCCATCATGATAGTTTCTCAAAGACTTTGACTGTCTATGTGGCTCACGAAATCTTCTTTAGGTAGTTTTGCAGGCAATATGTCCTCCGGGGTACTTACCATCTTTTAGGCTGGAATGAGGTGTCTTAGGTTAGAGCAATTGACTTACTTTCTGATGGAGGGAAGCTATTTAACCATTTTCCCTGCTCTCTGTGAGTGGGACTCTGATACTCAAGATGGACCGCTATTTAGAAACTGTGTTCTAACTCTATCCCTCTTTAAATAGGATCCCAATGCTTTCAATGGTGCAGAGTATTTTCCCATTACACATCCTACTTGCTGTGCAGTCATATTCCCAGATACTTAACTAGTGTGTAATTGCTGATGTCTGGTCCTCCGGTGTAATCGTCACCCAGGGCGATTGGCCAAGTGGTGCCATTACATCCCAAAACTACAGCAGGATGTCATCTGACATGAGGGCCAATCAGTTGCTTCTTCTAACTCTAGCCCTCTTTAAATAGGAGCCCAATGCTTTCAATGGTGCAGTGTACTTTCCCATTGCACCTCCTACTTGCTGTGCTGTCATATTCACAGACAGTTACCTAGTGTGTAATTGCTGATGTCTGGTCCTCCGGTGTAATCGTCACCCAGGACGATTGGTCACGTGGTGCCATTACTTCACAAAGCTACAGCAGGATGTCATCTGACATGAGGGCCAATTAGTTGCCTAGTACGCAATAGGATACATGTCTCATGGTATAGAAAAGGGAGCAATGTAGACAGGATGCCTAGCTGAAGACTAAGGTGGTGAGATGAAAGGAACTAGGCCATTATTTGAGACTTATACATTTGTTTGAAGGATTGGTTGATCATAACATTCTGGAGTTCTCTATAGGTTTACTGAGAGGGATGTGCTAAAATGAAGATGTTAGAATCTTTTATTCATAGTTTTTTCTTAATCCCACAAACGGTAGCATAAACCTTCCTCCCTTAACGTATCAGATCCCTGACTTGCTATGGTGTACCATAACCTAAAATAATTCCTGTGAAAAGGGTACGCAATCTCTTGGCTGCCAAAGAGATCTTTCTATCTAAGTCCTCATATAGGTGCTAGAGTTGTGTACAGAGTACCAGCAAATGAGGCACAGGATTGAAAGAAGGCTGCTAGGTTGAAATCTAAATTGAGAATATAATTTTTAGTGAGCTTTGGATTTTCACAATATTAGACACGCCATAGTACTAATAATTGACTCTTTATAGAAATCATTTTTTGGTAGTGTTGCATTTGGTTTGGAAGTATTCAAGTTCGAAAAATTGACTGACAGTGGACTTTTCCATCTGCAGAATATACTGAATGACCAGCAGAGGCAGTATTGCAGAGGAATATTTCTCCGCTTGCTGAGAAAAGAAAAAAAAAGAAAGCTCATTCCTCAGCCTTTTCCATGCCTCGATCAATAGATATGGTAAGTCAAACTCTCATTTAATCATTTTGCCATTAATTAAAAGTTCATAGTATCTGATGGCTCTCAGTGCCTTTTAGTGGGGTCTTCCGCATAAATATAATCTTCTAAGGCGGTAGCAATATGAATGACGCTATGGCCATCATGATAGTTTCTCAAAGACTTTGACTGTCTATGTGGCTCACGAAATCTTCTTTAGGTAGTTTTGCAGGCAATATGTCCTCCGGGGTACTTACCATCTTTTAGGCTGGAATGAGGTGTCTTAGGTTAGAGCAATTGACTTACTTTCTGATGGAGGGAAGCTATTTAACCGTATTCCCTGCTCTCTGTGAGTGGGACTCTGATACTCAAGATGGACCGCTATTTAGAAACTGTGTTCTAACTCTATCCCTCTTTAAATATAATCCCAATGCTTTCAATGGTGCAGAGTATTTTCCCATTACACATCTTACTTGCTGTGCAGTCATATTCCCAGATACTTAACTAGTGTGTAATTGCTGATGTCTGGTCCTCCGGTGTAATCGTCACCCAGGGCGATTGGCCAAGTGGTGCCATTACATCCCAAAACTACAGCAGGATGTCATCTGACATGAGGGCCAATCAGTTGCTTCTTCTAACTCTAGCCCTCTTTAAATAGGAGCCCAATGCTTTCAATGGTGCAGTGTACTTTCCCATTGCACCTCCTACTTGCTGTGCTGTCATATTCACAGACAGTTACCTAGTGTGTAATTGCTGATGTCTGGTCCTACGGTGTAATCGTCACCCAGGACGATTGGTCACGTGGTGCCATTACTTCACAAAGCTACAGCAGGATGTCATCTGACATGAGGGCCAATTAGTTGCCTAGTACGCAATAGGATACATGTCTCATCGTATAGAAAAGGGAGCAATGTAGACAGGATGCCTAGCTGAAGACTAAGGTGGTGAGATGAAAGGAACTAGGCCATTATTTGAGACTTATACATTTGTTTGAAGGATTGGTTGATCATAACATTCTGGAGTTCTCTATAGGTTTACTGAGAGGGATGTGCTAAAATGAAGATGTTAGAATCTGTTATTCATAGTTTTTCTTATTCCCACAAACGGTAGCATAAACCTTCCTCCCTTAACGTATCAGATCCCTGACTTGCTATGGTTTACCATAACCTAAAATAATTCCTGTGAGAAGGGTACGTTATCTCTTGGCTACCAAAGAGATCTTTCTATCTAAGTCCTCATATAGGAGCTAGAGTTGTGTAGAGAGTACCAGCAAATGAGGCACAGGATTGAAAGAAGTCTTCTAGGTTGAAATCTAAATTGAGAATATAATTTTTAGTGAGCTTTGGATTTTCACAATATTAGACACGCCATAGTACTAATAATTGACTCTTTATAGAAATCATTTTTTGGTAGTGTTGCATTTGGTTTGGAAGTATTCAAGTTCTAAAAATTGACTAACAGTGGACTTTTCCATCTGCAGAATATACTGAATGACCAGCAGAGGCAGTATTGCAGAGAAATATTTCTCCGCTTGCTGAGAAAAGAAAAAAAAAAGAAAGCTCATTCCTCAGCCTTTTCCATGCCTCGATCAATAGATATGGTTAGTCAAACTCTCATTTAATCATTTTGCCATTAATTAAAAGTTCATAGTATCTGATGGCTCTCAGTGCCTTTTAGTGGGGTCTTCCGCATAAATATAATCTTCTAAGGCGGTAGCAATATGAATGACGCTATGGCCATCATGATAGTTTCTCAAAGACTTTGACTGTCTATGTGGCTCACGAAATCTTCTTTAGGTAGTTTTGCAGGCAATATGTCCTCCGGGGTACTTACCATCTTTTAGGCTGGAATGAGGTGTCTTAGGTTAAAGCAATTGACTTACTTTCTGATGGAGGAAAGCTATTTAACCGTTTTCCCTGCTCTCTGTGAGTGGGACTCTGATACTCAAGATGGACCGCTATTTAGAAACTGTGTTCTAACTCTATCCCTCTTTAAATACGATCCCAATGCTTTCAATGGTGCAGAGTACTTTCCCATTACACATCCTACTTGCTGTGCAGTCATATTCCCAGATACTTAACTAGTGTGTAATTGCTGATGTCTGGTCCTCCGGTGTAATCGTCACCCACGGCGATTGGTCAAGTGGTGCCATTACATCCCAAAACTACAGCAGGATGTCATCTGACATGAGGGCCAATCAGTTGCTTCTTCTAACTCTAGCCCTCTTTAAATAGGAGCCCAATGCTTTCAATGGTGCAGTGTACTTTCCCATTGCACCTCCTACTTGCTGTGCAGTCATATTCACAGATAGTTACCTAGTGTGTAATTGCTGATGTCTGGTCCTACGGTGTAATCGTCACCCAGGACGATTGGTCACGTGGTGCCATTACTTCACAAAGCTACAGCAGGATGTCATCTGACATGAGGGCCAATCAGTTGCCTAGTACGCAATAGGATACATGTCTCATCGTATAGAAAAGGGAGCAATGTAGACAGGATGCCTAGCTGAAGACTAAGGTGGTGAGATGAAAGGAACTAGGCCATTATTTGAGACTTATACATTTGTTTGAAGGATTGGTTGATCATAACATTCTGGAGTTCTCTATAGGTTTACTGAGAGGGATGTGCTAAAATGAAGATGGTAGAATCTTTTATTCATAGTTTTTTCTTATTCCCACAAACGGTAGCATAAACCTTCCTCCCTTAACGTATCGGATCCCTGACTTGCTATGGTGTACCATAACCTAAAATAATTCCTGTGAAAAGGGTACGCAATCTCTTGGCTGCCAAAGAGATCTTTCTATCTAAGTCCTCATATAGGTGCTAGAGTTGTGTACAGAGTACCAGCAAATGAGGCACAGGATTGAAAGAAGGCTGCTAGGTTGAAATCTAAATTGAGAATATAATTTTTAGTGAGCTTTGGATTTTCACAATATTAGACACGCCATAGTACTAATAATTGACTCTTTATAGAAATCATTTTTTGGTAGTGTTGCATTTGGTTTGGAAGTATTCAAGTTCTAAAAATTGACTGACAGTGGACTTTTCCATCTGCAGAATATACTGAATGACCAGCAGAGGCAGTATTGCAGAGGAATATTTCTCCGCTTGCTGAGAAAAGAAAAAAAAAGAAAGCTCATTCCTCAGCCTTTTCCATGCCTCGATCAATAGATATGGTAAGTCAAACTCTCATTTAATCATTTTGCCATTAATTAAAAGTTCATAGTATCTGATGGCTCTCAGTGCCTTTTAGTGGGGTCTTCCGCATAAATATAATCTTCTAAGGCGGTAGCAATATGAATGACGCTATGGCCATCATGATAGTTTCTCAAAGACTTTGACTGTCTATGTGGCTCACGAAATCTTCTTTAGGTAGTTTTGCAGGCAATATGTCCTCCGGGGTACTTACCATCTTTTAGGCTGGAATGAGGTGTCTTAGGTTAAAGCAATTGACTTACTTTCTGATGGAGGAAAGCTATTTAACCGTTTTCCCTGCTCTCTGTGAGTGGGACTCTGATACTCAAGATGGACCGCTATTTAGAAACTGTGTTCTAACTCTATCCCTCTTTAAATACGATCCCAATGCTTTCAATGGTGCAGAGTACTTTCCCATTACACATCCTACTTGCTGTGCAGTCATATTCCCAGATACTTAACTAGTGTGTAATTGCTGATGTCTGGTCCTCCGGTGTAATCGTCACCCACGGCGATTGGTCAAGTGGTGCCATTACATCCCAAAACTACAGCAGGATGTCATCTGACATGAGGGCCAATCAGTTGCTTCTTCTAACTCTAGCCCTCTTTAAATAGGAGCCCAACGCTTTCAATGGTGCAGTGTACTTTCCCATTGCACCTCCTACTTGCTGTGCAGTCATATTCACAGATAGTTACCTAGTGTGTAATTGCTGATGTCTGGTCCTACGGTGTAATCGTCACCCAGGACGATTGGTCACGTGGTGCCATTACTTCACAAAGCTACAGCAGGATGTCATCTGACATGAGGGCCAATCAGTTGCCTAGTACGCAATAGGATACATGTCTCATCGTATAGAAAAGGGAGCAATGTAGACAGGATGCCTAGCTGAAGACTAAGGTGGTGAGATGAAAGGAACTAGGCCATTATTTGAGACTTATACATTTGTTTGAAGGATTGGTTGATCATAACATTCTGGAGTTCTCTATAGGTTTACTGAGAGGGATGTGCTAAAATGAAGATGGTAGAATCTTTTATTCATAGTTTTTTCTTATTCCCACAAACGGTAGCATAAACCTTCCTCCCTTAACGTATCAGATCCCTGACTTGCTATGGTGTACCATAACCTAAAATAATTCCTGTGAAAAGGGTACGCAATCTCTTGGCTGCCAAAGAGATCTTTCTATCTAAGTCCTCATATAGGTGCTAGAGTTGTGTACAGAGTACCAGCAAATGAGGCACAGGATTGAAAGAAGGCTGCTAGGTTGAAATCTAAATTGAGAATATAATTTTTAGTGAGCTTTGGATTTTCACAATATTAGACACGCCATAGTACTAATAATTGACTCTTTATAGAAATCATTTTTTGGTAGTGTTGCATTTGGTTTGGAAGTATTCAAGTTCTAAAAATTGACTGACAGTGGACTTTTCCATCTGCAGAATATACTGAATGACCAGCAGAGGCAGTATTGCAGAGGAATATTTCTCCGCTTGCTGAGAAAAGAAAAAAAAAGAAAGCTCATTCCTCAGCCTTTTCCATGCCTCGATCAATAGATATGGTAAGTCAAACTCTCATTTAATCATTTTGCCATTAATTAAAAGTTCATAGTATCTGATGGCTCTCAGTGCCTTTTAGTGGGGTCTTCCGCATAAATATAATCTTCTAAGGCGGTAGCAATATGAATGACGCTATGGCCATCATGATAGTTTCTCAAAGACTTTGACTGTCTATGTGGCTCACGAAATCTTCTTTAGGTAGTTTTGCAGGCAATATGTCCTCCGGGGTACTTACCATCTTTTAGGCTGGAATGAGGTGTCTTAGGTTAGAGCAATTGACTTACTTTCTGATGGAGGGAAGCTATTTAACCGTATTCCCTGCTCTCTGTGAGTGGGACTCTGATACTCAAGATGGACCGCTATTTAGAAACTGTGTTCTAACTCTATCCCTCTTTAAATAGGATCCCAATGCTTTCAATGGTGCAGAGTATTTTCCCATTACACATCTTACTTGCTGTGCAGTCATATTCCCAGATACTTAACTAGTGTGTAATTGCTGATGTCTGGTCCTCCGGTGTAATCGTCACCCAGGGCGATTGGCCAAGTGGTGCCATTACATCCCAAAACTACAGCAGGATGTCATCTGACATGAGGGCCAATCAGTTGCTTCTTCTAACTCTAGCCCTCTTTAAATAGGAGCCCAATGCTTTCAATGGTGCAGTGTACTTTCCCATTGCACCTCCTACTTGCTGTGCTGTCATATTCACAGACAGTTACCTAGTGTGTAATTGCTGATGTCTGGTCCTACGGTGTAATCGTCACCCAGGACGATTGGTCACGTGGTGCCATTACTTCACAAAGCTACAGCAGGATGTCATCTGACATGAGGGCCAATTAGTTGCCTAGTATGCAATAGGATACATGTCTCATCGTATAGAAAAGGGAGCAATGTAGACAGGATGCCTAGCTGACGACTAAGGTGGTGAGATGAAAGGAACTAGGCCATTATTTGAGACTTATACATTTGTTTGAAGGATTGGTTGATCATAACATTCTGGAGTTCTATATAGGTTTACTGAGAGGGATGTGCTAAAATGAAGATGGTAGAATCTTTTATTCATAGTTTTTTCTTATTCCCACAAACGGTAGCATAAACCTTCCTCCCTTAACGTATCAGATCCCTGACTTGCTATGGTGTACCATAACCTAAAATAATTCCTGTGAAAAGGGTACGCAATCTCTTGGCTGCCAAAGAGATCTTTCTATCTAAGTCCTCATATAGGTGCTAGAGTTGTGTACAGAGTACCAGCAAATGAGGCACAGGATTGAAAGAAGGCTGCTAGGTTGAAATCTAAATTGAGAATATAATTTTTAGTGAGCTTTGGATTTTCACAATATTAGACACGCCATAGTACTAATAATTGACTCTTTATAGAAATCATTTTTTGGTAGTGTTGCATTTGGTTTGGAAGTATTCAAGTTCTAAAAATTGACTGACAGTGGACTTTTCCATCTGCAGAATATACTGAATGACCAGCAGAGGCAGTATTGCAGAGGAATATTTCTCCGCTTGCTGAGAAAAGAAAAAAAAAGAAAGCTCATTCCTCAGCCTTTTCCATGCCTCGATCAATAGATATGGTAAGTCAAACTCTCATTTAATCATTTTGCCATTAATTAAAAGTTCATAGTATCTGATGGCTCTCAGTGCCTTTTAGTGGGGTCTTCCGCATAAATATAATCTTCTAAGGCGGTAGCAATATGAATGACGCTATGGCCATCATGATAGTTTCTCAAAGACTTTGACTGTCTATGTGGCTCACGAAATCTTCTTTAGGTAGTTTTGCAGGCAATATGTCCTCCGGGGTACTTACCATCTTTTAGGCTGGAATGAGGTGTCTTAGGTTAGAGCAATTGACTTACTTTCTGATGGAGGGAAGCTATTTAACCGTATTCCCTGCTCTCTGTGAGTGGGACTCTGATACTCAAGATGGACCGCTATTTAGAAACTGTGTTCTAACTCTATCCCTCTTTAAATAGGATCCCAATGCTTTCAATGGTGCAGAGTATTTTCCCATTACACATCTTACTTGCTGTGCAGTCATATTCCCAGATACTTAACTAGTGTGTAATTGCTGATGTCTGGTCCTCCGGTGTAATCGTCACCCAGGGCGATTGGCCAAGTGGTGCCATTACATCCCAAAACTACAGCAGGATGTCATCTGACATGAGGGCCAATCAGTTGCTTCTTCTAACTCTAGCCCTCTTTAAATAGGAGCCCAATGCTTTCAATGGTGCAGTGTACTTTCCCATTGCACCTCCTACTTGCTGTGCTGTCATATTCACAGACAGTTACCTAGTGTGTAATTGCTGATGTCTGGTCCTACGGTGTAATCGTCACCCAGGACGATTGGTCACGTGGTGCCATTACTTCACAAAGCTACAGCAGGATGTCATCTGACATGAGGGCCAATTAGTTGCCTAGTACGCAATAGGATACATGTCTCATCGTATAGAAAAGGGAGCAATGTAGACAGGATGCCTAGCTGAAGACTAAGGTGGTGAGATGAAAGGAACTAGGCCATTATTTGAGACTTATACATTTGTTTGAAGGATTGGTTGATCATAACATTCTGGAGTTCTCTATAGGTTTACTGAGAGGGATGTGCTAAAATGAAGATGTTAGAATCTGTTATTCATAGTTTTTCTTATTCCCACAAACGGTAGCATAAACCTTCCTCCCTTAACGTATCAGATCCCTGACTTGCTATGGTTTACCATAACCTAAAATAATTCCTGTGAGAAGGGTACGTTATCTCTTGGCTACCAAAGAGATCTTTCTATCTAAGTCCTCATATAGGAGCTAGAGTTGTGTAGAGAGTACCAGCAAATGAGGCACAGGATTGAAAGAAGTCTTCTAGGTTGAAATCTAAATTGAGAATATAATTTTTAGTGAGCTTTGGATTTTCACAATATTAGACACGCCATAGTACTAATAATTGACTCTTTATAGAAATCATTTTTTGGTAGTGTTGCATTTGGTTTGGAAGTATTCAAGTTCTAAAAATTGACTAACAGTGGACTTTTCCATCTGCAGAATATACTGAATGACCAGCAGAGGCAGTATTGCAGAGAAATATTTCTCCGCTTGCTGAGAAAAGAAAAAAAAAAGAAAGCTTATCTCAGCCTTTTCCATGCCTCGATCAATAGATATGGTAAGTCAAACTCTAATTTAATCATTTTGCCATTAATTAAAAGTTCATAGTATCTGATGGCTCTCAGTGCCTTTTAGTGGGGTCTTCCGCATAAATATAATCTTCTAAGACGGTAGCAATATGAATGACGCTATGGCCATCATGATAGTTTCTCAAAGACTTTGACTGTCTATGTGGCTGACAAAATCTTCTTTAGGTAGTTTTGCAGGCAATATGTCCTCCGGGGTACTTACCATCTTTTAGGCTGGAATGAGGTGTCTTAGGTTAGAGCAATTGACTTACTTTCTGATGGAGGGAAGCTATTTAACCGTTTTCCCTGCTCTCTGTGAGTGGGACTCTGATACTCAAGATGGACCGCTATTTAGAAACTGTGTTCTAACTCTATCCCTCTTTAAATAGGATCCCAATGCTTTCAATGGTGCAGAGTATTTTCCCATTACACATCCTACTTGCTGTGCAGTCATATTCCCAGATACTTAACTAGTGTGTAATTGCTGATGTCTGGTCCTCCGGTGTAATCGTCACCCAGGGCGATTGGCCAAGTGGTGCCATTACATCCCAAAACTACAGCAGGATGTCATCTGACATGAGGGCCAATCAGTTGCTTCTTCTAACTCTAGCCCTCTTTAAATAGGAGCCCAATGCTTTCAATGGTGCAGTGTACTTTCCCATTGCACCTCCTACTTGCTGTGCTGTCATATTCACAGACAGTTACCTAGTGTGTGATTGCTGATGTCTGGTCCTCCGGTGTAATCGTCACCCAGGACGATTGGTCACGTGGTGCCATTACTTCACAAAGCTACAGCAGGATGTCATCTGACATGAGGGCCAATTAGTTGCCTAGTACGCAATAGGATACATGTCTCATCGTATAGAAAAGGGAGCAATGTAGACAGGATGCCCAGCTGAAGACTAAGGTGGTGAGATGAAAGGAACTAGGCCATTTTTTGAGACTTATACATTTGTTTAAAGGATTGGTTGATCATACCATTCTGGAGTTCTCTATAGGTTTACTGAGAGGGATGTGCTAAAATGAAGATGTTAGAATCTGTTATTCATAGTTTTTCTTATTCCCACAAACGGTAGCATAAACCTTCCTCCCTTAACGTATCAGATCCCTGACTTGCTATGGTGTACCATAACCTAAAATAATTCCTGTGAAAAGGGTACGCAATCTCTTGGCTGCCAAAGAGATCTTTCTATCTAAGTCCTCATATAGGTGCTAGAGTTGTGTACAGAGTACCAGCAAATGAGGCACAGGATTGAAAGAAGTCTGCTAGGTTGAAATCTAAATTGAGAATATAATTTTTAGTGAGCTTTGGATTTTCACAATATTAGACACGCCATAGTACTAATAATTGACTCTTTATAGAAATCATTTTTTGGTAGTGTTGCATTTGGTTTGGAAGTATTCAAGTTCTAAAAATTGACTGACAGTGGACTTTTCCTATCTGCAGAATATACTGAATGACCAGCAGAGGCAGTATTGCAGAGGAATATTTCTCCGCTTGCTGAGAAAAGAAAAAAAAAGAAAGCTCATTCCTCAGCCTTTTCCATGCCTCGATCAATAGATATGGTAAGTCAAACTCTCATTTAATCATTTTGCCATTAATTAAAAGTTCATAGTATCTGATGGCTCTCAGTGCCTTTTAGTGGGGTCTTCCGCATAAATATAATCTTCTAAGGCGGTAGCAATATGAATGACGCTATGGCCATCATGATAGTTTCTCAAAGACTTTGACTGTCTATGTGGCTCACGAAATCTTCTTTAGGTAGTTTTGCAGGCAATATGTCCTCCGGGGTACTTACCATCTTTTAGGCTGGAATGAGGTGTCTTAGGTTAGAGCAATTGACTTACTTTCTGATGGAGGGAAGCTATTTAACCGTTTTCCCTGCTCTCTGTGAGTGGGACTCTGATACTCAAGATGGACCGCTATTTAGAAACTGTGTTCTAACTCTATCCCTCTTTAAATAGGATCCCAATGCTTTCAATGGTGCAGAGTACTTTCCCATTACACATCCTACTTGCTGTGCAGTCATATTCCCAGATACTTAACTAGTGTGTAATTGCTGATGTCTGGTCCTCCGGTGTAATCGTCACCCACGGCGATTGGTCAAGTGGTGCCATTACATCCCAAAACTACAGCAGGATGTCATCTGACATGAGGGCCAATCAGTTGCTTCTTCTAACTCTAGCCCTCTTTAAATAGGAGCCCAATGCTTTCAATGGTGCAGTGTACTTTCCCATTGCACCTCCTACTTGCTGTGCAGTCATATTCACAGATAGTTACCTAGTGTGTAATTGCTGATGTCTGGTCCTACGGTGTAATCGTCACCCAGGACGATTGGTCACGTGGTGCCATTACTTCACAAAGCTACAGCAGGATGTCATCTGACATGAGGGCCAATCAGTTGCCTAGTACGCAATAGGATACATGTCTCATCGTATAGAAAAGGGAGCAATGTAGACAGGATGCCCAGCTGAAGACTAAGGTGGTGAGATGAAAGGAACTAGGCCATTTTTTGAGACTTATACATTTGTTTAAAGGATTGGTTGATCATAACATTCTGGAGTTCTCTATAGGTTTACTGAGAGGGATGTGCTAAAATGAAGATGTTAGAATCTGTTATTCATAGTTTTTCTTATTCCCACAAACGGTAGCATAAACCTTCCTCCCTTAACGTATCAGATCCCTGACTTGCTATGGTGTACCATAACCTAAAATAATTCCTGTGAAAAGGGTACGCAATCTCTTGGCTGCCAAAGAGATCTTTCTATCTAAGTCCTCATATAGGTGCTAGAGTTGTGTACAGAGTACCAGCAAATGAGGCACAGGATTGAAAGAAGGCTGCTAGGTTGAAATCTAAATTGAGAATATAATTTTTAGTGAGCTTTGGATTTTCACAATATTAGACACGCCATAGTACTAATAATTGACTCTTTATAGAAATCATTTTTTGGTAGTGTTGCATTTGGTTTGGAAGTATTCAAGTTCTAAAAATTGACTGACAGTGGACTTTTCCATCTGCAGAATATACTGAATGACCAGCAGAGGCAGTATTGCAGAGGAATATTTCTCCGCTTGCTGAGAAAAGAAAAAAAAAGAAAGCTCATTCCTCAGCCTTTTCCATGCCTCGATCAATAGATATGGTAAGTCAAACTCTCATTTAATCATTTTGCCATTAATTAAAAGTTCATAGTATCTGATGGCTCTCAGTGCCTTTTAGTGGGGTCTTCCGCATAAATATAATCTTCTAAGGCGGTAGCAATATGAATGACGCTATGGCCATCATGATAGTTTCTCAAAGACTTTGACTGTCTATGTGGCTCACGAAATCTTCTTTAGGTAGTTTTGCAGGCAATATGTCCTCCGGGGTACTTACCATCTTTTAGGCTGGAATGAGGTGTCTTAGGTTAGAGCAATTGACTTACTTTCTGATGGAGGGAAGCTATTTAACCGTATTCCCTGCTCTCTGTGAGTGGGACTCTGATACTCAAGATGGACCGCTATTTAGAAACTGTGTTCTAACTCTATCCCTCTTTAAATAGGATCCCAATGCTTTCAATGGTGCAGAGTATTTTCCCATTACACATCTTACTTGCTGTGCAGTCATATTCCCAGATACTTAACTAGTGTGTAATTGCTGATGTCTGGTCCTCCGGTGTAATCGTCACCCAGGGCGATTGGCCAAGTGGTGCCATTACATCCCAAAACTACAGCAGGATGTCATCTGACATGAGGGCCAATCAGTTGCTTCTTCTAACTCTAGCCCTCTTTAAATAGGAGCCCAATGCTTTCAATGGTGCAGTGTACTTTCCCATTGCACCTCCTACTTGCTGTGCTGTCATATTCACAGACAGTTACCTAGTGTGTAATTGCTGATGTCTGGTCCTACGGTGTAATCGTCACCCAGGACGATTGGTCACGTGGTGCCATTACTTCACAAAGCTACAGCAGGATGTCATCTGACATGAGGGCCAATTAGTTGCCTAGTACGCAATAGGATACATGTCTCATCGTATAGAAAAGGGAGCAATGTAGACAGGATGCCTAGCTGAAGACTAAGGTGGTGAGATGAAAGGAACTAGGCCATTATTTGAGACTTATACATTTGTTTGAAGGATTGGTTGATCATAACATTCTGGAGTTCTCTATAGGTTTACTGAGAGGGATGTGCTAAAATGAAGATGTTAGAATCTGTTATTCATAGTTTTTCTTATTCCCACAAACGGTAGCATAAACCTTCCTCCCTTAACGTATCAGATCCCTGACTTGCTATGGTTTACCATAACCTAAAATAATTCCTGTGAGAAGGGTACGTTATCTCTTGGCTACCAAAGAGATCTTTCTATCTAAGTCCTCATATAGGAGCTAGAGTTGTGTAGAGAGTACCAGCAAATGAGGCACAGGATTGAAAGAAGTCTTCTAGGTTGAAATCTAAATTGAGAATATAATTTTTAGTGAGCTTTGGATTTTCACAATATTAGACACGCCATAGTACTAATAATTGACTCTTTATAGAAATCATTTTTTGGTAGTGTTGCATTTGGTTTGGAAGTATTCAAGTTCTAAAAATTGACTAACAGTGGACTTTTCCATCTGCAGAATATACTGAATGACCAGCAGAGGCAGTATTGCAGAGAAATATTTCTCCGCTTGCTGAGAAAAGAAAAAAAAAAGAAAGCTCATTCCTCAGCCTTTTCCATGCCTCGATCAATAGATATGGTAAGTCAAACTCTAATTTAATCATTTTGCCATTAATTAAAAGTTCATAGTATCTGATGGCTCTCAGTGCCTTTTAGTGGGGTCTTCCGCATAAATATAATCTTCTAAGACGGTAGCAATATGAATGACGCTATGGCCATCATGATAGTTTCTCAAAGACTTTGACTGTCTATGTGGCTGACAAAATCTTCTTTAGGTAGTTTTGCAGGCAATATGTCCTCCGGGGTACTTACCATCTTTTAGGCTGGAATGAGGTGTCTTAGGTTAGAGCAATTGACTTACTTTCTGATGGAGGGAAGCTATTTAACCGTTTTCCCTGCTCTCTGTGAGTGGGACTCTGATACTCAAGATGGACCGCTATTTAGAAACTGTGTTCTAACTCTATCCCTCTTTAAATAGGATCCCAATGCTTTCAATGGTGCAGAGTATTTTCCCATTACACATCCTACTTGCTGTGCAGTCATATTCCCAGATACTTAACTAGTGTGTAATTGCTGATGTCTGGTCCTCCGGTGTAATCGTCACCCAGGGCGATTGGCCAAGTGGTGCCATTACATCCCAAAACTACAGCAGGATGTCATCTGACATGAGGGCCAATCAGTTGCTTCTTCTAACTCTAGCCCTCTTTAAATAGGAGCCCAATGCTTTCAATGGTGCAGTGTACTTTCCCATTGCACCTCCTACTTGCTGTGCTGTCATATTCACAGACAGTTACCTAGTGTGTGATTGCTGATGTCTGGTCCTCCGGTGTAATCGTCACCCAGGACGATTGGTCACGTGGTGCCATTACTTCACAAAGCTACAGCAGGATGTCATCTGACATGAGGGCCAATTAGTTGCCTAGTACGCAATAGGATACATGTCTCATCGTATAGAAAAGGGAGCAATGTAGACAGGATGCCCAGCTGAAGACTAAGGTGGTGAGATGAAAGGAACTAGGCCATTTTTTGAGACTTATACATTTGTTTAAAGGATTGGTTGATCATACCATTCTGGAGTTCTCTATAGGTTTACTGAGAGGGATGTGCTAAAATGAAGATGTTAGAATCTGTTATTCATAGTTTTTCTTATTCCCACAAACGGTAGCATAAACCTTCCTCCCTTAACGTATCAGATCCCTGACTTGCTATGGTGTACCATAACCTAAAATAATTCCTGTGAAAAGGGTACGCAATCTCTTGGCTGCCAAAGAGATCTTTCTATCTAAGTCCTCATATAGGTGCTAGAGTTGTGTACAGAGTACCAGCAAATGAGGCACAGGATTGAAAGAAGTCTGCTAGGTTGAAATCTAAATTGAGAATATAATTTTTAGTGAGCTTTGGATTTTCACAATATTAGACACGCCATAGTACTAATAATTGACTCTTTATAGAAATCATTTTTTGGTAGTGTTGCATTTGGTTTGGAAGTATTCAAGTTCTAAAAATTGACTGACAGTGGACTTTTCCTATCTGCAGAATATACTGAATGACCAGCAGAGGCAGTATTGCAGAGGAATATTTCTCCGCTTGCTGAGAAAAGAAAAAAAAAGAAAGCTCATTCCTCAGCCTTTTCCATGCCTCGATCAATAGATATGGTAAGTCAAACTCTCATTTAATCATTTTGCCATTAATTAAAAGTTCATAGTATCTGATGGCTCTCAGTGCCTTTTAGTGGGGTCTTCCGCATAAATATAATCTTCTAAGGCGGTAGCAATATGAATGACGCTATGGCCATCATGATAGTTTCTCAAAGACTTTGACTGTCTATGTGGCTCACGAAATCTTCTTTAGGTAGTTTTGCAGGCAATATGTCCTCCGGGGTACTTACCATCTTTTAGGCTGGAATGAGGTGTCTTAGGTTAGAGCAATTGACTTACTTTCTGATGGAGGGAAGCTATTTAACCGTTTTCCCTGCTCTCTGTGAGTGGGACTCTGATACTCAAGATGGACCGCTATTTAGAAACTGTGTTCTAACTCTATCCCTCTTTAAATAGGATCCCAATGCTTTCAATGGTGCAGAGTACTTTCCCATTACACATCCTACTTGCTGTGCAGTCATATTCCCAGATACTTAACTAGTGTGTAATTGCTGATGTCTGGTCCTCCGGTGTAATCGTCACCCACGGCGATTGGTCAAGTGGTGCCATTACATCCCAAAACTACAGCAGGATGTCATCTGACATGAGGGCCAATCAGTTGCTTCTTCTAACTCTAGCCCTCTTTAAATAGGAGCCCAATGCTTTCAATGGTGCAGTGTACTTTCCCATTGCACCTCCTACTTGCTGTGCAGTCATATTCACAGATAGTTACCTAGTGTGTAATTGCTGATGTCTGGTCCTACGGTGTAATCGTCACCCAGGACGATTGGTCACGTGGTGCCATTACTTCACAAAGCTACAGCAGGATGTCATCTGACATGAGGGCCAATCAGTTGCCTAGTACGCAATAGGATACATGTCTCATCGTATAGAAAAGGGAGCAATGTAGACAGGATGCCCAGCTGAAGACTAAGGTGGTGAGATGAAAGGAACTAGGCCATTTTTTGAGACTTATACATTTGTTTAAAGGATTGGTTGATCATAACATTCTGGAGTTCTCTATAGGTTTACTGAGAGGGATGTGCTAAAATGAAGATGTTAGAATCTGTTATTCATAGTTTTTCTTATTCCCACAAACGGTAGCATAAACCTTCCTCCCTTAACGTATCAGATCCCTGACTTGCTATGGTGTACCATAACCTAAAATAATTCCTGTGAAAAGGGTACGCAATCTCTTGGCTGCCAAAGAGATCTTTCTATCTAAGTCCTCATATAGGTGCTAGAGTTGTGTAGAGAGTACCAGCAAATGAGGCACAGGATTGAAAGAAGTCTGCTAGGTTGAAATCTAAATTGAGAATATAATTTTTAGTGAGCTTTGGATTTTCACAATATTAGACACGCCATAGTACTAATAATTGACTCTTTATAGAAATCATTTTTTGGTAGTGTTGCATTTGGTTTGGAAGTATTAAAGTTCTAAAAATTGACTGACAGTGGACTTTTCCATCTGCAGAATATACTGAATGACCAGCAGAGGCAGTATTGCAGAGGAATATTTCTCCGCTTGCTGAGAAAAGAAAAAAAAAGAAAGCTCATTCCTCAGCCTTTTCCATGCCTCGATCAATAGATATGGTAAGTCAAACTCTCATTTAATCATTTTGCCATTAATTAAAAGTTCATAGTATCTGATGGCTCTCAGTGCCTTTTAGTAGGGTCTTCCGCATAAATATAATCTTCTAAGGCGGTAGCAATATGAATGACGCTATGGCCATCATGATAGTTTCTCAAAGACTTTGACTGTCTATGTGGCTGACAAAATCTTCTTTAGGTAGTTTTGCAGGCAATATGTCCTCCGGGGTACTTACCATCTTTTAGGCTGGAATGAGGTGTCTTAGGTTAGAGCAATTGACTTACTTTCTGATGGAGGGAAGCTATTTAACCGTTTTCCCTGCTCTCTGTGAGTGGGACTCTGATACTCAAGATGGACCGCTATTTAGAAACTGTGTTCTAACTCTATCCCTCTTTAAATAGGATCCCAATGCTTTCAATGGTGCAGAGTACTTTCCCATTACACATCCTACTTGCTGTGCAGTCATATTCCCAGATACTTAACTAGTGTGTAATTGCTGATGTCTGGTCCTCCGGTGTAATCGTCACCCAGGGCGATTGGCCAAGTGGTGCCATTACATCCCAAAACTACAGCAGGATGTCATCTGACATGAGGGCCAATCAGTTGCTTCTTCTAACTCTAGCCCTCTTTAAATAGGAGCCCAATGCTTTCAATGGTGCAGTGTACTTTCCCATTGCACCTCCTACTTGCTGTGCTGTCATATTCACAGACAGTTACCTAGTGTGTAATTGCTGATGTCTGGTCCTCCGGTGTAATCGTCACCCAGGACGATTGGTCACGTGGTGCCATTACTTCACAAAGCTACAGCAGGATGTCATCTGACATGAGGGCCAATCAGTTGCCTAGTACGCAATAGGATACATGTCTCATCGTATAGAAAAGGGAGCAATGTAGACAGGATGCCCAGCTGAAGACTAAGGTGGTGAGATGAAAGGAACTAGGCCATTTTTTGAGACTTATACATTTGTTTAAAGGATTGGTTGATCATAACATTCTGGAGTTCTCTATAGGTTTACTGAGAGGGATGTGCTAAAATGAAGATGTTAGAATCTGTTATTCATAGTTTTTCTTATTCCCACAAACGGTAGCATAAACCTTCCTCCCTTAACGTATCAGATCCCTGACTTGCTATGGTGTACCATAACCTAAAATAATTCCTGTGAAAAGGGTACGCAATCTCTTGGCTTCCAAAGAGATCTTTCTATCTAAGTCCTCATATAGGTGCTAGAGTTGTGTACAGAGTACCAGCAAATGAGGCACAGGATTGAAAGAAGTCTGCTAGGTTGAAATCTAAATTGAGAATATAATTTTTAGTGAGCTTTGGATTTTCACAATATTAGACATGCCATAGTACTAATAATTGACTCTTTATAGAAATCATTTTTTGGTAGTGTTGCATTTGGTTTGGAAGTATTCAAGTTCTAAAAATTGACTGACAGTGGACTTTTCCATCTGCAGAATATACTGAATGACCAGCAGAGGCAGTATTGCAGAGGAATATTTCTCCGCTTGCTGAGAAAAGAAAAAAAAAGAAAGCTCATTCCTCAGCCTTTTCCATGCCTCGATCAATAGATATGGTAAGTCAAACTCTCATTTAATCATTTTGCCATTAATTAAAAGTTCATAGTATCTGATGGCTCTCAGTGCCTTTTAGTGGGGTCTTCCGCATAAATATAATCTTCTAAAACGGTAGCAATATGAATGACGCTATGGCCATCATGATAGTTTCTCAAAGACTTTGATTGTCTATGTGGCTGACAAAATCTTCTTTAGGTAGTTTTGCAGGCAATATGTCCTCCGGGGTACTTACCATCTTTTAGGCTGGAATGAGGTGTCTTAGGTTAGAGCAATTGACTTACTTTCTGATGGAGGGAAGCTATTTAACCGTTTTCCCTGCTCTCTGTGAGTGGGACTCTGATACTCAAGATGGACCGCTATTTAGAAACTGTGTTCTAACCCTATCCCTCTTTAAATAGGATCCCAATGCTTTCAATGGTGCAGAGTACTTTCCCATTACACATCCTACTTGCTGTGCTGTCATATTCCCAGATACTTAACTAGTGTGTAATTGCTGATGTCTGGTCCTCCGGTGTAATCGTCACCCAGGGCGATTGGTCAAGTGGTGCCATTACATCCCAAAACTACAGCAGGATGTCATCTGACATGAGGGCCAATCAGTTGCTTCTTCTAACTCTAGCCCTCTTTAAATAGGAGCCCAATGCTTTCAATGGTGCAGTGTACTTTCCCATTGCACCTCCTACTTGCTGTGCAGTCATATTCACAGATAGTTACCTAGTGTGTAATTGCTGATGTCTGGTCCTACGGTGTAATCGTCACCCAGGACGATTGGTCACGTGGTGCCATTACTTCACAAAGCTACAGCAGGATGTCATCTGACATGAGGGCCAATTAGTTGCCTAGTACGCAATAGGATACATGTCTCATCGTATAGAAAAGGGAGCAATGTAGACAGGATGCCTGGCTGAAGACTAAGGTGGTGAGATGAAAGGAACTAGGCCATTATTTGAGACTTATACATTTGTTTGAAGGATTGGTTGATCATAACATTCTGGAGTTCTCTATAGGTTTACTGAGAGGGATGTGCTAAAATGAAGATGTTAGAATCTGTTATTCATAGTTTTTCTTATTCCCACAAACGGTAGCATAAACCTTCCTCCCTTAACGTATCAGATCCCTGACTTGCTATGGTGTTACATAACCTAAAATAATTCCTGTGAAAAGGGTACGCAATCTCTTGGCTGCCAAAGAGATCTTTCTATCTAAGTCCTCATATAGGAGCTAGAGTTGTGTACAGAGTACCAGCAAATGAGGCACAGGATTGATAGAAGTCTGCTAGGTTGAAATCTAAATTGAGAATATAATTTTTAGTGAGCTTTGGATTTTCACAATATTAGACACGCCATAGTACTAATAATTGACTCTTTATAGAAATCATTTTTTGGTAGTGTTGCATTTGGTTTGGAAGTATTCAAGTTCTAAAAATTGACTAACAGTGGACTTTTCCATCTGCAGAATATACTGAATGACCAGCAGAGGCAGTATTGCAGAGGAATATTTCTCCGCTTGCTGAGAAAAGAAAAAAAAAGAAAGCTCATTCCTCAGCCTTTTCCATGCCTCGATCAATAGATATGGTAAGTCAAACTCTCATTTAATCATTTTGCCATTAATTAAAAGTTCATAGTATCTGATGGCTCTCAGTGCCTTTTAGTGGGGTCTTCCGCATAAATATAATCTTCTAAGGCGGTAGCAATATGAATGACGCTATGGCCATCATGATAGTTTCTCAAAGACTTTGACTGTCTATGTGGCTCACGAAATCTTCTTTAGGTAGTTTTGCAGGCAATATGTCCTCCGGGGTACTTACCATCTTTTAGGCTGGAATGAGGTGTCTTAGGTTAGAGCAATTGACTTACTTTCTGATGGAGGGAAGCTATTTAACCGTTTTCCCTGCTCTCTGTGAGTGGGACTCTGATACTCAAGATGGACCGCTATTTAGAAACTGTGTTCTAACTCTATCCCTCTTTAAATAGGATCCCAATGCTTTCAATGGTGCAGAGTATTTTCCCATTACACATCCTACTTGCTGTGCAGTCATATTCCCAGATACTTAACTAGTGTGTAATTGCTGATGTCTGGTCCTCCGGTGTAATCGTCACCCAGGGCGATTGGCCAAGTGGTGCCATTACATCCCAAAACTACAGCAGGATGTCATCTGACATGAGGGCCAATCAGTTGCTTCTTCTAACTCTAGCCCTCTTTAAATAGGAGCCCAATGCTTTCAATGGTGCAGTGTACTTTCCCATTGCACCTCCTACTTGCTGTGCTGTCATATTCACAGACAGTTACCTAGTGTGTAATTGCTGATGTCTGGTCCTCCGGTGTAATCGTCACCCAGGACGATTGGTCACGTGGTGCCATTACTTCACAAAGCTACAGCAGGATGTCATCTGACATGAGGGCCAATTAGTTGCCTAGTACGCAATAGGATACATGTCTCATCGTATAGAAAAGGGAGCAATGTAGACAGGATGCCTAGCTGAAGACTAAGGTGGTGAGATGAAAGGAACTAGGCCATTATTTGAGACTTATACATTTGTTTGAAGGATTGGTTGATCATAACATTCTGGAGTTCTCTATAGGTTTACTGAGAGGGATGTGCTAAAATGAAGATGTTAGAATCTTTTATTCATCGTTTTTTCTTATTCCCACAAACGGTAGCATAAACCTTCCTCCCTTAACGTATCAGATCCCTGACTTGCTATGGTTTACCATAACCTAAAATAATTCCTGTGAGAAGGGTACGTTATCTCTTGGCTACCAAAGAGATCTTTCTATCTAAGTCCTCATATAGGAGCTAGAGTTGTGTAGAGAGTACCAGCAAATGAGGCACAGGATTGAAAGAAGTCTTCTAGGTTGAAATCTAAATTGAGAATATAATTTTTAGTGAGCTTTGGATTTTCACAATATTAGACACGCCATAGTACTAATAATTGACTCTTTATAGAAATCATTTTTTGGTAGTGTTGCATTTGGTTTGGAAGTATTCAAGTTCTAAAAATTGACTAACAGTGGACTTTTCCATCTGCAGAATATACTGAATGACCAGCAGAGGCAGTATTGCAGAGAAATATTTCTCCGCTTGCTGAGAAAAGAAAAAAAAAAGAAAGCTCATTCCTCAGCCTTTTCCATGCCTCGATCAATAGATATGGTAAGTCAAACTCTAATTTAATCATTTTGCCATTAATTAAAAGTTCATAGTATCTGATGGCTCTCAGTGCCTTTTAGTAGGGTCTTCCGCATAAATATAATCTTCTAAGGCGGTAGCAATATGAATGACGCTATGGCCATCATGATAGTTTCTCAAAGACTTTGACTGTCTATGTGGCTGACAAAATCTTCTTTAGGTAGTTTTGCAGGCAATATGTCCTCCGGGGTACTTACCATCTTTTAGGCTGGAATGAGGTGTCTTAGGTTAGAGCAATTGACTTACTTTCTGATGGAGGGAAGCTATTTAACCGTTTTCCCTGCTCTCTGTGAGTGGGACTCTGATACTCAAGATGGACCGCTATTTAGAAACTGTGTTCTAACTCTATCCCTCTTTAAATAGGATCCCAATGCTTTCAATGGTGCAGAGTACTTTCCCATTACACATCCTACTTGCTGTGCAGTCATATTCCCAGATACTTAACTAGTGTGTAATTGCTGATGTCTGGTCCTCCGGTGTAATCGTCACCCAGGGCGATTGGCCAAGTGGTGCCATTACATCCCAAAACTACAGCAGGATGTCATCTGACATGAGGGCCAATCAGTTGCTTCTTCTAACTCTAGCCCTCTTTAAATAGGAGCCCAATGCTTTCAATGGTGCAGTGTACTTTCCCATTGCACCTCCTACTTGCTGTGCTGTCATATTCACAGACAGTTACCTAGTGTGTAATTGCTGATGTCTGGTCCTCCGGTGTAATCGTCACCCAGGACGATTGGTCACGTGGTGCCATTACTTCACAAAGCTACAGCAGGATGTCATCTGACATGAGGGCCAATCAGTTGCCTAGTACGCAATAGGATACATGTCTCATCGTATAGAAAAGGGAGCAATGTAGACAGGATGCCCAGCTGAAGACTAAGGTGGTGAGATGAAAGGAACTAGGCCATTTTTTGAGACTTATACATTTGTTTAAAGGATTGGTTGATCATAACATTCTGGAGTTCTCTATAGGTTTACTGAGAGGGATGTGCTAAAATGAAGATGTTAGAATCTGTTATTCATAGTTTTTCTTATTCCCACAAACGGTAGCATAAACCTTCCTCCCTTAACGTATCAGATCCCTGACTTGCTATGGTGTACCATAACCTAAAATAATTCCTGTGAAAAGGGTACGCAATCTCTTGGCTTCCAAAGAGATCTTTCTATCTAAGTCCTCATATAGGTGCTAGAGTTGTGTACAGAGTACCAGCAAATGAGGCACAGGATTGAAAGAAGTCTGCTAGGTTGAAATCTAAATTGAGAATATAATTTTTAGTGAGCTTTGGATTTTCACAATATTAGACATGCCATAGTACTAATAATTGACTCTTTATAGAAATCATTTTTTGGTAGTGTTGCATTTGGTTTGGAAGTATTCAAGTTCTAAAAATTGACTGACAGTGGACTTTTCCATCTGCAGAATATACTGAATGACCAGCAGAGGCAGTATTGCAGAGGAATATTTCTCCGCTTGCTGAGAAAAGAAAAAAAAAGAAAGCTCATTCCTCAGCCTTTTCCATGCCTCGATCAATAGATATGGTAAGTCAAACTCTCATTTAATCATTTTGCCATTAATTAAAAGTTCATAGTATCTGATGGCTCTCAGTGCCTTTTAGTGGGGTCTTCCGCATAAATATAATCTTCTAAAACGGTAGCAATATGAATGACGCTATGGCCATCATGATAGTTTCTCAAAGACTTTGATTGTCTATGTGGCTGACAAAATCTTCTTTAGGTAGTTTTGCAGGCAATATGTCCTCCGGGGTACTTACCATCTTTTAGGCTGGAATGAGGTGTCTTAGGTTAGAGCAATTGACTTACTTTCTGATGGAGGGAAGCTATTTAACCGTTTTCCCTGCTCTCTGTGAGTGGGACTCTGATACTCAAGATGGACCGCTATTTAGAAACTGTGTTCTAACCCTATCCCTCTTTAAATAGGATCCCAATGCTTTCAATGGTGCAGAGTACTTTCCCATTACACATCCTACTTGCTGTGCTGTCATATTCCCAGATACTTAACTAGTGTGTAATTGCTGATGTCTGGTCCTCCGGTGTAATCGTCACCCAGGGCGATTGGTCAAGTGGTGCCATTACATCCCAAAACTACAGCAGGATGTCATCTGACATGAGGGCCAATCAGTTGCTTCTTCTAACTCTAGCCCTCTTTAAATAGGAGCCCAATGCTTTCAATGGTGCAGTGTACTTTCCCATTGCACCTCCTACTTGCTGTGCAGTCATATTCACAGATAGTTACCTAGTGTGTAATTGCTGATGTCTGGTCCTACGGTGTAATCGTCACCCAGGACGATTGGTCACGTGGTGCCATTACTTCACAAAGCTACAGCAGGATGTCATCTGACATGAGGGCCAATTAGTTGCCTAGTACGCAATAGGATACATGTCTCATCGTATAGAAAAGGGAGCAATGTAGACAGGATGCCTGGCTGAAGACTAAGGTGGTGAGATGAAAGGAACTAGGCCATTATTTGAGACTTATACATTTGTTTGAAGGATTGGTTGATCATAACATTCTGGAGTTCTCTATAGGTTTACTGAGAGGGATGTGCTAAAATGAAGATGTTAGAATCTGTTATTCATAGTTTTTCTTATTCCCACAAACGGTAGCATAAACCTTCCTCCCTTAACGTATCAGATCCCTGACTTGCTATGGTGTTACATAACCTAAAATAATTCCTGTGAAAAGGGTACGCAATCTCTTGGCTGCCAAAGAGATCTTTCTATCTAAGTCCTCATATAGGAGCTAGAGTTGTGTACAGAGTACCAGCAAATGAGGCACAGGATTGATAGAAGTCTGCTAGGTTGAAATCTAAATTGAGAATATAATTTTTAGTGAGCTTTGGATTTTCACAATATTAGACACGCCATAGTACTAATAATTGACTCTTTATAGAAATCATTTTTTGGTAGTGTTGCATTTGGTTTGGAAGTATTCAAGTTCTAAAAATTGACTAACAGTGGACTTTTCCATCTGCAGAATATACTGAATGACCAGCAGAGGCAGTATTGCAGAGGAATATTTCTCCGCTTGCTGAGAAAAGAAAAAAAAAGAAAGCTCATTCCTCAGCCTTTTCCATGCCTCGATCAATAGATATGGTAAGTCAAACTCTCATTTAATCATTTTGCCATTAATTAAAAGTTCATAGTATCTGATGGCTCTCAGTGCCTTTTAGTGGGGTCTTCCGCATAAATATAATCTTCTAAGGCGGTAGCAATATGAATGACGCTATGGCCATCATGATAGTTTCTCAAAGACTTTGACTGTCTATGTGGCTCACGAAATCTTCTTTAGGTAGTTTTGCAGGCAATATGTCCTCCGGGGTACTTACCATCTTTTAGGCTGGAATGAGGTGTCTTAGGTTAGAGCAATTGACTTACTTTCTGATGGAGGGAAGCTATTTAACCGTTTTCCCTGCTCTCTGTGAGTGGGACTCTGATACTCAAGATGGACCGCTATTTAGAAACTGTGTTCTAACTCTATCCCTCTTTAAATAGGATCCCAATGCTTTCAATGGTGCAGAGTATTTTCCCATTACACATCCTACTTGCTGTGCAGTCATATTCCCAGATACTTAACTAGTGTGTAATTGCTGATGTCTGGTCCTCCGGTGTAATCGTCACCCAGGGCGATTGGCCAAGTGGTGCCATTACATCCCAAAACTACAGCAGGATGTCATCTGACATGAGGGCCAATCAGTTGCTTCTTCTAACTCTAGCCCTCTTTAAATAGGAGCCCAATGCTTTCAATGGTGCAGTGTACTTTCCCATTGCACCTCCTACTTGCTGTGCTGTCATATTCACAGACAGTTACCTAGTGTGTAATTGCTGATGTCTGGTCCTCCGGTGTAATCGTCACCCAGGACGATTGGTCACGTGGTGCCATTACTTCACAAAGCTACAGCAGGATGTCATCTGACATGAGGGCCAATTAGTTGCCTAGTACGCAATAGGATACATGTCTCATCGTATAGAAAAGGGAGCAATGTAGACAGGATGCCTAGCTGAAGACTAAGGTGGTGAGATGAAAGGAACTAGGCCATTATTTGAGACTTATACATTTGTTTGAAGGATTGGTTGATCATAACATTCTGGAGTTCTCTATAGGTTTACTGAGAGGGATGTGCTAAAATGAAGATGTTAGAATCTTTTATTCATCGTTTTTTCTTATTCCCACAAACGGTAGCATAAACCTTCCTCCCTTAACGTATCAGATCCCTGACTTGCTATGGTTTACCATAACCTAAAATAATTCCTGTGAGAAGGGTACGTTATCTCTTGGCTACCAAAGAGATCTTTCTATCTAAGTCCTCATATAGGAGCTAGAGTTGTGTAGAGAGTACCAGCAAATGAGGCACAGGATTGAAAGAAGTCTTCTAGGTTGAAATCTAAATTGAGAATATAATTTTTAGTGAGCTTTGGATTTTCACAATATTAGACACGCCATAGTACTAATAATTGACTCTTTATAGAAATCATTTTTTGGTAGTGTTGCATTTGGTTTGGAAGTATTCAAGTTCTAAAAATTGACTAACAGTGGACTTTTCCATCTGCAGAATATACTGAATGACCAGCAGAGGCAGTATTGCAGAGAAATATTTCTCCGCTTGCTGAGAAAAGAAAAAAAAAAGAAAGCTCATTCCTCAGCCTTTTCCATGCCTCGATCAATAGATATGGTAAGTCAAACTCTAATTTAATCATTTTGCCATTAATTAAAAGTTCATAGTATCTGATGGCTCTCAGTGCCTTTTAGTGGGGTCTTCCGCATAAATATAATCTTCTAAGACGGTAGCAATATGAATGACGCTATGGCCATCATGATAGTTTCTCAAAGACTTTGACTGTCTATGTGGCTGACAAAATCTTCTTTAGGTAGTTTTGCAGGCAATATGTCCTCCGGGGTACTTACCATCTTTTAGGCTGGAATGAGGTGTCTTAGGTTAGAGCAATTGACTTACTTTCTGATGGAGGGAAGCTATTTAACCGTTTTCCCTGCTCTCTGTGAGTGGGACTCTGATACTCAAGATGGACCGCTATTTAGAAACTGTGTTCTAACTCTATCCCTCTTTAAATAGGATCCCAATGCTTTCAATGGTGCAGAGTATTTTCCCATTACACATCCTACTTGCTGTGCAGTCATATTCCCAGATACTTAACTAGTGTGTAATTGCTGATGTCTGGTCCTCCGGTGTAATCGTCACCCAGGGCGATTGGCCAAGTGGTGCCATTACATCCCAAAACTACAGCAGGATGTCATCTGACATGAGGGCCAATCAGTTGCTTCTTCTAACTCTAGCCCTCTTTAAATAGGAGCCCAATGCTTTCAATGGTGCAGTGTACTTTCCCATTGCACCTCCTACTTGCTGTGCTGTCATATTCACAGACAGTTACCTAGTGTGTAATTGCTGATGTCTGGTCCTCCGGTGTAATCGTCACCCAGGACGATTGGTCACGTGGTGCCATTACTTCACAAAGCTACAGCAGGATGTCATCTGACATGAGGGCCAATTAGTTGCCTAGTACGCAATAGGATACATGTCTCATCGTATAGAAAAGGGAGCAATGTAGACAGGATGCCCAGCTGAAGACTAAGGTGGTGAGATGAAAGGAACTAGGCCATTTTTTGAGACTTATACATTTGTTTAAAGGATTGGTTGATCATACCATTCTGGAGTTCTCTATAGGTTTACTGAGAGGGATGTGCTAAAATGAAGATGTTAGAATCTGTTATTCATAGTTTTTCTTATTCCCACAAACGGTAGCATAAACCTTCCTCCCTTAACGTATCAGATCCCTGACTTGCTATGGTGTACCATAACCTAAAATAATTCCTGTGAAAAGGGTACGCAATCTCTTGGCTGCCAAAGAGATCTTTCTATCTAAGTCCTCATATAGGTGCTAGAGTTGTGTACAGAGTACCAGCAAATGAGGCACAGGATTGAAAGAAGTCTGCTAGGTTGAAATCTAAATTGAGAATATAATTTTTAGTGAGCTTTGGATTTTCACAATATTAGACACGCCATAGTACTAATAATTAACTCTTTATAGAAATCATTTTTTGGTAGTGTTGCATTTGGTTTGGAAGTATTCAAGTTCTAAAAATTGACTGACAGTGGACTTTTCCATCTGCAGAATATACTGAATGACCAGCAGAGGCAGTATTGCAGAGGAATATTTCTCCGCTTGCTGAGAAAAGAAAAAAAAAGAAAGCTCATTCCTCAGCCTTTTCCATGCCTCGATCAATAGATATGGTAAGTCAAACTCTCATTTAATCATTTTGCCATTAATTAAAAGTTCATAGTATCTGATGGCTCTCAGTGCCTTTTAGTGGGGTCTTCCGCATAAATATAATCTTCTAAGGCGGTAGCAATATGAATGACGCTATGGCCATCATGATAGTTTCTCAAAGACTTTGACTGTCTATGTGGCTCACGAAATCTTCTTTAGGTAGTTTTGCAGGCAATATGTCCTCCGGGGTACTTACCATCTTTTAGGCTGGAATGAGGTGTCTTAGGTTAAAGCAATTGACTTACTTTCTGATGGAGGGAAGCTATTTAACCGTTTTCCCTGCTCTCTGTGAGTGGGACTCTGATACTCAAGATGGACCGCTATTTAGAAACTGTGTTCTAACTCTATCCCTCTTTAAATAGGATCCCAATGCTTTCAATGGTGCAGAGTACTTTCCCATTACACATCCTACTTGCTGTGCAGTCATATTCCCAGATACTTAACTAGTGTGTAATTGCTGATGTCTGGTCCTCCGGTGTAATCGTCACCCACGGCGATTGGTCAAGTGGTGCCATTACATCCCAAAACTACAGCAGGATGTCATCTGACATGAGGGCCAATCAGTTGCTTCTTCTAACTCTAGCCCTCTTTAAATAGGAGCCCAATGCTTTCAATGGTGCAGTGTACTTTCCCATTGCACCTCCTACTTGCTGTGCTGTCATATTCACAGACAGTTACCTAGTGTGTAATTGCTGATGTCTGGTCCTCCGGTGTAATCGTCACCCAGGACGATTGGTCACGTGGTGCCATTACTTCACAAAGCTACAGCAGGATGTCATCTGACATGAGGGCCAATTAGTTGCCTAGTACGCAATAGGATACATGTCTCATCGTATAGAAAAGGGAGCAATGTAGACAGGATGCCCAGCTGAAGACTAAGGTGGTGAGATGAAAGGAACTAGGCCATTTTTTGAGACTTATACATTTGTTTAAAGGATTGGTTGATCATACCATTCTGGAGTTCTCTATAGGTTTACTGAGAGGGATGTGCTAAAATGAAGATGTTAGAATCTGTTATTCATAGTTTTTCTTATTCCCACAAACGGTAGCATAAACCTTCCTCCCTTAACGTATCAGATCCCTGACTTGCTATGGTGTACCATAACCTAAAATAATTCCTGTGAAAAGGGTACGCAATCTCTTGGCTGCCAAAGAGATCTTTCTATCTAAGTCCTCATATAGGTGCTAGAGTTGTGTACAGAGTACCAGCAAATGAGGCACAGGATTGAAAGAAGTCTGCTAGGTTGAAATCTAAATTGAGAATATAATTTTTAGTGAGCTTTGGATTTTCACAATATTAGACACGCCATAGTACTAATAATTAACTCTTTATAGAAATCATTTTTTGGTAGTGTTGCATTTGGTTTGGAAGTATTCAAGTTCTAAAAATTGACTGACAGTGGACTTTTCCATCTGCAGAATATACTGAATGACCAGCAGAGGCAGTATTGCAGAGGAATATTTCTCCGCTTGCTGAGAAAAGAAAAAAAAAGAAAGCTCATTCCTCAGCCTTTTCCATGCCTCGATCAATAGATATGGTAAGTCAAACTCTCATTTAATCATTTTGCCATTAATTAAAAGTTCATAGTATCTGATGGCTCTCAGTGCCTTTTAGTGGGGTCTTCCGCATAAATATAATCTTCTAAGGCGGTAGCAATATGAATGACGCTATGGCCATCATGATAGTTTCTCAAAGACTTTGACTGTCTATGTGGCTCACGAAATCTTCTTTAGGTAGTTTTGCAGGCAATATGTCCTCCGGGGTACTTACCATCTTTTAGGCTGGAATGAGGTGTCTTAGGTTAAAGCAATTGACTTACTTTCTGATGGAGGGAAGCTATTTAACCGTTTTCCCTGCTCTCTGTGAGTGGGACTCTGATACTCAAGATGGACCGCTATTTAGAAACTGTGTTCTAACTCTATCCCTCTTTAAATAGGATCCCAATGCTTTCAATGGTGCAGAGTACTTTCCCATTACACATCCTACTTGCTGTGCAGTCATATTCCCAGATACTTAACTAGTGTGTAATTGCTGATGTCTGGTCCTCCGGTGTAATCGTCACCCACGGCGATTGGTCAAGTGGTGCCATTACATCCCAAAACTACAGCAGGATGTCATCTGACATGAGGGCCAATCAGTTGCTTCTTCTAACTCTAGCCCTCTTTAAATAGGAGCCCAATGCTTTCAATGGTGCAGTGTACTTTCCCATTGCACCTCCTACTTGCTGTGCAGTCATATTCACAGATAGTTACCTAGTGTGTAATTGCTGATGTCTGGTCCTACGGTGTAATCGTCACCCAGGACGATTGGTCACGTGGTGCCATTACTTCACAAAGCTACAGCAGGATGTCATCTGACATGAGGGCCAATCAGTTGCCTAGTACGCAATAGGACACATGTCTCATCGTATAGAAAAGGGAGCAATGTAGACAGGATGCCTAGCTGAAGACTAAGGTGGTGAGATGAAAGGAACTAGGCCATTATTTGAGACTTATACATTTGTTTGAAGGATTGGTTGATCATAACATTCTGGAGTTCTCTATAGGTTTACTGAGAGGGATGTGCTAAAATGAAGATGGTAGAATCTGTTATTCATAGTTTTTCTTATTCCCACAAACGGTAGCATAAACCTTCCTCCCTTAACGTATCAGATCCCTGACTTGCTATGGTTTACCATAACCTAAAATAATTCCTGTGAGAAGGGTACGTTATCTCTTGGCTACCAAAGAGATCTTTCTATCTAAGTCCTCATATAGGAGCTAGAGTTGTGTAGAGAGTACCAGCAAATGAGGCACAGGATTGAAAGAAGTCTTCTAGGTTGAAATCTAAATTGAGAATATAATTTTTAGTGAGCTTTGGATTTTCACAATATTAGACACGCCATAGTACTAATAATTGACTCTTTATAGAAATCATTTTTTGGTAGTGTTGCATTTGGTTTGGAAGTATTCAAGTTCTAAAAATTGACTAACAGTGGACTTTTCCATCTGCAGAATATACTGAATGACCAGCAGAGGCAGTATTGCAGAGAAATATTTCTCCGCTTGCTGAGAAAAGAAAAAAAAAAGAAAGCTCATTCCTCAGCCTTTTCCATGCCTCGATCAATAGATATGGTAAGTCAAACTCTAATTTAATCATTTTGCCATTAATTAAAAGTTCATAGTATCTGATGGCTCTCAGTGCCTTTTAGT
Organism: Lissotriton vulgaris; assembly: GCF_964263255.1. NCBI lineage: Eukaryota > Metazoa > Chordata > Amphibia > Caudata > Salamandridae > Lissotriton > Lissotriton vulgaris. Next base: position 936,359,337 of record NC_141693.1, on the reverse strand, counting down.
GGGGCCTTCCGCATAAATATAATCTTCTAAGACGGTAGCAATATGAATGACGCTATGGCCATCATGATAGTTTCTCAAAGACTTTGACTGTCTATGTGGCTGACAAAATCTTCTTTAGGTAGTTTTGCAGGCAATATGTCCTCCGGGGTACTTACCATCTTTTAGGCTGGAATGAGGTGTCTTAGGTTAGAGCAATTGACTTACTTTCTGATGGAGGGAAGCTATTTAACCGTTTTCCCTGCTCTCTGTAAGTGGGACTCTGATACTCAAGATGGACCGCTATTTAGAAACTGTGTTCTAACTCTATCCCTCTTTAAATAGGATCCCAATGCTTTCAATGGTGCAGAGTATTTTCCCATTACACATCCTACTTGCTGTGCAGTCATATTCCCAGATACTTAACTAGTGTGTAATTGCTGATGTCTGGTCCTCCGGTGTAATCGTCACCCAGGGCGATTGGCCAAGTGGTGCCATTACATCCCAAAACTACAGCAGGATGTCATCTGACATGAGGGCCAATCAGTTGCTTCTTCTAACTCTAGCCCTCTTTAAATAGGAGCCCAATGCTTTCAATGGTGCAGTGTACTTTCCCATTGCACCTCCTACTTGCTGTGCTGTCATATTCACAGACAGTTACCTAGTGTGTAATTGCTGATGTCTGGTCCTCTGGTGTAATCGTCACCCAGGACGATTGGTCACGTGGTGCCATTACTTCACAAAGCTACAGCAGGATGTCATCTGACATGAGGGCCAATCAGTTGCCTAGTACGCAATAGGATACATGTCTCATTGTATAGAAAAGGGAGCAATGTAGACAGGATGCCCAGCTGAAGACTAAGGTGGTGAGATGAAAGGAACTAGGCCATTTTTTGAGACTTATACATTTGTTTAAAGGATTGGTTGATCATAACATTCTGGAGTTCTCTATAGGTTTACTGAGAGGGATGTGCTAAAATGAAGATGTTAGAATCTGTTATTCATAGTTTTTCTCATTCCCACAAACGGTAGCATAAACCTTCCTCCCTTAACGTATCAGATCCCTGACTTGCTATGGTGTACCATAACCTAAAATAATTCCTGTGAAAAGGGTACGCAATCTCTTGGCTGCCAAAGAGATCTTTCTATCTAAGTCCTCATATAGGTGCTAGAGTTGTGTACAGAGTACCAGCAAATGAGGCACAGGATTGAAAGAAGTCTGCTAGGTTGAAATCTAAATTGAGAATATAATTTTTAGTGAGCTTTGGATTTTCACAATATTAGACACGCCATAGTACTAATAATTGACTCTTTATAGAAATCATTTTTTGGTAGTGTTGCATTTGGTTTGGAAGTATTCAAGTTCTAAAAATTGACTGACAGTGGACTTTTCCATCTGCAGAATATACTGAATGACCAGCAGAGGCAGTATTGCAGAGGAATATTTCTCCGCTTGCTGAGAAAAGAAAAAAAAAGAAAGCTCATTCCTCAGCCTTTTCCATGCCTCGATCAATAGATATGGTAAGTCAAACTCTCATTTAATCATTTTGCCATTAATTAAAAGTTCATAGTATCTGATGGCTCTCAGTGCCTTTTAGTGGGGTCTTCCGCATAAATATAATCTTCTAAAACGGTAGCAATATGAATGACGCTATGGCCATCATGATAGTTTCTCAAAGACTTTGATTGTCTATGTGGCTGACAAAATCTTCTTTAGGTAGTTTTGCAGGCAATATGTCCTCCGGGGTACTTACCATCTTTTAGGCTGGAATGAGGTGTCCTAGGTTAGAGCAATTGACTTACTTTCTGATGGAGGGAAGCTATTTAACCGTTTTCCCTGCTCTCTGTGAGTGGGACTCTGATACTCAAGATGGACCGCTATTTAGAAACTGTGTTCTAACTCTATCCCTCTTTAAATAGGATCCCAATGCTTTCAATGGTGCAGAGTACTTTCCCATTACACATCCTACTTGCTGTGCTGTCATATTCCCAGATACTTAACTAGTGTGTAATTGCTGATGTCTGGTCCTCCGGTGTAATCGTCACCCAGGGCGATTGGTCAAGTGGTGCCATTACATCCCAAAACTACAGCAGGATGTCATCTGACATGAGGGCCAATCAGTTGCCTAGTACGCAATAGGATACATGTCTCATCGTATAGAAAAGGGAGCAATGTAGACAGGATGCCTAGCTGAAGACTAAGGTGGTGAGATGAAAGGAACTAGGCCATTATTTGAGACTTATACATTTGTTTGAAGGATTGGTTGATCATAACATTCTGGAGTTCTCTATAGGTTTACTGAGAGGGATGTGCTAAAATGAAGATGGTAGAATCTGTTATTCATAGTTTTTCTTATTCCCACAAACGGTAGCATAAACCTTCCTCCCTTAACGTATCAGATCCCTGACTTGCTATGGTTTACCATAACCTAAAATAATTCCTGTGAGAAGGGTACGTTATCTCTTGGCTACCAAAGAGATCTTTCTATCTAAGTCCTCATATAGGAGCTAGAGTTGTGTAGAGAGTACCAGCAAATGAGGCACAGGATTGAAAGAAGTCTTCTAGGTTGAAATCTAAATTGAGAATATAATTTTTAGTGAGCTTTGGATTTTCACAATATTAGACACGCCATAGTACTAATAATTGACTCTTTATAGAAATCATTTTTTGGTAGTGTTGCATTTGGTTTGGAAGTATTCAAGTTCTAAAAATTGACTGACAGTGGACTTTTCCATCTGCAGAATATACTGAATGACCAGCAGAGGCAGTATTGCAGAGAAATATTTCTCCGCTTGCTGAGAAAAGAAAAAAAAAAGAAAGCTCATTCCTCAGCCTTTTCCATGCCTCGATCAATAGATATGGTAAGTCAAACTCTAATTTAATCATTTTGCCATTAATTAAAAGTTCATAGTATCTGATGGCTCTCAGTGCCTTTTAGTGGGGTCTTCCGCATAAATATAATCTTCTAAGACGGTAGCAATATGAATGACGCTATGGCCATCATGATAGTTTCTCAAAGACTTTGACTGTCTATGTGGCTGACAAAATCTTCTTTAGGTAGTTTTGCAGGCAATATGTCCTCCGGGGTACTTACCATCTTTTAGGCTGGAATGAGGTGTCTTAGGTTAGAGCAATTGACTTACTTTCTGATGGAGGGAAGCTATTTAACCGTTTTGCCCTGCTCTCTGTAAGTGGGACTCTGATACTCAAGATGGACCGCTATTTAGAAACTGTGTTCTAACTCTATCCCTCTTTAAATAGGATCCCAATGCTTTCAATGGTGCAGAGTATTTTCCCATTACACATCCTACTTGCTGTGCAGTCATATTCCCAGATACTTAACTAGTGTGTAATTGCTGATGTCTGGTCCTCCGGTGTAATCGTCACCCAGGGCGATTGGCCAAGTGGTGCCATTACATCCCAAAACTACAGCAGGATGTCATCTGACATGAGGGCCAATCAGTTGCTTCTTCTAACTCTAGCCCTCTTTAAATAGGAGCCCAATGCTTTCAATGGTGCAGTGTACTTTCCCATTGCACCTCCTACTTGCTGTGCTGTCATATTCACAGACAGTTACCTAGTGTGTAATTGCTGATGTCTGGTCCTCTGGTGTAATTGTCACCCAGGACGATTGGTCACGTGGTGCCATTACTTCACAAAGCTACAGCAGGATGTCATCTGACATGAGGGCCAATCAGTTGCCTAGTACGCAATAGGATACATGTCTCATTGTATAGAAAAGGGAGCAATGTAGACAGGATGCCCAGCTGAAGACTAAGGTGGTGAGATGAAAGGAACTAGGCCATTTTTTGAGACTTATACATTTGTTTAAAGGATTGGTTGATCATAACATTCTGGAGTTCTCTATAGGTTTACTGAGAGGGATGTGCTAAAATGAAGATGTTAGAATCTGTTATTCATAGTTTTTCTTATTCCCACAAACGGTAGCATAAACCTTCCTCCCTTAACGTATCAGATCCCTGACTTGCTATGGTGTACCATAACCTAAAATAATTCCTGTGAAAAGGGTACGCAATCTCTTGGCTGCCAAAGAGATCTTTCTATCTAAGTCCTCATATAGGTGCTAGAGTTGTGTACAGAGTACCAGCAAATGAGGCACAGGATTGAAAGAAGTCTGCTAGGTTGAAATCTAAATTGAGAATATAATTTTTAGTGAGCTTTGGATTTTCACAATATTAGACACGCCATAGTACTAATAATTGACTCTTTATAGAAATCATTTTTTGGTAGTGTTGCATTTGGTTTGGAAGTATTCAAGTTCTAAAAATTGACTGACAGTGGACTTTTCCATCTGCAGAATATACTGAATGACCAGCAGAGGCAGTATTGCAGAGGAATATTTCTCCGCTTGCTGAGAAAAGAAAAAAAAAGAAAGCTCATTCCTCAGCCTTTTCCATGCCTCGATCAATAGATATGGTAAGTCAAACTCTCATTTAATCATTTTGCCATTAATTAAAAGTTCATAGTATCTGATGGCTCTCAGTGCCTTTTAGTGGGGTCTTCCGCATAAATATAATCTTCTAAAACGGTAGCAATATGAATGACGCTATGGCCATCATGATAGTTTCTCAAAGACTTTGATTGTCTATGTGGCTGACAAAATCTTCTTTAGGTAGTTTTGCAGGCAATATGTCCTCCGGGGTACTTACCATCTTTTAGGCTGGAATGAGGTGTCTTAGGTTAGAGCAATTGACTTACTTTCTGATGGAGGGAAGCTATTTAACCGTTTTCCCTGCTCTCTGTGAGTGGGACTCTGATACTCAAGATGGACCGCTATTTAGAAACTGTGTTCTAACTCTATCCCTCTTTAAATAGGATCCCAATGCTTTCAATGGTGCAGAGTACTTTCCCATTACACATCCTACTTGCTGTGCTGTCATATTCCCAGATACTTAACTAGTGTGTAATTGCTGATGTCTGGTCCTCCGGTGTAATCGTCACCCAGGGCGATTGGTCAAGTGGTGCCATTACATCCCAAAACTACAGCAGGATGTCATCTGACATGAGGGCCAATCAGTTGCCTAGTACGCAATAGGATACATGTCTCATCGTATAGAAAAGGGAGCAATGTAGACAGGATGCCTAGCTGAAGACTAAGGTGGTGAGATGAAAGGAACTAGGCCATTATTTGAGACTTATACATTTGTTTGAAGGATTGGTTGATCATAACATTCTGGAGTTCTCTATAGGTTTACTGAGAGGGATGTGCTAAAATGAAGATGGTAGAATCTGTTATTCATAGTTTTTCTTATTCCCACAAACGGTAGCATAAACCTTCCTCCCTTAACGTATCAGATCCCTGACTTGCTATGGTTTACCATAACCTAAAATAATTCCTGTGAGAAGGGTACGTTATCTCTTGGCTACCAAAGAGATCTTTCTATCTAAGTCCTCATATAGGAGCTAGAGTTGTGTAGAGAGTACCAGCAAATGAGGCACAGGATTGAAAGAAGTCTTCTAGGTTGAAATCTAAATTGAGAATATAATTTATAGTGAGCTTTGGATTTTCACAATATTAGACACGCCATAGTACTAATAATTGACTCTTTATAGAAATCATTTTTTGGTAGTGTTGCATTTGGTTTGGAAGTATTCAAGTTCTAAAAATTGACTAACAGTGGACTTTTCCATCTGCAGAATATACTGAATGACCAGCAGAGGCAGTATTGCAGAGAAATATTTCTCCGCTTGCTGAGAAAAGAAAAAAAAAAGAAAGCTCATTCCTCAGCCTTTTCCATGCCTCGATCAATAGATATGGTAAGTCAAACTCTAATTTAATCATTTTGCCATTAATTAAAAGTTCATAGTATCTGATGGCTCTCAGTGCCTTTTAGTGGGGTCTTCCGCATAAATATAATCTTCTAAGACGGTAGCAATATGAATGACGCTATGGCCATCATGATAGTTTCTCAAAGACTTTGACTGTCTATGTGGCTGAAAAAATCTTCTTTAGGTAGTTTTGCAGGCAATATGTCCTCCGGGGTACTTACCATCTTTTAGGCTGGAATGAGGTGTCTTAGGTTAGAGCAATTGACTTACTTTCTGATGGAGGGAAGCTATTTAACCGTTTTCCCTGCTCTCTGTGAGTGGGACTCTGATACTCAAGATGGACCGCTATTTAGAAACTGTGTTCTAACTCTATCCCTCTTTAAATAGGATCCCAATGCTTTCAATGGTGCAGAGTATTTTCCCATTACACATCCTACTTGCTGTGCAGTCATATTCCCAGATACTTAACTAGTGTGTAATTGCTGATGTCTGGTCCTCCGGTGTAATCGTCACCCAGGGCGATTGGCCAAGTGGTGCCATTACATCCCAAAACTACAGCAGGATGTCATCTGACATGAGGGCCAATCAGTTGCTTCTTCTAACTCTAGCCCTCTTTAAATAGGAGCCCAATGCTTTCAATGGTGCAGTGTACTTTCCCATTGCACCTCCTACTTGCTGTGCTGTCATATTCACAGACAGTTACCTAGTGTGTAATTGCTGATGTCTGGTCCTCTGGTGTAATTGTCACCCAGGACGATTGGTCACGTGGTGCCATTACTTCACAAAGCTACAGCAGGATGTCATCTGACATGAGGGCCAATCAGTTGCCTAGTACGCAATAGGATACATGTCTCATTGTATAGAAAAGGGAGCAATGTAGACAGGATGCCCAGCTGAAGACTAAGGTGGTGAGATGAAAGGAACTAGGCCATTTTTTGAGACTTATACATTTGTTTAAAGGATTGGTTGATCATAACATTCTGGAGTTCTCTATAGGTTTACTGAGAGGGATGTGCTAAAATGAAGATGTTAGAATCTGTTATTCATAGTTTTTCTTATTCCCACAAACGGTAGCATAAACCTTCCTCCCTTAACGTATCAGATCCCTGACTTGCTATGGTGTACCATAACCTAAAATAATTCCTGTGAAAAGGGTACGCAATCTCTTGGCTGCCAAAGAGATCTTTCTATCTAAGTCCTCATATAGGTGCTAGAGTTGTGTACAGAGTACCAGCAAATGAGGCACAGGATTGAAAGAAGTCTGCTAGGTTGAAATCTAAATTGAGAATATAATTTTTAGTGAGCTTTGGATTTTCACAATATTAGACACGCCATAGTACTAATAATTGACTCTTTATAGAAATCATTTTTTGGTAGTGTTGCATTTGGTTTGGAAGTATTCAAGTTCTAAAAATTGACTGACAGTGGACTTTTCCATCTGCAGAATATACTGAATGACCAGCAGAGGCAGTATTGCAGAGGAATATTTCTCCGCTTGCTGAGAAAAGAAAAAAAAAGAAAGCTCATTCCTCAGCCTTTTCCATGCCTCGATCAATAGATATGGTAAGTCAAACTCTCATTTAATCATTTTGCCATTAATTAAAAGTTCATAGTATCTGATGGCTCTCAGTGCCTTTTAGTGGGGTCTTCCGCATAAATATAATCTTCTAAAACGGTAGCAATATGAATGACGCTATGGCCATCATGATAGTTTCTCAAAGACTTTGATTGTCTATGTGGCTGACAAAATCTTCTTTAGGTAGTTTTGCAGGCAATATGTCCTCCGGGGTACTTACCATCTTTTAGGCTGGAATGAGGTGTCTTAGGTTAGAGCAATTGACTTACTTTCTGATGGAGGGAAGCTATGTAACCGTTTTCCCTGCTCTCTGTGAGTGGGACTCTGATACTCAAGATGGACCGCTATTTAGAAACTGTGTTCTAACTCTATCCCTCTTTAAATAGGATCCCAATGCTTTCAATGGTGCAGAGTACTTTCCCATTACACATCCTACTTGCTGTGCTGTCATATTCCCAGATACTTAACTAGTGTGTAATTGCTGATGTCTGGTCCTCCGGTGTAATCGTCACCCAGGGCGATTGGTCAAGTGGTGCCATTACATCCCAAAACTACAGCAGGATGTCATCTGACATGAGGGCCAATCAGTTGCCTAGTACGCAATAGGATACATGTCTCATCGTATAGAAAAGGGAGCAATGTAGACAGGATGCCTAGCTGAAGACTAAGGTGGTGAGATGAAAGGAACTAGGCCATTATTTGAGACTTATACATTTGTTTGAAGGATTGGTTGATCATAACATTCTGGAGTTCTCTATAGGTTTACTGAGAGGGATGTGCTAAAATGAAGATGGTAGAATCTGTTATTCATAGTTTTTCTTATTCCCACAAACGGTAGCATAAACCTTCCTCCCTTAACGTATCAGATCCCTGACTTGCTATGGTTTACCATAACCTAAAATAATTCCTGTGAGAAGGGTACGTTATCTCTTGGCTACCAAAGAGATCTTTCTATCTAAGTCCTCATATAGGAGCTAGAGTTGTGTAGAGAGTACCAGCAAATGAGGCACAGGATTGAAAGAAGTCTTCTAGGTTGAAATCTAAATTGAGAATATAATTTTTAGTGAGCTTTGGATTTTCACAATATTAGACACGCCATAGTACTAATAATTGACTCTTTATAGAAATCATTTTTTGGTAGTGTTGCATTTGGTTTGGAAGTTTTCAAGTTCTAAAAATTGACTGACAGTGGACTTTTCCATCTGCAGAATATACTGAATGACCAGCAGAGGCAGTATTGCAGAGAAATATTTCTCCGCTTGCTGAGAAAAGAAAAAAAAAAGAAAGCTCATTCCTCAGCCTTTTCCATGCCTCGATCAATAGATATGGTAAGTCAAACTCTAATTTAATCATTTTGCCATTAATTAAAAGTTCATAGTATCTGATGGCTCTCAGTGCCTTTTAGTGGGGTCTTCCGCATAAATATAATCTTCTAAGACGGTAGCAATATGAATGACGCTATGGCCATCATGATAGTTTCTCAAAGACTTTGACTGTCTATGTGGCTGACAAAATCTTCTTTAGGTAGTTTTGCAGGCAATATGTCCTCCGGGGTACTTACCATCTTTTAGGCTGGAATGAGGTGTCTTAGGTTAGAGCAATTGACTTACTTTCTGATGGAGGGAAGCTATTTAACCGTTTTGCCCTGCTCTCTGTAAGTGGGACTCTGATACTCAAGATGGACCGCTATTTAGAAACTGTGTTCTAACTCTATCCCTCTTTAAATAGGATCCCAATGCTTTCAATGGTGCAGAGTATTTTCCCATTACACATCCTACTTGCTGTGCAGTCATATTCCCAGTAACTTAACTAGTGTGTAATTGCTGATGTCTGGTCCTCCGGTGTAATCGTCACCCAGGGCGATTGGCCAAGTGGTGCCATTACATCCCAAAACTACAGCAGGATGTCATCTGACATGAGGGCCAATCAGTTGCTTCTTCTAACTCTAGCCCTCTTTAAATAGGAGCCCAATGCTTTCAATGGTGCAGTGTACTTTCCCATTGCACCTCCTACTTGCTGTGCTGTCATATTCACAGACAGTTACCTAGTGTGTAATTGCTGATGTCTGGTCCTCTGGTGTAATCGTCACCCAGGACGATTGGTCACGTGGTGCCATTACTTCACAAAGCTACAGCAGGATGTCATCTGACATGAGGGCCAATCAGTTGCCTAGTACGCAATAGGATACATGTCTCATTGTATAGAAAAGGGAGCAATGTAGACAGGATGCCCAGCTGAAGACTAAGGTGGTGAGATGAAAGGAACTAGGCCATTTTTTGAGACTTATACATTTGTTTAAAGGATTGGTTGATCATAACATTCTGGAGTTCTCTATAGGTTTACTGAGAGGGATGTGCTAAAATGAAGATGTTAGAATCTGTTATTCATAGTTTTTCTCATTCCCACAAACGGTAGCATAAACCTTCCTCCCTTAACGTATCAGATCCCTGACTTGCTATGGTGTACCATAACCTAAAATAATTCCTGTGAAAAGGGTACGCAATCTCTTGGCTGCCAAAGAGATCTTTCTATCTAAGTCCTCATATAGGTGCTAGAGTTGTGTACAGAGTACCAGCAAATGAGGCACAGGATTGAAAGAAGTCTGCTAGGTTGAAATCTAAATTGAGAATATAATTTTTAGTGAGCTTTGGATTTTCACAATATTAGACACGCCATAGTACTAATAATTGACTCTTTATAGAAATCATTTTTTGGTAGTGTTGCATTTGGTTTGGAAGTATTCAAGTTCTAAAAATTGACTGACAGTGGACTTTTCCATCTGCAGAATATACTGAATGACCAGCAGAGGCAGTATTGCAGAGGAATATTTCTCCGCTTGCTGAGAAAAGAAAAAAAAAGAAAGCTCATTCCTCAGCCTTTTCCATGCCTCGATCAATAGATATGGTAAGTCAAACTCTCATTTAATCATTTTGCCATTAATTAAAAGTTCATAGTATCTGATGGCTCTCAGTGCCTTTTAGTGGGGTCTTCCGCATAAATATAATCTTCTAAAACGGTAGCAATATGAATGACGCTATGGCCATCATGATAGTTTCTCAAAGACTTTGATTGTCTATGTGGCTGACAAAATCTTCTTTAGGTAGTTTTGCAGGCAATATGTCCTCCGGGGTACTTACCATCTTTTAGGCTGGAATGAGGTGTCTTAGGTTAGAGCAATTGACTTACTTTCTGATGGAGGGAAGCTATTTAACCGTTTTCCCTGCTCTCTGTGAGTGGGACTCTGATACTCAAGATGGACCGCTATTTAGAAACTGTGTTCTAACTCTATCCCTCTTTAAATAGGATCCCAATGCTTTCAATGGTGCAGAGTACTTTCCCATTACACATCCTACTTGCTGTGCTGTCATATTCCCAGATACTTAACTAGTGTGTAATTGCTGATGTCTGGTCCTCCGGTGTAATCGTCACCCAGGGCGATTGGTCAAGTGGTGCCATTACATCCCAAAACTACAGCAGGATGTCATCTGACATGAGGGCCAATCAGTTGCCTAGTACGCAATAGGATACATGTCTCATCGTATAGAAAAGGGAGCAATGTAGACAGGATGCCTAGCTGAAGACTAAGGTGGTGAGATGAAAGGAACTAGGCCATTATTTGAGACTTATACATTTGTTTGAAGGATTGGTTGATCATAACATTCTGGAGTTCTCTATAGGTTTACTGAGAGGGATGTGCTAAAATGAAGATGGTAGAATCTGTTATTCATAGTTTTTCTTATTCCCACAAACGGTAGCATAAACCTTCCTCCCTTAACGTATCAGATCCCTGACTTGCTATGGTTTACCATAACCTAAAATAATTCCTGTGAGAAGGGTACGTTATCTCTTGGCTACCAAAGAGATCTTTCTATCTAAGTCCTCATATAGGAGCTAGAGTTGTGTAGAGAGTACCAGCAAATGAGGCACAGGATTGAAAGAAGTCTTCTAGGTTGAAATCTAAATTGAGAATATAATTTTTAGTGAGCTTTGGATTTTCACAATATTAGACACGCCATAGTACTAATAATTGACTCTTTATAGAAATCATTTTTTGGTAGTGTTGCATTTGGTTTGGAAGTATTCAAGTTCTAAAAATTGACTGACAGTGGACTTTTCCATCTGCAGAATATACTGAATGACCAGCAGAGGCAGTATTGCAGAGAAATATTTCTCCGCTTGCTGAGAAAAGAAAAAAAAAAGAAAGCTCATTCCTCAGCCTTTTCCATGCCTCGATCAATAGATATGGTAAGTCAAACTCTCATTTAATCATTTTGCCATTAATTAAAAGTTCATAGTATCTGATGGCTCTCAGTGCCTTTTAGTGGGGTCTTCCGCATAAATATAATCTTCTAAGGCGGTAGCAATATGAATGACGCTATGGCCATCATGATAGTTTCTCAAAGACTTTGACTGTCTATGTGGCTCACGAAATCTTCTTTAGGTAGTTTTGCAGGCAATATGTCCTCCGGGGTACTTACCATCTTTTAGGCTGGAATGAGGTGTCTTAGGTTAGAGCAATTGACTTACTTTCTGATGGAGGGAAGCTATTTAACCGTTTTCCCTGCTCTCTGTGAGTGGGACTCTGATACTCAAGATGGACCGCTATTTAGAAACTGTGTTCTAACTCTATCCCTCTTTAAATAGGATCCCAATGCTTTCAATGGTGCAGAGTATTTTCCCATTACACATCCTACTTGCTGTGCAGTCATATTCCCAGATACTTAACTAGTGTGTAATTGCTGATGTCTGGTCCTCCGGTGTAATCGTCACCCAGGGCGATTGGCCAAGTGGTGCCATTACATCCCAAAACTACAGCAGGATGTCATCTGACATGAGGGCCAATCAGTTGCTTCTTCTAACTCTAGCCCTCTTTAAATAGGAGCCCAATGCTTTCAATGGTGCAGTGTACTTTCCCATTGCACCTCCTACTTGCTGTGCTGTCATATTCACAGACAGTTACCTAGTGTGTAATTGCTGATGTCTGGTCCTCCGGTGTAATCGTCACCCAGGACGATTGGTCACGTGGTGCCATTACTTCACAAAGCTACAGCAGGATGTCATCTGACATGAGGGCCAATCAGTTGCCTAGTACGCAATAGGATACATGTCTCATCGTATAGAAAAGGGAGCAATGTAGACAGGATGCCCAGCTGAAGACTAAGGTGGTGAGATGAAAGGAACTAGGCCATTTTTTGAGACTTATACATTTGTTTAAAGGATTGGTTGATCATAACATTCTGGAGTTCTCTATAGGTTTACTGAGAGGGATGTGCTAAAATGAAGATGTTAGAATCTGTTATTCATAGTTTTTCTTATTCCCACAAACGGTAGCATAAACCTTCCTCCCTTAACGTATCAGATCCCTGACTTGCTATGGTGTACCATAACCTAAAATAATTCCTGTGAAAAGGGTACGCAATCTCTTGGCTGCCAAAGAGATCTTTCTATCTAAGTCCTCATATAGGTGCTAGAGTTGTGTACAGAGTACCAGCAAATGAGGCACAGGATTGAAAGAAGTCTGCTAGGTTGAAATCTAAATTGAGAATATAATTTTTAGTGAGCTTTGGATTTTCACAATATTAGACACGCCATAGTACTAATAATTGACTCTTTATAGAAATCATTTTTTGGTAGTGTTGCATTTGGTTTGGAAGTATTCAAGTTCTAAAAATTGACTGACAGTGGACTTTTCCTATCTGCAGAATATACTGAATGACCAGCAGAGGCAGTATTGCAGAGGAATATTTCTCCGCTTGCTGAGAAAAGAAAAAAAAAAGAAAGCTCATTCCTCAGCCTTTTCCATGCCTCGATCAATAGATATGGTAAGTCAAACTCTCATTTAATCATTTTGCCATTAATTAAAAGTTCATAGTATCTGATGGCTCTCAGTGCCTTTTAGTGGGGTCTTCCGCATAAATATAATCTTCTAAGGCGGTAGCAATATGAATGACGCTATGGCCATCATGATAGTTTCTCAAAGACTTTGACTGTCTATGTGGCTCACAAAATCTTCTTTAGGTAGTTTTGCAGGCAATATGTCCTCCGGGGTACTTACCATCTTTTAGGCTGGAATGAGGTGTCTTAGGTTAGAGCAATTGACTTACTTTCTGATGGAGGGAAGCTATTTAACCGTTTTCCCTGCTCTCTGTGAGTGGGACTCTGATACTCAAGATGGACCGCTATTTAGAAACTGTGTTCTAACTCTATCCCTCTTTAAATAGGATCCCAATGCTTTCAATGGTGCAGAGTATTTTCCCATTACACATCCTACTTGCTGTGCAGTCATATTCCCAGATACTTAACTAGTGTGTAATTGCTGATGTCTGGTCCTCCGGTGTAATCGTCACCCAGGGCGATTGGCCAAGTGGTGCCATTACATCCCAAAACTACAGCAGGATGTCATCTGACATGAGGGCCAATCAGTTGCTTCTTCTAACTCTAGCCCTCTTTAAATAGGAGCCCAATGCTTTCAATGGTGCAGTGTACTTTCCCATTGCACCTCCTACTTGCTGTGCTGTCATATTCACAGACAGTTACCTAGTGTGTAATTGCTGATGTCTGGTCCTCCGGTGTAATCGTCACCCAGGACGATTGGTCACGTGGTGCCATTACTTCACAAAGCTACAGCAGGATGTCATCTGACATGAGGGCCAATCAGTTGCCTAGTACGCAATAGGATACATGTCTCATCGTATAGAAAAGGGAGCAATGTAGACAGGATGCCCAGCTGAAGACTAAGGTGGTGAGATGAAAGGAACTAGGCCATTTTTTGAGACTTATACATTTGTTTAAAGGATTGGTTGATCATAACATTCTGGAGTTCTCTATAGGTTTACTGAGAGGGATGTGCTAAAATGAAGATGTTAGAATCTGTTATTCATAGTTTTTCTTATTCCCACAAACGGTAGCATAAACCTTCCTCCCTTAACGTATCAGATCCCTGACTTGCTATGGTGTACCATAACCTAAAATAATTCCTGTGAAAAGGGTACGCAATCTCTTGGCTGCCAAAGAGATCTTTCTATCTAAGTCCTCATATAGGTGCTAGAGTTGTGTACAGAGTACCAGCAAATGAGGCACAGGATTGAAAGAAGTCTGCTAGGTTGAAATCTAAATTGAGAATATAATTTTTAGTGAGCTTTGGATTTTCACAATATTAGACACGCCATAGTACTAATAATTGACTCTTTATAGAAATCATTTTTTGGTAGTGTTGCATTTGGTTTGGAAGTATTCAAGTTCTAAAAATTGACTGACAGTGGACTTTTCCTATCTGCAGAATATACTGAATGACCAGCAGAGGCAGTATTGCAGAGGAATATTTCTCCGCTTGCTGAGAAAAGAAAAAAAAAAGAAAGCTCATTCCTCAGCCTTTTCCATGCCTCGATCAATAGATATGGTAAGTCAAACTCTCATTTAATCATTTTGCCATTAATTAAAAGTTCATAGTATCTGATGGCTCTCAGTGCCTTTTAGTGGGGTCTTCCGCATAAATATAATCTTCTAAGGCGGTAGCAATATGAATGACGCTATGGCCATCATGATAGTTTCTCAAAGACTTTGACTGTCTATGTGGCTCACGAAATCTTCTTTAGGTAGTTTTGCAGGCAATATGTCCTCCGGGGTACTTACCATCTTTTAGGCTGGAATGAGGTGTCTTAGGTTAGAGCAATTGACTTACTTTCTGATGGAGGGAAGCTATTTAACCGTTTTCCCTGCTCTCTGTGAGTGGGACTCTGATACTCAAGATGGACCGCTATTTAGAAACTGTGTTCTAACTCTATCCCTCTTTAAATAGGATCCCAATGCTTTCAATGGTGCAGAGTATTTTCCCATTACACATCCTACTTGCTGTGCAGTCATATTCCCAGATACTTAACTAGTGTGTAATTGCTGATGTCTGGTCCTCCGGTGTAATCGTCACCCAGGGCGATTGGCCAAGTGGTGCCATTACATCCCAAAACTACAGCAGGATGTCATCTGACATGAGGGCCAATCAGTTGCTTCTTCTAACTCTAGCCCTCTTTAAATAGGAGCCCAATGCTTTCAATGGTGCAGTGTACTTTCCCATTGCACCTCCTACTTGCTGTGCTGTCATATTCACAGACAGTTACCTAGTGTGTAATTGCTGATGTCTGGTCCTCCGGTGTAATCGTCACCCAGGACGATTGGTCACGTGGTGCCATTACTTCACAAAGCTACAGCAGGATGTCATCTGACATGAGGGCCAATCAGTTGCCTAGTACGCAATAGGATACATGTCTCATCGTATAGAAAAGGGAGCAATATAGACAGGATGCCCAGCTGAAGACTAAGGTGGTGAGATGAAAGGAACTAGGCCATTTTTTGAGACTTATACATTTGTTTAAAGGATTGGTTGATCATAACATTCTGGAGTTCTCTATAGGTTTACTGAGAGGGATGTGCTAAAATGAAGATGTTAGAATCTGTTATTCATAGTTTTTCTTATTCCCACAAACGGTAGCATAAACCTTCCTCCCTTAACGTATCAGATCCCTGACTTGCTATGGTGTACCATAACCTAAAATAATTCCTGTGAAAAGGGTACGCAATCTCTTGGCTGCCAAAGAGATCTTTCTATCTAAGTCCTCATATAGGTGCTAGAGTTGTGTACAGAGTACCAGCAAATGAGGCACAGGATTGAAAGAAGTCTGCTAGGTTGAAATCTAAATTGAGAATATAATTTTTAGTGAGCTTTGGATTTTCACAATATTAGACACGCCATAGTACTAATAATTGACTCTTTATAGAAATCATTTTTTGGTAGTGTTGCATTTGGTTTGGAAGTATTCAAGTTCTAAAAATTGACTGACAGTGGACTTTTCCTATCTGCAGAATATACTGAATGACCAGCAGAGGCAGTATTGCAGAGGAATATTTCTCCGCTTGCTGAGAAAAGAAAAAAAAAGAAAGCTCATTCCTCAGCCTTTTCCATGCCTCGATCAATAGATATGGTAAGTCAAACTCTCATTTAATCATTTTGCCATTAATTAAAAGTTCATAGTATCTGATGGCTCTCAGTGCCTTTTAGTGGGGTCTTCCGCATAAATATAATCTTCTAAGGCGGTAGCAATATGAATGACGCTATGGCCATCATGATAGTTTCTCAAAGACTTTGACTGTCTATGTGGCTCACAAAATCTTCTTTAGGTAGTTTTGCAGGCAATATGTCCTCCGGGGTACTTACCATCTTTTAGGCTGGAATGAGGTGTCTTAGGTTAGAGCAATTGACTTACTTTCTGATGGAGGGAAGCTATCTAACCGTTTTCCCTGCTCTCTGTGAGTGGGACTCTGATACTCAAGATGGACCGCTATTTAGAAACTGTGTTCTAACTCTATCCCTCTTTAAATAGGATCCCAATGCTTTCAATGGTGCAGAGTACTTTCCCATTACACATCCTACTTGCTGTGCAGTCATATTCCCAGATACTTAACTAGTGTGTAATTGCTGATGTCTGGTCCTCCGGTGTAATCGTCACCCAGGGCGATTGGCCAAGTGGTGCCATTACATCCCAAAACTACAGCAGGATGTCATCTGACATGAGGGCCAATCAGTTGCTTCTTCTAACTCTAGCCCTCTTTAAATAGGAGCCCAATGCTTTCAATGGTGCAGAGTACTTTCCCATTGCACCTCCTACTTGCTGTGCAGTCATATTCACAGATAGTTACCTAGTGTGTAATTGCTGATGTCTGGTCCTACGGTGTAATCGTCACCCAGGACGATTGGTCACGTGGTGCCATTACTTCACAAAGCTACAGCAGGATGTCATCTGACATGAGGCCCAATCAGTTGCCTAGTACGCAATAGGATACATGTCTCATCGTATAGAAAAGGGAGCAATGTAGACAGGATGCCTAGCTGAAGACTAAGGTGGTGAGATGAAAGGAACTAGGCCATTATTTGAGACTTATACATTTGTTTGAAGGATTGGTTGATCATAACATTCTGGAGTTCTCTATAGGTTTACTGAGAGGGATGTGCTAAAATGAAGATGGTAGAATCTGTTATTCATAGTTTTTCTTATTCCCACAAACGGTAGCATAAACCTTCCTCCCTTAACGTATCAGATCCCTGACTTGCTATGGTGTACCATAACCTAAAATAATTCCTGTGAAAAGGGTACGCAATCTCTTGGCTGCCAAAGAGATCTTTCTATCTAAGTCCTCATATAGGTGCTAGAGTTGTGTACAGAGTACCAGCAAATGAGGCACAGGATTGAAAGAAGTCTGCTAGGTTGAAATCTAAATTGAGAATATAATTTATAGTGAGCTTTGGATTTTCACAATATTAGACACGCCATAGTACTAATAATTGACTCTTTATAGAAATCATTTTTTGGTAGTGTTGCATTTGGTTTGGAAGTATTCAAGTTCTAAAAATTGACTGACAGTGGACTTTTCCATCTGCAGAATATACTGAATGACCAGCAGAGGCAGTATTGCAGAGGAATATTTCTCCGCTTGCTGAGAAAAGAAAAAAAAAGAAAGCTCATTCCTCAGCCTTTTCCATGCCTCGATCAATAGATATGGTAAGTCAAACTCTCATTTAATCATTTTGCCATTAATTAAAAGTTCATAGTATCTGATGGCTCTCAGTGCCTTTTAGTAGGGTCTTCCGCATAAATATAATCTTCTAAGGCGGTAGCAATATGAATGACGCTATGGCCATCATGATAGTTTCTCAAAGACTTTGACTTTCTATGTGGCTGACAAAATCTTCTTTAGGTAGTTTTGCAGGCAATATGTCCTCCGGGGTACTTACCATCTTTTAGGCTGGAATGAGGTGTCTTAGGTTAGAGCAATTGACTTACTTTCTGATGGAGGGAAGCTATTTAACCGTTTTCCCTGCTCTCTGTGAGTGGGACTCTGATACTCAAGATGGACCGCTATTTAGAAACTGTGTTCTAACTCTATCCCTCTTTAAATAGGATCCCAATGCTTTCAATGGTGCAGAGTACTTTCCCATTACACATCCTACTTGCTGTGCAGTCATATTCCCAGATACTTAACTAGTGTGTAATTGCTGATGTCTGGTCCTCCGGTGTAATCGTCACCCAGGGCGATTGGCCAAGTGGTGCCATTACATCCCAAAACTACAGCAGGATGTCATCTGACATGAGGGCCAATCAGTTGCTTCTTCTAACTCTAGCCCTCTTTAAATAGGAGCCCAATGCTTTCAATGGTGCAGTGTACTTTCCCATTGCACCTCCTACTTGCTGTGCTGTCATATTCACAGACAGTTACCTAGTGTGTAATTGCTGATGTCTGGTCCTACGGTGTAATCGTCACCCAGGACGATTGGTCACGTGGTGCCATTACTTCACAAAGCTACAGCAGGATGTCATCTGACATGAGGGCCAATTAGTTGCCTAGTACGCAATAGGATACATGTCTCATCGTATAGAAAAGGGAGCAATGTAGACAGGATGCCTAGCTGAAGACTAAGGTGGTGAGATGAAAGGAACTAGGCCATTATTTGAGACTTATACATTTGTTTGAAGGATTGGTTGATCATAACATTCTGGAGTTCTCTATAGGTTTACTGAGAGGGATGTGCTAAAATGAAGATGGTAGAATCTGTTATTCATAGTTTTTCTTATTCCCACAAACGGTAGCATAAACCTTCCTCCCTTAACGTATCAGATCCCTGACTTGCTATGGTTTACCATAACCTAAAATAATTCCTGTGAGAAGGGTACGTTATCTCTTGGCTACCAAAGAGATCTTTCTATCTAAGTCCTCATATAGGAGCTAGAGTTGTGTAGAGAGTACCAGCAAATGAGGCACAGGATTGAAAGAAGTCTTCTAGGTTGAAATCTAAATTGAGAATATAATTTTTAGTGAGCTTTGGATTTTCACAATATTAGACACGCCATAGTACTAATAATTGACTCTTTATAGAAATCATTTTTTGGTAGTGTTGCATTTGGTTTGGAAGTATTCAAGTTCTAAAAATTGACTAACAGTGGACTTTTCCATCTGCAGAATATACTGAATGACCAGCAGAGGCAGTATTGCAGAGAAATATTTCTCCGCTTGCTGAGAAAAGAAAAAAAAAAGAAAGCTCATTCCTCAGCCTTTTCCATGCCTCGATCAATAGATATGGTAAGTCAAACTCTCATTTAATCATTTTGCCATTAATTAAAAGTTCATAGTATCTGATGGCTCTCAGTGCCTTTTAGTGGGGTCTTCCGCATAAATATAATCTTCTAAGGCGGTAGCAATATGAATGACGCTATGGCCATCATGATAGTTTCTCAAAGACTTTGACTGTCTATGTGGCTCACGAAATCTTCTTTAGGTAGTTTTGCAGGCAATATGTCCTCCGGGGTACTTACCATCTTTTAGGCTGGAATGAGGTGTCTTAGGTTAGAGCAATTGACTTACTTTCTGATGGAGGGAAGCTATTTAACCGTTTTCCCTGCTCTCTGTGAGTGGGACTCTGATACTCAAGATGGACCGCTATTTAGAAACTGTGTTCTAACTCTATCCCTCTTTAAATAGGATCCCAATGCTTTCAATGGTGCAGAGTATTTTCCCATTACACATCCTACTTGCTGTGCAGTCATATTCCCAGATACTTAACTAGTGTGTAATTGCTGATGTCTGGTCCTCCGGTGTAATCGTCACCCAGGGCGATTGGCCAAGTGGTGCCATTACATCCCAAAACTACAGCAGGATGTCATCTGACATGAGGGCCAATCAGTTGCTTCTTCTAACTCTAGCCCTCTTTAAATAGGAGCCCAATGCTTTCAATGGTGCAGTGTACTTTCCCATTGCACCTCCTACTTGCTGTGCTGTCATATTCACAGACAGTTACCTAGTGTGTAATTGCTGATGTCTGGTCCTCCGGTGTAATCGTCACCCAGGACGATTGGTCACGTGGTGCCATTACTTCACAAAGCTACAGCAGGATGTCATCTGACATGAGGGCCAATCAGTTGCCTAGTACGCAATAGGATACATGTCTCATCGTATAGAAAAGGGAGCAATGTAGACAGGATGCCCAGCTGAAGACTAAGGTGGTGAGATGAAAGGAACTAGGCCATTTTTTGAGACTTATACATTTGTTTAAAGGATTGGTTGATCATAACATTCTGGAGTTCTCTATAGGTTTACTGAGAGGGATGTGCTAAAATGAAGATGTTAGAATCTGTTATTCATAGTTTTTCTTATTCCCACAAACGGTAGCATAAACCTTCCTCCCTTAACGTATCAGATCCCTGACTTGCTATGGTGTACCATAACCTAAAATAATTCCTGTGAAAAGGGTACGCAATCTCTTGGCTGCCAAAGAGATCTTTCTATCTAAGTCCTCATATAGGTGCTAGAGTTGTGTACAGAGTACCAGCAAATGAGGCACAGGATTGAAAGAAGTCTGCTAGGTTGAAATCTAAATTGAGAATATAATTTTTAGTGAGCTTTGGATTTTCACAATATTAGACACGCCATAGTACTAATAATTGACTCTTTATAGAAATCATTTTTTGGTAGTGTTGCATTTGGTTTGGAAGTATTCAAGTTCTAAAAATTGACTGACAGTGGACTTTTCCTATCTGCAGAATATACTGAATGACCAGCAGAGGCAGTATTGCAGAGGAATATTTCTCCGCTTGCTGAGAAAAGAAAAAAAAAAGAAAGCTCATTCCTCAGCCTTTTCCATGCCTCGATCAATAGATATGGTAAGTCAAACTCTCATTTAATCATTTTGCCATTAATTAAAAGTTCATAGTATCTGATGGCTCTCAGTGCCTTTTAGTGGGGTCTTCCGCATAAATATAATCTTCTAAGGCGGTAGCAATATGAATGACGCTATGGCCATCATGATAGTTTCTCAAAGACTTTGACTGTCTATGTGGCTCACGAAATCTTCTTTAGGTAGTTTTGCAGGCAATATGTCCTCCGGGGTACTTACCATCTTTTAGGCTGGAATGAGGTGTCTTAGGTTAGAGCAATTGACTTACTTTCTGATGGAGGGAAGCTATTTAACCGTTTTCCCTGCTCTCTGTGAGTGGGACTCTGATACTCAAGATGGACCGCTATTTAGAAACTGTGTTCTAACTCTATCCCTCTTTAAATAGGATCCCAATGCTTTCAATGGTGCAGAGTATTTTCCCATTACACATCCTACTTGCTGTGCAGTCATATTCCCAGATACTTAACTAGTGTGTAATTGCTGATGTCTGGTCCTCCGGTGTAATCGTCACCCAGGGCGATTGGCCAAGTGGTGCCATTACATCCCAAAACTACAGCAGGATGTCATCTGACATGAGGGCCAATCAGTTGCTTCTTCTAACTCTAGCCCTCTTTAAATAGGAGCCCAATGCTTTCAATGGTGCAGTGTACTTTCCCATTGCACCTCCTACTTGCTGTGCTGTCATATTCACAGACAGTTACCTAGTGTGTAATTGCTGATGTCTGGTCCTCCGGTGTAATCGTCACCCAGGACGATTGGTCACGTGGTGCCATTACTTCACAAAGCTACAGCAGGATGTCATCTGACATGAGGGCCAATCAGTTGCCTAGTACGCAATAGGATACATGTCTCATCGTATAGAAAAGGGAGCAATGTAGACAGGATGCCCAGCTGAAGACTAAGGTGGTGAGATGAAAGGAACTAGGCCATTTTTTGAGACTTATACATTTGTTTAAAGGATTGGTTGATCATAACATTCTGGAGTTCTCTATAGGTTTACTGAGAGGGATGTGCTAAAATGAAGATGTTAGAATCTGTTATTCATAGTTTTTCTTATTCCCACAAACGGTAGCATAAACCTTCCTCCCTTAACGTATCAGATCCCTGACTTGCTATGGTGTACCATAACCTAAAATAATTCCTGTGAAAAGGGTACGCAATCTCTTGGCTGCCAAAGAGATCTTTCTATCTAAGTCCTCATATAGGTGCTAGAGTTGTGTACAGAGTACCAGCAAATGAGGCACAGGATTGAAAGAAGTCTGCTAGGTTGAAATCTAAATTGAGAATATAATTTTTAGTGAGCTTTGGATTTTCACAATATTAGACACGCCATAGTACTAATAATTGACTCTTTATAGAAATCATTTTTTGGTAGTGTTGCATTTGGTTTGGAAGTATTCAAGTTCTAAAAATTGACTGACAGTGGACTTTTCCTATCTGCAGAATATACTGAATGACCAGCAGAGGCAGTATTGCAGAGGAATATTTCTCCGCTTGCTGAGAAAAGAAAAAAAAAGAAAGCTCATTCCTCAGCCTTTTCCATGCCTCGATCAATAGATATGGTAAGTCAAACTCTCATTTAATCATTTTGCCATTAATTAAAAGTTCATAGTATCTGATGGCTCTCAGTGCCTTTTAGTGGGGTCTTCCGCATAAATATAATCTTCTAAGGCGGTAGCAATATGAATGACGCTATGGCCATCATGATAGTTTCTCAAAGACTTTGACTGTCTATGTGGCTCACAAAATCTTCTTTAGGTAGTTTTGCAGGCAATATGTCCTCCGGGGTACTTACCATCTTTTAGGCTGGAATGAGGTGTCTTAGGTTAGAGCAATTGACTTACTTTCTGATGGAGGGAAGCTATCTAACCGTTTTCCCTGCTCTCTGTGAGTGGGACTCTGATACTCAAGATGGACCGCTATTTAGAAACTGTGTTCTAACTCTATCCCTCTTTAAATAGGATCCCAATGCTTTCAATGGTGCAGAGTACTTTCCCATTACACATCCTACTTGCTGTGCAGTCATATTCCCAGATACTTAACTAGTGTGTAATTGCTGATGTCTGGTCCTCCGGTGTAATCGTCACCCAGGGCGATTGGCCAAGTGGTGCCATTACATCCCAAAACTACAGCAGGATGTCATCTGACATGAGGGCCAATCAGTTGCTTCTTCTAACTCTAGCCCTCTTTAAATAGGAGCCCAATGCTTTCAATGGTGCAGAGTACTTTCCCATTGCACCTCCTACTTGCTGTGCAGTCATATTCACAGATAGTTACCTAGTGTGTAATTGCTGATGTCTGGTCCTCCGGTGTAATCGTCACCCAGGACGATTGGTCACGTGGTGCCATTACTTCACAAAGCTACAGCAGGATGTCATCTGACATGAGGGCCAATTAGTTGCCTAGTACGCAATAGGATACATGTCTCATCGTATAGAAAAGGGAGCAATGTAGACAGGATGCCCAGCTGAAGACTAAGGTGGTGAGATGAAAGGAACTAGGCCATTTTTTGAGACTTATACATTTGTTTAAAGGATTGGTTGATCATACCATTCTGGAGTTCTCTATAGGTTTACTGAGAGGGATGTGCTAAAATGAAGATGTTAGAATCTGTTATTCATAGTTTTTCTTATTCCCACAAACGGTAGCATAAACCTTCCTCCCTTAACGTATCAGATCCCTGACTTGCTATGGTGTACCATAACCTAAAATAATTCCTGTGAAAAGGGTACGCAATCTCTTGGCTGCCAAAGAGATCTTTCTATCTAAGTCCTCATATAGGTGCTAGAGTTGTGTACAGAGTACCAGCAAATGAGGCACAGGATTGAAAGAAGTCTGCTAGGTTGAAATCTAAATTGAGAATATAATTTTTAGTGAGCTTTGGATTTTCACAATATTAGACACGCCATAGTACTAATAATTGACTCTTTATAGAAATCATTTTTTGGTAGTGTTGCATTTGGTTTGGAAGTATTCAAGTTCTAAAAATTGACTGACAGTGGACTTTTCCATCTGCAGAATATACTGAATGACCAGCAGAGGCAGTATTGCAGAGGAATATTTCTCCGCTTGCTGAGAAAAGAAAAAAAAAGAAAGCTCATTCCTCAGCCTTTTCCATGCCTCGATCAATAGATATGGTAAGTCAAACTCTCATTTAATCATTTTGCCATTAATTAAAAGTTCATAGTATCTGATGGCTCTCAGTGCCTTTTAGTAGGGTCTTCCGCATAAATATAATCTTCTAAGGCGGTAGCAATATGAATGACGCTATGGCCATCATGATAGTTTCTCAAAGACTTTGACTTTCTATGTGGCTGACAAAATCTTCTTTAGGTAGTTTTGCAGGCAATATGTCCTCCGGGGTACTTACCATCTTTTAGGCTGGAATGAGGTGTCTTAGGTTAGAGCAATTGACTTACTTTCTGATGGAGGGAAGCTATTTAACCGTTTTCCCTGCTCTCTGTGAGTGGGACTCTGATACTCAAGATGGACCGCTATTTAGAAACTGTGTTCTAACTCTATCCCTCTTTAAATAGGATCCCAATGCTTTCAATGGTGCAGAGTACTTTCCCATTACACATCCTACTTGCTGTGCAGTCATATTCCCAGATACTTAACTAGTGTGTAATTGCTGATGTCTGGTCCTCCGGTGTAATCGTCACCCAGGGCGATTGGCCAAGTGGTGCCATTACATCCCAAAACTACAGCAGGATGTCATCTGACATGAGGGCCAATCAGTTGCTTCTTCTAACTCTAGCCCTCTTTAAATAGGAGCCCAATGCTTTCAATGGTGCAGTGTACTTTCCCATTGCACCTCCTACTTGCTGTGCAGTCATATTCACAGATAGTTACCTAGTGTGTAATTGCTGATGTCTGGTCCTCCGGTGTAATCGTCACCCAGGACGATTGGTCACGTGGTGCCATTACTTCACAAAGCTACAGCAGGATGTCATCTGACATGAGGGCCAATCAGTTGCCTAGTACGCAATAGGATACATGTCTCATGGTATAGAAAAGGGAGCAATGTAGACAGGATGCCTAGCTGAAGACTAAGGTGGTGAGATAAAAGGAACTAGGCCATTATTTGAGACTTATACATTTGTTTGAAGGATTGGTTGATCATAACATTCTGGAGTTCTCTATAGGTTTACTGAGAGGGATGTGCTAAAATGAAGATGGTAGAATCTGTTATTCATAGTTTTTCTTATTCCCACAAACGGTAGCATAAACCTTCCTCCCTTAACGTATCAGATCCCTGACTTGCTATGGTGTACCATAACCTAAAATAATTCCTGTGAAAAGGGTACGCAATCTCTTGGCTGCCAAAGAGATCTTTCTATCTAAGTCCTCATATAGGTGCTAGAGTTGTGTACAGAGTACCAGCAAATGAGGCACAGGATTGAAAGAAGGCTGCTAGGTTGAAATCTAAATTGAGAATATAATTTTTAGTGAGCTTTGGATTTTCACAATATTAGACACGCCATAGTACTAATAATTGACTCTTTATAGAAATCATTTTTTGGTAGTGTTGCATTTGGTTTGGAAGTATTCAAGTTCTAAAAATTGACTGACAGTGGACTTTTCCATCTGCAGAATATACTGAATGACCAGCAGAGGCAGTATTGCAGAGGAATATTTCTCCGCTTGCTGAGAAAAGAAAAAAAAAGAAAGCTCATTCCTCAGCCTTTTCCATGCCTCGATCAATAGATATGGTAAGTCAAACTCTCATTTAATCATTTTGCCATTAATTAAAAGTTCATAGTATCTGATGGCTCTCAGTGCCTTTTAGTGGGGTCTTCCGCATAAA
Organism: Lissotriton vulgaris; assembly: GCF_964263255.1. Taxonomy (NCBI): domain Eukaryota; kingdom Metazoa; phylum Chordata; class Amphibia; order Caudata; family Salamandridae; genus Lissotriton; species Lissotriton vulgaris. The sequence goes on along the minus strand of NC_141693.1, from coordinate 936,333,470 downwards.
TATAATCTTCTAAGGCGGTAGCAATATGAATGACGCTATGGCCATCATGATAGTTTCTCAAAGACTTTGACTGTCTATGTGGCTCATGAAATCTTCTTTAGGTAGTTTTGCAGGCAATATGTCCTCCGGGGTACTTACCATCTTTTAGGCTGGAATGAGGTGTCTTAGGTTAGAGCAATTGACTTACTTTCTGATGGAGGGAAGCTATTTAACCGTATTCCCTGCTCTCTGTGAGTGGGACTCTGATACTCAAGATGGACCGCTATTTAGAAACTGTGTTCTAACTCTATCCCTCTTTAAATAGGATCCCAATGCTTTCAATGGTGCAAAGTATTTTCCCATTACACATCTTACTTGCTGTGCAGTCATATTCCCAGATACTTAACTAGTGTGTAATTGCTGATGTCTGGTCCTCCGGTGTAATCGTCACCCAGGGCGATTGGCCAAGTGGTGCCATTACATCCCAAAACTACAGCAGGATGTCATCTGACATGAGGGCCAATCAGTTGCTTCTTCTAACTCTAGCCCTCTTTAAATAGGAGCCCAATGCTTTCAATGGTGCAGTGTACTTTCCCATTGCACCTCCTACTTGCTGTGCTGTCATATTCACAGACAGTTACCTAGTGTGTAATTGCTGATGTCTGGTCCTCCGGTGTAATCGTCACCCAGGACGATTGGTCACGTGGTGCCATTACTTCACAAAGCTACAGCAGGATGTCATCTGACATGAGGGCCAATCAGTTGCCTAGTACGCAATAGGATACATGTCTCATCGTATAGAAAAGGGAGCAATGTAGACAGGATGCCCAGCTGAAGACTAAGGTGGTGAGATGAAAGGAACTAGGCCATTTTTTGAGACTTATACATTTGTTTAAAGGATTGGTTGATCATAACATTCTGGAGTTCTCTATAGGTTTACTGAGAGGGATGTGCTAAAATGAAGATGTTAGAATCTGTTATTCATAGTTTTTCTTATTCCCACAAACGGTAGCATAAACCTTCCTCCCTTAACGTATCAGATCCCTGACTTGCTATGGTGTACCATAACCTAAAATAATTCCTGTGAAAAGGGTACGCAATCTCTTGGCTGCCAAAGAGATCTTTCTATCTAAGTCCTCATATAGGTGCTAGAGTTGTGTACAGAGTACCAGCAAATGAGGCACAGGATTGAAAGAAGTCTGCTAGGTTGAAATCTAAATTGAGAATATAATTTTTAGTGAGCTTTGGATTTTCACAATATTAGACACGCCATAGTACTAATAATTGACTCTTTATAGAAATCATTTTTTGGTAGTGTTGCATTTGGTTTGGAAGTATTCAAGTTCTAAAAATTGACTGACAGTGGACTTTTCCTATCTGCAGAATATACTGAATGACCAGCAGAGGCAGTATTGCAGAGGAATATTTCTCCGCTTGCTGAGAAAAGAAAAAAAAAAGAAAGCTCATTCCTCAGCCTTTTCCATGCCTCGATCAATAGATATGGTAAGTCAAACTCTCATTTAATCATTTTGCCATTAATTAAAAGTTCATAGTATCTGATGGCTCTCAGTGCCTTTTAGTGGGGTCTTCCGCATAAATATAATCTTCTAAGGCGGTAGCAATATGAATGACGCTATGGCCATCATGATAGTTTCTCAAAGACTTTGACTGTCTATGTGGCTCACGAAATCTTCTTTAGGTAGTTTTGCAGGCAATATGTCCTCCGGGGTACTTACCATCTTTTAGGCTGGAATGAGGTGTCTTAGGTTAGAGCAATTGACTTACTTTCTGATGGAGGGAAGCTATTTAACCGTTTTCCCTGCTCTCTGTGAGTGGGACTCTGATACTCAAGATGGACCGCTATTTAGAAACTGTGTTCTAACTCTATCCCTCTTTAAATAGGATCCCAATGCTTTCAATGGTGCAGAGTATTTTCCCATTACACATCCTACTTGCTGTGCAGTCATATTCCCAGATACTTAACTAGTGTGTAATTGCTGATGTCTGGTCCTCCGGTGTAATCGTCACCCAGGGCGATTGGCCAAGTGGTGCCATTACATCCCAAAACTACAGCAGGATGTCATCTGACATGAGGGCCAATCAGTTGCTTCTTCTAACTCTAGCCCTCTTTAAATAGGAGCCCAATGCTTTCAATGGTGCAGTGTACTTTCCCATTGCACCTCCTACTTGCTGTGCTGTCATATTCACAGACAGTTACCTAGTGTGTAATTGCTGATGTCTGGTCCTCCGGTGTAATCGTCACCCAGGACGATTGGTCACGTGGTGCCATTACTTCACAAAGCTACAGCAGGATGTCATCTGACATGAGGGCCAATCAGTTGCCTAGTACGCAATAGGATACATGTCTCATCGTATAGAAAAGGGAGCAATATAGACAGGATGCCCAGCTGAAGACTAAGGTGGTGAGATGAAAGGAACTAGGCCATTTTTTGAGACTTATACATTTGTTTAAAGGATTGGTTGATCATAACATTCTGGAGTTCTCTATAGGTTTACTGAGAGGGATGTGCTAAAATGAAGATGTTAGAATCTGTTATTCATAGTTTTTCTTATTCCCACAAACGGTAGCATAAACCTTCCTCCCTTAACGTATCAGATCCCTGACTTGCTATGGTGTACCATAACCTAAAATAATTCCTGTGAAAAGGGTACGCAATCTCTTGGCTGCCAAAGAGATCTTTCTATCTAAGTCCTCATATAGGTGCTAGAGTTGTGTACAGAGTACCAGCAAATGAGGCACAGGATTGAAAGAAGTCTGCTAGGTTGAAATCTAAATTGAGAATATAATTTTTAGTGAGCTTTGGATTTTCACAATATTAGACACGCCATAGTACTAATAATTGACTCTTTATAGAAATCATTTTTTGGTAGTGTTGCATTTGGTTTGGAAGTATTCAAGTTCTAAAAATTGACTGACAGTGGACTTTTCCTATCTGCAGAATATACTGAATGACCAGCAGAGGCAGTATTGCAGAGGAATATTTCTCCGCTTGCTGAGAAAAGAAAAAAAAAGAAAGCTCATTCCTCAGCCTTTTCCATGCCTCGATCAATAGATATGGTAAGTCAAACTCTCATTTAATCATTTTGCCATTAATTAAAAGTTCATAGTATCTGATGGCTCTCAGTGCCTTTTAGTGGGGTCTTCCGCATAAATATAATCTTCTAAGGCGGTAGCAATATGAATGACGCTATGGCCATCATGATAGTTTCTCAAAGACTTTGACTGTCTATGTGGCTCACAAAATCTTCTTTAGGTAGTTTTGCAGGCAATATGTCCTCCGGGGTACTTACCATCTTTTAGGCTGGAATGAGGTGTCTTAGGTTAGAGCAATTGACTTACTTTCTGATGGAGGGAAGCTATCTAACCGTTTTCCCTGCTCTCTGTGAGTGGGACTCTGATACTCAAGATGGACCGCTATTTAGAAACTGTGTTCTAACTCTATCCCTCTTTAAATAGGATCCCAATGCTTTCAATGGTGCAGAGTACTTTCCCATTACACATCCTACTTGCTGTGCAGTCATATTCCCAGATACTTAACTAGTGTGTAATTGCTGATGTCTGGTCCTCCGGTGTAATCGTCACCCAGGGCGATTGGCCAAGTGGTGCCATTACATCCCAAAACTACAGCAGGATGTCATCTGACATGAGGGCCAATCAGTTGCTTCTTCTAACTCTAGCCCTCTTTAAATAGGAGCCCAATGCTTTCAATGGTGCAGAGTACTTTCCCATTGCACCTCCTACTTGCTGTGCAGTCATATTCACAGATAGTTACCTAGTGTGTAATTGCTGATGTCTGGTCCTACGGTGTAATCGTCACCCAGGACGATTGGTCACGTGGTGCCATTACTTCACAAAGCTACAGCAGGATGTCATCTGACATGAGGCCCAATCAGTTGCCTAGTACGCAATAGGATACATGTCTCATCGTATAGAAAAGGGAGCAATGTAGACAGGATGCCTAGCTGAAGACTAAGGTGGTGAGATGAAAGGAACTAGGCCATTATTTGAGACTTATACATTTGTTTGAAGGATTGGTTGATCATAACATTCTGGAGTTCTCTATAGGTTTACTGAGAGGGATGTGCTAAAATGAAGATGGTAGAATCTGTTATTCATAGTTTTTCTTATTCCCACAAACGGTAGCATAAACCTTCCTCCCTTAACATATCAGATCCCTGACTTGCTATGGTTTACCATAACCTAAAATAATTCCTGTGAGAAGGGTACGTTCTCTCTTGGCTACCAAAGAGATCTTTCTATCTAAGTCCTCATATAGGAGCTAGAGTTGTGTAGAGAGTACCAGCAAATGAGGCACAGGATTGAAAGAAGTCTTCTAGGTTGAAATCTAAATTGAGAATATAATTTTTAGTGAGCTTTGGATTTTCACAATATTAGACACACCATAGTACTAATAATTGACTCTTTATAGAAATCATTTTTTGGTAGTGTTGCATTTGGTTTGGAAGTATTCAAGTTCTAAAAATTGACTAACAGTGGACTTTTCCATCTGCAGAATATACTGAATGACCAGCAGAGGCAGTATTGCAGAGAAATATTTCTCCGCTTGCTGAGAAAAGAAAAAAAAAAGAAAGCTCATTCCTCAGCCTTTTCCATGCCTCGATCAATAGATATGGTAAGTCAAACTCTCATTTAATCATTTTGCCATTAATTAAAAGTTCATAGTATCTGATGGCTCTCAGTGCCTTTTAGTGGGGTCTTCCGCATAAATATAATCTTCTAAGACGGTAGCAATATGAATGACGCTATGGCCATCATGATAGTTTCTCAAAGACTTTGACTGTCTATGTGGCTGACAAAATCTTCTTTAGGTAGTTTTGCAGGCAATATGTCCTCCGGGGTACTTACCATCTTTTAGGCTGGAATGAGGTGTCTTAGGTTAGAGCAATTGACTTACTTTCTGATGGAGGGAAGCTATTTAACCGTTTTCCCTGCTCTCTGTGAGTGGGACTCTGATACTCAAGATGGACCGCTATTTAGAAACTGTGTTCTAACTCTATCCCTCTTTAAATAGGATCCCAATGCTTTCAATGGTGCAGAGTATTTTCCCATTACACATCCTACTTGCTGTGCAGTCATATTCCCAGATACTTAACTAGTGTGTAATTGCTGATGTCTGGTCCTCCGGTGTAATCGTCACCCAGGGCGATTGGCCAAGTGGTGCCATTACATCCCAAAACTACAGCAGGATGTCATCTGACATGAGGGCCAATCAGTTGCTTCTTCTAACTCTATCCCTCTTTAAATAGGAGCCCAATGCTTTCAATGGTGCAGTGTACTTTCCCATTGCACCTCCTACTTGCTGTGCTGTCATATTCACAGACAGTTACCTAGTGTGTAATTGCTGATGTCTGGTCCTCCGGTGTAATCGTCACCCAGGACGATTGGTCACGTGGTGCCATTACTTCACAAAGCTACAGCAGGATGTCATCTGACATGAGGGCCAATTAGTTGCCTAGTACGCAATAGGATACATGTCTCATCGTATAGAAAAGGGAGCAATGTAGACAGGATGCCCAGCTGAAGACTAAGGTGGTGAGATGAAAGGAACTAGGCCATTTTTTGAGACTTATACATTTGTTTAAAGGATTGGTTGATCATACCATTCTGGAGTTCTCTATAGGTTTACTGAGAGGGATGTGCTAAAATGAAGATGTTAGAATCTGTTATTCATAGTTTTTCTTATTCCCACAAACGGTAGCATAAACCTTCCTCCCTTAACGTATCAGATCCCTGACTTGCTATGGTGTACCATAACCTAAAATAATTCCTGTGAAAAGGGTACGCAATCTCTTGGCTGCCAAAGAGATCTTTCTATCTAAGTCCTCATATAGGTGCTAGAGTTGTGTACAGAGTACCAGCAAATGAGGCACAGGATTGAAAGAAGTCTGCTAGGTTGAAATCTAAATTGAGAATATAATTTATAGTGAGCTTTGGATTTTCACAATATTAGACACGCCATAGTACTAATAATTGACTCTTTATAGAAATCATTTTTTGGTAGTGTTGCATTTGGTTTGGAAGTATTCAAGTTCTAAAAATTGACTGACAGTGGACTTTTCCATCTGCAGAATATACTGAATGACCAGCAGAGGCAGTATTGCAGAGGAATATTTCTCCGCTTGCTGAGAAAAGAAAAAAAAAGAAAGCTCATTCCTCAGCCTTTTCCATGCCTCGATCAATAGATATGGTAAGTCAAACTCTCATTTAATCATTTTGCCATTAATTAAAAGTTCATAGTATCTGATGGCTCTCAGTGCCTTTTAGTAGGGTCTTCCGCATAAATATAATCTTCTAAGGCGGTAGCAATATGAATGACGCTATGGCCATCATGATAGTTTCTCAAAGACTTTGACTTTCTATGTGGCTGACAAAATCTTCTTTAGGTAGTTTTGCAGGCAATATGTCCTCCGGGGTACTTACCATCTTTTAGGCTGGAATGAGGTGTCTTAGGTTAGAGCAATTGACTTACTTTCTGATGGAGGGAAGCTATTTAACCGTTTTCCCTGCTCTCTGTGAGTGGGACTCTGATACTCAAGATGGACCGCTATTTAGAAACTGTGTTCTAACTCTATCCCTCTTTAAATAGGATCCCAATGCTTTCAATGGTGCAGAGTACTTTCCCATTACACATCCTACTTGCTGTGCAGTCATATTCCCAGATACTTAACTAGTGTGTAATTGCTGATGTCTGGTCCTCCGGTGTAATCGTCACCCAGGGCGATTGGCCAAGTGGTGCCATTACATCCCAAAACTACAGCAGGATGTCATCTGACATGAGGGCCAATCAGTTGCTTCTTCTAACTCTAGCCCTCTTTAAATAGGAGCCCAATGCTTTCAATGGTGCAGTGTACTTTCCCATTGCACCTCCTACTTGCTGTGCAGTCATATTCACAGATAGTTACCTAGTGTGTAATTGCTGATGTCTGGTCCTCCGGTGTAATCGTCACCCAGGACGATTGGTCACGTGGTGCCATTACTTCACAAAGCTACAGCAGGATGTCATCTGACATGAGGGCCAATCAGTTGCCTAGTACGCAATAGGATACATGTCTCATGGTATAGAAAAGGGAGCAATGTAGACAGGATGCCTAGCTGAAGACTAAGGTGGTGAGATAAAAGGAACTAGGCCATTATTTGAGACTTATACATTTGTTTGAAGGATTGGTTGATCATAACATTCTGGAGTTCTCTATAGGTTTACTGAGAGGGATGTGCTAAAATGAAGATGGTAGAATCTGTTATTCATAGTTTTTCTTATTCCCACAAACGGTAGCATAAACCTTCCTCCCTTAACGTATCAGATCCCTGACTTGCTATGGTGTACCATAACCTAAAATAATTCCTGTGAAAAGGGTACGCAATCTCTTGGCTGCCAAAGAGATCTTTCTATCTAAGTCCTCATATAGGTGCTAGAGTTGTGTACAGAGTACCAGCAAATGAGGCACAGGATTGAAAGAAGGCTGCTAGGTTGAAATCTAAATTGAGAATATAATTTTTAGTGAGCTTTGGATTTTCACAATATTAGACACGCCATAGTACTAATAACTGACTCTTTATAGAAATCATTTTTTGGTAGTGTTGCATTTGGTTTGGAAGTATTCAAGTTCTAAAAATTGACTGACAGTGGACTTTTCCATCTGCAGAATATACTGAATGACCAGCAGAGGCAGTATTGCAGAGGAATATTTCTCCGCTTGCTGAGAAAAGATAAAAAAAGAAAGCTCATTCCTCAGCCTTTTCCATGCCTCGATCAATAGATATGGTAAGTCAAACTCTCATTTAATCATTTTGCCATTAATTAAAAGTTCATAGTATCTGATGGCTCTCAGTGCCTTTTAGTGGGGTCTTCCGCATAAATATAATCTTCTAAGGCGGTAGCAATATGAATGACGCTATGGCCATCATGATAGTTTCTCAAAGACTTTGACTGTCTATGTGGCTCATGAAATCTTCTTTAGGTAGTTTTGCAGGCAATATGTCCTCCGGGGTACTTACCATCTTTTAGGCTGGAATGAGGTGTCTTAGGTTAGAGCAATTGACTTACTTTCTGATGGAGGGAAGCTATTTAACCGTATTCCCTGCTCTCTGTGAGTGGGACTCTGATACTCAAGATGGACCGCTATTTAGAAACTGTGTTCTAACTCTATCCCTCTCTAAATAGGATCCCAATGCTTTCAATGGTGCAGAGTATTTTCCCATTACACATCTTACTTGCTGTGCAGTCATATTCCCAGATACTTAACTAGTGTGTAATTGCTGATGTCTGGTCCTCCGGTGTAATCGTCACCCAGGGCGATTGGCCAAGTGGTGCCATTACATCCCAAAACTACAGCAGGATGTCATCTGACATGAGGGCCAATCAGTTGCTTCTTCTAACTCTAGCCCTCTTTAAATAGGAGCCCAATGCTTTCAATGGTGCGGTGTACTTTCCCATTGCACATCCTACTTGCTGTGCTGTCATATTCACAGACAGTTACCTAGTGTGTAATTGCTGATGTCTGGTCCTACGGTGTAATCGTCACCCAGGACGATTGGTCACGTGGTGCCATTACTTCACAAAGCTACAGCAGGATGTCATCTGACATGAGGGCCAATTAGTTGCCTAGTACGCAATAGGATACATGTCTCATCGTATAGAAAAGGGAGCAATGTAGACAGGATGCCTAGCTGAAGACTAAGGTGGTGAGATGAAAGGAACTAGGCCATTATTTGAGACTTATACATTTGTTTGAAGGATTGGTTGATCATAACATTCTGGAGTTCTCTATAGGTTTACTGAGAGGGATGTGCTAAAATGAAGATGGTAGAATCTGTTATTCATAGTTTTTCTTATTCCCACAAACGGTAGCATAAACCTTCCTCCCTTAACGTATCAGATCCCTGACTTGCTATGGTTTACCATAACCTAAAATAATTCCTGTGAGAAGGGTACGTTATCTCTTGGCTACCAAAGAGATCTTTCTATCTAAGTCCTCATATAGGAGCTAGAGTTGTGTAGAGAGTACCAGCAAATGAGGCACAGGATTGAAAGAAGTCTTCTAGGTTGAAATCTAAATTGAGAATATAATTTTTAGTGAGCTTTGGATTTTCACAATATTAGACACGCCATAGTACTAATAATTGACTCTTTATAGAAATCATTTTTTGGTAGTGTTGCATTTGGTTTGGAAGTATTCAAGTTCTAAAAATTGACTAACAGTGGACTTTTCCATCTGCAGAATATACTGAATGACCAGCAGAGGCAGTATTGCAGAGAAATATTTCTCCGCTTGCTGAGAAAAGAAAAAAAAAAGAAAGCTCATTCCTCAGCCTTTTCCATGCCTCGATCAATAGATATGGTAAGTCAAACTCTCATTTAATCATTTTGCCATTAATTAAAAGTTCATAGTATCTGATGGCTCTCAGTGCCTTTTAGTGGGGTCTTCCGCATAAATATAATCTTCTAAGGCGGTAGCAATATGAATGACGCTATGGCCATCATGATAGTTTCTCAAAGACTTTGACTGTCTATGTGGCTCACGAAATCTTCTTTAGGTAGTTTTGCAGGCAATATGTCCTCCGGGGTACTTACCATCTTTTAGGCTGGAATGAGGTGTCTTAGGTTAGAGCAATTGACTTACTTTCTGATGGAGGGAAGCTATTTAACCGTTTTCCCTGCTCTCTGTGAGTGGGACTCTGATACTCAAGATGGACCGCTATTTAGAAACTGTGTTCTAACTCTATCCCTCTTTAAATAGGATCCCAATGCTTTCAATGGTGCAGAGTATTTTCCCATTACACATCCTACTTGCTGTGCAGTCATATTCCCAGATACTTAACTAGTGTGTAATTGCTGATGTCTGGTCCTCCGGTGTAATCGTCACCCAGGGCGATTGGCCAAGTGGTGCCATTACATCCCAAAACTACAGCAGGATGTCATCTGACATGAGGGCCAATCAGTTGCTTCTTCTAACTCTAGCCCTCTTTAAATAGGAGCCCAATGCTTTCAATGGTGCAGTGTACTTTCCCATTGCACCTCCTACTTGCTGTGCTGTCATATTCACAGACAGTTACCTAGTGTGTAATTGCTGATGTCTGGTCCTCCGGTGTAATCGTCACCCAGGACGATTGGTCACGTGGTGCCATTACTTCACAAAGCTACAGCAGGATGTCATCTGACATGAGGGCCAATCAGTTGCCTAGTACGCAATAGGATACATGTCTCATCGTATAGAAAAGGGAGCAATGTAGACAGGATGCCCAGCTGAAGACTAAGGTGGTGAGATGAAAGGAACTAGGCCATTTTTTGAGACTTATACATTTGTTTAAAGGATTGGTTGATCATAACATTCTGGAGTTCTCTATAGGTTTACTGAGAGGGATGTGCTAAAATGAAGATGTTAGAATCTGTTATTCATAGTTTTTCTTATTCCCACAAACGGTAGCATAAACCTTCCTCCCTTAACGTATCAGATCCCTGACTTGCTATGGTGTACCATAACCTAAAATAATTCCTGTGAAAAGGGTACGCAATCTCTTGGCTGCCAAAGAGATCTTTCTATCTAAGTCCTCATATAGGTGCTAGAGTTGTGTACAGAGTACCAGCAAATGAGGCACAGGATTGAAAGAAGTCTGCTAGGTTGAAATCTAAATTGAGAATATAATTTTTAGTGAGCTTTGGATTTTCACAATATTAGACACGCCATAGTACTAATAATTGACTCTTTATAGAAATCATTTTTTGGTAGTGTTGCATTTGGTTTGGAAGTATTCAAGTTCTAAAAATTGACTGACAGTGGACTTTTCCTATCTGCAGAATATACTGAATGACCAGCAGAGGCAGTATTGCAGAGGAATATTTCTCCGCTTGCTGAGAAAAGAAAAAAAAAAGAAAGCTCATTCCTCAGCCTTTTCCATGCCTCGATCAATAGATATGGTAAGTCAAACTCTCATTTAATCATTTTGCCATTAATTAAAAGTTCATAGTATCTGATGGCTCTCAGTGCCTTTTAGTGGGGTCTTCCGCATAAATATAATCTTCTAAGGCGGTAGCAATATGAATGACGCTATGGCCATCATGATAGTTTCTCAAAGACTTTGACTGTCTGTGTGGCTCACGAAATCTTCTTTAGGTAGTTTTGCAGGCAATATGTCCTCCGGGGTACTTACCATCTTTTAGGCTGGAATGAGGTGTCTTAGGTTAGAGCAATTGACTTACTTTCTGATGGAGGGAAGCTATTTAACCGTTTTCCCTGCTCTCTGTGAGTGGGACTCTGATACTCAAGATGGACCGCTATTTAGAAACTGTGTTCTAACTCTATCCCTCTTTAAATAGGATCCCAATGCTTTCAATGGTGCAGAGTATTTTCCCATTACACATCCTACTTGCTGTGCAGTCATATTCCCAGATACTTAACTAGTGTGTAATTGCTGATGTCTGGTCCTCCGGTGTAATCGTCACCCAGGGCGATTGGCCAAGTGGTGCCATTACATCCCAAAACTACAGCAGGATGTCATCTGACATGAGGGCCAATCAGTTGCTTCTTCTAACTCTAGCCCTCTTTAAATAGGAGCCCAATGCTTTCAATGGTGCAGTGTACTTTCCCATTGCACCTCCTACTTGCTGTGCTGTCATATTCACAGACAGTTACCTAGTGTGTAATTGCTGATGTCTGGTCCTCCGGTGTAATCGTCACCCAGGACGATTGGTCACGTGGTGCCATTACTTCACAAAGCTACAGCAGGATGTCATCTGACATGAGGGCCAATCAGTTGCCTAGTACGCAATAGGATACATGTCTCATCGTATAGAAAAGGGAGCAATGTAGACAGGATGCCCAGCTGAAGACTAAGGTGGTGAGATGAAAGGAACTAGGCCATTTTTTGAGACTTATACATTTGTTTAAAGGATTGGTTGATCATACCATTCTGGAGTTCTCTATAGGTTTACTGAGAGGGATGTGCTAAAATGAAGATGTTAGAATCTGTTATTCATAGTTTTTCTTATTCCCACAAACGGTAGCATAAACCTTCCTCCCTTAACGTATCAGATCCCTGACTTGCTATGGTGTACCATAACCTAAAATAATTCCTGTGAAAAGGGTACGCAATCTCTTGGCTGCCAAAGAGATCTTTCTATCTAAGTCCTCATATAGGTGCTAGAGTTGTGTACAGAGTACCAGCAAATGAGGCACAGGATTGAAAGAAGTCTGCTAGGTTGAAATCTAAATTGAGAATATAATTTTTAGTGAGCTTTGGATTTTCACAATATTAGACACGCCATAGTACTAATAATTGACTCTTTATAGAAATCATTTTTTGGTAGTGTTGCATTTGGTTTGGAAGTATTCAAGTTCTAAAAATTGACTGACAGTGGACTTTTCCATCTGCAGAATATACTGAATGACCAGCAGAGGCAGTATTGCAGAGGAATATTTCTCCGCTTGCTGAGAAAAGAAAAAAAAAGAAAGCTCATTCCTCAGCCTTTTCCATGCCTCGATCAATAGATATGGTAAGTCAAACTCTCATTTAATCATTTTGCCATTAATTAAAAGTTCATAGTATCTGATGGCTCTCAGTGCCTTTTAGTAGGGTCTTCCGCATAAATATAATCTTCTAAGGCGGTAGCAATATGAATGACGCTATGGCCATCATGATAGTTTCTCAAAGACTTTGACTTTCTATGTGGCTGACAAAATCTTCTTTAGGTAGTTTTGCAGGCAATATGTCCTCCGGGGTACTTACCATCTTTTAGGCTGGAATGAGGTGTCTTAGGTTAGAGCAATTGACTTACTTTCTGATGGAGGGAAGCTATTTAACCGTTTTCCCTGCTCTCTGTGAGTGGGACTCTGATACTCAAGATGGACCGCTATTTAGAAACTGTGTTCTAACTCTATCCCTCTTTAAATAGGATCCCAATGCTTTCAATGGTGCAGAGTACTTTCCCATTACACATCCTACTTGCTGTGCAGTCATATTCCCAGATACTTAACTAGTGTGTAATTGCTGATGTCTGGTCCTCCGGTGTAATCGTCACCCAGGGCGATTGGCCAAGTGGTGCCATTACATCCCAAAACTACAGCAGGATGTCATCTGACATGAGGGCCAATCAGTTGCTTCTTCTAACTCTAGCCCTCTTTAAATAGGAGCCCAATGCTTTCAATGGTGCAGTGTACTTTCCCATTGCACCTCCTACTTGCTGTGCAGTCATATTCACAGATAGTTACCTAGTGTGTAATTGCTGATGTCTGGTCCTCCGGTGTAATCGTCACCCAGGACGATTGGTCACGTGGTGCCATTACTTCACAAAGCTACAGCAGGATGTCATCTGACATGAGGGCCAATCAGTTGCCTAGTACGCAATAGGATACATGTCTCATGGTATAGAAAAGGGAGCAATGTAGACAGGATGCCTAGCTGAAGACTAAGGTGGTGAGATAAAAGGAACTAGGCCATTATTTGAGACTTATACATTTGTTTGAAGGATTGGTTGATCATAACATTCTGGAGTTCTCTATAGGTTTACTGAGAGGGATGTGCTAAAATGAAGATGGTAGAATCTGTTATTCATAGTTTTTCTTATTCCCACAAACGGTAGCATAAACCTTCCTCCCTTAACGTATCAGATCCCTGACTTGCTATGGTGTACCATAACCTAAAATAATTCCTGTGAAAAGGGTACGCAATCTCTTGGCTGCCAAAGAGATCTTTCTATCTAAGTCCTCATATAGGTGCTAGAGTTGTGTACAGAGTACCAGCAAATGAGGCACAGGATTGAAAGAAGTCTGCTAGGTTGAAATCTAAATTGAGAATATAATTTTTAGTGAGCTTTGGATTTTCACAATATTAGACACGCCATAGTACTAATAATTGACTCTTTATAGAAATCATTTTTTGGTAGTGTTGCATTTGGTTTGGAAGTATTCAAGTTCTAAAAATTGACTGACAGTGGACTTTTCCATCTGCAGAATATACTGAATGACCAGCAGAGGCAGTATTGCAGAGGAATATTTCTCCGCTTGCTGAGAAAAGAAAAAAAAAGAAAGCTCATTCCTCAGCCTTTTCCATGCCTCGATCAATAGATATGGTAAGTCAAACTCTCATTTAATCATTTTGCCATTAATTAAAAGTTCATAGTATCTGATGGCTCTCAGTGCCTTTTAGTGGGGTCTTCCGCATAAATATAATCTTCTAAAACGGTAGCAATATGAATGACGCTATGGCCATCATGATAGTTTCTCAAAGACTTTGATTGTCTATGTGGCTGACAAAATCTTCTTTAGGTAGTTTTGCAGGCAATATGTCCTCCGGGGTACTTACCATCTTTTAGGCTGGAATGAGGTGTCTTAGGTTAGAGCAATTGACTTACTTTCTGATGGAGGGAAGCTATTTAACCGTTTTCCCTGCTCTCTGTGAGTGGGACTCTGATACTCAAGATGGACCGCTATTTAGAAACTGTGTTCTAACTCTATCCCTCTTTAAATAGGATCCCAATGCTTTCAATGGTGCAGAGTACTTTCCCATTACATATCCTACTTGCTGTGCTGTCATATTCCCAGATACTTAACTAGTGTGTAATTGCTGATGTCTGGTCCTCCGGTGTAATCGTCACCCAGGGCGATTGGCCAAGTGGTGCCATTACATCCCAAAACTACAGCAGGATGTCATCTGACATGAGGGCCAATCAGTTGCTTCTTCTAACTCTAGCCCTCTTTAAATAGGAGCCCAATGCTTTCAATGGTGCAGAGTACTTTCCCATTGCACCTCCTACTTGCTGTGCAGTCATATTCACAGATAGTTACCTAGTGTGTAATTGCTGATGTCTGGTCCTACGGTGTAATCGTCACCCAGGACGATTGGTCACGTGGTGCCATTACTTCACAAAGCTACAGCAGGATGTCATCTGACATGAGGGCCAATTAGTTGCCTAGTACGCAATAGGATACATGTCTCATCGTATAGAAAAGGGAGCAATGTAGACAGGATGCCTAGCTGAAGACTAAGGTGGTGAGATGAAAGGAACTAGGCCATTATTTGAGACTTATACATTTGTTTGAAGGATTGGTTGATCATAACATTCTGGAGTTCTCTATAGGTTTACTGAGAGGGATGTGCTAAAATGAAGATGGTAGAATCTGTTATTCATAGTTTTTCTTATTCCCACAAACGGTAGCATAAACCTTCCTCCCTTAACGTATCAGATCCCTGACTTGCTATGGTTTACCATAACCTAAAATAATTCCTGTGAGAAGGGTACGTTATCTCTTGGCTACCAAAGAGATCTTTCTATCTAAGTCCTCATATAGGAGCTAGAGTTGTGTAGAGAGTACCAGCAAATGAGGCACAGGATTGAAAGAAGTCTTCTAGGTTGAAATCTAAATTGAGAATATAATTTTTAGTGAGCTTTGGATTTTCACAATATTAGACACGCCATAGTACTAATAATTGACTCTTTATAGAAATCATTTTTTGGTAGTGTTGCATTTGGTTTGGAAGTATTCAAGTTCTAAAAATTGACTAACAGTGGACTTTTCCATCTGCAGAATATACTGAATGACCAGCAGAGGCAGTATTGCAGAGAAATATTTCTCCGCTTGCTGAGAAAAGAAAAAAAAAAGAAAGCTCATTCCTCAGCCTTTTCCATGCCTCGATCAATAGATATGGTAAGTCAAACTCTAATTTAATCATTTTGCCATTAATTAAAAGTTCATAGTATCTGATGGCTCTCAGTGCCTTTTAGTGGGGTCTTCCGCATAAATATAATCTTCTAAGACGGTAGCAATATGAATGACGCTATGGCCATCATGATAGTTTCTCAAAGACTTTGACTGTCTATGTGGCTGACAAAATCTTCTTTAGGTAGTTTTGCAGGCAATATGTCCTCCGGGGTACTTACCATCTTTTAGGCTGGAATGAGGTGTCTTAGGTTAGAGCAATTGACTTACTTTCTGATGGAGGGAAGCTATTTAACCGTTTTCCCTGCTCTCTGTGAGTGGGACTCTGATACTCAAGATGGACCGCTATTTAGAAACTGTGTTCTAACTCTATCCCTCTTTAAATAGGATCCCAATGCTTTCAATGGTGCAGAGTATTTTCCCATTACACATCCTACTTGCTGTGCAGTCATATTCCCAGATACTTAACTAGTGTGTAATTGCTGATGTCTGGTCCTCCGGTGTAATCGTCACCCAGGGCGATTGGCCAAGTGGTGCCATTACATCCCAAAACTACAGCAGGATGTCATCTGACATGAGGGCCAATCAGTTGCTTCTTCTAACTCTAGCCCTCTTTAAATAGGAGCCCAATGCTTTCAATGCTGCAGTGTACTTTCCCATTGCACCTCCTACTTGCTGTGCTGTCATATTCACAGACAGTTACCTAGTGTGTAATTGCTGATGTCTGGTCCTCCGGTGTAATCGTCACCCAGGACGATTGGTCACGTGGTGCCATTACTTCACAAAGCTACAGCAGGATGTCATCTGACATGAGGGCCAATTAGTTGCCTAGTACGCAATAGGATACATGTCTCATCGTATAGAAAAGGGAGCAATGTAGACAGGATGCCCAGCTGAAGACTAAGGTGGTGAGATGAAAGGAACTAGGCCATTTTTTGAGACTTATACATTTGTTTAAAGGATTGGTTGATCATACCATTCTGGAGTTCTCTATAGGTTTACTGAGAGGGATGTGCTAAAATGAAGATGTTAGAATCTGTTATTCATAGTTTTTCTTATTCCCACAAACGGTAGCATAAACCTTCCTCCCTTAACCTATCAGATCCCTGACTTGCTATGGTGTACCATAACCTAAAATAATTCCTGTGAAAAGGGTACGCAATCTCTTGGCTGCCAAAGAGATCTTTCTATCTAAGTCCTCATATAGGTGCTAGAGTTGTGTACAGAGTACCAGCAAATGAGGCACAGGATTGAAAGAAGTCTGCTAGGTTGAAATCTAAATTGAGAATATAATTTTTAGTGAGCTTTGGATTTTCACAATATTAGACACGCCATAGTACTAATAATTGACTCTTTATAGAAATCATTTTTTGGTAGTGTTGCATTTGGTTTGGAAGTATTCAAGTTCTAAAAATTGACTGACAGTGGACTTTTCCTATCTGCAGAATATACTGAATGACCAGCAGAGGCAGTATTGCAGAGGAATATTTCTCCGCTTGCTGAGAAAAGAAAAAAAAAGAAAGCTCATTCCTCAGCCTTTTCCATGCCTCGATCAATAGATATGGTAAGTCAAACTCTCATTTAATCATTTTGCCATTAATTAAAAGTTCATAGTATCTGATGGCTCTCAGTGCCTTTTAGTGGGGTCTTCCGCATAAATATAATCTTCTAAGGCGGTAGCAATATGAATGACGCTATGGCCATCATGATAGTTTCTCAAAGACTTTGACTGTCTATGTGGCTCACGAAATCTTCTTTAGGTAGTTTTGCAGGCAATATGTCCTCCGGGGTACTTACCATCTTTTAGGCTGGAATGAGGTGTCTTAGGTTAGAGCAATTGACTTACTTTCTGATGGAGGGAAGCTATTTAACCGTTTTCCCTGCTCTCTGTGAGTGGGACTCTGATACTCAAGATGGACCGCTATTTAGAAACTGTGTTCTAACTCTATCCCTCTTTAAATAGGATCCCAATGCTTTCAATGGTGCAGAGTACTTTCCCATTACACATCCTACTTGCTGTGCAGTCATATTCCCAGATACTTAACTAGTGTGTAATTGCTGATGTCTGGTCCTCCGGTGTAATCGTCACCCACGGCGATTGGTCAAGTGGTGCCATTACATCCCAAAACTACAGCAGGATGTCATCTGACATGAGGGCCAATCAGTTGCTTCTTCTAACTCTAGCCCTCTTTAAATAGGAGCCCAATGCTTTCAATGGTGCAGTGTACTTTCCCATTGCACCTCCTACTTGCTGTGCAGTCATATTCACAGATAGTTACCTAGTGTGTAATTGCTGATGTCTGGTCCTACGGTGTAATCGTCACCCAGGACGATTGGTCACGTGGTGCCATTACTTCACAAAGCTACAGCAGGATGTCATCTGACATGAGGGCCAATCAGTTGCCTAGTACGCAATAGGATACATGTCTCATCGTATAGAAAAGGGAGCAATGTAGACAGGATGCCCAGCTGAAGACTAAGGTGGTGAGATGAAAGGAACTAGGCCATTTTTTGAGACTTATACATTTGTTTAAAGGATTGGTTGATCATAACATTCTGGAGTTCTCTATAGGTTTACTGAGAGGGATGTGCTAAAATGAAGATGTTAGAATCTGTTATTCATAGTTTTTCTTATTCCCACAAACGGTAGCATAAACCTTCCTCCCTTAACGTATCAGATCCCTGACTTGCTATGGTGTACCATAACCTAAAATAATTCCTGTGAAAAGGGTACGCAATCTCTTGGCTGCCAAAGAGATCTTTCTATCTAAGTCCTCATATAGGTGCTAGAGTTGTGTAGAGAGTACCAGCAAATGAGGCACAGGATTGAAAGAAGTCTGCTAGGTTGAAATCTAAATTGAGAATATAATTTTTAGTGAGCTTTGGATTTTCACAATATTAGACACGCCATAGTACTAATAATTGACTCTTTATAGAAATCATTTTTTGGTAGTGTTGCATTTGGTTTGGAAGTATTAAAGTTCTAAAAATTGACTGACAGTGGACTTTTCCATCTGCAGAATATACTGAATGACCAGCAGAGGCAGTATTGCAGAGGAATATTTCTCCGCTTGCTGAGAAAAGAAAAAAAAAGAAAGCTCATTCCTCAGCCTTTTCCATGCCTCGATCAATAGATATGGTAAGTCAAACTCTCATTTAATCATTTTGCCATTAATTAAAAGTTCATAGTATCTGATGGCTCTCAGTGCCTTTTAGTAGGGTCTTCCGCATAAATATAATCTTCTAAGGCGGTAGCAATATGAATGACGCTATGGCCATCATGATAGTTTCTCAAAGACTTTGACTGTCTATGTGGCTGACAAAATCTTCTTTAGGTAGTTTTGCAGGCAATATGTCCTCCGGGGTACTTACCATCTTTTAGGCTGGAATGAGGTGTCTTAGGTTAGAGCAATTGACTTACTTTCTGATGGAGGGAAGCTATTTAACCGTTTTCCCTGCTCTCTGTGAGTGGGACTCTGATACTCAAGATGGACCGCTATTTAGAAACTGTGTTCTAACTCTATCCCTCTTTAAATAGGATCCCAATGCTTTCAATGGTGCAGAGTACTTTCCCATTACACATCCTACTTGCTGTGCAGTCATATTCCCAGATACTTAACTAGTGTGTAATTGCTGATGTCTGGTCCTCCGGTGTAATCGTCACCCAGGGCGATTGGCCAAGTGGTGCCATTACATCCCAAAACTACAGCAGGATGTCATCTGACATGAGGGCCAATCAGTTGCTTCTTCTAACTCTAGCCCTCTTTAAATAGGAGCCCAATGCTTTCAATGGTGCAGTGTACTTTCCCATTGCACCTCCTACTTGCTGTGCTGTCATATTCACAGACAGTTACCTAGTGTGTAATTGCTGATGTCTGGTCCTCCGGTGTAATCGTCACCCAGGACGATTGGTCACGTGGTGCCATTACTTCACAAAGCTACAGCAGGATGTCATCTGACATGAGGGCCAATCAGTTGCCTAGTACGCAATAGGATACATGTCTCATCGTATAGAAAAGGGAGCAATGTAGACAGGATGCCCAGCTGAAGACTAAGGTGGTGAGATGAAAGGAACTAGGCCATTTTTTGAGACTTATACATTTGTTTAAAGGATTGGTTGATCATAACATTCTGGAGTTCTCTATAGGTTTACTGAGAGGGATGTGCTAAAATGAAGATGTTAGAATCTGTTATTCATAGTTTTTCTTATTCCCACAAACGGTAGCATAAACCTTCCTCCCTTAACGTATCAGATCCCTGACTTGCTATGGTGTACCATAACCTAAAATAATTCCTGTGAAAAGGGTACGCAATCTCTTGGCTGCCAAAGAGATCTTTCTATCTAAGTCCTCATATAGGTGCTAGAGTTGTGTACAGAGTACCAGCAAATGAGGCACAGGATTGAAAGAAGTCTGCTAGGTTGAAATCTAAATTGAGAATATAATTTTTAGTGAGCTTTGGATTTTCACAATATTAGACACGCCATAGTACTAATAATTGACTCTTTATAGAAATCATTTTTTGGTAGTGTTGCATTTGGTTTGGAAGTATTCAAGTTCTAAAAATTGACTGACAGTGGACTTTTCCATCTGCAGAATATACTGAATGACCAGCAGAGGCAGTATTGCAGAGGAATATTTCTCCGCTTGCTGAGAAAAGAAAAAAAAAGAAAGCTCATTCCTCAGCCTTTTCCATGCCTCGATCAATAGATATGGTAAGTCAAACTCTCATTTAATCATTTTGCCATTAATTAAAAGTTCATAGTATCTGATGGCTCTCAGTTCCTTTTAGTGGGGTCTTCCGCATAAATATAATCTTCTAAAACGGTAGCAATATGAATGACGCTATGGCCATCATGATAGTTTCTCAAAGACTTTGATTGTCTATGTGGCTGACAAAATCTTCTTTAGGTAGTTTTGCAGGCAATATGTCCTCCGGGGTACTTACCATCTTTTAGGCTGGAATGAGGTGTCTTAGGTTAGAGCAATTGACTTACTTTCTGATGGAGGGAAGCTATTTAACCGTTTTCCCTGCTCTCTGTGAGTGGGACTCTGATACTCAAGATGGACCGCTATTTAGAAACTGTGTTCTAACTCTATCCCTCTTTAAATAGGATCCCAATGCTTTCAATGGTGCAGAGTACTTTCCCATTACACATCCTACTTGCTGTGCTGTCATATTCCCAGATACTTAACTAGTGTGTAATTGCTGATGTCTGGTCCTCCGGTGTAATCGTCACCCAGGGCGATTGGTCAAGTGGTGCCATTACATCCCAAAACTACAGCAGGATGTCATCTGACATGAGGGCCAATCAGTTGCTTCTTCTAACTCTAGCCCTCTTTAAATAGGAGCCCAATGCTTTCAATGGTGCAGTGTACTTTCCCATTGCACCTCCTACTTGCTGTGCAGTCATATTCACAGATAGTTACCTAGTGTGTAATTGCTGATGTCTGGTCCTACGGTGTAATCGTCACCCAGGACGATTGGTCACGTGGTGCCATTACTTCACAAAGCTACAGCAGGATGTCATCTGACATGAGGGCCAATTAGTTGCCTAGTACGCAATAGGATACATGTCTCATCGTATAGAAAAGGGAGCAATGTAGACAGGATGCCTGGCTGAAGACTAAGGTGGTGAGATGAAAGGAACTAGGCCATTATTTGAGACTTATACATTTGTTTGAAGGATTGGTTGATCATAACATTCTGGAGTTCTCTATAGGTTTACTGAGAGGGATGTGCTAAAATGAAGATGTTAGAATCTGTTATTCATAGTTTTTCTTATTCCCACAAACGGTAGCATAAACCTTCCTCCCTTAACGTATCAGATCCCTGACTTGCTATGGTGTTCCATAACCTAAAATAATTCCTGTGAAAAGGGTACGCAATCTCTTGGCTGCAAAAGAGATCTTTCTATCTAAGTCCTCATATAGGAGCTAGAGTTGTGTAGAGAGTACCAGCAAATGAGGCACAGGATTGATAGAAGTCTGCTAGGTTGAAATCTAAATTGAGAATATAATTTTTAGTGAGCTTTGGATTTTCACAATATTAGACACGCCATAGTACTAATAATTGACTCTTTATAGAAATCATTTTTGGTAGTGTTGCATTTGGTTTGGAAGTATTCAAGTTCTAAAAATTGACTGACAGTGGACTTTTCCATCTGCAGAATATACTGAATGACCAGCAGAGGCAGTATTGCAGAGGAATATTTCTCCGCTTGCTGAGAAAAGAAAAAAAAAGAAAGCTCATTCCTCAGCCTTTTCCATGCCTCGATCAATAGATATGGTAAGTCAAACTCTCATTTAATCATTTTGCCATTAATTAAAAGTTCATAGTATCTGATGGCTCTCAGTGCCTTTTAGTGGGGTCTTCCGCATAAATATAATCTTCTAAGGCGGTAGCAATATGAATGACGCTATGGCCATCATGATAGTTTCTCAAAGACTTTGACTGTCTATGTGGCTCACGAAATCTTCTTTAGGTAGTTTTGCAGGCAATATGTCCTCCGGGGTACTTACCATCTTTTAGGCTGGAATGAGGTGTCTTAGGTTAGAGCAATTGACTTACTTTCTGATGGAGGGAAGCTATTTAACCGTTTTCCCTGCTCTCTGTGAGTGGGACTCTGATACTCAAGATGGACCGCTATTTAGAAACTGTGTTCTAACTCTATCCCTCTTTAAATAGGATCCCAATGCTTTCAATGGTGCAGAGTATTTTCCCATTACACATCCTACTTGCTGTGCAGTCATATTCCCAGATACTTAACTAGTGTGTAATTGCTGATGTCTGGTCCTCCGGTGTAATCGTCACCCAGGGCGATTGGCCAAGTGGTGCCATTACATCCCAAAACTACAGCAGGATGTCATCTGACATGAGGGCCAATCAGTTGCTTCTTCTAACTCTAGCCCTCTTTAAATAGGAGCCCAATGCTTTCAATGGTGCAGTGTACTTTCCCATTGCACCTCCTACTTGCTGTGCTGTCATATTCACAGACAGTTACCTAGTGTGTAATTGCTGATGTCTGGTCCTCCGGTGTAATCGTCACCCAGGACGATTGGTCACGTGGTGCCATTACTTCACAAAGCTACAGCAGGATGTCATCTGACATGAGGGCCAATTAGTTGCCTAGTACGCAATAGGATACATGTCTCATGGTATAGAAAAGGGAGCAATGTAGACAGGATGCCTAGCTGAAGACTAAGGTGGTGAGATGAAAGGAACTAGGCCATTATTTGAGACTTATACATTTGTTTGAAGGATTGGTTGATCATAACATTCTGGAGTTCTCTATAGGTTTACTTAGAGGGATGTGCTAAAATGAAGATGTTAGAATCTTTTATTCATAGTTTTTTCTTATTCCCACAAACGGTAGCATAAACCTTCCTCCCTTAACGTATCAGATCCCTGACTTGCTATGGTTTACCATAACCTAAAATAATTCCTGTGAGAAGGGTACGTTATCTCTTGGCTACCAAAGAGATCTTTCTATCTAAGTCCTCATATAGGAGCTAGAGTTGTGTAGAGAGTACCAGCAAATGAGGCACAGGATTGAAAGAAGTCTTCTAGGTTGAAATCTAAATTGAGAATATAATTTTTAGTGAGCTTTGGATTTTCACAATATTAGACACGCCATAGTACTAATAATTGACTCTTTATAGAAATCATTTTTTGGTAGTGTTGCATTTGGTTTGGAAGTATTCAAGTTCTAAAAATTGACTAACAGTGGACTTTTCCATCTGCAGAATATACTGAATGACCAGCAGAGGCAGTATTGCAGAGAAATATTTCTCCGCTTGCTGAGAAAAGAAAAAAAAAAGAAAGCTCATTCCTCAGCCTTTTCCATGCCTCGATCAATAGATATGGTAAGTCAAACTCTAATTTAATCATTTTGCCATTAATTAAAAGTTCATAGTATCGGATGGCTCTCAGTGCCTTTTAGTGGGGTCTTCCGCATAAATATAATCTTCTAAGACGGTAGCAATATGAATGACGCTATGGCCATCATGATAGTTTCTCAAAGACTTTGACTGTCTATGTGGCTGACAAAATCTTCTTTAGGTAGTTTTGCAGGCAATATGTCCTCCGGGGTACTTACCATCTTTTAGGCTGGAATGAGGTGTCTTAGGTTAGAGCAATTGACTTACTTTCTGATGGAGGGAAGCTATTTAACCGTTTTCCCTGCTCTCTGTAAGTGGGACTCTGATACTCAAGATGGACCGCTATTTAGAAACTGTGTTCTAACTCTATCCCTCTTTAAATAGGATCCCAATGCTTTCAATGGTGCAGAGTATTTTCCCATTACACATCCTACTTGCTGTGCAGTCATATTCCCAGATACTTAACTAGTGTGTAATTGCTGATGTCTGGTCCTCCGGTGTAATCGTCACCTAGGGCGATTGGCCAAGTGGTGCCATTACATCCCAAAACTACAGCAGGATGTCATCTGACATGAGGGCCAATCAGTTGCTTCTTCTAACTCTAGCCCTCTTTAAATAGGAGCCCAATGCTTTCAATGGTGCAGTGTACTTTCCCATTGCACCTCCTACTTGCTGTGCTGTCATATTCACAGACAGTTACCTAGTGTGTAATTGCTGATGTCTGGTCCTCTGGTGTAATCGTCACCCAGGACGATTGGTCACGTGGTGCCATTACTTCACAAAGCTACAGCAGGATGTCATCTGACATGAGGGCCAATCAGTTGCCTAGTACGCAATAGGATACATGTCTCATTGTATAGAAAAGGGAGCAATGTAGACAGGATGCCCAGCTGAAGACTAAGGTGGTGAGATGAAAGGAACTAGGCCATTTTTTGAGACTTATACATTTGTTTAAAGGATTGGTTGATCATAACATTCTGGAGTTCTCTATAGGTTTACTGAGAGGGATGTGCTAAAATGAAGATGTTAGAATCTGTTATTCATAGTTTTTCTCATTCCCACAAACGGTAGCATAAACCTTCCTCCCTTAACGTATCAGATCCCTGACTTGCTATGGTGTACCATAACCTAAAATAATTCCTGTGAAAAGGGTACGCAATCTCTTGGCTGCCAAAGAGATCTTTCTATCTAAGTCCTCATATAGGTGCTAGAGTTGTGTACAGAGTACCAGCAAATGAGGCACAGGATTGAAAGAAGTCTGCTAGGTTGAAATCTAAATTGAGAATATAATTTTTAGTGAGCTTTGGATTTTCACAATATTAGACACGCCATAGTACTAATAATTGACTCTTTATAGAAATACTTTTTTTGGTAGTGTTGCATTTGGTTTGGAAGTATTCAAGTTCTAAAAATTGACTGACAGTGGACTTTTCCATCTGCAGAATATACTGAATGACCAGCAGAGGCAGTATTGCAGAGGAATATTTCTCCGCTTGCTGAGAAAAGAAAAAAAAAGAAAGCTCATTCCTCAGCCTTTTCCATGCCTCGATCAATAGATATGGTAAGTCAAACTCTCATTTAATCATTTTGCCATTAATTAAAAGTTCATAGTATCTGATGGCTCTCAGTGCCTTTTAGTGGGGTCTTCCGCATAAATATAATCTTCTAAAACGGTAGCAATATGAATGACGCTATGGCCATCATGATAGTTTCTCAAAGACTTTGATTGTCTATGTGGCTGACAAAATCTTCTTTAGGTAGTTTTGCAGGCAATATGTCCTCCGGGGTACTTACCATCTTTTAGGCTGGAATGAGGTGTCTTAGGTTAGAGCAATTGACTTACTTTCTGATGGAGGGAAGCTATTTAACCGTTTTCCCTGCTCTCTGTGAGTGGGACTCTGATACTCAAGATGGACCGCTATTTAGAAACTGTGTTCTAACTCTATCCCTCTTTAAATAGGATCCCAATGCTTTCAATGGTGCAGAGTACTTTCCCATTACACATCCTACTTGCTGTGCTGTCATATTCCCAGATACTTAACTAGTGTGTAATTGCTGATGTCTGGTCCTCCGGTGTAATCGTCACCCAGGGCGATTGGTCAAGTGGTGCCATTACATCCCAAAACTACAGCAGGATGTCATCTGACATGAGGGCCAATCAGTTGCCTAGTACGCAATAGGATACATGTCTCATCGTATAGAAAAGGGAGCAATGTAGACAGGATGCCTAGCTGAAGACTAAGGTGGTGAGATGAAAGGAACTAGGCCATTATTTGAGACTTATACATTTGTTTGAAGGATTGGTTGATCATAACATTCTGGAGTTCTCTATAGGTTTACTGAGAGGGATGTGCTAAAATGAAGATGGTAGAATCTGTTATTCATAGTTTTTCTTATTCCCACAAACGGTAGCATAAACCTTCCTCCCTTAACGTATCAGATCCCTGACTTGCTATGGTTTACCATAACCTAAAATAATTCCTGTGAGAAGGGTACGTTATCTCTTGGCTACCAAAGAGATCTTTCTATCTAAGTCCTCATATAGGAGCTAGAGTTGTGTAGAGAGTACCAGCAAATGAGGCACAGGATTGAAAGAAGTCTTCTAGGTTGAAATCTAAATTGAGAATATAATTTTTAGTGAGCTTTGGATTTTCACAATATTAGACACGCCATAGTACTAATAATTGACTCTTTATAGAAATCATTTTTTGGTAGTGTTGCATTTGGTTTGGAAGTATTCAAGTTCTAAAAATTGACTAACAGTGGACTTTTCCATCTGCAGAATATACTGAATGACCAGCAGAGGCAGTATTGCAGAGAAATATTTCTCCGCTTGCTGAGAAAAGAAAAAAAAAAGAAAGCTCATTCCTCAGCCTTTTCCATGCCTCGATCAATAGATATGGTAAGTCAAACTCTCATTTAATCATTTTGCCATTAATTAAAAGTTCATAGTATCTGATGGCTCTCAGTGCCTTTTGGTGGGGTCTTCCGCATAAATATAATCTTCTAAGGCGGTAGCAATATGAATGACGCTATGGCCATCATGATAGTTTCTCAAAGACTTTGACTGTCTATGTGGCTCACGAAATCTTCTTTAGGTAGTTTTGCAGGCAATATGTCCTCCGGGGTACTTACCATCTTTTAGGCTGGAATGAGGTGTCTTAGGTTAGAGCAATTGACTTACTTTCTGATGGAGGGAAGCTATTTAACCGTTTTCCCTGCTCTCTGTGAGTGGGACTCTGATACTCAAGATGGACCGCTATTTAGAAACTGTGTTCTAACTCTATCCCTCTTTAAATAGGATCCCAATGCTTTCAATGGTGCAGAGTATTTTCCCATTACACATCTTACTTGCTGTGCAGTCATATTCCCAGATACTTAACTAGTGTGTAATTGCTGATGTCTGGTCCTCCGGTGTAACCGTCACCCAGGGCGATTGGCCAAGTGGTGCCATTACATCCCAAAACTACAGCAGGATGTCATCTGACATGAGGGCCAATCAGTTGC
The DNA here is from genome assembly GCF_964263255.1 of Lissotriton vulgaris. Classification (NCBI taxonomy): domain Eukaryota; kingdom Metazoa; phylum Chordata; class Amphibia; order Caudata; family Salamandridae; genus Lissotriton; species Lissotriton vulgaris. The sequence continues at coordinate 936,306,408 of NC_141693.1, read as the reverse complement.
TTCTTCTAACTCTAGCCCTCTTTAAATAGGAGCCCAATGCTTTCAATGGTGCAGTGTACTTTCCCATTGCACCTCCTACTTGCTGTGCTGTCATATTCAGACAGTTACCTAGTGTGTAATTGCTGATGTCTGGTCCTACGGTGTAATCGTCACCCAGGACGATTGGTCACGTGGTTCCATTACTTCACAAAGCTACAGCAGGATGTCATCTGACATGAGGGCCAATTAGTTGCCTAGTACGCAATAGGATACATGTCTCATCGTATAGAAAAGGGAGCAATGTAGACAGGATGCCTAGCTGAAGACTAAGGTGGTGAGATGAAAGGAACTAGGCCATTATTTGAGACTTATACATTTGTTTGAAGGATTGGTTGATCATAACATTCTGGAGTTCTCTATAGGTTTACTGAGAGGGATGTGCTAAAATGAAGATGGTAGAATCTGTTATTCATAGTTTTTCTTATTCCCACAAACGGTAGCATAAACCTTCCTCCCTTAACGTATCAGATCCCTGACTTTCTATGGTTTACCATAACCTAAAATAATTCCTGTGAGAAGGGTACGTTATCTCTTGGCTACCAAAGAGATCTTTCTATCTAAGTCCTCATATAGGAGCTAGAGTTGTGTAGAGAGTACCAGCAAATGAGGCACAGGATTGAAAGAAGTCTTCTAGGTTGAAATCTAAATTGAGAATATAATTTTTAGTGAGCTTTGGATTTTCACAATATTAGACACGCCATAGTACTAATAATTGACTCTTTATAGAAATCATTTTTTGGTAGTGTTGCATTTGGTTTGGAAGTATTCAAGTTCTAAAAATTGACTAACAGTGGACTTTTCCATCTGCAGAATATACTGAATGACCAGCAGAGGCAGTATTGCAGAGAAATATTTCTCCGCTTGCTGAGAAAAGAAAAAAAAAAGAAAGCTCATTCCTCAGCCTTTTCCATGCCTCGATCAATAGATATGGTAAGTCAAACTCTAATTTAATCATTTTGCCATTAATTAAAAGTTCATAGTATCTGATGGCTCTCAGTGCCTTTTAGTGGGGTCTTCCGCATAAATATAATCTTCTAAGACGGTAGCAATATGAATGACGCTATGGCCATCATGATAGTTTCTCAAAGACTTTGACTGTCTATGTGGCTGACAAAATCTTCTTTAGGTAGTTTTGCAGGCAATATGTCCTCCGGGGTACTTACCATCTTTTAGGCTGGAATGAGGTGTCTTAGGTTAGAGCAATTGACTTACTTTCTGATGGAGGGAAGCTATTTAACCGTTTTCCCTGCTCTCTGTGAGTGGGACTCTGATACTCAAGATGGACCGCTATTTAGAAACTGTGTTCTAACTCTATCCCTCTTTAAATAGGATCCCAATGCTTTCAATGGTGCAGAGTATTTTCCCATTACACATCCTACTTGCTGTGCAGTCATATTCCCAGATACTTAACTAGTGTGTAATTGCTGATGTCTGGTCCTCCGGTGTAATCGTCACCCAGGGCGATTGGCCAAGTGGTGCCATTACATCCCAAAACTACAGCAGGATGTCATCTGACATGAGGGCCAATCAGTTGCTTCTTCTAACTCTAGCCCTCTTTAAATAGGAGCCCAATGCTTTCAATGGTGCAGTGTACTTTCCCATTGCACCTCCTACTTGCTGTGCTGTCATATTCACAGACAGTTACCTAGTGTGTAATTGCTGATGTCTGGTCCTCCGGTGTAATCGTCACCCAGGACGATTGGTCACGTGGTGCCATTACTTCACAAAGCTACAGCAGGATGTCATCTGACATGAGGGCCAATTAGTTGCCTAGTACGCAATAGGATACATGTCTCATCGTATAGAAAAGGGAGCAATGTAGACAGGATGCCCAGCTGAAGACTAAGGTGGTGAGATGAAAGGAACTAGGCCATTTTTTGAGACTTATACATTTGTTTAAAGGATTGGTTGATCATACCATTCTGGAGTTCTCTATAGGTTTACTGAGAGGGATGTGCTAAAATGAAGATGTTAGAATCTGTTATTCATAGTTTTTCTTATTCCCACAAACGGTAGCATAAACCTTCCTCCCTTAACGTATCAGATCCCTGACTTGCTATGGTGTACCATAACCTAAAATAATTCCTGTGAAAAGGGTACGCAATCTCTTGGCTGCCAAAGAGATCTTTCTATCTAAGTCCTCATATAGGTGCTAGAGTTGTGTACAGAGTACCAGCAAATGAGGCACAGGATTGAAAGAAGTCTGCTAGGTGGAAATCTAAATTGAGAATATAATTTTTAGTGAGCTTTGGATTTTCACAATATTAGACACGCCATAGTACTAATAATTGACTCTTTATAGAAATCATTTTTTGGTAGTGTTGCATTTGGTTTGGAAGTATTCAAGTTCTAAAAATTGACTGACAGTGGACTTTTCCTATCTGCAGAATATACTGAATGACCAGCAGAGGCAGTATTGCAGAGGAATATTTCTCCGCTTGCTGAGAAAAGAAAAAAAAAGAAAGCTCATTCCTCAGCCTTTTCCATGCCTCGATCAATAGATATGGTAAGTCAAACTCTCATTTAATCATTTTGCCATTAATTAAAAGTTCATAGTATCTGATGGCTCTCAGTGCCTTTTAGTGGGGTCTTCCGCATAAATATAATCTTCTAAGGCGGTAGCAATATGAATGACGCTATGGCCATCATGATAGTTTCTCAAAGACTTTGACTGTCTATGTGGCTCACGAAATCTTCTTTAGGTAGTTTTGCAGGCAATATGTCCTCCGGGGTACTTACCATCTTTTAGGCTGGAATGAGGTGTCTTAGGTTAGAGCAATTGACTTACTTTCTGATGGAGGGAAGCTATTTAACCGTTTTCCCTGCTCTCTGTGAGTGGGACTCTGATACTCAAGATGGACCGCTATTTAGAAACTGTGTTCTAACTCTATCCCTCTTTAAATAGGATCCCAATGCTTTCAATGGTGCAGAGTATTTTCCCATTACACATCCTACTTGCTGTGCAGTCATATTCCCAGATACTTAACTAGTGTGTAATTGCTGATGTCTGGTCCTCCGGTGTAATCGTCACCCAGGGCGATTGGCCAAGTGGTGCCATTACATCCCAAAACTACAGCAGGATGTCATCTGACATGAGGGCCAATCAGTTGCTTCTTCTAACTCTAGCCCTCTTTAAATAGGAGCCCAATGCTTTCAATGGTGCAGTGTACTTTCCCATTGCACCTCCTACTTGCTGTGCTGTCATATTCACAGACAGTTACCTAGTGTGTAATTGCTGATGTCTGGTCCTCCGGTGTAATCGTCACCCAGGACGATTGGTCACGTGGTGCCATTACTTCACAAAGCTACAGCAGGATGTCATCTGACATGAGGGCCAATTAGTTGCCTAGTACGCAATAGGATACATGTCTCATCGTATAGAAAAGGGAGCAATGTAGACAGGATGCCCAGCTGAAGACTAAGGTGGTGAGATGAAAGGAACTAGGCCATTTTTTGAGACTTATACATTTGTTTAAAGGATTGGTTGATCATACCATTCTGGAGTTCTCTATAGGTTTACTGAGAGGGATGTGCTAAAATGAAGATGTTAGAATCTGTTATTCATAGTTTTTCTTATTCCCACAAACGGTAGCATAAACCTTCCTCCCTTAACGTATCAGATCCCTGACTTGCTATGGTGTACCATAACCTAAAATAATTCCTGTGAAAAGGGTACGCAATCTCTTGGCTGCCAAAGAGATCTTTCTATCTAAGTCCTCATATAGGTGCTAGAGTTGTGTACAGAGTACCAGCAAATGAGGCACAGGATTGAAAGAAGTCTGCTAGGTGGAAATCTAAATTGAGAATATAATTTTTAGTGAGCTTTGGATTTTCACAATATTAGACACGCCATAGTACTAATAATTGACTCTTTATAGAAATCATTTTTTGGTAGTGTTGCATTTGGTTTGGAAGTATTCAAGTTCTAAAAATTGACTGACAGTGGACTTTTCCTATCTGCAGAATATACTGAATGACCAGCAGAGGCAGTATTGCAGAGGAATATTTCTCCGCTTGCTGAGAAAAGAAAAAAAAAGAAAGCTCATTCCTCAGCCTTTTCCATGCCTCGATCAATAGATATGGTAAGTCAAACTCTCATTTAATCATTTTGCCATTAATTAAAAGTTCATAGTATCTGATGGCTCTCAGTGCCTTTTAGTGGGGTCTTCCGCATAAATATAATCTTCTAAGGCGGTAGCAATATGAATGACGCTATGGCCATCATGATAGTTTCTCAAAGACTTTGACTGTCTATGTGGCTCACGAAATCTTCTTTAGGTAGTTTTGCAGGCAATATGTCCTCCGGGGTACTTACCATCTTTTAGGCTGGAATGAGGTGTCTTAGGTTAGAGCAATTGACTTACTTTCTGATGGAGGGAAGCTATTTAACCGTTTTCCCTGCTCTCTGTGAGTGGGACTCTGATACTCAAGATGGACCGCTATTTAGAAACTGTGTTCTAACTCTATCCCTCTTTAAATAGGATCCCAATGCTTTCAATGGTGCAGAGTATTTTCCCATTACACATCCTACTTGCTGTGCAGTCATATTCCCAGATACTTAACTAGTGTGTAATTGCTGATGTCTGGTCCTCCGGTGTAATCGTCACCCAGGGCGATTGGCCAAGTGGTGCCATTACATCCCAAAACTACAGCAGGATGTCATCTGACATGAGGGCCAATCAGTTGCTTCTTCTAACTCTAGCCCTCTTTAAATAGGAGCCCAATGCTTTCAATGGTGCAGTGTACTTTCCCATTGCACCTCCTACTTGCTGTGCTGTCATATTCACAGACAGTTACCTAGTGTGTAATTGCTGATGTCTGGTCCTCCGGTGTAATCGTCACCCAGGACGATTGGTCACGTGGTGCCATTACTTCACAAAGCTACAGCAGGATGTCATCTGACATGAGGGCCAATTAGTTGCCTAGTACGCAATAGGATACATGTCTCATGGTATAGAAAAGGGAGCAATGTAGACAGGATGCCTAGCTGAAGACTAAGGTGGTGAGATGAAAGGAACTAGGCCATTATTTGAGACTTATACATTTGTTTGAAGGATTGGTTGATCATAACATTCTGGAGTTCTCTATAGGTTTACTGAGAGGGATGTGCTAAAATGAAGATGTTAGAATCTTTTATTCATAGTTTTTTCTTATTCCCACAAACGGTAGCATAAACCTTCCTCCCTTAACGTATCAGATCCCTGACTTGCTATGGTGTACCATAACCTAAAATAATTCCTGTGAAAAGGGTACGCAATCTCTTGGCTGCCAAAGAGATCTTTCTATCTAAGTCCTCATATAGGTGCTAGAGTTGTGTACAGAGTACCAGCAAATGAGGCACAGGATTGAAAGAAGGCTGCTAGGTTGAAATCTAAATTGAGAATATAATTTTTAGTGAGCTTTGGATTTTCACAATATTAGACACGCCATAGTACTAATAATTGACTCTTTATAGAAATCATTTTTTGGTAGTGTTGCATTTGGTTTGGAAGTATTCAAGTTCTAAAAATTGACTGACAGTGGACTTTTCCATCTGCAGAATATACTGAATGACCAGCAGAGGCAGTATTGCAGAGGAATATTTCTCCGCTTGCTGAGAAAAGAAAAAAAAAGAAAGCTCATTCCTCAGCCTTTTCCATGCCTCGATCAATAGATATGGTAAGTCAAACTCTCATTTAATCATTTTGCCATTAATTAAAAGTTCATAGTATCTGATGGCTCTCAGTGCCTTTTAGTGGGGTCTTCCGCATAAATATAATCTTCTAAGGCGGTAGCAATATGAATGACGCTATGGCCATCATGATAGTTTCTCAAAGACTTTGACTGTCTATGTGGCTCACGAAATCTTCTTTAGGTAGTTTTGCAGGCAATATGTCCTCCGGGGTACTTACCATCTTTTAGGCTGGAATGAGGTGTCTTAGGTTAGAGCAATTGACTTACTTTCTGATGGAGGGAAGCTATTTAACCGTATTCCCTGCTCTCTGTGAGTGGGACTCTGATACTCAAGATGGACCGCTATTTAGAAACTGTGTTCTAACTCTATCCCTCTTTAAATAGGATCCCAATGCTTTCAATGGTGCAGAGTATTTTCCCATTACACATCTTACTTGCTGTGCAGTCATATTCCCAGATACTTAACTAGTGTGTAATTGCTGATGTCTGGTCCTCCGGTGTAATCGTCACCCAGGGCGATTGGCCAAGTGGTGCCATTACATCCCAAAACTACAGCAGGATGTCATCTGACATGAGGGCCAATCAGTTGCTTCTTCTAACTCTAGCCCTCTTTAAATAGGAGCCCAATGCTTTCAATGGTGCAGTGTACTTTCCCATTGCACCTCCTACTTGCTGTGCTGTCATATTCACAGACAGTTACCTAGTGTGTAATTGCTGATGTCTGGTCCTACGGTGTAATCGTCACCCAGGACGATTGGTCACGTGGTGCCATTACTTCACAAAGCTACAGCAGGATGTCATCTGACATGAGGGCCAATTAGTTGCCTAGTACGCAATAGGATACATGTCTCATCATATAGAAAAGGGAGCAGTGTAGACAGGATGCCTAGCTGAAGACTAAGGTGGTGAGATGAAAGGAACTAGGCCATTTTTTGAGACTTATACATTTGTTTAAAGGATTGGTTGATCATACCATTCTGGAGTTCTCTATAGGTTTACTGAGAGGGATGTGCTAAAATGAAGATGTTAGAATCTGTTATTCATAGTTTTTCTTATTCCCACAAACGGTAGCATAAACCTTCCTCCCTTAACGTATCAGATCCCTGACTTGCTATGGTGTACCATAACCTAAAATAATTCCTGTGAAAAGGGTACGCAATCTCTTGGCTGCCAAAGAGATCTTTCTATCTAAGTCCTCATATAGGTGCTAGAGTTGTGTAGAGAGTACCAGCAAATGAGGCACAGGATTGAAAGAAGTCTGCTAGGTTGAAATCTAAATTGAGAATATAATTTTTAGTGAGCTTTGGATTTTCACAATATTAGACACGCCATAGTACTAATAATTGACTCTTTATAGAAATCATTTTTTGGTAGTGTTGCATTTGGTTTGGAAGTATTAAAGTTCTAAAAATTGACTGACAGTGGACTTTTCCATCTGCAGAATATACTGAATGACCAGCAGAGGCAGTATTGCAGAGGAATATTTCTCCGCTTGCTGAGAAAAGAAAAAAAAAGAAAGCTCATTCCTCAGCCTTTTCCATGCCTCGATCAATAGATATGGTAAGTCAAACTCTCATTTAATCATTTTGCCATTAATTAAAAGTTCATAGTATCTGATGGCTCTCAGTGCCTTTTAGTAGGGTCTTCCGCATAAATATAATCTTCTAAGGCGGTAGCAATATGAATGACGCTATGGCCATCATGATAGTTTCTCAAAGACTTTGACTGTCTATGTGGCTGACAAAATCTTCTTTAGGTAGTTTTGCAGGCAATATGTCCTCCGGGGTACTTACCATCTTTTAGGCTGGAATGAGGTGTCTTAGGTTAGAGCAATTGACTTACTTTCTGATGGAGGGAAGCTATTTAACCGTTTTCCCTGCTCTCTGTGAGTGGGACTCTGATACTCAAGATGGACCGCTATTTAGAAACTGTGTTATAACTCTATCCCTCTTTAAATAGGATCCCAATGCTTTCAATGGTGCAGAGTACTTTCCCATTACACATCCTACTTGCTGTGCAGTCATATTCCCAGATACTTAACTAGTGTGTAATTGCTGATGTCTGGTCCTCCGGTGTAATCGTCACCCAGGGCGATTGGCCAAGTGGTGCCATTACATCCCAAAACTACAGCAGGATGTCATCTGACATGAGGGCCAATCAGTTGCTTCTTCTAACTCTAGCCCTCTTTAAATAGGAGCCCAATGCTTTCAATGGTGCAGTGTACTTTCCCATTGCACCTCCTACTTGCTGTGCTGTCATATTCACAGACAGTTACCTAGTGTGTAATTGCTGATGTCTGGTCCTCCGGTGTAATCGTCACCCAGGACGATTGGTCACGTGGTGCCATTACTTCACAAAGCTACAGCAGGATGTCATCTGACATGAGGGCCAACCAGTTGCCTAGTACGCAATAGGATACATGTCTCATTGTATAGAAAAGGGAGCAATGTAGACAGGATGCCCAGCTGAAGACTAAGGTGGTGAGATGAAAGGAACTAGGCCATTTTTTGAGACTTATACATTTGTTTAAAGGATTGGTTGATCATAACATTCGGGAGTTCTCTATAGGTTTACTGAGAGGGATGTGCTAAAATGAAGATGTTAGAATCTGTTATTCATAGTTTTTCTCATTCCCACAAACGGTAGCATAAACCTTCCTCCCTTAACGTATCAGATCCCTGACTTGCTATGGTGTACCATAACCTAAAATAATTCCTGTGAAAAGGGTACGCAATCTCTTGGCTGCCAAAGAGATCTTTCTATCTAAGTCCTCATATAGGTGCTAGAGTTGTGTACAGAGTACCAGCAAATGAGGCACAGGATTGAAAGAAGTCTGCTAGGTTGAAATCTTAATTGAGAATATAATTTTTAGTGAGCTTTGGATTTTCACAATATTAGACACGCCATAGTACTAATATTTGACTCTTTATAGAAATCATTTTTTGGTAGTGTTGCATTTGGTTTGGAAGTATTCAAGTTCTAAAAATTGACTGACAGTGGACTTTTCCATCTGCAGAATATACTGAATGACCAGCAGAGGCAGTATTGCAGAGGAATATTTCTCCGCTTGCTGAGAAAAGAAAAAAAAAGAAAGCTCATTCCTCAGCCTTTTCCATGCCTCGATCAATAGATATGGTAAGTCAAACTCTCATTTAATCATTTTGCCATTAATTAAAAGTTCATAGTATCTGATGGCTCTCAGTGCCTTTTAGTGGGGTCTTCCGCATAAATATAATCTTCTAAAACGGTAGCAATATGAATGACGCTATGGCCATCATGATAGTTTCTCAAAGACTTTGATTGTCTATGTGGCTGACAAAATCTTCTTTAGGTAGTTTTGCAGGCAATATGTCCTCCGGGGTACTTACCATCTTTTAGGCTGGAATGAGGTGTCTTAGGTTAGAGCAATTGACTTACTTTCTGATGGAGGGAAGCTATTTAACCGTTTTCCCTGCTCTCTGTGAGTGGGACTCTGATACTCAAGATGGACCGCTATTTAGAAACTGTGTTCTAACTCTATCCCTCTTTAAATAGGATCCCAATGCTTTCAATGGTGCAGAGTACTTTCCCATTACACATCCTACTTGCTGTGCTGTCATATTCCCAGATACTTAACTAGTGTGTAATTGCTGATGTCTGGTCCTCCGGTGTAATCGTCACCCAGGGCGATTGGTCAAGTGGTGCCATTACATCCCAAAACTACAGCAGGATGTCATCTGACATGAGGGCCAATCAGTTGCCTAGTACGCAATAGGATACATGTCTCATCGTATAGAAAAGGGAGCAATGTAGACAGGATGCCTAGCTGAAGACTAAGGTGGTGAGATGAAAGGAACTAGGCCATTATTTGAGACTTATACATTTGTTTGAAGGATTGGTTGATCATAACATTCTGGAGTTCTCTATAGGTTTACTGAGAGAGATGTGCTAAAATGAAGATGGTAGAATCTGTTATTCATAGTTTTTCTTATTCCCACAAACGGTAGCATAAACCTTCCTCCCTTAACGTATCAGATCCCTGACTTGCTATGGTTTACCATAACCTAAAATAATTCCTGTGAGAAGGGTACGTTATCTCTTGGCTACCAAAGAGATCTTTCTATCTAAGTCCTCATATAGGAGCTAGAGTTGTGTAGAGAGTACCAGCAAATGAGGCACAGGATTGAAAGAAGTCTTCTAGGTTGAAATCTAAATTGAGAATATAATTTTTAGTGAGCTTTGGATTTTCACAATATTAGACACGCCATAGTACTAATAATTGACTCTTTATAGAAATCATTTTTTGGTAGTGTTGCATTTGGTTTGGAAGTATTCAAGTTCTAAAAATTGACTGACAGTGGACTTTTCCATCTGCAGAATATACTGAATGACCAGCAGAGGCAGTATTGCAGAGGAATATTTCTCCGCTTGCTGAGAAAAGAAAAAAAAAGAAAGCTCATTCCTCAGCCTTTTCCATGCCTCGATCAATAGATATGGTAAGTCAAACTCTCATTTAATCATTTTGCCATTAATTAAAAGTTCATAGTATCTGATGGCTCTCAGTGCCTTTTAGTGGGGTCTTCCGCATAAATATAATCTTCTAAGGCGGTAGCAATATGAATGACGCTATGGCCATCATGATAGTTTCTCAAAGACTTTGACTGTCTATGTGGCTCACGAAATCTTCTTTAGGTAGTTTTGCAGGCAATATGTCCTCCGGGGTACTTACCATCTTTTAGGCTGGAATGAGGTGTCTTAGGTTAGAGCAATTGACTTACTTTCTGATGGAGGGAAGCTATTTAACCGTTTTCCCTGCTCTCTGTGAGTGGGACTCTGATACTCAAGATGGACCGCTATTTAGAAACTGTGTTCTAACTCTATCCCTCTTTAAATAGGATCCCAATGCTTTCAATGGTGCAGAGTACTTTCCCATTACACATCCTACATGCTGTGCAGTCATATTCCCAGATACTTAACTAGTGTGTAATTGCTGATGTCTGGTCCTCCGGTGTAATCGTCACCCAGGGCGATTGGCCAAGTGGTGCCATTACATCCCAAAACTACAGCAGGATGTCATCTGACATGAGGGCCAATCAGTTGCTTCTTCTAACTCTAGCCCTCTTTAAATAGGAGCCCAATGCTTTCAATGGTGCAGAGTACTTTCCCATTGCACCTCCTACTTGCTGTGCAGTCATATTCACAGATAGTTACCTAGTGTGTAATTGCTGATGTCTGGTCCTACGGTGTAATCGTCACCCAGGACGATTGGTCACGTGGTGCCATTACTTCACAAAGCTACAGCAGGATGTCATCTGACATGAGGCCCAATCAGTTGCCTAGTACGCAATAGGATACATGTCTCATCGTATAGAAAAGGGAGCAATGTAGACAGGATGCCTAGCTGAAGACTAAGGTGGTGAGATGAAAGGAACTAGGCCATTATTTGAGACTTATACATTTGTTTGAAGGATTGGTTGATCATAACATTCTGGAGTTCTCTATAGGTTTACTGAGAGGGATGTGCTAAAATGAAGATGGTAGAATCTGTTATTCATAGTTTTTCTTATTCCCACAAACGGTAGCATAAACCTTCCTCCCTTAACATATCAGATCCCTGACTTGCTATGGTTTACCATAACCTAAAATAATTCCTGTGAGAAGGGTACGTTATCTCTTGGCTACCAAAGAGATCTTTCTATCTAAGTCCTCATATAGGAGCTAGAGTTGTGTAGAGAGTACCAGCAAATGAGGCACAGGATTGAAAGAAGTCTTCTAGGTTGAAATCTAAATTGAGAATATAATTTTTAGTGAGCTTTGGATTTTCACAATATTAGACACACCATAGTACTAATAATTGACTCTTTATAGAAATCATTTTTTGGTAGTGTTGCATTTGGTTTGGAAGTATTCAAGTTCTAAAAATTGACTGACAGTGGACTTTTCCATCTGTAGATTATACTGAATGACCAGCAGAGGCAGTATTGCAGAGGAATATTTCTCCGCTTGCTGAGAAAAGAAAAAAAAAGAAAGCTCATTCCTCAGCCTTTTCCATGCCTCGATCAATAGATATGGTAAGTCAAACTCTCATTTAATCATTTTGCCATTAATTAAAAGTTCATAGTATCTGATGGCTCTCAGTGCCTTTTAGTGGGGTCTTCCGCATAAATATAATCTTCTAAGACGGTAGCAATATGAATGACGCTATGGCCATCATGATAGTTTCTCAAAGACTTTGACTGTCTATGTGGCTGACAAAATCTTCTTTAGGTAGTTTTGCAGGCAATATGTCCTCCGGGGTACTTACCATCTTTTAGGCTGGAATGAGGTGTCTTAGGTTAGAGCAATTGACTTACTTTCTGATGGAGGGAAGCTATTTAACCGTTTTCCCTGCTCTCTGTGAGTGGGACTCTGATACTCAAGATGGACCGCTATTTAGAAACTGTGTTCTAACTCTATCCCTCTTTAAATAGGATCCCAATGCTTTCAATGGTGCAGAGTATTTTCCCATTACACATCCTACTTGCTGTGCAGTCATATTCCCAGATACTTAACTAGTGTGTAATTGCTGATGTCTGGTCCTCCGGTGTAATCGTCACCCAGGGCGATTGGCCAAGTGGTGCCATTACATCCCAAAACTACAGCAGGATGTCATCTGACATGAGGGCCAATCAGTTGCTTCTTCTAACTCTATCCCTCTTTAAATAGGAGCCCAATGCTTTCAATGGTGCAGTGTACTTTCCCATTGCACCTCCTACTTGCTGTGCTGTCATATTCACAGACAGTTACCTAGTGTGTAATTGCTGATGTCTGGTCCTCCGGTGTAATCGTCACCCAGGACGATTGGTCACGTGGTGCCATTACTTCACAAAGCTACAGCAGGATGTCATCTGACATGAGGGCCAATTAGTTGCCTAGTACGCAATAGGATACATGTCTCATCGTATAGAAAAGGGAGCAATGTAGACAGGATGCCCAGCTGAAGACTAAGGTGGTGAAATGAAAGGAACTAGGCCATTTTTTGAGACTTATACATTTGATTAAAGGATTGGTTGATCATACCATTCTGGAGTTCTCTATAGGTTTACTGAGAGGGATGTGCTAAAATGAAGATGTTAGAATCTGTTATTCATAGTTTTTCTTATTCCCACAAACGGTAGCATAAACCTTCCTCCCTTAACGTATCAGATCCCTGACTTGCTATGGTGTACCATAACCTAAAATAATTCCTGTGAAAAGGGTACGCAATCTCTTGGCTGCCAAAGAGATCTTTCTATCTAAGTCCTCATATAGGTGCTAGAGTTGTGTACAGAGTACCAGCAAATGAGGCACAGGATTGAAAGAAGTCTGCTAGGTTGAAATCTAAATTGAGAATATAATTTTTAGTGAGCTTTGGATTTTCACAATATTAGACACGCCATAGTACTAATAATTGACTCTTTATAGAAATCATTTTTTGGTAGTGTTGCATTTGGTTTGGAAGTATTCAAGTTCTAAAAATTGACTGACAGTGGACTTTTCCATCTGCAGAATATACTGAATGACCAGCAGAGGCAGTATTGCAGAGGAATATTTCTCCGCTTGCTGAGAAAAGAAAAAAAAAGAAAGCTCATTCCTCAGCCTTTTCCATGCCTCGATCAATAGATATGGTAAGTCAAACTCTCATTTAATCATTTTGCCATTAATTAAAAGTTCATAGTATCTGATGGCTCTCAGTGCCTTTTAGTGGGGTCTTCCGCATAAATATAATCTTCTAAGGCGGTAGCAATATGAATGACGCTATGGCCATCATGATAGTTTCTCAAAGACTTTGACTGTCTATGTGGCTCATGAAATCTTCTTTAGGTAGTTTTGCAGGCAATATGTCCTCCGGGGTACTTACCATCTTTTAGGCTGGAATGAGGTGTCTTAGGTTAGAGCAATTGACTTACTTTCTGATGGAGGGAAGCTATTTAACCGTATTCCCTGCTCTCTGTGAGTGGGACTCTGATACTCAAGATGGACCGCTATTTAGAAACTGTGTTCTAACTCTATCCCTCTTTAAATAGGATCCCAATGCTTTCAATGGTGCAGAGTATTTTCCCATTACACATCTTACTTGCCGTGCAGTCATATTCCCAGATACTTAACTAGTGTGTAATTGCTGATGTCTGGTCCTCCGGTGTAATCGTCACCCAGGGCGATTGGCCAAGTGGTGCCATTACATCCCAAAACTACAGCAGGATGTCATCTGACATGAGGGCCAATCAGTTGCTTCTTCTAACTCTAGCCCTCTTTAAATAGGAGCCCAATGCTTTCAATGGTGCAGTGTACTTTCCCATTGCACCTCCTACTTGCTGTGCTGTCATATTCACAGACAGTTACCTAGTGTGTAATTGCTGATGTCTGGTCCTCCGGTGTAATCGTCACCCAGGACGATTGGTCACGTGGTGCCATTACTTCACAAAGCTACAGCAGGATGTCATCTGACATGAGGGCCAATTAGTTGCCTAGTACGCAATAGGATACATGTCTCATCGTATAGAAAAGGGAGCAATGTAGACAGGATGCCCAGCTGAAGACTAAGGTGGTGAGATGAAAGGAACTAGGCCATTTTTTGAGACTTATACATTTGTTTAAAGGATTGGTTGATCATACCATTCTGGAGTTCTCTATAGGTTTACTGAGAGGGATGTGCTAAAATGAAGATGTTAGAATCTGTTATTCATAGTTTTTCTTATTCCCACAAACGGTAGCATAAACCTTCCTCCCTTAACGTATCAGATCCCTGACTTGCTATGGTGTACCATAACCTAAAATAATTCCTGTGAAAAGGGTACGCAATCTCTTGGCTGCCAAAGAGATCTTTCTATCTAAGTCCTCATATAGGTGCTAGAGTTGTGTACAGAGTACCAGCAAATGAGGCACAGGATTGAAAGAAGTCTGCTAGGTTGAAATCTAAATTGAGAATATAATTTTTAGTGAGCTTTGGATTTTCACAATATTAGACACGCCATAGTACTAATAATTGACTCTTTATAGAAATCATTTTTTGGTAGTGTTGCATTTGGTTTGGAAGTATTCAAGTTCTAAAAATTGACTGACAGTGGACTTTTCCTATCTGCAGAATATACTGAATGACCAGCAGAGGCAGTATTGCAGAGGAATATTTCTCCGCTTGCTGAGAAAAGAAAAAAAAAGAAAGCTCATTCCTCAGCCTTTTCCATGCCTCGATCAATAGATATGGTAAGTCAAACTCTCATTTAATCATTTTGCCATTAATTAAAAGTTCATAGTATCTGATGGCTCTCAGTGCCTTTTAGTGGGGTCTTCCGCATAAATATAATCTTCTAAGGCGGTAGCAATATGAATGACGCTATGGCCATCATGATAGTTTCTCAAAGACTTTGACTGTCTATGTGGCTCACGAAATCTTCTTTAGGTAGTTTTGCAGGCAATATGTCCTCCGGGGTACTTACCATCTTTTAGGCTGGAATGAGGTGTCTTAGGTTAGAGCAATTGACTTACTTTCTGATGGAGGGAAGCTATTTAACCGTTTTCCCTGCTCTCTGTGAGTGGGACTCTGATACTCAAGATGGACCGCTATTTAGAAACTGTGTTCTAACTCTATCCCTCTTTAAATAGGATCGCAATGCTTTCAATGGTGCAGAGTACTTTCCCATTACACATCCTACTTGCTGTGCAGTCATATTCCCAGATACTTAACTAGTGTGTAATTGCTGATGTCTGGTCCTCCGGTGTAATCGTCACCCACGGCGATTGGTCAAGTGGTGCCATTACATCCCAAAACTACAGCAGGATGTCATCTGACATGAGGGCCAATCAGTTGCTTCTTCTAACTCTAGCCCTCTTTAAATAGGAGCCCAATGCTTTCAATGGTGCAGTGTACTTTCCCATTGCACCTCCTACTTGCTGTGCAGTCATATTCACAGATAGTTACCTAGTGTGTAATTGCTGATGTCTGGTCCTACGGTGTAATCGTCACCCAGGACGATTGGTCACGTGGTGCCATTACTTCACAAAGCTACAGCAGGATGTCATCTGACATGAGGGCCAATCAGTTGCCTAGTACGCAATAGGATACATGTCTCATCGTATAGAAAAGGGAGCAATGTAGACAGGATGCCCAGCTGAAGACTAAGGTGGTGAGATGAAAGGAACTAGGCCATTTTTTGAGACTTATACATTTGTTTAAAGGATTGGTTGATCATAACATTCTGGAGTTTTCTATAGGTTTACTGAGAGGGATGTGCTAAAATGAAGATGTTAGAATCTGTTATTCATAGTTTTTCTTATTCCCACAAACGGTAGCATAAACCTTCCTCCCTTAACGTATCAGATCCCTGACTTGTTATGGTGTACCATAACCTAAAATAATTCCTGTGAAAAGGGTACGCAATCTCTTGGCTGCCAAAGAGATCTTTCTATCTAAGTCCTCATATAGGTGCTAGAGTTGTGTAGAGAGTACCAGCAAATGAGGCACAGGATTGAAAGAAGTCTGCTAGGTTGAAATCTAAATTGAGAATATAATTTTTAGTGAGCTTTGGATTTTCACAATATTAGACACGCCATAGTACTAATAATTGACTCTTTATAGAAATCATTTTTTGGTAGTGTTGCATTTGGTTTGGAAGTATTAAAGTTCTAAAAATTGACTGACAGTGGACTTTTCCATCTGCAGAATATACTGAATGACCAGCAGAGGCAGTATTGCAGAGGAATATTTCTCCGCTTGCTGAGAAAAGAAAAAAAAAGAAAGCTCATTCCTCAGCCTTTTCCATGCCTCGATCAATAGATATGGTAAGTCAAACTCTCATTTAATCATTTTGCCATTAATTAAAAGTTCATAGTATCTGATGGCTCTCAGTGCCTTTTAGTAGGGTCTTCCGCATAAATATAATCTTCTAAGGCGGTAGCAATATGAATGACGCTATGGCCATCATGATAGTTTCTCAAAGACTTTGACTGTCTATGTGGCTGACAAAATCTTCTTTAGGTAGTTTTGCAGGCAATATGTCCTCCGGGGTACTTACCATCTTTTAGGCTGGAATGAGGTGTCTTAGGTTAGAGCAATTGACTTACTTTCTGATGGAGGGAAGCTATTTAACCGTTTTCCCTGCTCTCTGTGAGTGGGACTCTGATACTCAAGATGGACCGCTATTTAGAAACTGTGTTCTAACTCTATCCCTCTTTAAATAGGATCCCAATGCTTTCAATGGTGCAGAGTACTTTCCCATTACACATCCTACTTGCTGTGCAGTCATATTCCCAGATACTTAACTAGTGTGTAATTGCTGATGTCTGGTCCTCCGGTGTAATCGTCACCCAGGGCGATTGGCCAAGTGGTGCCATTACATCCCAAAACTACAGCAGGATGTCATCTGACATGAGGGCCAATCAGTTGCTTCTTCTAACTCTAGCCCTCTTTAAATAGGAGCCCAATGCTTTCAATGGTGCAGTGTACTTTCCCATTGCACCTCCTACTTGCTGTGCTGTCATATTCACAGACAGTTACCTAGTGTGTAATTGCTGATGTCTGGTCCTCCGGTGTAATCGTCACCCAGGACGATTGGTCACGTGGTGCCATTACTTCACAAAGCTACAGCAGGATGTCATCTGACATGAGGGCCAATCAGTTGCCTAGTACGCAATAGGATACATGTCTCATCGTATAGAAAAGGGAGCAATGTAGACAGGATGCCCAGCTGAAGACTAAGGTGGTGAGATGAAAGGAACTAGGCCATTTTTTGAGACTTATACATTTGTTTAAAGGATTGGTTGATCATAACATTCTGGAGTTCTCTATAGGTTTACTGAGAGGGATGTGCTAAAATGAAGATGTTAGAATCTGTTATTCATAGTTTTTCTTATTCCCACAAACGGTAGCATAAACCTTCCTCCCTTAACGTATCAGATCCCTGACTTGCTATGGTGTACCATAACCTAAAATAATTCCTGTGAAAAGGGTACGCAATCTCTTGGCTGCCAAAGAGATCTTTCTATCTAAGTCCTCATATAGGTGCTAGAGTTGTGTACAGAGTACCAGCAAATGAGGCACAGGATTGAAAGAAGTCTGCTAGGTTGAAATCTAAATTGAGAATATAATTTTTAGTGAGCTTTGGATTTTCACAATATTAGACACGCCATAGTACTAATAATTGACTCTTTATAGAAATCATTTTTTGGTAGTGTTGCATTTGGTTTGGAAGTATTCAAGTTCTAAAAATTGACTGACAGTGGACTTTTCCATCTGCAGAATATACTGAATGACCAGCAGAGGCAGTATTGCAGAGGAATATTTCTCCGCTTGCTGAGAAAAGAAAAAAAAAGAAAGCTCATTCCTCAGCCTTTTCCATGCCTCGATCAATAGATATGGTAAGTCAAACTCTCATTTAATCATTTTGCCATTAATTAAAAGTTCATAGTATCTGATGGCTCTCAGTGCCTTTTAGTGGGGTCTTCCGCATAAATATAATCTTCTAAGGCGGTAGCAATATGAATGACGCTATGGCCATCATGATAGTTTCTCAAAGACTTTGACTGTCTATGTGGCTCACGAAATCTTCTTTAGGTAGTTTTGCAGGCAATATGTCCTCCGGGGTACTTACCATCTTTTAGGCTGGAATGAGGTGTCTTAGGTTAAAGCAATTGACTTACTTTCTGATGGAGGGAAGCTATTTAACCGTTTTCCCTGCTCTCTGTGAGTGGGACTCTGATACTCAAGATGGACCGCTATTTAGAAACTGTGTTCTAACTCTATCCCTCTTTAAATAGGATCCCAATGCTTTCAATGGTGCAGAGTACTTTCCCATTACACATCCTACTTGCTGTGCAGTCATATTCCCAGATACTTAACTAGTGTGTAATTGCTGATGTCTGGTCCTCCGGTGTAATCGTCACCCACGGCGATTGGTCAAGTGGTGCCATTACATCCCAAAACTACAGCAGGATGTCATCTGACATGAGGGCCAATCAGTTGCTTCTTCTAACTCTAGCCCTCTTTAAATAGGAGCCCAATGCTTTCAATGGTGCAGTGTACTTTCCCATTGCACCTCCTACTTGCTGTGCAGTCATATTCACAGATAGTTACCTAGTGTGTAATTGCTGATGTCTGGTCCTACGGTGTAATCGTCACCCAGGACGATTGGTCACGTGGTGCCATTACTTCACAAAGCTACAGCAGGATGTCATCTGACATGAGGGCCAATCAGTTGCCTAGTACGCAATAGGATACATGTCTCATCGTATAGAAAAGGGAGCAATGTAGACAGGATGCCTAGCTGAAGACTAAGGTGGTGAGATGAAAGGAACTAGGCCATTATTTGAGACTTATACATTTGTTTGAAGGATTGGTTGATCATAACATTCTGGAGTTCTCTATAGGTTTACTGAGAGGGATGTGCTAAAATGAAGATGGTAGAATCTGTTATTCATAGTTTTTCTTATTCCCACAAACGGTAGCATAAACCTTCCTCCCTTAACGTATCAGATCCCTGACTTGCTATGGTTTACCATAACCTAAAATAATTCCTGTGAGAAGGGTACGTTATCTCTTGGCTACCAAAGAGATCTTTCTATCTAAGTCCTCATATAGGAGCTAGAGTTGTGTAGAGAGTACCAGCAAATGAGGCACAGGATTGAAAGAAGTCTTCTAGGTTGAAATCTAAATTGAGAATATAATTTTTAGTGAGCTTTGGATTTTCACAATATTAGACACGCCATAGTACTAATAATTGACTCTTTATAGAAATCATTTTTTGGTAGTGTTGCATTTGGTTTGGAAGTATTCAAGTTCTAAAAATTGACTGACAGTGGACTTTTCCATCTGCAGAATATACTGAATGACCAGCAGAGGCAGTATTGCAGAGGAATATTTCTCCGCTTGCTGAGAAAAGAAAAAAAAAGAAAGCTCATTCCTCAGCCTTTTCCATGCCTCGATCAATAGATATGGTAAGTCAAACTCTCATTTAATCATTTTGCCATTAATTAAAAGTTCATAGTATCTGATGGCTCTCAGTGCCTTTTAGTGGGGTCTTCCGCATAAATATAATCTTCTAAGGCGGTAGCAATATGAATGATGCTATGGCCATCATGATAGTTTCTCAAAGACTTTGACTGTCTATGTGGCTCATGAAATCTTCTTTAGGTAGTTTTGCAGGCAATATGTCCTCCGGGGTACTTACCATCTTTTAGGCTGGAATGAGGTGTCTTAGGTTAGAGCAATTGACTTACTTTCTGATGGAGGGAAGCTATTTAACCGTATTCCCTGCTCTCTGTGAGTGGGACTCTGATACTCAAGATGGACCGCTATTTAGAAACTGTGTTCTAACTCTATCCCTCTTTAAATAGGATCCCAATGCTTTCAATGGTGCAGAGTATTTTCCCATTACACATCTTACTTGCTGTGCAGTCATATTCCCAGATACTTAACTAGTGTGTAATTGCTGATGTCTGGTCCTCCGGTGTAATCGTCACCCAGGGCGATTGGCCAAGTGGTGCCATTACATCCCAAAACTACAGCAGGATGTCATCTGACATGAGGGCCAATCAGTTGCTTCTTCTAACTCTAGCCCTCTTTAAATAGGAGCCCAATGCTTTCAATGGTGCAGTGTACTTTCCCATTGCACCTCCTACTTGCTGTGCTGTCATATTCACAGACAGTTACCTAGTGTGTAATTGCTGATGTCTGGTCCTACGGTGTAATCGTCACCCAGGACGATTGGTCACGTGGTGCCATTACTTCACAAAGCTACAGCAGGATGTCATCTGACATGAGGGCCAATTAGTTGCCTAGTACGCAATAGGATACATGTCTCATCGTATAGAAAAGGGAGCAATGTAGACAGGATGCCTAGCTAAAGACTAAGGTGGTGAGATGAAAGGAACTAGGCCATTATTTGAGACTTATACATTTGTTTGAAGGATTGGTTGATCATAACATTCTGGAGTTCTCTATAGGTTTACTGAGAGGGATGTGCTAAAATGAAGATGGTAGAATCTGTTATTCATAGTTTTTCTTATTCCCACAAACGGTAGCATAAACCTTCCTCCCTTAACGTATCAGATCCCTGACTTGCTATGGTGTACCATAACCTAAAATAATTCCTGTGAAAAGGGTACGCAATCTCTTGGCTGCCAAAGAGATCTTTCTATCTAAGTCCTCATATAGGTGCTAGAGTTGTGTACAGAGTACCAGCAAATGAGGCACAGGATTGAAAGAAGTCTGCTAGGTTGAAATCTAAATTGAGAATATAATTTTTAGTGAGCTTTGGATTTTCACAATATTAGACACGCCATAGTACTAATAATTGACTCTTTATAGAAATCATTTTTTGGTAGTGTTGCATTTGGTTTGGAAGTATTCAAGTTCTAAAAATTGACTGACAGTGGACTTTTCCATCTGCAGAATATACTGAATGACCAGCAGAGGCAGTATTGCAGAGGAATATTTCTCCGCTTGCTGAGAAAAGAAAAAAAAAGAAAGCTCATTCCTCAGCCTTTTCCATGCCTCGATCAATAGATATGGTAAGTCAAACTCTCATTTAATCATTTTGCCATTAATTAAAAGTTCATAGTATCTGATGGCTCTCAGTGCCTTTTAGTGGGGTCTTCCGCATAAATATAATCTTCTAAGGCGGTAGCAATATGAATGACGCTATGGCCATCATGATAGTTTCTCAAAGACTTTGACTGTCTATGTGGCTCACGAAATCTTCTTTAGGTAGTTTTGCAGGCAATATGTCCTCCGGGGTACTTACCATCTTTTAGGCTGGAATGAGGTGTCTTAGGTTAAAGCAATTGACTTACTTTCTGATGGAGGGAAGCTATTTAACCGTTTTCCCTGCTCTCTGTGAGTGGGACTCTGATACTCAAGATGGACCGCTATTTAGAAACTGTGTTCTAACTCTATCCCTCTTTAAATAGGATCCCAATGCTTTCAATGGTGCAAAGTACTTTCCCATTACACATCCTACTTGCTGTGCAGTCATATTCCCAGATACTTAACTAGTGTGTAATTGCTGATGTCTGGTCCTCCGGTGTAATCGTCACCCACGGCGATTGGTCAAGTGGTGCCATTACATCCCAAAACTACAGCAGGATGTCATCTGACATGAGGGCCAATCAGTTGCTTCTTCTAACTCTAGCCCTCTTTAAATAGGAGCCCAATGCTTTCAATGGTGCAGTGTACTTTCCCATTGCACCTCCTACTTGCTGTGCAGTCATATTCACAGATAGTTACCTAGTGTGTAATTGCTGATGTCTGGTCCTACGGTGTAATCGTCACCCAGGACGATTGGTCACGTGGTGCCATTACTTCACAAAGCTACAGCAGGATGTCATCTGACATGAGGGCCAATCAGTTGCCTAGTACGCAATAGGATACATGTCTCATCGTATAGAAAAGGGAGCAATGTAGACAGGATGCCCAGCTGAAGACTAAGGTGGTGAGATGAAAGGAACTAGGCCATTTTTTGAGACTTATACATTTGTTTAAAGGATTGGTTGATCATAACATTCTGGAGTTTTCTATAGGTTTACTGAGAGGGATGTGCTAAAATGAAGATGTTAGAATCTGTTATTCATAGTTTTTCTTATTCCCACAAACGGTAGCATAAACCTTCCTCCCTTAACGTATCAGATCCCTGACTTGTTATGGTGTACCATAACCTAAAATAATTCCTGTGAAAAGGGTACGCAATCTCTTGGCTGCCAAAGAGATCTTTCTATCTAAGTCCTCATATAGGTGCTAGAGTTGTGTAGAGAGTACCAGCAAATGAGGCACAGGATTGAAAGAAGTCTGCTAGGTTGAAATCTAAATTGAGAATATAATTTTTAGTGAGCTTTGGATTTTCACAATATTAGACACGCCATAGTACTAATAATTGACTCTTTATAGAAATCATTTTTTGGTAGTGTTGCATTTGGTTTGGAAGTATTAAAGTTCTAAAAATTGACTGACAGTGGACTTTTCCATCTGCAGAATATACTGAATGACCAGCAGAGGCAGTATTGCAGAGGAATATTTCTCCGCTTGCTGAGAAAAGAAAAAAAAAGAAAGCTCATTCCTCAGCCTTTTCCATGCCTCGATCAATAGATATGGTAAGTCAAACTCTCATTTAATCATTTTGCCATTAATTAAAAGTTCATAGTATCTGATGGCTCTCAGTGCCTTTTAGTAGGGTCTTCCGCATAAATATAATCTTCTAAGGCGGTAGCAATATGAATGACGCTATGGCCATCATGATAGTTTCTCAAAGACTTTGACTGTCTATGTGGCTGACAAAATCTTCTTTAGGTAGTTTTGCAGGCAATATGTCCTCCGGGGTACTTACCATCTTTTAGGCTGGAATGAGGTGTCTTAGGTTAGAGCAATTGACTTACTTTCTGATGGAGGGAAGCTATTTAACCGTTTTCCCTGCTCTCTGTGAGTGGGACTCTGATACTCAAGATGGACCGCTATTTAGAAACTGTGTTCTAACTCTATCCCTCTTTAAATAGGATCCCAATGCTTTCAATGGTGCAGAGTACTTTCCCATTACACATCCTACTTGCTGTGCAGTCATATTCCCAGATACTTAACTAGTGTGTAATTGCTGATGTCTGGTCCTCCGGTGTAATCGTCACCCAGGGCGATTGGCCAAGTGGTGCCATTACATCCCAAAACTACAGCAGGATGTCATCTGACATGAGGGCCAATCAGTTGCTTCTTCTAACTCTAGCCCTCTTTAAATAGGAGCCCAATGCTTTCAATGGTGCAGTGTACTTTCCCATTGCACCTCCTACTTGCTGTGCTGTCATATTCACAGACAGTTACCTAGTGTGTAATTGCTGATGTCTGGTCCTCCGGTGTAATCGTCACCCAGGACGATTGGTCACGTGGTGCCATTACTTCACAAAGCTACAGCAGGATGTCATCTGACATGAGGGCCAATCAGTTGCCTAGTACGCAATAGGATACATGTCTCATCGTATAGAAAAGGGAGCAATGTAGACAGGATGCCCAGCTGAAGACTAAGGTGGTGAGATGAAAGGAACTAGGCCATTTTTTGAGACTTATACATTTGTTTAAAGGATTGGTTGATCATAACATTCTGGAGTTCTCTATAGGTTTACTGAGAGGGATGTGCTAAAATGAAGATGTTAGAATCTGTTATTCATAGTTTTTCTTATTCCCACAAACGGTAGCATAAACCTTCCTCCCTTAACGTATCAGATCCCTGACTTGCTATGGTGTACCATAACCTAAAATAATTCCTGTGAAAAGGGTACGCAATCTCTTGGCTGCCAAAGAGATCTTTCTATCTAAGTCCTCATATAGGTGCTAGAGTTGTGTACAGAGTACCAGCAAATGAGGCACAGGATTGAAAGAAGTCTGCTAGGTTGAAATCTAAATTGAGAATATAATTTTTAGTGAGCTTTGGATTTTCACAATATTAGACACGCCATAGTACTAATAATTGACTCTTTATAGAAATCATTTTTTGGTAGTGTTGCATTTGGTTTGGAAGTATTCAAGTTCTAAAAATTGACTGACAGTGGACTTTTCCATCTGCAGAATATACTGAATGACCAGCAGAGGCAGTATTGCAGAGGAATATTTCTCCGCTTGCTGAGAAAAGAAAAAAAAAGAAAGCTCATTCCTCAGCCTTTTCCATGCCTCGATCAATAGATATGGTAAGTCAAACTCTCATTTAATCATTTTGCCATTAATTAAAAGTTCATAGTATCTGATGGCTCTCAGTGCCTTTTAGTGGGGTCTTCCGCATAAATATAATCTTCTAAGGCGGTAGCAATATGAATGACGCTATGGCCATCATGATAGTTTCTCAAAGACTTTGACTGTCTATGTGGCTCACGAAATCTTCTTTAGGTAGTTTTGCAGGCAATATGTCCTCCGGGGTACTTACCATCTTTTAGGCTGGAATGAGGTGTCTTAGGTTAAAGCAATTGACTTACTTTCTGATGGAGGGAAGCTATTTAACCGTTTTCCCTGCTCTCTGTGAGTGGGACTCTGATACTCAAGATGGACCGCTATTTAGAAACTGTGTTCTAACTCTATCCCTCTTTAAATAGGATCCCAATGCTTTCAATGGTGCAGAGTACTTTCCCATTACACATCCTACTTGCTGTGCAGTCATATTCCCAGATACTTAACTAGTGTGTAATTGCTGATGTCTGGTCCTCCGGTGTAATCGTCACCCACGGCGATTGGTCAAGTGGTGCCATTACATCCCAAAACTACAGCAGGATGTCATCTGACATGAGGGCCAATCAGTTGCTTCTTCTAACTCTAGCCCTCTTTAAATAGGAGCCCAATGCTTTCAATGGTGCAGTGTACTTTCCCATTGCACCTCCTACTTGCTGTGCAGTCATATTCACAGATAGTTACCTAGTGTGTAATTGCTGATGTCTGGTCCTACGGTGTAATCGTCACCCAGGACGATTGGTCACGTGGTGCCATTACTTCACAAAGCTACAGCAGGATGTCATCTGACATGAGGGCCAATCAGTTGCCTAGTACGCAATAGGATACATGTCTCATCGTATAGAAAAGGGAGCAATGTAGACAGGATGCCTAGCTGAAGACTAAGGTGGTGAGATGAAAGGAACTAGGCCATTATTTGAGACTTATACATTTGTTTGAAGGATTGGTTGATCATAACATTCTGGAGTTCTCTATAGGTTTACTGAGAGGGATGTGCTAAAATGAAGATGGTAGAATCTGTTATTCATAGTTTTTCTTATTCCCACAAACGGTAGCATAAACCTTCCTCCCTTAACGTATCAGATCCCTGACTTGCTATGGTTTACCATAACCTAAAATAATTCCTGTGAGAAGGGTACGTTATCTCTTGGCTACCAAAGAGATCTTTCTATCTAAGTCCTCATATAGGAGCTAGAGTTGTGTAGAGAGTACCAGCAAATGAGGCACAGGATTGAAAGAAGTCTTCTAGGTTGAAATCTAAATTGAGAATATAATTTTTAGTGAGCTTTGGATTTTCACAATATTAGACACGCCATAGTACTAATAATTGACTCTTTATAGAAATCATTTTTTGGTAGTGTTGCATTTGGTTTGGAAGTATTCAAGTTCTAAAAATTGACTGACAGTGGACTTTTCCATCTGCAGAATATACTGAATGACCAGCAGAGGCAGTATTGCAGAGGAATATTTCTCCGCTTGCTGAGAAAAGAAAAAAAAAGAAAGCTCATTCCTCAGCCTTTTCCATGCCTCGATCAATAGATATGGTAAGTCAAACTCTCATTTAATCATTTTGCCATTAATTAAAAGTTCATAGTATCTGATGGCTCTCAGTGCCTTTTAGTGGGGTCTTCCGCATAAATATAATCTTCTAAGGCGGTAGCAATATGAATGACGCTATGGCCATCATGATAGTTTCTCAAAGACTTTGACTGTCTATGTGGCTCACGAAATCTTCTTTAGGTAGTTTTGCAGGCAATATGTCCTCCGGGGTACTTACCATCTTTTAGGCTGGAATGAGGTGTCTTAGGTTAAAGCAATTGACTTACTTTCTGATGGAGGGAAGCTATTTAACCGTTTTCCCTGCTCTCTGTGAGTGGGACTCTGATACTCAAGATGGACCGCTATTTAGAAACTGTGTTCTAACTCTATCCCTCTTTAAATAGGATCCCAATGCTTTCAATGGTGCAGAGTACTTTCCCATTACACATCCTACTTGCTGTGCAGTCATATTCCCAGATACTTAACTAGTGTGTAATTGCTGATGTCTGGTCCTCCGGTGTAATCGTCACCCACGGCGATTGGTCAAGTGGTGCCATTACATCCCAAAACTACAGCAGGATGTCATCTGACATGAGGGCCAATCAGTTGCTTCTTCTAACTCTAGCCCTCTTTAAATAGGAGCCCAATGCTTTCAATGGTGCAGTGTACTTTCCCATTGCACCTCCTACTTGCTGTGCAGTCATATTCACAGATAGTTACCTAGTGTGTAATTGCTGATGTCTGGTCCTACGGTGTAATCGTCACCCAGGACGATTGGTCACGTGGTGCCATTACTTCACAAAGCTACAGCAGGATGTCATCTGACATGAGGGCCAATCAGTTGCCTAGTACGCAATAGGATACATGTCTCATCGTATAGAAAAGGGAGCAATGTAGACAGGATGCCTAGCTGAAGACTAAGGTGGTGAGATGAAAGGAACTAGGCCATTATTTGAGACTTATACATTTGTTTGAAGGATTGGTTGATCATAACATTCTGGAGTTCTCTATAGGTTTACTGAGAGGGATGTGCTAAAATGAAGATGGTAGAATCTGTTATTCATAGTTTTTCTTATTCCCACAAACGGTAGCATAAACCTTCCTCCCTTAACGTATCAGATCCCTGACTTGCTATGGTTTACCATAACCTAAAATAATTCCTGTGAGAAGGGTACGTTATCTCTTGGCTACCAAAGAGATCTTTCTATCTAAGTCCTCATATAGGAGCTAGAGTTGTGTAGAGAGTACCAGCAAATGAGGCACAGGATTGAAAGAAGTCTTCTAGGTTGAAATCTAAATTGAGAATATAATTTTTAGTGAGCTTTGGATTTTCACAATATTAGACACGCCATAGTACTAATAATTGACTCTTTATAGAAATCATTTTTTGGTAGTGTTGCATTTGGTTTGGAAGTATTCAAGTTCTAAAAATTGACTGACAGTGGACTTTTCCATCTGCAGAATATACTGAATGACCAGCAGAGGCAGTATTGCAGAGGAATATTTCTCCGCTTGCTGAGAAAAGAAAAAAAAAGAAAGCTCATTCCTCAGCCTTTTCCATGCCTCGATCAATAGATATGGTAAGTCAAACTCTCATTTAATCATTTTGCCATTAATTAAAAGTTCATAGTATCTGATGGCTCTCAGTGCCTTTTAGTGGGGTCTTCCGCATAAATATAATCTTCTAAGGCGGTAGCAATATGAATGATGCTATGGCCATCATGATAGTTTCTCAAAGACTTTGACTGTCTATGTGGCTCATGAAATCTTCTTTAGGTAGTTTTGCAGGCAATATGTCCTCCGGGGTACTTACCATCTTTTAGGCTGGAATGAGGTGTCTTAGGTTAGAGCAATTGACTTACTTTCTGATGGAGGGAAGCTATTTAACCGTATTCCCTGCTCTCTGTGAGTGGGACTCTGATACTCAAGATGGACCGCTATTTAGAAACTGTGTTCTAACTCTATCCCTCTTTAAATAGGATCCCAATGCTTTCAATGGTGCAGAGTATTTTCCCATTACACATCTTACTTGCTGTGCAGTCATATTCCCAGATACTTAACTAGTGTGTAATTGCTGATGTCTGGTCCTCCGGTGTAATCGTCACCCAGGGCGATTGGCCAAGTGGTGCCATTACATCCCAAAACTACAGCAGGATGTCATCTGACATGAGGGCCAATCAGTTGCTTCTTCTAACTCTAGCCCTCTTTAAATAGGAGCCCAATGCTTTCAATGGTGCAGTGTACTTTCCCATTGCACCTCCTACTTGCTGTGCTGTCATATTCACAGACAGTTACCTAGTGTGTAATTGCTGATGTCTGGTCCTACGGTGTAATCGTCACCCAGGACGATTGGTCACGTGGTGCCATTACTTCACAAAGCTACAGCAGGATGTCATCTGACATGAGGGCCAATTAGTTGCCTAGTACGCAATAGGATACATGTCTCATCGTATAGAAAAGGGAGCAATGTAGACAGGATGCCTAGCTAAAGACTAAGGTGGTGAGATGAAAGGAACTAGGCCATTATTTGAGACTTATACATTTGTTTGAAGGATTGGTTGATCATAACATTCTGGAGTTCTCTATAGGTTTACTGAGAGGGATGTGCTAAAATGAAGATGGTAGAATCTGTTATTCATAGTTTTTCTTATTCCCACAAACGGTAGCATAAACCTTCCTCCCTTAACGTATCAGATCCCTGACTTGCTATGGTGTACCATAACCTAAAATAATTCCTGTGAAAAGGGTACGCAATCTCTTGGCTGCCAAAGAGATCTTTCTATCTAAGTCCTCATATAGGTGCTAGAGTTGTGTACAGAGTACCAGCAAATGAGGCACAGGATTGAAAGAAGTCTGCTAGGTTGAAATCTAAATTGAGAATATAATTTTTAGTGAGCTTTGGATTTTCACAATATTAGACACGCCATAGTACTAATAATTGACTCTTTATAGAAATCATTTTTTGGTAGTGTTGCATTTGGTTTGGAAGTATTCAAGTTCTAAAAATTGACTGACAGTGGACTTTTCCATCTGCAGAATATACTGAATGACCAGCAGAGGCAGTATTGCAGAGGAATATTTCTCCGCTTGCTGAGAAAAGAAAAAAAAAGAAAGCTCATTCCTCAGCCTTTTCCATGCCTCGATCAATAGATATGGTAAGTCAAACTCTCATTTAATCATTTTGCCATTAATTAAAAGTTCATAGTATCTGATGGCTCTCAGTGCCTTTTAGTGGGGTCTTCCGCATAAATATAATCTTCTAAGGCGGTAGCAATATGAATGACGCTATGGCCATCATGATAGTTTCTCAAAGACTTTGACTGTCTATGTGGCTCACGAAATCTTCTTTAGGTAGTTTTGCAGGCAATATGTCCTCCGGGGTACTTACCATCTTTTAGGCTGGAATGAGGTGTCTTAGGTTAAAGCAATTGACTTACTTTCTGATGGAGGGAAGCTATTTAACCGTTTTCCCTGCTCTCTGTGAGTGGGACTCTGATACTCAAGATGGACCGCTATTTAGAAACTGTGTTCTAACTCTATCCCTCTTTAAATAGGATCCCAATGCTTTCAATGGTGCAAAGTACTTTCCCATTACACATCCTACTTGCTGTGCAGTCATATTCCCAGATACTTAACTAGTGTGTAATTGCTGATGTCTGGTCCTCCGGTGTAATCGTCACCCACGGCGATTGGTCAAGTGGTGCCATTACATCCCAAAACTACAGCAGGATGTCATCTGACATGAGGGCCAATCAGTTGCTTCTTCTAACTCTAGCCCTCTTTAAATAGGAGCCCAATGCTTTCAATGGTGCAGTGTACTTTCCCATTGCACCTCCTACTTGCTGTGCAGTCATATTCACAGATAGTTACCTAGTGTGTAATTGCTGATGTCTGGTCCTACGGTGTAATCGTCACCCAGGACGATTGGTCACGTGGTGCCATTACTTCACAAAGCTACAGCAGGATGTCATCTGACATGAGGGCCAATCAGTTGCCTAGTACGCAATAGGATACATGTCTCATCGTATAGAAAAGGGAGCAATGTAGACAGGATGCCCAGCTGAAGACTAAGGTGGTGAGATGAAAGGAACTAGGCCATTTTTTGAGACTTATACATTTGTTTAAAGGATTGGTTGATCATAACATTCTGGAGTTTTCTATAGGTTTACTGAGAGGGATGTGCTAAAATGAAGATGTTAGAATCTGTTATTCATAGTTTTTCTTATTCCCACAAACGGTAGCATAAACCTTCCTCCCTTAACGTATCAGATCCCTGACTTGTTATGGTGTACCATAACCTAAAATAATTCCTGTGAAAAGGGTACGCAATCTCTTGGCTGCCAAAGAGATCTTTCTATCTAAGTCCTCATATAGGTGCTAGAGTTGTGTAGAGAGTACCAGCAAATGAGGCACAGGATTGAAAGAAGTCTGCTAGGTTGAAATCTAAATTGAGAATATAATTTTTAGTGAGCTTTGGATTTTCACAATATTAGACACGCCATAGTACTAATAATTGACTCTTTATAGAAATCATTTTTTGGTAGTGTTGCATTTGGTTTGGAAGTATTAAAGTTCTAAAAATTGACTGACAGTGGACTTTTCCATCTGCAGAATATACTGAATGACCAGCAGAGGCAGTATTGCAGAGGAATATTTCTCCGCTTGCTGAGAAAAGAAAAAAAAAGAAAGCTCATTCCTCAGCCTTTTCCATGCCTCGATCAATAGATATGGTAAGTCAAACTCTCATTTAATCATTTTGCCATTAATTAAAAGTTCATAGTATCTGATGGCTCTCAGTGCCTTTTAGTAGGGTCTTCCGCATAAATATAATCTTCTAAGGCGGTAGCAATATGAATGACGCTATGGCCATCATGATAGTTTCTCAAAGACTTTGACTGTCTATGTGGCTGACAAAATCTTCTTTAGGTAGTTTTGCAGGCAATATGTCCTCCGGGGTACTTACCATCTTTTAGGCTGGAATGAGGTGTCTTAGGTTAAAGCAATTGACTTACTTTCTGATGGAGGGAAGCTATTTAACCGTTTTCCCTGCTCTCTGTGAGTGGGACTCTGATACTCAAGATGGACCGCTATTTAGAAACTGTGTTCTAACTCTATCCCTCTTTAAATAGGATCCCAATGCTTTCAATGGTGCAGAGTACTTTCCCATTACACATCCTACTTGCTGTGCAGTCATATTCCCAGATACTTAACTAGTGTGTAATTGCTGATGTCTGGTCCTCCGGTGTAATCGTCACCCAGGGCGATTGGCCAAGTGGTGCCATTACATCCCAAAACTACAGCAGGATGTCATCTGACATGAGGGCCAATCAGTTGCTTCTTCTAACTCTAGCCCTCTTTAAATAGGAGCCCAATGCTTTCAATGGTGCAGTGTACTTTCCCATTGCACCTCCTACTTGCTGTGCTGTCATATTCACAGACAGTTACCTAGTGTGTAATTGCTGATGTCTGGTCCTCCGGTGTAATCGTCACCCAGGACGATTGGTCACGTGGTGCCATTACTTCACAAAGCTACAGCAGGATGTCATCTGACATGAGGGCCAATCAGTTGCCTAGTACGCAATAGGATACATGTCTCATCGTATAGAAAAGGGAGCAATGTAGACAGGATGCCCAGCTGAAGACTAAGGTGGTGAGATGAAAGGAACTAGGCCATTTTTTGAGACTTATACATTTGTTTAAAGGATTGGTTGATCATAACATTCTGGAGTTCTCTATAGGTTTACTGAGAGGGATGTGCTAAAATGAAGATGTTAGAATCTGTTATTCATAGTTTTTCTTATTCCCACAAACGGTAGCATAAACCTTCCTCCCTTAACGTATCAGATCCCTGACTTGCTATGGTGTACCATAACCTAAAATAATTCCTGTGAAAAGGGTACGCAATCTCTTGGCTGCCAAAGAGATCTTTCTATCTAAGTCCTCATATAGGTGCTAGAGTTGTGTACAGAGTACCAGCAAATGAGGCACAGGATTGAAAGAAGTCTGCTAGGTTGAAATCTAAATTGAGAATATAATTTTTAGTGAGCTTTGGATTTTCACAATATTAGACACGCCATAGTACTAATAATTGACTCTTTATAGAAATCATTTTTTGGTAGTGTTGCATTTGGTTTGGAAGTATTCAAGTTCTAAAAATTGACTGACAGTGGACTTTTCCATCTGCAGAATATACTGAATGACCAGCAGAGGCAGTATTGCAGAGGAATATTTCTCCGCTTGCTGAGAAAAGAAAAAAAAAGAAAGCTCATTCCTCAGCCTTTTCCATGCCTCGATCAATAGATATGGTAAGTCAAACTCTCATTTAATCATTTTGCCATTAATTAAAAGTTCATAGTATCTGATGGCTCTCAGTGCCTTTTAGTGGGGTCTTCCGCATAAATATAATCTTCTAAGGCGGTAGCAATATGAATGACGCTATGGCCATCATGATAGTTTCTCAAAGACTTTGACTGTCTATGTGGCTCACGAAATCTTCTTTAGGTAGTTTTGCAGGCAATATGTCCTCCGGGGTACTTACCATCTTTTAGGCTGGAATGAGGTGTCTTAGGTTAAAGCAATTGACTTACTTTCTGATGGAGGGAAGCTATTTAACCGTTTTCCCTGCTCTCTGTGAGTGGGACTCTGATACTCAAGATGGACCGCTATTTAGAAACTGTGTTCTAACTCTATCCCTCTTTAAATAGGATCCCAATGCTTTCAATGGTGCAGAGTACTTTCCCATTACACATCCTACTTGCTGTGCAGTCATATTCCCAGATACTTAACTAGTGTGTAATTGCTGATGTCTGGTCCTCCGGTGTAATCGTCACCCACGGCGATTGGTCAAGTGGTGCCATTACATCCCAAAACTACAGCAGGATGTCATCTGACATGAGGGCCAATCAGTTGCTTCTTCTAACTCTAGCCCTCTTTAAATAGGAGCCCAATGCTTTCAATGGTGCAGTGTACTTTCCCATTGCACCTCCTACTTGCTGTGCAGTCATATTCACAGATAGTTACCTAGTGTGTAATTGCTGATGTCTGGTCCTACGGTGTAATCGTCACCCAGGACGATTGGTCACGTGGTGCCATTACTTCACAAAGCTACAGCAGGATGTCATCTGACATGAGGGCCAATCAGTTGCCTAGTACGCAATAGGATACATGTCTCATCGTATAGAAAAGGGAGCAATGTAGACAGGATGCCTAGCTGAAGACTAAGGTGGTGAGATGAAAGGAACTAGGCCATTATTTGAGACTTATACATTTGTTTGAAGGATTGGTTGATCATAACATTCTGGAGTTCTCTATAGGTTTACTGAGAGGGATGTGCTAAAATGAAGATGGTAGAATCTGTTATTCATAGTTTTTCTTATTCCCACAAACGGTAGCATAAACCTTCCTCCCTTAACGTATCAGATCCCTGACTTGCTATGGTTTACCATAACCTAAAATAATTCCTGTGAGAAGGGTACGTTATCTCTTGGCTACCAAAGAGATCTTTCTATCTAAGTCCTCATATAGGAGCTAGAGTTGTGTAGAGAGTACCAGCAAATGAGGCACAGGATTGAAAGAAGTCTTCTAGGTTGAAATCTAAATTGAGAATATAATTTTTAGTGAGCTTTGGATTTTCACAATATTAGACACGCCATAGTACTAATAATTGACTCTTTATAGAAATCATTTTTTGGTAGTGTTGCATTTGGTTTGGAAGTATTCAAGTTCTAAAAATTGACTGACAGTGGACTTTTCCATCTGCAGAATATACTGAATGACCAGCAGAGGCAGTATTGCAGAGGAATATTTCTCCGCTTGCTGAGAAAAGAAAAAAAAAGAAAGCTCATTCCTCAGCCTTTTCCATGCCTCGATCAATAGATATGGTAAGTCAAACTCTCATTTAATCATTTTGCCATTAATTAAAAGTTCATAGTATCTGATGGCTCTCAGTGCCTTTTAGTGGGATCTTCCGCATAAATATAATCTTCTAAGGCGGTAGCAATATGAATGACGCTATGGCCATCATGATAGTTTCTCAAAGACTTTGACTGTCTATGTGGCTCATGAAATCTTCTTTAGGTAGTTTTGCAGGCAATATGTCCTCCGGGGTACTTACCATCTTTTAGGCTGGAATGAGGTGTCTTAGGTTAGAGCAATTGACTTACTTTCTGATGGAGGGAAGCTATTTAACCGTATTCCCTGCTCTCTGTGAGTGGGACTCTGATACTCAAGATGGACCGCTATTTAGAAACTGTGTTCTAACTCTATCCCTCTTTAAATAGGATCCCAATGCTTTCAATGGTGCAGAGTATTTTCCCATTACACATCTTACTTGCTGTGCAGTCATATTCCCAGATACTTAACTAGTGTGTAATTGCTGATGTCTGGTCCTCCGGTGTAATCGTCACCCAGGGCGATTGGCCAAGTGGTGCCATTACATCCCAAAACTACAGCAGGATGTCATCTGACATGAGGGCCAATCAGTTGCTTCTTCTAACTCTAGCCCTCTTTAAATAGGAGCCCAATGCTTTCAATGGTGCAGTGTACTTTCCCATTGCACCTCCTACTTGCTGTGCTGTCATATTCACAGACAGTTACCTAGTGTGTAATTGCTGATGTCTGGTCCTACGGTGTAATCGTCACCCAGGACGATTGGTCACGTGGTGCCATTACTTCACAAAGCTACAGCAGGATGTCATCTGACATGAGGGCCAATTAGTTGCCTAGTACGCAATAGGATACATGTCTCATCGTATAGAAAAGGGAGCAATGTAGACAGGATGCCTAGCTGAAGACTAAGGTGGTGAGATGAAAGGAACTAGGCCATTATTTGAGACTTATACATTTGTTTGAAGGATTGGTTGATCATAACATTCTGGAGTTCTCTATAGGTTTACTGAGAGGGATGTGCTAAAATGAAGATGGTAGAATCTGTTATTCATAGTTTTTCTTATTCCCACAAACGGTAGCATAAACCTTCCTCCCTTAACGTATCAGATCCCTGACTTGCTATGGTGTACCATAACCTAAAATAATTCCTGTGAAAAGGGTACGCAATCTCTTGGCTGCCAAAGAGATCTTTCTATCTAAGTCCTCATATAGGTGCTAGAGTTGTGTACAGAGTACCAGCAAATGAGGCACAGGATTGAAAGAAGTCTGCTAGGTTGAAATCTAAATTGAGAATATAATTTTTAGTGAGCTTTGGATTTTCACAATATTAGACACGCCATAGTACTAATAATTGACTCTTTATAGAAATCATTTTTTGGTAGTGTTGCATTTGGTTTGGAAGTATTCAAGTTCTAAAAATTGACTGACAGTGGACTTTTCCATCTGCAGAATATACTGAATGACCAGCAGAGGCAGTATTGCAGAGGAATATTTCTCCGCTTGCTGAGAAAAGAAAAAAAAAGAAAGCTCATTCCTCAGCCTTTTCCATGCCTCGATCAATAGATATGGTAAGTCAAACTCTCATTTAATCATTTTGCCATTAATTAAAAGTTCATAGTATCTGATGGCTCTCAGTGCCTTTTAGTGGGGTCTTCCGCATAAATATAATCTTCTAAGGCGGTAGCAATATGAATGACGCTATGGCCATCATGATAGTTTCTCAAAGACTTTGACTGTCTATGTGGCTCACGAAATCTTCTTTAGGTAGTTTTGCAGGCAATATGTCCTCCGGGGTACTTACCATCTTTTAGGCTGGAATGAGGTGTCTTAGGTTAAAGCAATTGACTTACTTTCTGATGGAGGGAAGCTATTTAACCGTTTTCCCTGCTCTCTGTGAGTGGGACTCTGATACTCAAGATGGACCGCTATTTAGAAACTGTGTTCTAACTCTATCCCTCTTTAAATAGGATCCCAATGCTTTCAATGGTGCAAAGTACTTTCCCATTACACATCCTACTTGCTGTGCAGTCATATTCCCAGATACTTAACTAGTGTGTAATTGCTGATGTCTGGTCCTCCGGTGTAATCGTCACCCACGGCGATTGGTCAAGTGGTGCCATTACATCCCAAAACTACAGCAGGATGTCATCTGACATGAGGGCCAATCAGTTGCTTCTTCTAACTCTAGCCCTCTTTAAATAGGAGCCCAATGCTTTCAATGGTGCAGTGTACTTTCCCATTGCACCTCCTACTTGCTGTGCAGTCATATTCACAGATAGTTACCTAGTGTGTAATTGCTGATGTCTGGTCCTACGGTGTAATCGTCACCCAGGACGATTGGTCACGTGGTGCCATTACTTCACAAAGCTACAGCAGGATGTCATCTGACATGAGGGCCAATCAGTTGCCTAGTACGCAATAGGATACATGTCTCATCGTATAGAAAAGGGAGCAATGTAGACAGGATGCCTAGCTGAAGACTAAGGTGGTGAGATGAAAGGAACTAGGCCATTATTTGAGACTTATACATTTGTTTGAAGGATTGGTTGATCATAACATTCTGGAGTTCTCTATAGGTTTACTGAGAGGGATGTGCTAAAATGAAGATGGTAGAATCTGTTATTCATAGTTTTTCTTATTCCCACAAACGGTAGCATAAACCTTCCTCCCTTAACGTATCAGATCCCTGACTTGCTATGGTTTACCATAACCTAAAATAATTCCTGTGAGAAGGGTACGTTATCTCTTGGCTACCAAAGAGATCTTTCTATCTAAGTCCTCATATAGGAGCTAGAGTTGTGTAGAGAGTACCAGCAAATGAGGCACAGGATTGAAAGAAGTCTTCTAGGTTGAAATCTAAATTGAGAATATAATTTTTAGTGAGCTTTGGATTTTCACAATATTAGACACGCCATAGTACTAATAATTGACTCTTTATAGAAATCATTTTTTGGTAGTGTTGCATTTGGTTTGGAAGTATTCAAGTTCTAAAAATTGACTGACAGTGGACTTTTCCATCTGCAGAATATACTGAATGACCAGCAGAGGCAGTATTGCAGAGGAATATTTCTCCGCTTGCTGAGAAAAGAAAAAAAAAGAAAGCTCATTCCTCAGCCTTTTCCATGCCTCGATCAATAGATATGGTAAGTCAAACTCTCATTTAATCATTTTGCCATTAATTAAAAGTTCATAGTATCTGATGGCTCTCAGTGCCTTTTAGTGGGGTCTTCCGCATAAATATAATCTTCTAAGGCGGTAGCAATATGAATGACGCTATGGCCATCATGATAGTTTCTCAAAGACTTTGACTGTCTATGTGGCTCATGAAATCTTCTTTAGGTAGTTTTGCAGGCAAAATGTCCTCCGGGGTACTTACCATCTTTTAGGCTGGAATGAGGTGTCTTAGGTTAGAGCAATTGACTTACTTTCTGATGGAGGGAAGCTATTTAACCGTATTCCCTGCTCTCTGTGAGTGGGACTCTGATACTCAAGATGGACCGCTATTTAGAAACTGTGTTCTAACTCTATCCCTCTTTAAATAGGATCCCAATGCTTTCAATGGTGCAGAGTATTTTCCCATTACACATCTTACTTGCTGTGCAGTCATATTCCCAGATACTTAACTAGTGTGTAATTGCTGATGTCTGGTCCTCCGGTGTAATCGTCACCCAGGGCGATTGGCCAAGTGGTGCCATTACATCCCAAAACTACAGCAGGATGTCATCTGACATGAGGGCCAATCAGTTGCTTCTTCTAACTCTAGCCCTCTTTAAATAGGAGCCCAATGCTTTCAATGGTGCAGTGTACTTTCCCATTGCACCTCCTACTTGCTGTGCTGTCATATTCACAGACAGTTACCTAGTGTGTAATTGCTGATGTCTGGTCCTACGGTGTAATCGTCACCCAGGACGATTGGTCACGTGGTGCCATTACTTCACAAAGCTACAGCAGGATGTCATCTGACATGAGGGCCAATTAGTTGCCTAGTACGCAATAGGATACATGTCTCATCGTATAGAAAAGGGAGCAATGTAGACAGGATGCCTAGCTGAAGACTAAGGTGGTGAGATGAAAGGAACTAGGCCATTATTTGAGACTTATACATTTGTTTGAAGGATTGGTTGATCATAACATTCTGGAGTTCTCTATAGGTTTACTGAGAGGGATGTGCTAAAA
Organism: Lissotriton vulgaris; assembly: GCF_964263255.1. Lineage (NCBI taxonomy): Eukaryota > Metazoa > Chordata > Amphibia > Caudata > Salamandridae > Lissotriton > Lissotriton vulgaris. The sequence goes on along the minus strand of NC_141693.1, from coordinate 936,268,412 downwards.
TGAAGATGGTAGAATCTGTTATTCATAGTTTTTCTTATTCCCACAAACGGTAGCATAAACCTTCCTCCCTTAACGTATCAGATCCCTGACTTGCTATGGTTTACCATAACCTAAAATAATTCCTGTGAGAAGGGTACGTTATCTCTTGGCTACCAAAGAGATCTGTCTATCTAAGTCCTCATATAGGAGCTAGAGTTGTGTAGAGAGTACCAGCAAATGAGGCACAGGATTGAAAGAAGTCTTCTAGGTTGAAATCTAAATTGAGAATATAATTTTTAGTGAGCTTTGGATTTTCACAATATTAGACACGCCATAGTACTAATAATTGACTCTTTATAGAAATCATTTTTTGGTAGTGTTGCATTTGGTTTGGAAGTATTCAAGTTCTAAAAATTGACTAACAGTGGACTTTTCCATCTGCAGAATATACTGAATGACCAGCAGAGGCAGTATTGCAGAGAAATATTTCTCCGCTTGCTGAGAAAAGAAAAAAAAAAGAAAGCTCATTCCTCAGCCTTTTCCATGCCTCGATCAATAGATATGGTAAGTCAAACTCTAATTTAATCATTTTGCCATTAATTAAAAGTTCATAGTATCTGATGGCTCTCAGTGCCTTTTAGTGGGGTCTTCCGCATAAATATAATCTTCTAAGACGGTAGCAATATGAATGACGCTATGGCCATCATGATAGTTTCTCAAAGACTTTGACTGTCTATGTGGCTGACAAAATCTTCTTTAGGTAGTTTTGCAGGCAATATGTCCTCCGGGGTACTTACCATCTTTTAGGCTGGAATGAGGTGTCTTAGGTTAGAGCAATTGACTTACTTTCTGATGGAGGGAAGCTATTTAACCGTTTTCCCTGCTCTCTGTGAGTGGGACTCTGATACTCAAGATGGACCGCTATTTAGAAACTGTGTTCTAACTCTATCCCTCTTTAAATAGGATCCCAATGCTTTCAATGGTGCAGAGTATTTTCCCATTACACATCCTACTTGCTGTGCAGTCATATTCCCAGATACTTAACTAGTGTGTAATTGCTGATGTCTGGTCCTCCGGTGTAATCGTCACCCAGGGCGATTGGCCAAGTGGTGCCATTACATCCCAAAACTACAGCAGGATGTCATCTGACATGAGGGCCAATCAGTTGCTTCTTCTAACTCTAGCCCTCTTTAAATAGGAGCCCAATGCTTTCAATGGTGCAGTGTACTTTCCCATTGCACCTCCTACTTGCTGTGCTGTCATATTCACAGACAGTTACCTAGTGTGTAATTGCTGATGTCTGGTCCTCCGGTGTAATCGTCACCCAGGACGATTGGTCACGTGGTGCCATTACTTCACAAAGCTACAGCAGGATGTCATCTGACATGAGGGCCAATTAGTTGCCTAGTACGCAATAGGATACATGTCTCATCGTATAGAAAAGGGAGCAATGTAGACAGGATGCCCAGCTGAAGACTAAGGTGGTGAGATGAAAGGAACTAGGCCATTTTTTGAGACTTATACATTTGTTTAAAGGATTGGTTGATCATACCATTCTGGAGTTCTCTATAGGTTTACTGAGAGGGATGTGCTAAAATGAAGATGTTAGAATCTGTTATTCATAGTTTTTCTTATTCCCACAAACGGTAGCATAAACCTTCCTCCCTTAACGTATCAGATCCCTGACTTGCTATGGTGTACCATAACCTAAAATAATTCCTGTGAAAAGGGTACGCAATCTCTTGGCTGCCAAAGAGATCTTTCTATCTAAGTCCTCATATAGGTGCTAGAGTTGTGTACAGAGTACCAGCAAATGAGGCACAGGATTGAAAGAAGTCTGCTAGGTTGAAATCTAAATTGAGAATATAATTTTTAGTGAGCTTTGGATTTTCACAATATTAGACACGCCATAGTACTAATAATTGACTCTTTATAGAAATCATTTTTTGGTAGTGTTGCATTTGGTTTGGAAGTATTCAAGTTCTAAAAATTGACTGACAGTGGACTTTTCCTATCTGCAGAATATACTGAATGACCAGCAGAGGCAGTATTGCAGAGGAATATTTCTCCGCTTGCTGAGAAAAGAAAAAAAAAGAAAGCTCATTCCTCAGCCTTTTCCATGCCTCGATCAATAGATATGGTAAGTCAAACTCTCATTTAATCATTTTGCCATTAATTAAAAGTTCATAGTATCTGATGGCTCTCAGTGCCTTTTAGTGGGATCTTCCGCATAAATATAATCTTCTAAGGCGGTAGCAATATGAATGACGCTATGGCCATCATGATAGTTTCTCAAAGACTTTGACTGTCTATGTGGCTCACGAAATCTTCTTTAGGTAGTTTTGCAGGCAATATGTCCTCCGGGGTACTTACCATCTTTTAGGCTGGAATGAGGTGTCTTAGGTTAGAGCAATTGACTTACTTTCTGATGGAGGGAAGCTATTTAACCGTTTTCCCTGCTCTCTGTGAGTGGGACTCTGATACTCAAGATGGACCGCTATTTAGAAACTGTGTTCTAACTCTATCCCTCTTTAAATAGGATCCCAATGCTTTCAATGGTGCAGAGTACTTTCCCATTACACATCCTACTTGCTGTGCAGTCATATTCCCAGATACTTAACTAGTGTGTAATTGCTGATGTCTGGTCCTCCGGTGTAATCGTCACCCACGGCGATTGGTCAAGTGGTGCCATTACATCCCAAAACTACAGCAGGATGTCATCTGACATGAGGGCCAATCAGTTGCTTCTTCTAACTCTAGCCCTCTTTAAATAGGAGCCCAATGCTTTCAATGGTGCAGTGTACTTTCCCATTGCACCTCCTACTTGCTGTGCAGTCATATTCACAGATAGTTACCTAGTGTGTAATTGCTGATGTCTGGTCCTACGGTGTAATCGTCACCCAGGACGATTGGTCACGTGGTGCCATTACTTCACAAAGCTACAGCAGGATGTCATCTGACATGAGGGCCAATCAGTTGCCTAGTACGCAATAGGATACATGTCTCATCGTATAGAAAAGGGAGCAATGTAGACAGGATGCCCAGCTGAAGACTAAGGTGGTGAGATGAAAGGAACTAGGCCATTTTTTGAGACTTATACATTTGTTTAAAGGATTGGTTGATCATAACATTCTGGAGTTCTCTATAGGTTTACTGAGAGGGATGTGCTAAAATGAAGATGTTAGAATCTGTTATTCATAGTTTTTCTTATTCCCACAAACGGTAGCATAAACCTTCCTCCCTTAACGTATCAGATCCCTGACTTGCTATGGTGTACCATAACCTAAAATAATTCCTGTGAAAAGGGTACGCAATCTCTTGGCTGCCAAAGAGATCTTTCTATCTAAGTCCTCATATAGGTGCTAGAGTTGTGTAGAGAGTACCAGCAAATGAGGCACAGGATTGAAAGAAGTCTGCTAGGTTGAAATCTAAATTGAGAATATAATTTTTAGTGAGCTTTGGATTTTCACAATATTAGACACGCCATAGTACTAATAATTGACTCTTTATAGAAATCATTTTTTGGTAGTGTTGCATTTGGTTTGGAAGTATTAAAGTTCTAAAAATTGACTGACAGTGGACTTTTCCATCTGCAGAATATACTGAATGACCAGCAGAGGCAGTATTGCAGAGGAATATTTCTCCGCTTGCTGAGAAAAGAAAAAAAAAGAAAGCTCATTCCTCAGCCTTTTCCATGCCTCGATCAATAGATATGGTAAGTCAAACTCTCATTTAATCATTTTGCCATTAATTAAAAGTTCATAGTATCTGATGGCTCTCAGTGCCTTTTAGTAGGGTCTTCCGCATAAATATAATCTTCTAAGGCGGTAGCAATATGAATGACGCTATGGCCATCATGATAGTTTCTCAAAGACTTTGACTGTCTATGTGGCTGACAAAATCTTCTTTAGGTAGTTTTGCAGGCAATATGTCCTCCGGGGTACTTACCATCTTTTAGGCTGGAATGAGGTGTCTTAGGTTAGAGCAATTGACTTACTTTCTGATGGAGGGAAGCTATTTAACCGTTTTCCCTGCTCTCTGTGAGTGGGACTCTGATACTCAAGATGGACCGCTATTTAGAAACTGTGTTCTAACTCTATCCCTCTTTAAATAGGATCCCAATGCTTTCAATGGTGCAGAGTACTTTCCCATTACACATCCTACTTGCTGTGCAGTCATATTCCCAGATACTTAACTAGTGTGTAATTGCTGATGTCTGGTCCTCCGGTGTAATCGTCACCCAGGGCGATTGGCCAAGTGGTGCCATTACATCCCAAAACTACAGCAGGATGTCATCTGACATGAGGGCCAATCAGTTGCTTCTTCTAACTCTAGCCCTCTTTAAATAGGAGCCCAATGCTTTCAATGGTGCAGTGTACTTTCCCATTGCACCTCCTACTTGCTGTGCTGTCATATTCACAGACAGTTACCTAGTGTGTAATTGCTGATGTCTGGTCCTCCGGTGTAATCGTCACCCAGGACGATTGGTCACGTGGTGCCATTACTTCACAAAGCTACAGCAGGATGTCATCTGACATGAGGGCCAATCAGTTGCCTAGTACGCAATAGGATACATGTCTCATCGTATAGAAAAGGGAGCAATGTAGACAGGATGCCCAGCTGAAGACTAAGGTGGTGAGATGAAAGGAACTAGGCCATTTTTTGAGACTTATACATTTGTTTAAAGGATTGGTTGATCATAACATTCTGGAGTTCTCTATAGGTTTACTGAGAGGGATGTGCTAAAATGAAGATGTTAGAATCTGTTATTCATAGTTTTTCTTATTCCCACAAACGGTAGCATAAACCTTCCTCCCTTAACGTATCAGATCCCTGACTTGCTATGGTGTACCATAACCTAAAATAATTCCTGTGAAAAGGGTACGCAATCTCTTGGCTGCCAAAGAGATCTTTCTATCTAAGTCCTCATATAGGTGCTAGAGTTGTGTACAGAGTACCAGCAAATGAGGCACAGGATTGAAAGAAGTCTGCTAGGTTGAAATCTAAATTGAGAATATAATTTTTAGTGAGCTTTGGATTTTCACAATATTAGACACGCCATAGTACTAATAATTGACTCTTTATAGAAATCATTTTTTGGTAGTGTTGCATTTGGTTTGGAAGTATTCAAGTTCTAAAAATTGACTGACAGTGGACTTTTCCATCTGCAGAATATACTGAATGACCAGCAGAGGCAGTATTGCAGAGGAATATTTCTCCGCTTGCTGAGAAAAGAAAAAAAAAGAAAGCTCATTCCTCAGCCTTTTCCATGCCTCGATCAATAGATATGGTAAGTCAAACTCTCATTTAATCATTTTGCCATTAATTAAAAGTTCATAGTATCTGATGGCTCTCAGTGCCTTTTAGTGGGGTCTTCCGCATAAATATAATCTTCTAAAACGGTAGCAATATGAATGACGCTATGGCCATCATGATAGTTTCTCAAAGACTTTGATTGTCTATGTGGCTGACAAAATCTTCTTTAGGTAGTTTTGCAGGCAATATGTCCTCCGGGGTACTTACCATCTTTTAGGCTGGAATGAGGTGTCTTAGGTTAGAGCAATTGACTTACTTTCTGATGGAGGGAAGCTATTTAACCGTTTTCCCTGCTCTCTGTGAGTGGGACTCTGATACTCAAGATGGACCGCTATTTAGAAACTGTGTTCTAACTCTATCCCTCTTTAAATAGGATCCCAATGCTTTCAATGGTGCAGAGTACTTTCCCATTACACATCCTACTTGCTGTGCTGTCATATTCCCAGATACTTAACTAGTGTGTAATTGCTGATGTCTGGTCCTCCGGTGTAATCGTCACCCAGGGCGATTGGTCAAGTGGTGCCATTACATCCCAAAACTACAGCAGGATGTCATCTGACATGAGGGCCAATCAGTTGCTTCTTCTAACTCTAGCCCTCTTTAAATAGGAGCCCAATGCTTTCAATGGTGCAGTGTACTTTCCCATTGCACCTCCTACTTGCTGTGCAGTCATATTCACAGATAGTTACCTAGTGTGTAATTGCTGATGTCTGGTCCTACGGTGTAATCGTCACCCAGGACGATTGGTCACGTGGTGCCATTACTTCACAAAGCTACAGCAGGATGTCATCTGATATGAGGGCCAATTAGTTGCCTAGTACGCAATAGGATACATGTCTCATCGTATAGAAAAGGGAGCAATGTAGACAGGATGCCTGGCTGAAGACTAAGGTGGTGAGATGAAAGGAACTAGGCCATTATTTGAGACTTATACATTTGTTTGAAGGATTGGTTGATCATAACATTCTGGAGTTCTCTATAGGTTTACTGAGAGGGATGTGCTAAAATGAAGATGTTAGAATCTGTTATTCATAGTTTTTCTTATTCCCACAAACGGTAGCATAAACCTTCCTCCCTTAACGTATCAGATCCCTGACTTGCTATGGTGTTCCATAACCTAAAATAATTCCTGTGAAAAGGGTACGCAATCTCTTGGCTGCCAAAGAGATCTTTCTATCTAAGTCCTCATATAGGAGCTAGAGTTGTGTAGAGAGTACCAGCAAATGAGGCACAGGATTGATAGAAGTCTGCTAGGTTGAAATCTAAATTGAGAATATAATTTTTAGTGAGCTTTGGATTTTCACAATATTAGACACGCCATAGTACTAATAATTGACTCTTTATAGAAATCATTTTTTGGTAGTGTTGCATTTGGTTTGGAAGTATTCAAGTTCTAAAAATTGACTGACAGTGGACTTTTCCATCTGCAGAATATACTGAATGACCAGCAGAGGCAGTATTGCAGAGGAATATTTCTCCGCTTGCTGAGAAAAGAAAAAAAAAGAAAGCTCATTCCTCAGCCTTTTCCATGCCTCGATCAATAGATATGGTAAGTCAAACTCTCATTTAATCATTTTGCCATTAATTAAAAGTTCAAAGTATCTGATGGCTCTCAGTGCCTTTTAGTGGGGTCTTCCGCATAAATATAATCTTCTAAGGCGGTAGCAATATGAATGACGCTATGGCCATCATGATAGTTTCTCAAAGACTTTGACTGTCTATGTGGCTCACGAAATCTTCTTTAGGTAGTTATGCAGGCAATATGTCCTCCGGGGTACTTACCATCTTTTAGGCTGGAATGAGGTGTCTTAGGTTAGAGCAATTGACTTACTTTCTGATGGAGGGAAGCTATTTAACCGTTTTCCCTGCTCTCTGTGAGTGGGACTCTGATACTCAAGATGGACCGCTATTTAGAAACTGTGTTCTAACTCTATCCCTCTTTAAATAGGATCCCAATGCTTTCAATGGTGCAGAGTATTTTCCCATTACACATCCTACTTGCTGTGCAGTCATATTCCCAGATACTTAACTAGTGTGTAATTGCTGATGTCTGGTCCTCCGGTGTAATCGTCACCCAGGGCGATTGGCCAAGTGGTGCCATTACATCCCAAAACTACAGCAGGATGTCATCTGACATGAGGGCCAATCAGTTGCTTCTTCTAACTCTAGCCCTCTTTAAATAGGAGCCCAATGCTTTCAATGGTGCAGTGTACTTTCCCATTGCACCTCCTACTTGCTGTGCTGTCATATTCACAGACAGTTACCTAGTGTGTAATTGCTGATGTCTGGTCCTCCGGTGTAATCGTCACCCAGGACGATTGGTCACGTGGTGCCATTACTTCACAAAGCTACAGCAGGATGTCATCTGACATGAGGGCCAATTAGTTGCCTAGTACGCAATAGGATACATGTCTCATGGTATAGAAAAGGGAGCAATGTAGACAGGATGCCTAGCTGAAGACTAAGGTGGTGAGATGAAAGGAACTAGGCCATTATTTGAGACTTATACATTTGTTTGAAGGATTGGTTGATCATAACATTCTGGAGTTCTCTATAGGTTTACTTAGAGGGATGTGCTAAAATGAAGATGTTAGAATCTTTTATTCATAGTTTTTTCTTATTCCCACAAACGGTAGCATAAACCTTCCTCCCTTAACGTATCAGATCCCTGACTTGCTATGGTTTACCATAACCTAAAATAATTCCTGTGAGAAGGGTACGTTATCTCTTGGCTACCAAAGAGATCTTTCTATCTAAGTCCTCATATAGGAGCTAGAGTTGTGTAGAGAGTACCAGCAAATGAGGCACAGGATTGAAAGAAGTCTTCTAGGTTGAAATCTAAATTGAGAATATAATTTTTAGTGAGCTTTGGATTTTCACAATATTAGACACGCCATAGTACTAATAATTGACTCTTTATAGAAATCATTTTTTGGTAGTGTTGCATTTGGTTTGGAAGTATTCAAGTTCTAAAAATTGACTGACAGTGGACTTTTCCATCTGCAGAATATACTGAATGACCAGCAGAGGCAGTATTGCAGAGAAATATTTCTCCGCTTGCTGAGAAAAGAAAAAAAAAAGAAAGCTCATTCCTCAGCCTTTTCCATGCCTCGATCAATAGATATGGTAAGTCAAACTCTAATTTAATCATTTTGCCATCAATTAAAAGTTCATAGTATCTGATGGCTCTCAGTGCCTTTTAGTGGGGTCTTCCGCATAAATATAATCTTCTAAGACGGTAGCAATATGAATGACGCTATGGCCATCATGATAGTTTCTCAAAGACTTTGACTGTCTATGTGGCTGACAAAATCTTCTTTAGGTAGTTTTGCAGGCAATATGTCCTCCGGGGTACTTACCATCTTTTAGGCTGGAATGAGGTGTCTTAGGTTAGAGCAATTGACTTACTTTCTGATGGAGGGAAGCTATTTAACCGTTTTCCCTGCTCTCTGTGAGTGGGACTCTGATACTCAAGATGGACCGCTATTTAGAAACTGTGTTCTAACTCTATCCCTCTTTAAATAGGATCCCAATGCTTTCAATGGTGCAGAGTATTTTCCCATTACACATCCTACTTGCTGTGCAGTCATATTCCCAGATACTTAACTAGTGTGTAATTGCTGATGTCTGGTCCTCCGGTGTAATCGTCACCCAGGGCGATTGGCCAAGTGGTGCCATTACATCCCAAAACTACAGCAGGATGTCATCTGACATGAGGGCCAATCAGTTGCTTCTTCTAACTCTAGCCCTCTTTAAATAGGAGCCCAATGCTTTCAATGGTGCAGTGTACTTTCCCATTGCACCTCCTACTTGCTGTGCTGTCATATTCACAGACAGTTACCTAGTGTGTAATTGCTGATGTCTGGTCCTCCGGTGTAATCGTCACCCAGGACGATTGGTCACGTGGTGCCATTACTTCACAAAGCTACAGCAGGATGTCATCTGACATGAGGGCCAATTAGTTGCCTAGTACGCAATAGGATACATGTCTCATCGTATAGAAAAGGGAGCAATGTAGACAGGATGCCCAGCTGAAGACTAAGGTGGTGAGATGAAAGGAACTAGGCCATTTTTTGAGACTTATACATTTGTTTAAAGGATTGGTTGATCATACCATTCTGGAGTTCTCTATAGGTTTACTGAGAGGGATGTGCTAAAATGAAGATGTTAGAATCTGTTATTCATAGTTTTTCTTATTCCCACAAACGGTAGCATAAACCTTCCTCCCTTAACGTATCAGATCCCTGACTTGCTATGGTGTACCATAACCTAAAATAATTCCTGTGAAAAGGGTACGCAATCTCTTGGCTGCCAAAGAGATCTTTCTATCTAAGTCCTCATATAGGTGCTAGAGTTGTGTACAGAGTACCAGCAAATGAGGCACAGGATTGAAAGAAGTCTGCTAGGTTGAAATCTAAATTGAGAATATAATTTTTAGTGAGCTTTGGATTTTCACAATATTAGACACGCCATAGTACTAATAATTGACTCTTTATAGAAATCATTTTTTGGTAGTGTTGCATTTGGTTTGGAAGTATTCAAGTTCTAAAAATTGACTAACAGTGGACTTTTCCATCTGCAGAATATACTGAATGACCAGCAGAGGCAGTATTGCAGAGAAATATTTCTCCGCTTGCTGAGAAAAGAAAAAAAAAAGAAAGCTCATTCCTCAGCCTTTTCCATGCCTCGATCAATAGATATGGTAAGTCAAACTCTAATTTAATCATTTTGCCATCAATTAAAAGTTCATAGTATCTGATGGCTCTCAGTGCCTTTTAGTGGGGTCTTCCGCATAAATATAATCTTCTAAGACGGTAGCAATATGAATGACGCTATGGCCATCATGATAGTTTCTCAAAGACTTTGACTGTCTATGTGGCTGACAAAATCTTCTTTAGGTAGTTTTGCAGGCAATATGTCCTCCGGGGTACTTACCATCTTTTAGGCTGGAATGAGGTGTCTTAGGTTAGAGCAATTGACTTACTTTCTGATGGAGGGAAGCTATTTAACCGTTTTCCCTGCTCTCTGTGAGTGGGACTCTGATACTCAAGATGGACCGCTATTTAGAAACTGTGTTCTAACTCTATCCCTCTTTAAATAGGATCCCAATGCTTTCAATGGTGCAGAGTATTTTCCCATTACACATCCTACTTGCTGTGCAGTCATATTCCCAGATACTTAACTAGTGTGTAATTGCTGATGTCTGGTCCTCCGGTGTAATCGTCACCCAGGGCGATTGGCCAAGTGGTGCCATTACATCCCAAAACTACAGCAGGATGTCATCTGACATGAGGGCCAATCAGTTGCTTCTTCTAACTCTAGCCCTCTTTAAATAGGAGCCCAATGCTTTCAATGGTGCAGTGTACTTTCCCATTGCACCTCCTACTTGCTGTGCTGTCATATTCACAGACAGTTACCTAGTGTGTAATTGCTGATGTCTGGTCCTCCGGTGTAATCGTCACCCAGGACGATTGGTCACGTGGTGCCATTACTTCACAAAGCTACAGCAGGATGTCATCTGACATGAGGGCCAATTAGTTGCCTAGTACGCAATAGGATACATGTCTCATCGTATAGAAAAGGGAGCAATGTAGACAGGATGCCCAGCTGAAGACTAAGGTGGTGAGATGAAAGGAACTAGGCCATTTTTTGAGACTTATACATTTGTTTAAAGGATTGGTTGATCATACCATTCTGGAGTTCTCTATAGGTTTACTGAGAGGGATGTGCTAAAATGAAGATGTTAGAATCTGTTATTCATAGTTTTTCTTATTCCCACAAACGGTAGCATAAACCTTCCTCCCTTAACGTATCAGATCCCTGACTTGCTATGGTGTACCATAACCTAAAATAATTCCTGTGAAAAGGGTACGCAATCTCTTGGCTGCCAAAGAGATCTTTCTATCTAAGTCCTCATATAGGTGCTAGAGTTGTGTACAGAGTACCAGCAAATGAGGCACAGGATTGAAAGAAGTCTGCTAGGTTGAAATCTAAATTGAGAATATAATTTTTAGTGAGCTTTGGATTTTCACAATATTAGACACGCCATAGTACTAATAATTGACTCTTTATAGAAATCATTTTTTGGTAGTGTTGCATTTGGTTTGGAAGTATTCAAGTTCTAAAAATTGACTAACAGTGGACTTTTCCATCTGCAGAATATACTGAATGACCAGCAGAGGCAGTATTGCAGAGAAATATTTCTCCGCTTGCTGAGAAAAGAAAAAAAAAAGAAAGCTCATTCCTCAGCCTTTTCCATGCCTCGATCAATAGATATGGTAAGTCAAACTCTAATTTAATCATTTTGCCATTAATTAAAAGTTCATAGTATCTGATGGCTCTCAGTGCCTTTTAGTGGGGTCTTCCGCATAAATATAATCTTCTAAAACGGTAGCAATATGAATGACGCTATGGCCATCATGATAGTTTCTCAAAGACTTTGATTGTCTATGTGGCTGACAAAATCTTCTTTAGGTAGTTTTGCAGGCAATATGTCCTCCGGGGTACTTACCATCTTTTAGGCTGGAATGAGGTGTCTTAGGTTAGAGCAATTGACTTACTTTCTGATGGAGGGAAGCTATTTAACCGTTTTCCCTGCTCTCTGTGAGTGGGACTCTGATACTCAAGATGGACCGCTATTTAGAAACTGTGTTCTAACTCTATCCCTCTTTAAATAGGATCCCAATGCTTTCAATGGTGCAGAGTACTTTCCCATTACACATCCTACTTGCTGTGCTGTCATATTCCCAGATACTTAACTAGTGTGTAATTGCTGATGTCTGGTCCTCCGGTGTAATCGTCACCCAGGGCGATTGGTCAAGTGGTGCCATTACATCCCAAAACTACAGCAGGATGTCATCTGACATGAGGGCCAATCAGTTGCTTCTTCTAACTCTAGCCCTCTTTAAATAGGAGCCCAATGCTTTCAATGGTGCAGTGTACTTTCCCATTGCACCTCCTACTTGCTGTGCAGTCATATTCACAGATAGTTACCTAGTGTGTAATTGCTGATGTCTGGTCCTACGGTGTAATCGTCACCAAGGACGATTGGTCACGTGGTGCCATTACTTCACAAAGCTACAGCAGGATGTCATCTGACATGAGGGCCAATTAGTTGCCTAGTACGCAATAGGATACATGTCTCATCGTATAGAAAAGGGAGCAATGTAGACAGGATGCCTGGCTGAAGACTAAGGTGGTGAGATGAAAGGAACTAGGCCATTATTTGAGACTTATACATTTGTTTGAAGGATTGGTTGATCATAACATTCTGGAGTTCTCTATAGGTTTACTGAGAGGGATGTGCTAAAATGAAGATGTTAGAATCTGTTATTCATAGTTTTTCTTATTCCCACAAACGGTAGCATAAACCTTCCTCCCTTAACGTATCAGATCCCTGACTTGCTATGGTGTACCATAACCTAAAATAATTCCTGTGAAAAGGGTACGCAATCTCTTGGCTGCCAAAGAGATCTTTCTATCTAAGTCCTCATATAGGTGCTAGAGTTGTGTACAGAGTACCAGCAAATGAGGCACAGGATTGATAGAAGTCTGCTAGGTTGAAATCTAAATTGAGAATATAATTTTTACTGAGCTTTGGATTTTCACAATATTAGACACGCCATAGTACTAATAATTGACTCTTTATAGAAATCATTTTTTGGTAGTGTTGCATTTGGTTTGGAAGTATTCAAGTTCTAAAAATTGACTGACAGTGGACTTTTCCATCTGCAGAATATACTGAATGACCAGCCGAGGCAGTATTGCAGAGGAATATTTCTCCGCTTGCTGAGAAAAGAAAAAAAAAGAAAGCTCATTCCTCAGCCTTTTCCATGCCTCGATCAATAGATATGGTAAGTCAAACTCTCATTTAATCATTTTGCCATTAATTAAAAGTTCATAGTATCTGATGGCTCTCAGTGCCTTTTAGTGGGGTCTTCCGCATAAATATAATCTTCTAAGGCGGTAGCAATATGAATGACGCTATGGCCATCATGATAGTTTCTCAAAGACTTTGACTGTCTATGTGGCTCACGAAATCTTCTTTAGGTAGTTTTGCAGGCAATATGTCCTCCGGGGTACTTACCATCTTTTAGGCTGGAATGAGGTGTCTTAGGTTAGAGCAATTGACTTACTTTCTGATGGAGGGAAGCTATTTAACCGTTTTCCCTGCTCTCTGTGAGTGGGACTCTGGTACTCAAGATGGACTGCTATTTAGAAACTGTGTTCTAACTCTATCCCTCTTTAAATAGGATCCCAATGCTTTCAATGGTGCAGAGTATTTTCCCATTACACATCCTACTTGCTGTGCAGTCATATTCCCAGATACTTAACTAGTGTGTAATTGCTGATGTCTGGTCCTCCGGTGTAATCGTCACCCAGGGCGATTGGCCAAGTGGTGCCATTACATCCCAAAACTACAGCAGGATGTCATCTGACATGAGGGCCAATCAGTTGCTTCTTCTAACTCTAGCCCTCTTTAAATAGGAGCCCAATGCTTTCAATGGTGCAGTGTACTTTCCCATTGCACCTCCTACTTGCTGTGCTGTCATATTCACAGACAGTTACCTAGTGTGTAATTGCTGATGTCTGGTCCTCCGGTGTAATCGTCACCCAGGACGATTGGTCACGTGGTGCCATTACTTCACAAAGCTACAGCAGGATGTCATCTGACATGAGGGCCAATTAGTTGCCTAGTACGCAATAGGATACATGTCTCATGGTATAGAAAAGGGAGCAATGTAGACAGGATGCCTAGCTGAAGACTAAGGTGGTGAGATGAAAGGAACTAGGCCATTATTTGAGACTTATACATTTGTTTGAAGGATTGGTTGATCATAACATTCTGGAGTTCTCTATAGGTTTACTGAGAGGGATGTGCTAAAATGAAGATGTTAGAATCTTTTATTCATAGTTTTTTCTTATTCCCACAAACGGTAGCATAAACCTTCCTCCCTTAACGTATCAGATCCCTGACTTGCTATGGTTTACTATAACCTAAAATAATTCCTGTGAGAAGGGTACGTTATCTCTTGGCTACCAAAGAGATCTTTCTATCTAAGTCCTCATATAGGAGCTAGAGTTGTGTAGAGAGTACCAGCAAATGAGGCACAGGATTGAAAGAAGTCTTCTAGGTTGAAATCTAAATTGAGAATATAATTTTTAGTGAGCTTTGGATTTTCACAATATTAGACACGCCATAGTACTAATAATTGACTCTTTATAGAAATCATTTTTTGGTAGTGTTGCATTTGGTTTGGAAGTATTCAAGTTCTAAAAATTGACTAACAGTGGACTTTTCCATCTGCAGAATATACTGAATGACCAGCAGAGGCAGTATTGCAGAGAAATATTTCTCCGCTTGCTGAGAAAAGAAAAAAAAAAGAAAGCTCATTCCTCAGCCTTTTCCATGCCTCGATCAATAGATATGGTAAGTCAAACTCTCATTTAATCATTTTGCCATTAATTAAAAGTTCATAGTATCTGATGGCTCTCAGTGCCTTTTAGTGGGGTCTTCCGCATAAATATAATCTTCTAAGGCGGTAGCAATATGAATGACGCTATGGCCATCATGATAGTTTCTCAAAGACTTTGACTGTCTATGTGGCTCACGAAATCTTCTTTAGGTAGTTTTGCAGGCAATATGTCCTCCGGGGTACTTACCATCTTTTAGGCTGGAATGAGGTGTCTTAGGTTAAAGCAATTGACTTACTTTCTGATGGAGGGAAGCTATTTAACCGTTTTCCCTGCTCTCTGTGAGTGGGACTCTGATACTCAAGATGGACCGCTATTTAGAAACTATGTTCTAACTCTATCCCTCTTTAAATAGGATCCCAATGCTTTCAATGGTGCAGAGTACTTTCCCATTACACATCCTACTTGCTGTGCAGTCATATTCCCAGATACTTAACTAGTGTGTAATTGCTGATGTCTGGTCCTCCGGTGTAATCGTCACCCAGGGCGATTGGCCAAGTGGTGCCATTACATCCCAAAACTACAGCAGGATGTCATCTGACATGAGGGCCAATCAGTTGCTTCTTCTAACTCTAGCCCTCTTTAAATAGGAGCCCAATGCTTTCAATGGTGCAGTGTACTTTCCCATTGCACCTCCTACTTGCTGTGCTGTCATATTCACAGACAGTTACCTAGTGTGTAATTGCTGATGTCTGGTCCTCCGGTGTAATCGTCACCCAGGACGATTGGTCACGTGGTGCCATTACTTCACAAAGCTACAGCAGGATGTCATCTGACATGAGGGCCAATTAGTTGCCTAGTACGCAATAGGATACATGTCTCATCGTATAGAAAAGGGAGCAATGTAGACAGGATGCCCAGCTGAAGACTAAGGTGGTGAGATGAAAGGAACTAGGCCATTTTTTGAGACTTATACATTTGTTTAAAGGATTGGTTGATCATACCATTCTGGAGTTCTCTATAGGTTTACTGAGAGGGATGTGCTAAAATGAAGATGTTAGAATCTGTTATTCATAGTTTTTCTTATTCCCACAAACGGTAGCATAAACCTTCCTCCCTTAACGTATCAGATCCCTGACTTGCTATGGTGTACCATAACCTAAAATAATTCCTGTGAAAAGGGTACGCAATCTCTTGGCTGCCAAAGAGATCTTTCTATCTAAGTCCTCATATAGGTGCTAGAGTTGTGTACAGAGTACCAGCAAATGAGGCACAGGATTGAAAGAAGTCTGCTAGGTTGAAATCTAAATTGAGAATATAATTTTTAGTGAGCTTTGGATTTTCACAATATTAGACACGCCATAGTACTAATAATTGACTCTTTATAGAAATCATTTTTTGGTAGTGTTGCATTTGGTTTGGAAGTATTCAAGTTCTAAAAATTGACTGACAGTGGACTTTTCCATCTGCAGAATATACTGAATGACCAGCAGAGGCAGTATTGCAGAGGAATATTTCTCCGCTTGCTGAGAAAAGAAAAAAAAAGAAAGCTCATTCCTCAGCCTTTTCCATGCCTCGATCAATAGATATGGTAAGTCAAACTCTCATTTAATCATTTTGCCATTTATTAAAAGTTCATAGTATCTGATGGCTCTCAGTGCCTTTTAGTGGGGTCTTCCGCATAAATATAATCTTCTAAGGCGGTAGCAATATGAATGACGCTATGGCCATCATGATAGTTTCTCAAAGACTTTGACTGTCTATGTGGCTCACGAAATCTTCTTTAGGTAGTTTTGCAGGCAATATGTCCTCCGGGGTACTTACCATCTTTTAGGCTGGAATGAGGTGTCTTAGGTTAAAGCAATTGACTTACTTTCTGATGGAGGGAAGCTATTTAACCGTTTTCCCTGCTCTCTGTGAGTGGGACTCTGATACTCAAGATGGACCGCTATTTAGAAACTGTGTTCTAACTCTATCCCTCTTTAAATAGGATCCCAATGCTTTCAATGGTGCAGAGTACTTTCCCATTACACATCCTACTTGCTGTGCAGTCATATTCCCAGATACTTAACTAGTGTGTAATTGCTGATGTCTGGTCCTCCGGTGTAATCGTCACCCACGGCGATTGGTCAAGTGGTGCCATTACATCCCAAAACTACAGCAGGATGTCATCTGACATGAGGGCCAATCAGTTGCTTCTTCTAACTCTAGCCCTCTTTAAATAGGAGCCCAATGCTTTCAATGGTGCAGTGTACTTTCCCATTGCACCTCCTACTTGCTGTGCAGTCATATTCACAGATAGTTACCTAGTGTGTAATTGCTGATGTCTGGTCCTACGGTGTAATCGTCACCCAGGACGATTGGTCACGTGGTGCCATTACTTCACAAAGCTACAGCAGGATGTCATCTGACATGAGGGCCAATCAGTTGCCTAGTACGCAATAGGATACATGGCTCATCGTATAGAAAAGGGAGCAATGTAGACAGGATGCCTAGCTGAAGACTAAGGTGGTGAGATGAAAGGAACTAGGCCATTATTTGAGACTTATACATTTGTTTGAAGGATTGGTTGATCATAACATTCTGGAGTTCTCTATAGGTTTACTGAGAGGGATGTGCTAAAATGAAGATGGTAGAATCTGTTATTCATAGTTTTTCTTATTCCCACAAACGGTAGCATAAACCTTCCTCCCTTAACGTATCAGATCCCTGACTTGCTATGGTTTACCATAACCTAAAATAATTCCTGTGAAAAGGGTACGCAATCTCTTGGCTGCCAAAGAGATCTTTCTATCTAAGTCCTCATATAGGAGCTAGAGTTGTGTAGAGAGTACCAGCAAATGAGGCACAGGATTGAAAGAAGTCTTCTAGGTTGAAATCTAAATTGAGAATATAATTTTTAGTGAGCTTTGGATTTTCACAATATTAGACACGCCATAGTACTAATAATTGACTCTTTATAGAAATCATTTTTTGGTAGTGTTGCATTTGGTTTGGAAGTATTCAAGTTCTAAAAATTGACTAACAGTGGACTTTTCCATCTGCAGAATATACTGAATGACCAGCAGAGGCAGTATTGCAGAGAAATATTTCTCCGCTTGCTGAGAAAAGAAAAAAAAAAGAAAGCTCATTCCTCAGCCTTTTCCATGCCTCGATCAATAGATATGGTAAGTCAAACTCTAATTTAATCATTTTGCCATTAATTAAAAGTTCATAGTATCTGATGGCTCTCAGTGCCTTTTAGTGGGGTCTTCCGCATAAATATAATCTTCTAAAACGGTAGCAATATGAATGACGCTATGGCCATCATGATAGTTTCTCAAAGACTTTGATTGTCTATGTGGCTGACAAAATCTTCTTTAGGTAGTTTTGCAGGCAATATGTCCTCCGGGGTACTTACCATCTTTTAGGCTGGAATGAGGTGTCTTAGGTTAGAGCAATTGACTTACTTTCTGATGGAGGGAAGCTATTTAACCGTTTTCCCTGCTCTCTGTGAGTGGGACTCTGATACTCAAGATGGACCGCTATTTAGAAACTGTGTTCTAACTCTATCCCTCTTTAAATAGGATCCCAATGCTTTCAATGGTGCAGAGTACTTTCCCATTACACATCCTACTTGCTGTGCTGTCATATTCCCAGATACTTAACTAGTGTGTAATTGCTGATGTCTGGTCCTCCGGTGTAATCGTCACCCAGGGCGATTGGTCAAGTGGTGCCATTACATCCCAAAACTACAGCAGGATGTCATCTGACATGAGGGCCAATCAGTTGCTTCTTCTAACTCTAGCCCTCTTTAAATAGGAGCCCAATGCTTTCAATGGTGCAGTGTACTTTCCCATTGCACCTCCTACTTGCTGTGCAGTCATATTCACAGATAGTTACCTAGTGTGTAATTGCTGATGTCTGGTCCTACGGTGTAATCGTCACCAAGGACGATTGGTCACGTGGTGCCATTACTTCACAAAGCTACAGCAGGATGTCATCTGACATGAGGGCCAATTAGTTGCCTAGTAGGCAATAGGATACATGTCTCATCGTATAGAAAAGGGAGCAATGTAGACAGGATGCCTGGCTGAAGACTAAGGTGGTGAGATGAAAGGAACTAGGCCATTATTTGAGACTTATACATTTGTTTGAAGGATTGGTTGATCATAACATTCTGGAGTTCTCTATAGGTTTACTGGGAGGGATGTGCTAAAATGAAGATGTTAGAATCTGTTATTCATAGTTTTTCTTATTCCCACAAACGGTAGCATAAACCTTCCTCCCTTAACGTATCAGATCCCTGACTTGCTATGGTGTACCATAACCTAAAATAATTCCTGTGAAAAGGGTACGCAATCTCTTGGCTGCCAAAGAGATCTTTCTATCTAAGTCCTCATATAGGTGCTAGAGTTGTGTACAGAGTACCAGCAAATGAGGCACAGGATTGATAGAAGTCTGCTAGGTTGAAATCTAAATTGAGAATATAATTTTTACTGAGCTTTGGATTTTCACAATATTAGACACGCCATAGTACTAATAATTGACTCTTTATAGAAATCATTTTTTGGTAGTGTTGCATTTGGTTTGGAAGTATTCAAGTTCTAAAAATTGACTGACAGTGGACTTTTCCATCTGCAGAATATACTGAATGACCAGCCGAGGCAGTATTGCAGAGGAATATTTCTCCGCTTGCTGAGAAAAGAAAAAAAAAGAAAGCTCATTCCTCAGCCTTTTCCATGCCTCGATCAATAGATATGGTAAGTCAAACTCTCATTTAATCATTTTGCCATTAATTAAAAGTTCATAGTATCTGATGGCTCTCAGTGCCTTTTAGTGGGGTCTTCCGCATAAATATAATCTTCTAAGGCGGTAGCAATATGAATGACGCTATGGCCATCATGATAGTTTCTCAAAGACTTTGACTGTCTATGTGGCTCACGAAATCTTCTTTAGGTAGTTTTGCAGGCAATATGTCCTCCGGGGTACTTACCATCTTTTAGGCTGGAATGAGGTGTCTTAGGTTAGAGCAATTGACTTACTTTCTGATGGAGGGAAGCTATTTAACCGTTTTCCCTGCTCTCTGTGAGTGGGACTCTGGTACTCAAGATGGACCGCTATTTAGAAACTGTGTTCTAACTCTATCCCTCTTTAAATAGGATCCCAATGCTTTCAATGGTGCAGAGTATTTTCCCATTACACATCCTACTTGCTGTGCAGTCATATTCCCAGATACTTAACTAGTGTGTAATTGCTGATGTCTGGTCCTCCGGTGTAATCGTCACCCAGGGCGATTGGCCAAGTGGTGCCATTACATCCCAAAACTACAGCAGGATGTCATCTGACATGAGGGCCAATCAGTTGCTTCTTCTAACTCTAGCCCTCTTTAAATAGGAGCCCAATGCTTTCAATGGTGCAGTGTACTTTCCCATTGCACCTCCTACTTGCTGTGCTGTCATATTCACAGACAGTTACCTAGTGTGTAATTGCTGATGTCTGGTCCTCCGGTGTAATCGTCACCCAGGACGATTGGTCACGTGGTGCCATTACTTCACAAAGCTACAGCAGGATGTCATCTGACATGAGGGCCAATTAGTTGCCTAGTACGCAATAGGATACATGTCTCATGGTATAGAAAAGGGAGCAATGTAGACAGGATGCCTAGCTGAAGACTAAGGTGGTGAGATGAAAGGAACTAGGCCATTATTTGAGACTTATACATTTGTTTGAAGGATTGGTTGATCATAACATTCTGGAGTTCTCTATAGGTTTACTGAGAGGGATGTGCTAAAATGAAGATGTTAGAATCTTTTATTCATAGTTTTTTCTTATTCCCACAAACGGTAGCATAAACCTTCCTCCCTTAACGTATCAGATCCCTGACTTGCTATGGTTTACCATAACCTAAAATAATTCCTGTGAGAAGGGTACGTTATCTCTTGGCTACCAAAGAGATCTTTCTATCTAAGTCCTCATATAGGAGCTAGAGTTGTGTAGAGAGTACCAGCAAATGAGGCACAGGATTGAAAGAAGTCTTCTAGGTTGAAATCTAAATTGAGAATATAATTTTTAGTGAGCTTTGGATTTTCACAATATTAGACACGCCATAGTACTAATAATTGACTCTTTATAGAAATCATTTTTTGGTAGTGTTGCATTTGGTTTGGAAGTATTCAAGTTCTAAAAATTGACTGACAGTGGACTTTTCCATCTGCAGAATATACTGAATGACCAGCAGAGGCAGTATTGCAGAGGAATATTTCTCCGCTTGCTGAGAAAAGAAAAAAAAAGAAAGCTCATTCCTCAGCCTTTTCCATGCCTCGATCAATAGATATGGTAAGTCAAACTCTCATTTAATCATTTTGCCATTTATTAAAAGTTCATAGTATCTGATGGCTCTCAGTGCCTTTTAGTGGGGTCTTCCGCATAAATATAATCTTCTAAGGCGGTAGCAATATGAATGACGCTATGGCCATCATGATAGTTTCTCAAAGACTTTGACTGTCTATGTGGCTCACAAAATCTTCTTTAGGTAGTTTTGCAGGCAATATGTCCTCCGGGGTACTTACCATCTTTTAGGCTGGAATGAGGTGTCTTAGGTTAAAGCAATTGACTTACTTTCTGATGGAGGGAAGCTATTTAACCGTTTTCCCTGCTCTCTGTGAGTGGGACTCTGATACTCAAGATGGACCGCTATTTAGAAACTGTGTTCTAACTCTATCCCTCTTTAAATAGGATCCCAATGCTTTCAATGGTGCAGAGTACTTTCCCATTACACATCCTACTTGCTGTGCAGTCATATTCCCAGATACTTAACTAGTGTGTAATTGCTGATGTCTGGTCCTCCGGTGTAATCGTCACCCACGGCGATTGGTCAAGTGGTGCCATTACATCCCAAAACTACAGCAGGATGTCATCTGACATGAGGGCCAATCAGTTGCTTCTTCTAACTCTAGCCCTCTTTAAATAGGAGCCCAATGCTTTCAATGGTGCAGTGTACTTTCCCATTGCACCTCCTACTTGCTGTGCAGTCATATTCACAGATAGTTACCTAGTGTGTAATTGCTGATGTCTGGTCCTACGGTGTAATCGTCACCCAGGACGATTGGTCACGTGGTGCCATTACTTCACAAAGCTACAGCAGGATGTCATCTGACATGAGGGCCAATCAGTTGCCTAGTACGCAATAGGATACATGTCTCATCGTATAGAAAAGGGAGCAATGTAGACAGGATGCCTAGCTGAAGACTAAGGTGGTGAGATGAAAGGAACTAGGCCATTATTTGAGACTTATACATTTGTTTGAAGGATTGGTTGATCATAACATTCTGGAGTTCTCTATAGGTTTACTGAGAGGGATGTGCTAAAATGAAGATGGTAGAATCTGTTATTCATAGTTTTTCTTATTCCCACAAACGGTAGCATAAACCTTCCTCCCTTAACGTATCAGATCCCTGACTTGCTATGGTTTACCATAACCTAAAATAATTCCTGTGAGAAGGGTACGTTATCTCTTGGCTACCAAAGAGATCTTTCTATCTAAGTCCTCATATAGGAGCTAGAGTTGTGTAGAGAGTACCAGCAAATGAGGCACAGGATTGAAAGAAGTCTTCTAGGTTGAAATCTAAATTGAGAATATAATTTTTAGTGAGCTTTGGATTTTCACAATATTAGACACGCCATAGTACTAATAATTGACTCTTTATAGAAATCATTTTTTGGTAGTGTTGCATTTGGTTTGGAAGTATTCAAGTTCTAAAAATTGACTAACAGTGGACTTTTCCATCTGCAGAATATACTGAATGACCAGCAGAGGCAGTATTGCAGAGAAATATTTCTCCGCTTGCTGAGAAAAGAAAAAAAAAAGAAAGCTCATTCCTCAGCCTTTTCCATGCCTCGATCAATAGATATGGTAAGTCAAACTCTAATTTAATCATTTTGCCATTAATTAAAAGTTCATAGTATCTGATGGCTCTCAGTGCCTTTTAGTGGGGTCTTCCGCATAAATATAATCTTCTAAGACGGTAGCAATATGAATGACGCTATGGCCATCATGATAGTTTCTCAAAGACTTTGACTGTCTATGTGGCTGACAAAATCTTCTTTAGGTAGTTTTGCAGGCAATATGTCCTCCGGGGTACTTACCATCTTTTAGGCTGGAATGAGGTGTCTTAGGTTAGAGCAATTGAATTACTTTCTGATGGAGGGAAGCTATTTAACCGTTTTCCCTGCTCTCTGTAAGTGGGACTCTGATACTCAAGATGGACCGCTATTTAGAAACTGTGTTCTAACTCTATCCCTCTTTAAATAGGATCCCAATGCTTTCAATGGTGCAGAGTATTTTCCCATTACACATCCTACTTGCTGTGCAGTCATATTCCCAGATACTTAACTAGTGTGTAATTGCTGATGTCTGGTCCTCCGGTGTAATCGTCACCCAGGGCGATTGGCCAAGTGGTGCCATTACATCCCAAAACTACAGCAGGATGTCATCTGACATGAGGGCCAATCAGTTGCTTCTTCTAACTCTAGCCCTCTTTAAATAGGAGCCCAATGCTTTCAATGGTGCAGTGTACTTTCCCATTGCACCTCCTACTTGCTGTGCTGTCATATTCACAGACAGTTACCTAGTGTGTAATTGCTGATGTCCGGTCCTCTGGTGTAATCGTCACCCAGGACGATTGGTCACGTGGTGCCATTACTTCACAAAGCTACAGCAGGATGTCATCTGACATGAGGGCCAATCAGTTGCCTAGTACGCAATAGGATACATGTCTCATTGTATAGAAAAGGGAGCAATGTAGACAGGATGCCCAGCTGAAGACTAAGGTGGTGAGATGAAAGGAACTAGGCCATTTTTTGAGACTTATACATTTGTTTAAAGGATTGGTTGATCATAACATTCTGGAGTTCTCTATAGGTTTACTGAGAGGGATGTGCTAAAATGAAGATGTTAGAATCTGTTATTCATAGTTTTTCTCATTCCCACAAACGGTAGCATAAACCTTCCTCCCTTAACGTATCAGATCCCTGACTTGCTATGGTGTACCATAACCTAAAATAATTCCTGTGAAAAGGGTACGCAATCTCTTGGCTGCCAAAGAGATCTTTCTATCTAAGTCCTCATATAGGTGCTAGAGTTGTGTAGAGAGTACCAGCAAATGAGGCACAGGATTGAAAGAAGTCTGCTAGGTTGAAATCTAAATTGAGAATATAATTTTTAGTGAGCTTTGGATTTTCACAATATCAGACACGCCATAGTACTAATAATTGACTCTTTATAGAAATCATTTTTTGGTAGTGTTGCATTTGGTTTGGAAGTATTCAAGTTCTAAAAATTGACTGACAGTGGACTTTTCCATCTGCAGAATATACTGAATGACCAGCAGAGGCAGTATTGCAGAGGAATATTTCTCCGCTTGCTGAGAAAAGAAAAAAAAAGAAAGCTCATTCCTCAGCCTTTTCCATGCCTCGATCAATAGATATGGTAAGTCAAACTCTCATTTAATCATTTTGCCATTAATTAAAAGTTCATAGTATCTGATGGCTCTCAGTGCCTTTTAGTGGGGTCTTCCGCATAAATATAATCTTCTAAGGCGGTAGCAATATGAATGACGCTATGGCCATCATGATAGTTTCTCAAAGACTTTGACTGTCTATGTGGCTCACGAAATCTTCTTTAGGTAGTTATGCAGGCAATATGTCCTCCGGGGTACTTACCATCTTTTAGGCTGGAATGAGGTGTCTTAGGTTAGAGCAATTGACTTACTTTCTGATGGAGGGAAGCTATTTAACCGTTTTCCCTGCTCTCTGTGAGTGGGACTCTGATACTCAAGATGGACCGCTATTTAGAAACTGTGTTCTAACTCTATCCCTCTTTAAATAGGATCCCAATGCTTTCAATGGTGCAGAGTATTTTCCCATTACACATCCTACTTGCTGTGCAGTCATATTCCCAGATACTTAACTAGTGTGTAATTGCTGATGTCTGGTCCTCCGGTGTAATCGTCACCCAGGGCGATTGGCCAAGTGGTGCCATTACATCCCAAAACTACAGCAGGATGTCATCTGACATGAGGGCCAATCAGTTGCTTCTTCTAACTCTAGCCCTCTTTAAATAGGAGCCCAATGCTTTCAATGGTGCAGTGTACTTTCCCATTGCACCTCCTACTTGCTGTGCTGTCATATTCACAGACAGTTACCTAGTGTGTAATTGCTGATGTCTGGTCCTCCGGTGTAATCGTCACCCAGGACGATTGGTCACGTGGTGCCATTACTTCACAAAGCTACAGCAGGATGTCATCTGACATGAGGGCCAATTAGTTGCCTAGTACGCAATAGGATACATGTCTCATGGTATAGAAAAGGGAGCAATGTAGACAGGATGCCTAGCTGAAGACTAAGGTGGTGAGATGAAAGGAACTAGGCCATTATTTGAGACTTATACATTTGTTTGAAGGATTGGTTGATCATAACATTCTGGAGTTCTCTATAGGTTTACTTAGAGGGATGTGCTAAAATGAAGATGTTAGAATCTTTTATTCATAGTTTTTTCTTATTCCCACAAACGGTAGCATAAACCTTCCTCCCTTAACGTATCAGATCCCTGACTTGCTATGGTTTACCATAACCTAAAATAATTCCTGTGAGAAGGGTACGTTATCTCTTGGCTACCAAAGAGATCTTTCTATCGAAGTTCTCATATAGGAGCTAGAGTTGTGTAGAGAGTACCAGCAAATGAGGCACAGGATTGAAAGAAGTCTTCTAGGTTGAAATCTAAATTGAGAATATAATTTTTAGTGAGCTTTGGATTTTCACAATATTAGACACGCCATAGTACTAATAATTGACTCTTTATAGAAATCATTTTTTGGTAGTGTTGCATTTGGTTTGGAAGTATTCAAGTTCTAAAAATTGACTAACAGTGGACTTTTCCATCTGCAGAATATACTGAATGACCAGCAGAGGCAGTATTGCAGAGAAATATTTCTCCGCTTGCTGAGAAAAGAAAAAAAAAAGAAAGCTCATTCCTCAGCCTTTTCCATGCCTCGATCAATAGATATGGTAAGTCAAACTCTAATTTAATCATTTTGCCATTAATTAAAAGTTCATAGTATCTGATGGCTCTCAGTGCCTTTTAGTGGGGTCTTCCGCATAAATATAATCTTCTAAGACGGTAGCAATATGAATGACGCTATGGCCATCATGATAGTTTCTCAAAGACTTTGACTGTCTATGTGGCTCACGAAATCTTCTTTAGGTAGTTTTGCAGGCAATATGTCCTCCGGGGTACTTACCATCTTTTAGGCTGGAATGAGGTGTCTTAGGTTAGAGCAATTGACTTACTTTCTGATGGAGGGAAGCTATTTAACCGTTTTCCCTGCTCTCTGTGAGTGGGACTCTGATACTCAAGATGGACCGCTATTTAGAAACTGTGTTCTAACTCTATCCCTCTTTAAATAGGATCCCAATGCTTTCAATGGTGCAGAGTATTTTCCCATTACACATCCTACTTGCTGTGCAGTCATATTCCCAGATACTTAACTAGTGTGTAATTGCTGATGTCTGGTCCTCCGGTGTAATCGTCACCCAGGGCGATTGGCCAAGTGGTGCCATTACATCCCAAAACTACAGCAGGATGTCATCTGACATGAGGGCCAATCAGTTGCTTCTTCTAACTCTAGCCCTCTTTAAATAGGAGCCCAATGCTTTCAATGGTGCAGTGTACTTTCCCATTGCACCTCCTACTTGCTGTGCTGTCATATTCACAGACAGTTACCTAGTGTGTAATTGCTGATGTCTGGTCCTCCGGTGTAATCGTCACCCAGGACGATTGGTCACGTGGTGCCATTACTTCACAAAGCTACAGCAGGATGTCATCTGACATGAGGGCCAATTAGTTGCCTAGTACGCAATAGGATACATGTCTCATCGTATAGAAAAGGGAGCAATGTAGACAGGATGCCCAGCTGAAGACTAAGGTGGTGAGATGAAAGGAACTAGGCCATTTTTTGAGACTTATACATTTGTTTAAAGGATTGGTTGATCATACCATTCTGGAGTTCTCTATAGGTTTACTGAGAGGGATGTGCTAAAATGAAGATGTTAGAATCTGTTATTCATAGTTTTTCTTATTCCCACAAACGGTAGCATAAACCTTCCTCCCTTAACGTATCAGATCCCTGACTTGCTATGGTGTACCATAACCTAAAATAATTCCTGTGAAAAGGGTACGCAATCTCTTGGCTGCCAAAGAGATCTTTCTATCTAAGTCCTCATATAGGTGCTAGAGTTGTGTACAGAGTACCAGCAAATGAGGCACAGGATTGAAAGAAGTCTGCTAGGTTGAAATCTAAATTGAGAATATAATTTTTAGTGAGCTTTGGATTTTCACAATATTAGACACGCCATAGTACTAATAATTGACTCTTTATAGAAATCATTTTTTGGTAGTGTTGCATTTGGTTTGGAAGTATTCAAGTTCTAAAAATTGACTGACAGTGGACTTTTCCATCTGCAGAATATACTGAATGACCAGCCGAGGCAGTATTGCAGAGGAATATTTCTCCGCTTGCTGAGAAAAGAAAAAAAAAGAAAGCTCATTCCTCAGCCTTTTCCATGCCTCGATCAATAGATATGGTAAGTCAAACTCTCATTTAATCATTTTGCCATTAATTAAAAGTTCATAGTATCTGATGGCTCTCAGTGCCTTTTAGTGGGGTCTTCCGCATAAATATAATCTTCTAAGGCGGTAGCAATATGAATGACGCTATGGCCATCATGATAGTTTCTCAAAGACTTTGACTGTCTATGTGGCTCACGAAATCTTCTTTAGGTAGTTTTGCAGGCAATATGTCCTCCGGGGTACTTACCATCTTTTAGGCTGGAATGAGGTGTCTTAGGTTAGAGCAATTGACTTACTTTCTGATGGAGGGAAGCTATTTAACCGTTTTCCCTGCTCTCTGTGAGTGGGACTCTGATACTCAAGATGGACCGCTATTTAGAAACTGTGTTCTAACTCTATCCCTCTTTAAATAGGATCCCAATGCTTTCAATGGTGCAGAGTATTTTCCCATT
Organism: Lissotriton vulgaris; assembly: GCF_964263255.1. NCBI lineage: Eukaryota > Metazoa > Chordata > Amphibia > Caudata > Salamandridae > Lissotriton > Lissotriton vulgaris. The sequence continues at coordinate 936,240,644 of NC_141693.1, read as the reverse complement.
ACACATCCTACTTGCTGTGCAGTCATATTCCCAGATACTTAACTAGTGTGTAATTGCTGATGTCTGGTCCTCCGGTGTAATCGTCACCCAGGGCGATTGGCCAAGTGGTGCCATTACATCCCAAAACTACAGCAGGATGTCATCTGACATGAGGGCCAATCAGTTGCTTCTTCTAACTCTAGCCCTCTTTAAATAGGAGCCCAATGCTTTCAATGGTGCAGTGTACTTTCCCATTGCACCTCCTACTTGCTGTGCTGTCATATTCACAGACAGTTACCTAGTGTGTAATTGCTGATGTCTGGTCCTCCGGTGTAATCGTCACCCAGGACGATTGGTCACGTGGTGCCATTACTTCACAAAGCTACAGCAGGATGTCATCTGACATGAGGGCCAATTAGTTGCCTAGTACGCAATAGGATACATGTCTCATGGTATAGAAAAGGGAGCAATGTAGACAGGATGCCTAGCTGAAGACTAAGGTGGTGAGATGAAAGGAACTAGGCCATTATTTGAGACTTATACATTTGTTTGAAGGATTGGTTGATCATAACATTCTGGAGTTCTCTATAGGTTTACTGAGAGGGATGTGCTAAAATGAAGATGTTAGAATCTTTTATTCATAGTTTTTTCTTATTCCCACAAACGGTAGCATAAACCTTCCTCCCTTAACGTATCAGATCCCTGACTTGCTATGGTTTACCATAACCTAAAATAATTCCTGTGAGAAGGGTACGTTATCTCTTGGCTACCAAAGAGATCTTTCTATCTAAGTCCTCATATAGGAGCTAGAGTTGTGTAGAGAGTACCAGCAAATGAGGCACAGGATTGAAAGAAGTCTTCTAGGTTGAAATCTAAATTGAGAATATAATTTTTAGTGAGCTTTGGATTTTCACAATATTAGACACGCCATAGTACTAATAATTGACTCTTTATAGAAATCATTTTTTGGTAGTGTTGCATTTGGTTTGGAAGTATTCAAGTTCTAAAAATTGACTAACAGTGGACTTTTCCATCTGCAGAATATACTGAATGACCAGCAGAGGCAGTATTGCAGAGAAATATTTCTCCGCTTGCTGAGAAAAGAAAAAAAAAAGAAAGCTCATTCCTCAGCCTTTTCCATGCCTCGATCAATAGATATGGTAAGTCAAACTCTAATTTAATCATTTTGCCATTAATTAAAAGTTCATAGTATCTGATGGCTCTCAGTGCCTTTTAGTGGGGTCTTCCGCATAAATATAATCTTCTAAGACGGTAGCAATATGAATGACGCTATGGCCATCATGATAGTTTCTCAAAGACTTTGACTGTCTATGTGGCTGACAAAATCTTCTTTAGGTAGTTTTGCAGGCAATATGTCCTCCGGGGTACTTACCATCTTTTAGGCTGGAATGAGGTGTCTTAGGTTAGAGCAATTGACTTACTTTCTGATGGAGGGAAGCTATTTAACCGTTTTCCCTGCTCTCTGTGAGTGGGACTCTGATACTCAAGATGGACCGCTATTTAGAAACTGTGTTCTAACTCTATCCCTCTTTAAATAGGATCCCAATGCTTTCAATGGTGCAGAGTATTTTCCCATTACACATCCTACTTGCTGTGCAGTCATATTCCCAGATACTTAACTAGTGTGTAATTGCTGATGTCTGGTCCTCCGGTGTAATCGTCACCCAGGGCGATTGGCCAAGTGGTGCCATTACATCCCAAAACTACAGCAGGATGTCATCTGACATGAGGGCCAATCAGTTGCTTCTTCTAACTCTAGCCCTCTTTAAATAGGAGCCCAATGCTTTCAATGGTGCAGTGTACTTTCCCATTGCACCTCCTACTTGCTGTGCTGTCATATTCACAGACAGTTACCTAGTGTGTAATTGCTGATGTCTGGTCCTCCGGTGTAATCGTCACCCAGGACGATTGGTCACGTGGTGCCATTACTTCACAAAGCTACAGCAGGATGTCATCTGACATGAGGGCCAATTAGTTGCCTAGTACGCAATAGGATACATGTCTCATCGTATAGAAAAGGGAGCAATGTAGACAGGATGCCCAGCTGAAGACTAAGGTGGTGAGATGAAAGGAACTAGGCCATTTTTTGAGACTTATACATTTGTTTAAAGGATTGGTTGATCATACCATTCTGGAGTTCTCTATAGGTTTACTGAGAGGGATGTGCTAAAATGAAGATGTTAGAATCTGTTATTCATAGTTTTTCTTATTCCCACAAACGGTAGCATAAACCTTCCCCTCTTAACGTATCAGATCCCTGACTTGCTATGGTGTACCATAACCTAAAATAATTCCTGTGAAAAGGGTACGCAATCTCTTGGCTGCCAAAGAGATCTTTCTATCTAAGTCCTCATATAGGTGCTAGAGTTGTGTACAGAGTACCAGCAAATGAGGCACAGGATTGAAAGAAGTCTGCTAGGTTGAAATCTAAATTGAGAATATAATTTTTAGTGAGCTTTGGATTTTCACAATATTAGACACGCCATAGTACTAATAATTGACTCTTTATAGAAATCATTTTTTGGTAGTGTTGCATTTGGTTTGGAAGTATTCAAGTTCTAAAAATTGACTGACAGTGGACTTTTCCATCTGCAGAATATACTGAATGACCAGCAGAGGCAGTATTGCAGAGGAATATTTCTCCGCTTGCTGAGAAAAGAAAAAAAAAGAAAGCTCATTCCTCAGCCTTTTCCATGCCTCGATCAATAGATATGGTAAGTCAAACTCTCATTTAATCATTTTGCCATTAATTAAAAGTTCATAGTATCTGATGGCTCTCAGTGCCTTTTAGTGGGGTCTTCCGCATAAATATAATCTTCTAAGGCGGTAGCAATATGAATGACGCTATGGCCATCATGATAGTTTCTCAAAGACTTTGACTGTCTATGTGGCTCACGAAATCTTCTTTAGGTAGTTTTGCAGGCAATATGTCCTCCGGGGTACTTACCATCTTTTAGGCTGGAATGAGGTGTCTTAGGTTAAAGCAATTGACTTACTTTCTGATGGAGGGAAGCTATTTAACCGTTTTCCCTGCTCTCTGTGAGTGGGACTCTGATACTCAAGATGGACCGCTATTTAGAAACTGTGTTCTAACTCTATCCCTCTTTAAATAGGATCCCAATGCTTTCAATGGTGCAGAGTACTTTCCCATTACACATCCTACTTGCTGTGCAGTCATATTCCCAGATACTTAACTAGTGTGTAATTGCTGATGTCTGGTCCTCCGGTGTAATCGTCACCCACGGCGATTGGTCAAGTGGTGCCATTACATCCCAAAACTACAGCAGGATGTCATCTGACATGAGGGCCAATCAGTTGCTTCTTCTAACTCTAGCCCTCTTTAAATAGGAGCCCAATGCTTTCAATGGTGCAGTGTACTTTCCCATTGCACCTCCTACTTGCTGTGCTGTCATATTCACAGACAGTTACCTAGTGTGTAATTGCTGATGTCTGGTCCTCCGGTGTAATCGTCACCCAGGACGATTGGTCACGTGGTGCCATTACTTCACAAAGCTACAGCAGGATGTCATCTGACATGAGGGCCAATTAGTTGCCTAGTACGCAATAGGATACATGTCTCATCGTATAGAAAAGGGAGCAATGTAGACAGGATGCCCAGCTGAAGACTAAGGTGGTGAGATGAAAGGAACTAGGCCATTTTTTGAGACTTATACATTTGTTTAAAGGATTGGTTGATCATACCATTCTGGAGTTCTCTATAGGTTTACTGAGAGGGATGTGCTAAAATGAAGATGTTAGAATCTGTTATTCATAGTTTTTCTTATTCCCACAAACGGTAGCATAAACCTTCCTCCCTTAACGTATCAGATCCCTGACTTGCTATGGTGTACCATAACCTAAAATAATTCCTGTGAAAAGGGTACGCAATCTCTTGGCTGCCAAAGAGATCTTTCTATCTAAGTCCTCATATAGGTGCTAGAGTTGTGTAGAGAGTACCAGCAAATGAGGCACAGGATTGAAAGAAGTCTTCTAGGTTGAAATCTAAATTGAGAATATAATTTTTAGTGAGCTTTGGATTTTCACAATATTAGACACGCCATAGTACTAATAATTGACTCTTTATAGAAATCATTTTTTGGTAGTGTTGCATTTGGTTTGGAAGTATTCAAGTTCTAAAAATTGACTAACAGTGGACTTTTCCATCTGCAGAATATACTGAATGACCAGCAGAGGCAGTATTGCAGAGAAATATTTCTCCGCTTGCTGAGAAAAGAAAAAAAAAAGAAAGCTCATTCCTCAGCCTTTTCCATGCCTCGATCAATAGATATGGTAAGTCAAACTCTAATTTAATCATTTTGCCATTAATTAAAAGTTCATAGTATCTGATGGCTCTCAGTGCCTTTTAGTGGGGTCTTCCGCATAAATATAATCTTCTAAGACGGTAGCAATATGAATGACGCTATGGCCATCATGATAGTTTCTCAAAGACTTTGACTGTCTATGTGGCTGACAAAATCTTCTTTAGGTAGTTTTGCAGGCAATATGTCCTCCGGGGTACTTACCATCTTTTAGGCTGGAATGAGGTGTCTTAGGTTAGAGCAATTGACTTACTTTCTGATGGAGGGAAGCTATTTAACCGTTTTCCCTGCTCTCTGTAAGTGGGACTCTGATACTCAAGATGGACCGCTATTTAGAAACTGTGTTCTAACTCTATCCCTCTTTAAATAGGATCCCAATGCTTTCAATGGTGCAGAGTATTTTCCCATTACACATCCTACTTGCTGTGCAGTCATATTCCCAGATACTTAACTAGTGTGTAATTGCTGATGTCTGGTCCTCCGGTGTAATCGTCACCCAGGGCGATTGGCCAAGTGGTGCCATTACATCCCAAAACTACAGCAGGATGTCATCTGACATGAGGGCCAATCAGTTGCTTCTTCTAACTCTAGCCCTCTTTAAATAGGAGCCCAATGCTTTCAATGGTGCAGTGTACTTTCCCATTGCACCTCCTACTTGCTGTGCTGTCATATTCACAGACAGTTACCTAGTGTGTAATTGCTGATGTCAGGTCCTCTGGTGTAATCGTCACCCAGGACGATTGGTCACGTGGTGCCATTACTTCACAAAGCTACAGCAGGATGTCATCTGACATGAGGGCCAATCAGTTGCCTAGTACGCAATAGGATACATGTCTCATTGTATAGAAAAGGGAGCAATGTAGACAGGATGCCCAGCTGAAGACTAAGGTGGTGAGATGAAAGGAACTAGGCCATTTTTTGAGACTTATACATTTGTTTAAAGGATTGGTTGATCATAACATTCTGGAGTTCTCTATAGGTTTACTGAGAGGGATGTGCTAAAATGAAGATGTTAGAATCTGTTATTCATAGTTTTTCTCATTCCCACAAACGGTAGCATAAACCTTCCTCCCTTAACGTATCAGATCCCTGACTTGCTATGGTTTACCATAACCTAAAATAATTCCTGTGAGAAGGGTACGTTATCTCTTGGCTACCAAAGAGATCTTTCTATCCAAGTCCTCATATAGGAGCTAGAGTTGTGTAGAGAGTACCAGCAAATGAGGCACAGGATTGAAAGAAGTCTTCTAGGTTGAAATCTAAATTGAGAATATAATTTTTAGTGAGCTTTGGATTTTCACAATATTAGACACGCCATAGTACTAATAATTGACTCTTTATAGAAATCATTTTTTGGTAGTGTTGCATTTGGTTTGGAAGTATTCAAGTTCTAAAAATTGACTAACAGTGGACTTTTCCATCTGCAGAATATACTGAATGACCAGCAGAGGCAGTATTGCAGAGAAATATTTCTCCGCTTGCTGAGAAAAGAAAAAAAAAAGAAAGCTCATTCCTCAGCCTTTTCCATGCCTCGATCAATAGATATGGTAAGTCAAACTCTAATTTAATCATTTTGCCATTAATTAAAAGTTCATAGTATCTGATGGCTCTCAGTGCCTTTTAGTGGGGTCTTCCGCATAAATATAATCTTCTAAGACGGTAGCAATATGAATGACGCTATGGCCATCATGATAGTTTCTCAAAGACTTTGACTGTCTATGTGGCTGACAAAATCTACTTTAGGTAGTTTTGCAGGCAATATGTCCTCCGGGGTACTTACCATCTTTTAGGCTGGAATGAGGTGTCTTAGGTTAGAGCAATTGACTTACTTTCTGATGGAGGGAAGCTATTTAACCGTTTTCCCTGCTCTCTGTAAGTGGGACTCTGATACTCAAGATGGACCGCTATTTAGAAACTGTGTTCTAACTCTATCCCTCTTTAAATAGGATCCCAATGCTTTCAATGGTGCAGAGTATTTTCCCATTACACATCCTACTTGCTGTGCAGTCATATTCCCAGATACTTAACTAGTGTGTAATTGCTGATGTCTGGTCCTCCGGTGTAATCGTCACCCAGGGCGATTGGCCAAGTGGTGCCATTACATCCCAAAACTACAGCAGGATGTCATCTGACATGAGGGCCAATCAGTTGCTTCTTCTTACTCTAGCCCTCTTTAAATAGGAGCCCAATGCTTTCAATGGTGCAGTGTACTTTCCCATTGCACCTCCTACTTGCTGTGCTGTCATATTCACAGACAGTTACCTAGTGTGTAATTGCTGATGTCAGGTCCTCTGGTGTAATCGTCACCCAGGACGATTGGTCACGTGGTGCCATTACTTCACAAAGCTACAGCAGGATGTCATCTGACATGAGGGCCAATCAGTTGCCTAGTACGCAATAGGATACATGTCTCATTGTATAGAAAAGGGAGCAATGTAGACAGGATGCCCAGCTGAAGACTAAGGTGGTGAGATGAAAGGAACTAGGCCATTTTTTGAGACTTATACATTTGTTTAAAGGATTGGTTGATCATAACATTCTGGAGTTCTCTATAGGTTTACTGAGAGGGATGTGCTAAAATGAAGATGTTAGAATCTGTTATTCATAGTTTTTCTCATTCCCACAAACGGTAGCATAAACCTTCCTCCCTTAACGTATCAGATCCCTGACTTGCTATGGTTTACCATAACCTAAAATAATTCCTGTGAGAAGGGTACGTTATCTCTTGGCTACCAAAGAGATCTTTCTATCTAAGTCCTCATATAGGAGCTAGAGTTGTGTAGAGAGTACCAGCAAATGAGGCACAGGATTGAAAGAAGTCTTCTAGGTTGAAATCTAAATTGAGAATATAATTTTTAGTGAGCTTTGGATTTTCACAATATTAGACACGCCATAGTACTAATAATTGACTCTTTATAGAAATCATTTTTTGGTAGTGTTGCATTTGGTTTGGAAGTATTCAAGTTCTAAAAATTGACTAACAGTGGACTTTTCCATCTGCAGAATATACTGAATGACCAGCAGAGGCAGTATTGCAGACAAATATTTCTCCGCTTGCTGAGAAAAGAAAAAAAAAAGAAAGCTCATTCCTCAGCCTTTTCCATGCCTCGATCAATAGATATGGTAAGTCAAACTCTAATTTAATCATTTTGCCATTAATTAAAAGTTCATAGTATCTGATGGCTCTCAGTGCCTTTTAGTGGGGTCTTCCGCATAAATATAATCTTCTAAGACGGTAGCAATATGAATGACGCTATGGCCATCATGATAGTTTCTCAAAGACTTTGACTGTCTATGTGGCTGACAAAATCTACTTTAGGTAGTTTTGCAGGCAATATGTCCTCCGGGGTACTTACCATCTTTTAGGCTGGAATGAGGTGTCTTAGGTTAGAGCAATTGACTTACTTTCTGATGGAGGGAAGCTATTTAACCGTTTTCCCTGCTCTCTGTAAGTGGGACTCTGATACTCAAGATGGACCGCTATTTAGAAACTGTGTTCTAACTCTATCCCTCTTTAAATAGGATCCCAATGCTTTCAATGGTGCAGAGTATTTTCCCATTACACATCCTACTTGCTGTGCAGTCATATTCCCAGATACTTAACTAGTGTGTAATTGCTGATGTCTGGTCCTCCGGTGTAATCGTCACCCAGGGCGATTGGCCAAGTGGTGCCATTACATCCCAAAACTACAGCAGGATGTCATCTGACATGAGGGCCAATCAGTTGCTTCTTCTTACTCTAGCCCTCTTTAAATAGGAGCCCAATGCTTTCAATGGTGCAGTGTACTTTCCCATTGCACCTCCTACTTGCTGTGCTGTCATATTCACAGACAGTTACCTAGTGTGTAATTGCTGATGTCAGGTCCTCTGGTGTAATCGTCACCCAGGACGATTGGTCACGTGGTGCCATTACTTCACAAAGCTACAGCAGGATGTCATCTGACATGAGGGCCAATCAGTTGCCTAGTACGCAATAGGATACATGTCTCATTGTATAGAAAAGGGAGCAATGTAGACAGGATGCCCAGCTGAAGACTAAGGTGGTGAGATGAAAGGAACTAGGCCATTTTTTGAGACTTATACATTTGTTTAAAGGATTGGTTGATCATAACATTCTGGAGTTCTCTATAGGTTTACTGAGAGGGATGTGCTAAAATGAAGATGTTAGAATCTGTTATTCATAGTTTTTCTCATTCCCACAAACGGTAGCATAAACCTTCCTCCCTTAACGTATCAGATCCCTGACTTGCTATGGTGTACCATAACCTAAAATAATTCCTGTGAAAAGGGTACGCAATCTCTTGGCTGCCAAAGAGATCTTTCTATCTAAGTCCTCATATAGGTGCTAGAGTTGTGTACAGAGTACCAGCAAATGAGGCACAGGATTGAAAGAAGTCTGCTAGGTTGAAATCTAAATTGAGAATATAATTTTTAGTGAGCTTTGGATTTTCACAATATTAGACACGCCATAGTACTAATAATTGACTCTTTATAGAAATCATTTTTTGGTAGTGTTGCATTTGGTTTGGAAGTATTCAAGTTCTAAAAATTGACTAACAGTGGACTTTTCCATCTGCAGAATATACTGAATGACCAGCAGAGGCAGTATTGCAGAGAAATATTTCTCCGCTTGCTGAGAAAAGAAAAAAAAAAGAAAGCTCATTCCTCAGCCTTTTCCATGCCTCGATCAATAGATATGGTAAGTCAAACTCTAATTTAATCATTTTGCCATTAATTAAAAGTTCATAGTATCTGATGGCTCTCAGTGCCTTTTAGTGGGGTCTTCCGCATAAATATAATCTTCTAAGACGGTAGCAATATGAATGACGCTATGGCCATCATGATAGTTTCTCAAAGACTTTGACTGTCTATGTGGCTGACAAAATCTTCTTTAGGTAGTTTTGCAGGCAATATGTCCTCCGGGGTACTTACCATCTTTTAGGCTGGAATGAGGTGTCTTAGGTTAGAGCAATTGACTTACTTTCTGATGGAGGGAAGCTATTTAACCGTTTTCCCTGCTCTCTGTGAGTGGGACTCTGATACTCAAGATGGACCGCTATTTAGAAACTGTGTTCTAACTCTATCCCTCTTTAAATAGGATCCCAATGCTTTCAATGGTGCAGAGTATTTTCCCATTACACATCCTACTTGCTGTGCAGTCATATTCCCAGATACTTAACTAGTGTGTAATTGCTGATGTCTGGTCCTCCGGTGTAATCGTCACCCAGGGCGATTGGCCAAGTGGTGCCATTACATCCCAAAACTACAGCAGGATGTCATCTGACATGAGGGCCAATCAGTTGCTTCTTCTAACTCTAGCCCTCTTTAAATAGGAGCCCAATGCTTTCAATGGTGCAGTGTACTTTCCCATTGCACCTCCTACTTGCTGTGCTGTCATATTCACAGACAGTTACCTAGTGTGTAATTGCTGATGTCTGGTCCTCCGGTGTAATCGTCACCCAGGACGATTGGTCACGTGGTGCCATTACTTCACAAAGCTACAGCAGGATGTCATCTGACATGAGGGCCAATCAGTTGCCTAGTACGCAATAGGATACATGTCTCATCGTATAGAAAAGGGAGCAATGTAGACAGGATGCCTAGCTGAAGACTAAGGTGGTGAGATGAAAGGAACTAGGCCATTATTTGAGACTTATACATTTGTTTGAAGGATTGGTTGATCATAACATTCTGGAGTTCTCTATAGGTTTACTGAGAGGGATGTGCTAAAATGAAGATGGTAGAATCTGTTATTCATAGTTTTTCTTATTCCCACAAACGGTAGCATAAACCTTCCTCCCTTAACGTATCAGATCCCTGACTTGCTATGGTTTACCATAACCTAAAATAATTCCTGTGAGAAGGGTACGTTATCTCTTGGCTACCAAAGAGATCTTTCTATCTAAGTCCTCATATAGGAGCTAGAGTTGTGTAGAGAGTACCAGCAAATGAGGCACAGGATTGAAAGAAGTCTTCTAGGTTGAAATCTAAATTGAGAATATAATTTTTAGTGAGCTTTGGATTTTCACAATATTAGACACGCCATAGTACTAATAATTGACTCTTTATAGAAATCATTTTTTGGTAGTGTTGCATTTGGTTTGGAAGTATTCAAGTTCTAAAAATTGACTGACAGTGGACTTTTCCATCTGCAGAATATACTGAATGACCAGCAGAGGCAGTATTGCAGAGGAATATTTCTCCGCTTGCTGAGAAAAGAAAAAAAAAGAAAGCTCATTCCTCAGCCTTTTCCATGCCTCGATCAATAGATATGGTAAGTCAAACTCTCATTTAATCATTTTGCCATTAATTAAAAGTTCATAGTATCTGATGGCTCTCAGTGCCTTTTAGTGGGGTCTTCCGCATAAATATAATCTTCTAAAACGGTAGCAATATGAATGACGCTATGGCCATCATGATAGTTTCTCAAAGACTTTGATTGTCTATGTGGCTGACAAAATCTTCTTTAGGTAGTTTTGCAGGCAATATGTCCTCCGGGGTACTTACCATCTTTTAGGCTGGAATGAGGTGTCTTAGGTTAGAGCAATTGACTTACTTTCTGATGGAGGGAAGCTATTTAACCGTTTTCCCTGCTCTCTGTGAGTGGGACTCTGATACTCAAGATGGACCGCTATTTAGAAACTGTGTTCTAACTCTATCCCTCTTTAAATAGGATCCCAATGCTTTCAATGGTGCAGAGTACTTTCCCATTACACATCCTACTTGCTGTGCTGTCATATTCCCAGATACTTAACTAGTGTGTAATTGCTGATGTCTGGTCCTCCGGTGTAATCGTCACCCAGGGCGATTGGTCAAGTGGTGCCATTACATCCCAAAACTACAGCAGGATGTCATCTGACATGAGGGCCAATCAGTTGCTTCTTCTAACTCTAGCCCTCTTTAAATAGGAGCCCAATGCTTTCAATGGTGCAGTGTACTTTCCCATTGCACCTCCTACTTGCTGTGCAGTCATATTCACAGATAGTTACCTAGTGTGTAATTGCTGATGTCTGGTCCTACGGTGTAATCGTCACCCAGGACGATTGGTCACGTGGTGCCATTACTTCACAAAGCTACAGCAGGATGTCATCTGACATGAGGGCCAATTAGTGGCCTAGTACGCAATAGGATACATGTCTCATCGTATAGAAAAGGGAGCAATGTAGACAGGATGCCTGGCTGAAGACTAAGGTGGTGAGATGAAAGGAACTAGGCCATTATTTGAGACTTATACATTTGTTTGAAGGATTGGTTGATCATAACATTCTGGAGTTCTCTATAGGTTTACTGAGAGGGATGTGCTAAAATGAAGATGTTAGAATCTGTTATTCATAGTTTTTCTTATTCCCACAAACGGTAGCATAAACCTTCCTCCCTTAACGTATCAGATCCCTGACTTGCTATGGTGTTCCATAACCTAAAATAATTCCTGTGAAAAGGGTACGCAATCTCTTGGCTGCCAAAGAGATCTTTCTATCTAAGTCCTCATATAGGAGCTAGAGTTGTGTAGAGAGTACCAGCAAATGAGGCACACGATTGATAGAAGTCTGCTAGGTTGAAATCTAAATTGAGAATATAATTTTTAGTGAGCTTTGGATTTTCACAATATTAGACACGCCATAGTACTAATAATTGACTCTTTATAGAAATCATTTTTTGGTAGTGTTGCATTTGGTTTGGAAGTATTCAAGTTCTAAAAATTGACTGACAGTGGACTTTTCCATCTGCAGAATATACTGAATGACCAGCAGAGGCAGTATTGCAGAGGAATATTTCTCCGCTTGCTGAGAAAAGAAAAAAAAAGAAAGCTCATTCCTCAGCCTTTTCCATGCCTCGATCAATAGATATGGTAAGTCAAACTCTCATTTAATCATTTTGCCATTAATTAAAAGTTCATAGTATCTGATGGCTCTCAGTGCCTTTTAGTGGGGTCTTCCGCATAAATATAATCTTCTAAGGCGGTAGCAATATGAATGACGCTATGGCCATCATGATAGTTTCTCAAAGACTTTGACTGTCTATGTGGCTCACGAAATCTTCTTTAGGTAGTTATGCAGGCAATATGTCCTCCGGGGTACTTACCATCTTTTAGGCTGGAATGAGGTGTCTTAGGTTAGAGCAATTGACTTACTTTCTGATGGAGGGAAGCTATTTAACCGTTTTCCCTGCTCTCTGTGAGTGGGACTCTGATACTCAAGATGGACCGCTATTTAGAAACTGTGTTCTAACTCTATCCCTCTTTAAATAGGATCCCAATGCTTTCAATGGTGCAGAGTATTTTCCCATTACACATCCTACTTGCTGTGCAGTCATATTCCCAGATACTTAACTAGTGTGTAATTGCTGATGTCTGGTCCTCCGGTGTAATCGTCACCCAGGGCGATTGGCCAAGTGGTGCCATTACATCCCAAAACTACAGCAGGATGTCATCTGACATGAGGGCCAATCAGTTGCTTCTTCTAACTCTAGCCCTCTTTAAATAGGAGCCCAATGCTTTCAATGGTGCAGTGTACTTTCCCATTGCACCTCCTACTTGCTGTGCTGTCATATTCACAGACAGTTACCTAGTGTGTAATTGCTGATGTCTGGTCCTCCGGTGTAATCGTCACCCAGGACGATTGGTCACGTGGTGCCATTACTTCACAAAGCTACAGCAGGATGTCATCTGACATGAGGGCCAATTAGTTGCCTAGTACGCAATAGGATACATGTCTCATGGTATAGAAAAGGGAGCAATGTAGACAGGATGCCTAGCTGAAGACTAAGGTGGTGAGATGAAAGGAACTAGGCCATTATTTGAGACTTATACATTTGTTTGAAGGATTGGTTGATCATAACATTCTGGAGTTCTCTATAGGTTTACTTAGAGGGATGTGCTAAAATGAAGATGTTAGAATCTTTTATTCATAGTTTTTTCTTATTCCCACAAACGGTAGCATAAACCTTCCTCCCTTAACGTATCAGATCCCTGACTTGCTATGGTTTACCATAACCTAAAATAATTCCTGTGAGAAGGGTACGTTATCTCTTGGCTACCAAAGAGATCTTTCTATCTAAGTCCTCATATAGGAGCTAGAGTTGTGTAGAGAGTACCAGCAAATGAGGCACAGGATTGAAAGAAGTCTTCTAGGTTGAAATCTAAATTGAGAATATAATTTTTAGTGAGCTTTGGATTTTCACAATATTAGACACGCCATAGTACTAATAATTGACTCTTTATAGAAATCATTTTTTGGTAGTGTTGCATTTGGTTTGGAAGTATTCAAGTTCTAAAAATTGACTAACAGTGGACTTTTCCATCTGCAGAATATACTGAATGACCAGCAGAGGCAGTATTGCAGACAAATATTTCTCCGCTTGCTGAGAAAAGAAAAAAAAAAGAAAGCTCATTCCTCAGCCTTTTCCATGCCTCGATCAATAGATATGGTAAGTCAAACTCTAATTTAATCATTTTGCCATTAATTAAAAGTTCATAGTATCTGATGGCTCTCAGTGCCTTTTAGTGGGGTCTTCCGCATAAATATAATCTTCTAAGACGGTAGCAATATGAATGACGCTATGGCCATCATGATAGTTTCTCAAAGACTTTGACTGTCTATGTGGCTGACAAAATCTTCTTTAGGTAGTTTTGCAGGCAATATGTCCTCCGGGGTACTTACCATCTTTTAGGCTGGAATGAGGTGTCTTAGGTTAGAGCAATTGACTTACTTTCTGATGGAGGGAAGCTATTTAACCGTTTTCCCTGCTCTCTGTGAGTGGGACTCTGATACTCAAGATGGACCGCTATTTAGAAACTGTGTTCTAACTCTATCCCTCTTTAAATAGGATCCCAATGCTTTCAATGGTGCAGAGTATTTTCCCATTACACATCCTACTTGCTGTGCAGTCATATTCCCAGATACTTAACTAGTGTGTAATTGCTGATGTCTGGTCCTCCGGTGTAATCGTCACCCAGGGCGATTGGCCAAGTGGTGCCATTACATCCCAAAACTACAGCAGGATGTCATCTGACATGAGGGCCAATCAGTTGCTTCTTCTAACTCTAGCCCTCTTTAAATAGGAGCCCAATGCTTTCAATGGTGCAGTGTACTTTCCCATTGCACCTCCTACTTGCTGTGCTGTCATATTCACAGACAGTTACCTAGTGTGTAATTGCTGATGTCTGGTCCTCCGGTGTAATCGTCACCCAGGACGATTGGTCACGTGGTGCCATTACTTCACAAAGCTACAGCAGGATGTCATCTGACATGAGGGCCAATCAGTTGCCTAGTACGCAATAGGATACATGTCTCATCGTATAGAAAAGGGAGCAATGTAGACAGGATGCCTAGCTGAAGACTAAGGTGGTGAGATGAAAGGAACTAGGCCATTATTTGAGACTTATACATTTGTTTGAAGGATTGGTTGATCATAACATTCTGGAGTTCTCTATAGGTTTACTGAGAGGGATGTGCTAAAATGAAGATGGTAGAATCTGTTATTCATAGTTTTTCTTATTCCCACAAACGGTAGCATAAACCTTCCTCCCTTAACGTATCAGATCCCTGACTTGCTATGGTTTACCATAACCTAAAATAATTCCTGTGAGAAGGGTACGTTATCTCTTGGCTACCAAAGAGATCTTTCTATCTAAGTCCTCATATAGGAGCTAGAGTTGTGTAGAGAGTACCAGCAAATGAGGCACAGGATTGAAAGAAGTCTTCTAGGTTGAAATCTAAATTGAGAATATAATTTTTAGTGAGCTTTGGATTTTCACAATATTAGACACGCCATAGTACTAATAATTGACTCTTTATAGAAATCATTTTTTGGTAGTGTTGCATTTGGTTTGGAAGTATTCAAGTTCTAAAAATTGACTAACAGTGGACTTTTCCATCTGCAGAATATACTGAATGACCAGCAGAGGCAGTATTGCAGAGAAATATTTCTCCGCTTGCTGAGAAAAGAAAAAAAAAAGAAAGCTCATTCCTCAGCCTTTTCCATGCCTCGATCAATAGATATGGTAAGTCAAACTCTAATTTAATCATTTTGCCATTAATTAAAAGTTCATAGTATCTGATGGCTCTAAGTGCCTTTTAGTGGGGTCTTCCGCATAAATATAATCTTCTAAGACGGTAGCAATATGAATGACGCTATGGCCATCATGATAGTTTCTCAAAGACTTTGACTGTCTATGTGGCTGACAAAATCTTCTTTAGGTAGTTTTGCAGGCAATATGTCCTCCGGGGTACTTACCATCTTTTAGGCTGGAATGAGGTGTCTTAGGTTAAAGCAATTGACTTACTTTCTGATGGAGGGAAGCTATTTAACCGTTTTCCCTGCTCTCTGTGAGTGGGACTCTGATACTCAAGATGGACCGCTATTTAGAAACTGTGTTCTAACTCTATCCCTCTTTAAATAGGATCCCAATGCTTTCAATGGTGCAGAGTACTTTCCCATTACACATCCTACTTGCTGTGCAGTCATATTCCCAGATACTTAACTAGTGTGTAATTGCTGATGTCTGGTCCTCCGGTGTAATCGTCACCCACGGCGATTGGTCAAGTGGTGCCATTACATCCCAAAACTACAGCAGGATGTCATCTGACATGAGGGCCAATCAGTTGCTTCTTCTAACTCTAGCCCTCTTTAAATAGGAGCCCAATGCTTTCAATGGTGCAGTGTACTTTCCCATTGCACCTCCTACTTGCTGTGCAGTCATATTCACAGATAGTTACCTAGTGTGTAATTGCTGATGTCTGGTCCTACGGTGTAATCGTCACCCAGGACGATTGGTCACGTGGTGCCATTACTTCACAAAGCTACAGCAGGATGTCATCTGACATGAGGGCCAATCAGTTGCCTAGTACGCAATAGGATACATGTCTCATCGTATAGAAAAGGGAGCAATGTAGACAGGATGCCTAGCTGAAGACTAAGGTGGTGAGATGAAAGGAACTAGGCCATTATTTGAGACTTATACATTTGTTTGAAGGATTGGTTGATCATAACATTCTGGAGTTCTCTATAGGTTTACTGAGAGGGATGTGCTAAAATGAAGATGGTAGAATCTGTTATTCATAGTTTTTCTTATTCCCACAAACGGTAGCATAAACCTTCCTCCCTTAACGTATCAGATCCCTGACTTGCTATGGTTTACCATAACCTAAAATAATTCCTGTGAGAAGGGTACGTTATCTCTTGGCTACCAAAGAGATCTTTCTATCTAAGTCCTCATATAGGAGCTAGAGTTGTGTAGAGAGTACCAGCAAATGAGGCACAGGATTGAAAGAAGTCTTCTAGGTTGAAATCTAAATTGAGAATATAATTTTTAGTGAGCTTTGGATTTTCACAATATTAGACACGCCATAGTACTAATAATTGACTCTTTATAGAAATCATTTTTTGGTAGTGTTGCATTTGGTTTGGAAGTATTCAAGTTCTAAAAATTGACTAACAGTGGACTTTTCCATCTGCAGAATATACTGAATGACCAGCAGAGGCAGTATTGCAGAGAAATATTTCTCCGCTTGCTGAGAAAAGAAAAAAAAAAGAAAGCTCATTCCTCAGCCTTTTCCATGCCTCGATCAATAGATATGGTAAGTCAAACTCTAATTTAATCATTTTGCCATTAATTAAAAGTTCATAGTATCTGATGGCTCTCAGTGCCTTTTAGTGGGGTCTTCCGCATAAATATAATCTTCTAAGACGGTAGCAATATGAATGACGCTATGGCCATCATGATAGTTTCTCAAAGACTTTGACTGTCTATGTGGCTGACAAAATCTTCTTTAGGTAGTTTTGCAGGCAATATGTCCTCCGGGGTACTTACCATCTTTTAGGCTGGAATGAGGTGTCTTAGGTTAAAGCAATTGACTTACTTTCTGATGGAGGGAAGCTATTTAACCGTTTTCCCTGCTCTCTGTGAGTGGGACTCTGATACTCAAGATGGACCGCTATTTAGAAACTGTGTTCTAACTCTATCCCTCTTTAAATAGGATCCCAATGCTTTCAATGGTGCAGAGTACTTTCCCATTACACATCCTACTTGCTGTGCAGTCATATTCCCAGATACTTAACTAGTGTGTAATTGCTGATGTCTGGTCCTCCGGTGTAATCGTCACCCACGGCGATTGGTCAAGTGGTGCCATTACATCCCAAAACTACAGCAGGATGTCATCTGACATGAGGGCCAATCAGTTGCTTCTTCTAACTCTAGCCCTCTTTAAATAGGAGCCCAATGCTTTCAATGGTGCAGTGTACTTTCCCATTGCACCTCCTACTTGCTGTGCAGTCATATTCACAGATAGTTACCTAGTGTGTAATTGCTGATGTCTGGTCCTACGGTGTAATCGTCACCCAGGACGATTGGTCACGTGGTGCCATTACTTCACAAAGCTACAGCAGGATGTCATCTGACATGAGGGCCAATCAGTTGCCTAGTACGCAATAGGATACATGTCTCATTGTATAGAAAAGGGAGCAATGTAGACAGGATGCCCAGCTGAAGACTAAGGTGGTGAGATGAAAGGAACTAGGCCATTTTTTGAGACTTATACATTTGTTTAAAGGATTGGTTGATCATAACATTCTGGAGTTCTCTATAGGTTTACTGAGAGGGATGTGCTAAAATGAAGATGTTAGAATCTGTTATTCATAGTTTTTCTCATTCCCACAAACGGTAGCATAAACCTTCCTCCCTTAACGTATCAGATCCCTGACTTGCTATGGTTTACCATAAGCTAAAAAAATTCCTGTGAGAAGGGTACGTTATCTCTTGGCTACCAAAGAGATCTTTCTATCTAAGTCCTCATATAGGAGCTAGAGTTGTGTAGAGAGTACCAGCAAATGAGGCACAGGATTGAAAGAAGTCTTCTAGGTTGAAATCTAAATTGAGAATATAATTTTTAGTGAGCTTTGGATTTTCACAATATTAGACACGCCATAGTACTAATAATTGACTCTTTATAGAAATCATTTTTTGGTAGTGTTGCATTTGGTTTGGAAGTATTCAAGTTCTAAAAATTGACTGACAGTGGACTTTTCCATCTGCAGAATATACTGAATGACCAGCAGAGGCAGTATTGCAGAGGAATATTTCTCCGCTTGCTGAGAAAAGAAAAAAAAAGAAAGCTCATTCCTCAGCCTTTTCCATGCCTCGATCAATAGATATGGTAAGTCAAACTCTCATTTAATCATTTTGCCATTAATTAAAAGTTCATAGTATCTGATGGCTCTCAGTGCCTTTTAGTGGGGTCTTCCGCATAAATATAATCTTCTAAAACGGTAGCAATATGAATGACGCTATGGCCATCATGATAGTTTCTCAAAGACTTTGATTGTCTATGTGGCTGACAAAATCTTCTTTAGGTAGTTTTGCAGGCAATATGTCCTCCGGGGTACTTACCATCTTTTAGGCTGGAATGAGGTGTCTTAGGTTAGAGCAATTGACTTACTTTCTGATGGAGGGAAGCTATTTAACCGTTTTCCCTGCTCTCTGTGAGTGGGACTCTGATACTCAAGATGGACCGCTATTTAGAAACTGTGTTCTAACTCTATCCCTCTTTAAATAGGATCCCAATGCTTTCAATGGTGCAGAGTACTTTCCCATTACACATCCTACTTGCTGTGCTGTCATATTCCCAGATACTTAACTAGTGTGTAATTGCTGATGTCTGGTCCTCCGGTGTAATCGTCACCCAGGGCGATTGGTCAAGTGGTGCCATTACATCCCAAAACTACAGCAGGATGTCATCTGACATGAGGGCCAATCAGTTGCTTCTTCTAACTCTAGCCCTCTTTAAATAGGAGCCCAATGCTTTCAATGGTGCAGTGTACTTTCCCATTGCACCTCCTACTTGCTGTGCAGTCATATTCACAGATAGTTACCTAGTGTGTAATTGCTGATGTCTGGTCCTACGGTGTAATCGTCACCCAGGACGATTGGTCACGTGGTGCCATTACTTCACAAAGCTACAGCAGGATGTCATCTGACATGAGGGCCAATTAGTGGCCTAGTACGCAATAGGATACATGTCTCATCGTATAGAAAAGGGAGCAATGTAGACAGGATGCCTGGCTGAAGACTAAGGTGGTGAGATGAAAGGAACTAGGCCATTATTTGAGACTTATACATTTGTTTGAAGGATTGGTTGATCATAACATTCTGGAGTTCTCTATAGGTTTACTGAGAGGGATGTGCTAAAATGAAGATGTTAGAATCTGTTATTCATAGTTTTTCTTATTCCCACAAACGGTAGCATAAACCTTCCTCCCTTAACGTATCAGATCCCTGACTTGCTATGGTGTTCCATAACCTAAAATAATTCCTGTGAAAAGGGTACGCAATCTCTTGGCTGCCAAAGAGATCTTTCTATCTAAGTCCTCATATAGGAGCTAGAGTTGTGTAGAGAGTACCAGCAAATGAGGCACAGGATTGATAGAAGTCTGCTAGGTTGAAATCTAAATTGAGAATATAATTTTTAGTGAGCTTTGGATTTTCACAATATTAGACACGCCATAGTACTAATAATTGACTCTTTATAGAAATCATTTTTTGGTAGTGTTGCATTTGGTTTGGAAGTATTCAAGTTCTAAAAATTGACTGACAGTGGACTTTTCCATCTGCAGAATATACTGAATGACCAGCAGAGGCAGTATTGCAGAGGAATATTTCTCCGCTTGCTGAGAAAAGAAAAAAAAAGAAAGCTCATTCCTCAGCCTTTTCCATGCCTCGATCAATAGATATGGTAAGTCAAACTCTCATTTAATCATTTTGCCATTAATTAAAAGTTCATAGTATCTGATGGCTCTCAGTGCCTTTTAGTGGGGTCTTCCGCATAAATATAATCTTCTAAGGCGGTAGCAATATGAATGACGCTATGGCCATCATGATAGTTTCTCAAAGACTTTGACTGTCTATGTGGCTCACGAAATCTTCTTTAGGTAGTTATGCAGGCAATATGTCCTCCGGGGTACTTACCATCTTTTAGGCTGGAATGAGGTGTCTTAGGTTAGAGCAATTGACTTACTTTCTGATGGAGGGAAGCTATTTAACCGTTTTCCCTGCTCTCTGTGAGTGGGACTCTGATACTCAAGATGGACCGCTATTTAGAAACTGTGTTCTAACTCTATCCCTCTTTAAATAGGATCCCAATGCTTTCAATGGTGCAGAGTATTTTCCCATTACACATCCTACTTGCTGTGCAGTCATATTCCCAGATACTTAACTAGTGTGTAATTGCTGATGTCTGGTCCTCCGGTGTAATCGTCACCCAGGGCGATTGGCCAAGTGGTGCCATTACATCCCAAAACTACAGCAGGATGTCATCTGACATGAGGGCCAATCAGTTGCTTCTTCTAACTCTAGCCCTCTTTAAATAGGAGCCCAATGCTTTCAATGGTGCAGTGTACTTTCCCATTGCACCTCCTACTTGCTGTGCTGTCATATTCACAGACAGTTACCTAGTGTGTAATTGCTGATGTCTGGTCCTCCGGTGTAATCGTCACCCAGGACGATTGGTCACGTGGTGCCATTACTTCACAAAGCTACAGCAGGATGTCATCTGACATGAGGGCCAATTAGTTGCCTAGTACGCAATAGGATACATGTCTCATGGTATAGAAAAGGGAGCAATGTAGACAGGATGCCTAGCTGAAGACTAAGGTGGTGAGATGAAAGGAACTAGGCCATTATTTGAGACTTATACATTTGTTTGAAGGATTGGTTGATCATAACATTCTGGAGTTCTCTATAGGTTTACTTAGAGGGATGTGCTAAAATGAAGATGTTAGAATCTTTTATTCATAGTTTTTTCTTATTCCCACAAACGGTAGCATAAACCTTCCTCCCTTAACGTATCAGATCCCTGACTTGCTATGGTTTACCATAACCTAAAATAATTCCTGTGAGAAGGGTACGTTATCTCTTGGCTACCAAAGAGATCTTTCTATCTAAGTCCTCATATAGGAGCTAGAGTTGTGTAGAGAGTACCAGCAAATGAGGCACAGGATTGAAAGAAGTCTTCTAGGTTGAAATCTAAATTGAGAATATAATTTTTAGTGAGCTTTGGATTTTCACAATATTAGACACGCCATAGTACTAATAATTGACTCTTTATAGAAATCATTTTTTGGTAGTGTTGCATTTGGTTTGGAAGTATTCAAGTTCTAAAAATTGACTAACAGTGGACTTTTCCATCTGCAGAATATACTGAATGACCAGCAGAGGCAGTATTGCAGAGAAATATTTCTCCGCTTGCTGAGAAAAGAAAAAAAAAAGAAAGCTCATTCCTCAGCCTTTTCCATGCCTCGATCAATAGATATGGTAAGTCAAACTCTAATTTAATCATTTTGCCATTAATTAAAAGTTCATAGTATCTGATGGCTCTCAGTGCCTTTTAGTGGGGTCTTCCGCATAAATATAATCTTCTAAGACGGTAGCAATATGAATGACGCTATGGCCATCATGATAGTTTCTCAAAGACTTTGACTGTCTATGTGGCTGACAAAATCTTCTTTAGGTAGTTTTGCAGGCAATATGTCCTCCGGGGTACTTACCATCTTTTAGGCTGGAATGAGGTGTCTTAGGTTAAAGCAATTGACTTACTTTCTGATGGAGGGAAGCTATTTAACCGTTTTCCCTGCTCTCTGTGAGTGGGACTCTGATACTCAAGATGGACCGCTATTTAGAAACTGTGTTCTAACTCTATCCCTCTTTAAATAGGATCCCAATGCTTTCAATGGTGCAGAGTACTTTCCCATTACACATCCTACTTGCTGTGCAGTCATATTCCCAGATACTTAACTAGTGTGTAATTGCTGATGTCTGGTCCTCCGGTGTAATCGTCACCCACGGCGATTGGTCAAGTGGTGCCATTACATCCCAAAACTACAGCAGGATGTCATCTGACATGAGGGCCAATCAGTTGCTTCTTCTAACTCTAGCCCTCTTTAAATAGGAGCCCAATGCTTTCAATGGTGCAGTGTACTTTCCCATTGCACCTCCTACTTGCTGTGCAGTCATATTCACAGATAGTTACCTAGTGTGTAATTGCTGATGTCTGGTCCTACGGTGTAATCGTCACCCAGGACGATTGGTCACGTGGTGCCATTACTTCACAAAGCTACAGCAGGATGTCATCTGACATGAGGGCCAATCAGTTGCCTAGTACGCAATAGGATACATGTCTCATCGTATAGAAAAGGGAGCAATGTAGACAGGATGCCTAGCTGAAGACTAAGGTGGTGAGATGAAAGGAACTAGGCCATTATTTGAGACTTATACATTTGTTTGAAGGATTGGTTGATCATAACATTCTGGAGTTCTCTATAGGTTTACTGAGAGGGATGTGCTAAAATGAAGATGGTAGAATCTGTTATTCATAGTTTTTCTTATTCCCACAAACGGTAGCATAAACCTTCCTCCCTTAACGTATCAGATCCCTGACTTGCTATGGTTTACCATAACCTAAAATAATTCCTGTGAGAAGGGTACGTTATCTCTTGGCTACCAAAGAGATCTTTCTATCTAAGTCCTCATATAGGAGCTAGAGTTGTGTAGAGAGTACCAGCAAATGAGGCACAGGATTGAAAGAAGTCTTCTAGGTTGAAATCTAAATTGAGAATATAATTTTTAGTGAGCTTTGGATTTTCACAATATTAGACACGCCATAGTACTAATAATTGACTCTTTATAGAAATCATTTTTTGGTAGTGTTGCATTTGGTTTGGAAGTATTCAAGTTCTAAAAATTGACTAACAGTGGACTTTTCCATCTGCAGAATATACTGAATGACCAGCAGAGGCAGTATTGCAGAGAAATATTTCTCCGCTTGCTGAGAAAAGAAAAAAAAAAGAAAGCTCATTCCTCAGCCTTTTCCATGCCTCGATCAATAGATATGGTAAGTCAAACTCTAATTTAATCATTTTGCCATTAATTAAAAGTTCATAGTATCTGATGGCTCTCAGTGCCTTTTAGTGGGGTCTTCCGCATAAATATAATCTTCTAAGACGGTAGCAATATGAATGACGCTATGGCCATCATGATAGTTTCTCAAAGACTTTGACTGTCTATGTGGCTGACAAAATCTTCTTTAGGTAGTTTTGCAGGCAATATGTCCTCCGGGGTACTTACCATCTTTTAGGCTGGAATGAGGTGTCTTAGGTTAGAGCAATTGACTTACTTTCTGATGGAGGGAAGCTATTTAACCGTTTTCCCTGCTCTCTGTAAGTGGGACTCTGATACTCAAGATGGACCGCTATTTAGAAACTGTGTTCTAACTCTATCCCTCTTTAAATAGGATCCCAATGCTTTCAATGGTGCAGAGTATTTTCCCATTACACATCCTACTTGCTGTGCAGTCATATTCCCAGATACTTAACTAGTGTGTAATTGCTGATGTCTGGTCCTCCGGTGTAATCGTCACCCAGGGCGATTGGCCAAGTGGTGCCATTACATCCCAAAACTACAGCAGGATGTCATCTGACATGAGGGCCAATCAGTTGCTTCTTCTAACTCTAGCCCTCTTTAAATAGGAGCCCAATGCTTTCAATGGTGCAGTGTACTTTCCCATTGCACCTCCTACTTGCTGTGCTGTCATATTCACAGACAGTTACCTAGTGTGTAATTGCTGATGTCAGGTCCTCTGGTGTAATCGTCACCCAGGACGATTGGTCACGTGGTGCCATTACTTCACAAAGCTACAGCAGGATGTCATCTGACATGAGGGCCAATCAGTTGCCTAGTACGCAATAGGATACATGTCTCATTGTATAGAAAAGGGAGCAATGTAGACAGGATGCCCAGCTGAAGACTAAGGTGGTGAGATGAAAGGAACTAGGCCATTTTTTGAGACTTATACATTTGTTTAAAGGATTGGTTGATCATAACATTCTGGAGTTCTCTATAGGTTTACTGAGAGGGATGTGCTAAAATGAAGATGTTAGAATCTGTTATTCATAGTTTTTCTCATTCCCACAAACGGTAGCATAAACCTTCCTCCCTTAACGTATCAGATCCCTGACTTGCTATGGTTTACCATAACCTAAAATAATTCCTGTGAGAAGGGTACGTTATCTCTTGGCTACCAAAGAGATCTTTCTATCTAAGTCCTCATATAGGAGCTAGAGTTGTGTAGAGAGTACCAGCAAATGAGGCACAGGATTGAAAGAAGTCTTCTAGGTTGAAATCTAAATTGAGAATATAATTTTTAGTGAGCTTTGGATTTTCACAATATTAGACACGCCATAGTACTAATAATTGACTCTTTATAGAAATCATTTTTTGGTAGTGTTGCATTTGGTTTGGAAGTATTCAAGTTCTAAAAATTGACTAACAGTGGACTTTTCCATCTGCAGAATATACTGAATGACCAGCAGAGGCAGTATTGCAGAGAAATATTTCTCCGCTTGCTGAGAAAAGAAAATTAAAAGAAAGCTCATTCCTCAGCCTTTTCCATGCCTCGATCAATAGATATGGTAAGTCAAACTCTAATTTAATCATTTTGCCATTAATTAAAAGTTCATAGTATCTGATGGCTCTCAGTGCCTTTTAGTGGGGTCTTCCGCATAAATATAATCTTCTAAGACGGTAGCAATATGAATGACGCTATGGCCATCATGATAGTTTCTCAAAGACTTTGACTGTCTATGTGGCTGACAAAATCTACTTTAGGTAGTTTTGCAGGCAATATGTCCTCCGGGGTACTTACCATCTTTTAGGCTGGAATGAGGTGTCTTAGGTTAGAGCAATTGACTTACTTTCTGATGGAGGGAAGCTATTTAACCGTTTTCCCTGCTCTCTGTAAGTGGGACTCTGATACTCAAGATGGACCGCTATTTAGAAACTGTGTTCTAACTCTATCCCTCTTTAAATAGGATCCCAATGCTTTCAATGGTGCAGAGTATTTTCCCATTACACATCCTACTTGCTGTGCAGTCATATTCCCAGATACTTAACTAGTGTGTAATTGCTGATGTCTGGTCCTCCGGTGTAATCGTCACCCAGGGCGATTGGCCAAGTGGTGCCATTACATCCCAAAACTACAGCAGGATGTCATCTGACATGAGGGCCAATCAGTTGCTTCTTCTTACTCTAGCCCTCTTTAAATAGGAGCCCAATGCTTTCAATGGTGCAGTGTACTTTCCCATTGCACCTCCTACTTGCTGTGCTGTCATATTCACAGACAGTTACCTAGTGTGTAATTGCTGATGTCAGGTCCTCTGGTGTAATCGTCACCCAGGACGATTGGTCACGTGGTGCCATTACTTCACAAAGCTACAGCAGGATGTCATCTGACATGAGGGCCAATTAGTGGCCTAGTACGCAATAGGATACATGTCTCATCGTATAGAAAAGGGAGCAATGTAGACAGGATGCCTGGCTGAAGACTAAGGTGGTGAGATGAAAGGAACTAGGCCATTATTTGAGACTTATACATTTGTTTGAAGGATTGGTTGATCATAACATTCTGGAGTTCTCTATAGGTTTACTGAGAGGGATGTGCTAAAATGAAGATGTTAGAATCTGTTATTCATAGTTTTTCTTATTCCCACAAACGGTAGCATAAACCTTCCTCCCTTAACGTATCAGATCCCTGACTTGCTATGGTGTTCCATAACCTAAAATAATTCCTGTGAAAAGGGTACGCAATCTCTTGGCTGCCAAAGAGATCTTTCTATCTAAGTCCTCATATAGGAGCTAGAGTTGTGTAGAGAGTACCAGCAAATGAGGCACAGGATTGATAGAAGTCTGCTAGGTTGAAATCTAAATTGAGAATATAATTTTTAGTGAGCTTTGGATTTTCACAATATTAGACACGCCATAGTACTAATAATTGACTCTTTATAGAAATCATTTTTTGGTAGTGTTGCATTTGGTTTGGAAGTATTCAAGTTCTAAAAATTGACTGACAGTGGACTTTTCCATCTGCAGAATATACTGAATGACCAGCAGAGGCAGTATTGCAGAGGAATATTTCTCCGCTTGCTGAGAAAAGAAAAAAAAAGAAAGCTCATTCCTCAGCCTTTTCCATGCCTCGATCAATAGATATGGTAAGTCAAACTCTCATTTAATCATTTTGCCATTAATTAAAAGTTCATAGTATCTGATGGCTCTCAGTGCCTTTTAGTGGGGTCTTCCGCATAAATATAATTTTCTAAGGCGGTAGCAATATGAATGACGCTATGGCCATCATGATAGTTTCTCAAAGACTTTGACTGTCTATGTGGCTCACGAAATCTTCTTTAGGTAGTTATGCAGGCAATATGTCCTCCGGGGTACTTACCATCTTTTAGGCTGGAATGAGGTGTCTTAGGTTAGAGCAATTGACTTACTTTCTGATGGAGGGAAGCTATTTAACCGTTTTCCCTGCTCTCTGTGAGTGGGACTCTGATACTCAAGATGGACCGCTATTTAGAAACTGTGTTCTAACTCTATCCCTCTTTAAATAGGATGCCAATGCTTTCAATGGTGCAGAGTATTTTCCCATTACACATCCTACTTGCTGTGCAGTCATATTCCCAGATACTTAACTAGTGTGTAATTGCTGATGTCTGGTCCTCCGGTGTAATCGTCACCCAGGGCGATTGGCCAAGTGGTGCCATTACATCCCAAAACTACAGCAGGATGTCATCTGACATGAGGGCCAATCAGTTGCTTCTTCTAACTCTAGCCCTCTTTAAATAGGAGCCCAATGCTTTCAATGGTGCAGTGTACTTTCCCATTGCACCTCCTACTTGCTGTGCTGTCATATTCACAGACAGTTACCTAGTGTGTAATTGCTGATGTCTGGTCCTCCGGTGTAATCGTCACCCAGGACGATTGGTCACGTGGTGCCATTACTTCACAAAGCTACAGCAGGATGTCATCTGACATGAGGGCCAATTAGTTGCCTAGTACGCAATAGGATACATGTCTCATGGTATAGAAAAGGGAGCAATGTAGACAGGATGCCTAGCTGAAGACTAAGGTGGTGAGATGAAAGGAACTAGGCCATTATTTGAGACTTATACATTTGTTTGAAGGATTGGTTGATCATAACATTCTGGAGTTCTCTATAGGTTTACTTAGAGGGATGTGCTAAAATGAAGATGTTAGAATCTTTTATTCATAGTTTTTTCTTATTCCCACAAACGGTAGCATAAACCTTCCTCCCTTAACGTATCAGATCCCTGACTTGCTATGGTTTACCATAACCTAAAATAATTCCTGTGAGAAGGGTATGTTATCTCTTGGCTACCAAAGAGATCTTTCTATCTAAGTCCTCATATAGGAGCTAGAGTTGTGTAGAGAGTACCAGCAAATGAGGCACAGGATTGAAAGAAGTCTTCTAGGTTGAAATCTAAATTGAGAATATAATTTTTAGTGAGCTTTGGATTTTCACAATATTAGACACGCCATAGTACTAATAATTGACTCTTTATAGAAATCCTTTTTTGGTAGTGTTGCATTTGGTTTGGAAGTATTCAAGTTCTAAAAATTGACTAACAGTGGACTTTTCCATCTGCAGAATATACTGAATGACCAGCAGAGGCAGTATTGCAGAGAAATATTTCTCCGCTTGCTGAGAAAAGAAAAAAAAAAGAAAGCTCATTCCTCAGCCTTTTCCATGCCTCGATCAATAGATATGGTAAGTCAAACTCTAATTTAATCATTTTGCCATTAATTAAAAGTTCATAGTATCTGATGGCTCTCAGTGCCTTTTAGTGGGGTCTTCCGCATAAATATAATCTTCTAAGACGGTAGCAATATGAATGACGCTATGGCCATCATGATAGTTTCTCAAAGACTTTGACTGTCTATGTGGCTGACAAAATCTTCTTTAGGTAGTTTTGCAGGCAATATGTCCTCCGGGGTACTTACCATCTTTTAGGCTGGAATGAGGTGTCTTAGGTTAGAGCAATTGACTTACTTTCTGATGGAGGGAAGCTATTTAACCGTTTTCCCTGCTCTCTGTGAGTGGGACTCTGATACTCAAGATGGACCGCTATTTAGAAACTGTGTTCTAACTCTATCCCTCTTTAAATAGGATCCCAATGCTTTCAATGGTGCAGAGTATTTTCCCATTACACATCCTACTTGCTGTGCAGTCATATTCCCAGATACTTAACTAGTGTGTAATTGCTGATGTCTGGTCCTCCGGTGTAATCGTCACCCAGGGCGATTGGCCAAGTGGTGCCATTACATCCCAAAACTACAGCAGGATGTCATCTGACATGAGGGCCAATCAGTTGCTTCTTCTAACTCTAGCCCTCTTTAAATAGGAGCCCAATGCTTTCAATGGTGCAGTGTACTTTCCCATTGCACCTCCTACTTGCTGTGCTGTCATATTCACAGACAGTTACCTAGTGTGTAATTGCTGATGTCTGGTCCTCCGGTGTAATCGTCACCCAGGACGATTGGTCACGTGGTGCCATTACTTCACAAAGCTACAGCAGGATGTCATCTGACATGAGGGCCAATTAGTTGCCTAGTACGCAATAGGATACATGTCTCATCGTATAGAAAAGGGAGCAATGTAGACAGGATGCCCAGCTGAAGACTAAGGTGGTGAGATGAAAGGAACTAGGCCATTTTTTGAGACTTATACATTTGTTTAAAGGATTGGTTGATCATACCATTCTGGAGTTCTCTATAGGTTTACTGAGAGGGATGTGCTAAAATGAAGATGTTAGAATCTGTTATTCATAGTTTTTCTTATTCCCACAAACGGTAGCATAAACCTTCCTCCCTTAACGTATCAGATCCCTGACTTGCTATGGTGTACCATAACCTAAAATAATTCCTGTGAAAAGGGTACGCAATCTCTTGGCTGCCAAAGAGATCTTTCTATCTAAGTCCTCATATAGGTGCTAGAGTTGTGTACAGAGTACCAGCAAATGAGGCACAGGATTGAAAGAAGTCTGCTAGGTTGAAATCTAAATTGAGAATATAATTTTTAGTGAGCTTTGGATTTTCACAATATTAGACACGCCATAGTACTAATAATTGACTCTTTATAGAAATCATTTTTTGGTAGTGTTGCATTTGGTTTGGAAGTATTCAAGTTCTAAAAATTGACTGACAGTGGACTTTTCCATCTGCAGAATATACTGAATGACCAGCAGAGGCAGTATTGCAGAGGAATATTTCTCCGCTTGCTGAGAAAAGAAAAAAAAAGAAAGCTCATTCCTCAGCCTTTTCCATGCCTCGATCAATAGATATGGTAAGTCAAACTCTCATTTAATCATTTTGCCATTAATTAAAAGTTCATAGTATCTGATGGCTCTCAGTGCCTTTTAGTGGGGTCTTCCGCATAAATATAATCTTCTAAGGCGGTAGCAATATGAATGACGCTATGGCCATCATGATAGTTTCTCAAAGACTTTGACTGTCTATGTGGCTCACGAAATCTTCTTTAGGTAGTTTTGCAGGCAATATGTCCTCCGGGGTACTTACCATCTTTTAGGCTGGAATGAGGTGTCTTAGGTTAAAGCAATTGACTTACTTTCTGATGGAGGGAAGCTATTTAACCGTTTTCCCTGCTCTCTGTGAGTGGGACTCTGATACTCAAGATGGACCGCTATTTAGAAACTGTGTTCTAACTCTATCCCTCTTTAAATAGGATCCCAATGCTTTCAATGGTGCAGAGTACTTTCCCATTACACATCCTACTTGCTGTGCAGTCATATTCCCAGATACTTAACTAGTGTGTAATTGCTGATGTCTGGTCCTCCGGTGTAATCGTCACCCACGGCGATTGGTCAAGTGGTGCCATTACATCCCAAAACTACAGCAGGATGTCATCTGACATGAGGGCCAATCAGTTGCTTCTTCTAACTCTAGCCCTCTTTAAATAGGAGCCCAATGCTTTCAATGGTGCAGTGTACTTTCCCATTGCACCTCCTACTTGCTGTGCAGTCATATTCACAGATAGTTACCTAGTGTGTAATTGCTGATGTCTGGTCCTACGGTGTAATCGTCACCCAGGACGATTGGTCACGTGGTGCCATTACTTCACAAAGCTACAGCAGGATGTCATCTGACATGAGGGCCAATCAGTTGCCTAGTACGCAATAGGATACATGTCTCATCGTATAGAAAAGGGAGCAATGTAGACAGGATGCCTAGCTGAAGACTAAGGTGGTGAGATGAAAGGAACTAGGCCATTATTTGAGACTTATACATTTGTTTGAAGGATTGGTTGATCATAACATTCTGGAGTTCTCTATAGGTTTACTGAGAGGGATGTGCTAAAATGAAGATGGTAGAATCTGTTATTCATAGTTTTTCTTATTCCCACAAACGGTAGCATAAACCTTCCTCCCTTAACGTATCAGATCCCTGACTTGCTATGGTTTACCATAACCTAAAATAATTCCTGTGAGAAGGGTACGTTATCTCTTGGCTACCAAAGAGATCTTTCTATCTAAGTCCTCATATAGGAGCTAGAGTTGTGTAGAGAGTACCAGCAAATGAGGCACAGGATTGAAAGAAGTCTTCTAGGTTGAAATCTAAATTGAGAATATAATTTTTAGTGAGTTTTGGATTTTCACAATATTAGACACGCCATAGTACTAATAATTGACTCTTTATAGAAATCATTTTTTGGTAGTGTTGCATTTGGTTTGGAAGTATTCAAGTTCTAAAAATTGACTGACAGTGGACTTTTCCATCTGCAGAATATACTGAATGACCAGCAGAGGCAGTATTGCAGAGAAATATTTCTCCGCTTGCTGAGAAAAGAAAAAAAAAAGAAAGCTCATTCCTCAGCCTTTTCCATGCCTCGATCAATAGATATGGTAAGTCAAACTCTAATTTAATCATTTTGCCATTAATTAAAAGTTCATAGTATCTGATGGCTCTCAGTGCCTTTTAGTGGGGTCTTCCGCATAAATATAATCTTCTAAAACGGTAGCAATATGAATGACGCTATGGCCATCATGATAGTTTCTCAAAGACTTTGATTGTCTATGTGGCTGACAAAATCTTCTTTAGGTAGTTTTGCAGGCAATATGTCCTCCGGGGTACTTACCATCTTTTAGGCTGGAATGAGGTGTCTTAGGTTAGAGCAATTGACTTACTTTCTGATGGAGGGAAGCTATTTAACCGTTTTCCCTGCTCTCTGTGAGTGGGACTCTGATACTCAAGATGGACCGCTATTTAGAAACTGTGTTCTAACTCTATCCCTCTTTAAATAGGATCCCAATGCTTTCAATGGTGCAGAGTACTTTCCCATTACACATCCTACTTGCTGTGCTGTCATATTCCCAGATACTTAACTAGTGTGTAATTGCTGATGTCTGGTCCTCCGGTGTAATCGTCACCCAGGGCGATTGGTCAAGTGGTGCCATTACATCCCAAAACTACAGCAGGATGTCATCTGACATGAGGGCCAATCAGTTGCTTCTTCTAACTCTAGCCCTCTTTAAATAGGAGCCCAATGCTTTCAATGGTGCAGTGTACTTTCCCATTGCACCTCCTACTTGCTGTGCAGTCATATTCGCAGATAGTTACCTAGTGTGTAATTGCTGATGTCTGGTCCTACGGTGTAATCGTCACCAAGGACGATTGGTCACGTGGTGCCATTACTTCACAAAGCTACAGCAGGATGTCATCTGACATGAGGGCCAATTAGTTGCCTAGTACGCAATAGGATACATGTCTCATCGTATAGAAAAGGGAGCAATGTAGACAGGATGCCTGGCTGAAGACTAAGGTGGTGAGATGAAAGGAACTAGGCCATTATTTGAGACTTATACATTTGTTTGAAGGATTGGTTGATCATAACATTCTGGAGTTCTCTATAGGTTTACTGAGAGGGATGTGCTAAAATGAAGATGTTAGAATCTGTTATTCATAGTTTTTCTTATTCCCACAAACGGTAGCATAAACCTTCCTCCCTTAACGTATCAGATCCCTGACTTGCTATGGTGTACCATAACCTAAAATAATTCCTGTGAAAAGGGTACGCAATCTCTTGGCTGCCAAAGAGATCTTTCTATCTAAGTCCTCATATAGGTGCTAGAGTTGTGTACAGAGTACCAGCAAATGAGGCACAGGATTGATAGAAGTCTGCTAGGTTGAAATCTAAATTGAGAATATAATTTTTACTGAGCTTTGGATTTTCACAATATTAGACACGCCATAGTACTAATAATTGACTCTTTATAGAAATCATTTTTTGGTAGTGTTGCATTTGGTTTGGAAGTATTCAAGTTCTAAAAATTGACTGACAGTGGACTTTTCCATCTGCAGAATATACTGAATGACCAGCCGAGGCAGTATTGCAGAGGAATATTTCTCCGCTTGCTGAGAAAAGAAAAAAAAAGAAAGCTCATTCCTCAGCCTTTTCCATGCCTCGATCAATAGATATGGTAAGTCAAACTCTCATTTAATCATTTTGCCATTAATTAAAAGTTCATAGTATCTGATGGCTCTCAGTGCCTTTTAGTGGGGTCTTCCGCATAAATATAATCTTCTAAGGCGGTAGCAATATGAATGACGCTATGGCCATCATGATAGTTTCTCAAAGACTTTGACTGTCTATGTGGCTCACGAAATCTTCTTTAGGTAGTTTTGCAGGCAATATGTCCTCCGGGGTACTTACCATCTTTTAGGCTGGAATGAGGTGTCTTAGGTTAGAGCAATTGACTTACTTTCTGATGGAGGGAAGCTATTTAACCGTTTTCCCTGCTCTCTGTGAGTGGGACTCTGATACTCAAGATGGACCGCTATTTAGAAACTGTGTTCTAACTCTATCCCTCTTTAAATAGGATCCCAATGCTTTCAATGGTGCAGAGTATTTTCCCATTACACATCCTACTTGCTGTGCAGTCATATTCCCAGATACTTAACTAGTGTGTAATTGCTGATGTCTGGTCCTCCGGTGTAATCGTCACCCAGGGCGATTGGCCAAGTGGTGCCATTACATCCCAAAACTACAGCAGGATGTCATCTGACATGAGGGCCAATCAGTTGCTTCTTCTAACTCTAGCCCTCTTTAAATAGGAGCCCAATGCTTTCAATGGTGCAGTGTACTTTCCCATTGCACCTCCTACTTGCTGTGCTGTCATATTCACAGACAGTTACCTAGTGTGTAATTGCTGATGTCTGGTCCTCCGGTGTAATCGTCACCCAGGACGATTGGTCACGTGGTGCCATTACTTCACAAAGCTACAGCAGGATGTCATCTGACATGAGGGCCAATTAGTTGCCTAGTACGCAATAGGATACATGTCTCATGGTATAGAAAAGGGAGCAATGTAGACAGGATGCCTAGCTGAAGACTAAGGTGGTGAGATGAAAGGAACTAGGCCATTATTTGAGACTTATACATTTGTTTGAAGGATTGGTTGATCATAACATTCTGGAGTTCTCTATAGGTTTACTGAGAGGGATGTGCTAAAATGAAGATGTTAGAATCTTTTATTCATAGTTTTTTCTTATTCCCACAAACGGTAGCATAAACCTTCCTCCCTTAACGTATCAGATCCCTGACTTGCTATGGTTTACCATAACCTAAAATAATTCCTGTGAGAAGGGTACGTTATCTCTTGGCTACCAAAGAGATCTTTCTATCTAAGTCCTCATATAGGAGCTAGAGTTGTGTAGAGAGTACCAGCAAATGAGGCACAGGATTGAAAGAAGTCTTCTAGGTTGAAATCTAAATTGAGAATATAATTTTTAGTGAGCTTTGGATTTTCACAATATTAGACACGCCATAGTACTAATAATTGACTCTTTATAGAAATCATTTTTTGGTAGTGTTGCATTTGGTTTGGAAGTATTCAAGTTCTAAAAATTGACTAACAGTGGACTTTTCCATCTGCAGAATATACTGAATGACCAGCAGAGGCAGTATTGCAGAGAAATATTTCTCCGCTTGCTGAGAAAAGAAAAAAAAAAGAAAGCTCATTCCTCAGCCTTTTCCATGCCTCGATCAATAGATATGGTAAGTCAAACTCTAATTTAATCATTTTGCCATTAATTAAAAGTTCATAGTATCTGATGGCTCTCAGTGCCTTTTAGTGGGGTCTTCCGCATAAATATAATCTTCTAAGACGGTAGCAATATGAATGACGCTATGGCCATCATGATAGTTTCTCAAAGACTTTGACTGTCTATGTGGCTGACAAAATCTTCTTTAGGTAGTTTTGCAGGCAATATGTCCTCCGGGGTACTTACCATCTTTTAGGCTGGAATGAGGTGTCTTAGGTTAGAGCAATTGACTTACTTTCTGATGGAGGGAAGCTATTTAACCGTTTTCCCTGCTCTCTGTGAGTGGGACTCTGATACTCAAGATGGACCGCTATTTAGAAACTGTGTTCTAACTCTATCCCTCTTTAAATAGGATCCCAATGCTTTCAATGGTGCAGAGTATTTTCCCATTACACATCCTACTTGCTGTGCAGTCATATTCCCAGATACTTAACTAGTGTGTAATTGCTGATGTCTGGTCCTCCGGTGTAATCGTCACCCAGGGCGATTGGCCAAGTGGTGCCATTACATCCCAAAACTACAGCAGGATGTCATCTGACATGAGGGCCAATCAGTTGCTTCTTCTAACTCTAGCCCTCTTTAAATAGGAGCCCAATGCTTTCAATGGTGCAGTGTACTTTCCCATTGCACCTCCTACTTGCTGTGCTGTCATATTCACAGACAGTTACCTAGTGTGTAATTGCTGATGTCTGGTCCTCCGGTGTAATCGTCACCCAGGACGATTGGTCACGTGGTGCCATTACTTCACAAAGCTACAGCAGGATGTCATCTGACATGAGGGCCAATTAGTTGCCTAGTACGCAATAGGATACATGTCTCATCGTATAGAAAAGGGAGCAATGTAGACAGGATGCCCAGCTGAAGACTAAGGTGGTGAGATGAAAGGAACTAGGCCATTTTTTGAGACTTATACATTTGTTTAAAGGATTGGTTGATCATACCATTCTGGAGTTCTCTATAGGTTTACTGAGAGGGATGTGCTAAAATGAAGATGTTAGAATCTGTTATTCATAGTTTTTCTTATTCCCACAAACGGTAGCATAAACCTTCCTCCCTTAACGTATCAGATCCCTGACTTGCTATGGTGTACCATAACCTAAAATAATTCCTGTGAAAAGGGTACGCAATCTCTTGGCTGCCAAAGAGATCTTTCTATCTAAGTCCTCATATAGGTGCTAGAGTTGTGTACAGAGTACCAGCAAATGAGGCACAGGATTGAAAGAAGTCTGCTAGGTTGAAATCTAAATTGAGAATATAATTTTTAGTGAGCTTTGGATTTTCACAAT
Source organism: Lissotriton vulgaris (assembly GCF_964263255.1). Taxonomy (NCBI): domain Eukaryota; kingdom Metazoa; phylum Chordata; class Amphibia; order Caudata; family Salamandridae; genus Lissotriton; species Lissotriton vulgaris. Next base: position 936,205,080 of record NC_141693.1, on the reverse strand, counting down.
ATTAGACACGCCATAGTACTAATAATTGACTCTTTATAGAAATCATTTTTTGGTAGTGTTGCATTTGGTTTGGAAGTATTCAAGTTCTAAAAATTGACTGACAGTGGACTTTTCCATCTGCAGAATATACTGAATGACCAGCAGAGGCAGTATTGCAGAGGAATATTTCTCCGCTTGCTGAGAAAAGAAAAAAAAAGAAAGCTCATTCCTCAGCCTTTTCCATGCCTCGATCAATAGATATGGTAAGTCAAACTCTCATTTAATCATTTTGCCATTAATTAAAAGTTCATAGTATCTGATGGCTCTCAGTGCCTTTTAGTGGGGTCTTCCGCATAAATATAATCTTCTAAGGCGGTAGCAATATGAATGACGCTATGGCCATCATGATAGTTTCTCAAAGACTTTGACTGTCTATGTGGCTCACGAAATCTTCTTTAGGTAGTTTTGCAGGCAATATGTCCTCCGGGGTACTTACCATCTTTTAGGCTGGAATGAGGTGTCTTAGGTTAAAGCAATTGACTTACTTTCTGATGGAGGGAAGCTATTTAACCGTTTTCCCTGCTCTCTGTGAGTGGGACTCTGATACTCAAGATGGACCGCTATTTAGAAACTGTGTTCTAACTCTATCCCTCTTTAAATAGGATCCCAATGCTTTCAATGGTGCAGAGTACTTTCCCATTACACATCCTACTTGCTGTGCAGTCATATTCCCAGATACTTAACTAGTGTGTAATTGCTGATGTCTGGTCCTCCGGTGTAATCGTCACCCACGGCGATTGGTCAAGTGGTGCCATTACATCCCAAAACTACAGCAGGATGTCATCTGACATGAGGGCCAATCAGTTGCTTCTTCTAACTCTAGCCCTCTTTAAATAGGAGCCCAATGCTTTCAATGGTGCAGTGTACTTTCCCATTGCACCTCCTACTTGCTGTGCTGTCATATTCACAGACAGTTACCTAGTGTGTAATTGCTGATGTCTGGTCCTCCGGTGTAATCGTCACCCAGGACGATTGGTCACGTGGTGCCATTACTTCACAAAGCTACAGCAGGATGTCATCTGACATGAGGGCCAATTAGTTGCCTAGTACGCAATAGGATACATGTCTCATCGTATAGAAAAGGGAGCAATGTAGACAGGATGCCCAGCTGAAGACTAAGGTGGTGAGATGAAAGGAACTAGGCCATTTTTTGAGACTTATACATTTGTTTAAAGGATTGGTTGATCATACCATTCTGGAGTTCTCTATAGGTTTACTGAGAGGGATGTGCTAAAATGAAGATGTTAGAATCTGTTATTCATAGTTTTTCTTATTCCCACAAACGGTAGCATAAACCTTCCTCCCTTAACGTATCAGATCCCTGACTTGCTATGGTGTACCATAACCTAAAATAATTCCTGTGAAAAGGGTACGCAATCTCTTGGCTGCCAAAGAGATCTTTCTATCTAAGTCCTCATATAGGTGCTAGAGTTGTGTACAGAGTACCAGCAAATGAGGCACAGGATTGAAAGAAGTCTGCTAGGTTGAAATCTAAATTGAGAATATAATTTTTAGTGAGCTTTGGATTTTCACAATATTAGACACGCCATAGTACTAATAATTGACTCTTTATAGAAATCATTTTTTGGTAGTGTTGCATTTGGTTTGGAAGTATTCAAGTTCTAAAAATTGACTGACAGTGGACTTTTCCATCTGCAGAATATACTGAATGACCAGCAGAGGCAGTATTGCAGAGGAATATTTCTCCGCTTGCTGAGAAAAGAAAAAAAAAGAAAGCTCATTCCTCAGCCTTTTCCATGCCTCGATCAATAGATATGGTAAGTCAAACTCTCATTTAATCATTTTGCCATTAATTAAAAGTTCATAGTATCTGATGGCTCTCAGTGCCTTTTAGTGGGGTCTTCCGCATAAATATAATCTTCTAAGGCGGTAGCAATATGAATGACGCTATGGCCATCATGATAGTTTCTCAAAGACTTTGACTGTCTATGTGGCTCACGAAATCTTCTTTAGGTAGTTTTGCAGGCAATATGTCCTCCGGGGTACTTACCATCTTTTAGGCTGGAATGAGGTGTCTTAGGTTAAAGCAATTGACTTACTTTCTGATGGAGGGAAGCTATTTAACCGTTTTCCCTGCTCTCTGTGAGTGGGACTCTGATACTCAAGATGGACCGCTATTTAGAAACTGTTTTCTAACTCGATCCCTCTTTAAATAGGATCACAATGCTTTCAATGGTGCAGAGTACTTTCCCATTACACATCCTACTTGCTGTGCAGTCATATTCCCAGATACTTAACTAGTGTGTAATTGCTGATGTCTGGTCCTCCGGTGTAATCGTCACCCACGGCGATTGGTCAAGTGGTGCCATTACATCCCAAAACTACAGCAGGATGTCATCTGACATGAGGGCCAATCAGTTGCTTCTTCTAACTCTAGCCCTCTTTAAATAGGAGCCCAATGCTTTCAATGGTGCAGTGTACTTTCCCATTGCACCTCCTACTTGCTGTGCTGTCATATTCACAGACAGTTACCTAGTGTGTAATTGCTGATGTCTGGTCCTCCGGTGTAATCGTCACCCAGGACGATTGGTCACGTGGTGCCATTACTTCACAAAGCTACAGCAGGATGTCATCTGACATGAGGGCCAATTAGTTGCCTAGTACGCAATAGGATACATGTCTCATCGTATAGAAAAGGGAGCAATGTAGACAGGATGCCCAGCTGAAGACTAAGGTGGTGAGATGAAAGGAACTAGGCCATTTTTTGAGACTTATACATTTGTTTAAAGGATTGGTTGATCATACCATTCTGGAGTTCTCTATAGGTTTACTGAGAGGGATGTGCTAAAATGAAGATGTTAGAATCTGTTATTCATAGTTTTTCTTATTCCCACAAACGGTAGCATAAACCTTCCTCCCTTAACGTATCAGATCCCTGACTTGCTATGGTGTACCATAACCTAAAATAATTCCTGTGAAAAGGGTACGCAATCTCTTGGCTGCCAAAGAGATCTTTCTATCTAAGTCCTCATATAGGAGCTAGAGTTGTGTAGAGAGTACCAGCAAATGAGGCACAGGATTGAAAGAAGTCTTCTAGGTTGAAATCTAAATTGAGAATATAATTTTTAGTGAGTTTTGGATTTTCACAATATTAGACACGCCATAGTACTAATAATTGACTCTTTATAGAAATCATTTTTTGGTAGTGTTGCATTTGGTTTGGAAGTATTCAAGTTCTAAAAATTGACTGACAGTGGACTTTTCCATCTGCAGAATATACTGAATGACCAGCAGAGGCAGTATTGCAGAGAAATATTTCTCCGCTTGCTGAGAAAAGAAAAAAAAAAGAAAGCTCATTCCTCAGCCTTTTCCATGCCTCGATCAATAGATATCGTAAGTCAAACTCTAATTTAATCATTTTGCCATTAATTAAAAGTTCATAGTATCTGATGGCTCTCAGTGCCTTTTAGTGGGGTCTTCCGCATAAATATAATCTTCTAAAACGGTAGCAATATGAATGACGCTATGGCCATCATGATAGTTTCTCAAAGACTTTGATTGTCTATGTGGCTGACAAAATCTTCTTTAGGTAGTTTTGCAGGCAATATGTCCTCCGGGGTACTTACCATCTTTTAGGCTGGAATGAGGTGTCTTAGGTTAGAGCAATTGACTTACTTTCTGATGGAGGGAAGCTATTTAACCGTTTTCCCTGCTCTCTGTGAGTGGGACTCTGATACTCAAGATGGACCGCTATTTAGAAACTGTGTTCTAACTCTATCCCTCTTTAAATAGGATCCCAATGCTTTCAATGGTGCAGAGTACTTTCCCATTACACATCCTACTTGCTGTGCTGTCATATTCCCAGATACTTAACTAGTGTGTAATTGCTGATGTCTGGTCCTCCGGTGTAATCGTCACCCACGGCGATTGGTCAAGTGGTGCCATTACATCCCAAAACTACAGCAGGATGTCATCTGACATGAGGGCCAATCAGTTGCTTCTTCTAACTCTAGCCCTCTTTAAATAGGAGCCCAATGCTTTCAATGGTGCAGTGTACTTTCCCATTGCACCTCCTACTTGCTGTGCTGTCATATTCACAGACAGTTACCTAGTGTGTAATTGCTGATGTCTGGTCCTCCGGTGTAATCGTCACCCAGGACGATTGGTCACGTGGTGCCATTACTTCACAAAGCTACAGCAGGATGTCATCTGACATGAGGGCCAATTAGTTGCCTAGTACGCAATAGGATACATGTCTCATCGTATAGAAAAGGGAGCAATGTAGACAGGATGCCCAGCTGAAGACTAAGGTGGTGAGATGAAAGGAACTAGGCCATTTTTTGAGACTTATACATTTGTTTAAAGGATTGGTTGATCATACCATTCTGGAGTTCTCTATAGGTTTACTGAGAGGGATGTGCTAAAATGAAGATGTTAGAATCTGTTATTCATAGTTTTTCTTATTCCCACAAACGGTAGCATAAACCTTCCTCCCTTAACGTATCAGATCCCTGACTTGCTATGGTGTACCATAACCTAAAATAATTCCTGTGAAAAGGGTACGCAATCTCTTGGCTGCCAAAGAGATCTTTCTATCTAAGTCCTCATATAGGTGCTAGAGTTGTGTACAGAGTACCAGCAAATGAGGCACAGGATTGAAAGAAGTCTGCTAGGTTGAAATCTAAATTGAGAATATAATTTTTAGTGAGCTTTGGATTTTCACAATATTAGACACGCCATAGTACTAATAATTGACTCTTTATAGAAATCATTTTTTGGTAGTGTTGCATTTGGTTTGGAAGTATTCAAGTTCTAAAAATTGACTGACAGTGGACTTTTCCATCTGCAGAATATACTGAATGACCAGCAGAGGCAGTATTGCAGAGGAATATTTCTCCGCTTGCTGAGAAAAGAAAAAAAAAGAAAGCTCATTCCTCAGCCTTTTCCATGCCTCGATCAATAGATATGGTAAGTCAAACTCTCATTTAATCATTTTGCCATTAATTAAAAGTTCATAGTATCTGATGGCTCTCAGTGCCTTTTAGTGGGGTCTTCCGCATAAATATAATCTTCTAAGGCGGTAGCAATATGAATGACGCTATGGCCATCATGATAGTTTCTCAAAGACTTTGACTGTCTATGTGGCTCACGAAATCTTCTTTAGGTAGTTTTGCAGGCAATATGTCCTCCGGGGTACTTACCATCTTTTAGGCTGGAATGAGGTGTCTTAGGTTAAAGCAATTGACTTACTTTCTGATGGAGGGAAGCTATTTAACCGTTTTCCCTGCTCTCTGTGAGTGGGACTCTGATACTCAAGATGGACCGCTATTTAGAAACTGTGTTCTAACTCTATCCCTCTTTAAATAGGATCCCAATGCTTTCAATGGTGCAGAGTACTTTCCCATTACACATCCTACTTGCTGTGCAGTCATATTCCCAGATACTTAACTAGTGTGTAATTGCTGATGTCTGGTCCTCCGGTGTAATCGTCACCCACGGCGATTGGTCAAGTGGTGCCATTACATCCCAAAACTACAGCAGGATGTCATCTGACATGAGGGCCAATCAGTTGCTTCTTCTAACTCTAGCCCTCTTTAAATAGGAGCCCAATGCTTTCAATGGTGCAGTGTACTTTCCCATTGCACCTCCTACTTGCTGTGCAGTCATATTCACAGATAGTTACCTAGTGTGTAATTGCTGATGTCTGGTCCTACGGTGTAATCGTCACCCAGGACGATTGGTCACGTGGTGCCATTACTTCACAAAGCTACAGCAGGATGTCATCTGACATGAGGGCCAATCAGTTGCCTAGTACGCAATAGGATACATGTCTCATCGTATAGAAAAGGGAGCAATGTAGACAGGATGCCTAGCTGAAGACTAAGGTGGTGAGATGAAAGGAACTAGGCCATTATTTGAGACTTATACATTTGTTTGAAGGATTGGTTGATCATAACATTCTGGAGTTCTCTATAGGTTTACTGAGAGGGATGTGCTAAAATGAAGATGGTAGAATCTGTTATTCATAGTTTTTCTTATTCCCACAAACGGTAGCATAAACCTTCCTCCCTTAACGTATCAGATCCCTGACTTGCTATGGTTTACCATAACCTAAAATAATTCCTGTGAGAAGGGTACGTTATCTCTTGGCTACCAAAGAGATCTTTCTATCTAAGTCCTCATATAGGAGCTAGAGTTGTGTAGAGAGTACCAGCAAATGAGGCACAGGATTGAAAGAAGTCTTCTAGGTTGAAATCTAAATTGAGAATATAATTTTTAGTGAGCTTTGGATTTTCACAATATTAGACACGCCATAGTACTAATAATTGACTCTTTATAGAAATCATTTTTTGGTAGTGTTGCATTTGGTTTGGAAGTATTCAAGTTCTAAAAATTGACTAACAGTGGACTTTTCCATCTGCAGAATAAACTGAATGACCAGCAGAGGCAGTATTGCAGAGAAATATTTCTCCGCTTGCTGAGAAAAGAAAAAAAAAAGAAAGCTCATTCCTCAGCCTTTTCCATGCCTCGATCAATAGATATGGTAAGTCAAACTCTAATTTAATCATTTTGCCATTAATTAAAAGTTCATAGTATCTGATGGCTCTCAGTGCCTTTTAGTGGGGTCTTCCGCATAAATATAATCTTCTAAGACGGTAGCAATATGAATGACGCTATGGCCATCATGATAGTTTCTCAAAGACTTTGACTGTCTATGTGGCTGACAAAATCTTCTTTAGGTAGTTTTGCAGGCAATATGTCCTCCGGGGTACTTACCATCTTTTAGGCTGGAATGAGGTGTCTTAGGTTAGAGCAATTGACTTACTTTCTGATGGAGGGAAGCTATTTAACCGTTTTCCCTGCTCTCTGTAAGTGGGACTCTGATACTCAAGATGGACCGCTATTTAGAAACTGTGTTCTAACTCTATCCCTCTTTAAATAGGATCCCAATGCTTTCAATGGTGCAGAGTATTTTCCCATTACACATCCTACTTGCTGTGCAGTCATATTCCCAGATACTTAACTAGTGTGTAATTGCTGATGTCTGGTCCTCCGGTGTAATCGTCACCCAGGGCGATTGGCCAAGTGGTGCCATTACATCCCAAAACTACAGCAGGATGTCATCTGACATGAGGGCCAATCAGTTGCTTCTTCTAACTCTAGCCCTCTTTAAATAGGAGCCCAATGCTTTCAATGGTGCAGTGTACTTTCCCATTGCACCTCCTACTTGCTGTGCTGTCATATTCACAGACAGTTACCTAGTGTGTAATTGCTGATGTCAGGTCCTCTGGTGTAATCGTCACCCAGGACGATTGGTCACGTGGTGCCATTACTTCACAAAGCTACAGCAGGATGTCATCTGACATGAGGGCCAATCAGTTGCCTAGTACGCAATAGGATACATGTCTCATTGTATAGAAAAGGGAGCAATGTAGACAGGATGCCCAGCTGAAGACTAAGGTGGTGAGATGAAAGGAACTAGGCCATTTTTTGAGACTTATACATTTGTTTAAAGGATTGGTTGATCATAACATTCTGGAGTTCTCTATAGGTTTACTGAGAGGGATGTGCTAAAATGAAGATGTTAGAATCTGTTATTCATAGTTTTTCTCATTCCCACAAACGGTAGCATAAACCTTCCTCCCTTAACGTATCAGATCCCTGACTTGCTATGGTGTACCATAACCTAAAATAATTCCTGTGAAAAGGGTACGCAATCTCTTGGCTGCCAAAGAGATCTTTCTATCTAAGTCCTCATATAGGTGCTAGAGTTGTGTACAGAGTACCAGCAAATGAGGCACAGGATTGAAAGAAGTCTGCTAGGTTGAAATCTAAATTGAGAATATAATTTTTAGTGAGCTTTGGATTTTCACAATATTAGACACGCCATAGTACTAATAATTGACTCTTTATAGAAATCATTTTTTGGTAGTGTTGCATTTGGTTTGGAAGTATTCAAGTTCTAAAAATTGACTGACAGTGGACTTTTCCATCTGCAGAATATACTGAATGACCAGCAGAGGCAGTATTGCAGAGGAATATTTCTCCGCTTGCTGAGAAAAGAAAAAAAAAGAAAGCTCATTCCTCAGCCTTTTCCATGCCTCGATCAATAGATATGGTAAGTCAAACTCTCATTTAATCATTTTGCCATTAATTAAAAGTTCATAGTATCTGATGGCTCTCAGTGCCTTTTAGTGGGGTCTTCCGCATAAATATAATCTTCTAAAACGGTAGCAATATGAATGACGCTATGGCCATCATGATAGTTTCTCAAAGACTTTGATTGTCTATGTGGCTGACAAAATCTTCTTTAGGTAGTTTTGCAGGCAATATGTCCTCCGGGGTACTTACCATCTTTTAGGCTGGAATGAGGTGTCTTAGGTTAGAGCAATTGACTTACTTTCTGATGGAGGGAAGCTATTTAACCGTTTTCCCTGCTCTCTGTGAGTGGGACTCTGATACTCAAGATGGACCGCTATTTAGAAACTGTGTTCTAACTCTATCCCTCTTTAAATAGGATCCCAATGCTTTCAATGGTGCAGAGTACTTTCCCATTACACATCCTACTTGCTGTGCTGTCATATTCCCAGATACTTAACTAGTGTGTAATTGCTGATGTCTGGTCCTCCGGTGTAATCGTCACCCAGGGCGATTGGTCAAGTGGTGCCATTACATCCCAAAACTACAGCAGGATGTCATCTGACATGAGGGCCAATCAGTTGCCTAGTACGCAATAGGATACATGTCTCATCGTATAGAAAAGGGAGCAATGTAGACAGGATGCCTAGCTGAAGACTAAGGTGGTGAGATGAAAGGAACTAGGCCATTATTTGAGACTTATACATTTGTTTGAAGGATTGGTTGATCATAACATTCTGGAGTTCTCTATAGGTTTACTGAGAGGGATGTGCTAAAATGAAGATGGTAGAATCTGTTATTCATAGTTTTTCTTATTCCCACAAACGGTAGCATAAACCTTCCTCCCTTAACGTATCAGATCCCTGACTTGCTATGGTTTACCATAACCTAAAATAATTCCTGTGAGAAGGGTACGTTATCTCTTGGCTACCAAAGAGATCTTTCTATCTAAGTCCTCATATAGGAGCTAGAGTTGTGTAGAGAGTACCAGCAAATGAGGCACAGGATTGAAAGAAGTCTTCTAGGTTGAAATCTAAATTGAGAATATAATTTTTAGTGAGCTTTGGATTTTCACAATATTAGACACGCCATAGTACTAATAATTGACTCTTTATAGAAATCATTTTTTGGTAGTGTTGCATTTGGTTTGGAAGTATTCAAGTTCTAAAAATTGACTAACAGTGGACTTTTCCATCTGCAGAATAAACTGAATGACCAGCAGAGGCAGTATTGCAGAGAAATATTTCTCCGCTTGCTGAGAAAAGAAAAAAAAAAGAAAGCTCATTCCTCAGCCTTTTCCATGCCTCGATCAATAGATATGGTAAGTCAAACTCTAATTTAATCATTTTGCCATTAATTAAAAGTTCATAGTATCTGATGGCTCTCAGTGCCTTTTAGTGGGGTCTTCCGCATAAATATAATCTTCTAAGACGGTAGCAATATGAATGACGCTATGGCCATCATGATAGTTTCTCAAAGACTTTGACTGTCTATGTGGCTGACAAAATCTTCTTTAGGTAGTTTTGCAGGCAATATGTCCTCCGGGGTACTTACCATCTTTTAGGCTGGAATGAGGTGTCTTAGGTTAGAGCAATTGACTTACTTTCTGATGGAGGGAAGCTATTTAACCGTTTTCCCTGCTCTCTGTAAGTGGGACTCTGATACTCAAGATGGACCGCTATTTAGAAACTGTGTTCTAACTCTATCCCTCTTTAAATAGGATCCCAATGCTTTCAATGGTGCAGAGTATTTTCCCATTACACATCCTACTTGCTGTGCAGTCATATTCCCAGATACTTAACTAGTGTGTAATTGCTGATGTCTGGTCCTCCGGTGTAATCGTCACCCAGGGCGATTGGCCAAGTGGTGCCATTACATCCCAAAACTACAGCAGGATGTCATCTGACATGAGGGCCAATCAGTTGCTTCTTCTAACTCTAGCCCTCTTTAAATAGGAGCCCAATGCTTTCAATGGTGCAGTGTACTTTCCCATTGCACCTCCTACTTGCTGTGCTGTCATATTCACAGACAGTTACCTAGTGTGTAATTGCTGATGTCAGGTCCTCTGGTGTAATCGTCACCCAGGACGATTGGTCACGTGGTGCCATTACTTCACAAAGCTACAGCAGGATGTCATCTGACATGAGGGCCAATCAGTTGCCTAGTACGCAATAGGATACATGTCTCATTGTATAGAAAAGGGAGCAATGTAGACAGGATGCCCAGCTGAAGACTAAGGTGGTGAGATGAAAGGAACTAGGCCATTTTTTGAGACTTATACATTTGTTTAAAGGATTGGTTGATCATAACATTCTGGAGTTCTCTATAGGTTTACTGAGAGGGATGTGCTAAAATGAAGATGTTAGAATCTGTTATTCATAGTTTTTCTCATTCCCACAAACGGTAGCATAAACCTTCCTCCCTTAACGTATCAGATCCCTGACTTGCTATGGTGTACCATAACCTAAAATAATTCCTGTGAAAAGGGTACGCAATCTCTTGGCTGCCAAAGAGATCTTTCTATCTAAGTCCTCATATAGGTGCTAGAGTTGTGTACAGAGTACCAGCAAATGAGGCACAGGATTGAAAGAAGTCTGCTAGGTTGAAATCTAAATTGAGAATATAATTTTTAGTGAGCTTTGGATTTTCACAATATTAGACACGCCATAGTACTAATAATTGACTCTTTATAGAAATCATTTTTTGGTAGTGTTGCATTTGGTTTGGAAGTATTCAAGTTCTAAAAATTGACTGACAGTGGACTTTTCCATCTGCAGAATATACTGAATGACCAGCAGAGGCAGTATTGCAGAGGAATATTTCTCCGCTTGCTGAGAAAAGAAAAAAAAAGAAAGCTCATTCCTCAGCCTTTTCCATGCCTCGATCAATAGATATGGTAAGTCAAACTCTCATTTAATCATTTTGCCATTAATTAAAAGTTCATAGTATCTGATGGCTCTCAGTGCCTTTTAGTGGGGTCTTCCGCATAAATATAATCTTCTAAAACGGTAGCAATATGAATGACGCTATGGCCATCATGATAGTTTCTCAAAGACTTTGATTGTCTATGTGGCTGACAAAATCTTCTTTAGGTAGTTTTGCAGGCAATATGTCCTCCGGGGTACTTACCATCTTTTAGGCTGGAATGAGGTGTCTTAGGTTAGAGCAATTGACTTACTTTCTGATGGAGGGAAGCTATTTAACCGTTTTCCCTGCTCTCTGTGAGTGGGACTCTGATACTCAAGATGGACCGCTATTTAGAAACTGTGTTCTAACTCTATCCCTCTTTAAATAGGATCCCAATGCTTTCAATGGTGCAGAGTACTTTCCCATTACACATCCTACTTGCTGTGCTGTCATATTCCCAGATACTTAACTAGTGTGTAATTGCTGATGTCTGGTCCTCCGGTGTAATCGTCACCCAGGGCGATTGGTCAAGTGGTGCCATTACATCCCAAAACTACAGCAGGATGTCATCTGACATGAGGGCCAATCAGTTGCCTAGTACGCAATAGGATACATGTCTCATCGTATAGAAAAGGGAGCAATGTAGACAGGATGCCTAGCTGAAGACTAAGGTGGTGAGATGAAAGGAACTAGGCCATTATTTGAGACTTATACATTTGTTTGAAGGATTGGTTGATCATAACATTCTGGAGTTCTCTATAGGTTTACTGAGAGGGATGTGCTAAAATGAAGATGGTAGAATCTGTTATTCATAGTTTTTCTTATTCCCACAAACGGTAGCATAAACCTTCCTCCCTTAACGTATCAGATCCCTGACTTGCTATGGTGTACCATAACCTAAAATAATTCCTGTGAAAAGGGTACGCAATCTCTTGGCTGCCAAAGAGATCTTTCTATCTAAGTCCTCATATAGGTGCTAGAGTTGTGTACAGAGTACCAGCAAATGAGGCACAGGATTGAAAGAAGTCTGCTAGGTTGAAATCTAAATTGAGAATATAATTTTTAGTGAGCTTTGGATTTTCACAATATTAGACACGCCATAGTACTAATAATTGACTCTTTATAGAAATCATTTTTTGGTAGTGTTGCATTTGGTTTGGAAGTATTAAAGTTCTAAAAATTGACTGACAGTGGACTTTTCCATCTGCAGAATATACTGAATGACCAGCAGAGGCAGTATTGCAGAGGAATATTTCTCCGCTTGCTGAGAAAAGAAAAAAAAAGAAAGCTCATTCCTCAGCCTTTTCCATGCCTCGATCAATAGATATGGTAAGATAACTCTCATTTAATCATTTTGCCATTAATTAAAAGTTCATAGTATCTGATGGCTCTCAGTGCCTTTTAGTGGGGTCTTCCGCATAAATATAATCTTCTAAGGCGGTAGCAATATGAATGACGCTATGGCCATCATGATAGTTTCTCAAAGACTTTGACTGTCTATGTGGCTGACAAAATCTTCTTTAGGTAGTTTTGCAGGCAATATGTCCTCTGGGGTACTTACCATCTTTTAGGCTGGAATGAGGTGTCTTAGGTTAGAGCAATTGACTTACTTTCTGATGGAGGGAAGCTATTTAACCGTTTTCCCTGCTCTCTGTGAGTGGGACTCTGATACTCAAGATGGACCGCTATTTAGAAACTGTGTTCTAACTCTATCCCTCTTTAAATAGGATCCCAATGCTTTCAATGGTGCAGAGTACTTTCCCATTACACATCCTACTTGCTGTGCAGTCATATTCCCAGATACTTAACTAGTGTGTAATTGCTGATGTCTGGTCCTCCGGTGTAATCGTCACCCAGGGCGATTGGCCAAGTGGTGCCATTACATCCCAAAACTACAGCAGGATGTCATCTGACATGAGGGCCAATCAGTTGCTTCTTCTAACTCTAGCCCTCTTTAAATAGGAGCCCAATGCTTTCAATGGTGCAGTGTACTTTCCCATTGCACCTCCTACTTGCTGTGCTGTCATATTCACAGACAGTTACCTAGTGTGTAATTGCTGATGTCTGGTCCTCCGGTGTAATCGTCACCCAGGACGATTGGTCACGTGGTGCCATTACTTCACAAAGCTACAGCAGGATGTCATCTGACATGAGGGCCAATCAGTTGCCTAGTACGCAATAGGATACATGTCTCATCGTATAGAAAAGGGAGCAATGTAGACAGGATGCCCAGCTGAAGACTAAGGTGGTGAGATGAAAGGAACTAGGCCATTTTTTGAGACTTATACATTTGTTTAAAGGATTGGTTGATCATACCATTCTGGAGTTCTCTATAGGTTTACTGAGAGGGATGTGCTAAAATGAAGATGTTAGAATCTGTTATTCATAGTTTTTCTTATTCCCACAAACGGTAGCATAAACCTTCCTCCCTTAACGTATCAGATCCCTGACTTGCTATGGTGTACCATAACCGAAAATAATTCCTGTGAAAAGGGTACGCAATCTCTTGGCTGCCAAAGAGATCTTTCTATCTAAGTCCTCATATAGGTGCTAGAGTTGTGTACAGAGTACCAGCAAATGAGGCACAGGATTGAAAGAAGTCTGCTAGGTTGAAATCTAAATTGAGAATATAATTTTTAGTGAGCTTTGGATTTTCACAATATTAGACACGCCATAGTACTAATAATTGACTCTTTATGGAAATCATTTTTTGGTAGTGTTGCATTTGGTTTGGAAGTATTCAAGTTCTAAAAATTGACTGACAGTGGACTTTTCCATCTGCAGAATATACTGAATGACCAGCAGAGGCAGTATTGCAGAGGAATATTTCTCCGCTTGCTGAGAAAAGAAAAAAAAAGAAAGCTCATTCCTCAGCCTTTTCCATGCCTCGATCAATAGATATGGTAAGTCAAACTCTCATTTAATCATTTTGCCATTAATTAAAAGTTCATAGTATCTGATGGCTCTCAGTGCCTTTTAGTGGGGTCTTCCGCATAAATATAATCTTCTAAAACGGTAGCAATATGAATGACGCTATGGCCATCACGATAGTTTCTCAAAGACTTTGATTGTCTATGTGGCTGACAAAATCTTCTTTAGGTAGTTTTGCAGGCAATATGTCCTCCGGGGTACTTACCATCTTTTAGGCTGGAATGAGGTGTCTTAGGTTAGAGCAATTGACTTACTTTCTGATGGAGGGAAGCTATTTAACCGTTTTCCCTGCTCTCTGTGAGTGGGACTCTGATACTCAAGATGGACCGCTATTTAGAAACTGTGTTCTAACTCTATCCCTCTTTAAATAGGATCCCAATGCTTTCAATGGTGCAGAGTACTTTCCCATTACACATCCTACTTGCTGTGCTGTCATATTCCCAGATACTTAACTAGTGTGTAATTGCTGATGTCTGGTCCTCCGGTGTAATCGTCACCCAGGGCGATTGGTCAAGTGGTGCCATTACATCCCAAAACTACAGCAGGATGTCATCTGACATGAGGGCCAATCAGTTGCTTCTTCTAACTCTAGCCCTCTTTAAATAGGAGCCCAATGCTTTCAATGGTGCAGTGTACTTTCCCATTGCACCTCCTACTTGCTGTGCAGTCATATTCACAGATAGTTACCTAGTGTGTAATTGCTGATGTCTGGTCCTACGGTGTAATCGTCACCCAGGACGATTGGTCACGTGGTGCCATTACTTCACAAATCTACAGCAGGATGTCATCTGACATGAGGGCCAATCAGTTGCCTAGTACGCAATAGGATACATGTCTCATCGTATAGAAAAGGGAGCAATGTAGACAGGATGCCCAGCTGAAGACTAAGGTGGTGAGATGAAAGGAACTAGGCCATTTTTTGAGACTTATACATTTGTTTAAAGGATTGGTTGATCATACCATTCTGGAGTTCTCTATAGGTTTACTGAGAGGGATGTGCTAAAATGAAGATGTTAGAATCTGTTATTCATAGTTTTTCTTATTCCCACAAACGGTAGCATAAACCTTCCTCCCTTAACGTATCAGATCCCTGACTTGCTATGGTGTACCATAACCTAAAATAATTCCTGTGAAAAGGGTACGCAATCTCTTGGCTGCCAAAGAGATCTTTCTATCTAAGTCCTCATATAGGTGCTAGAGTTGTGTACAGAGTACCAGCAAATGAGGCACAGGATTGAAAGAAGTCTGCTAGGTTGAAATCTAAATTGAGAATATAATTTTTAGTGAGCTTTGGATTTTCACAATATTAGACACGCCATAGTACTAATAATTGACTCTTTATAGAAATCATTTTTTGGTAGTGTTGCATTTGGTTTGGAAGTATTCAAGTTCTAAAAATTGACTGACAGTGGACTTTTCCATCTGCAGAATATACTGAATGACCAGCAGAGGCAGTATTGCAGAGGAATATTTCTCCGCTTGCTGAGAAAAGAAAAAAAAAGAAAGCTCATTCCTCAGCCTTTTCCATGCCTCGATCAATAGATATGGTAAGTCAAACTCTCATTTAATCATTTTGCCATTAATTAAAAGTTCATAGTATCTGATGGCTCTCAGTGCCTTTTAGTGGGGTCTTCCGCATAAATATAATCTTCTAAAACGGTAGCAATATGAATGACGCTATGGCCATCATGATAGTTTCTCAAAGACTTTGATTGTCTATGTGGCTGACAAAATCTTCTTTAGGTAGTTTTGCAGGCAATATGTCCTCCTGGGTACTTACCATCTTTTAGGCTGGAATGAGGTGTCTTAGGTTAGAGCAATTGACTTACTTTCTGATGGAGGGAAGCTATTTAACCGTTTTCCCTGCTCTCTGTGAGTGGGACTCTGATACTCAAGATGGACCGCTATTTAGAAACTGTGTTCTAACTCTATCCCTCTTTAAATAGGATCCCAATGCTTTCAATGGTGCAGAGTACTTTCCCATTACACATCCTACTTGCTGTGCTGTCATATTCCCAGATACTTAACTAGTGTGTAATTGCTGATGTCTGGTCCTCCGGTGTAATCGTCACCCAGGGCGATTGGTCAAGTGGTGCCATTACATCCCAAAACTGCAGCAGGATGTCATCTGACATGAGGGCCAATCAGTTGCTTCTTCTAACTCTAGCCCTCTTTAAATAGGAGCCCAATGCTTTCAATGGTGCAGTGTACTTTCCCATTGCACCTCCTACTTGCTGTGCAGTCATATTCACAGATAGTTACCTAGTGTGTAATTGCTGATGTCTGGTCCTACGGTGTAATCGTCACCCAGGACGATTGGTCACGTGGTGCCATTACTTCACAAAGCTACAGCAGGATGTCATCTGACATGAGGGCCAATTAGTTGCCTAGTACGCAATAGGATACATGTCTCATCGTATAGAAAAGGGAGCAATGTAGACAGGATGCCTGGCTGAAGACTAAGGTGGTGAGATGAAAGGAACTAGGCCATTATTTGAGACTTATACATTTGTTTGAAGGATTGGTTGATCATAACATTCTGGAGTTCTCTATAGGTTTACTGAGAGGGATGTGCTAAAATGAAGATGTTAGAATCTGTTATTCATAGTTTTTCTTATTCCCACAAACGGTAGCATAAACTTCCTCCCTTAACGTATCAGATCCCTGACTTGCTATGGTGTTCCATAACCTAAAATAATTCCTGTGAAAAGGGTACGCAATATCTTGGCTGCCAAAGAGATCTTTCTATCTAAGTCCTCATATAGGTGCTAGAGTTGTGTACAGAGTACCAGCAAATGAGGCACAGGATTGAAAGAAGTCTGCTAGGTTGAAATCTAAATTGAGAATATAATTTTTAGTGAGCTTTGGATTTTCACAATATTAGACACGCCATAGTACTAATAATTGACTCTTTATAGAAATCATTTTTTGGTAGTGTTGCATTTGGTTTGGAAGTATTCAAGTTCTAAAAATTGACTGACAGTGGACTTTTCCATCTGCAGAATATACTGAATGACCAGCAGAGGCAGTATTGCAGAGGAATATTTCTCCGCTTGCTGAGAAAAGAAAAAAAAAGAAAGCTCATTCCTCAGCCTTTTCCATGCCTCGATCAATAGATATGGTAAGTCAAACTCTCATTTAATCATTTTGCCATTAATTAAAAGTTCATAGTATCTGATGGCTCTCAGTGCCTTTTAGTGGGGTCTTCCGCATAAATATAATCTTCTAAGGCGGTAGCAATATGAATGACGCTATGGCCATCATGATAGTTTCTCAAAGACTTTGACTGTCTATGTGGCTCACGAAATCTTCTTTAGGTAGTTTTGCAGGCAATATGTCCTCCGGGGTACTTACCATCTTTTAGGCTGGAATGAGGTGTCTTAGGTTAAAGCAATTGACTTACTTTCTGATGGAGGGAAGCTATTTAACCGTTTTCCCTGCTCTCTGTGAGTGGGACTCTGATACTCAAGATGGACCGCTATTTAGAAACTGTGTTCTAACTCTATCCCTCTTTAAATAGGATCCCAATGCTTTCAATGGTGCAGAGTACTTTCCCATTACACATCCTACTTGCTGTGCAGTCATATTCCCAGATACTTAACTAGTGTGTAATTGCTGATGTCTGGTCCTCCGGTGTAATCGTCACCCACGGCGATTGGTCAAGTGGTGCCATTACATCCCAAAACTACAGCAGGATGTCATCTGACATGAGGGCCAATCAGTTGCTTCTTCTAACTCTAGCCCTCTTTAAATAGGAGCCCAATGCTTTCAATGGTGCAGTGTACTTTCCCATTGCACCTCCTACTTGCTGTGCAGTCATATTCACAGATAGTTACCTAGTGTGTAATTGCTGATGTCTGGTCCTACGGTGTAATCGTCACCCAGGACGATTGGTCACGTGGTGCCATTACTTCACAAAGCTACAGCAGGATGTCATCTGACATGAGGGCCAATCAGTTGCCTAGTACGCAATAGGATACATGTCTCATCGTATAGAAAAGGGAGCAATGTAGACAGGATGCCTAGCTGAAGACTAAGGTGGTGAGATGAAAGGAACTAGGCCATTATTTGAGACTTAGACATTTGTTTGAAGGATTGGTTGATCACAACATTCTGGAGTTCTCTATAGGTTTACTGAGAGGGATGTGCTAAAATGAAGATGGTAGAATCTGTTATTCATAGTTTTTCTTATTCCCACAAACGGTAGCATAAACCTTCCTCCCTTAACGTATCAGATCCCTGACTTGCTATGGTTTACCATAACCTAAAATAATTCCTGTGAGAAGGGTACGTTATCTCTTGGCTACCAAAGAGATCTTTCTATCTAAGTCCTCATATAGGAGCTAGAGTTGTGTAGAGAGTACCAG
Source organism: Lissotriton vulgaris (assembly GCF_964263255.1). Lineage (NCBI taxonomy): Eukaryota > Metazoa > Chordata > Amphibia > Caudata > Salamandridae > Lissotriton > Lissotriton vulgaris. The sequence goes on along the minus strand of NC_141693.1, from coordinate 936,186,736 downwards.
CAAATGAGGCACAGGATTGAAAGAAGTCTTCTAGGTTGAAATCTAAATTGAGAATATAATTTTTAGTGAGCTTTGGATTTTCACAATATTAGACACGCCATAGTACTAATAATTGACTCTTTATAGAAATCATTTTTTGGTAGTGTTGCATTTGGTTTGGAAGTATTCAAGTTCTAAAAATTGACTGACAGTGGACTTTTCCATCTGCAGAATATACTGAATGACCAGCAGAGGCAGTATTGCAGAGGAATATTTCTCCGCTTGCTGAGAAAAGAAAAAAAAAGAAAGCTCATTCCTCAGCCTTTTCCATGCCTCGATCAATAGATATGGTAAGTCAAACTCTCATTTAATCATTTTGCCATTAATTAAAAGTTCATAGTATCTGATGGCTCTCAGTGCCTTTTAGTGGGGTCTTCCGCATAAATATAATCTTCTAAGGCGGTAGCAATATGAATGACGCTATGGCCATCATGATAGTTTCTCAATGACTTTGACTGTCTATGTGGCTCACGAAATCTTCTTTAGGTTGTTTTGCAGGCAATATGTCCTCCGGGGTACTTACCATCTTTTAGGCTGGAATGAGGTGTCTTAGGTTAAAGCAATTGACTTACTTTCTGATGGAGGGAAGCTATTTAACCGTTTTCCCTGCTCTCTGTGAGTGGGACTCTGATACTCAAGATGGACCGCTATTTAGAAACTGTGTTCTAACTCTATCCCTCTTTAAATAGGATCCCAATGCTTTCAATGGTGCAGAGTACTTTCCCATTACACATCCTACTTGCTGTGCAGTCATATTCCCAGATACTTAACTAGTGTGTAATTGCTGATGTCTGGTCCTCCGGTGTAATCGTCACCCACGGCGATTGGTCAAGTGGTGCCATTACATCCCAAAACTACAGCAGGATGTCATCTGACATGAGGGCCAATCAGTTGCTTCTTATAACTCTAGCCCTCTTTAAATAGGAGCCCAATGCTTTCAATGGTGCAGTGTACTTTCCCATTGCACCTCCTACTTGCTGTGCAGTCATATTCACAGATAGTTACCTAGTGTGTAATTGCTGATGTCTGGTCCTACGGTGTAATCGTCACCCAGGACGATTGGTCACGTGGTGCCATTACTTCACAAAGCTACAGCAGGATGTCATCTGACATGAGGGCCAATCAGTTGCCTAGTACGCAATAGGATACATGTCTCATCGTATAGAAAAGGGAGCAATGTAGACAGGATGCCTAGCTGAAGACTAAGGTGGTGAGATGAAAGGAACTAGGCCATTATTTGAGACTTATACATTTGTTTGAAGGATTGGTTGATCATAACATTCTGGAGTTCTCTATAGGTTTACTGAGAGGGATGTGCTAAAATGAAGATGGTAGAATCTGTTATTCATAGTTTTTCTTATTCCCACAAACGGTAGCATAAACCTTCCTCCCTTAACGTATCAGATCCCTGACTTGCTATGGTTTACCATAACCTAAAATAATTCCTGTGAGAAGGGTACGTTATCTCTTGGCTACCAAAGAGATCTTTCTATCTAAGTCCTCATATAGGAGCTAGAGTTGTGTAGAGAGTACCAGCAAATGAGGCACAGGATTGAAAGAAGTCTTCTAGGTTGAAATCTAAATTGAGAATATAATTTTTAGTGAGCTTTGGATTTTCACAATATTAGACACGCCATAGTACTAATAATTGACTCTTTATAGAAATCATTTTTTGGTAGTGTTGCATTTGGTTTGGAAGTATTCAAGTTCTAAAAATTGACTAACAGTGGACTTTTCCATCTGCAGAATATACTGAATGACCAGCAGAGGCAGTATTGCAGAGAAATATTTCTCCGCTTGCTGAGAAAAGAAAAAAAAAAGAAAGCTCATTCCTCAGCCTTTTCCATGCCTCGATCAATAGATATGGTAAGTCAAACTCTAATTTAATCATTTTGCCATTAATTAAAAGTTCATAGTATCTGATGGCTTTCAGTGCCTTTTAGTGGGGTCTTCCGCATAAATATAATCTTCTAAGACGGCAGCAATATGAATGACGCTATGGCCATCATGATAGTTTCTCAAAGACTTTGACTGTCTATGTGGCTGACAAAATCTTCTTTAGGTAGTTTTGCAGGCAATATGTCCTCCGGGGTACTTACCATCTTTTAGGCTGGAATGAGGTGTCTTAGGTTAGAGCAATTGACTTACTTTCTGATGGAGGGAAGCTATTTAACCGTTTTCCCTGCTCTCTGTAAGTGGGACTCTGATACTCAAGATGGACCGCTATTTAGAAACTGTGTTCTAACTCTATCCCTCTTTAAATAGGATCCCAATGCTTTCAATGGTGCAGAGTATTTTCCCATTACACATCCTACTTGCTGTGCAGTCATATTCCCAGATACTTAACTAGTGTGTAATTGCTGATGTCTGGTCCTCCGGTGTAATCGTCACCCAGGGCGATTGGCCAAGTGGTGCCATTACATCCCAAAACTACAGCAGGATGTCATCTGACATGAGGGCCAATCAGTTGCTTCTTCTAACTCTAGCCCTCTTTAAATAGGAGCCCAATGCTTTCAATGGTGCAGTGTACTTTCCCATTGCACCTCCTACTTGCTGTGCTGTCATATTCACAGACAGTTACCTAGTGTGTAATTGCTGATGTCTGGTCCTCTGGTGTAATCGTCACCCAGGACGATTGGTCACGTGGTGCCATTACTTCACAAAGCTACAGCAGGATGTCATCTGACATGAGGGCCAATCAGTTGCCTAGTACGCAATAGGATACATGTCTCATTGTATAGAAAAGGGAGCAATGTAGACAGGATGCCCAGCTGAAGACTAAGGTGGTGAGATGAAAGGAACTAGGCCATTTTTTGAGACTTATACATTTGTTTAAAGGATTGGTTGATCATAACATTCTGGAGTTCTCTATAGGTTTACTGAGAGGGATGTGCTAAAATGAAGATGTTAGAATCTGTTATTCATAGTTTTTCTCATTCCCACAAACGGTAGCATAAACCTTCCTCCCTTAACGTATCAGATCCCTGACTTGCTATGGTGTACCATAACCTAAAATAATTCCTGTGAAAAGGGTACGCAATCTCTTGGCTGCCAAAGAGATCTTTCTATCTAAGTCCTCATATAGGTGCTAGAGTTGTGTACAGAGTACCAGCAAATGAGGCACAGGATTGAAAGAAGTCTGCTAGGTTGAAATCTAAATTGAGAATATAATTTTTAGTGAGCTTTGGATTTTCACAATATTAGACACGCCATAGTACTAATAATTGACTCTTTATAGAAATCATTTTTTGGTAGTGTTGCATTTGGTTTGGAAGTATTCAAGTTCTAAAAATTGACTGACAGTGGACTTTTCCATCTGCAGAATATACTGAATGACCAGCAGAGGCAGTATTGCAGAGGAATATTTCTCCGCTTGCTGAGAAAAGAAAAAAAAAGAAAGCTCATTCCTCAGCCTTTTCCATGCCTCGATCAATAGATATGGTAAGTCAAACTCTCATTTAATCATTTTGCCATTAATTAAAAGTTCATAGTATCTGATGGCTCTCAGTGCCTTTTAGTGGGGTCTTCCGCATAAATATAATCTTCTAAAACGGTAGCAATATGAATGACGCTATGGCCATCATGATAGTTTCTCAAAGACTTTGATTGTCTATGTGGCTGACAAAATCTTCTTTAGGTAGTTTTGCAGGCAATATGTCCTCCGGGGTACTTACCATCTTTTAGGCTGGAATGAGGTGTCTTAGGTTAGAGCAATTGACTTACTTTCTGATGGAGGGAAGCTATTTAACCGTTTTCCCTGCTCTCTGTGAGTGGGACTCTGATACTCAAGATGGACCGCTATTTAGAAACTGTGTTCTAACTCTATCCCTCTTTAAATAGGATCCCAATGCTTTCAATGGTGCAGAGTACTTTCCCATTACACATCCTACTTGCTGTGCTATCATATTCCCAGATACTTAACTAGTGTGTAATTGCTGATGTCTGGTCCTCCGGTGTAATCGTCACCCAGGGCGATTGGTCAAGTGGTGCCATTACATCCCAAAACTACAGCAGGATGTCATCTGACATGAGGGCCAATCAGTTGCCTAGTACGCAATAGGATACATGTCTCATCGTATAGAAAAGGGAGCAATGTAGACAGGATGCCTAGCTGAAGACTAAGGTGGTGAGATGAAAGGAACTAGGCCATTATTTGAGACTTATACATTTGTTTGAAGGATTGGTTGATCATAACATTCTGGAGTTCTCTATAGGTTTACTGAGAGGGATGTGCTAAAATGAAGATGGTAGAATCTGTTATTCATAGTTTTTCTTATTCCCACAAACGGTAGCATAAACCTTCCTCCCTTAACGTATCAGATCCCTGACTTGCTATGGTTTACCATAACCTAAAATAATTCCTGTGAGAAGGGTACGTTATCTCTTGGCTACCAAAGAGATCTTTCTATCTAAGTCCTCATATAGGAGCTAGAGTTGTGTAGAGAGTACCAGCAAATGAGGCACAGGATTGAAAGAAGTCTTCTAGGTTGAAATCTAAATTGAGAATATAATTTTTAGTGAGCTTTGGATTTTCACAATATTAGACACGCCATAGTACTAATAATTGACTCTTTATAGAAATCATTTTTTGGTAGTGTTGCATTTGGTTTGGAAGTATTCAAGTTCTAAAAATTGACTGACAGTGGACTTTTCCATCTGCAGAATATACTGAATGACCAGCAGAGGCAGTATTGCAGAGAAATATTTCTCCGCTTGCTGAGAAAAGAAAAAAAAAAGAAAGCTCATTCCTCAGCCTTTTCCATGCCTCGATCAATAGATATGGTAAGTCAAACTCTAATTTAATCATTTTGCCATTAATTAAAAGTTCATAGTATCTGATGGCTCTCAGTGCCTTTTAGTGGGGTCTTCCGCATAAATATAATCTTCTAAGACGGTAGCAATATGAATGACGCTATGGCCATCATGATAGTTTCTCAAAGACTTTGACTGTCTATGTGGCTGACAAAATCTTCTTTAGGTAGTTTTGCAGGCAATATGTCCCCCGGGGTACTTACCATCTCTTAGGCTGGAATGAGGTGTCTTAGGTTAGAGCAATTGACTTACTTTCTGATGGAGGGAAGCTATTTAACCGTTTTCCCTGCTCTCTGTGAGTGGGACTCTGATACTCAAGATGGACCGCTATTTAGAAACTGTGTTCTAACTCTATCCCTCTTTAAATAGGATCCCAATGCTTTCAATGGTGCAGAGTATTTTCCCATTACACATCCTACTTGCTGTGCAGTCATATTCCCAGATACTTAACTAGTGTGTAATTGCTGATGTCTGGTCCTCCGGTGTAATCGTCACCCAGGGCGATTGGCCAAGTGGTGCCATTACATCCCAAAACTACAGCAGGATGTCATCTGACATGAGGGCCAATCAGTTGCTTCTTCTAACTCGAGCCCTCTTTAAATAGGAGCCCAATGCTTTCAATGGTGCAGTGTACTTTCCCATTGCACCTCCTACTTGCTGTGCTGTCATATTCACAGACAGTTACCTAGTGTGTAATTGCTGATGTCTGGTCCTCCGGTGTAATCGTCACCCAGGACGATTGGTCACGTGGTGCCATTACTTCACAAAGCTACAGCAGGATGTCATCTGACATGAGGGCCAATTAGTTGCCTAGTACGCAATAGGATACATGTCTCATCGTATAGAAAAGGGAGCAATGTAGACAGGATGCCCAGCTGAAGACTAAGGTGGTGAGATGAAAGGAACTAGGCCATTTTTTGAGACTTATACATTTGTTTAAAGGATTGGTTGATCATACCATTCTGGAGTTCTCTATAGGTTTACTGAGAGGGATGTGCTAAAATGAAGATGTTAGAATCTGTTATTCATAGTTTTTCTTATTCCCACAAACGGTAGCATAAACCTTCCTCCCTTAACGTATCAGATCCCTGACTTGCTATGGTGTACCATAACCTAAAATAATTCCTGTGAAAAGGGTACGCAATCTCTTGGCTGCCAAAGAGATCTTTCTATCTAAGTCCTCATATAGGTGCTAGAGTTGTGTACAGAGTACCAGCAAATGAGGCACAGGATTGAAAGAAGTCTGCTAGGTTGAAATCTAAATTGAGAATATAATTTTTAGTGAGCTTTGGATTTTCACAATATTAGACACGCCATAGTACTAATAATTGACTCTTTATAGAAATCATTTTTTGGTAGTGTTGCATTTGGTTTGGAAGTATTCAAGTTCTAAAAATTGACTGACAGTGGACTTTTCCATCTGCAGAATATACTGAATGACCAGCAGAGGCAGTATTGCAGAGGAATATTTCTCCGCTTGCTGAGAAAAGAAAAAAAAGAAAGCTCATTCCTCAGCCTTTTCCATGCCTCGATCAATAGATATGGTAAGTCAAACTCTCATTTAATCATTTTGCCATTAATTAAAAGTTCATAGTATCTGATGGCTCTCAGTGCCTTTTAGTGGGGTCTTCCGCATAAATATAATCTTCTAAGGCGGTAGCAATATGAATGACGCTATGGCCATCATGATAGTTTCTCAATGACTTTGACTGTCTATGTGGCTCACGAAATCTTCTTTAGGTAGTTTTGCAGGCAATATGTCCTCCGGGGTACTTACCATCTTTTAGGCTGGAATGAGGTGTCTTAGGTTAAAGCAATTGACTTACTTTCTGATGGAGGGAAGCTATTTAACCGTTTTCCCTGCTCTCTGTGAGTGGGACTCTGATACTCAAGATGGACCGCTATTTAGAAACTGTGTTCTAACTCTATCCCTCTTTAAATAGGATCCCAATGCTTTCAATGGTGCAGAGTACTTTCCCATTACACATCCTACTTGCTGTGCAGTCATATTCCCAGATACTTAACTAGTGTGTAATTGCTGATGTCTGGTCCTCTGGTGTAATCGTCACCCACGGCGATTGGTCAAGTGGTGCCATTACATCCCAAAACTACAGCAGGATGTCATCTGACATGAGGGCCAATCAGTTGCTTCTTCTAACTCTAGCCCTCTTTAAATAGGAGCCCAATGCTTTCAATGGTGCAGTGTACTTTCCCATTGCACCTCCTACTTGCTGTGCAGTCATATTCACAGATAGTTACCTAGTGTGTAATTGCTGATGTCTGGTCCTACGGTGTAATCGTCACCCAGGACGATTGGTCACGTGGTGCCATTACTTCACAAAGCTACAGCAGGATGTCATCTGACATGAGGGCCAATCAGTTGCCTAGTACGCAATAGGATACATGTCTCATCGTATAGAAAAGGGAGCAATGTAGACAGGATGCCTAGCTGAAGACTAAGGTGGTGAGATGAAAGGAACTAGGCCATTATTTGAGACTTATACATTTGTTTGAAGGATTGGTTGATCATAACATTCTGGAGTTCTCTATAGGTTTACTGAGAGGGATGTGCTAAAATGAAGATGGTAGAATCTGTTATTCATAGTTTTTCTTATTCCCACAAACGGTAGCATAAACCTTCCTCCCTTAACGTATCAGATCCCTGACTTGCTATGGTTTACCATAACCTAAAATAATTCCTGTGAGAAGGGTACGTTATCTCTTGGCTACCAAAGAGATCTTTCTATCTAAGTCCTCATATAGGAGCTAGAGTTGTGTAGAGAGTACCAGCAAATGAGGCACAGGATTGAAAGAAGTCTTCTAGGTTGAAATCTAAATTGAGAATATAATTTTTAGTGAGCTTTGGATTTTCACAATATTAGACACGCCATAGTACTAATAATTGACTCTTTATAGAAATCATTTTTTGGTAGTGTTGCATTTGGTTTGGAAGTATTCAAGTTCTAAAAATTGACTAACAGTGGACTTTTCCATCTGCAGAATATACTGAATGACCAGCAGAGGCAGTATTGCAGAGAAATATTTCTCCGCTTGCTGAGAAAAGAAAAAAAAAAGAAAGCTCATTCCTCAGCCTTTTCCATGCCTCGATCAATAGATATGGTAAGTCAAACTCTAATTTAATCATTTTGCCATTAATTAAAAGTTCATAGTATCTGATGGCTCTCAGTGCCTTTTAGTGGGGTCTTCCGCATAAATATAATCTTCTAAGACGGCAGCAATATGAATGACGCTATGGCCATCATGATAGTTTCTCAAAGACTTTGACTGTCTATGTGGCTGACAAAATCTTCTTTAGGTAGTTTTGCAGGCAATATGTCCTCCGGGGTACTTACCATCTTTTAGGCTGGAATGAGGTGTCTTAGGTTAGAGCAATTGACTTACTTTCTGATGGAGGGAAGCTATTTAACCGTTTTCCCTGCTCTCTGTAAGTGGGACTCTGATACTCAAGATGGACCGCTATTTAGAAACTGTGTTCTAACTCTATCCCTCTTTAAATAGGATCCCAATGCTTTCAATGGTGCAGAGTATTTTCCCATTACACATCCTACTTGCTGTGCAGTCATATTCCCAGATACTTAACTAGTGTGTAATTGCTGATGTCTGGTCCTCCGGTGTAATCGTCACCCAGGGCGATTGGCCAAGTGGTGCCATTACATCCCAAAACTACAGCAGGATGTCATCTGACATGAGGGCCAATCAGTTGCTTCTTCTAACTCTAGCCCTCTTTAAATAGGAGCCCAATGCTTTCAATGGTGCAGTGTACTTTCCCATTGCACCTCCTACTTGCTGTGCTGTCATATTCACAGACAGTTACCTAGTGTGTAATTGCTGATGTCTGGTCCTCTGGTGTAATCGTCACCCAGGACGATTGGTCACGTGGTGCCATTACTTCACAAAGCTACAGCAGGATGTCATCTGACATGAGGGCCAATCAGTTGCCTAGTACGCAATAGGATACATGTCTCATTGTATAGAAAAGGGAGCAATGTAGACAGGATGCCCAGCTGAAGACTAAGGTGGTGAGATGAAAGGAACTAGGCAATTTTTTGAGACTTATACATTTGTTTAAAGGATTGGTTGATCATAACATTCTGGAGTTCTCTATAGGTTTACTGAGAGGGATGTGCTAAAATGAAGATGTTAGAATCTGTTATTCATAGTTTTTCTCATTCCCACAAACGGTAGCATAAACCTTCCTCCCTTAACGTATCAGATCCCTGACTTGCTATGGTGTACCATAACCTAAAATAATTCCTGTGAAAAGGGTACGCAATCTCTTGGCTGCCAAAGAGATCTTTCTATCTAAGTCCTCATATAGGTGCTAGAGTTGTGTACAGAGTACCAGCAAATGAGGCACAGGATTGAAAGAAGTCTGCTAGGTTGAAATCTAAATTGAGAATATAATTTTTAGTGAGCTTTGGATTTTCACAATATTAGACACGCCATAGTACTAATAATTGACTCTTTATAGAAATCATTTTTTGGTAGTGTTGCATTTGGTTTGGAAGTATTCAAGTTCTAAAAATTGACTGACAGTGGACTTTTCCATCTGCAGAATATACTGAATGACCAGCAGAGGCAGTATTGCAGAGGAATATTTCTCCGCTTGCTGAGAAAAGAAAAAAAAAGAAAGCTCATTCCTCAGCCTTTTCCATGCCTCGATCAATAGATATGGTAAGTCAAACTCTCAATTAATCATTTTGCCATTAATTAAAAGTTCATAGTATCTGATGGCTCTCAGTGCCTTTTAGTGGGGTCTTCCGCATAAATATAATCTTCTAAAACGGTAGCAATATGAATGACGCTATGGCCATCATGATAGTTTCTCAAAGACTTTGATTGTCTATGTGGCTGACAAAATCTTCTTTAGGTAGTTTTGCAGGCAATATGTCCTCCGGGGTACTTACCATCTTTTAGGCTGGAATGAGGTGTCTTAGGTTAGAGCAATTGACTTACTTTCTGATGGAGGGAAGCTATTTAACCGTTTTCCCTGCTCTCTGTGAGTGGGACTCTGATACTCAAGATGGACCGCTATTTAGAAACTGTGTTCTAACTCTATCCCTCTTTAAATAGGATCCCAATGCTTTCAATGGTGCAGAGTACTTTCCCATTACACATCCTACTTGCTGTGCTGTCATATTCCCAGATACTTAACTAGTGTGTAATTGCTGATGTCTGGTCCTCCGGTGTAATCGTCACCCAGGGCGATTGGTCAAGTGGTGCCATTACATCCCAAAACTACAGCAGGATGTCATCTGACATGAGGGCCAATCAGTTGCCTAGTACGCAATAGGATACATGTCTCATCGTATAGAAAAGGGAGCAATGTAGACAGGATGCCTAGCTGAAGACTAAGGTGGTGAGATGAAAGGAACTAGGCCATTATTTGAGACTTATACATTTGTTTGAAGGATTGGTTGATCATAACATTCTGGAGTTCTCTATAGGTTTACTGAGAGGGATGTGCTAAAATGAAGATGGTAGAATCTGTTATTCATAGTTTTTCTTATTCCCACAAACGGTAGCATAAACCTTCCTCCCTTAACGTATCAGATCCCTGACTTGCTATGGTTTACCATAACCTAAAATAATTCCTGTGAGAAGGGTACGTTATCTCTTGGCTACCAAAGAGATCTTTCTATCTAAGTCCTCATATAGGAGCTAGAGTTGTGTAGAGAGTACCAGCAAATGAGGCACAGGATTGAAAGAAGTCTTCTAGGTTGAAATCTAAATTGAGAATATAATTTTTAGTGAGCTTTGGATTTTCACAATATTAGACACGCCATAGTACTAATAATTGACTCTTTATAGAAATCATTTTTTGGTAGTGTTGCATTTGGTTTGGAAGTATTCAAGTTCTAAAAATTGACTAACAGTGGACTTTTCCATCTGCAGAATATACTGAATGACCAGCAGAGGCAGTATTGCAGAGAAATATTTCTCCGCTTGCTGAGAAAAGAAAAAAAAAAGAAAGCTCATTCCTCAGCCTTTTCCATGCCTCGATCAATAGATATGGTAAGTCAAACTCTAATTTAATCATTTTGCCATTAATTAAAAGTTCATAGTATCTGATGGCTCTCAGTGCCTTTTAGTGGGGTCTTCCGCATAAATATAATCTTCTAAGACGGTAGCAATATGAATGACGCTATGGCCATCATGATAGTTTCTCAAAGACTTTGACTGTCTATGTGGCTGACAAAATCTTCTTTAGGTAGTTTTGCAGGCAATATGTCCTCCGGGGTACTTACCATCTTTTAGGCTGGAATGAGGTGTCTTAGGTTAGAGCAATTGACTTACTTTCTGATGGAGGGAAGCTATTTAACCGTTTTCCCTGCTCTCTGTAAGTGGGACTCTGATACTCAAGATGGACCGCTATTTAGAAACTGTGTTCTAACTCTATCCCTCTTTAAATAGGATCCCAATGCTTTCAATGGTGCAGAGTATTTTCCCATTACACATCCTACTTGCTGTGCAGTCATATTCCCAGATACTTAACTAGTGTGTAATTGCTGATGTCTGGTCCTCCGGTGTAATCGTCACCCAGGGCGATTGGCCAAGTGGTGCCATTACATCCCAAAACTACAGCAGGATGTCATCTGACATGAGGGCCAATCAGTTGCTTCTTCTAACTCTAGCCCTCTTTAAATAGGAGCCCAATGCTTTCAATGGTGCAGTGTACTTTCCCATTGCACCTCCTACTTGCTGTGCTGTCATATTCACAGACAGTTACCTAGTGTGTAATTGCTGATGTCTGGTCCTCTGGTGTAATCGTCACCCAGGACGATTGGTCACGTGGTGCCATTACTTCACAAAGCTACAGCAGGATGTCATCTGACATGAGGGCCAATCAGTTGCCTAGTACGCAATAGGATACATGTCTCATTGTATAGAAAAGGGAGCAATGTAGACAGGATGCCCAGCTGAAGACTAAGGTGGTGAGATGAAAGGAACTAGGCCATTTTTTGAGACTTATACATTTGTTTAAAGGATTGGTTGATCATAACATTCTGGAGTTCTCTATAGGTTTACTGAGAGGGATGTGCTAAAATGAAGATGTTAGAATCTGTTATTCATAGTTTTTCTCATTCCCACAAACGGTAGCATAAACCTTCCTCCCTTAACGTATCAGATCCCTGACTTGCTATGGTGTACCATAACCTAAAATAATTCCTGTGAAAAGGGTACACAATCTCTTGGCTGCCAAAGAGATCTTTCTATCTAAGTCCTCATATAGGTGCTAGAGTTGTGTACAGAGTACCAGCAAATGAGGCACAGGATTGAAAGAAGTCTGCTAGGTTGAAATCTAAATTGAGAATATAATTTTTAGTGAGCTTTGGATTTTCACAATATTAGACACGCCATAGTACTAATAATTGACTCTTTATAGAAATCATTTTTTGGTAGTGTTGCATTTGGTTTGGAAGTATTCAAGTTCTAAAAATTGACTGACAGTGGACTTTTCCATCTGCAGAATATACTGAATGACCAGCAGAGGCAGTATTGCAGAGGAATATTTCTCCGCTTGCTGAGAAAAGAAAAAAAAAGAAAGCTCATTCCTCAGCCTTTTCCATGCCTCGATCAATAGATATGGTAAGTCAAACTCTCATTTAATCATTTTGCCATTAATTAAAAGTTCATAGTATCTGATGGCTCTCAGTGCCTTTTAGTGGGGTCTTCCGCATAAATATAATCTTCTAAAACGGTAGCAATATGAATGACGCTATGGCCATCATGATAGTTTCTCAAAGACTTTGATTGTCTATGTGGCTGACAAAATCTTCTTTAGGTAGTTTTGCAGGCAATATGTCCTCCGGGGTACTTACCATCTTTTAGGCTGGAATGAGGTGTCTTAGGTTAGAGCAATTGACTTACTTTCTGATGGAGGGAAGCTATTTAACCGTTTTCCCTGCTCTCTGTGAGTGGGACTCTGATACTCAAGATGGACCGCTATTTAGAAACTGTGTTCTAACTCTATCCCTCTTTAAATAGGATCCCAATGCTTTCAATGGTGCAGAGTACTTTCCCATTACACATCCTACTTGCTGTGCTGTCATATTCCCAGATACTTAACTAGTGTGTAATTGCTGATGTCTGGTCCTCCGGTGTAATCGTCACCCAGGGCGATTGGTCAAGTGGTGCCATTACATCCCAAAACTACAGCAGGATGTCATCTGACATGAGGGCCAATCAGTTGCCTAGTACGCAATAGGATACATGTCTCATCGTATAGAAAAGGGAGCAATGTAGACAGGATGCCTAGCTGAAGACTAAGGTGGTGAGATGAAAGGAACTAGGCCATTATTTGAGACTTATACATTTGTTTGAAGGATTGGTTGATCATAACATTCTGGAGTTCTCTATAGGTTTACTGAGAGGGATGTGCTAAAATGAAGATGGTAGAATCTGTTATTCATAGTTTTTCTTATTCCCACAAACGGTAGCATAAACCTTCCTCCCTTAACGTATCAGATCCCTGACTTGCTATGGTTTACCATAACCTAAAATAATTCCTGTGAGAAGGGTACGTTATCTCTTGGCTACCAAAGAGATCTTTCTATCTAAGTCCTCATATAGGAGCTAGAGTTGTGTAGAGAGTACCAGCAAATGAGGCACAGGATTGAAAGAAGTCTTCTAGGTTGAAATCTAAATTGAGAATATAATTTTTAGTGAGCTTTGGATTTTCACAATATTAGACACGCCATAGTACTAATAATTGACTCTTTATAGAAATCATTTTTTGGTAGTGTTGCATTTGGTTTGGAAGTATTCAAGTTCTAAAAATTGACTGACAGTGGACTTTTCCATCTGCAGAATATACTGAATGACCAGCAGAGGCAGTATTGCAGAGGAATATTTCTCCGCTTGCTGAGAAAAGAAAAAAAAGAAAGCTCATTCCTCAGCCTTTTCCATGCCTCGATCAATAGATATGGTAAGTCAAACTCTCATTTAATCATTTTGCCATTAATTAAAAGTTCATAGTATCTGATGGCTCTCAGTGCCTTTTAGTGGGGTCTTCCGCATAAATATAATCTTCTAAGGCGGTAGCAATATGAATGACGCTATGGCCATCATGATAGTTTCTCAATGACTTTGACTGTCTATGTGGCTCACGAAATCTTCTTTAGGTAGTTTTGCAGGCAATATGTCCTCCGGGGTACTTACCATCTTTTAGGCTGGAATGAGGTGTCTTAGGTTAAAGCAATTGACTTACTTTCTGATGGAGGGAAGCTATTTAACCGTTTTCCCTGCTCTCTGTGAGTGGGACTCTGATACTCAAGATGGACCGCTATTTAGAAACTGTGTTCTAACTCTATCCCTCTTTAAATAGGATCCCAATGCTTTCAATGGTGCAGAGTACTTTCCCATTACACATCCTACTTGCTGTGCAGTCATATTCCCAGATACTTAACTAGTGTGTAATTGCTGATGTCTGGTCCTCTGGTGTAATCGTCACCCACGGCGATTGGTCAAGTGGTGCCATTACATCCCAAAACTACAGCAGGATGTCATCTGACATGAGGGCCAATCAGTTGCTTCTTCTAACTCTAGCCCTCTTTAAATAGGAGCCCAATGCTTTCAATGGTGCAGTGTACTTTCCCATTGCACCTCCTACTTGCTGTGCAGTCATATTCACAGATAGTTACCTAGTGTGTAATTGCTGATGTCTGGTCCTACGGTGTAATCGTCACCCAGGACGATTGGTCACGTGGTGCCATTACTTCACAAAGCTACAGCAGGATGTCATCTGACATGAGGGCCAATCAGTTGCCTAGTACGCAATAGGATACATGTCTCATCGTATAGAAAAGGGAGCAATGTAGACAGGATGCCTAGCTGAAGACTAAGGTGGTGAGATGAAAGGAACTAGGCCATTATTTGAGACTTATACATTTGTTTGAAGGATTGGTTGATCATAACATTCTGGAGTTCTCTATAGGTTTACTGAGAGGGATGTGCTAAAATGAAGATGGTAGAATCTGTTATTCATAGTTTTTCTTATTCCCACAAACGGTAGCATAAACCTTCCTCCCTTAACGTATCAGATCCCTGACTTGCTATGGTTTACCATAACCTAAAATAATTCCTGTGAGAAGGGTACGTTATCTCTTGGCTACCAAAGAGATCTTTCTATCTAAGTCCTCATATAGGAGCTAGAGTTGTGTAGAGAGTACCAGCAAATGAGGCACAGGATTGAAAGAAGTCTTCTAGGTTGAAATCTAAATTGAGAATATAATTTTTAGTGAGCTTTGGATTTTCACAATATTAGACACGCCATAGTACTAATAATTGACTCTTTATAGAAATCATTTTTTGGTAGTGTTGCATTTGGTTTGGAAGTATTCAAGTTCTAAAAATTGACTAACAGTGGACTTTTCCATCTGCAGAATATACTGAATGACCAGCAGAGGCAGTATTGCAGAGAAATATTTCTCCGCTTGCTGAGAAAAGAAAAAAAAAAGAAAGCTCATTCCTCAGCCTTTTCCATGCCTCGATCAATAGATATGGTAAGTCAAACTCTAATTTAATCATTTTGCCATTAATTAAAAGTTCATAGTATCTGATGGCTCTCAGTGCCTTTTAGTGGGGTCTTCCGCATAAATATAATCTTCTAAGACGGCAGCAATATGAATGACGCTATGGCCATCATGATAGTTTCTCAAAGACTTTGACTGTCTATGTGGCTGACAAAATCTTCTTTAGGTAGTTTTGCAGGCAATATGTCCTCCGGGGTACTTACCATCTTTTAGGCTGGAATGAGGTGTCTTAGGTTAGAGCAATTGACTTACTTTCTGATGGAGGGAAGCTATTTAACCGTTTTCCCTGCTCTCTGTAAGTGGGACTCTGATACTCAAGATGGACCGCTATTTAGAAACTGTGTTCTAACTCTATCCCTCTTTAAATAGGATCCCAATGCTTTCAATGGTGCAGAGTATTTTCCCATTACACATCCTACTTGCTGTGCAGTCATATTCCCAGATACTTAACTAGTGTGTAATTGCTGATGTCTGGTCCTCCGGTGTAATCGTCACCCAGGGCGATTGGCCAAGTGGTGCCATTACATCCCAAAACTACAGCAGGATGTCATCTGACATGAGGGCCAATCAGTTGCTTCTTCTAACTCTAGCCCTCTTTAAATAGGAGCCCAATGCTTTCAATGGTGCAGTGTACTTTCCCATTGCACCTCCTACTTGCTGTGCTGTCATATTCACAGACAGTTACCTAGTGTGTAATTGCTGATGTCTGGTCCTCTGGTGTAATCGTCACCCAGGACGATTGGTAACGTGGTGCCATTACTTCACAAAGCTACAGCAGGATGTCATCTGACATGAGGGCCAATCAGTTGCCTAGTACGCAATAGGATACATGTCTCATTGTATAGAAAAGGGAGCAATGTAGACAGGATGCCCAGCTGAAGACTAAGGTGGTGAGATGAAAGGAACTAGGCCATTTTTTGAGACTTATACATTTGTTTAAAGGATTGGTTGATCATAACATTCTGGAGTTCTCTATAGGTTTACTGAGAGGGATGTGCTAAAATGAAGATGTTAGAATCTGTTATTCATAGTTTTTCTCATTCCCACAAACGGTAGCATAAACCTTCCTCCCTTAACGTATCAGATCCCTGACTTGCTATGGTGTACCATAACCTAAAATAATTCCTGTGAAAAGGGTACGCAATCTCTTGGCTGCCAAAGAGATCTTTCTATCTAAGTCCTCATATAGGTGCTAGAGTTGTGTACAGAGTACCAGCAAATGAGGCACAGGATTGAAAGAAGTCTGCTAGGTTGAAATCTAAATTGAGAATATAATTTTTAGTGAGCTTTGGATTTTCACAATATTAGACACGCCATAGTACTAATAATTGACTCTTTATAGAAATCATTTTTTGGTAGTGTTGCATTTGGTTTGGAAGTATTCAAGTTCTAAAAATTGACTGACAGTGGACTTTTCCATCTGCAGAATATACTGAATGACCAGCAGAGGCAGTATTGCAGAGGAATATTTCTCCGCTTGCTGAGAAAAGAAAAAAAAAGAAAGCTCATTCCTCAGCCTTTTCCATGCCTCGATCAATAGATATGGTAAGTCAAACTCTCAATTAATCATTTTGCCATTAATTAAAAGTTCATAGTATCTGATGGCTCTCAGTGCCTTTTAGTGGGGTCTTCCGCATAAATATAATCTTCTAAAACGGTAGCAATATGAATGACGCTATGGCCATCATGATAGTTTCTCAAAGACTTTGATTGTCTATGTGGCTGACAAAATCTTCTTTAGGTAGTTTTGCAGGCAATATGTCCTCCGGGGTACTTACCATCTTTTAGGCTGGAATGAGGTGTCTTAGGTTAGAGCAATTGACTTACTTTCTGATGGAGGGAAGCTATTTAACCGTTTTCCCTGCTCTCTGTGAGTGGGACTCTGATACTCAAGATGGACCGCTATTTAGAAACTGTGTTCTAACTCTATCCCTCTTTAAATAGGATCCCAATGCTTTCAATGGTGCAGAGTACTTTCCCATTACACATCCTACTTGCTGTGCTGTCATATTCCCAGATACTTAACTAGTGTGTAATTGCTGATGTCTGGTCCTCTGGTGTAATCGTCACCCAGGGCGATTGGTCAAGTGGTGCCATTACATCCCAAAACTACAGCAGGATGTCATCTGACATGAGGGCCAATCAGTTGCCTAGTACGCAATAGGATACATGTCTCATCGTATAGAAAAGGGAGCAATGTAGACAGGATGCCTAGCTGAAGACTAAGGTGGTGAGATGAAAGGAACTAGGCCATTATTTGAGACTTATACATTTGTTTGAAGGATTGGTTGATCATAACATTCTGGAGTTCTCTATAGGTTTACTGAGAGGGATGTGCTAAAATGAAGATGGTAGAATCTGTTATTCATAGTTTTTCTTATTCCCACAAACGGTAGCATAAACCTTCCTCCCTTAACGTATCAGATCCCTGACTTGCTATGGTTTACCATAACCTAAAATAATTCCTGTGAGAAGGGTACGTTATCTCTTGGCTACCAAAGAGATCTTTCTATCTAAGTCCTCATATAGGAGCTAGAGTTGTGTAGAGAGTACCAGCAAATGAGGCACAGGATTGAAAGAAGTCTTCTAGGTTTAAATCTAAATTGAGAATATAATTTTTAGTGAGCTTTGGATTTTCACAATATTAGACACGCCATAGTACTAATAATTGACTCTTTATAGAAATCATTTTTTGGTAGTGTTGCATTTGGTTTGGAAGTATTCAAGTTCTAAAAATTGACTGACAGTGGACTTTTCCATCTGCAGAATATACTGAATGACCAGCAGAGGCAGTATTGCAGAGGAATATTTCTCCGCTTGCTGAGAAAAGAAAAAAAAAGAAAGCTCATTCCTCAGCCTTTTCCATGCCTCGATCAATAGATATGGTAAGTCAAACTCTCAATTAATCATTTTGCCATTAATTAAAAGTTCATAGTATCTGATGGCTCTCAGTGCCTTTTAGTGGGGTCTTCCGCATAAATATAATCTTCTAAAACGGTAGCAATATGAATGACGCTATGGCCATCATGATAGTTTCTCAAAGACTTTGATTGTCTATGTGGCTGACAAAATCTTCTTTAGGTAGTTTTGCAGGCAATATGTCCTCCGGGGTACTTACCATCTTTTAGGCTGGAATGAGGTGTCTTAGGTTAGAGCAATTGACTTACTTTCTGATGGAGGGAAGCTATTTAACCGTTTTCCCTGCTCTCTGTGAGTGGGACTCTGATACTCAAGATGGACCGCTATTTAGAAACTGTGTTCTAACTCTATCCCTCTTTAAATAGGATCCCAATGCTTTCAATGGTGCAGAGTACTTTCCCATTACACATCCTACTTGCTGTGCTGTCATATTCCCAGATACTTAACTAGTGTGTAATTGCTGATGTCTGGTCCTCTGGTGTAATCGTCACCCAGGGCGATTGGTCAAGTGGTGCCATTACATCCCAAAACTACAGCAGGATGTCATCTGACATGAGGGCCAATCAGTTGCCTAGTACGCAATAGGATACATGTCTCATCGTATAGAAAAGGGAGCAATGTAGACAGGATGCCTAGCTGAAGACTAAGGTGGTGAGATGAAAGGAACTAGGCCATTATTTGAGACTTATACATTTGTTTGAAGGATTGGTTGATCATAACATTCTGGAGTTCTCTATAGGTTTACTGAGAGGGATGTGCTAAAATGAAGATGGTAGAATCTGTTATTCATAGTTTTTCTTATTCCCACAAACGGTAGCATAAACCTTCCTCCCTTAACGTATCAGATCCCTGACTTGCTATGGTTTACCATAACCTAAAATAATTCCTGTGAGAAGGGTACGTTATCTCTTGGCTACCAAAGAGATCTTTCTATCTAAGTCCTCATATAGGAGCTAGAGTTGTGTAGAGAGTACCAGCAAATGAGGCACAGGATTGAAAGAAGTCTTCTAGGTTTAAATCTAAATTGAGAATATAATTTTTAGTGAGCTTTGGATTTTCACAATATTAGACACGCCATAGTACTAATAATTGACTCTTTATAGAAATCATTTTTTGGTAGTGTTGCATTTGGTTTGGAAGTATTCAAGTTCTAAAAATTGACTAACAGTGGACTTTTCCATCTGCAGAATATACTGAATGACCAGCAGAGGCAGTATTGCAGAGAAATATTTCTCCGCTTGCTGAGAAAAGAAAAAAAAAAGAAAGCTCATTCCTCAGCCTTTTCCATGCCTCGATCAATAGATATGGTAAGTCAAACTCTAATTTAATCATTTTGCCATTAATTAAAAGTTCATAGTATCTGATGGCTCTCAGTGCCTTTTAGTGGGGTCTTCCGCATAAATATAATCTTCTAAGACGGTAGCAATATGAATGACGCTATGGCCATCATGATAGTTTCTCAAAGACTTTGACTGTCTATGTGGCTGACAAAATCTTCTTTAGGTAGTTTTGCAGGCAATATGTCCTCCGGGGTACTTACCATCTTTTAGGCTGGAATGAGGTGTCTTAGGTTAGAGCAATTGACTTACTTTCTGATGGAGGGAAGCTATTTAACCGTTTTCCCTGCTCTCTGTGAGTGGGACTCTGATACTCAAGATGGACCGCTATTTAGAAACTGTGTTCTAACTCTATCCCTCTTTAAATAGGATCCCAATGCTTTCAATGGTGCAGAGTATTTTCCCATTACACATCCTACTTGCTGTGCAGTCATATTCCCAGATACTTAACTAGTGTGTAATTGCTGATGTCTGGTCCTCCGGTGTAATCGTCACCCAGGGCGATTGGCCAAGTGGTGCCATTACATCCCAAAACTACAGCAGGATGTCATCTGACATGAGGGCCAATCAGTTGCTTCTTCTAACTCTAGCCCTCTTTAAATAGGAGCCCAATGCTTTCAATGGTGCAGTGTACTTTCCCATTGCACCTCCTACTTGCTGTGCTGTCATATTCACAGACAGTTACCTAGTGTGTAATTGCTGATGTCTGGTCCTCCGGTGTAATCGTCACCCAGGACGATTGGTCACATGGTGCCATTACTTCACAAAGCTACAGCAGGATGTCATCTGACATGAGGGCCAATTAGTTGCCTAGTACGCAATAGGATACATATCTCATCGTATAGAAAAGGGAGCAATGTAGACAGGATGCCTAGCTGAAGACTAAGGTGGTGAGATGAAAGGAACTAGGCCATTATTTGAGACTTATACATTTGTTTGAAGGATTGGTTGATCATAACATTCTGGAGTTCTCTATAGGTTTACTGAGAGGGGTGTGCTAAAATGAAGATGGTAGAATCTGTTATTCATAGTTTTTCTTATTCCCACAAACGGTAGCATAAACCTTCCTGCCTTAACATATCAGATCCCTGACTTGCTATGGTTTACCATAACCTAAAATAATTCCTGTGAGAAGGGTACGTTATCTCATGGCTGCCAAAGAGATCTTTCTATCTAAGTCCTCATATAGGTGCTAGAGTTGTGTAGAGAGTACCAGCAAATGAGGCACAGGATTGAAAGAAGTCTGCTAGGTTGAAATCTAAATTGAGAATATAATTTTTAGTGAGCTTTGGATTTTCACAATATTAGACACGCCATAGTACTAATAATTGACTCTTTATAGAAATCATTTTTTGGTAGTGTTGCATTTGGTTTGGAAGTATTCAAGTTCTAAAAATTGACTGACAGTGGACTTTTCCATCTGCAGAATATACTGAATGACCAGCAGAGGCAGTATTGCAGAGGAATGTTTCTCCGCTTGCTGAGAAAAGAAAAAAAAAGAAAGCTCATTCCTCAGCCTTTTCCATGCCTTGATCAATAGATATGGTAAGTCAAACTCTCATTTAATCATTTTGCCATTAATTAAAAGTTCATAGTATCTGATGGCTCTCAGTGCCTTTTAGTGGGGTCTTCCGCATAAATATAATCTTCTAAGGCGGTAGCAATATGAATGACGCTATGGCCATCATGATAGTTTCTCAAAGACTTTGACTGTCTATGTGGCTGACAAAATCTTCTTTAGGTAGTTTTGCAGGCAATATGTCCTCCGGGGTACTTACCATCTTTTAGGCTGGAATGAGGTGTCTTAGGTTAGAGCAATTGACTTACTTTCTGATGGAGGGAAGCTATTTAACCGTTTTCCCTGCTCTCTGTGAGTGGGACTCTGATACTCAAGATGGACCGCTATTTAGAAACTGTGTTCTAACTCTATCCCTCTTTAAATAGGATCCCAATGCTTTCAATGGTGCAGAGTACTTTCCCATTACACATCCTACTTGCTGTGCTGTCATATTCCCAGATACTTAACTAGTGTGTAATTGCTGATGTCTGGTCCTCCGGTGTAATCGTCACCCAGGGCGATTGGTCAAGTGGTGCCATTACATCCCAAAACTACAGCAGGATGTCATCTGACATGAGGGCCAATCAGTTGCCTAGTACGCAATAGGATACATGTCTCATCGTATAGAAAAGGGAGCAATGTAGACAGGATGCCTAGCTGAAGACTAAGGTGGTGAGATGAAAGGAACTAGGCCATTATTTGAGACTTATACATTTGTTTGAAGGATTGGTTGATCATAACATTCTGGAGTTCTCTATAGGTTTACTGAGAGGGATGTGCTAAAATGAAGATGGTAGCATCTGTTATTCATAGTTCTTCTTATTCCCACAAACGGTAGCATAAACCTTCCTCCCTGACTTGCTATGGTTTACCATAACCTAAAATAATTCCTGTGAGAAGGGTACGTTATCTCTTGGCTACCAAAGAGATCTTTCTATCTAAGTCCTCATATAGGAGCTAAAGTTGTGTAGAGAGTACCAGCAAATGAGGTACAGGATTGAAAGAAGTCTTCTAGGTTGAAATCTAAATTGAGAATATAATTTTTAGTGAGCTTTGGATTTTCACAATATTAGACACGCCATAGTACTAATAATTGACTCTTTATAGAAATCATTTTTTGGTAGTGTTGCATTTGGTTTGGAAGTATTCAAGTTCTAAAAATTGACTGACAGTGGACTTTTCCATCTGCAGAATATACTGAATGACCAGCAGAGGCAGTATTGCAGAGGAATGTTTCTCCGCTTGCTGAGAAAAGAAAAAAAAAGAAAGCTCATTCCTCAGCCTTTTCCATGCCTTGATCAATAGATATGGTAAGTCAAACTCTCATTTAATCATTTTGCCATTAATTAAAAGTTCATAGTATCTGATGGCTCTCAGTGCCTTTTAGTGGGGTCTTCCGCATAAATATAATCTTCTAAGGCGGTAGCAATATGAATGACGCTATGGCCATCATGATAGTTTCTCAAAGACTTTGACTGTCTATGTGGCTGACAAAATCTTCTTTAGGTAGTTTTGCAGGCAATATGTCCTCCGGGGTACTTACCATCTTTTAGGCTGGAATGAGGTGTCTTAGGTTAGAGCAATTGACTTACTTTCTGATGGAGGGAAGCTATTTAACCGTTTTCCCTGCTCTCTGTGAGTGGGACTCTGATACTCAAGATGGACCGCTATTTAGAAACTGTGTTCTAACTCTATCCCTCTTTAAATAGGATCCCAATGCTTTCAATGGTGCAGAGTATTTTCCCATTACACATCCTACTTGCTGTGCAGTCATATTCCCAGATACTTAACTAGTGTGTAATTGCTGATGTCTGGTCCTCCGGTGTAATCGTCACCCAGGGCGATTGGCCAAGTGGTGCCATTACATCCCAAAACTACAGCAGGATGTCATCTGACATGAGGGCCAATCAGTTGCTTCTTCTAACTCTAGCCCTCTTTAAATAGGAGCCCAATGCTTTCAATGGTGCAGTGTACTTTCCCATTGCAACTCCTACTTGCTGTGCTGTCATATTCACAGACAGTTACCTAGTGTGTAATTGCTGATGTCTGGTCCTCTGGTGTAATCGTCACCCAGGACGATTGGTCACGTGGTGCCATTACTTCACAAAGCTACAGCAGGATGTCATCTGACATGAGGGCCAATCAGTTGCCTAGTACGCAATAGGATACATGTCTCATTGTATAGAAAAGGGAGCAATGTAGACAGGATGCCCAGCTGAAGACTAAGGTGGTGAGATGAAAGGAACTAGGCCATTTTTTGAGACTTATACATTTGTTTAAAGGATTGGTTGATCATAACATTCTGGAGTTCTCTATAGGTTTACTGAGAGGGATGTACTAAAATGAAGATGTTAGAATCTGTTATTCATAGTTTTTCTCATTCCCACAAACGGTAGCATAAACCTTCCTCCCTTAACGTATCAGATCCCTGACTTGCTATGGTGTACCATAACCTAAAATAATTCCTGTGAAAAGGGTACGCAATCTCTTGGCTGGCAAAGAGATCTTTCTATCTAAGTCCTCATATAGGTGCTAGAGTTGTGTAGAGAGTACCAGCAAATGAGGCACAGGATTGAAAGAAGTCTGCTAGGTTGAAATCTAAATTGAGAATATAATTTTTAGTGAGCTTTGGATTTTCACAATATTAGACACGCCATAGTACTAATAATTGACTCTTTATAGAAATCATTTTTTGGTAGTGTTGCATTTGGTTTGGAAGTATTTAAGTTCTAAAAATTGACTGACAGTGGACTTTTCCATCTGCAGAATATACTGAATGACCAGCAGAGGCAGTATTGCAGAGGAATATTTCTCCGCTTGCTGAGAAAAGAAAAAAAAAGAAAGCTCATTCCTCAGCCTTTTCCATGCCTCGATCAATAGATATGGTAAGTCAAACTCTCATTTAATCATTTTGCCATTAATTAAAAGTTCATAGTGTCTGATGGCTCTCAGTGCCTTTTAGTAGGGTCTTCCGCATAAATATAATCTTCTAAGGCGGTAGCAATATGAATGACGCTATGGCCATCATGATAGTTTCTCAAAGACTTTGACTGTCTATGTGGCTGACAAAATCTTCTTTAGGTAGTTTTGCAGGCAATATGTCCTCCGGGGTACTTACCATCTTTTAGGCTGGAATGAGGTGTCTTAGGTTAGAGCAATTGACTTACTTTCTGATGGAGGGAAGCTATTTAACCGTTTTCCCTGCTCTCTGTGAGTGGGACTCTGATACTCAAGATGGACCGCTATTTAGAAACTGTGTTCTAACTCTATCCCTCTTTAAATAGGATCCCAATGCTTTCAATGGTGCAGAGTACTTTCCCATTACACATCCTACTTGCTGTGCAGTCATATTCCCAGATACTTAACTAGTGTGTAATTGCTGATGTCTGGTCCTCCGGTGTAATCGTCACCCAGGGCGATTGGTCAAGTGGTGCCATTACATCCCAAAACTACAGCAGGATGTCATCTGACATGAGGGCCAATCAGTTGCTTCTTCTAACTCTAGCCCTCTTTAAATAGGATCCCAATGCTTTCAATGGTGCAGTGTACTTTCCCATTGCACCTCCTACTTGCTGTGCAGTCATATTCACAGATAGTTACCTAGTGTGTAATTGCTGATGTCTGGTCCTACGGTGTAATCGTCACCCAGGACGATTGGTCACGTGGTGCCATTACTTCACAAAGCTACAGCAGGATGTCATCTGACATGAGGGCCAATTAGTTGCCTAGTACGCAATAGGATACATGTCTCATCGTATAGAAAAGGGAGCAATGTAGACAGGATGCCTAGCTGAAGACTAAGGTGGTGAGATGAAAGGAACTAGGCCATTATTTAAGACTTATACATTTGTTTGAAGGATTGGTTGATCATAACATTCTGGAGTTCTCTATAGGTTTACTGAGAGGGATGTGCTAAAATGAAGATGGTAGAATCTGTTATTCATAGTTTTTCTTATTCCCACAAACGGTAGCATAAACCTTCCTCCCTTAACGTATCAGATCCCTGACTTGCTATGGTGTACCATAACCTAAAATAATTCCTGTGAAAAGGGTACGCAATCTCTTGGCTGCCAAAGATCTTTCTATCTAAGTCCTCATATAGGTGCTAGAGTTGTGTACAGAGTACCAGCAAATGAGGCACAGGATTGAAAGAAGTCTGCTAGGTTGAAATCTAAATTGAGAATATAATTTTTAGTGAGCTTTGGATTTTCACAATATTAGACACGCCATAGTACTAATAATTGACTCTTTATAGAAATAATTTTTTGGTAGTGTTGCATTTGGTTTGGAAGTATTCAAGTTCTAAAAATTGACTGACAGTGGACTTTTCCATCTGCAGAATATACTGAATGACCAGCAGAGGCAGTATTGCAGAGGAATATTTCTCCGCTTGCTGAGAAAAGAAAAAAAAAGAAAGCTCATTCCTCAGCCTTTTCCATGCCTCGATCAATAGATATGGTAAGTCAAACTCTCATTTAATCATTTTGCCTTTAATTAAAAGTTCATAGTATCTGATGGCTCTCAGTGCCTTTTAGTGGGGTCTTCCGCATAAATATAATCTTCTAAGGCGGTAGCAATATGAATGACGCTATGGCCATCATGATAGTTTCTCAAAGACTTTGACTGTCTATGTGGCTGACAAAATCTTCTTTAGGTAGTTTTGCAGGCAATATGTCCTCCGGGGTACTTACCATCTTTTAGGCTGGAATGAGGTGTCTTAGGTTAGAGCAATTGACTTACTTTCTGATGGAGGGAAGCTATTTAACCGTTTTCCCTGCTCTCTGTGAGTGGGACTCTGATACTCAAGATGGACCGCTATTTAGAAACTGTGTTCTAACTCTATCCCTCTTTAAATAGGATCCCAATGCTTTCAATGGTGCAGAGTATTTTCCCATTACACATCCTACTTGCTGTGCAGTCATATTCCCAGATACTTAACTAGTGTGTAATTGCTGATGTCTGGTCCTCCGGTGTAATCGTCACCCAGGGCGATTGGCCAAGTGGTGCCATTACATCCCAAAACTACAGCAGGATGTCATCTGACATGAGGGCCAATCAGTTGCTTCTTCTAACTCTAGCCCTCTTTAAATAGGAGCCCAATGCTTTCAATGGTGCAGTGTACTTTCCCATTGCACCTCCTACTTGCTGTGCTGTCATATTCACGGACAGTTACCTAGTGTGTAATTGCTGATGTCTGGTCCTCCGGTGTAATCGTCACCCAGGACGATTGGTCACGTGGTGCCATTACTTCACAAAGCTACAGCAGGATGTCATCTGACATGAGGGCCAATTAGTTGCCTAGTACGCAATAGGATACATGTCTCATCGTATAGAAAAGGGAGCAATGTAGACAGGATGCCTAGCTGAAGACTAAGGTGGTGAGATGAAAGGAACTAGGCCATTATTTGAGACTTATACATTTGTTTGAAGGATTGGTTGATCATAACATTCTGGAGTTCTCTATAGGTTTACTGAGAGGGATGTGCTAAAATGAAGATGGTAGAATCTGTTATTCATAGTTTTTCTTATTCCCACAAACGGTAGCATAAACCTTCCTGCCTTAACATATCAGATCCCTGACTTGCTATGGTTTACCATAACCTAAAATAATTCCTGTGAGAAGGGTACGTTATCTCTTGGCTGCCAAAGAGATCTTTCTATCTAAGTCCTCATATAGGTGCTAGAGTTGTGTAGAGAGTACCAGCAAATGAGGCACAGGATTGAAAGAAGTCTGCTAGGTTGAAATCTAAATTGAGAATATAATTTTTAGTGAGCTTTGGATTTTCACAATATTAGACACGCCATAGTACTAATAATTGACTCTTTATAGAAATCATTTTTTGGAGGTGTTGCATTTGGTTTGGAAGTATTCAAGTTCTAAAAATTGACTGACAGTGGACTTTTCCATCTGCAGAATATACTGAATGACCAGCAGAGGCAGTATTGCAGAGGAATATTTCTCCGCTTGCTGAGAAAAGAAAAAAAAAGAAAGCTCATTCCTCAGCCTTTTCCATGCCTTGATCAATAGATATGGTAAGTCAAACTCTCATTTAATCATTTTGCCATTAATTAAAAGTTCATAGTATCTGATGGCTCTCAGTGCCTTTTAGTGGGGTCTTCCGCATAAATATAATCTTCTAAGGCGGTAGCAATATGAATGACGCTATGGCCATCATGATAGTTTCTCAAAGACTTTGACTGTCTATGTTGCTGACAAAATCTTCTTTAGGTAGTTTTGCAGGCAATATGTCCTCCGGGGTACTTACCATCTTTTAGGCTGGATTGAGGTGTCTTAGGTTAGAGCAATTGACTTACTTTCTGATGCAGGGAAGCTATTTAACCGTTTTCCCTGCTCTCTGTTAGTGGGACTCTGATACTCAAGATGGACCGCTATTTAGAAACTGTGTTCTAACTCTATCCCTCTTTAAATAGGATCCCAATGCTTTCAATGGTGCAGAGTATTTTCCCATTACACATCCTACTTGCTGTGCAGTCATATTCCCAGATACTTAACTAGTGTGTAATTGCTGATGTCTGGTCCTCCGGTGTAATCGTCACCCAGGGCGATTGGCCAAGTGGTGCCATTACATCCCAAAACTACAGCAGGATGTCATCTGACATGAGGGCCAATCAGTTGCTTCTTCTAACTCTAGCCCTCTTTAAATAGGAGCCCAATGCTTTCAATGGTGCAGTGTACTTTCCCATTGCACCTCCTACTTGCTGTGCTGTCATATTCACAGACAGTTACCTAGTGTGTAATTGCTGATGTCTGGTCCTCCGGTGTAATCGTCACCCAGGACGATTGGTCACGTGGTGCCATTACTTCACAAAGCTACAGCAGGATGTCATCTGACATGAGGGCCAATTAGTTGCCTAGTACGCAATAGGATACATGTCTCATGGTATAGAAAAGGGAGCAATGTAGACAGGATGCCTAGCTGAAGACTAAGGTGGTGAGATGAAAGGAACTAGGCCATTATTTGAGACTTATACATTTGTTTGAAGGATTGGTTGATCATAACATTCTGGAGTTCTCTATAGGTTTACTGAGAGGGATGTGCTAAAATGAAGATGGTAGAATCTGTTATTCATAGTTTTTCTTATTCCCACAAACGGTAGCATAAACCTTCCTCCCTTAACGTATCAGATCCCTGACTTGCTATGGTTTACCATAACCTAAAATAATTCCTGTGAGAAGGGTACGTTATCTCTTGGCTACCAAAGAGATCTTTCTATCTAAGTCCTCATATAGGAGCTAGAGTTGTGTAGAGAGTACCAGCAAATGAGGCACAGGATTGAAAGAAGTCTTCTAGGTTGAAATCTAAATTGAGAATATAATTTTTAGTGAGCTTTGGATTTTCACAATATTAGACACGCCATAGTACTAATAATTGACTCTTTATAGAAATCATTTTTTGGTAGTGTTGCATTTGGTTTGGAAGTATTCAAGTTCTAAAAATTGACTGACAGTGGACTTTTCCATCTGCAGAATATACTGAATGACCAGCAGAGGCAGTATTGCAGAGGAATATTTCTCCGCTTGCTGAGAAAAGAAAAAAAAAGAAAGCTCATTCCTCAGCCTTTTCCATGCCTCGATCAATAGATATGGTAAGTCAAACTCTAATTTAATCATTTTGCCATTAATTAAAAGTTCATAGTATCTGATGGCTCTCAGTGCCTTTTAGTGGGGTCTTCCGCATAAATATAATCTTCTAAGACGGTAGCAATATGAATGACGCTATGGCCATCATGATAGTTTCTCAAAGACTTTGACTGTCTATGTGGCTGACAAAATCTTCTTTAGGTAGTTTTGCAGGCAATATGTCCTCCGGGGTACTTACCATCTTTTAGGCTGGAATGAGGTGTTTTAGGTTAGAGCAATTGACTTACTTTCTGATGGAGGGAAGCTATTTAACCGTTTTCCCTGCTCTCTGTAAGTGGGACTCTGATACTCAAGATGGACCGCTATTTAGAAACTGTGTTCTAACTCTATCCCTCTTTAAATAGGATCCCAATGCTTTCAATGGTGCAGAGTATTTTCCCATTACACATCCTACTTGCTGTGCAGTCATATTCCCAGATACTTAACTAGTGTGTAATTGCTGATGTCTGGTCCTCCGGTGTAATCGTCACCCAGGGCGATTGGCCAAGTGGTGCCATTACATCCCAAAACTACAGCAGGATGTCATCTGACATGAGGGCCAATCAGTTGCTTCTTCTAACTCTAGCCCTCTTTAAATAGGAGCCCAATGCTTTCAATGGTGCAGTGTACTTTCCCATTGCACCTCCTACTTGCTGTGCTGTCATATTCACAGACAGTTACCTAGTGTGTAATTGCTGATGTCTGGTCCTCTAGTGTAATCGTCACCCAGGACGATTGGTCATGTGGTGCCATTACTTCACAAAGCTACAGCAGGATGTCATCTGACATGAGGGCCAATCAGTTGCCTAGTACGCAATAGGATACATGTCTCATTGTATAGAAAAGGGAGCAATGTAGACAGGATGCCCAGCTGAAGACTAAGGTGGTGAGATGAAAGGAACTAGGCCATTTTTTGAGACTTATACATTTGTTTAAAGGATTGGTTGATCATAACATTCTGGAGTTCTCTATAGGTTTACTGAGAGGGATGTGCTAAAATGAAGATGTTAGAATCTGTTATTCATAGTTTTTCTCATTCCCACAAACGGTAGCATAAACCTTCCTCCCTTAACGTATCAGATCCCTGACTTGCTATGGTGTACCATAACCTAAAATAATTCCTGTGAAAAGGGTACGCAATCTCTTGGCTGCCAAAGAGATCTTTCTATCTAAGTCCTCATATAGGTGCTAGAGTTGTGTAGAGAGTACCAGCAAATGAGGCACAGGATTGAAAGAAGTCTGCTAGGTTGAAATCTAAATTGAGAATATAATTTTTAGTGAGCTTTGGATTTTCACAATATTAGACACGCCATAGTACTAATAATTGACTCTTTATAGAAATCATTTTTTGGTAGTGTTGCATTTGGTTTGGAAGTATTTAAGTTCTAAAAATTGACTGACAGTGGACTTTTCCATCTGCAGAATATACTGAATGACCAGCAGAGGCAGTATTGCAGAGGAATATTTCTCCGCTTGCTGAGAAAAGAAAAAAAAAGAAAGCTCATTCCTCAGCCTTTTCCATGCCTCGATCAATAGATATGGTAAGTCAAACTCTCATTTAATCATTTTGCCATTAATTAAAAGTTCATAGTGTCTGATGGCTCTCAGTGCCTTTTAGTAGGGTCTTCCGCATAAATATAATCTTCTAAGGCGGTAGCAATATGAATGACGCTATGGCCATCATGATAGTTTCTCAAAGACTTTGACTGTCTATGTGGCTGACAAAATCTTCTTTAGGTAGTTTTGCAGGCAATATGTCCTCCGGGGTACTTACCATCTTTTAGGCTGGAATGAGGTGTCTTAGGTTAGAGCAATTGACTTACTTTCTGATGGAGGGAAGCTATTTAACCGTTTTCCCTGCTCTCTGTGAGTGGGACTCTGATACTCAAGATGGACCGCTATTTAGAAACTGTGTTCTAACTCTATCCCTCTTTAAATAGGATCCCAATGCTTTCAATGGTGCAGAGTACTTTCCCATTACACATCCTACTTGCTGTGCAGTCATATTCCCAGATACTTAACTAGTGTGTAATTGCTGATGTCTGGTCCTCCGGTGTAATCGTCACCCAGGGCGATTGGTCAAGTGGTGCCATTACATCCCAAAACTACAGCAGGATGTCATCTGACATGAGGGCCAATCAGTTGCTTCTTCTAACTCTAGCCCTCTTTAAATTGGATCCCAATGCTTTCAATGGTGCAGTGTACTTTCCCATTGCACCTCCTACTTGCTGTGCAGTCATATTCACAGATAGTTACCTAGTGTGTAATTGCTGATGTCTGGTCCTACGGTGTAATCGTCACCCAGGACGATTGGTCACGTGGTGCCATTACTTCACAAAGCTACAGCAGGATGTCATCTGACATGAGGGCCAATTAGTTGCCTAGTACGCAATAGGATACATGTCTCATCGTATAGAAAAGGGAGCAATGTAGACAGGATGCCTAGCTGAAGACTAAGGTGGTGAGATGAAAGGAACTAGGCCATTATTTGAGACTTATACATTTGTTTGAAGGATTGGTTGATCATAACATTCTGGAGTTCTCTATAGGTTTACTGAGAGGGATGTGCTAAAATGAAGATGGTAGAATCTGTTATTCATAGTTTTTCTTATTCCCACAAACGGTAGCATAAACCTTCCTCCCTTAACGTATCAGATCCCTGACTTGCTATGGTGTACCATAACCTAAAATAATTCCTGTGAAAAGGGTACGCAATCTCTTGGCTGCCAAAGATCTTTCTATCTAAGTCCTCATATAGGTGCTAGAGTTGTGTACAGAGTACCAGCAAATGAGGCACAGGATTGAAAGAAGTCTGCTAGGTTGAAATCTAAATTGAGAATATAATTTTTAGTGAGCTTTGGATTTTCACAATATTAGACACGCCATAGTACTAATAATTGACTCTTTATAGAAATATTTTTTTGGTAGTGTTGCATTTGGTTTGGAAGTATTCAAGTTCTAAAAATTGACTGACAGTGGACTTTTCCATCTGCAGAATATACTGAATGACCAGCAGAGGCAGTATTGCAGAGGAATATTTCTCCGCTTGCTGAGAAAAGAAAAAAAAAAGAAAGCTCATTCCTCAGCCTTTTCCATGCCTCGATCAATAGATATGGTAAGTCAAACTCTCATTTAATCATTTTGCCATTAATTAAAAGTTCATAGTATCTGATGGCTCTCAGTGCCTTTTAGTGGGGTCTTCCGCATAAATATAATCTTCTAAGGCGGTAGCAATATGAATGACGCTATGGCCATCATGATAGTTTCTCAAAGACTTTGACTGTCTATGTGGCTGACAAAATCTTCTTTAGGTAGTTTTGCAGGCAATATGTCCTCCGGGGTACTTACCATCTTTTAGGCTGGAATGTGGTGTCTTAGGTTAGAGCAATTGACTTACTTTCTGATGGAGGGAAGCTATTTAACCGTTTTCCCTGCTCTCTGTGAGTGGGACTCTGATACTCAAGATGGACCGCTATTTAGAAACTGTGTTCTAACTCTATCCCTCTTTAAATAGAATCCCAATGCTTTCAATGGTGCAGAGTATTTTCCCATTACACATCCTACTTGCTGTACAGTCATATTCCCAGATACTTAACTAGTGTGTAATTGCTGATGTCTGGTCCTCCGGTGTAATCGTCACCCAGTGCGATTGGCCAAGTGGTGCCATTACATCCCAAAACTACAGCAGGATGTCATCTGACATGAGGGCCAATCAGTTGCTTCTTCTAACTCTAGCCCTCTTTAAATAGGAGCCCAATGCTTTCAATGGTGCAGTGTACTTTCCCATTGCACCTCCTACTTGCTGTGCTGTCATATTCACAGACAGTTACCTAGTGTGTAATTGCTGATGTCTGGTCCTCCGGTGTAATCGTCACCCAGGACGATTGGTCACGTGGTGCCATTACTTCACAAAGCTACAGCAGGATGTCATCTGAAATGAGGGCCAATTAGTTGCCTAGTACGCAATAGGATACATGTCTCATTGTATAGAAAAGGGAGCAATGTAGACAGGATGCCCAGCTGAAGACTAAGGTGGTGAGATGAAAGGAACTAGGCCATTTTTTGAGACTTATACATTTGTTTAAAGGATTGGTTGATCATAACATTCTGGAGTTCTCTATAGGTTTACTGAGAGGGATGTGCTAAAATGAAGATGTTAGAATCTGTTATTCATAGTTTTTCTCATTCCCACAAACGGTAGCATAAACCTTCCTCCCTTAACGTATCAGATCCCTGACTTGCTATGGTGTACCATAACCTAAAATAATTCCTGTGAAAAGGGTACGCAATCTCTTGGCTGCCAAAGAGATCTTTCTATCTAAGTCCTCATATAGGTGCTAGAGTTGTGTAGAGAGTACCAGCAAATGAGGCACAGGATTGAAAGAAGTCTGCTAGGTTGAAATCTAAATTGAGAATATAATTTTTAGTGAGCTTTGGATTTTCACAATATTAGACACGCCATAGTACTAATAATTGACTCTTTATAGAAATCATTTTTTGGTAGTGTTGCATTTGGTTTGGAAGTATTTAAGTTCTAAAAATTGACTGACAGTGGACTTTTCCATCTGCAGAATATACTGAATGACCAGCAGAGGCAGTATTGCAGAGGAATATTTCTCCGCTTGCTGAGAAAAGAAAAAAAAAGAAAGCTCATTCCTCAGCTTTTTCCATGCCTCGATCAATAGATATGGTAAGTCAAACTCTCATTTAATCATTTTGCCATTAATTAAAAGTTCATAGTGTCTGATGGCTCTCAGTGCCTTTTAGTAGGGTCTTCCGCATAAATATAATCTTCTAAGGCGGTAGCAATATGAATGACGCTATGGCCATCATGATAGTTTCTCAAAGACTTTGACTGTCTATGTGGCTGACAAAATCTTCTTTAGGTAGTTTTGCAGGCAATATGTCCTCCGGGGTACTTACCATCTTTTAGGCTGGAATGAGGTGTCTTAGGTTAGAGCAATTGACTTACTTTCTGATGGAGGGAAGCTATTTAACCGTTTTCCCTGCTCTCTGTGAGTGGGACTCTGATACTCAAGATGGACCGCTATTTAGAAACTGTGTTCTAACTCTATCCCTCTTTAAATAGGATCCCAATGCTTTCAATGGTGCAGAGTACTTTCCCATTACACATCCTACTTGCTGTGCAGTCATATTCCCAGATACTTAACTAGTGTGTAATTGCTGATGTCTGGTCCTCCGGTGTAATCGTCACCCAGGGCGATTGGTCAAGTGGTGCCATTACATCCCAAAACTACAGCAGGATGTCATCTGACATGAGGGCCAATCAGTTGCTTCTTCTAACTCTAGCCCTCTTTAAATAGGATCCCAATGCTTTCAATGGTGCAGTGTACTTTCCCATTGCACCTCCTACTTGCTGTGCAGTCATATTCACAGATAGTTACCTAGTGTGTAATTGCTGATGTCTGGTCCTACGGTGTAATCGTCACCCAGGACGATTGGTCACGTGGTGCCATTACTTCACAAAGCTACAGCAGGATGTCATCTGACATGAGGGCCAATTAGTTGCCTAGTACGCAATAGGATACATGTCTCATCGTATAGAAAAGGGAGCAATGTAGACAGGATGCCTAGCTGAAGACTAAGGTGGTGAGATGAAAGGAACTAGGCCATTATTTGAGACTTATACATTTGTTTGAAGGATTGGTTGATCATAACATTCTGGAGTTCTCTATAGGTTTACTGAGAGGGATGTGCTAAAATGAAGATGGTAGAATCTGTTATTCATAGTTTTTCTTATTCCCACAAACGGTAGCATAAACCTTCCTCCCTTAACGTATCAGATCCCTGACTTGCTATGGTGTACCATAACCTAAAATAATTCCTGTGAAAAGGGTACGCAATCTCTTGGCTGCCAAAGATCTTTCTATCTAAGTCCTCATATAGGTGCTAGAGTTGTGTACAGAGTACCAGCAAATGAGGCACAGGATTGAAAGAAGTCTGCTAGGTTGAAATCTAAATTGAGAATATAATTTTTAGTGAGCTTTGGATTTTCACAATATTAGACACGCCATAGTACTAATAATTGACTCTTTATAGACATCATTTTTTGGTAGTGTTGCATTTGGTTTGGAAGTATTCAAGTTCTAAAAATTGACTGACAGTGGACTTTTCCATCTGCAGAATATACTGAATGACCAGCAGAGGCAGTATTGCAGAGGAATATTTCTCCGCTTGCTGAGAAAAGAAAAAAAAAAGAAAGCTCATTCCTCAGCCTTTTCCATGCCTCGATCAATAGATATGGTAAGTCAAACTCTCATTTAATCATTTTGCCATTAATTAAAAGTTCATAGTATCTGATGGCTCTCAGTGCCTTTTAGTGGGGTCTTCCGCATAAATATAATCTTCTAAGGCGGTAGCAATATGAATGACGCTATGGCCATCATGATAGTTTCTCAAAGACTTTGACTGTCTATGTGGCTGACAAAATCTTCTTTAGGTAGTTTTGCAGGCAATATGTCCTCCGGGGTACTTACCATCTTTTAGGCTGGAATGAGGTGTCTTAGGTTAGAGCAATTGACTTACTTTCTGATGGAGGGAAGCTATTTAACAGTTTTCCCTGCTCTCTGTGAGTGGGTCTCTGATACTCAAGATGGACCGCTATTTAGAAACTGTGTTCTAACTCTATCCCTCTTTAAATAGGATCCCAATGCTTTCAATGGTGCAGAGTATTTTCCCATTTCACATCCTACTTGCTGTGCAGTCATATTCCCAGATACTTAACTAGTGTGTAATTGCTGATGTCTGGTCCTCCGGTGTAATCGTCACCCAGGGCGATTGGCCAAGTGGTGCCATTACATCCCAAAACTACAGCAGGATGTCATCTGACATGAGGGCCAATCAGTTGCTTCTTCTAACTCTAGCCCTCTTTAAATAGGAGCCCAATGCTTTCAATGGTGCAGTGTACTTTCCCATTGCACCTCCTACTTGCTGTGCTGTCATATTCACAGACAGTTACCTAGTGTGTAATTGCTGATGTCTGGTCCTCTGGTGTAATCGTCACCCAGGACGATTGGTCACGTGGTGCCATTACTTCACAAAGCTACAGCAGGATGTCATCTGACATGAGGGCCAATCAGTTGCCTAGTACGCAATAGGATACATGTTTTATTGTATAGAAAAGGGAGCAATGTAGACAGGATGCCCAGCTGAAGACTAAGGTGGTGAGATGAAAGGAACTAGGCCATTTTTTGAGACTTATACATTTGTTTAAAGGATTGGTTGATCATAACATTCTGGAGTTCTCTATAGGTTTACTGAGAGGGATGTGCTAAAATGAAGATGTTAGAATCTGTTATTCATAGTTTTTCTCATTCCCACAAACGGTAGCATAAACCTTCCTCCCTTAACGTATCAGATCCCTGACTTGCTATGGTGTACCATAACCTAAAATAATTCCTGTGAAAAGGGTACGCAATCTCTTGTCTGCCAAAGAGATCTTTCTATCTAAGTCCTCATATAGGTGCTAGAGTTGTGTAGAGAGTACCAGCAAATGAGGCACAGGATTGAAAGAAGTCTGCTAGGTTGAAATCTAAATTGAGAATATAATTTTTAGTGAGCTTTGGATTTTCACAATATTAGACACGCCATAGTACTAATAATTGACTCTTAATAGAAATCATTTTTTGGTAGTGTTGCATTTGGTTTGGAAGTATTTAAGTTCTAAAAATTGACTGACAGTGGACTTTTCCATCTGCAGAATATACTGAATGACCAGCAGAGGCAGTATTGCAGAGGAATATTTCTCCGCTTGCTGAGAAAAGAAAAAAAAAGAAAGCTCATTCCTCAGCCTTTTCCATGCCTCGATCAATAGATATGGTAAGTCAAACTCTCATTTAATCATTTTGCCATTAATTAAAAGTTCATAGTATCTGATGGCTCTCAGTGCCTTTTAGTAGGGTCTTCCGCATAAATATAATCTTCTAAGGCGGTAGCAATATGAATGACGCTATGGCCATCATGATAGACAGTCAAAGTCTTTGAGAAACTATGTGGCTGACAAAATCTTCTTTAGGTAGGTTTGCAGGCAATATGTCCTCCGGGGTACTTACCATCTTTTAGGCTGGAATGAGGTGTCTTAGGTTAGAGCAATTGACTTACTTTCTGATGGAGGGAAGCTATTTAACCGTTTTCCCTGCTCTCTGTGAGTGGGACTCTGATACTCAAGATGGACCGCTATTTAGAAACTGTGTTCTAACTCTATCCCTCTTTAAATAGGATCCCAATGCTTTCAATGGTGCAGAGTATTTTCCCATTACACATCCTACTTGCTGTGCAGTCATATTCCCAGATACTTAACTAGTGTGTAATTGCGGATGTCTGGTCCTCCGGTGTAATCGTCACCCAGGGCGATTGGCCAAGTGGTGCCATTACATCCCAAAACTACAGCAGGATGTCATCTGACATGAGGGCCAATCAGTTGCTTCTTCTAACTCTAGCCCTCTTTAAATAGGAGCCCAATGCTTTCAATGGTGCAGTGTACTTTCCCATTGCACCTCCTACTTGCTGTGCTGTCATATTCACAGACAGTTACCTAGTGTGTAATTGCTGATGTCTGGTCCTCCGGTGTAATCGTCACCCAGGACGATTGGTCACGTGGTGCCATTACTTCACAAAGCTACAGCAGGATGTCATCTGACATGAGGGCCAATTAGTTGCCTAGTACGCAATAGGATACATGTCTCATCGTATAGAAAAGGGAGCAATGTAGACAGGATGCCTAGCTGAAGACTAAGGTGGTGAGATGAAAGGAACTAGGCCATTATTTGAGACTTATACATTTGTTTGAAGGATTGGTTGATCATAGCATTCTGGAGTTCTCTATAGGTTTACTGAGAGGGATGTGCTAAAATGAAGATGGTAGAATCTGTTATTCATAGTTTTTCTTATTCCCACAAACGGTAGCATAAACCTTCCTCCCTTAACATATCAGATCCCTGACTTGCTATGGTTTACCATAACCTAAAATAATTCCTGTGAGAAGGGTACGTTATCTCTTGGCTACCAAAGAGATCTTTCTATCTAAGTCCTCATATAGGAGCTAGAGTTGTGTAGAGAGTACCAGCAAATGAGGCACAGGATTGAAAGAAGTCTTCTAGGTTGAAATCTAAATTGAGAATATAATTTTTAGTGAGCTTTGGATTTTCACAATATTAGACACGCCCTAGTACTAATAATTGACTCTTTATAGAAATCATTTTTTGGTAGTGTTGCATTTGGTTTGGAAGTATTCAAGTTCTAAAAATTGACTAACAGTGGACTTTTCCATCTGCAGAATATACTGAATGACCAGCAGAGGCAGTATTGCAGAGAAATATTTCTCCGCTTGCTGAGAAAAGAAAAAAAAAAGAAAGCTCATTCCTCAGCCTTTTCCATGCCTCGATCAATAGATATGGTAAGTCAAACTCTCATTTAATCATTTTGCCATTAATTAAAAGTTCATAGTATCTGATGGCTCTCAGTGCCTTTTAGTGGGGTCTTCCGCATAAATATAATCTTCTAAGACGGTAGCAATATGAATGACGCTATGGCCATCATGATAGTTTCTCAAAGACTTTGACTGTCTATGTGGCTGCAAAATCTTCTTTAGGTAGTTTTGAAGGCAATATGTCCTCCGGGGTACTTACCATCTTTTAGGCTGGAATGAGGTGTCTTAGGTTAGAGCAATTGACTTACTTTCTGATGGAGGGAAGCTATTTAACCGTTTTCCCTGCTCTCTGTGAGTGGGACTCTGATACTCAAGATGGACCGCTATTTAGAAACTGTGTTCTAACTCTATCCCTCTTTAAATAGGATCCCAATGCTTTCAATGGTGCAGAGTACTTTCCCATTGCACATCCTACTTGCTGTGCAGTCATATTCCCAGATACTTAACTAGTGTGTAATTGCTGATGTCTGGTCCTCCGGTGTAATCGTCACCCAGGGCGATTGGTCAAGTGGTGCCATTACATCCCAAAACTACAGCAGTATGTCATCTGACATGAGGGCCAATCAGTTGCTTCTTCTAACTCTAGCCCTCTTTAAATAGGAGCCCGATGCTTTCAATGGTGCAGTGTACTTTCCCATTGCACCTCCTACTTGCTGTGCAGTCATATTCACAGATAGTTACCTAGTGTGTAATTGCTGATGTCTGGTCCTATGGTGTAATCGTCACCCAGGACGATTGGTCACGTGGTGCCATTACTTCACAAAGCTACAGCAGGATGTCATCTGACATGAGGGCCAATTAGTTGCCTAGTACGCAATAGGATACATGTCTCATCG
Organism: Lissotriton vulgaris; assembly: GCF_964263255.1. Classification (NCBI taxonomy): domain Eukaryota; kingdom Metazoa; phylum Chordata; class Amphibia; order Caudata; family Salamandridae; genus Lissotriton; species Lissotriton vulgaris. The sequence goes on along the minus strand of NC_141693.1, from coordinate 936,147,589 downwards.
TATAGAAAAGGGAGCAATGTAGACAGGATGCCCAGCTGAAGACTAAGGTGGTGAGATGAAAGGAACTAGGCCATTTTTTGAGACTTATACATTTGTTTAAAGGATTGGTTGATCATACCATTCTGGAGTTCTCTATATGTTTACTGAGAGGGATGTGCTAAAATGAAGATGTTAGAATCTGTTATTCATAGTTTTTCTTATTCCCACAAACGGTAGCATAAACCTTCCTCCCTTAACGTATCAGATCCCTGACTTGCTATGGTGTACCATAACCTAAAATAATTCCTGTGAAAAGGGTACGCAATCTCTTGGCTGCCAAAGAGATCTTTCTATCTAAGTCCTCATATAGGTGCTAGAGTTGTGTACAGAGTACCAGCAAATGAGGCACAGGATTGAAAGAAGTCTGCTAGGTTGAAATCTAAATTGAGAATATAATTTTTAGTGAGCTTTGGATTTTCACAATATTAGACACGCCATAGTACTAATAATTGACTCTTTATAGAAATCATTTTTTGGTAGTGTTGCATTTGGTTTGGAAGTATTCAAGTTCTAAAAATTGACTGACAGTGGACTTTTCCATCTGCAGAATATACTGAATGACCAGCAGAGGCAGTATTGCAGAGGAATATTTCTCCGCTTGCTGAGAAAAGAAAAAAAAAGAAAGCTCATTCCTCAGCCTTTTCCATGCCTCGATCAATAGATATGGTAAGTCAAACTCTCATTTAATCATTTTGCCATTAATTAAAAGTTCATAGTATCTGATGGCTCTCAGTGCCTTTTAGTGGGGTCTTCCGCATAAATATAATCTTCTAAGGCGGTAGCAATATGAATGACGCTATGGCCATCATGATAGTTTCTCAAAGACTTTGACTGTCTATGTGGCTGACAAAATCTTCTTTAGGTAGTTTTGCAGGCAATATGTCCTCCGGGGTACTTACCATCTTTTAGGCTGGAATGAGGTGTCTTAGGTTAGAGCAATTGACTTACTTTCTGATGGAGGGAAGCTATTTAACCGTTTTCCCTGCTCTCTGTGAGTGGGACTCTGATACTCAAGATGGACCGCTATTTAGAAACTGTGTTCTAACTCTATCCCTCTTTAAATAGGATCCCAATGCTTTCAATGGTGCAGAGTATTTTCCCATTACACATCCTACTTGCTGTGCAGTCATATTCCCAGATACTTAACTAGTGTGTAATTGCTGATGTCTGGTCCTCCGGTGTAATCGTCACCCAGGGCGATTGGCCAAGTGGTGCCATTACATCCCAAAACTACAGCAGGATGTCATCTGACATGAGGGCCAATCAGTTGCTTCTTCTAACTCTAGCCCTCTTTAAATAGGAGCCCAATGCTTTCAATGGTGCAGTGTACTTTCCCATTGCACCTCCTACTTGCTGTGCTGTCATATTCACAGACAGTTACCTAGTGTGTAATTGCTGATGTCTGGTCCTCTGGTGTAATCGTCACCCAGGACGATTGGTCACGTGGTGCCATTACTTCACAAAGCTACAGCAGGATGTCATCTGACATGAGGGCCAATCAGTTGCCTAGTACGCAATAGGATACATGTCTCATTGTATAGAAAAGGGAGCAATGTAGACAGGATGCCCAGCTGAAGACTAAGGTGGTGAGAAGAAAGGAACTAGGCCATTTTTTGAGACTTATACATTTGTTTAAAGGATTGGTTGATCATAACATTCTGGAGTTCTCTATAGGTTTACTGAGAGGGATGTGCTAAAATGAAGATGTTAGAATCTGTTATTCGTAGTTTTTTCTTATTCCCACAAACGGTAGCATAAACCTTCCTCCCTTAACGTATCAGATCCCTGACTTGCTATGGTGTACCATAACCTAAAATAATTCCTGTGAGAAGGGTACGCAATCTCTTGGCTGCCAAAGAGATCTTTCTATCTAAGTCCTCATATAGGTGCTAGAGTTGTGTACAGAGTACCAGCAAATGAGGCACAGGATTGAAAGAAGTCTGCTAGGTTGAAATCTAAATTGAGAATATAATTTTTAGTGAGCTTTGGATTTTCACAATATTAGACACGCCATAGTACTAATAATTGACTCTTTATAGAAATCATTTTTTGGTAGTGTTGCATTTGGTTTGGAAGTATTCAAGTTCTAAAAATTGACTGACAGTGGACTTTTCCATCTGCAGAATATACTGAATGACCAGCAGAGGCAGTATTGCAGAGGAATATTTCTCCGCTTGCTGAGAAAAGAAAAAAAAAGAAAGCTCATTCCTCAGCCTTTTCCATGCCTCGATCAATAGATATGGTAAGTCAAACTCTCATTTAATCATTTTGCCATTAATTAAAAGTTCATAGTATCTGATGGCTCTCAGTGCCTTTTAGTGGGGTCTTCCGCATAAATATAATCTTCTAAGGCGGTAGCAATATGAATGACGCTATGGCCATCATGATAGTTTCTCAAAGACTTTGACTGTCTATGTGGCTCACGAAATCTTCTTTAGGTAGTTTTGCAGGCAATATGTCCTCCGGGGTACTTACCATCTTTTAGGCTGGAATGAGGTGTCTTAGGTTAGAGCAATTGACTTACTTTCTGATGGAGGGAAGCTATTTAACCGTTTTCCCTGCTCTCTGTGAGTGGGACTCTGATACTCAAGATGGACCGCTATTTAGAAACTGTGTTCTAACTCTATCCCTCTTTAAATAGGATCCCAATGCTTTCAATGGTGCAGAGTACTTTACCATTACACATCCTACTTGCTGTGCAGTCATATTCCCAGATACTTAACTAGTGTGTAATTGCTGATGTCTGGTCCTCCGGTGTAATAGTCACCCACGGCGATTGGTCAAGTGGTGCCATTACATCCCAAAACTACAGCAGGATGTCATCTGACATGAGGGCCAATCAGTTGCTTCTTCTAACTCTAGCCCTCTTTAAATAGGAGCCCAATGCTTTCAATGGTGCAGTGTACTTTCCCATTGCACCTCCTACTTGCTGTGCAGTCATATTCACAGATAGTTACCTAGTGTGTAATTGCTGATGTCTGGTCCTACGGTGTAATCGTCACCCAGGACGATTGGTCACGTGGTGCCATTACTTCACAAAGCTACAGCAGGATGTCATCTGACATGAGGGCCAATCAGTTGCCTAGTACGCAATAGGATACATGTCTCATCGTATAGAAAAGGGAGCAATGTAGACAGGATGCCCAGCTGAAGACTAAGGTGGTGAGATGAAAGGAACTAGGCCATTTTTTGAGACTTATACATTTGTTTAAAGGATTGGTTGATCATAACATTCTGGAGTTCTCTATAGGTTTACTGAGAGGGATGTGCTAAAATGAAGATGTTAGAATCTGTTATTCATAGTTTTTCTTATTCCCACAAACGGTAGCATAAACCTTCCTCCCTTAACGTATCAGATCCCTGACTTGCTATGGTGTACCATAACCTAAAATAATTCCTGTGAAAAGGGTACGCAATCTCTTGGCTGCCAAAGAGATCTTTCTATCTAAGTCCTCATATAGGTGCTAGAGTTGTGTAGAGAGTACCAGCAAATGAGGCACAGGATTGAAAGAAGTCTGCTAGGTTGAAATCTAAATTGAGAATATAATTTTTAGTGAGCTTTGGATTTTCACAATATTAGACACGCCATAGTACTAATAATTGACTCTTTATAGAAATCATTTTTTGGTAGTGTTGCATTTGGTTTGGAAGTATTAAAGTTCTAAAAATTGACTGACAGTGGACTTTTCCATCTGCAGAATATACTGAATGACCAGCAGAGGCAGTATTGCAGAGGAATATTTCTCCGCTTGCTGAGAAAAGAAAAAAAAAGAAAGCTCATTCCTCAGCCTTTTCCATGCCTCGATCAATAGATATGGTAAGTCAAACTCTCATTTAATCATTTTGCCATTAATTAAAAGTTCATAGTATCTGATGGCTCTCAGTGCCTTTTAGTGGGGTCTTCCGCATAAATATAATCTTCTAAGGCGGTAGCAATATGAATGACGCTATGGCCATCATGATAGTTTCTCAAAGACTTTGACTGTCTATGTGGCTGACAAAATCTTCTTTAGGTAGTTTTGCAGGCAATATGTCCTCCGGGGTACTTACCATCTTTTAGGCTGGAATGAGGTGTCTTAGGTTAGAGCAATTGACTTACTTTCTGATGGAGGGAAGCTATTTAACCGTTTTCCCTGCTCTCTGTGAGTGGGACTCTGATACTCAAGATGGACCGCTATTTAGAAACTGTGTTCTAACTCTATCCCTCTTTAAATAGGATCCCAATGCTTTCAATGGTGCAGAGTACTTTCCCATTACACATCCTACTTGCTGTGCAGTCATATTCCCAGATACTTAACTAGTGTGTAATTGCTGATGTCTGGTCCTCCGGTGTAATCGTCACCCAGGGCGATTGGCCAAGTGGTGCCATTACATCCCAAAACTACAGCAGGATGTCATCTGACATGAGGGCCAATCAGTTGCTTCTTCTAACTCTAGCCCTCTTTAAATAGGAGCCCAATGCTTTCAATGGTGCAGTGTACTTTCCCTTTGCACCTCCTACTTGCTGTGCTGTCATATTCACAGACAGTTACCTAGTGTGTAATTGCTGATGTCTGGTCCTCCGGTGTAATCGTCACCCAGGACGATTGGTCACGTGGTGCCATTACTTCACAAAGCTACAGCAGGATGTCATCTGACATGAGGGCCAATCAGTTGCCTAGTACGCAATAGGATACATGTCTCATCGTATAGAAAAGGGAGCAATGTAGACAGGATGCCCAGCTGAAGACTAAGGTGGTGAGATGAAAGGAACTAGGCCATTTTTTGAGACTTATACATTTGTTTAAAGGATTGGTTGATCATAACATTCTGGAGTTCTCTATAGGTTTACTGAGAGGGATGTGCTAAAATGAAGATGTTAGAATCTGTTATTCATAGTTTTTCTTATTCCCACAAACGGTAGCATAAACCTTCCTCCCTTAACGTATCAGATCCCTGACTTGCTATGGTGTACCATAACCTAAAATAATTCCTGTGAAAAGGGTACGCAATCTCTTGGCTGCCAAAGAGATCTTTCTATCTAAGTCCTCATATAGGTGCTAGAGTTGTGTACAGAGTACCAGCAAATGAGGCACAGGATTGAAAGAAGTCTGCTAGGTTGAAATCTAAATTGAGAATATAATTTTTAGTGAGCTTTGGATTTTCACAATATTAGACACGCCATAGTACTAATAATTGACTCTTTATAGAAATCATTTTTTGGTAGTGTTGCATTTGGTTTGGAAGTATTCAAGTTCTAAAAATTGACTGACAGTGGACTTTTCCATCTGCAGAATATACTGAATGACCAGCAGAGGCAGTATTGCAGAGGAATATTTCTCCGCTTGCTGAGAAAAGAAAAAAAAAGAAAGCTCATTCCTCAGCCTTTTCCATGCCTCGATCAATAGATATGGTAAGTCAAACTCTCATTTAATCATTTTGCCATTAATTAAAAGTTCATAGTATCTGATGGCTCTCAGTGCCTTTTAGTGGGGTCTTCCGCATAAATATAATCTTCTAAAACGGTAGCAATATGAATGACGCTATGGCCATCATGATAGTTTCTCAAAGACTTTGATTGTCTATGTGGCTGACAAAATCTTCTTTAGGTAGTTTTGCAGGCAATATGTCCTCCGGGGTACTTACCATCTTTTAGGCTGGAATGAGGTGTCTTAGGTTAGAGCAATTGACTTACTTTCTGATGGAGGGAAGCTATTTAACCGTTTTCCCTGCTCTCTGTGAGTGGGACTCTGATACTCAAGATGGACCGCTATTTAGAAACTGTGTTCTAACTCTATCCCTCTTTAAATAGGATCCCAATGCTTTCAATGGTGCAGAGTACTTTCCCATTACACATCCTACTTGCTGTGCTGTCATATTCCCAGATACTTAACTAGTGTGTAATTGCTGATGTCTGGTCCTCCGGTGTAATCGTCACCCAGGGCGATTGGTCAAGTGGTGCCATTACATCCCAAAACTACAGCAGGATGTCATCTGACATGAGGGCCAATCAGTTGCTTCTTCTAACTCTAGCCCTCTTTAAATAGGAGCCCAATGCTTTCAATGGTGCAGTGTACTTTCCCATTGCACCTCCTACTTGCTGTGCAGTCATATTCACAGATAGTTACCTAGTGTGTAATTGCTGATGTCTGGTCCTACGGTGTAATCGTCACCCAGGACGATTGGTCACGTGGTGCCATTACTTCACAAAGCTACAGCAGGATGTCATCTGACATGAGGGCCAATTAGTTGCCTAGTACGCAATAGGATACATGTCTCATCGTATAGAAAAGGGAGCAATGTAGACAGGATGCCTAGCTGAAGACTAAGGTGGTGAGATGAAAGGAACTAGGCCATTATTTGAGACTTATACATTTGTTTGAAGGATTGGTTGATCATAACATTCTGGAGTTCTCTATAGGTTTACTGAGAGGGATGTGCTAAAATGAAGATGTTAGAATCTGTTATTCATAGTTTTTCTTATTCCCACAAACGGTAGCATAAACCTTCCTCCCTTAACGTATCAGATCCCTGACTTGCTATGGTGTACCATAACCTAAAATAATTCCTGTGAAAAGGGTACGCAATCTCTTGGCTGCCAAAGAGATCTTTCTATCTAAGTCCTCATATAGGTGCTAGAGTTGTGTACAGAGTACCAGCAAATGAGGCACAGGATTGAAAGAAGTCTGCTAGGTTGAAATCTAAATTGAGAATATAATTTTTAGTGAGCTTTGGATTTTCACAATATTAGACACGCCATAGTACTAATAATTGACTCTTTATAGAAATCATTTTTTGGTAGTGTTGCATTTGGTTTGGAAGTATTCAAGTTCTAAAAATTGACTGACAGTGGACTTTTCCATCTGCAGAATATACTGAATGACCAGCAGAGGCAGTATTGCAGAGGAATATTTCTCCGCTTGCTGAGAAAAGAAACAAAAAGAAAGCTCATTCCTCAGCCTTTTCCATGCCTCGATCAATAGATATGGTAAGTCAAACTCTCATTTAATCATTTTGCCATTAATTAAAAGTTCATAGTATCTGATGGCTCTCAGTGCCTTTTAGTGGGGTCTTCCGCATAAATATAATCTTCTAAAACGGTAGCAATATGAATGACGCTATGGCCATCATGATAGTTTCTCAAAGACTTTGATTGTCTATGTGGCTGACAAAATCTTCTTTAGGTAGTTTTGCAGGCAATATGTCCTCCGGGGTACTTACCATCTTTTAGGCTGGAATGAGGTGTCTTAGGTTAGAGCAATTGACTTACTTTCTGATGGAGGGAAGCTATTTAACCGTTTTCCCTGCTCTCTGTGAGTGGGACTCTGATACTCAAGATGGACCGCTATTTAGAAACTGTGTTCTAACTCTATCCCTCTTTAAATAGGATCCCAATGCTTTCAATGGTGCAGAGTACTTTCCCATTACACATCCTACTTGCTGTGCTGTCATATTCCCAGATACTTAACTAGTGTGTAATTGCTGATGTCTGGTCCTCCGGTGTAATCGTCACCCAGGGCGATTGGTCAAGTGGTGCCATTACATCCCAAAACTACAGCAGGATGTCATCTGACATGAGGGCCAATCAGTTGCTTCTTCTAACTCTAGCCCTCTTTAAATAGGAGCCCAATGCTTTCAATGGTGCAGTGTACTTTCCCATTGCACCTCCTACTTGCTGTGCAGTCATATTCACAGATAGTTACCTAGTGTGTAATTGCTGATGTCTGGTCCTACGGTGTAATCGTCACCCAGGACGATTGGTCACGTGGTGCCATTACTTCACAAAGCTACAGCAGGATGTCATCTGACATGAGGGCCAATTAGTTGCCTAGTACGCAATAGGATACATGTCTCATCGTATAGAAAAGGGAGCAATGTAGACAGGATGCCTAGCTGAAGACTAAGGTGGTGAGATGAAAGGAACTAGGCCATTATTTGAGACTTATACATTTGTTTGAAGGATTGGTTGATCATAACATTCTGGAGTTCTCTATAGGTTTACTGAGAGGGATGTGCTAAAATGAAGATGGTAGAATCTGTTATTCATAGTTTTTCTTATTCCCACAAACGGTAGCATAAACCTTCCTCCCTTAACGTATCAGATCCCTGACTTGCTATGGTTTACCATAACCTAACATAATTCCTGTGAGAAGGGTACGTTATCTCTTGGCTACCAAAGAGATCTTTCTATCTAAGTCCTCATATAGGAGCTAGAGTTGTGTAGAGAGTACCAGCAAATGAGGCACAGGATTGAAAGAAGTCTTCTAGGTTGAAATCTAAATTGAGAATATAATTTTTAGTGAGCTTTGGATTTTCACAATATTAGACACGCCATAGTACTAATAATTGACTCTTTATAGAAATCATTTTTTGGTAGTGTTGCATTTGGTTTGGAAGTATTCAAGTTCTAAAAATTGACTAACAGTGGACTTTTCCATCTGCAGAATATACTGAATGACCAGCAGAGGCAGTATTGCAGAGAAATATTTCTCCGCTTGCTGAGAAAAGAAAAAAAAAAGAAAGCTCATTCCTCAGCCTTTTCCATGCCTCGATCAATAGATATGGTAAGTCAAACTCTAATTTAATCATTTTGCCATTAATTAAAAGTTCATAGTATCTGATGGCTCTCAGTGCCTTTTAGTGGGGTCTTCCGCATAAATATAATCTTCTAAGACGGTAGCAATATGAATGACGCTATGGCCATCATGATAGTTTCTCAAAGACTTTGACTGTCTATGTGGCTGACAAAATCTTCTTTAGGTAGTTTTGCAGGCAATATGTCCTCCGGGGTACTTACCATCTTTTAGGCTGGAATGAGGTGTCTTAGGTTAGAGCAATTGACTTACTTTCTGATGGAGGGAAGCTATTTAACCGTTTTCCCTGCTCTCTATAAGTTGTACTCTGATACTCAAGATGGACCGCTATTTAGAAACTGTGTTCTAACTCTATCCCTCTTTAAATAGGATCCCAATGCTTTCAATGGTGCAGAGTATTTTCCCATTACACATCCTACTTGCTGTGCAGTCATATTCCCAGATACTTAACTAGTGTGTAATTGCTGATGTCTGGTCCTCCGGTGTAATCGTCACCCAGGGCGATTGGCCAAGTGGTGCCATTACATCCCAAAACTACAGCAGGATGTCATCTGACATGAGGGCCAATCAGTTGCTTCTTCTAACTCTAGCCCTCTTTAAATAGGAGCCCAATGCTTTCAATGGTGCAGTGTACTTTCCCTTTGCACCTCCTACTTGCTGTGCTGTCATATTCACAGACAGTTACCTAGTGTGTAATTGCTGATGTCTGGTCCTCTGGTGTAATCGTCACCCAGGACGATTGGTCACGTGGTGCCATTACTTCACAAAGCTACAGCAGGATGTCATCTGACATGAGGGCCAATCAGTTGCCTAGTACGCAATAGGATACATGTCTCATCGTATAGAAAAGGGAGCAATGTAGACGGGATGCCCAGCTGAAGACTAAGGTGGTGAGATGAAAGGAACTAGGCCATTTTTTGAGACTTATACATTTGTTTAAAGGATTGGTTGATCATAACATTCTGGAGTTCTCTATAGGTTTACTGAGAGGGATGTGCTAAAATGAAGATGTTAGAATCTGTTATTCATAGTTTTTCTTATTCCCACAAACGGTAGCATAAACCTTCCTCCCTTAACGTATCAGATCCCTGACTTGCTATGGTGTACCATAACCTAAAATAATTCCTGTGAAAAGGGTACGCAATCTCTTGGCTGCCAAAGAGATCTTTCTATCTAAGTCCTCATATAGGTGCTAGAGTTGTGTAGAGAGTACCAGCAAATGAGGCACAGGATTGAAAGAAGTCTGCTAGGTTGAAATCTAAATTGAGAATATAATTTTTAGTGAGCTTTGGATTTTCACAATATTAGACACGCCATAGTACTAATAATTGACTCTTTATAGAAATCATTTTTTGGTAGTGTTGCATTTGGTTTGGAAGTATTAAAGTTCTAAAAATTGACTGACAGTGGACTTTTCCATCTGCAGAATATACTGAATGACCAGCAGAGGCAGTATTGCAGAGGAATATTTCTCCGCTTGCTGAGAAAAGAAAAAAAAAGAAAGCTCATTCCTCAGCCTTTTCCATGCCTCGATCAATAGATATGGTAAGTCAAACTCTCATTTAATCATTTTGCCATTAATTAAAAGTTCATAGTATCTGATGGCTCTCAGTGCCTTTTAGTAGGGTCTTCCGCATAAATATAATCTTCTAAGGCGGTAGCAATATGAATGACGCTATGGCCATCATGATAGTTTCTCAAAGACTTTGACTGTCTATGTGGCTGACAAAATCTTCTTTAGGTAGTTTTGCAGGCAATATGTCCTCCGGGGTACTTACCATCTTTTAGGCTGGAATGAGGTGTCTTAGGTTTGAGCAATTGACTTACTTTCTGATGGAGGGAAGCTATTTAACCGTTTTCCCTGCTCTCTGTGAGTGGGACTCTGATACTCAAGATGGACCGCTATTTAGAAACTGTGTTCTAACTCTATCCCTCTTTAAATAGGATCCCAATGCTTTCAATGGTGCAGAGTACTTTCCCATTACACATCCTACTTGCTGTGCAGTCATATTCCCAGATACTTAACTAGTGTGTAATTGCTGATGTCTGGTCCTCCGGTGTAATCGTCACCCAGGGCGATTGGCCAAGTGGTGCCATTACATCCCAAAACTACAGCAGGATGTCATCTGACATGAGGGCCAATCAGTTGCTTCTTCTAACTCTAGCCCTCTTTAAATAGGAGCCCAATGCTTTCAATGGTGCAGTGTACTTTCCCATTGCACCTCCTACTTGCTGTGCTGTCATATTCACAGACAGTTACCTAGTGTGTAATTGCTGATGTCTGGTCCTCCGGTGTAATCGTCACCCAGGACGATTGGTCACGTGGTGCCATTACTTCACAAAGCTACAGCAGGATGTCATCTGACATGAGGGCCAATCAGTTGCCTAGTACGCAATAGGATACATGTCTCATCGTATAGAAAAGGGAGCAATGTAGACAGGATGCCCAGCTGAAGACTAAGGTGGTGAGATGAAAGGAACTAGGCCATTTTTTGAGACTTATACATTTGTTTAAAGGATTGGTTGATCATAACATTCTGGAGTTCTCTATAGGTTTACTGAGAGGGATGTGCTAAAATGAAGATGTTAGAATCTGTTATTCATAGTTTTTCTTATTCCCACAAACGGTAGCATAAACCTTCCTCCCTTAACGTATCAGATCCCTGACTTGCTATGGTGTACCATAACCTAAAATAATTCCTGTGAAAAGGGTACGCAATCTCTTGGCTGCCAAAGAGATCTTTCTATCTAAGTCCTCATATAGGTGCTAGAGTTGTGTAGAGAGTACCAGCAAATGAGGCACAGGATTGAAAGAAGTCTGCTAGGTTGAAATCTAAATTGAGAATATAATTTTTAGTGAGCTTTGGATTTTCACAATATTAGACACGCCATAGTACTAATAATTGACTCTTTATAGAAATCATTTTTTGGTAGTGTTGCATTTGGTTTGGAAGTATTCAAGTTCTAAAAATTGACTGACAGTGGACTTTTCCATCTGCAGAATATACTGAATGACCAGCAGAGGCAGTATTGCAGAGGAATATTTCTCCGCTTGCTGAGAAAAGAAAAAAAAAGAAAGCTCATTCCTCAGCCTTTTCCATGCCTCGATCAATAGATATGGTAAGTCAAACTCTCATTTAATCATTTTGCCATTAATTAAAAGTTCATAGTATCTGATGGCTCTCAGTGCCTTTTAGTAGGGTCTTCCGCATAAATATAATCTTCTAAGGCGGTAGCAATATGAATGACGCTATGGCCATCATGATGGTTTCTCAAAGACTTTGACTGTCTATGTGGCTGACAAAATCTTCTTTAGGTAGTTTTGCAGGCAATATGTCCTCCGGGGTACTTACCATCTTTTAGGCTGGAATGAGGTGTCTTAGGTTTGAGCAATTGACTTACTTTCTGATGGAGGGAAGCTATTTAACCATTTTCCCTGCTCTCTGTGAGTGGGACTCTGATACTCAAGATGGACCGCTATTTAGAAACTGTGTTCTAACTCTATCCCTCTTTAAATAGGATCCCAATGCTTTCAATGGTGCAGAGTACTTTCCCATTACACATCCTACTTGCTGTGCAGTCATATTCCCAGATACTTAACTAGTGTGTAATTGCTGATGCCTGGTCCTCCGGTGTAATCGTCACCCAGGGCGATTGGCCAAGTGGTGCCATTACATCCCAAAACTACAGCAGGATGTCATCTGACATGAGGGCCAATCAGTTGCTTCTTCTAACTCTAGCCCTCTTTAAATAGGAGCCCAATGCTTTCAATGGTGCAGTGTACTTTCCCATTGCACCTCCTACTTGCTGTGCTGTCATATTCACAGACAGTTACCTAGTGTGTAATTGCTGATGTCTGGTCCTCCGGTGTAATCGTCACCCAGGACGATTGGTCACGTGGTGCCATTACTTCACAAAGCTACAGCAGGATGTCATCTGACATGAGGGCCAATCAGTTGCCTAGTACGCAATAGGATACATGTCTCATCGTATAGAAAAGGGAGCAATGTAGACAGGATGCCCAGCTGAAGACTAAGGTGGTGAGATGAAAGGAACTAGGCCATTTTTTGAGACTTATACATTTGTTTAAAGGATTGGTTGATCATAACATTCTGGAGTTCTCTATAGGTTTACTGAGAGGGATGTGCTAAAATGAAGATGTTAGAATCTGTTATTCATAGTTTTTCTTATTCCCACAAACGGTAGCATAAACCTTCCTCCCTTAACGTATCAGATCCCTGACTTGCTATGGTGTACCATAACCTAAAATAATTCCTGTGAAAAGGGTACGCAATCTCTTGGCTGCCAAAGAGATCTTTCTATCTAAGTCCTCATATAGGTGCTAGAGTTGTGTACAGAGTACCAGCAAATGAGGCACAGGATTGAAAGAAGTCTGCTAGGTTGAAATCTAAATTGAGAATATAATTTTTAGTGAGCTTTGGATTTTCACAATATTAGACACGCCATAGTACTAATAATTGACTCTTTATAGAAATCATTTTTTGGTAGTGTTGCATTTGGTTTGGAAGTATTCAAGTTCTAAAAATTGACTGACAGTGGACTTTTCCATCTGCAGAATATACTGAATGACCAGCAGAGGCAGTATTGCAGAGGAATATTTCTCCGCTTGCTGAGAAAAGAAAAAAAAAGAAAGCTCATTCCTCAGCCTTTTCCATGCCTCGATCAATAGATATGGTAAGTCAAACTCTCATTTAATCATTTTGCCATTAATTAAAAGTTCATAGTATCTGATGGCTCTCAGTGCCTTTTAGTGGGGTCTTCCACATAAATATAATCTTCTAAAACGGTAGCAATATGAATGACGCTATGGCCATCATGATAGTTTCTCAAAGACTTTGATTGTCTATGTGGCTGACAAAATCTTCTTTAGGTAGTTTTGCAGGCAATATGTCCTCCGGGGTACTTACCATCTTTTAGGCTGGAATGAGGTGTCTTAGGTTAGAGCAATTGACTTACTTTCTGATGGAGGGAAGCTATTTAACCGTTTTCCCTGCTCTCTGTGAGTGGGACTCTGATACTCAAGATGGACCGCTATTTAGAAACTGTGTTCTAACTCTATCCCTCTTTAAATAGGATCCCAATGCTTTCAATGGTGCAGAGTACTTTCCCATTACACATCCTACTTGCTGTGCTGTCATATTCCCAGATACTTAACTAGTGTGTAATTGCTGATGTCTGGTCCTCCGGTGTAATCGTCACCCAGGGCGATAGGTCAAGTGGTGCCATTACATCCCAAAACTACAGCAGGATGTCATCTGACATGAGGGCCAATCAGTTGCTTCTTCTAACTCTAGCCCTCTTTAAATAGGAGCCCAATGCTTTCAATGGTGCAGTGTACTTTCCCATTGCACCTCCTACTTGCTGTGCAGTCATATTCACAGATAGTTACCTAGTGTGTAATTGCTGATGTCTGGTCCTACGGTGTAATCGTCACCCAGGACGATTGGTCACGTGGTGCCATTACTTCACAAAGCTACAGCAGGATGTCATCTGACATGAGGGCCAATTAGTTGCCTAGTACGCAATAGGATACATGTCTCATCGTATAGAAAAGGGAGCAATGTAGACAGGATGCCTAGCTGAAGACTAAGGTGGTGAGATGAAAGGAACTAGGCCATTATTTGAGACTTATACATTTGTTTGAAGGATTGGTTGATCATAACATTCTGGAGTTCTCTATAGGTTTACTGAGAGGGATGTGCTAAAATGAAGATGGTAGAATCTGTTATTCATAGTTTTTCTTATTCCCACAAACGGTAGCATAAACCTTCCTCCCTTAACGTATCAGATCCCTGACTTGCTATGGTTTACCATAACCTAACATAATTCCTGTGAGAAGGGTACGTTATCTCTTGGCTACCAAAGAGATCTTTCTATCTAAGTCCTCATATAGGAGCTAGAGTTGTGTAGAGAGTACCAGCAAATGAGGCACAGGATTGAAAGAAGTCTTCTAGGTTGAAATCTAAATTGAGAATATAATTTTTAGTGAGCTTTGGATTTTCACAATATTAGACACGCCATAGTACTAATAATTGACTCTTTATAGAAATCATTTTTTGGTAGTGTTGCATTTGGTTTGGAAGTATTCAAGTTCTAAAAATTGACTGACAGTGGACTTTTCCATCTGCAGAATATACTGAATGACCAGCAGAGGCAGTATTGCAGAGAAATATTTCTCCGCTTGCTGAGAAAAGAAAAAAAAAAGAAAGCTCATTCCTCAGCCTTTTCCATGCCTCGATCAATAGATATGGTAAGTCAAACTCTAATTTAATCATTTTGCCATTAATTAAAAGTTCATAGTATCTGATGGCTCTCAGTGCCTTTTAGTGGGGTCTTCCGCATAAATATAATCTTCTAAGACGGTAGCAATATGAATGACGCTATGGCCATCATGATAGTTTCTCAAAGACTTTGACTGTCTATGTGGCTGACAAAATCTTCTTTAGGTAGTTTTGCAGGCAATATGTCCTCCGGGGTACTTACCATCTTTTAGGCTGGAATGAGGTGTCTTAGGTTAGAGCAATTGACTTACTTTCTGATGGAGGGAAGCTATTTAACCGTTTTCCCTGCTCTCTATAAGTTGTACTCTGATACTCAAGATGGACCGCTATTTAGAAACTGTGTTCTAACTCTATCCCTCTTTAAATAGGATCCCAATGCTTTCAATGGTGCAGAGTATTTTCCCATTACACATCCTACTTGCTGTGCAGTCATATTCCCAGATACTTAACTAGTGTGTAATTGCTGATGTCTGGTCCTCCGGTGTAATCGTCACCCAGGGCGATTGGCCAAGTGGTGCCATTACATCCCAAAACTACAGCAGGATGTCATCTGACATGAGGGCCAATCAGTTGCTTCTTCTAACTCTAGCCCTCTTTAAATAGGAGCCCAATGCTTTCAATGGTGCAGTGTACTTTCCCATTGCACCTCCTACTTGCTGTGCTGTCATATTCACAGACAGTTACCTAGTGTGTAATTGCTGATGTCTGGTCCTCTGGTGTAATCGTCACCCAGGACGATTGGTCACGTGGTGCCATTACTTCACAAAGCTACAGCAGGATGTCATCTGACATGAGGGCCAATCAGTTGCCTAGTACGCAATAGGATACATGTCTCATCGTATAGAAAAGGGAGCAATGTAGACAGGATGCCCAGCTGAAGACTAAGGTGGTGAGATGAAAGGAACTAGGCCATTTTTTGAGACTTATACATTTGTTTAAAGGATTGGTTGATCATAACATTCTGGAGTTCTCTATAGGTTTACTGAGAGGGATGTGCTAAAATGAAGATGTTAGAATCTGTTATTCATAGTTTTTCTTATTCCCACAAACGGTAGCATAAACCTTCCTCCCTTAACGTATCAGATCCCTGACTTGCTATGGTGTACCATAACCTAAAATAATTCCTGTGAAAAGGGTACGCAATCTCTTGGCTGCCAAAGAGATCTTTCTATCTAAGTCCTCATATAGGTGCTAGAGTTGTGTAGAGAGTACCAGCAAATGAGGCACAGGATTGAAAGAAGTCTGCTAGGTTGAAATCTAAATTGAGAATATAATTTTTAGTGAGCTTTGGATTTTCACAATATTAGACACGCCATAGTACTAATAATTGACTCTTTATAGAAATCATTTTTTGGTAGTGTTGCATTTGGTTTGGAAGTATTAAAGTTCTAAAAATTGACTGACAGTGGACTTTTCCATCTGCAGAATATACTGAATGACCAGCAGAGGCAGTATTGCAGAGGAATATTTCTCCGCTTGCTGAGAAAAGAAAAAAAAAGAAAGCTCATTCCTCAGCCTTTTCCATGCCTCGATCAATAGATATGGTAAGTCAAACTCTCATTTAATCATTTTGCCATTAATTAAAAGTTCATAGTATCTGATGGCTCTCAGTGCCTTTTAGTAGGGTCTTCCGCATAAATATAATCTTCTAAGGCGGTAGCAATATGAATGACGCTATGGCCATCATGATAGTTTCTCAAAGACTTTGACTGTCTATGTGGCTGACAAAATCTTCTTTAGGTAGTTTTGCAGGCAATATGTCCTCCGGGGTACTTACCATCTTTTAGGCTGGAATGAGGTGTCTTAGGTTAGAGCAATTGACTTACTTTCTGATGGAGGGAAGCTATTTAACCGTTTTCGCTGCTCTCTGTGAGTGGGACTCTGATACTCAAGATGGACCGCTATTTAGAAACTGTGTTCTAACTCTATCCCTCTTTAAATAGGATCCCAATGCTTTCAATGGTGCAGAGTACTTTCCCATTACACATCCTACTTGCTGTGCAGTCATATTCCCAGATACTTAACTAGTGTGTAATTGCTGATGTCTGGTCCTCCGGTGTAATCGTCACCCAGGGCGATTGGCCAAGTGGTGCCATTACATCCCAAAACTACAGCAGGATGTCATCTGACATGAGGGCCAATCAGTTGCTTCTTCTAACTCTAGCTCTCTTTAAATAGGAGCCCAATGCTTTCAATGGTGCAGTGTACTTTCCCATTGCACCTCCTACTTGCTGTGCTGTCATATTCACAGACAGTTACCTAGTGTGTAATTGCTGATGTCTGGTCCTCCGGTGTAATCGTCACCCAGGACGATTGGTCACGTGGTGCCATTACTTCACAAAGCTACAGCAGGATGTCATCTGACATGAGGGCAATCAGTTGCCTAGTACGCAATAGGATACATGTCTCATCGTATAGAAAAGGGAGCAATGTAGACAGGATGCCCAGCTGAAGACTAAGGTGGTGAGATGAAAGGAACTAGGCCATTTTTTGAGACTTATACATTTGTTTAAAGGATTGGTTGATCATAACATTCTGGAGTTCTCTATAGGTTTACTGAGAGGGATGTGCTAAAATGAAGATGTTAGAATCTGTTATTCATAGTTTTTCTTATTCCCACAAACGGTAGCATAAACCTTCCTCCCTTAACGTATCAGATCCCTGACTTGCTATGGTGTACCATAACCTAAAATAATTCCTGTGAAAAGGGTACGCAATCTCTTGGCTGCCAAAGAGATCTTTCTATCTAAGTCCTCATATAGGTGCTAGAGTTGTGTACAGAGTACCAGCAAATGAGGCACAGGATTGAAAGAAGTCTGCTAGGTTGAAATCTAAATTGAGAATATAATTTTTAGTGAGCTTTGGATTTTCACAATATTAGACACGCCATAGTACTAATAATTGACTCTTTATAGAAATCATTTTTTGGTAGTGTTGCATTTGGTTTGGAAGTATTCAAGTTCTAAAAATTGACTGACAGTGGACTTTTCCATCTGCAGAATATACTGAATGACCAGCAGAGGCAGTATTGCAGAGGAATATTTCTCCGCTTGCTGAGAAAAGAAAAAAAAAGAAAGCTCATTCCTCAGCCTTTTCCATGCCTCGATCAATAGATATGGTAAGTCAAACTCTCATTTAATCATTTTGCCATTAATTAAAAGTTCATAGT
The DNA here is from genome assembly GCF_964263255.1 of Lissotriton vulgaris. Lineage (NCBI taxonomy): Eukaryota > Metazoa > Chordata > Amphibia > Caudata > Salamandridae > Lissotriton > Lissotriton vulgaris. Next base: position 936,129,506 of record NC_141693.1, on the reverse strand, counting down.
ATCTGATGGCTCTCAGTGCCTTTTAGTGGGGTCTTCCACATAAATATAATCTTCTAAAACGGTAGCAATATGAATGACGCTATGGCCATCATGATAGTTTCTCAAAGACTTTGATTGTCTATGTGGCTGACAAAATCTTCTTTAGGTAGTTTTGCAGGCAATATGTCCTCCGGGGTACTTACCATCTTTTAGGCTGGAATGAGGTGTCTTAGGTTAGAGCAATTGACTTACTTTCTGATGGAGGGAAGCTATTTAACCGTTTTCCCTGCTCTCTGTGAGTGGGACTCTGATACTCAAGATGGACCGCTATTTAGAAACTGTGTTCTAACTCTATCCCTCTTTAAATAGGATCCCAATGCTTTCAATGGTGCAGAGTACTTTCCCATTACACATCCTACTTGCTGTGCTGTCATATTCCCAGATACTTAACTAGTGTGTAATTGCTGATGTCTGGTCCTCCGGTGTAATCGTCACCCAGGGCGATTGGTCAAGTGGTGCCATTACATCCCAAAACTACAGCAGGATGTCATCTGACATGAGGGCCAATCAGTTGCTTCTTCTAACTCTAGCCCTCTTTAAATAGGAGCCCAATGCTTTCAATGGTGCAGTGTACTTTCCCATTGCACCTCCTACTTGCTGTGCAGTCATATTCACAGATAGTTACCTAGTGTGTAATTGCTGATGTCTGGTCCTACGGTGTAATCGTCACCCAGGACGATTGGTCACGTGGTGCCATTACTTCACAAAGCTACAGCAGGATGTCATCTGACATGAGGGCCAATTAGTTGCCTAGTACGCAATAGGATACATGTCTCATCGTATAGAAAAGGGAGCAATGTAGACAGGATGCCCAGCTGAAGACTAAGGTGGTGAGATGAAAGGAACTAGGCCATTTTTTGAGACTTATACATTTGTTTAAAGGATTGGTTGATCATAACATTCTGGAGTTCTCTATAGGTTTACTGAGAGGGATGTGCTAAAATGAAGATGTTAGAATCTGTTATTCATAGTTTTTCTTATTCCCACAAACGGTAGCATAAACCTTCCTCCCTTAACGTATCAGATCCCTGACTTGCTATGGTGTACCATAACCTAAAATAATTCCTGTGAAAAGGGTACGCAATCTCTTGGCTGCCAAAGAGATCTTTCTATCTAAGTCCTCATATAGGTGCTAGAGTTGTGTAGAGAGTACCAGCAAATGAGGCACAGGATTGAAAGAAGTCTGCTAGGTTGAAATCTAAATTGAGAATATAATTTTTAGTGAGCTTTGGATTTTCACAATATTAGACACGCCATAGTACTAATAATTGACTCTTTATAGAAATCATTTTTTGGTAGTGTTGCATTTGGTTTGGAAGTATTAAAGTTCTAAAAATTGACTGACAGTGGACTTTTCCATCTGCAGAATATACTGAATGACCAGCAGAGGCAGTATTGCAGAGGAATATTTCTCCGCTTGCTGAGAAAAGAAAAAAAAAGAAAGCTCATTCCTCAGCCTTTTCCATGCCTCGATCAATAGATATGGTAAGTCAAACTCTCATTTAATCATTTTGCCATTAATTAAAAGTTCATAGTATCTGATGGCTCTCAGTGCCTTTTAGTAGGGTCTTCCGCATAAATATAATCTTCTAAGGCGGTAGCAATATGAATGACGCTATGGCCATCATGATAGTTTCTCAAAGACTTTGACTGTCTATGTGGCTGACAAAATCTTCTTTAGGTAGTTTTGCAGGCAATATGTCCTCCGGGGTACTTACCATCTTTTAGGCTGGAATGAGGTGTCTTAGGTTAGAGCAATTGACTTACTTTCTGATGGAGGGAAGCTATTTAACCGTTTTCCCTGCTCTCTGTGAGTGGGACTCTGATACTCAAGATGGACCGCTATTTAGAAACTGTGTTCTAACTCTATCCCTCTTTAAATAGGATCCCAATGCTTTCAATGGTGCAGAGTACTTTCCCATTACACATCCTACTTGCTGTGCTGTCATATTCCCAGATACTTAACTAGTGTGTAATTGCTGATGTCTGGTCCTCCGGTGTAATCGTCACCCAGGGCGATTGGTCAAGTGGTGCCATTACATCCCAAAACTACAGCAGGATGTCATCTGACATGAGGGCCAATCAGTTGCTTCTTCTAACTCTAGCCCTCTTTAAATAGGAGCCCAATGCTTTCAATGGTGCAGTGTACTTTCCCATTGCACCTCCTACTTGCTGTGCAGTCATATTCACAGATAGTTACCTAGTGTGTAATTGCTGATGTCTGGTCCTACGGTGTAATCGTCACCCAGGACGATTGGTCACGTGGTGCCATTACTTCACAAAGCTACAGCAGGATGTCATCTGACATGAGGGCCAATTAGTTGCCTAGTACGCAATAGGATACATGTCTCATCGTATAGAAAAGGGAGCAATGTAGACAGGATGCCTTGCTGAAGACTAAGGTGGTGAGATGAAAGGAACTAGGCCATTATTTGAGACTTATACATTTGTTTGAAGGATTGGTTGATCATAACATTCTGGAGTTCTCTATAGGTTTACTGAGAGGGATGTGCTAAAATGAAGATGGTAGAATCTGTTATTCATAGTTTTTCTTATTCCCACAAACGGTAGCATAAACCTTCCTCCCTTAACGTATCAGATCCCTGACTTGCTATGGTGTACCATAACCTAAAATAATTCCTGTGAAAAGGGTACGCAATCTCTTGGCTGCCAAAGAGATCTTTCTATCTAAGTCCTCATATAGGTGCTAGAGTTGTGTAGAGAGTACCAGCAAATGAGGCACAGGATTGAAAGAAGTCTGCTAGGTTGAAATCTAAATTGAGAATATAATTTTTAGTGAGCTTTGGATTTTCACAATATTAGACACGCCATAGTACTAATAATTGACTCTTTATAGAAATCATTTTTTGGTAGTGTTGCATTTGGTTTGGAAGTATTAAAGTTCTAAAAATTGACTGACAGTGGACTTTTCCATCTGCAGAATATACTGAATGACCAGCAGAGGCAGTATTGCAGAGGAATATTTCTCCGCTTGCTGAGAAAAGAAAAAAAAAGAAAGCTCATTCCTCAGCCTTTTCCATGCCTCGATCAATAGATATGGTAAGTCAAACTCTCATTTAATCATTTTGCCATTAATTAAAAGTTCATAGTATCTGATGGCTCTCAGTGCCTTTTAGTAGGGTCTTCCGCATAAATATAATCTTCTAAGGCGGTAGCAATATGAATGACGCTATGGCCATCATGATAGTTTCTCAAAGACTTTGACTGTCTATGTGGCTGACAAAATCTTCTTTAGGTAGTTTTGCAGGCAATATGTCCTCCGGGGTACTTACCATCTTTTAGGCTGGAATGAGGTGTCTTAGGTTTGAGCAATTGACTTACTTTCTGATGGAGGGAAGCTATTTAACCGTTTTCCCTGCTCTCTGTGAGTGGGACTCTGATACTCAAGATGGACCGCTATTTAGAAACTGTGTTCTAACTCTATCCCTCTTTAAATAGGATCCCAATGCTTTCAATGGTGCAGAGTACTTTCCCATTACACATCCTACTTGCTGTGCAGTCATATTCCCAGATACTTAACTAGTGTGTAATTGCTGATGTCTGGTCCTCCGGTGTAATCGTCACCCAGGGCGATTGGCCAAGTGGTGCCATTACATCCCAAAACTACAGCAGGATGTCATCTGACATGAGGGCCAATCAGTTGCTTCTTCTAACTCTAGCCCTCTTTAAATAGGAGCCCAATGCTTTCAATGGTGCAGTGTACTTTCCCATTGCACCTCCTACTTGCTGTGCTGTCATATTCACAGACAGTTACCTAGTGTGTAATTGCTGATGTCTGGTCCTCCGGTGTAATCGTCACCCAGGACGATTGGTCACGTGGTGCCATTACTTCACAAAGCTACAGCAGGATGTCATCTGACATGAGGGCCAATCAGTTGCCTAGTACGCAATAGGATACATGTCTCATCGTATAGAAAAGGGAGCAATGTAGACAGGATGCCCAGCTGAAGACTAAGGTGGTGAGATGAAAGGAACTAGGCCATTTTTTGAGACTTATACATTTGTTTAAAGGATTGGTTGATCATAACATTCTGGAGTTCTCTATAGGTTTACTGAGAGGGATGTGCTAAAATGAAGATGTTAGAATCTGTTATTCATAGTTTTTCTTATTCCCACAAACGGTAGCATAAACCTTCCTCCCTTAACGTATCAGATCCCTGACTTGCTATGGTGTACCATAACCTAAAATAATTCCTGTGAAAAGGGTACGCAATCTCTTGGCTGCCAAAGAGATCTTTCTATCTAAGTCCTCATATAGGTGCTAGAGTTGTGTAGAGAGTACCAGCAAATGAGGCACAGGATTGAAAGAAGTCTGCTAGGTTGAAATCTAAATTGAGAATATAATTTTTAGTGAGCTTTGGATTTTCACAATATTAGACACGCCATAGTACTAATAATTGACTCTTTATAGAAATCATTTTTTGGTAGTGTTGCATTTGGTTTGGAAGTATTCAAGTTCTAAAAATTGACTGACAGTGGACTTTTCCATCTGCAGAATATACTGAATGACCAGCAGAGGCAGTATTGCAGAGGAATATTTCTCCGCTTGCTGAGAAAAGAAAAAAAAAGAAAGCTCATTCCTCAGCCTTTTCCATGCCTCGATCAATAGATATGGTAAGTCAAACTCTCATTTAATCATTTTGCCATTAATTAAAAGTTCATAGTATCTGATGGCTCTCAGTGCCTTTTAGTAGGGTCTTCCGCATAAATATAATCTTCTAAGGCGGTAGCAATATGAATGACGCTATGGCCATCATGATAGTTTCTCAAAGACTTTGACTGTCTATGTGGCTGACAAAATCTTCTTTAGGTAGTTTTGCAGGCAATATGTCCTCCGGGGTACTTACCATCTTTTAGGCTGGAATGAGGTGTCTTAGGTTTGAGCAATTGACTTACTTTCTGATGGAGGGAAGCTATTTAACCGTTTTCCCTGCTCTCTGTGAGTGGGACTCTGATACTCAAGATGGACCGCTATTTAGAAACTGTGTTCTAACTCTATCCCTCTTTAAATAGGATCCCAATGCTTTCAATGGTGCAGAGTACTTTCCCATTACACATCCTACTTGCTGTGCAGTCATATTCCCAGATACTTAACTAGTGTGTAATTGCTGATGCCTGGTCCTCCGGTGTAATCGTCACCCAGGGCGATTGGCCAAGTGGTGCCATTACATCCCAAAACTACAGCAGGATGTCATCTGACATGAGGGCCAATCAGTTGCTTCTTCTAACTCTAGCCCTCTTTAAATAGGAGCCCAATGCTTTCAATGGTGCAGTGTACTTTCCCATTGCACCTCCTACTTGCTGTGCTGTCATATTCACAGACAGTTACCTAGTGTGTAATTGCTGATGTCTGGTCCTCCGGTGTAATCGTCACCCAGGACGATTGGTCACGTGGTGCCATTACTTCACAAAGCTACAGCAGGATGTCATCTGACATGAGGGCCAATCAGTTGCCTAGTACGCAATAGGATACATGTCTCATCGTATAGAAAAGGGAGCAATGTAGACAGGATGCCCAGCTGAAGACTAAGGTGGTGAGATGAAAGGAACTAGGCCATTTTTTGAGACTTATACATTTGTTTAAAGGATTGGTTGATCATAACATTCTGGAGTTCTCTATAGGTTTACTGAGAGGGATGTGCTAAAATGAAGATGTTAGAATCTGTTATTCATAGTTTTTCTTATTCCCACAAACGGTAGCATAAACCTTCCTCCCTTAACGTATCAGATCCCTGACTTGCTATGGTGTACCATAACCTAAAATAATTCCTGTGAAAAGGGTACGCAATCTCTTGGCTGCCAAAGAGATCTTTCTATCTAAGTCCTCATATAGGTGCTAGAGTTGTGTACAGAGTACCAGCAAATGAGGCACAGGATTGAAAGAAGTCTGCTAGGTTGAAATCTAAATTGAGAATATAATTTTTAGTGAGCTTTGGATTTTCACAATATTAGACACGCCATAGTACTAATAATTGACTCTTTATAGAAATCATTTTTTGGTAGTGTTGCATTTGGTTTGGAAGTATTCAAGTTCTAAAAATTGACTGACAGTGGACTTTTCCATCTGCAGAATATACTGAATGACCAGCAGAGGCAGTATTGCAGAGGAATATTTCTCCGCTTGCTGAGAAAAGAAAAAAAAAGAAAGCTCATTCCTCAGCCTTTTCCATGCCTCGATCAATAGATATGGTAAGTCAAACTCTCATTTAATCATTTTGCCATTAATTAAAAGTTCATAGTATCTGATGGCTCTCAGTGCCTTTTAGTGGGGTCTTCCACATAAATATAATCTTCTAAAACGGTAGCAATATGAATGACGCTATGGCCATCATGATAGTTTCTCAAAGACTTTGATTGTCTATGTGGCTGACAAAATCTTCTTTAGGTAGTTTTGCAGGCAATATGTCCTCCGGGGTACTTACCATCTTTTAGGCTGGAATGAGGTGTCTTAGGTTAGAGCAATTGACTTACTTTCTGATGGAGGGAAGCTATTTAACCGTTTTCCCTGCTCTCTGTGAGTGGGACTCTGATACTCAAGATGGACCGCTATTTAGAAACTGTGTTCTAACTCTATCCCTCTTTAAATAGGATCCCAATGCTTTCAATGGTGCAGAGTACTTTCCCATTACACATCCTACTTGCTGTGCTGTCATATTCCCAGATACTTAACTAGTGTGTAATTGCTGATGTCTGGTCCTCCGGTGTAATCGTCACCCAGGGCGATAGGTCAAGTGGTGCCATTACATCCCAAAACTACAGCAGGATGTCATCTGACATGAGGGCCAATCAGTTGCTTCTTCTAACTCTAGCCCTCTTTAAATAGGAGCCCAATGCTTTCAATGGTGCAGTGTACTTTCCCATTGCACCTCCTACTTGCTGTGCAGTCATATTCACAGATAGTTACCTAGTGTGTAATTGCTGATGTCTGGTCCTACGGTGTAATCGTCACCCAGGACGATTGGTCACGTGGTGCCATTACTTCACAAAGCTACAGCAGGATGTCATCTGACATGAGGGCCAATTAGTTGCCTAGTACGCAATAGGATACATGTCTCATCGTATAGAAAAGGGAGCAATGTAGACAGGATGCCTAGCTGAAGACTAAGGTGGTGAGATGAAAGGAACTAGGCCATTATTTGAGACTTATACATTTGTTTGAAGGATTGGTTGATCATAACATTCTGGAGTTCTCTATAGGTTTACTGAGAGGGATGTGCTAAAATGAAGATGGTAGAATCTGTTATTCATAGTTTTTCTTATTCCCACAAACGGTAGCATAAACCTTCCTCCCTTAACGTATCAGATCCCTGACTTGCTATGGTTTACCATAACCTAACATAATTCCTGTGAGAAGGGTACGTTATCTCTTGGCTACCAAAGAGATCTTTCTATCTAAGTCCTCATATAGGAGCTAGAGTTGTGTAGAGAGTACCAGCAAATGAGGCACAGGATTGAAAGAAGTCTTCTAGGTTGAAATCTAAATTGAGAATATAATTTTTAGTGAGCTTTGGATTTTCACAATATTAGACACGCCATAGTACTAATAATTGACTCTTTATAGAAATCATTTTTTGGTAGTGTTGCATTTGGTTTGGAAGTATTCAAGTTCTAAAAATTGACTGACAGTGGACTTTTCCATCTGCAGAATATACTGAATGACCAGCAGAGGCAGTATTGCAGAGAAATATTTCTCCGCTTGCTGAGAAAAGAAAAAAAAAAGAAAGCTCATTCCTCAGCCTTTTCCATGCCTCGATCAATAGATATGGTAAGTCAAACTCTAATTTAATCATTTTGCCATTAATTAAAAGTTCATAGTATCTGATGGCTCTCAGTGCCTTTTAGTGGGGTCTTCCGCATAAATATAATCTTCTAAGACGGTAGCAATATGAATGACGCTATGGCCATCATGATAGTTTCTCAAAGACTTTGACTGTCTATGTGGCTGACAAAATCTTCTTTAGGTAGTTTTGCAGGCAATATGTCCTCCGGGGTACTTACCATCTTTTAGGCTGGAATGAGGTGTCTTAGGTTAGAGCAATTGACTTACTTTCTGATGGAGGGAAGCTATTTAACCGTTTTCCCTGCTCTCTATAAGTTGTACTCTGATACTCAAGATGGACCGCTATTTAGAAACTGTGTTCTAACTCTATCCCTCTTTAAATAGGATCCCAATGCTTTCAATGGTGCAGAGTATTTTCCCATTACACATCCTACTTGCTGTGCAGTCATATTCCCAGATACTTAACTAGTGTGTAATTGCTGATGTCTGGTCCTCCGGTGTAATCGTCACCCAGGGCGATTGGCCAAGTGGTGCCATTACATCCCAAAACTACAGCAGGATGTCATCTGACATGAGGGCCAATCAGTTGCTTCTTCTAACTCTAGCCCTCTTTAAATAGGAGCCCAATGCTTTCAATGGTGCAGTGTACTTTCCCATTGCACCTCCTACTTGCTGTGCTGTCATATTCACAGACAGTTACCTAGTGTGTAATTGCTGATGTCTGGTCCTCTGGTGTAATCGTCACCCAGGACGATTGGTCACGTGGTGCCATTACTTCACAAAGCTACAGCAGGATGTCATCTGACATGAGGGCCAATCAGTTGCCTAGTACGCAATAGGATACATGTCTCATCGTATAGAAAAGGGAGCAATGTAGACAGGATGCCCAGCTGAAGACTAAGGTGGTGAGATGAAAGGAACTAGGCCATTTTTTGAGACTTATACATTTGTTTAAAGGATTGGTTGATCATAACATTCTGGAGTTCTCTATAGGTTTACTGAGAGGGATGTGCTAAAATGAAGATGTTAGAATCTGTTATTCATAGTTTTTCTTATTCCCACAAACGGTAGCATAAACCTTCCTCCCTTAACGTATCAGATCCCTGACTTGCTATGGTGTACCATAACCTAAAATAATTCCTGTGAAAAGGGTACGCAATCTCTTGGCTGCCAAAGAGATCTTTCTATCTAAGTCCTCATATAGGTGCTAGAGTTGTGTAGAGAGTACCAGCAAATGAGGCACAGGATTGAAAGAAGTCTGCTAGGTTGAAATCTAAATTGAGAATATAATTTTTAGTGAGCTTTGGATTTTCACAATATTAGACACGCCATAGTACTAATAATTGACTCTTTATAGAAATCATTTTTTGGTAGTGTTGCATTTGGTTTGGAAGTATTAAAGTTCTAAAAATTGACTGACAGTGGACTTTTCCATCTGCAGAATATACTGAATGACCAGCAGAGGCAGTATTGCAGAGGAATATTTCTCCGCTTGCTGAGAAAAGAAAAAAAAAGAAAGCTCATTCCTCAGCCTTTTCCATGCCTCGATCAATAGATATGGTAAGTCAAACTCTCATTTAATCATTTTGCCATTAATTAAAAGTTCATAGTATCTGATGGCTCTCAGTGCCTTTTAGTAGGGTCTTCCGCATAAATATAATCTTCTAAGGCGGTAGCAATATGAATGACGCTATGGCCATCATGATAGTTTCTCAAAGACTTTGACTGTCTATGTGGCTGACAAAATCTTCTTTAGGTAGTTTTGCAGGCAATATGTCCTCCGGGGTACTTACCATCTTTTAGGCTGGAATGAGGTGTCTTAGGTTAGAGCAATTGACTTACTTTCTGATGGAGGGAAGCTATTTAACCGTTTTCGCTGCTCTCTGTGAGTGGGACTCTGATACTCAAGATGGACCGCTATTTAGAAACTGTGTTCTAACTCTATCCCTCTTTAAATAGGATCCCAATGCTTTCAATGGTGCAGAGTACTTTCCCATTACACATCCTACTTGCTGTGCAGTCATATTCCCAGATACTTAACTAGTGTGTAATTGCTGATGTCTGGTCCTCCGGTGTAATCGTCACCCAGGGCGATTGGCCAAGTGGTGCCATTACATCCCAAAACTACAGCAGGATGTCATCTGACATGAGGGCCAATCAGTTGCTTCTTCTAACTCTAGCTCTCTTTAAATAGGAGCCCAATGCTTTCAATGGTGCAGTGTACTTTCCCATTGCACCTCCTACTTGCTGTGCTGTCATATTCACAGACAGTTACCTAGTGTGTAATTGCTGATGTCTGGTCCTCCGGTGTAATCGTCACCCAGGACGATTGGTCACGTGGTGCCATTACTTCACAAAGCTACAGCAGGATGTCATCTGACATGAGGGCAATCAGTTGCCTAGTACGCAATAGGATACATGTCTCATCGTATAGAAAAGGGAGCAATGTAGACAGGATGCCCAGCTGAAGACTAAGGTGGTGAGATGAAAGGAACTAGGCCATTTTTTGAGACTTATACATTTGTTTAAAGGATTGGTTGATCATAACATTCTGGAGTTCTCTATAGGTTTACTGAGAGGGATGTGCTAAAATGAAGATGTTAGAATCTGTTATTCATAGTTTTTCTTATTCCCACAAACGGTAGCATAAACCTTCCTCCCTTAACGTATCAGATCCCTGACTTGCTATGGTGTACCATAACCTAAAATAATTCCTGTGAAAAGGGTACGCAATCTCTTGGCTGCCAAAGAGATCTTTCTATCTAAGTCCTCATATAGGTGCTAGAGTTGTGTACAGAGTACCAGCAAATGAGGCACAGGATTGAAAGAAGTCTGCTAGGTTGAAATCTAAATTGAGAATATAATTTTTAGTGAGCTTTGGATTTTCACAATATTAGACACGCCATAGTACTAATAATTGACTCTTTATAGAAATCATTTTTTGGTAGTGTTGCATTTGGTTTGGAAGTATTCAAGTTCTAAAAATTGACTGACAGTGGACTTTTCCATCTGCAGAATATACTGAATGACCAGCAGAGGCAGTATTGCAGAGGAATATTTCTCCGCTTGCTGAGAAAAGAAAAAAAAAGAAAGCTCATTCCTCAGCCTTTTCCATGCCTCGATCAATAGATATGGTAAGTCAAACTCTCATTTAATCATTTTGCCATTAATTAAAAGTTCATAGTATCTGATGGCTCTCAGTGCCTTTTAGTGGGGTCTTCCACATAAATATAATCTTCTAAAACGGTAGCAATATGAATGACGCTATGGCCATCATGATAGTTTCTCAAAGACTTTGATTGTCTATGTGGCTGACAAAATCTTCTTTAGGTAGTTTTGCAGGCAATATGTCCTCCGGGGTACTTACCATCTTTTAGGCTGGAATGAGGTGTCTTAGGTTAGAGCAATTGACTTACTTTCTGATGGAGGGAAGCTATTTAACCGTTTTCCCTGCTCTCTGTGAGTGGGACTCTGATACTCAAGATGGACCGCTATTTAGAAACTGTGTTCTAACTCTATCCCTCTTTAAATAGGATCCCAATGCTTTCAATGGTGCAGAGTACTTTCCCATTACACATCCTACTTGCTGTGCTGTCATATTCCCAGATACTTAACTAGTGTGTAATTGCTGATGTCTGGTCCTCCGGTGTAATCGTCACCCAGGGCGATTGGTCAAGTGGTGCCATTACATCCCAAAACTACAGCAGGATGTCATCTGACATGAGGGCCAATCAGTTGCTTCTTCTAACTCTAGCCCTCTTTAAATAGGAGCCCAATGCTTTCAATGGTGCAGTGTACTTTCCCATTGCACCTCCTACTTGCTGTGCAGTCATATTCACAGATAGTTACCTAGTGTGTAATTGCTGATGTCTGGTCCTACGGTGTAATCGTCACCCAGGACGATTGGTCACGTGGTGCCATTACTTCACAAAGCTACAGCAGGATGTCATCTGACATGAGGGCCAATTAGTTGCCTAGTACGCAATAGGATACATGTCTCATCGTATAGAAAAGGGAGCAATGTAGACAGGATGCCCAGCTGAAGACTAAGGTGGTGAGATGAAAGGAACTAGGCCATTTTTTGAGACTTATACATTTGTTTAAAGGATTGGTTGATCATAACATTCTGGAGTTCTCTATAGGTTTACTGAGAGGGATGTGCTAAAATGAAGATGTTAGAATCTGTTATTCATAGTTTTTCTTATTCCCACAAACGGTAGCATAAACCTTCCTCCCTTAACGTATCAGATCCCTGACTTGCTATGGTGTACCATAACCTAAAATAATTCCTGTGAAAAGGGTACGCAATCTCTTGGCTGCCAAAGAGATCTTTCTATCTAAGTCCTCATATAGGTGCTAGAGTTGTGTAGAGAGTACCAGCAAATGAGGCACAGGATTGAAAGAAGTCTGCTAGGTTGAAATCTAAATTGAGAATATAATTTTTAGTGAGCTTTGGATTTTCACAATATTAGACACGCCATAGTACTAATAATTGACTCTTTATAGAAATCATTTTTTGGTAGTGTTGCATTTGGTTTGGAAGTATTAAAGTTCTAAAAATTGACTGACAGTGGACTTTTCCATCTGCAGAATATACTGAATGACCAGCAGAGGCAGTATTGCAGAGGAATATTTCTCCGCTTGCTGAGAAAAGAAAAAAAAAGAAAGCTCATTCCTCAGCCTTTTCCATGCCTCGATCAATAGATATGGTAAGTCAAACTCTCATTTAATCATTTTGCCATTAATTAAAAGTTCATAGTATCTGATGGCTCTCAGTGCCTTTTAGTAGGGTCTTCCGCATAAATATAATCTTCTAAGGCGGTAGCAATATGAATGACGCTATGGCCATCATGATAGTTTCTCAAAGACTTTGACTGTCTATGTGGCTGACAAAATCTTCTTTAGGTAGTTTTGCAGGCAATATGTCCTCCGGGGTACTTACCATCTTTTAGGCTGGAATGAGGTGTCTTAGGTTAGAGCAATTGACTTACTTTCTGATGGAGGGAAGCTATTTAACCGTTTTCCCTGCTCTCTGTGAGTGGGACTCTGATACTCAAGATGGACCGCTATTTAGAAACTGTGTTCTAACTCTATCCCTCTTTAAATAGGATCCCAATGCTTTCAATGGTGCAGAGTACTTTCCCATTACACATCCTACTTGCTGTGCTGTCATATTCCCAGATACTTAACTAGTGTGTAATTGCTGATGTCTGGTCCTCCGGTGTAATCGTCACCCAGGGCGATTGGTCAAGTGGTGCCATTACATCCCAAAACTACAGCAGGATGTCATCTGACATGAGGGCCAATCAGTTGCTTCTTCTAACTCTAGCCCTCTTTAAATAGGAGCCCAATGCTTTCAATGGTGCAGTGTACTTTCCCATTGCACCTCCTACTTGCTGTGCAGTCATATTCACAGATAGTTACCTAGTGTGTAATTGCTGATGTCTGGTCCTACGGTGTAATCGTCACCCAGGACGATTGGTCACGTGGTGCCATTACTTCACAAAGCTACAGCAGGATGTCATCTGACATGAGGGCCAATTAGTTGCCTAGTACGCAATAGGATACATGTCTCATCGTATAGAAAAGGGAGCAATGTAGACAGGATGCCTTGCTGAAGACTAAGGTGGTGAGATGAAAGGAACTAGGCCATTATTTGAGACTTATACATTTGTTTGAAGGATTGGTTGATCATAACATTCTGGAGTTCTCTATAGGTTTACTGAGAGGGATGTGCTAAAATGAAGATGGTAGAATCTGTTATTCATAGTTTTTCTTATTCCCACAAACGGTAGCATAAACCTTCCTCCCTTAACGTATCAGATCCCTGACTTGCTATGGTGTACCATAACCTAAAATAATTCCTGTGAAAAGGGTACGCAATCTCTTGGCTGCCAAAGAGATCTTTCTATCTAAGTCCTCATATAGGTGCTAGAGTTGTGTAGAGAGTACCAGCAAATGAGGCACAGGATTGAAAGAAGTCTGCTAGGTTGAAATCTAAATTGAGAATATAATTTTTAGTGAGCTTTGGATTTTCACAATATTAGACACGCCATAGTACTAATAATTGACTCTTTATAGAAATCATTTTTTGGTAGTGTTGCATTTGGTTTGGAAGTATTAAAGTTCTAAAAATTGACTGACAGTGGACTTTTCCATCTGCAGAATATACTGAATGACCAGCAGAGGCAGTATTGCAGAGAAATATTTCTCCGCTTGCTGAGAAAAGAAAAAAAAAAGAAAGCTCATTCCTCAGCCTTTTCCATGCCTCGATCAATAGATATGGTAAGTCAAACTCTAATTTAATCATTTTGCCATTAATTAAAAGTTCATAGTATCTGATGGCTCTCAGTGCCTTTTAGTGGGGTCTTCCGCATAAATATAATCTTCTAAGACGGTAGCAATATGAATGACGCTATGGCCATCATGATAGTTTCTCAAAGACTTTGACTGTCTATGTGGCTGACAAAATCTTCTTTAGGTAGTTTTGCAGGCAATATGTCCTCCGGGGTACTTACCATCTTTTAGGCTGGAATGAGGTGTCTTAGGTTAGAGCAATTGACTTACTTTCTGATGGAGGGAAGCTATTTAACCGTTTTCCCTGCTCTCTATAAGTTGTACTCTGATACTCAAGATGGACCGCTATTTAGAAACTGTGTTCTAACTCTATCCCTCTTTAAATAGGATCCCAATGCTTTCAATGGTGCAGAGTATTTTCCCATTACACATCCTACTTGCTGTGCAGTCATATTCCCAGATACTTAACTAGTGTGTAATTGCTGATGTCTGGTCCTCCGGTGTAATCGTCACCCAGGGCGATTGGCCAAGTGGTGCCATTACATCCCAAAACTACAGCAGGATGTCATCTGACATGAGGGCCAATCAGTTGCTTCTTCTAACTCTAGCCCTCTTTAAATAGGAGCCCAATGCTTTCAATGGTGCAGTGTACTTTCCCTTTGCACCTCCTACTTGCTGTGCTGTCATATTCACAGACAGTTACCTAGTGTGTAATTGCTGATGTCTGGTCCTCTGGTGTAATCGTCACCCAGGACGATTGGTCACGTGGTGCCATTACTTCACAAAGCTACAGCAGGATGTCATCTGACATGAGGGCCAATCAGTTGCCTAGTACGCAATAGGATACATGTCTCATCGTATAGAAAAGGGAGCAATGTAGACGGGATGCCCAGCTGAAGACTAAGGTGGTGAGATGAAAGGAACTAGGCCATTTTTTGAGACTTATACATTTGTTTAAAGGATTGGTTGATCATAACATTCTGGAGTTCTCTATAGGTTTACTGAGAGGGATGTGCTAAAATGAAGATGTTAGAATCTGTTATTCATAGTTTTTCTTATTCCCACAAACGGTAGCATAAACCTTCCTCCCTTAACGTATCAGATCCCTGACTTGCTATGGTGTACCATAACCTAAAATAATTCCTGTGAAAAGGGTACGCAATCTCTTGGCTGCCAAAGAGATCTTTCTATCTAAGTCCTCATATAGGTGCTAGAGTTGTGTAGAGAGTACCAGCAAATGAGGCACAGGATTGAAAGAAGTCTGCTAGGTTGAAATCTAAATTGAGAATATAATTTTTAGTGAGCTTTGGATTTTCACAATATTAGACACGCCATAGTACTAATAATTGACTCTTTATAGAAATCATTTTTTGGTAGTGTTGCATTTGGTTTGGAAGTATTAAAGTTCTAAAAATTGACTGACAGTGGACTTTTCCATCTGCAGAATATACTGAATGACCAGCAGAGGCAGTATTGCAGAGGAATATTTCTCCACTTGCTGAGAAAAGAAAAAAAAAGAAAGCTCATTCCTCAGCCTTTTCCATGCCTCGATCAATAGATATGGTAAGTCAAACTCTCATTTAATCATTTTGCCATTAATTAAAAGTTCATAGTATCTGATGGCTCTCAGTGCCTTTTAGTAGGGTCTTCCGCATAAATATAATCTTCTAAAGCGGTAGCAATATGAATGACGCTATGGCCATCATGATAGTTTCTCAAAGACTTTGACTGTCTATGTGGCTGACAAAATCTTCTTTAGGTAGTTTTGCAGGCAATATGTCCTCCGGGGTACTTACCATCTTTTAGGCTGGAATGAGGTGTCTTAGGTTTGAGCAATTGACTTACTTTCTGATGGAGGGAAGCTATTTAACCGTTTTCCCTGCTCTCTGTGAGTGGGACTCTGATACTCAAGATGGACCGCTATTTAGAAACTGTGTTCTAACTCTATCCCTCTTTAAATAGGATCCCAATGCTTTCAATGGTGCAGAGTACTTTCCCATTACACATCCTACTTGCTGTGCAGTCATATTCCCAGATACTTAACTAGTGTGTAATTGCTGATGTCTGGTCCTCCGGTGTAATCGTCACCCAGGGCGATTGGCCAAGTGGTGCCATTACATCCCAAAACTACAGCAGGATGTCATCTGACATGAGGGCCAATCAGTTGCTTCTTCTAACTCTAGCCCTCTTTAAATAGGAGCCCAATGCTTTCAATGGTGCAGTGTACTTTCCCATTGCACCTCCTACTTGCTGTGCTGTCATATTCACAGACAGTTACCTAGTGTGTAATTGCTGATGTCTGGTCCTCCGGTGTAATCGTCACCCAGGACGATTGGTCACGTGGTGCCATTACTTCACAAAGCTACAGCAGGATGTCATCTGACATGAGGGCCAATCAGTTGCCTAGTACGCAATAGGATACATGTCTCATCGTATAGAAAAGGGAGCAATGTAGACAGGATGCCCAGCTGAAGACTAAGGTGGTGAGATGAAAGGAACTAGGCCATTTTTTGAGACTTATACATTTGTTTAAAGGATTGGTTGATCATAACATTCTGGAGTTCTCTATAGGTTTACTGAGAGGGATGTGCTAAAATGAAGATGTTAGAATCTGTTATTCATAGTTTTTCTTATTCCCACAAACGGTAGCATAAACCTTCCTCCCTTAACGTATCAGATCCCTGACTTGCTATGGTGTACCATAACCTAAAATAATTCCTGTGAAAAGGGTACGCAATCTCTTGGCTGCCAAAGAGATCTTTCTATCTAAGTCCTCATATAGGTGCTAGAGTTGTGTACAGAGTACCAGCAAATGAGGCACAGGATTGAAAGAAGTCTGCTAGGTTGAAATCTAAATTGAGAATATATTTTTAGTGAGCTTTGGATTTTCACAATATTAGACACGCCATAGTACTAATAATTGACTCTTTATAGAAATCATTTTTTGGTAGTGTTGCATTTGGTTTGGAAGTATTCAAGTTCTAAAAATTGACTGACAGTGGACTTTTCCATCTGCAGAATATACTGAATGACCAGCAGAGGCAGTATTGCAGAGGAATATTTCTCCGCTTGCTGAGAAAAGAAAAAAAAAGAAAGCTCATTCCTCAGCCTTTTCCATGCCTCGATCAATAGATATGGTAAGTCAAACTCTCATTTAATCATTTTGCCATTAATTAAAAGTTCATAGTATCTGATGGCTCTCAGTGCCTTTTAGTGGGGTCTTCCACATAAATATAATCTTCTAAAACGGTAGCAATATGAATGACGCTATGGCCATCATGATAGTTTCTCAAAGACTTTGATTGTCTATGTGGCTGACAAAATCTTCTTTAGGTAGTTTTGCAGGCAATATGTCCTCCGGGGTACTTACCATCTTTTAGGCTGGAATGAGGTGTCTTAGGTTAGAGCAATTGACTTACTTTCTGATGGAGGGAAGCTATTTAACCGTTTTCCCTGCTCTCTGTGAGTGGGACTCTGATACTCAAGATGGACCGCTATTTAGAAACTGTGTTCTAACTCTATCCCTCTTTAAATAGGATCCCAATGCTTTCAATGGTGCAGAGTACTTTCCCATTACACATCCTACTTGCTGTGCTGTCATATTCCCAGATACTTAACTAGTGTGTAATTGCTGATGTCTGGTCCTCCGGTGTAATCGTCACCCAGGGCGATTGGTCAAGTGGTGCCATTACATCCCAAAACTACAGCAGGATGTCATCTGACATGAGGGCCAATCAGTTGCTTCTTCTAACTCTAGCCCTCTTTAAATAGGAGCCCAATGCTTTCAATGGTGCAGTGTACTTTCCCATTGCACCTCCTACTTGCTGTGCAGTCATATTCACAGATAGTTACCTAGTGTGTAATTGCTGATGTCTGGTCCTACGGTGTAATCGTCACCCAGGACGATTGGTCACGTGGTGCCATTACTTCACAAAGCTACAGCAGGATGTCATCTGACATGAGGGCCAATTAGTTGCCTAGTACGCAATAGGATACATGTCTCATCGTATAGAAAAGGGAGCAATGTAGACAGGATGCCTAGCTGAAGACTAAGGTGGTGAGATGAAAGGAACTAGGCCATTATTTGAGACTTATACATTTGTTTGAAGGATTGGTTGATCATAACATTCTGGAGTTCTCTATAGGTTTACTGAGAGGGATGTGCTAAAATGAAGATGGTAGAATCTGTTATTCATAGTTTTTCTTATTCCCACAAACGGTAGCATAAACCTTCCTCCCTTAACGTATCAGATCCCTGACTTGCTATGGTTTACCATAACCTAACATAATTCCTGTGAGAAGGGTACGTTATCTCTTGGCTACCAAAGAGATCTTTCTATCTAAGTCCTCATATAGGAGCTAGAGTTGTGTAGAGAGTACCAGCAAATGAGGCACAGGATTGAAAGAAGTCTTCTAGGTTGAAATCTAAATTGAGAATATAATTTTTAGTGAGCTTTGGATTTTCACAATATTAGACACGCCATAGTACTAATAATTGACTCTTTATAGAAATCATTTTTTGGTAGTGTTGCATTTGGTTTGGAAGTATTCAAGTTCTAAAAATTGACTGACAGTGGACTTTTCCATCTGCAGAATATACTGAATGACCAGCAGAGGCAGTATTGCAGAGGAATATTTCTCCGCTTGCTGAGAAAAGAAAAAAAAAGAAAGCTCATTCCTCAGCCTTTTCCATGCCTCGATCAATAGATATGGTAAGTCAAACTCTCATTTAATCATTTTGCCATTAATTAAAAGTTCATAGTATCTGATGGCTCTCAGTGCCTTTTAGTAGGGTCTTCCGCATAAATATAATCTTCTAAGGCGGTAGCAATATGAATGACGCTATGGCCATCATGATAGTTTCTCAAAGACTTTGACTGTCTATGTGGCTGACAAAATCTTCTTTAGGTAGTTTTGCAGGCAATATGTCCTCCGGGGTACTTACCATCTTTTAGGCTGGAATGAGGTGTCTTAGGTTAGAGCAATTGACTTACTTTCTGATGGAGGGAAGCTATTTAACCGTTTTCCCTGCTCTCTGTGAGTGGGACTCTGATACTCAAGATGGACCGCTATTTAGAAACTGTGTTCTAACTCTATCCCTCTTTAAATAGGATCCCAATGCTTTCAATGGTGCAGAGTACTTTCCCATTACACATCCTACTTGCTGTGCTGTCATATTCCCAGATACTTAACTAGTGTGTAATTGCTGATGTCTGGTCCTCCGGTGTAATCGTCACCCAGGGCGATTGGTCAAGTGGTGCCATTACATCCCAAAACTACAGCAGGATGTCATCTGACATGAGGGCCAATCAGTTGCTTCTTCTAACTCTAGCCCTCTTTAAATAGGAGCCCAATGCTTTCAATGGTGCAGTGTACTTTCCCATTGCACCTCCTACTTGCTGTGCAGTCATATTCACAGATAGTTACCTAGTGTGTAATTGCTGATGTCTGGTCCTACGGTGTAATCGTCACCCAGGACGATTGGTCACGTGGTGCCATTACTTCACAAAGCTACAGCAGGATGTCATCTGACATGAGGGCCAATTAGTTGCCTAGTACGCAATAGGATACATGTCTCATCGTATAGAAAAGGGAGCAATGTAGACAGGATGCCTTGCTGAAGACTAAGGTGGTGAGATGAAAGGAACTAGGCCATTATTTGAGACTTATACATTTGTTTGAAGGATTGGTTGATCATAACATTCTGGAGTTCTCTATAGGTTTACTGAGAGGGATGTGCTAAAATGAAGATGGTAGAATCTGTTATTCATAGTTTTTCTTATTCCCACAAACGGTAGCATAAACCTTCCTCCCTTAACGTATCAGATCCCTGACTTGCTATGGTGTACCATAACCTAAAATAATTCCTGTGAAAAGGGTACGCAATCTCTTGGCTGCCAAAGAGATCTTTCTATCTAAGTCCTCATATAGGTGCTAGAGTTGTGTAGAGAGTACCAGCAAATGAGGCACAGGATTGAAAGAAGTCTGCTAGGTTGAAATCTAAATTGAGAATATAATTTTTAGTGAGCTTTGGATTTTCACAATATTAGACACGCCATAGTACTAATAATTGACTCTTTATAGAAATCATTTTTTGGTAGTGTTGCATTTGGTTTGGAAGTATTAAAGTTCTAAAAATTGACTGACAGTGGACTTTTCCATCTGCAGAATATACTGAATGACCAGCAGAGGCAGTATTGCAGAGAAATATTTCTCCGCTTGCTGAGAAAAGAAAAAAAAAAGAAAGCTCATTCCTCAGCCTTTTCCATGCCTCGATCAATAGATATGGTAAGTCAAACTCTAATTTAATCATTTTGCCATTAATTAAAAGTTCATAGTATCTGATGGCTCTCAGTGCCTTTTAGTGGGGTCTTCCGCATAAATATAATCTTCTAAGACGGTAGCAATATGAATGACGCTATGGCCATCATGATAGTTTCTCAAAGACTTTGACTGTCTATGTGGCTGACAAAATCTTCTTTAGGTAGTTTTGCAGGCAATATGTCCTCCGGGGTACTTACCATCTTTTAGGCTGGAATGAGGTGTCTTAGGTTAGAGCAATTGACTTACTTTCTGATGGAGGGAAGCTATTTAACCGTTTTCCCTGCTCTCTATAAGTTGTACTCTGATACTCAAGATGGACCGCTATTTAGAAACTGTGTTCTAACTCTATCCCTCTTTAAATAGGATCCCAATGCTTTCAATGGTGCAGAGTATTTTCCCATTACACATCCTACTTGCTGTGCAGTCATATTCCCAGATACTTAACTAGTGTGTAATTGCTGATGTCTGGTCCTCCGGTGTAATCGTCACCCAGGGCGATTGGCCAAGTGGTGCCATTACATCCCAAAACTACAGCAGGATGTCATCTGACATGAGGGCCAATCAGTTGCTTCTTCTAACTCTAGCCCTCTTTAAATAGGAGCCCAATGCTTTCAATGGTGCAGTGTACTTTCCCTTTGCACCTCCTACTTGCTGTGCTGTCATATTCACAGACAGTTACCTAGTGTGTAATTGCTGATGTCTGGTCCTCTGGTGTAATCGTCACCCAGGACGATTGGTCACGTGGTGCCATTACTTCACAAAGCTACAGCAGGATGTCATCTGACATGAGGGCCAATCAGTTGCCTAGTACGCAATAGGATACATGTCTCATCGTATAGAAAAGGGAGCAATGTAGACGGGATGCCCAGCTGAAGACTAAGGTGGTGAGATGAAAGGAACTAGGCCATTTTTTGAGACTTATACATTTGTTTAAAGGATTGGTTGATCATAACATTCTGGAGTTCTCTATAGGTTTACTGAGAGGGATGTGCTAAAATGAAGATGTTAGAATCTGTTATTCATAGTTTTTCTTATTCCCACAAACGGTAGCATAAACCTTCCTCCCTTAACGTATCAGATCCCTGACTTGCTATGGTGTACCATAACCTAAAATAATTCCTGTGAAAAGGGTACGCAATCTCTTGGCTGCCAAAGAGATCTTTCTATCTAAGTCCTCATATAGGTGCTAGAGTTGTGTAGAGAGTACCAGCAAATGAGGCACAGGATTGAAAGAAGTCTGCTAGGTTGAAATCTAAATTGAGAATATAATTTTTAGTGAGCTTTGGATTTTCACAATATTAGACACGCCATAGTACTAATAATTGACTCTTTATAGAAATCATTTTTTGGTAGTGTTGCATTTGGTTTGGAAGTATTAAAGTTCTAAAAATTGACTGACAGTGGACTTTTCCATCTGCAGAATATACTGAATGACCAGCAGAGGCAGTATTGCAGAGGAATATTTCTCCACTTGCTGAGAAAAGAAAAAAAAAGAAAGCTCATTCCTCAGCCTTTTCCATGCCTCGATCAATAGATATGGTAAGTCAAACTCTCATTTAATCATTTTGCCATTAATTAAAAGTTCATAGTATCTGATGGCTCTCAGTGCCTTTTAGTAGGGTCTTCCGCATAAATATAATCTTCTAAAGCGGTAGCAATATGAATGACGCTATGGCCATCATGATAGTTTCTCAAAGACTTTGACTGTCTATGTGGCTGACAAAATCTTCTTTAGGTAGTTTTGCAGGCAATATGTCCTCCGGGGTACTTACCATCTTTTAGGCTGGAATGAGGTGTCTTAGGTTTGAGCAATTGACTTACTTTCTGATGGAGGGAAGCTATTTAACCGTTTTCCCTGCTCTCTGTGAGTGGGACTCTGATACTCAAGATGGACCGCTATTTAGAAACTGTGTTCTAACTCTATCCCTCTTTAAATAGGATCCCAATGCTTTCAATGGTGCAGAGTACTTTCCCATTACACATCCTACTTGCTGTGCAGTCATATTCCCAGATACTTAACTAGTGTGTAATTGCTGATGTCTGGTCCTCCGGTGTAATCGTCACCCAGGGCGATTGGCCAAGTGGTGCCATTACATCCCAAAACTACAGCAGGATGTCATCTGACATGAGGGCCAATCAGTTGCTTCTTCTAACTCTAGCCCTCTTTAAATAGGAGCCCAATGCTTTCAATGGTGCAGTGTACTTTCCCATTGCACCTCCTACTTGCTGTGCTGTCATATTCACAGACAGTTACCTAGTGTGTAATTGCTGATGTCTGGTCCTCCGGTGTAATCGTCACCCAGGACGATTGGTCACGTGGTGCCATTACTTCACAAAGCTACAGCAGGATGTCATCTGACATGAGGGCCAATCAGTTGCCTAGTACGCAATAGGATACATGTCTCATCGTATAGAAAAGGGAGCAATGTAGACAGGATGCCCAGCTGAAGACTAAGGTGGTGAGATGAAAGGAACTAGGCCATTTTTTGAGACTTATACATTTGTTTAAAGGATTGGTTGATCATAACATTCTGGAGTTCTCTATAGGTTTACTGAGAGGGATGTGCTAAAATGAAGATGTTAGAATCTGTTATTCATAGTTTTTCTTATTCCCACAAACGGTAGCATAAACCTTCCTCCCTTAACGTATCAGATCCCTGACTTGCTATGGTGTACCATAACCTAAAATAATTCCTGTGAAAAGGGTACGCAATCTCTTGGCTGCCAAAGAGATCTTTCTATCTAAGTCCTCATATAGGTGCTAGAGTTGTGTACAGAGTACCAGCAAATGAGGCACAGGATTGAAAGAAGTCTGCTAGGTTGAAATCTAAATTGAGAATATATTTTTAGTGAGCTTTGGATTTTCACAATATTAGACACGCCATAGTACTAATAATTGACTCTTTATAGAAATCATTTTTTGGTAGTGTTGCATTTGGTTTGGAAGTATTCAAGTTCTAAAAATTGACTGACAGTGGACTTTTCCATCTGCAGAATATACTGAATGACCAGCAGAGGCAGTATTGCAGAGGAATATTTCTCCGCTTGCTGAGAAAAGAAAAAAAAAGAAAGCTCATTCCTCAGCCTTTTCCATGCCTCGATCAATAGATATGGTAAGTCAAACTCTCATTTAATCATTTTGCCATTAATTAAAAGTTCATAGTATCTGATGGCTCTCAGTGCCTTTTAGTGGGGTCTTCCACATAAATATAATCTTCTAAAACGGTAGCAATATGAATGACGCTATGGCCATCATGATAGTTTCTCAAAGACTTTGATTGTCTATGTGGCTGACAAAATCTTCTTTAGGTAGTTTTGCAGGCAATATGTCCTCCGGGGTACTTACCATCTTTTAGGCTGGAATGAGGTGTCTTAGGTTAGAGCAATTGACTTACTTTCTGATGGAGGGAAGCTATTTAACCGTTTTCCCTGCTCTCTGTGAGTGGGACTCTGATACTCAAGATGGACCGCTATTTAGAAACTGTGTTCTAACTCTATCCCTCTTTAAATAGGATCCCAATGCTTTCAATGGTGCAGAGTACTTTCCCATTACACATCCTACTTGCTGTGCTGTCATATTCCCAGATACTTAACTAGTGTGTAATTGCTGATGTCTGGTCCTCCGGTGTAATCGTCACCCAGGGCGATTGGTCAAGTGGTGCCATTACATCCCAAAACTACAGCAGGATGTCATCTGACATGAGGGCCAATCAGTTGCTTCTTCTAACTCTAGCCCTCTTTAAATAGGAGCCCAATGCTTTCAATGGTGCAGTGTACTTTCCCATTGCACCTCCTACTTGCTGTGCAGTCATATTCACAGATAGTTACCTAGTGTGTAATTGCTGATGTCTGGTCCTACGGTGTAATCGTCACCCAGGACGATTGGTCACGTGGTGCCATTACTTCACAAAGCTACAGCAGGATGTCATCTGACATGAGGGCCAATTAGTTGCCTAGTACGCAATAGGATACATGTCTCATCGTATAGAAAAGGGAGCAATGTAGACAGGATGCCTAGCTGAAGACTAAGGTGGTGAGATGAAAGGAACTAGGCCATTATTTGAGACTTATACATTTGTTTGAAGGATTGGTTGATCATAACATTCTGGAGTTCTCTATAGGTTTACTGAGAGGGATGTGCTAAAATGAAGATGGTAGAATCTGTTATTCATAGTTTTTCTTATTCCCACAAACGGTAGCATAAACCTTCCTCCCTTAACGTATCAGATCCCTGACTTGCTATGGTTTACCATAACCTAACATAATTCCTGTGAGAAGGGTACGTTATCTCTTGGCTACCAAAGAGATCTTTCTATCTAAGTCCTCATATAGGAGCTAGAGTTGTGTAGAGAGTACCAGCAAATGAGGCACAGGATTGAAAGAAGTCTTCTAGGTTGAAATCTAAATTGAGAATATAATTTTTAGTGAGCTTTGGATTTTCACAATATTAGACACGCCATAGTACTAATAATTGACTCTTTATAGAAATCATTTTTTGGTAGTGTTGCATTTGGTTTGGAAGTATTCAAGTTCTAAAAATTGACTGACAGTGGACTTTTCCATCTGCAGAATATACTGAATGACCAGCAGAGGCAGTATTGCAGAGGAATATTTCTCCACTTGCTGAGAAAAGAAAAAAAAAGAAAGCTCATTCCTCAGCCTTTTCCATGCCTCGATCAATAGATATGGTAAGTCAAACTCTAATTTAATCATTTTGCCATTAATTAAAAGTTCATAGTATCTGATGGCTCTCAGTGCCTTTTAGTGGGGTCTTCCGCATAAATATAATCTTCTAAGACGGTAGCAATATGAATGACGCTATGGCCATCATGATAGTTTCTCAAAGACTTTGACTGTCTATGTGGCTGACAAAATCTTCTTTAGGTAGTTTTGCAGGCAATATGTCCTCCGGGGTACTTACCATCTTTTAGGCTGGAATGAGGTGTCTTAGGTTAGAGCAATTGACTTACTTTCTGATGGAGGGAAGCTATTTAACCGTTTTCCCTGCTCTCTATAAGTTGTACTCTGATACTCAAGATGGACCGCTATTTAGAAACTGTGTTCTAACTCTATCCCTCTTTAAATAGGATCCCAATGCTTTCAATGGTGCAGAGTATTTTCCCATTACACATCCTACTTGCTGTGCAGTCATATTCCCAGATACTTAACTAGTGTGTAATTGCTGATGTCTGGTCCTCCGGTGTAATCGTCACCCAGGGCGATTGGCCAAGTGGTGCCATTACATCCCAAAACTACAGCAGGATGTCATCTGACATGAGGGCCAATCAGTTGCTTCTTCTAACTCTAGCCCTCTTTAAATAGGAGCCCAATGCTTTCAATGGTGCAGTGTACTTTCCCATTGCACCTCCTACTTGCTGTGCTGTCATATTCACAGACAGTTACCTAGTGTGTAATTGCTGATGTCTGGTCCTCTGGTGTAATCGTCACCCAGGACGATTGGTCACGTGGTGCCATTACTTCACAAAGCTACAGCAGGATGTCATCTGACATGAGGGCCAATCAGTTGCCTAGTACACAATAGGATACATGTCTCATCGTATAGAAAAGGGAGCAATGTAGACAGGATGCCCAGCTGAAGACTAAGGTGGTGAGATGAAAGGAACTAGGCCATTTTTTGAGACTTATACATTTGTTTAAAGGATTGGTTGATCATAACATTCTGGAGTTCTCTATAGGTTTACTGAGAGGGATGTGCTAAAATGAAGATGTTAGAATCTGTTATTCATAGTTTTTCTTATTCCCACAAACGGTAGCATAAACCTTCCTCCCTTAACGTATCAGATCCCTGACTTGCTATGGTGTACCATAACCTAAAATAATTCCTGTGAAAAGGGTACGCAATCTCTTGGCTGCCAAAGAGATCTTTCTATCTAAGTCCTCATATAGGTGCTAGAGTTGTGTAGAGAGTACCAGCAAATGAGGCACAGGATTGAAAGAAGTCTGCTAGGTTGAAATCTAAATTGAGAATATAATTTTTAGTGAGCTTTGGATTTTCACAATATTAGACACGCCATAGTACTAATAATTGACTCTTTATAGAAATCATTTTTTGGTAGTGTTGCATTTGGTTTGGAAGTATTAAAGTTCTAAAAATTGACTGACAGTGGACTTTTCCATCTGCAGAATATACTGAATGACCAGCAGAGGCAGTATTGCAGAGGAATATTTCTCCGCTTGCTGAGAAAAGAAAAAAAAAGAAAGCTCATTCCTCAGCCTTTTCCATGCCTCGATCAATAGATATGGTAAGTCAAACTCTCATTTAATCATTTTGCCATTAATTAAAAGTTCATAGTATCTGATGGCTCTCAGTGCCTTTTAGTAGGGTCTTCCGCATAAATATAATCTTCTAAGGCGGTAGCAATATGAATGACGCTATGGCCATCATGATAGTTTCTCAAAGACTTTGACTGTCTATGTGGCTGACAAAAACTTCTTTAGGTAGTTTTGCAGGCAATATGTCCTCCGGGGTACTTACCATCTTTTAGGCTGGAATGAGGTGTCTTAGGTTAGAGCAATTGACTTACTTTCTGATGGAGGGAAGCTATTTAACCATTTTCCCTGCTCTCTGTGAGTGGGACTCTGATACTCAAGATGGACCGCTATTTAGAAACTGTGTTCTAACTCTATCCCTCTTTAAATAGGATCCCAATGCTTTCAATGGTGCAGAGTACTTTCCCATTACACATCCTACTTGCTGTGCAGTCATATTCCCAGATACTTAACTAGTGTGTAATTGCTGATGTCTGGTCCTCCGGTGTAATCGTCACCCAGGGCGATTGGCCAAGTGGTGCCATTACATCCCAAAACTACAGCAGGATGTCATCTGACATGAGGGCCAATCAGTTGCTTCTTCTAACTCTAGCCCTCTTTAAATAGGAGCCCAATGCTTTCAATGGTGCAGTGTACTTTCCCATTGCACCTCCTACTTGCTGTGCTGTCATATTCACAGACAGTTACCTAGTGTGTAATTGCTGATGTCTGGTCCTCCGGTGTAATCGTCACCCAGGACGATTGGTCACGTGGTGCCATTACTTCACAAAGCTACAGCAGGATGTCATCTGACATGAGGGCCAATCAGTTGCCTAGTACGCAATAGGATACATGTCTCATCGTATAGAAAAGGGAGCAATGTAGACAGGATGCCCAGCTGAAGACTAAGGTGGTGAGATGAAAGGAACTAGGTCATTTTTTGAGACTTATACATTTGTTTAAAGGATTGGTTGATCATAACATTCTGGAGTTCTCTATAGGTTTACTGAGAGGGATGTGCTAAAATGAAGATGTTAGAATCTGTTATTCATAGTTTTTCTTATTCCCACAAACGGTAGCATAAACCTTCCTCCCTTAACGTATCAGATCCCTGACTTGCTATGGTGTACCATAACCTAAAATAATTCCTGTGAAAAGGGTACGCAATCTCTTGGCTGCCAAAGAGATCTTTCTATCTAAGTCCTCATATAGGTGCTAGAGTTGTGTACAGAGTACCAGCAAATGAGGCACAGGATTGAAAGAAGTCTGCTAGGTTGAAATCTAAATTGAGAATATAATTTTTAGTGAGCTTTGGATTTTCACAATATTAGACACGCCATAGTACTAATAATTGACTCTTTATAGAAATCATTTTTTGGTAGTGTTGCATTTGGTTTGGAAGTATTCAAGTTCTAAAAATTGACTGACAGTGGACTTTTCCATCTGCAGAATATACTGAATGACCAGCAGAGGCAGTATTGCAGAGAAATATTTCTCCGCTTGCTGAGAAAAGAAAAAAAAAAGAAAGCTCATTCCTCAGCCTTTTCCATGCCTCGATCAATAGATATGGTAAGTCAAACTCTAATTTAATCATTTTGCCATGAATTAAAAGTTCATAGTATCTGATGGCTCTCAGTGCCTTTTAGTGGGGTCTTCCGCATAAATATAATCTTCTAAGACGGTAGCAATATGAATGACGCTATGGCCATCATGATAGTTTCTCAAAGACTTTGACTGTCTATGTGGCTGACAAAATCTTCTTTAGGTAGTTTTGCAGGCAATATGTCCTCCGGGGTACTTACCATCTTTTAGGCTGGAATGAGGTGTCTTAGGTTAGAGCAATTGACTTACTTTCTGATGGAGGGAAGCTATTTAACCGTTTTCCCTGCTCTCTGTAAGTTGTACTCTGATACTCAAGATGGACCGCTATTTAGAAACTGTGTTCTAACTCTATCCCTCTTTAAATAGGATCCCAATGCTTTCAATGGTGCAGAGTATTTTCCCATTACACATCCTACTTGCTGTGCAGTCATATTCCCAGATACTTAACTAGTGTGTAATTGCTGATGTCTGGTCCTCCGGTGTAATCGTCACCCAGGGCGATTGGCCAAGTGGTGCCATTACATCCCAAAACTACAGCAGGATGTCATCTGACATGAGGGCCAATCAGTTGCTTCTTCTAACTCTAGCCCTCTTTAAATAGGAGCCCAATGCTTTCAATGGTGCAGTGTACTTTCCCATTGCACCTCCTACTTGCTGTGCTGTCATATTCACAGACAGTTACCTAGTGTGTAATTGCTGATGTCTGGTCCTCCGGTGTAATCGTCACCCAGGACGATTGGTCACGTGGTGCCATTACTTCACAAAGCTACAGCAGGATGTCATCTGACATGAGGGCCAATTAGTTGCCTAGTACGCAATAGGATACATGTCTCATCGTATAGAAAAGGGAGCAATGTAGACAGGATGCCCAGCTGAAGACTAAGGTGGTGAGATGAAAGGAACTAGGCCATTTTTTGAGACTTATACATTTGTTTAAAGGATTGGTTGATCATACCATTCTGGAGTTCTCTATAGGTTTACTGAGAGGGATGTGCTAAAATGAAGATGTTAGAATCTGTTATTCATAGTTTTTCTCATTCCCACAAACGGTAGCATAAACCTTCCTCCCTTAACGTATCAGATCCCTGACTTGCTATGGTGTACCATAACCTAAAATAATTC
Organism: Lissotriton vulgaris; assembly: GCF_964263255.1. Classification (NCBI taxonomy): domain Eukaryota; kingdom Metazoa; phylum Chordata; class Amphibia; order Caudata; family Salamandridae; genus Lissotriton; species Lissotriton vulgaris. Next base: position 936,100,051 of record NC_141693.1, on the reverse strand, counting down.
CTGTGAAAAGGGTACGCAATCTCTTGGCTGCCAAAGAGATCTTTCTATCTAAGTCCTCATATAGGTGCTAGAGTTGTGTACAGAGTACCAGCAAATAAGGCACAGGATTGAAAGAAGTCTGCTAGGTTGAAATCTAAATTGAGAATATAATTTTTAGTGAGCTTTGGATTTTCACAATATTAGACACGCCATAGTACTAATAATTGACTCTTTATAGAAATCATTTTTTGGTAGTGTTGCATTCGGTTTGGAAGTATTCAAGTTCTAAAAATTGACTGACAGTGGACTTTTCCATCTGCAGAATATACTGAATGACCAGCAGAGGCAGTATTGCAGAGGAATATTTCTCCGCTTGCTGAGAAAAGAAAAAAAAAGAAAGCTCATTCCTCAGCCTTTTCCATGCCTCGATCAATAGATATGGTAAGTCAAACTCTCATTTAATCATTTTGCCATTAATTAAAAGTTCATAGTATCTGATGGCTCTCAGTGCCTTTTAGTAGGGTCTTCCGCATAAATATAATCTCCTAAGGCGGTAGCAATATGAATGACGCTATGGCCATCATGATAGTTTCTCAAAGACTTTGACTGTCTATGTGGCTGACAAAATCTTCTTTAGGTAGTTTTGCAGGCAATATGTCCTCCGGGGTACTTACCATCTTTTAGGCTGGAATGAGGTGTCTTAGGTTAGAGCAATTGACTTACTTTCTGATGGAGGGAAGCTATTTAACCGTTTTCCCTGCTCTCTGTGAGTGGGACTCTGATACTCAAGATGGACCGCTATTTAGAAACTGTGTTCTAACTCTATCCCTCTTTAAATAGGATCCCAATGCTTTCAATGGTGCAGAGTACTTTCCCATTACACATCCTACTTGCTGTGCAGTCATATTCCCAGATACTTAACTAGTGTGTAATTGCTGATGTCTGGTCCTCCGGTGTAATCGTCACCCAGGGCGATTGGCCAAGTGGTGCCATTACATCCCAAAACTACAGCAGGATGTCATCTGACATGAGGGCCAATCAGTTGCTTCTTCTAACTCTAGCCCTCTTTAAATAGGAGCCCAATGCTTTCAATGGTGCAGTGTACTTTCCCATTGCACCTCCTACTTGCTGTGCTGTCATATTCACAGACAGTTACCTAGTGTGTAATTGCTGATGTCTGGTCCTCCGGTGTAATCGTCACCCAGGACGATTGGTCACGTGGTGCCATTACTTCACAAAGCTACAGCAGGATGTCATCTGACATGAGGGCCAATCAGTTGCCTAGTACGCAATAGGATACATGTCTCATCGTATAGAAAAGGGAGCAATGTAGACAGGATGCCCAGCTGAAGACTAAGGTGGTGAGATGAAAGGAACTAGGCCATTTTTTGAGACTTATACATTTGTTTAAAGGATTGGTTGATCATAACATTCTGGAGTTCTCTATAGGTTTACTGAGAGGGATGTGCTAAAATGAAGATGTTAGAATCTGTTATTCATAGTTTTTCTTATTCCCACAAACGGTAGCATAAACCTTCCTCCCTTAACGTATCAGATCCCTGACTTGCTATGGTGTACCATAACCTAAAATAATTCCTGTGAAAAGGGTACGCAATCTCTTGGCTGCCAAAGAGATCTTTCTATCTAAGTCCTCATATAGGTGCTAGAGTTGTGTACAGAGTACCAGCAAATGAGGCACAGGATTGAAAGAAGTCTGCTAGGTTGAAATCTAAATTGAGAATATAATTTTTAGTGAGCTTTGGATTTTCACAATATTAGACACGCCATAGTACTAATAATTGACTCTTTATAGAAATCATTTTTTGGTAGTGTTGCATTTGGTTTGGAAGTATTCAAGTTCTAAAAATTGACTGACAGTGGACTTTTCCATCTGCAGAATATACTGAATGACCAGCAGAGGCAGTATTGCAGAGGAATATTTCTCCGCTTGCTGAGAAAAGAAAAAAAAAGAAAGCTCATTCCTCAGCCTTTTCCATGCCTTGATCAATAGATATGGTAAGTCAAACTCTCATTTAATCATTTTGCCATTAATTAAAAGTTCATAGTATCTGATGGCTCTCAGTGCCTTTTAGTGGGGTCTTCCGCATAAATATAATCTTCTAAGGCGGTAGCAATATGAATGACGCTATGGCCATCATGATAGTTTCTCAAAGACTTTGACTGTCTATGTGGCTGACAAAATCTTCTTTAGGTAGTTTTGCAGGCAATATGTCCTCCGGGGTACTTACCATCTTTTAGGCTGGAATGAGGTGTCTTAGGTTAGAGCAATTGACTTACTTTCTGATGGAGGGAAGCTATTTAACCGTTTTCCCTGCTCTCTGTTAGTGGGACTCTGATACTCAAGATGGACCGCTATTTAGAAACTGTGTTCTAACTCTATCCCTCTTTAAATAGGATCCCAATGCTTTCAATGGTGCAGAGTATTTTCCCATTACACATCCTACTTGCTGTGCAGTCATATTCCCAGATACTTAACTAGTGTGTAATTGCTGATGTCTGGTCCTCCGGTGTAATCGTCACCCAGGGCGATTGGCCAAGTGGTGCCATTACATCCCAAAACTACAGCAGGATGTCATCTGACATGAGGGCCAATCAGTTGCTTCTTCTAACTCTAGCCCTCTTTAAATAGGAGCCCAATGCTTTCAATGGTGCAGTGTACTTTCCCATTGCACCTCCTACTTGCTGTGCTGTCATATTCACAGACAGTTACCTAGTGTGTAATTGCTGATGTCTGGTCCTCCGGTGTAATCGTCACCCAGGACGATTGGTCACGTGGTGCCATTACTTCACAAAGCTGCAGCAGGATGTCATCTGACATGAGGGCCAATTAGTTGCCTAGTACGCAATAGGATACATGTCTCATGGTATAGAAAAGGGAGCAATGTAGACAGGATGCCTAGCTGAAGACTAAGGTGGTGAGATGAAAGGAACTAGGCCATTATTTGAGACTTATACATTTGTTTGAAGGATTGGTTGATCATAACATTCTGGAGTTCTCTATATGTTTACTGAGAGGGATGTGCTAAAATGAAGATGTTAGAATCTTTTATTCATAGTTTTTTCTTATTCCCACAAACGGTAGCTTAAACCTTCCTCCCTTAACGTATCAGATCCCTGACTTGCTATGGTGTACCATAACCTAAAATAATTCCTGTGAAAAGGGTACGCAATCTCTTGGCTGCCAAAGAGATCTTTCTATCTAAGTCCTCATATAGGTGCTAGAGTTGTGTACAGAGTACCAGCAAATGAGGCACAGGATTGAAAGAAGTCTGCTAGGTTGAAATCTAAATTGAGAATATAATTTTTAGTGAGCTTTGGATTTTCACAATATTAGACACGCCATAGTACTAATAATTGACTCTTTATAGAAATCATTTTTTGGTAGTGTTGCATTTGGTTTGGAAGTATTCAAGTTCTAAAAATTGACTGACAGTGGACTTTTCCATCTGCAGAATATACTGAATGACCAGCAGAGGCAGTATTGCAGAGGAATATTTCTCCGCTTGCTGAGAAAAGAAAAAAAAAGAAAGCTCATTCCTCAGCCTTTTCCATGCCTCGATCAATAGATATGGTAAGTCAAACTCTCATTTAATCATTTTGCCATTAATTAAAAGTTCATAGTATCTGATGGCTCTCAGTGCCTTTTAGTGGGGTCTTCCGCATAAATATAATCTTCTAAGGCGGTAGCAATATGAATGACGCTATGGCCATCATGATAGTTTCTCAAAGACTTTGACTGTCTATGTGGCTCACGAAATCTTCTTTAGGTAGTTTTGCAGGCAATATGTCCTCCGGGGTACTTACCATCTTTTAGGCTGGAATGAGGTGTCTTAGGTTAGAGCAATTGACTTACTTTCTGATGCAGGGAAGCTATTTAACCGTTTTCCCTGCTCTCTGTGAGTGGGACTCTGATACTCAAGATGGCCCGCTATTTAGAAATGTGTTCTAACTCTATCCCTCTTTAAATAGGATCCCAATGCTTTCAATGGTGCAGAGTACTTTCCCATTACACATCCTACTTGCTGTGCAGTCATATTCCCAGATACTTAACTAGTGTGTAATTGCTGATGTCTGGTCCTCCGGTGTAATCGTCACCCAGGGCGATTGGTCAAGTGGTGCCATTACATCCCAAAACTACAGCAGGATGTCATCTGACATGAGGGCCAATCAGTTGCTTCTTCTAACTCTAGCCCTCTTTAAATAGGAGCCCAATGCTTTCAATGGTGCAGTGTACTTTCCCATTGCACCTCCTACTTGCTGTGCAGTCATATTCACAGATAGTTACCTAGTGTGTAATTGCTGATGTCTGGTCCTACGGTGTAATCGTCACCCAGGACGATTGGTCACGTGGTGCCATTACTTCACAAAGCTACAGCAGGATGTCATCTGACATGAGGGCCAATTAGTTGCCTAGTACGCAATAGGATACATGTCTCATCGTATAGAAAAGGGAGCAATGTAGACAGGATGCCTAGCTGAAGACTAAGGTGGTGAGATGAAAGGAACTAGGCCATTATTTGAGACTTATACATTTGTTTGAAGGATTGGTTGATCATAACATTCTGGAGTTCTCTATAGGTTTACTGAGAGGGATGTGCTAAAATGAAGATGGTAGAATCTGTTATTCATAGTTTTTCTTATTCCCACAAACGGTAGCATAAACCTTCCTCCCTTAACGTATCAAATCCCTGACTTGCTATGGTTTACCATAACCTAAAATAATTCCTGTGAGAAGGGTACGTTATCTCTTGGCTACCAAAGAGATCTTTCTATCTAAGTCCTCATATAGGAGCTAGAGTTGTGTAGAGAGTACCAGCAAATGAGGCACAGGATTGAAAGAAGTCTTCTAGGTTGAAATCTAAATTGAGAATATAATTTTTAGTGAGCTTTGGATTTTCACAATATTAGACACGCCATAGTACTAATAATTGACTCTTTATAGAAATCATTTTTTGGTAGTGTTGCATTCGGTTTGGAAGTATTAAAGTTCTAAAAATTGACTGACAGTGGACTTTTCCATCTGCAGAATATACTGAATGACCAGCAGAGGCAGTATTGCAGAGGAATATTTCTCCGCTTGCTGAGAAAAGAAAAAAAAAGAAAGCTCATTCCTCAGCCTTTTCCATGCCTCGATCAATAGATATGGTAAGTCAAACTCTCATTTAATCATTTTGCCATTAATTAAAAGTTCATAGTATCTGATGGCTCTCAGTGCCTTTTAGTAGGGTCTTCCGCATAAATATAATCTCCTAAGGCGGTAGCAATATGAATGACGCTATGGCCATCATGATAGTTTCTCAAAGACTTTGACTGTCTATGTGGCTGACAAAATCTTCTTTAGGTAGTTTTGCAGGCAATATGTCCTCCGGGGTACTTACCATCTTTTAGGCTGGAATGAGGTGTCTTAGGTTAGAGCAATTGACTTACTTTCTGATGGAGGGAAGCTATTTAACCGTTTTCCCTGCTCTCTGTGAGTGGGACTCTGATACTCAAGATGGACCGCTATTTAGAAACTGTGTTCTAACTCTATCCCTCTTTAAATAGGATCCCAATGCTTTCAATGGTGCAGAGTACTTTCCCATTACACATCCTACTTGCTGTGCAGTCATATTCCCAGATACTTAACTAGTGTGTAATTGCTGATGTCTGGTCCTCCGGTGTAATCGTCACCCAGGGCGATTGGCCAAGTGGTGCCATTACATCCCAAAACTACAGCAGGATGTCATCTGACATGAGGGCCAATCAGTTGCTTCTTCTAACTCTAGCCCTCTTTAAATAGGAGCCCAATGCTTTCAATGGTGCAGTGTACTTTCCCATTGCACCTCCTACTTGCTGTGCTGTCATATTCACAGACAGTTACCTAGTGTGTAATTGCTGATGTCTGGTCCTCCGGTGTAATCGTCACCCAGGACGATTGGTCACGTGGTGCCATTACTTCACAAAGCTACAGCAGGATGTCATCTGACATGAGGGCCAATCAGTTGCCTAGTACGCAATAGGATACATGTCTCATCGTATAGAAAAGGGAGCAATGTAGACAGGATGCCCAGCTGAAGACTAAGGTGGTGAGATGAAAGGAACTAGGCCATTTTTTGAGACTTATACATTTGTTTAAAGGATTGGTTGATCATAACATTCTGGAGTTCTCTATAGGTTTACTGAGAGGGATGTGCTAAAATGAAGATGTTAGAATCTGTTATTCATAGTTTTTCTTATTCCCACAAACGGTAGCATAAACCTTCCTCCCTTAACGTATCAGATCCCTGACTTGCTATGGTGTACCATAACCTAAAATAATTCCTGTGAAAAGGGTACGCAATCTCTTGGCTGCCAAAGAGATCTTTCTATCTAAGTCCTCATATAGGTGCTAGAGTTGTGTACAGAGTACCAGCAAATGAGGCACAGGATTGAAAGAAGTCTGCTAGGTTGAAATCTAAATTGAGAATATAATTTTTAGTGAGCTTTGGATTTTCACAATATTAGACACGCCATAGTACTAATAATTGACTCTTTATAGAAATCATTTTTTGGTAGTGTTGCATTTGGTTTGGAAGTATTCAAGTTCTAAAAATTGACTGACAGTGGACTTTTCCATCTGCAGAATATACTGAATGACCAGCAGAGGCAGTATTGCAGAGGAATATTTCTCCGCTTGCTGAGAAAAGAAAAAAAAAGAAAGCTCATTCCTCAGCCTTTTCCATGCCTTGATCAATAGATATGGTAAGTCAAACTCTCATTTAATCATTTTGCCATTAATTAAAAGTTCATAGTATCTGATGGCTCTCAGTGCCTTTTAGTGGGGTCTTCCGCATAAATATAATCTTCTAAGGCGGTAGCAATATGAATGACGCTATGGCCATCATGATAGTTTCTCAAAGACTTTGACTGTCTATGTGGCTGACAAAATCTTCTTTAGGTAGTTTTGCAGGCAATATGTCCTCCGGGGTACTTACCATCTTTTAGGCTGGAATGAGGTGTCTTAGGTTAGAGCAATTGACTTACTTTCTGATGGAGGGAAGCTATTTAACCGTTTTCCCTGCTCTCTGTTAGTGGGACTCTGATACTCAAGATGGACCGCTATTTAGAAACTGTGTTCTAACTCTATCCCTCTTTAAATAGGATCCCAATGCTTTCAATGGTGCAGAGTATTTTCCCATTACACATCCTACTTGCTGTGCAGTCATATTCCCAGATACTTAACTAGTGTGTAATTGCTGATGTCTGGTCCTCCGGTGTAATCGTCACCCAGGGCGATTGGCCAAGTGGTGCCATTATATCCCAAAACTACAGCAGGATGTCATCTGACATGAGGGCCAATCAGTTGCTTCTTCTAACGCTAGCCCTCTTTAAATAGGAGCCCAATGCTTTCAATGGTGCAGTGTACTTTCCCATTGCACCTCCTACTTGCTGTGCTGTCATATTCACAGACAGTTACCTAGTGTGTAATTGCTGATGTCTGGTCCTCCGGTGTAATCGTCACCCAGGACGATTGGTCACGTGGTGCCATTACTTCACAAAGCTACAGCAGGATGTCATCTGACATGAGGGCCAATTAGTTGCCTAGTACGCAATAGGATACATGTCTCATGGTATAGAAAAGGGAGCAATGTAGACAGGATGCCTAGCTGAAGACTAAGGTGGTGAGATGAAAGGAACTAGGCCATTATTTGAGACTTATACATTTGTTTGAAGGATTGGTTGATCATAACATTCTGGAGTTCTCTATATGTTTACTGAGAGGGATGTGCTAAAATGAAGATGTTAGAATCTTTTATTCATAGTTTTTTCTTATTCCCACAAACGGTAGCTTAAACCTTCCTCCCTTAACGTATCAGATCCCTGACTTGCTATGGTGTACCATAACCTAAAATAATTCCTGTGAAAAGGGTACGCAATCTCTTGGCTGCCAAAGAGATCTTTCTATCTAAGTCCTCATATAGGTGCTAGAGTTGTGTACAGAGCACCAGCAAATGAGGCACAGGATTGAAAGAAGTCTGCTAGGTTGAAATCTAAATTGAGAATATAATTTTTAGTGAGCTTTGGATTTTCACAATATTAGACACGCCATAGTACTAATAATTGACTCTTTATAGAAATCATTTTTTGGTAGTGTTGCATTTGGTTTGGAAGTATTCAAGTTCTAAAAATTGACTGACAGTGGACTTTTCCATCTGCAGAATATACTGAATGACCAGCAGAGGCAGTATTGCAGAGGAATATTTCTCCGCTTGCTGAGAAAAGAAAAAAAAAGAAAGCTCATTCCTCAGCCTTTTCCATGCCTCGATCAATAGATATGGTAAGTCAAACTCTCATTTAATCATTTTGCCATTAATTAAAAGTTCATAGTATCTGATGGCTCTCAGTGCCTTTTAGTGGGGTCTTCCGCATAAATATAATCTTCTAAGGCGGTAGCAATATGAATGACGCTATGGCCATCATGATAGTTTCTCAAAGACTTTGACTGTCTATGTGGCTCACGAAATCTTCTTTAGGTAGTTTTGCAGGCAATATGTCCTCCGGGGTACTTACCATCTTTTAGGCTGGAATGAGGTGTCTTAGGTTAGAGCAATTGACTTACTTTCTGATGGAGGGAAGCTATTTAACCGTTTTCCCTGCTCTCTGTGAGTGGGACTCTGATACTCAAGATGGCCCGCTATTTAGAAATGTGTTCTAACTCTATCCCTCTTTAAATAGGATCCCAATGCTTTCAATGGTGCAGAGTACTTTCCCATTACACATCCTACTTGCTGTGCAGTCATATTCCCAGATACTTAACTAGTGTGTAATTGCTGATGTCTGGTCCTCCGGTGTAATCGTCACCCAGGGCGATTGGTCAAGTGGTGCCATTACATCCCAAAACTACAGCAGGATGTCATCTGACATGAGGGCCAATCAGTTGCTTCTTCTAACTCTAGCCCTCTTTAAATAGGAGCCCAATGCTTTCAATGGTGCAGTGTACTTTCCCATTGCACCTCCTACTTGCTGTGCAGTCATATTCACAGATAGTTACCTAGTGTGTAATTGCTGATGTCTGGTCCTACGGTGTAATCGTCACCCAGGACGATTGGTCACGTGGTGCCATTCCTTCACAAAGCTACAGCAGGATGTCATCTGACATGAGGGCCAATTAGTTGCCTAGTACGCAATAGGATACATGTCTCATCGTATAGAAAAGGGAGCAATGTAGACAGGATGCCTAGCTGAAGACTAAGGTGGTGAGATGAAAGGAACTAGGCCATTATTTGAGACTTATACATTTGTTTGAAGGATTGGTTGATCATAACATTCTGGAGTTCTCTATAGGTTTACTGAGAGGGATGTGCTAAAATGAAGATGGTAGAATCTGTTATTCATAGTTTTTCTTATTCCCACAAACGGTAGCATAAACCTTCCTCCCTTAACGTATCAAATCCCTGACTTGCTATGGTTTACCATAACCTAAAATAATTCCTGTGAGAAGGGTACGTTATCTCTTGGCTACCAAAGAGATCTTTCTATCTAAGTCCTCATATAGGAGCTAGAGTTGTGTAGAGAGTACCAGCAAATGAGGCACAGGATTGAAAGAAGTCTTCTAGGTTGAAATCTAAATTGAGAATATAATTTTTAGTGAGCTTTGGATTTTCACAATATTAGACACGCCATAGTACTAATAATTGACTCTTTATAGAAATCATTTTTTGGTAGTGTTGCATTTGGTTTGGAAGTATTCAAGTTCTAAAAATTGACTGACAGTGGACTTTTCCATCTGCAGAATATACTGAATGACCAGCAGAGGCAGTATTGCAGAGGAATATTTCTCCGCTTGCTGAGAAAAGAAAAAAAAAGAAAGCTCATTCCTCAGCCTTTTCCATGCCTCGATCAATAGATATGGTAAGTCAAACTCTCATTTAATCATTTTGCCATTAATTAAAAGTTCATAGTATCTGATGGCTCTCAGTGCCTTTTAGTGGGGTCTTCCGCATAAATATAATCTTCTAAGGCGGTAGCAATATGAATGACGCTATGGCCATCATGATAGTTTCTCAAAGACTTTGACTGTCTATGTGGCTCACGAAATCTTCTTTAGGTAGTTTTGCAGGCAATATGTCCTCCGGGGTACTTACCATCTTTTAGGCTGGAATGAGGTGTCTTAGGTTAGAGCAATTGACTTACTTTCTGATGGAGGGAAGCTATTTAACCGTTTTCCCTGCTCTCTGTGAGTGGGACTCTGATACTCAAGATGGCCCGCTATTTAGAAATGTGTTCTAACTCTATCCCTCTTTAAATAGGATCCCAATGCTTTCAATGGTGCAGAGTACTTTCCCATTACACATCCTACTTGCTGTGCAGTCATATTCCCAGATACTTAACTAGTGTGTAATTGCTGATGTCTGGTCCTCCGGTGTAATCGTCACCCAGGGCGATTGGTCAAGTGGTGCCATTACATCCCAAAACTACAGCAGGATGTCATCTGACATGAGGGCCAATCAGTTGCTTCTTCTAACTCTAGCCCTCTTTAAATAGGAGCCCAATGCTTTCAATGGTGCAGTGTACTTTCCCATTGCACCTCCTACTTGCTGTGCAGTCATATTCACAGATAGTTACCTAGTGTGTAATTGCTGATGTCTGGTCCTACGGTGTAATCGTCACCCAGGACGATTGGTCACGTGGTGCCATTCCTTCACAAAGCTACAGCAGGATGTCATCTGACATGAGGGCCAATTAGTTGCCTAGTACGCAATAGGATACATGTCTCATCGTATAGAAAAGGGAGCAATGTAGACAGGATGCCTAGCTGAAGACTAAGGTGGTGAGATGAAAGGAACTAGGCCATTATTTGAGACTTATACATTTGTTTGAAGGATTGGTTGATCATAACATTCTGGAGTTCTCTATAGGTTTACTGAGAGGGATGTGCTAAAATGAAGATGGTAGAATCTGTTATTCATAGTTTTTCTTATTCCCACAAACGGTAGCATAAACCTTCCTCCCTTAACGTATCAAATCCCTGACTTGCTATGGTTTACCATAACCTAAAATAATTCCTGTGAGAAGGGTACGTTATCTCTTGGCTACCAAAGAGATCTTTCTATCTAAGTCCTCATATAGGAGCTAGAGTTGTGTAGAGAGTACCAGCAAATGAGGCACAGGATTGAAAGAAGTCTTCTAGGTTGAAATCTAAATTGAGAATATAATTTTTAGTGAGCTTTGGATTTTCACAATATTAGACACGCCATAGTACTAATAATTGACTCTTTATAGAAATCATTTTTTGGTAGTGTTGCATTTGGTTTGGAAGTATTCAAGTTCTAAAAATTGACTAACAGTGGACTTTTCCATCTGCAGAATATACTGAATGACCAGCAGAGGCAGTATTGCAGAGAAATATTTCTCCGCTTGCTGAGAAAAGAAAAAAAAAAGAAAGCTCATTCCTCAGCCTTTTCCATGCCTCGATCAATAGATATGGTAAGTCAAACTCTAATTTAATCATTTTGCCATTAATTAAAAGTTCATAGTATCTGATGGCTCTCAGTGCCTTTTAGTGGGGTCTTCCGCATAAATATAATCTTCTAAGACGGTAGCAATATGAATGACGCTATGGCCATCATGATAGTTTCTCAAAGACTTTGACTGTCTATGTGGCTGACAAAATCTTCTTTAGGTAGTTTTGCAGGCAATATGTCCTCCGGGGTACTTACCATCTTTTAGGCTGGAATGAGGTGTCTTAGGTTAGAGCAATTGACTTACTTTCTGATGGAGGGAAGCTATTTAACCGTTTTCCCTGCTCTCTGTAAGTGGGACTCTGATACTCAAGATGGACCGCTATTTAGAAACTGTGTTCTAACTCTATCCCTCTTTAAATAGGATCCCAATGCTTTCAATGGTGCAGAGTATTTTCCCATTACACATCCTACTTGCTGTGCAGTCATATTCCCAGATACTTAACTAGTGTGTAATTGCTGATGTCTGGTCCTCCGGTGTAATCGTCACCCAGGGCGATTGGCCAAGTGGTGCCATTACATCCCAAAACTACAGCAGGATGTCATCTGACATGAGGGCCAATCAGTTGCTTCTTCTAACTCTAGCCCTCTTTAAATAGGAGCCCAATGCTTTCAATGGTGCAGTGTACTTTCCCATTGCACCTCCTACTTGCTGTGCTGTCATATTCACAGACAGTTACCTAGTGTGTAATTGCTGATGTCTGGTCCTTTGGTGTAATCGTCACCCAGGACGATTGGTCACGTGGTGCCATTACTTCACAAAGCTACAGCAGGATGTCATCTGACATGAGGGCCAATCAGTTGCCTAGTACGCAATAGGATACATGTCTCATTGTATAGAAAAGGGAGCAATGTAGACAGGATGCCCAGCTGAAGACTAAGGTGGTGAGATGAAAGGAACTAGGCCATTTTTTGAGACTTATACATTTGTTTAAAGGATTGGTTGATCATAACATTCTGGAGTTCTCTATAGGTTTACTGAGAGGGATGTGCTAAAATGAAGATGTTAGAATCTGTTATTCATAGTTTTTCTCATTCCCACAAACGGTAGCATAAACCTTCCTCCCTTAACGTATCAGATCCCTGACTTGCTATGGTGTACCATAACCTAAAATAATTCCTGTGAAAAGGGTACGCAATCTCTTGGCTGCCAAAGAGATCTTTCTATCTAAGTCCTCGTATAGGTGCTAAAGTTGTGTAGAGAGTACCAGCAAATGAGGCACAGGATTGAAAGAAGTCTGCTAGGTTGAAATCTAAATTGAGAATATAATTTTTAGTGAGCTTTGGATTTTCACAATATTAGACACGCCATAGTACTAATAATTGACTCTTTATAGAAATCATTTTTTGGTAGTGTTGCATTTGGTTTGGAAGTATTTAAGTTCTAAAAATTGACTGACAGTGGACTTTTCCATCTGCAGAATATACTGAATGACCAGCAGAGGCAGTATTGCAGAGGAATATTTCTCCGCTTGCTGAGAAAAGAAAAAAAAAGAAAGCTCATTCCTCAGCCTTTTCCATGCCTCGATCAATAGATATGGTAAGTCAAACTCTCATTTAATCATTTTGCCATTAATTAAAAGTTCATAGTATCTGATGGCTCTCAGTGCCTTTTAGTAGGGTCTTCCGCATAAATATAATCTTCTAAGGCGGTAGCAATATGAATGACGCTATGGCCATCATGATAGACAGTCAAAGTCTTTGAGAAACTATGTGGCTGACAAAATCTTCTTTAGGTAGTTTTGCAGGCAATATGTCCTCCGGGGTACTTACCATCTTTTAGGCTGGAATGAGGTGTCTTAGGTTAGAGCAATTGACTTACTTTCTGATGGAGGGAAGCTATTTAACCGTTTTCCCTGCTCTCTGTGAGTGGGACTCTGATACTCAAGATGGACCGCTATTTAGAAACTGTGTTCTAACTCTATCCCTCTTTAAATAGGATCCCAATGCTTTCAATGGTGCAGAGTACTTTCCCATTACACATCCTACTTGCTGTGCAGTCATATTCCCAGATACTTAACTAGTGTGTAATTGCTGATGTCTGGTCCTCCGGTGTAATCGTCACCCAGGGCGATTGGCCAAGTGGTGCCATTACATCCCAAAACTACAGCAGGATGTCATCTGACATGAGGGCCAATCAGTTGCTTCTTCTAACTCTATCCCTCTTTAAATAGGATCCCAATGCTTTCAATGGTGCAGTGTACTTTCCCATTGCACCTCCTACTTGCTGTGCTGTCATATTCACAGACAGTTACCTAGTGTGTAATTGCTGATGTCTGGTCCTCCGGTGTAATCGTCACCCAGGACGATTGGTCACGTGGTGCCATTACTTCACAAAGCTACAGCAGGATGTCATCTGACATGAGGGCCAATTAGTTGCCTAGTACGCAATAGGATACATGTCTCATCGTATAGAAAAGGGAGCAATGTAGACAGGATGCCTAGCTGAAGACTAAGGTGGTGAGATGAAAGGAACTAGGCCATTATTTGAGACTTATACATTTGTTTGAAGGATTGGTTGATCATAACATTCTGGAGTTCTCTATAGGTTTACTGAGAGGGATGTGCTAAAATGAAGATGGTAGAATCTGTTATTCATAGTTTTTCTTATTCCCACAAACGGTAGCATAAACCTTCCTCCCTTAACGTATCAGATCCCTGACTTGCTATGGTGTACCATAACCTAAAATAATTCCTGTGAAAAGGGTACGCAATCTCTTGGCTGCCAAAGAGATCTTTCTATCTAAGTCCTCATATAGGTGCTAGAGTTGTGTACAGAGTACCAGCAAATGAGGCACAGGATTGAAAGAAGTCTGCTAGGTTGAAATCTAAATTGAGAATATAATTTTTAGTGAGCTTTGGATTTTCACAATATTAGACACGCCATAGTACTAATAATTGACTCTTTATAGAAATAATTTTTTGGTAGTGTTGCATTTGGTTTGGAAGTATTCAAGTTCTAAAAATTGACTGACAGTGGACTTTTCCATCTGCAGAATATACTGAATGACCAGCAGAGGCAGTATTGCAGAGGAATATTTCTCCGCTTGCTGAGAAAAGAAAAAAAAAGAAAGCTCATTCCTCAGCCTTTTCCATGCCTCGATCAATAGATATGGTAAGTCAAACTCTCATTTAATCATTTTGCCATTAATTAAAAGTTCATAGTATCTGATGGCTCTCAGTGCCTTTTAGTGGGGTCTTCCGCATAAATATAATCTTCTAAGGCGGTAGCAATATGAATGACGCTATGGCCATCATGATAGTTTCTCAAAGACTTTGACTGTCTATGTGGCTGACAAAATCTTCTTTAGGTAGTTTTGCAGGCAATATGTCCTCCGGGGTACTTACCATCTTTTAGGCTGGAATGAGGTGTCTTAGGTTAGAGCAATTGACTTACTTTCTGATGGAGGGAAGCTATTTAACCGTTTTCCCTGCTCTCTGTGAGTGGGACTCAGATACTCAAGATGGACCGCTATTTAGAAACTGTGTTCTAACTCTATCCCTCTTTAAATAGGATCCCAATGCTTTCAATGGTGCAGAGTATTTTCCCATTACACATCCTACTTGCTGTGCAGTCATATTCCCAGATACTTAACTAGTGTGTAATTGCTGATGTCTGGTCCTCCGGTGTAATCGTCACCCAGGGCGATTGGCCAAGTGGTGCCATTACATCCCAAAACTACAGCAGGATGCCATCTGACATGAGGGCCAATCAGTTGCTTCTTCTAACTCTAGCCCTCTTTAAATAGGAGCCCAATGCTTTCAATGGTGCAGTGTACTTTCCCATTGCACCTCCTACTTGCTGTGCTGTCATATTCACAGACAGTTACCTAGTGTGTAATTGCTGATGTCTGGTCCTCCGGTGTAATCGTCACCCAGGACGATTGGTCACGTGGTGCCATTACTTCACAAAGCTACAGCAGGATGTCATCTGACATGAGGGCCAATTAGTTGCCTAGTACGCAATAGGATACATGTCTCATGGTATAGAAAAGGGAGCAATGTAGACAGGATGCCTAGCTGAAGACTAAGGTGGTGAGATGAAAGGAACTAGGCCATTATTTGAGACTTATACATTTGTTTGAAGGATTGGTTGATCATAACATTCTGGAGTTCTCTATAGGTTTACTGAGAGGGATGTGCTAAAATGAAGATAGTAGAATCTGTTATTCATAGTTTTTCTTATTCCCACAAACGGTAGCATAAACCTTCCTCCCTTAACATATCAGATCCCTGACTTGCTATGGTTTACCATAACCTAAAATAATTCCTGTGAGAAGGGTACGTTATCTCTTGGCTGCCAAAGAGATCTTTCTATCTAAGTCCTCATATAGGTGCTAGAGTTGTGTACAGAGTACCAGCAAATGAGGCACAGGATTGAAAGAAGTCTGCTAGGTTGAAATCTAAATTGAGAATATAATTTTTAGTGAGCTTTGGATTTTCACAATATTAGACACGCCATAGTACTAATAATTGACTCTTTATAGAAATCATTTTTTGGTAGTGTTGCATTTGGTTTGGAAGTATTCAAGTTCTAAAAATTGACTGACAGTGGACTTTTCCATCTGCAGAATATACTGAATGACCAGCAGAGGCAGTATTGCAGAGGAATATTTCTCCGCTTGCTGAGAAAAGAAAAAAAAAAAAAAGCTCATTCCTCAGCCTTTTCCATGCCTTGATCAGTAGATATGGTAAGTCAAACTCTCATTTAATCATTTTGCCATTAATTAAAAGTTCATAGTATCTGATGGCTCTCAGTGCCTTTTAGTGGGGTCTTCCGCATAAATATAATCTTCTAAGGCGGTAGCAATATGAATGACGCTATGGCCATCATGATAGTTTCTCAAAGACTTTGACTGTCTATGTGGCTGACAAAATCTTCTTTAGGTAGTTTTGCAGGCAATATGTCCTCCGGGGTACTTACCATCTTTTAGGCTGGAATGAGGTGTCTTAGGTTAGAGCAATTGACTTACTTTCTGATGGAGGGAAGCTATTTAACCGTTTTCCCTGCTCTCTGTTAGTGGGACTCTGATACTCAAGATGGACCGCTATTTAGAAACTGTGTTCTAACTCTATCCCTCTTTAAATAGGATCCCAATGCTTTCAATGGTGCAGAGTATTTTCCCATTACACATCCTACTTGCTGTGCAGTCATATTCCCAGATACTTAACTAGTGTGTAATTGCTGATGTCTGGTCCTCCGGTGTAATCGTCACCCAGGGCGATTGGCCAAGTGGTGCCATTACATCCCAAAACTACAGCAGGATGTCATCTGACATGAGGGCCAATCAGTTGCTTCTTCTAACTCTAGCCCTCTTTAAATAGGAGCCCAATGCTTTCAATGGTGCAGTGTACTTTCCCATTGCACCTCCTACTTGCTGTGCTGTCATATTCACAGACAGTTACCTAGTGTGTAATTGCTGATGTCTGGTCCTCCGGTGTAATCGTCACCCAGGACGATTGGTCACGTGGTGCCATTACTTCACAAAGCTACAGCAGGATGTCATCTGACATGAGGGCCAATTAGTTGCCTAGTACGCAATAGGATACATGTCTCATGGTATAGAAAAGGGAGCAATGTAGACAGGATGCCTAGCTGAAGACTAAGGTGGTGAGATGAAAGGAACTAGGCCATTATTTGAGACTTATACATTTGTTTGAAGGATTGGTTGATCATAACATTCTGGAGTTCTCTATAGGTTTACTGAGAGGGATGTGCTAAAATGAAGATGTTAGAATCTTTTATTCATAGTTTTTTCTTATTCCCACAAACGGTAGCATAAACCTTCCTCCCTTAACGTATCAGATCCCTGACTTGCTATGGTGTACCATAACCTAAAATAATTCCTGTGAAAAGGGTACGCAATCTCTTGGCTGCCAAAGAGATCTTTCTATCTAAGTCCTCATATAAGTGCTAGAGTTGTGTACAGAGTACCAGCAAATGAGGCACAGGATTGAAAGAAGTCTGCTAGGTTGAAATCTAAATTGAGAATATAATTTTTAGTGAGCTTTGGATTTTCACAATATTAGACACGCCATAGTACTAATAATTGACTCTTTATAGAAATCATTTTTTGGTAGTGTTGCATTTGGTTTGGAAGTATTCAAGTTGTAAAAATTGACTGACAGTGGACTTTTCCATCTGCAGAATATACTGAATGACCAGCAGAGGCAATATTGCAGAGAAATATTTCTCCGCTTGCTGAGAAAAGAAAAAAAAAAGAAAGCTCATTCCTCAGCCTTTTCCATGCCTCGATCAATAGATATGGTAAGTCAAACTCTAATTTAATCATTTTGCCATTAATTAAAAGTTCATAGTATCTGATGGCTCTCAGTGCCTTTTAGTGGGGTCTTCCGCATAAATATAATCTTCTAAGACGGTAGCAATATGAATGACGCTATGGCCATCATGATAGTTTCTCAAAGACTTTGACTGTCTATGTGGCTGACAAAATCTTCTTTAGGTAGTTTTGCAGGCAATATGTCCTCCGGGGTACTTACCATCTTTTAGGCTGGAATGAGGTGTCTTAGGTTAGAGCAATTGACTTACTTTCTGATGGAGGGAAGCTATTTAACCGTTTTCCCTGCTCTCTGTGAGTGGGACTCTGATACTCAAGATGGACCGCTATTTAGAAACTGTGTTCTAACTCTATCCCTCTTTAAATAGGATCCCAATGCTTTCAATGGTGCAGAGTATTTTCCCATTACACATCCTACTTGCTGTGCAGTCATATTCACAGATACTTAACTAGTGTGTAATTGCTGATGTCTGGTCCTCCGGTGTAATCGTCACCCAGGGCGATTGGCCAAGTGGTGCCATTACATCCCAAAACTACAGCAGGATGTCATCTGACATGAGGGCCAATCAGTTGCTTCTTCTAACTCTAGCCCTCTTTAAATAGGAGCCCAATGCTTTCAATGGTGCAGTGTACTTTCCCATTGCACCTCCTACTTGCTGTGCTGTCATATTCACAGACAGTTACCTAGTGTGTAATTGCTGATGTCTGGTCCTCCGGTGTAATCGTCACCCAGGACGATTGGTCACGTGGTGCCATTACTTCACAAAGCTACAGCAGGATGTCATCTGACATGAGGGCCAATTAGTTGCCTAGTACGCAATAGGATACATGTCTCATCGTATAGAAAAGGGAGCAATGTAGACAGGATGCCCAGCTGAAGACTAAGGTGGTGAGATGAAAGGAACTAGGCCATTTTTTGAGACTTATACATTTGTTTAAAGGATTGGTTGATCATACCATTCTGGAGTTCTCTATAGGTTTACTGAGAGGGATGTGCTAAAATGAAGATGTTAGAATCTGTTATTCATAGTTTTTCTTATTCCCACAAACGGTAGCATAAACCTTCCTCCCTTAACGTATCAGATCCCTGACTTGCTATGGTGTACCATAACCTAAAATAATTCCTGTGAAAAGGGTACGCAATCTCTTGGCTGCCAAAGAGATCTTTCTATCTAAGTCCTCATATAGGTGCTAGAGTTGTGTACAGAGTACCAGCAAATGAGGCACAGGATTGAAAGAAGTCTGCTAGGTTGAAATCTAAATTGAGAATATAATTTTTAGTGAGCTTTGGATTTTCACAATATTAGACACGCCATAGTACTAATAATTGACTCTTTATAGAAATCATTTTTTGGTAGTGTTGCATTTGGTTTGGAAGTATTCAAGTTCTAAAAATTGACTGACAGTGGACTTTTCCATCTGCAGAATATACTGAATGACCAGCAGAGGCAGTATTGCAGAGGAATATTTCTCCGCTTGCTGAGAAAAGAAAAAAAAGGAAAGCTCATTCCTCAGCCTTTTCCATGCCTCGATCAATAGATATGGTAAGTCAAACTCTCATTTAATCATTTTGCCATTAATTAAAAGTTCATAGTATCTGATGGCTCTCAGTGCCTTTTAGTGGGGTCTTCCGCATAAATATAATCTTCTAAGGCGGTAGCAATATGAATGACGCTATGGCCATCATGATAGTTTCTCAAAGACTTTGACTGTCTATGTGGCTGACAAAATCTTCTTTAGGTAGTTTTGCAGGCAATATGTCCTCCGGGGTACTTACCATCTTTTAGGCTGGAATGAGGTGTCTTAGGTTAGAGCAATTGACTTACTTTCTGATGGAGGGAAGCTATTTAACCGTTTTCCCTGCTCTCTGTGAGTGGGACTCTGATACTCAAGATGGACCGCTATTTAGAAACTGTGTTCTAACTCTATCCCTCTTTAAATAGGATCCCAATGCTTTCAATGGTGCAGAGTACTTTCCCATTACACATCCTACTTGCTGTGCAGTCATATTCCCAGATACTTAACTAGCGTGTAATTGCTGATGTCTGGTCCTCCGGTGTAATCGTCACCCACGGCGATTGGTCAAGTGGTGCCATTACATCCCAAAACTACAGCAGGATGTCATCTGACATGAGGGCCAATCAGTTGCTTCTTCTAACTCTAGCCCTCTTTAAATAGGAGCCCAATGCTTTCAATGGTGCAGTGTACTTTCCCATTGCACCTCCTACTTGCTGTGCAGTCATATTCACAGATAGTTACCTAGTGTGTAATTGCTGATGTCTGGTCCTACGGTGTAATCGTCACCCAGGACGATTGGTCACGTGGTGCCATTACTTCACAAAGCTACAGCAGGATGTCATCTGACATGAGGGCCAATCAGTTGCCTAGTACGCAGTAGGATCCATGTCTCATCGTATAGAAAAGGGAGCAATGTAGACAGGATGCCCAGCTGAAGACTAAGGTGGTGAGATGAAAGGAACTAGGCCATTTTTTGAGACTTATACATTTGTTTAAAGGATTGGTTGATCATAACATTCTGGAGTTCTCTATAGGTTTACTGAGAGGGATGTGCTAAAATGAAGATGTTAGAATCTGTTATTCATAGTTTTTCTTATTCCCACAAACGGTAGCATAAACCTTCCTCCCTTAACGTATCAGATCCCTGACTTGCTATGGTGTACCATAACCTAAAATAATTCCTGTGAAAAGGGTACGCAATCTCTTGGCTGCCAAAGAGATCTTTCTATCTAAGTCCTCATATAGGTGCTAGAGTTGTGTAGAGAGTACCAGCAAATGAGGCACAGGATTGAAAGAAGTCTGCTAGGTTGAAATCTAAATTGAGAATATAATTTTTAGTGAGCTTTGGATTTTCACAATATTAGACACGCCATAGTACTAATAATTGACTCTTTATAGAAATCATTTTTTGGTAGTGTTGCATTCGGTTTGGAAGTATTAAAGTTCTAAAAATTGACTGACAGTGGACTTTTCCATCTGCAGAATATACTGAATGACCAGCAGAGGCAGTATTGCAGAGGAATATTTCTCCGCTTGCTGAGAAAAGAAAAAAAAAGAAAGCTCATTCCTCAGCCTTTTCCATGCCTCGATCAATAGATATGGTAAGTCAAACTCTCATTTAATCATTTTGCCATTAATTAAAAGTTCATAGTATCTGATGGCTCTCAGTGCCTTTTAGTAGGGTCTTCCGCATAAATATAATCTCCTAAGGCGGTAGCAATATGAATGACGCTATGGCCATCATGATAGTTTCTCAAAGACTTTGACTGTCTATGTGGCTGACAAAATCTTCTTTAGGTAGTTTTGCAGGCAATATGTCCTCCGGGGTACTTACCATCTTTTAGGCTGGAATGAGGTGTCTTAGGTTAGAGCAATTGACTTACTTTCTGATGGAGGGAAGCTATTTAACCGTTTTCCCTGCTCTCTGTGAGTGGGACTCTGATACTCAAGATGGACCGCTATTTAGAAACTGTGTTCTAACTCTATCCCTCTTTAAATAGGATCCCAATGCTTTCAATGGTGCAGAGTACTTTCCCATTACACATCCTACTTGCTGTGCAGTCATATTCCCAGATACTTAACTAGTGTGTAATTGCTGATGTCTGGTCCTCCGGTGTAATCGTCACCCAGGGCGATTGGCCAAGTGGTGCCATTACATCCCAAAACTACAGCAGGATGTCATCTGACATGAGGGCCAATCAGTTGCTTCTTCTAACTCTAGCCCTCTTTAAATAGGAGCCCAATGCTTTCAATGGTGCAGTGTACTTTCCCATTGCACCTCCTACTTGCTGTGCTGTCATATTCACAGACAGTTACCTAGTGTGTAATTGCTGATGTCTGGTCCTCCGGTGTAATCGTCACCCAGGACGATTGGTCACGTGGTGCCATTACTTCACAAAGCTACAGCAGGATGTCATCTGACATGAGGGCCAATCAGTTGCCTAGTACGCAATAGGATACATGTCTCATCGTATAGAAAAGGGAGCAATGTAGACAGGATGCCCAGCTGAAGACTAAGGTGGTGAGATGAAAGGAACTAGGCCATTTTTTGAGACTTATACATTTGTTTAAAGGATTGGTTGATCATAACATTCTGGAGTTCTCTATAGGTTTACTGAGAGGGATGTGCTAAAATGAAGATGTTAGAATCTGTTATTCATAGTTTTTCTTATTCCCACAAACGGTAGCATAAACCTTCCTCCCTTAACGTATCAGATCCCTGACTTGCTATGGTGTACCATAACCTAAAATAATTCCTGTGAAAAGGGTACGCAATCTCTTGGCTGCCAAAGAGATCTTTCTATCTAAGTCCTCATATAGGTGCTAGAGTTGTGTACAGAGTACCAGCAAATGAGGCACAGGATTGAAAGAAGTCTGCTAGGTTGAAATCTAAATTGAGAATATAATTTTTAGTGAGCTTTGGATTTTTACAATATTAGACACGCCATAGTACTAATAATTGACTCTTTATAGAAATCATTTTTTGGTAGTGTTGCATTTGGTTTGGAAGTATTCAAGTTCTAAAAATTGACTGACAGTGGACTTTTCCATCTGCAGAATATACTGAATGACCAGCAGAGGCAGTATTGCAGAGGAATATTTCTCCGCTTGCTGAGAAAAGAAAAAAAAAGAAAGCTCATTCCTCAGCCTTTTCCATGCCTCGATCAATAGATATGGTAAGTCAAACTCTCATTTAATCATTTTGCCATTAATTAAAAGTTCATAGTATCTGATGGCTCTCAGTGCCTTTTAGTGGGGTCTTCCGCATAAATATAATCTTCTAAAACGGTAGCAATATGAATGACGCTATGGCCATCATGATAGTTTCTCAAAGACTTTGATTGTCTATGTGGCTGACAAAATCTTCTTTAGGTAGTTTTGCAGGCAATATGTCCTCCGGGGTACTTACCATCTTTTAGGCTGGAATGAGGTGTCTTAGGTTAGAGCAATTGACTTACTTTCTGATGGAGGGAAGCTATTTAACCGTTTTCCCTGCTCTCTGTGAGTGGGACTCTGATACTCAAGATGGACCGCTATTTAGAAACTGTGTTCTAACTCTATCCCTCTTTAAATAGGATCCCAATGCTTTCAATGGTGCAGAGTACTTTCCCATTACACATCCTACTTGCTGTGCAGTCATATTCCCA
Source organism: Lissotriton vulgaris (assembly GCF_964263255.1). Taxonomy (NCBI): domain Eukaryota; kingdom Metazoa; phylum Chordata; class Amphibia; order Caudata; family Salamandridae; genus Lissotriton; species Lissotriton vulgaris. The sequence goes on along the minus strand of NC_141693.1, from coordinate 936,077,107 downwards.
GATACTTAACTAGTGTGTAATTGCTGATGTCTGGTCCTCCGGTGTAATCGTCACCCAGGGCGATTGGTCAAGTGGTGCCATTACATCCCAAAACTACAGCAGGATGTCATCTGACATGAGGGCCAATCAGTTGCTTCTTCTAACTCTAGCCCTCTTTAAATAGGATCCCAATGCTTTCAATGGTGCAGTGTACTTTCCCATTGCACCTCCTACTTGCTGTGCTGTCATATTCACAGACAGTTACCTAGTGTGTAATTGCTGATGTCTGGTCCTCCGGTGTAATCGTCACCCAGGACGATTGGTCACGTGGTGCCATTACTTCACAAAGCTACAGCAGGATGTCATCTGACATGAGGGCCAATTAGTTGCCTAGTACGCAATAGGATACATGTCTCATCGTATAGAAAAGGGAGCAATGTAGACAGGATGCCTAGCTGAAGACTAAGGTGGTGAGATGAAAGGAACTAGGCCATTATTTGAGACTTATACATTTGTTTGAAGGATTGGTTGATCATAACATTCTGGAGTTCTCTATAGGTTTACTGAGAGGGATGTGCTAAAATGAAGATGGTAGAATCTGTTATTCATAGTTTTTCTTATTCCCACAAACGGTAGCATAAACCTTCCTCCCTTAACGTATCAGATCCCTGACTTGCTATGGTGTACCATAACCTAAAATAATTCCTGTGAAAAGGGTACGCAATCTCTTGGCTGCCAAAGAGATCTTTCTATCTAAGTCCTCATATAGGTGCTAGAGTTGTGTACAGAGTACCAGCAAATGAGGCACAGGATTGAAAGAAGTCTGCTAGGTTGAAATCTAAATTGAGAATATAATTTTTAGTGAGCTTTGGATTTTCACAATATTAGACACGCCATAGTACTAATAATTGACTCTTTATAGAAATAATTTTTTGGTAGTGTTGCATTTGGTTTGGAAGTATTCAAGTTCTAAAAATTGACTGACAGTGGACTTTTCCATCTGCAGAATATACTGAATGACCAGCAGAGGCAGTATTGCAGAGGAATATTTCTCCGCTTGCTGAGAAAAGAAAAAAAAAGAAAGCTCATTCCTCAGCCTTTTCCATGCCTCGATCAATAGATATGGTAAGTCAAACTCTCATTTAATCATTTTGCCATTAATTAAAAGTTCATAGTATCTGATGGCTCTCAGTGCCTTTTAGTGGGGTCTTCCGCATAAATATAATCTTCTAAGGCGGTAGCAATATGAATGACGCTATGGCCATCATGATAGTTTCTCAAAGACTTTGACTGTCTATGTGGCTGACAAAATCTTCTTTAGGTAGTTTTGCAGGCAATATGTCCTCCGGGGTACTTACCATCTTTTAGGCTGGAATGAGGTGTCTTAGGTTAGAGCAATTGACTTACTTTCTGATGGAGGGAAGCTATTTAACCGTTTTCCCTGCTCTCTGTGAGTGGGACTCAGATACTCAAGATGGACCGCTATTTAGAAACTGTGTTCTAACTCTATCCCTCTTTAAATAGGATCCCAATGCTTTCAATGGTGCAGAGTATTTTCCCATTACACATCCTACTTGCTGTGCAGTCATATTCCCAGATACTTAACTAGTGTGTAATTGCTGATGTCTGGTCCTCCGGTGTAATCGTCACCCAGGGCGATTGGCCAAGTGGTGCCATTACATCCCAAAACTACAGCAGGATGTCATCTGACATGAGGGCCAATCAGTTGCTTCTTCTAACTCTAGCCCTCTTTAAATAGGAGCCCAATGCTTTCAATGGTGCAGTGTACTTTCCCATTGCACCTCCTACTTGCTGTGCTGTCATATTCACAGACAGTTACCTAGTGTGTAATTGCTGATGTCTGGTCCTCCGGTGTAATCGTCACCCAGGACGATTGGTCACGTGGTGCCATTACTTCACAAAGCTACAGCAGGATGTCATCTGACATGAGGGCCAATTAGTTGCCTAGTACGCAATAGGATACATGTCTCATGGTATAGAAAAGGGAGCAATGTAGACAGGATGCCTAGCTGAAGACTAAGGTGGTGAGATGAAAGGAACTAGGCCATTATTTGAGACTTATACATTTGTTTGAAGGATTGGTTGATCATAACATTCTGGAGTTCTCTATAGGTTTACTGAGAGGGATGTGCTAAAATGAAGATGTTAGAATCTTTTATTCATAGTTTTTTCTTATTCCCACAAACGGTAGCATAAACCTTCCTCCCTTAACGTATCAGATCCCTGACTTGCTATGGTGTACCATAACCTAAAATAATTCCTGTGAAAAGGGTACGCAATCTCTTGGCTGCCAAAGAGATCTTTCTATCTAAGTCCTCATATAAGTGCTAGAGTTGTGTACAGAGTACCAGCAAATGAGGCACAGGATTGAAAGAAGTCTGCTAGGTTGAAATCTAAATTGAGAATATAATTTTTAGTGAGCTTTGGATTTTCACAATATTAGACACGCCATAGTACTAATAATTGACTCTTTATAGAAATCATTTTTTGGTAGTGTTGCATTTGGTTTGGAAGTATTCAAGTTCTAAAAATTGACTGACAGTGGACTTTTCCATCTGCAGAATATACTGAATGACCAGCAGAGGCAGTATTGCAGAGAAATATTTCTCCGCTTGCTGAGAAAAGAAAAAAAAAAGAAAGCTCATTCCTCAGCCTTTTCCATGCCTCGATCAATAGATATGGTAAGTCAAACTCTAATTTAATCATTTTGCCATTAATTAAAAGTTCATAGTATCTGATGGCTCTCAGTGCCTTTTAGTGGGGTCTTCCGCATAAATATAATCTTCTAAGACGGTAGCAATATGAATGACGCTATGGCCATCATGATAGTTTCTCAAAGACTTTGACTGTCTATGTGGCTGACAAAATCTTCTTTAGGTAGTTTTGCAGGCAATATGTCCTCCGGGGTACTTACCATCTTTTAGGCTGGAATGAGGTGTCTTAGGTTAGAGCAATTGACTTACTTTCTGATGGAGGGAAGCTATTTAACCGTTTTCCCTGCTCTCTGTGAGTGGGACTCTGATACTCAAGATGGACCGCTATTTAGAAACTGTGTTCTAACTCTATCCCTCTTTAAATAGGATCCCAATGCTTTCAATGGTGCAGAGTATTTTCCCATTACACATCCTACTTGCTGTGCAGTCATATTCCCAGATACTTAACTAGTGTGTAATTGCTGATGTCTGGTCCTCCGGTGTAATCGTCACCCAGGGCGATTGGCCAAGTGGTGCCATTACATCCCAAAACTACAGCAGGATGTCATCTGACATGAGGGCCAATCAGTTGCTTCTTCTAACTCTAGCCCTCTTTAAATAGGAGCCCAATGCTTTCAATGGTGCAGTGTACTTTCCCATTGCACCTCCTACTTGCTGTGCTGTCATATTCACAGACAGTTACCTAGTGTGTAATTGCTGATGTCTGGTCCTCCGGTGTAATCGTCACCCAGGACGATTGGTCACGTGGTGCCATTACTTCACAAAGCTACAGCAGGATGTCATCTGACATGAGGGCCAATTAGTTGCCTAGTACGCAATAGGATACATGTCTCATCGTATAGAAAAGGGAGCAATGTAGACAGGATGCCCAGCTGAAGACTAAGGTGGTGAGATGAAAGGAACTAGGCCATTTTTTGAGACTTATACATTTGTTTAAAGGATTGGTTGATCATACCATTCTGGAGTTCTCTATAGGTTTACTGGGAGGGATGTGCTAAAATGAAGATGGTAGAATCTGTTATTCATAGTTTTTCTTATTCCCACAAACGGTAGCATAAACCTTCCTCCCTTAACATATCAGATCCCTGACTTGCTATGGTTTACCATAACCTAAAATAATTCCTGTGAGAAGGGTACGTTATCTCTTGGCTGCCAAAGAGATCTTTCTATCTAAGTCCTCATATAGGTGCTAGAGTTGTGTACAGAGTACCAGCAAATGAGGCACAGGATTGAAAGAAGTCTGCTAGGTTGAAATCTAAATTGAGAATATAATTTTTAGTGAGCTTTGGATTTTCACAATATTAGACACGCCATAGTACTAATAATTGACTCTTTATAGAAATCATTTTTTGGTAGTGTTGCATTTGGTTTGGAAGTATTCAAGTTCTAAAAATTGACTGACAGTGGACTTTTCCATCTGCAGAATATAGTGAATGACCAGCAGAGGCAGTATTGCAGAGGAATATTTCTCCGCTTGCTGAGAAAAGAAAAAAAAAGAAAGCTCATTCCTCAGCCTTTTCCATGCCTTGATCAATAGATATGGTAAGTCAAACTCTCATTTAATCATTTTGCCATTAATTAAAAGTTCATAGTATCTGATGGCTCTCAGTGCCTTTTAGTGGGGTCTTCCGCATAAATATAATCTTCTAAGGCGGTAGCAATATGAATGACGCTATGGCCATCATGATAGTTTCTCAAAGACTTTGACTGTCTATGTGGCTGACAAAATCTTCTTTAGGTAGTTTTGCAGACAATATGTCCTCCGGGGTACTTACCATCTTTTAGGCTGGAATGAGGTGTCTTAGGTTAGAGCAATTGACTTACTTTCTGATGGAGGGAAGCTATTTAACCGTTTTCCCTGCTCTCTGTTAGTGGGACTCTGATACTCAAGATGGACCGCTATTTAGAAACTGTGTTCTAACTCTATCCCTCTTTAAATAGGATCCCAATGCTTTCAATGGTGCAGAGTATTTTCCCATTACACATCCTACTTGCTGTGCAGTCATATTCCCAGATACTTAACTAGTGTGTAATTGCTGATGTCTGGTCCTCCGGTGTAATCGTCACCCAGGGCGATTGGCCAAGTGGTGCCATTACATCCCAAAACTACAGCAGGATGTCATCTGACATGAGGGCCAATCAGTTGCTTCTTCTAACTCTAGCCCTCTTTAAATAGGAGCCCAATGCTTTCAATGGTGCAGTGTACTTTCCCATTGCACCTCCTACTTGCTGTGCTGTCATATTCACAGACAGTTACCTAGTGTGTAATTGCTGATGTCTGGTCCTCTGGTGTAATCGTCACCCAGGACGATTGGTCACGTGGTGCCATTACTTCACAAAGCTACAGCAGGATGTCATCTGACATGAGGGCCAATTAGTTGCCTAGTACGCAATAGGATACATGTCTCATGGTATAGAAAAGGGAGCAATGTAGACAGGATGCCTAGCTGAAGACTAAGGTGGTGAGATGAAAGGAACTAGGCCATTATTTGAGACTTATACATTTGTTTGAAGGATTGGTTGATCATAACATTCTGGAGTTCTCTATATGTTTACTGAGAGGGATGTGCTAAAATGAAGATGTTAGAATCTTTTATTCATAGTTTTTTCTTATTCCCACATACGGTAGCTTAAACCTTCCTCCCTTAACGTGTCAGATCCCTGACTTGCTATGGTGTACCATAACCTAAAATAATTCCTGTGAAAAGGGTACGCAATCTCTTGGCTGCCAAAGAGATCTTTCTATCTAAGTCCTCATATAGGTGCTAGAGTTGTGTACAGAGTACCAGCAAATGAGGCACAGGATTGAAAGAAGTCTGCTAGGTTGAAATCTAAATTGAGAATATAATTTTTAGTGAGCTTTGGATTTTCACAATATTAGACACGCCATAGTACTAATAATTGACTCTTTATAGAAATCATTTTTTGGTAGTGTTGCATTTGGTTTGGAAGTATTCAAGTTCTAAAAATTGACTGACAGTGGACTTTTCCATCTGCAGAATATACTGAATGACCAGCAGAGGCAGTATTGCAGAGGAATATTTCTCCGCTTGCTGAGAAAAGAAAAAAAAAGAAAGCTCATTCCTCAGCCTTTTCCATGCCTCGATCAATAGATATGGTAAGTCAAACTCTCATTTAATCATTTTGCCATTAATTAAAAGTTCATAGTATCTGATGGCTCTCAGTGCCTTTTAGTGGGGTCTTCCGCATAAATATAATCTTCTAAGGCGGTAGCAATATGAATGACGCTATGGCCATCATGATAGTTTCTCAAAGACTTTGACTGTCTATGTGGCTCACGAAATCTTCTTTAGGTAGTTTTGCAGGCAATATGTCCTCCGGGGTACTTACCATCTTTTAGGCTGGAATGAGGTGTCTTAGGTTAGAGCAATTGACTTACTTTCTGATGGAGGGAAGCTATTTAACCGTTTTCCCTGCTCTCTGTGAGTGGGACTCTGATACTCAAGATGGCCCGCTATTTAGAAATGTGTTCTAACTCTATCCCTCTTTAAATAGGATCCCAATGCTTTCAATGGTGCAGAGTACTTTCCCATTACACATCCTACTTGCTGTGCAGTCATATTCCCAGATACTTAACTAGTGTGTAATTGCTGATGTCTGGTCCTCCGGTGTAATCGTCACCCAGGGCGATTGGTCAAGTGGTGCCATTACATCCCAAAACTACAGCAGGATGTCATCTGACATGAGGGCCAATCAGTTGCTTCTTCTAACTCTAGCCCTCTTTAAATAGGAGCCCAATGCTTTCAATGGTGCAGTGTACTTTCCCATTGCACCTCCTACTTGCTGTGCAGTCATATTCACAGATAGTTACCTAGTGTGTAATTGCTGATGTCTGGTCCTACGGTGTAATCGTCACCCAGGACGATTGGTCACGTGGTGCCATTACTTCACAAAGCTACAGCAGGATGTCATCTGACATGAGGGCCAATTAGTTGCCTAGTACGCAATAGGATACATGTCTCATCGTATAGAAAAGGGAGCAATGTAGACAGGATGCCTAGCTGAAGACTAAGGTGGTGAGATGAAAGGAACTAGGCCATTATTTGAGACTTATACATTTGTTTGAAGGATTGGTTGATCATAACATTCTGGAGTTCTCTATAGGTTTACTGAGAGGGATGTGCTAAAATGAAGATGGTAGAATCTGTTATTCATATTTTTTCTTATTCCCACAAACGGTAGCATAAACCTTCCTCCCTTAACGTATCAAATCCCTGACTTGCTATGGTTTACACTAACCTAAAATAATTCCTGTGAGAAGGGTACGTTATCTCTTGGCTACCAAAGAGATCTTTCTATCTAAGTCCTCATATAGGAGCTAGAGTTGTGTAGAGAGTACCAGCAAATGAGGCACAGGATTGAAAGAAGTCTTCTAGGTTGAAATCTAAATTGAGAATATAATTTTTAGTGAGCTTTGGATTTTCACAATATTAGACACGCCATAGTACTAATAATTGACTCTTTATAGAAATCATTTTTTGGTAGTGTTGCATTTGGTTTGGAAGTATTCAAGTTCTAAAATTGACTAACAGTGGACTTTTCCATCTGCAGAATATACTGAATGACCAGCAGAGGCAGTATTGCAGAGAAATATTTCTCCGCTTGCTGAGAAAAGAAAAAAAAAAGAAAGCTCATTCCTCAGCCTTTTCCATGCCTCGATCAATAGATATGGTAAGTCAAACTCTAATTTAATCATTTTGCCATTAATTAAAAGTTCATAGTATCTGATGGCTCTCAGTGCCTTTTAGTGGGGTCTTCCGCATAAATATAATCTTCTAAGACGGTAGCAATATGAATGACGCTATGGCCATCATGATAGTTTCTCAAAGACTTTGACTGTCTATGTGGCTGACAAAATCTTCTTTAGGTAGTTTTGCAGGCAATATGTCCTCCGGGGTACTTACCATCTTTTAGGCTGGAATGAGGTGTCTTAGGTTAGAGCAATTGACTTACTTTCTGATGGAGGGAAGCTATTTAACCGTTTTCCCTGCTCTCTGTAAGTGGGACTCTGATACTCAAGATGGACCGCTATTTAGAAACTGTGTTCTAACTCTATCCCTCTTTAAATAGGATCCCAATGCTTTCAATGGTGCAGAGTATTTTCCCATTACACATCCTACTTGATGTGCAGTCATATTCCCAGATACTTAACTAGTGTGTAATTGCTGATGTCTGGTCCTCCGGTGTAATCGTCACCCAGGGCGATTGGCCAAGTGGTGCCATTACATCCCAAAACTACAGCAGGATGTCATCTGACATGAGGGCCAATCAGTTGCTTCTTCTAACTCTAGCCCTCTTTAAATAGGAGCCCAATGCTTTCAATGGTGCAGTGTACTTTCCCATTGCACCTCCTACTTGCTGTGCTGTCATATTCACAGACAGTTACCTAGTGTGTAATTGCTGATGTCTGGTCCTCTGGTGTAATCGTCACCCAGGACGATTGGTCACGTGGTGCCATTACTTCACAAAGCTACAGCAGGATGTCATCTGACATGAGGGCCAATCAGTTGCCTAGTACGCAATAGGATACATGTCTCATTGTATAGAAAAGGGAGCAATGTAGACAGGATGCCCAGCTGAAGACTAAGGTGGTGAGATGAAAGGAACTAGGCCATTTTTTGAGACTTATACATTTGTTTAAAGGATTGGTTGATCATAACATTCTGGAGTTCTCTATAGGTTTACTGAGAGGGATGTGCTAAAATGAAGATGTTAGAATCTGTTATTCATAGTTTTTCTCATTCCCACAAACGGTAGCATAAACCTTCCTCCCTTAACGTATCAGATCCCTGACTTGCTATGGTGTACCATAACCTAAAATAATTCCTGTGAAAAGGGTACGCAATCTCTTGGCTGCCAAAGAGATCTTTCTATCTAAGTCCTCGTATAGGTGCTAGAGTTGTGTAGAGAGTACCAGCAAATGAGGCACAGGATTGAAAGAAGTCTGCTAGGTTGAAATCTAAATTGAGAATATAATTTTTAGTGAGCTTTGGATTTTCACAATATTAGACACGCCATAGTACTAATAATTGACTCTTTATAGAAATCATTTTTTGGTAGTGTAGCATTTGGTTTGGAAGTATTTAAGTTCTAAAAATTGACTGACAGTGGACTTTTCCATCTGCAGAATATACTGAATGACCAGCAGAGGCAGTATTGCAGAGGAATATTTCTCCGCTTGCTGAGAAAAGAAAAAAAAAGAAAGCTCATTCCTCAGCCTTTTCCATGCCTCGATCAATAGATATGGTAAGTCAAACTCTCATTTAATCATTTTGCCATTAATTAAAAGTTCATAGTATCTGATGGCTCTCAGTGCCTTTTAGTAGGGTCTTCCGCATAAATATAATCTTCTAAGGCGGTAGCAATATGAATGACGCTATGGCCATCATGATAGACAGTCAAAGTCTTTGAGAAACTATGTGGCTGACAAAATCTTCTTTAGGTAGTTTTGCAGGCAATATGTCCTCCGGGGTACTTACCATCTTTTAGGCTGGAATGAGGTGTCTTAGGTTAGAGCAATTGACTTACTTTCTGATGGAGGGAAGCTATTTAACCGTTTTCCCTGCTCTCTGTGAGTGGGACTCTGATACTCAAGATGGACCGCTATTTAGAAACTGTGTTCTAACTCTATCCCTCTTTAAATAGGATCCCAATGCTTTCAATGGTGCAGAGTACTTTCCCATTACACATCCTACTTGCTGTGCAGTCATATTCCCAGATACTTAACTAGTGTGTAATTGCTGATGTCTGGTCCTCCGGTGTAATCGTCACCCAGGGCGATTGGTCAAGTGGTGCCATTACATCCCAAAACTACAGCAGGATGTCATCTGACATGAGGGCCAATCAGTTGCTTCTTCTAACTCTAGCCCTCTTTAAATTGGATCCCAATGCTTTCAATGGTGCAGTGTACTTTCCCATTGCACCTCCTACTTGCTGTGCAGTCATATTCACAGACAGTTACCTAGTGTGTAATTGCTGATGTCTGGTCCTCCGGTGTAATCGTCACCCAGGACGATTGGTCACGTGGTGCCATTACTTCACAAAGCTACAGCAGGATGTCATCTGACATGAGGGCCAATTAGTTGCCTAGTACGCAATAGGATACATGTCTCATCGTATAGAAAAGGGAGCAATGTAGACAGGATGCCTAGCTGAAGACTAAGGTGGTGAGATGAAAGGAACTAGGCCATTATTTGAGACTTATACATTTGTTTGAAGGATTGGTTGATCATAACATTCTGGAGTTCTCTATAGGTTTACTGAGAGGGATGTGCTAAAATGAAGATGGTAGAATCTGTTATTCATAGTTTTTCTTATTCCCACAAACGGTAGCATAAACCTTCCTCCCTTAACGTATCAGATCCCTGACTTGCTATGGTGTACCATAACCTAAAATAATTCCTGTGAAAAGGGTACGCAATCTCTTGGCTGCCAAAGAGATCTTTCTATCTAAGTCCTCATATAGGTGCTACAGTTGTGTACAGAGTACCAGCAAATGAGGCACAGGATTGAAAGAAGTCTGCTAGGTTGAAATCTAAATTGAGAATATAATTTTTAGTGAGCTTTGGATTTTCACAATATTAGACACGCCATAGTACTAATAATTGACTCTTTATAGAAATAATTTTTTGGTAGTGTTGCATTTGGTTTGGAAGTATTCAAGTTCTAAAAATTGACTGACAGTGGACTTTTCCATCTGCAGAATATACTGAATGACCAGCAGAGGCAGTATTGCAGAGGAATATTTCTCCGCTTGCTGAGAAAAGAAAAAAAAAGAAAGCTCATTCCTCAGCCTTTTCCATGCCTCGATCAATAGATATGGTAAGTCAAACTCTCATTTAATCATTTTGCCATTAATTAAAAGTTCATAGTATCTGATGGCTCTCAGTGCCTTTTAGTAGGGTCTTCCGCATAAATATAATCTCCTAAGGCGGTAGCAATATGAATGACGCTATGGCCATCATGATAGTTTCTCAAAGACTTTGACTGTCTATGTGGCTGACAAAATCTTCTTTAGGTAGTTTTGCAGGCAATATGTCCTCCGGGGTACTTACCATCTTTTAGGCTGGAATGAGGTGTCTTAGGTTAGAGCAATTGACTTACTTTCTGATGGAGGGAAGCTATTTAACCGTTTTCCCTGCTCTCTGTGAGTGGGACTCTGATACTCAAGATGGACCGCTATTTAGAAACTGTGTTCTAACTCTATCCCTCTTTAAATAGGATCCCAATGCTTTCAATGGTGCAGAGTACTTTCCCATTACACATCCTACTTGCTGTGCAGTCATATTCCCAGATACTTAACTAGTGTGTAATTGCTGATGTCTGGTCCTCCGGTGTAATCGTCACCCAGGGCGATTGGCCAAGTGGTGCCATTACATCCCAAAACTACAGCAGGATGTCATCTGACATGAGGGCCAATCAGTTGCTTCTTCTAACTCTAGCCCTCTTTAAATAGGAGCCCAATGCTTTCAATGGTGCAGTGTACTTTCCCATTGCACCTCCTACTTGCTGTGCTGTCATATTCACAGACAGTTACCTAGTGTGTAATTGCTGATGTCTGGTCCTCCGGTGTAATCGTCACCCAGGACGATTGGTCACGTGGTGCCATTACTTCACAAAGCTACAGCAGGATGTCATCTGACATGAGGGCCAATTAGTTGCCTAGTACGCAATAGGATACATGTCTCATCGTATAGAAAAGGGAGCAATGTAGACAGGATGCCTAGCTGAAGACTAAGGTGGTGAGATGAAAGGAACTAGGCCATTATTTGAGACTTATACATTTGTTTGAAGGATTGGTTGATCATAACATTCTGGAGTTCTCTATAGGTTTACTGAGAGGGATGTGCTAAAATGAAGATGTTAGAATCTGTTATTCATAGTTTTTCTTATTCCCACAAACGGTAGCATAAACCTTCCTCCCTTAACGTATCAGATCCCTGACTTGCTATGGTGTACCATAACCTAAAATAATTCCTGTGAAAAGGGTACGCAATCTCTTGGCTGCCAAAGAGATCTTTCTATCTAAGTCCTCATATAGGTGCTAGAGTTGTGTACAGAGTACCAGCAAATGAGGCACAGGATTGAAAGAAGTCTGCTAGGTTGAAATCTAAATTGAGAATATAATTTTTAGTGAGCTTTGGATTTTCACAATATTAGACACGCCATAGTACTAATAATTGACTCTTTATAGAAATCATTTTTTGGTAGTGTTGCATTTGGTTTGGAAGTATTCAAGTTCTAAAAATTGACTGACAGTGGACTTTTCCATCTGCAGAATATACTGAATGACCAGCAGAGGCAGTATTGCAGAGGAATATTTCTCCGCTTGCTGAGAAAAGAAAAAAAAGGAAAGCTCATTCCTCAGCCTTTTCCATGCCTCGATCAATAGATATGGTAAGTCACACTCTCATTTAATCATTTTGCCATTAATTAAAAGTTCATAGTATCTGATGGCTCTCAGTGCCTTTTAGTGGGGTCTTCCGCATAAATATAATCTTCTAAGGCGGTAGCAATATGAATGACGCTATGGCCATCATGATAGTTTCTCAAAGACTTTGACTGTCTATGTGGCTGACAAAATCTTCTTTAGGTAGTTTTGCAGGCAATATGTCCTCCGGGGTACTTACCATCTTTTAGGCTGGAATGAGGTGTCTTAGGTTAGAGCAATTGACTTACTTTCTGATGGAGGGAAGCTATTTAACCGTTTTCCCTGCTCTCTGTGAGTGGGACTCTGATACTCAAGATGGACCGCTATTTAGAAACTGTGTTCTAACTCTATCCCTCTTTAAATAGGATCCCAATGCTTTCAATGGTGCAGAGTACTTTCCCATTACACATCCTACTTGCTGTGCAGTCATATTCCCAGATACTTAACTAGTGTGTAATTGCTGATGTCTGGTCCTCCGGTGTAATCGTCACCCACGGCGATTGGTCAAGTGGTGCCATTACATCCCAAAACTACAGCAGGATGTCATCTGACATGAGGGCCAATCAGTTGCTTCTTCTAACTCTAGCCCTCTTTAAATAGGAGCCCAATGCTTTCAATGGTGCAGTGTACTTTCCCATTGCACCTCCTACTTGCTGTGCAGTCATATTCACGAATAGTTACCTAGTGTGTAATTGCTGATGTCTGGTCCTACGGTGTAATCGTCACCCAGGACGATTGGTCACGTGGTGCCATTACTTCACAAAGCTACAGCAGGATGTCATCTGACATGAGGGCCAATCAGTTGCCTAGTACGCAATAGGATACATGTCTCATCGTATAGAAAAGGGAGCAATGTAGACAGGATGCCCAGCTGAAGACTAAGGTGGTGAGATGAAAGGAACTAGGCCATTTTTTGAGACTTATACATTTGTTTAAAGGATTGGTTGATCATAACTTTCTGGAGTTCTCTATAGGTTTACTGAGAGGGATGTGCTAAAATGAAGATGTTAGAATCTGTTATTCATAGTTTTTCTTATTCCCACAAACGGTAGCATAAACCTTCCTCCCTTAACGTATCAGATCCCTGACTTGCTATGGTGTACCATAACCTAAAATAATTCCTGTGAAAAGGGTACGCAATCTCTTGGCTGCCAAAGAGATCTTTCTATCTAAGTCCTCATATAGGTGCTAGAGTTGTGTAGAGAGTACCAGCAAATGAGGCACAGGATTGAAAGAAGTCTGCTAGGTTGAAATCTAAATTGAGAATATAATTTTTAGTGAGCTTTGGATTTTCACAATATTAGACACGCCATAGTACTAATAATTGACTCTTTATAGAAATCATTTTTTGGTAGTGTTGCATTCGGTTTGGAAGTATTAAAGTTCTAAAAATTGACTGACAGTGGACTTTTCCATCTGCAGAATATACTGAATGACCAGCAGAGGCAGTATTGCAGAGAAATATTTCTCCGCTTGCTGAGAAAAGAAAAAAAAAAGAAAGCTCATTCCTCAGCCTTTTCCATGCCTCGATCAATAGACATGGTAAGTCAAACTCTCATTTAATCATTTTGCCATTAATTAAAAGTTCATAGTATCTGATGGCTCTCAGTGCCTTTTAGTAGGGTCTTCCGCATAAATATAATCTTCTAAGGCGGTAGCAATATGAATGACGCTATGGCCATCATGATAGTTTCTCAAAGACTTTGACTGTCTATGTGGCTGACAAAATCTTCTTTAGGTAGTTTTGCAGGCAATATGTCCTCCGGGGTACTTACCATCTTTTAGGCTGGAATGAGGTGTCTTAGGTTAGAGCAATTGACTTACTTTCTGATGGAGGGAAGCTATTTAACCGTTTTCCCTGCTCTCTGTGAGTGGGACTCTGATACTCAAGATGGACCGCTATTTAGAAACTGTGTTCTAACTCTATCCCTCTTTAAATAGGATCCCAATGCTTTCAATGGTGCAGAGTACTTTCCCATTACACATCCTACTTGCTGTGCAGTCATATTCCCAGATACTTAACTAGTGTGTAATTGCTGATGTCTGGTCCTCCGGTGTAATCGTCACCCAGGGCGATTGGCCAAGTGGTGCCATTACATCCCAAAACTACAGCAGGATGTCATCTGACATGAGGGCCAATCAGTTGCTTCTTCTAACTCTAGCCCTCTTTAAATAGGAGCCCAATGCTTTCAATGGTGCAGTGTACTTTCCCATTGCACCTCCTACTTGCTGTGCTGTCATATTCACAGACAGTTACCTAGTGTGTAATTGCTGATGTCTGGTCCTCCGGTGTAATCGTCACCCAGGACGATTGGTCACGTGGTGCCATTACTTCACAAAGCTACAGCAGGATGTCATCTGACATGAGGGCCAATCAGTTGCCTAGTACGCAATAGGATACATGTCTCATCGTATAGAAAAGGGAGCAATGTAGACAGGATGCCCAGCTGAAGACTAAGGTGGTGAGATGAAAGGAACTAGGCCATTTTTTGAGACTTATACATTTGTTTAAAGGATTGGTTGATCATAACATTCTGGAGTTCTCTATAGGTTTACTGAGAGGGATGTGCTAAAATGAAGATGTTAGAATCTGTTATTCATAGTTTTTCTTATTCCCACAAACGGTAGCATAAACCTTCCTCCCTTAACGTATCAGATCCCTGACTTGCTATGGTGTACCATAACCTAAAATAATTCCTGTGAAAAGGGTACGCAATCTCTTGGCTGCCAAAGAGATCTTTCTATCTAAGTCCTCATATAGGTGCTAGAGTTGTGTACAGAGTACCAGCAAATGAGGCACAGGATTGAAAGAAGTCTGCTAGGCTGAAATCTAAATTGAGAATATAATTTTTAGTGAGCTTTGGATTTTCACAATATTAGACACGCCATAGTACTAATAATTGACTCTTTATAGAAATCATTTTTTGGTAGTGTTGCATTCGGTTTGGAAGTATTAAAGTTCTAAAAATTGACTGACAGTGGACTTTTCCATCTGCAGAATATACTGAATGACCAGCAGAGGCAGTATTGCAGAGAAATATTTCTCCGCTTGCTGAGAAAAGAAAAAAAAAAGAAAGCTCATTCCTCAGCCTTTTCCATGCCTCGATCAATAGACATGGTAAGTCAAACTCTCATTTAATCATTTTGCCATTAATTAAAAGTTCATAGTATCTGATGGCTCTCAGTGCCTTTTAGTAGGGTCTTCCGCATAAATATAATCTTCTAAGGCGGTAGCAATATGAATGACGCTATGGCCATCATGATAGTTTCTCAAAGACTTTGACTGTCTATGTGGCTGACAAAATCTTCTTTAGGTAGTTTTGCAGGCAATATGTCCTCCGGGGTACTTACCATCTTTTAGGCTGGAATGAGGTGTCTTAGGTTAGAGCAATTGACTTACTTTCTGATGGAGGGAAGCTATTTAACCGTTTTCCCTGCTCTCTGTGAGTGGGACTCTGATACTCAAGATGGACCGCTATTTAGAAACTGTGTTCTAACTCTATCCCTCTTTAAATAGGATCCCAATGCTTTCAATGGTGCAGAGTACTTTCCCATTACACATCCTACTTGCTGTGCAGTCATATTCCCAGATACTTAACTAGTGTGTAATTGCTGATGTCTGGTCCTCCGGTGTAATCGTCACCCAGGGCGATTGGCCAAGTGGTGCCATTACATCCCAAAACTACAGCAGGATGTCATCTGACATGAGGGCCAATCAGTTGCTTCTTCTAACTCTAGCCCTCTTTAAATAGGAGCCCAATGCTTTCAATGGTGCAGTGTACTTTCCCATTGCACCTCCTACTTGCTGTGCTGTCATATTCACAGACAGTTACCTAGTGTGTAATTGCTGATGTCTGGTCCTCCGGTGTAATCGTCACCCAGGACGATTGGTCACGTGGTGCCATTACTTCACAAAGCTACAGCAGGATGTCATCTGACATGAGGGCCAATCAGTTGCCTAGTACGCAATAGGATACATGTCTCATCGTATAGAAAAGGGAGCAATGTAGACAGGATGCCCAGCTGAAGACTAAGGTGGTGAGATGAAAGGAACTAGGCCATTTTTTGAGACTTATACATTTGTTTAAAGGATTGGTTGATCATAACATTCTGGAGTTCTCTATAGGTTTACTGAGAGGGATGTGCTAAAATGAAGATGTTAGAATCTGTTATTCATAGTTTTTCTTATTCCCACAAACGGTAGCATAAACCTTCCTCCCTTAACGTATCAGATCCCTGACTTGCTATGGTGTACCATAACCTAAAATAATTCCTGTGAAAAGGGTACGCAATCTCTTGGCTGCCAAAGAGATCTTTCTATCTAAGTCCTCATATAGGTGCTAGAGTTGTGTACAGAGTACCAGCAAATGAGGCACAGGATTGAAAGAAGTCTGCTAGGCTGAAATCTAAATTGAGAATATAATTTTTAGTGAGCTTTGGATTTTCACAATATTAGACACGCCATAGTACTAATAATTGACTCTTTATAGAAATCATTTTTTGGTAGTGTTGCATTTGGTTTGGAAGTATTCAAGTTCTAAAAATTGACTGACAGTGGACTTTTCCATCTGCAGAATATACTGAATGACCAGCAGAGGCAGTATTGCAGAGGAATATTTCTCCGCTTGCTGAGAAAAGAAAAAAAAAGAAAGCTCATTCCTCAGCCTTTTCCATGCCTCGATCAATAGATATGGTAAGTCAAACTCTCATTTAATCATTTTGCCATTAATTAAAAGTTCATAGTATCTGATGGCTCTCAGTGCCTTTTAGTGGGGTCTTCCGCATAAATATAATCTTCTAAAACGGTAGCAATATGAATGACGCTATGGCCATCATGATAGTTTCTCAAAGACTTTGATTGTCTATGTGGCTGACAAAATCTTCTTTAGGTAGTTTTGCAGGCAATATGTCCTCCGGGGTACTTACCATATTTTAGGCTGGAATGAGGTGTCTTAGGTTAGAGCAATTGACTTACTTTCTGATGGAGGGAAGCTATTTAACCGTTTTCCCTGCTCTCTGTGAGTGGGACTCTGATACTCAAGATGGACCGCTATTTAGAAACTGTGTTCTAACTCTATCCCTCTTTAAATAGGATCCCAATGCTTTCAATGGTGCAGAGTACTTTCCCATTACACATCCTACTTGCTGTGCTGTCATATTCACAGACAGTTACCTAGTGTGTAATTGCTGATGTCTGGTCCTACGGTGTAATCGTCACCCAGGACGATTGGTCACGTGGTGCCATTACTTCACAAAGCTACAGCAGGATGTCATCTGACATGAGGGCCAATTAGTTGCCTAGTACGCAATAGGATACATGTCTCATCGTATAGAAAAGGGAGCAATGTAGACAGGATGCCTAGCTGAAGACTAAGGTGGTGAGATGAAAGGAACTAGGCCATTATTTGAGACTTATACATTTGTTTGAAGGATTGGTTGATCATACCATTCTGGAGTTCTCTATAGGTTTACTGAGAGGGATGTGCTAAAATGAAGATGTTAGAATCTGTTATTCATAGTTTTTCTTATTCCCACAAACGGTAGCATAAACCTTCCTCCCTTAACGTATCAGATCCCTGACTTGCTATGGTGTACCATAACCTAAAATAATTCCTGTGAAAAGGGTACGCAATCTCTTGGCTGCCAAAGAGATCTTTCTATCTAAGTCCTCATATAGGTGCTAGAGTTGTGTACAGAGTACCAGCAAATGAGGCACAGGATTGAAAGAAGTCTGCTAGGTTGAAATCTAAATTGAGAATATAATTTTTAGTGAGCTTTGGATTTTCACAATATTAGACACGCCATAGTACTAATAATTGACTCTTTATAGAAATCATTTTTTGGTAGTGTTGCATTTGGTTTGGAAGTATTCAAGTTCTAAAAATTGACTGACAGTGGACTTTTCCATCTGCAGAATATACTGAATGACCAGCAGAGGCAGTATTGCAGAGGAATATTTCTCCGCTTGCTGAGAAAAGAAAAAAAAGGAAAGCTCATTCCTCAGCCTTTTCCATGCCTCGATCAATAGATATGGTAAGTCAAACTCTCATTTAATCATTTTGCCATTAATTAAAAGTTCATAGTATCTGATGGCTCTCAGTGCCTTTTAGTGGGGTCTTCCGCATAAATATAATCTTCTAAGGCGGTAGCAATATGAATGACGCTATGGCCATCATGATAGTTTCTCAAAGACTTTGACTGTCTATGTGGCTGACAAAATCTTCTTTAGGTAGTTTTGCAGGCAATATGTCCTCCGGGGTACTTACCATCTTTTAGGCTGGAATGAGGTGTCTTAGGTTAGAGCAATTGACTTACTTTCTGATGGAGGGAAGCTATTTAACCGTTTTCCCTGCTCTCTGTGAGTGGGACTCTGATACTCAAGATGGACCGCTATTTAGAAACTGTGTTCTAACTCTATCCCTCTTTAAATAGGATCCCAATGCTTTCAATGGTGCAGAGTACTTTCCCATTACACATCCTACTTGCTGTGCAGTCATATTCCCAGATACTTAACTAGTGTGTAATTGCTGATGTCTGGTCCTCCGGTGTAATCGTCACCCACGGCGATTGGTCAAGTGGTGCCATTACATCCCAAAACTACAGCAGGATGTCATCTGACATGAGGGCCAATCAGTTGCTTCTTCTAACTCTAGCCCTCTTTAAATAGGAGCCCAATGCTTTCAATGGTGCAGTGTACTTTCCCATTGCACCTCCTACTTGCTGTGCAGTCATATTCACAGATATTTACCTAGTGTGTAATTGCTGATGTCTGGTCCTACGGTGTAATCGTCACCCAGGACGATTGGTCACGTGGTGCCATTACTTCACAAAGCTACAGCAGGATGTCATCTGACATGAGGGCCAATCAGTTGCCTAGTACGCAATAGGATACATGTCTCATCGTATAGAAAAGGGAGCAATGTAGACAGGATGCCCAGCTGAAGACTAAGGTGGTGAGATGAAAGGAACTAGGCCATTTTTTGAGACTTATACATTTGTTTAAAGGATTGGTTGATCATAACATTCTGGAGTTCTCTATAGGTTTACTGAGAGGGATGTGCTAAAATGAAGATGTTAGAATCTGTTATTCATAGTTTTTCTTATTCCCACAAACGGTAGCATAAACCTTCCTCCCTTAACGTATCAGATCCCTGACTTGCTATGGTGTACCATAACCTAAAATAATTCCTGTGAAAAGGGTACGCAATCTCTTGGCTGCCAAAGAGATCTTTCTATCTAAGTCCTCATATAGGTGCTAGAGTTGTGTAGAGAGTACCAGCAAATGAGGCACAGGATTGAAAGAAGTCTGCTAGGTTGAAATCTAAATTGAGAATATAATTTTTAGTGAGCTTTGGATTTTCACAATATTAGACACGCCATAGTACTAATAATTGACTCTTTATAGAAATCATTTTTTGGTAGTGTTGCATTCGGTTTGGAAGTATTAAAGTTCTAAAAATTGACTGACAGTGGACTTTTCCATCTGCAGAATATACTGAATGACCAGCAGAGGCAGTATTGCAGAGGAATATTTCTCCGCTTGCTGAGAAAAGAAAAAAAAAGAAAGCTCATTCCTCAGCCTTTTCCATGCCTCGATCAATAGATATGGTAAGTCAAACTCTCATTTAATCATTTTGCCATTAATTAAAAGTTCGTAGTATCTGATGGCTCTCAGTGCCTTTTAGTAGGGTCTTCCGCATAAATATAATCTTCTAAGGCGGTAGCAATATGAATGACGCTATGGCCATCATGATAGTTTCTCAAAGACTTTGACTGTCTATGTGGCTGACAAAATCTTCTTTAGGTAGTTTTGCAGGCAATATGTCCTCCGGGGTACTTACCATCTTTTAGGCTGGAATGAGGTGTCTTAGGTTAGAGCAATTGACTTACTTTCTGATGGAGGGAAGCTATTTAACCGTTTTCCCTGCTCTCTGTGAGTGGGACTCTGATACTCAAGATGGACCGCTATTTAGAAACTGTGTTCTAACTCTATCCCTCTTTAAATAGGATCCCAATGCTTTCAATGGTGCAGAGTACTTTCCCATTACACATCCTACTTGCTGTGCAGTCATATTCCCAGATACTTAACTAGTGTGTAATTGCTGATGTCTGGTCCTCCGGTGTAATCGTCACCCAGGGCGATTGGCCAAGTGGTGCCATTACATCCCAAAACTACAGCAGGATGTCATCTGACATGAGGGCCAATCAGTTGCTTCTTCTAACTCTAGCCCTCTTTAAATAGGAGCCCAATGCTTTCAATGGTGCAGTGTACTTTCCCATTGCACCTCCTACTTGATGTGCTGTCATATTCACAGACAGTTACCTAGTGTGTAATTGCTGATGTCTGGTCCTCCGGTGTAATCGTCACCCAGGACGATTGGTCACGTGGTGCCATTACTTCACAAAGCTACAGCAGGATGTCATCTGACATGAGGGCCAATCAGTTGCCTAGTACGCAATAGGATACATGTCTCATTGTATAGAAAAGGGAGCAATGTAGACAGGATGCCCAGCTGAAGACTAAGGTGGTGAGATGAAAGGAACTAGGCCATTTTTTGAGACTTATACATTTGTTTAAAGGATTGGTTGATCATAACATTCTGGAGTTCTCTATAGGTTTACTGAGAGGGATGTGCTAAAATGAAGATGTTAGAATCTGTTATTCATAGTTTTTCTCATTCCCACAAACGGTAGCATAAACCTTCCTCCCTTAACGTATCAGATCCCTGACTTGCTATGGTGTACCATAACCTAAAATAATTCCTGTGAAAAGGGTACGCAATCTCTTGGCTGCCAAAGAGATCTTTCTATCTAAGTCCTCGTATAGGTGCTAGAGTTGTGTAGAGAGTACCAGCAAATGAGGCACAGGATTGAAAGAAGTCTGCTAGGTTGAAATCTAAATTGAGAATATAATTTTTAGTGAGCTTTGGATTTTCACAATATTAGACACGCCATAGTACTAATAATTGACTCTTTATAGAAATCATTTTTTGGTAGTGTTGCATTTGGTTTGGAAGTATTTAAGTTCTAAAAATTGACTGACAGTGGACTTTTCCATCTGCAGAATATACTGAATGACCAGCAGAGGCAGTATTGCAGAGGAATATTTCTCCGCTTGCTGAGAAAAGAAAAAAAAAGAAAGCTCATTCCTCAGCCTTTTCCATGCCTCGATCAATAGATATGGTAAGTCAAACTCTCATTTAATCATTTTGCCATTAATTAAAAGTTCATAGTATCTGATGGCTCTCAGTGCCTTTTAGTAGGGTCTTCCGCATAAATATAATCTTCTAAGGCGGTAGCAATATGAATGACGCTATGGCCATCATGATAGACAGTCAAAGTCTTTGAGAAACTATGTGGCTGACAAAATCTTCTTTAGGTAGTTTTGCAGGCAATATGTCCTCCGGGGTACTTACTATCTTTTAGGCTGGAATGAGGTGTCTTAGGTTAGAGCAATTGACTTACTTTCTGATGGAGGGAAGCTATTTAACCGTTTTCCCTGCTCTCTGTGAGTGGGACTCTGATACTCAAGATGGACCGCTATTTAGAAACTGTGTTCTAACTCTATCCCTCTTTAAATAGGATCCCAATGCTTTCAATGGTGCAGAGTACTTTCCCATTACACATCCTACTTGCTGTGCAGTCATATTCCCAGATACTTAACTAGTGTGTAATTGCTGATGTCTGGTCCTCCGGTGTAATCGTCACCCAGGGCGATTGGTCAAGTGGTGCCATTACATCCCAAAACTACAGCAGGATGTCATCTGACATGAGGGCCAATCAGTTGCTTCTTCTAACTCTAGCCCTCTTTAAATAGGATCCCAATGCTTTCAATGGTGCAGTGTACTTTCCCATTGCACCTCCTACTTGCTGTGCTGTCATATTCACAGACAGTTACCTAGTGTGTAATTGCTGATGTCTGGTCCTCCGGTGTAATCGTCACCCAGGACGATTGGTCACGTGGTGCCATTACTTCACAAAGCTACAGCAGGATGTCATCTGACATGAGGGCCAATTAGTTGCCTAGTACGCAATAGGATACATGTCTCATCGTATAGAAAAGGGAGCAATGTAGACAGGATGCCTAGCTGAAGACTAAGGTGGTGAGATGAAAGGAACTAGGCCATTATTTGAGACTTATACATTTGTTTGAAGGATTGGTTGATCATAACATTCTGGAGTTCTCTATAGGTTTACTGAGAGGGATGTGCTAAAATGAAGATGGTAGAATCTGTTATTCATAGTTTTTCTTATTCCCACAAACGGTAGCATAAACCTTCCTCCCTTAACGTATCAGATCCCTGACTTGCTATGGTGTACCATAACCTAAAATAATTCCTGTGAAAAGGGTACGCAATCTCTTGGCTGCCAAAGAGATCTTTCTATCTAAGTCCTCATATAGGTGCTAGAGTTGTGTACAGAGTACCAGCAAATGAGGCACAGGATTGAAAGAAGTCTGCTAGGTTGAAATCTAAATTGAGAATATAATTTTTAGTGAGCTTTGGATTTTCACAATATTAGACACGCCATAGTACTAATAATTGACTCTTTATAGAAATAATTTTTTGGTAGTGTTGCATTTGGTTTGGAAGTATTCAAGTTCTAAAAATTGACTGACAGTGGACTTTTCCATCTGCAGAATATACTGAATGACCAGCAGAGGCAGTATTGCAGAGGAATATTTCTCCGCTTGCTGAGAAAAGAAAAAAAAAGAAAGCTCATTCCTCAGCCTTTTCCATGCCTCGATCAATAGATATGGTAAGTCAAACTCTCATTTAATCATTTTGCCATTAATTAAAAGTTCATAGTATCTGATGGCTCTCAGTGCCTTTTAGTGGGGTCTTCCGCATAAATATAATCTTCTAAGGCGGTAGCAATATGAATGACGCTATGGCCATCATGATAGTTTCTCAAAGACTTTGACTGTCTATGTGGCTGACAAAATCTTCTTTAGGTAGTTTTGCAGGCAATATGTCCTCCGGGGTACTTACCATCTTTTAGGCTGGAATGAGGTGTCTTAGGTTAGAGCAATTGACTTACTTTCTGATGGAGGGAACCTATTTAACCGTTTTCCCTGCTCTCTGTGAGTGGGACTCTGATACTCAAGATGGACCGCTATTTAGAAACTGTGTTCTAACTCTATCCCTCTTTAAATAGGATCCCAATGCCTTCAATGGTGCAGAGTATTTTCCCATTACACATCCTACTTGCTGTGCAGTCATATTCCCAGATACTTAACTAGTGTGTAATTGCTGATGTCTGGTCCTCCGGTGTAATCGTCACCCAGGGCGATTGGCCAAGTGGTGCCATTACATCCCAAAACTACAGCAGGATGTCATCTGACATGAGGGCCAATCAGTTGCTTCTTCTAACTCTAGCCCTCTTTAAATAGGAGCCCAATGCTTTCAATGGTGCAGTGTACTTTCCCATTGCACCTCCTACTTGCTGTGCTGTCATATTCACAGACAGTTACCTAGTGTGTAATTGCTGATGTCTGGTCCTCCGGTGTAATCGTCACCCAGGACGATTGGTCACGTGGTGCCATTACTTCACAAAGCTACAGCAGGATGTCATCTGACATGAGGGCCAATTAGTTGCCTAGTACGCAATAGGATACATGTCTCATCGTATAGAAAAGGGAGCAATGTAGACAGGATGCCTAGCTGAAGACTAAGGTGGTGAGATGAAAGGAACTAGGCCATTATTTGAGACTTATACATTTGTTTGAAGGATTGGTTGATCATAACATTCTGGAGTTCTCTATAGGTTTACTGAGAGGGATGTGCTAAAATGAAGATGGTAGAATCTGTTATTCATAGTTTTTCTTATTCCCACAAACGGTAGCATAAACCTTCCTCCCTTAACATATCAGATCCCTGACTTGCTATGGTTTACCATAACCTAAAATAATTCCTGTGAGAAGGGTACGTTATCTCTTGGCTACCAAAGAGATCTTTCTATCTAAGTCCTCATATAGGAGCTAGAGTTGTGTAGAGAGTACCAGCAAATGAGGCACAGGATTGAAAGAAGTCTTCTAGGTTGAAATCTAAATTGAGAATATAATTTTTAGTGAGCTTTGGATTTTCACAATATTAGACACGCCATAGTACTAATAATTGACTCTTTATAGAAATCATTTTTTGGTAGTGTTGCATTTGGTTTGGAAGTATTCAAGTTCTAAAAATTGACTGACAGTGGACTTTTCCATCTGCAGAATATACTGAATGACCAGCAGAGGCAGTATTGCAGAGAAATATTTCTCCGCTTGCTGAGAAAAGAAAAAAAAAAGAAAGCTCATTCCTCAGCCTTTTCCATGCCTCGATCAATAGATATGGTAAGTCAAACTCTCATTTAATCATTTTGCCATTAATTAAAAGTTCATAGTATCTGATGGCTCTCAGTGCCTTTTAGTGGGGTCTTCCGCATAAATATAATCTTCTAAGACGGTAGCAATATGAATGACGCTATGGCCATCATGATAGTTTCTCAAAGACTTTGACTGTCTATGTGGCTGACAAAATCTTCTTTAGGTAGTTTTGCAGGCAATATGTCCTCCGGGGTACTTACCATCTTTTAGGCTGGAATGAGGTGTCTTAGGTTAGAGCAATTGACTTACTTTCTGATGGAGGGAAGCTATTTAACCGTTTTCCCTGCTCTCTGTAAGTGGGACTCTGATACTCAAGATGGACCGCTATTTAGAAACTGTGTTCTAACTCTATCCCTCTTTAAATAGGATCCCAATGCTTTCAATGGTGCAGAGTACTTTCCCATTACACATCCTACTTGCTGTGCAGTCATATTCCCAGATACTTAACTAGTGTGTAATTGCTGATGTCTGGTCCTCCGGTGTAATCGTCACCCAGGGCGATTGGTCAAGTGGTGCCATTACATCCCAAAACTACAGCAGTATGTCATCTGACATGAGGGCCAATCAGTTGCTTCTTCTAACTCTAGCCCTCTTTAAATAGGAGCCCGATGCTTTCAATGGTGCAGTGTACTTTCCCATTGCACCTCCTACTTGCTGTGCAGTCATATTCACAGATAGTTACCTAGTGTGTAATTGCTGATGTCTGGTCCTATGGTGTAATCGTCACCCAGGACGATTGGTCACGTGGTGCCATTACTTCACAAAGCTACAGCAGGATGTCATCTGACATGAGGGCCAATTAGTTGCCTAGTACGCAATAGGATACATGTCTCATCGTATAGAAAAGGGAGCAATGTAGACAGGATGCCCAGCTGAAGACTAAGGTGGTGAGATGAAAGGAACTAGGCCATTTTTTGAGACTTATACATTTGTTTAAAGGATTGGTTGATCATACCATTCTGGAGTTCTCTATAGGTTTACTGAGAGGGATGTGCTAAAATGAAGATGTTAGAATCTGTTATTCATAGTTTTTCTTATTCCCACAAACGGTAGCATAAACCTTCCTCCCTTAACGTATCAGATCCCTGACTTGCTATGGTGTACCATAACCTAAAATAATTCCTGTGAAAAGGGTACGCAATCTCTTGGCTGCCAAAGAGATCTTTCTATCTAAGTCCTCATATAGGTGCTAGAGTTGTGTACAGAGTACCAGCAAATGAGGCACAGGATTGAAAGAAGTCTGCTAGGTTGAAATCTAAATTGAGAATATAATTTTTAGTGAGCTTTGGATTTTCACAATATTAGACACGCCATAGTACTAATAATTGACTCTTTATAGAAATCATTTTTTGGTAGTGTTGCATTTGGTTTGGAAGTATTCAAGTTCTAAAAATTGACTGACAGTGGACTTTTCCATCTGCAGAATATACTGAATGACCAGCAGAGGCAGTATTGCAGAGGAATATTTCTCCGCTTGCTGAGAAAAGAAAAAAAAAGAAAGCTCATTCCTCAGCCTTTTCCATGCCTCGATCAATAGATATGGTAAGTCAAACTCTCATTTAATCATTTTGCCATTAATTAAAAGTTCATAGTATCTGATGGCTCTCAGTGCCTTTTAGTGGGGTCTTCCGCATAAATATAATCTTCTAAGGCGGTAGCAATATGAATGACGCTCTGGCCATCATGATAGTTTCTCAAAGACTTTGACTGTCTATGTGGCTGACAAAATCTTCTTTAGGTAGTTTTGCAGGCAATATGTCCTCCGGGGTACTTACCATCTTTTAGGCTGGAATGAGGTGTCTTAGGTTAGAGCAATTGACTTACTTTCTGATGGAGGGAAGCTATTTAACCGTTTTCCCTGCTCTCTGTGAGTGGGACTCTGATACTCAAGATGGACCGCTATTTAGAAACTGTGTTCTAACTCTATCCCTCTTTAAATAGGATCCCAATGCTTTCAATGGTGCAGAGTATTTTCCCATTACACATCCTACTTGCTGTGCAGTCATATTTCCAGATACTTAACTAGTGTGTAATTGCTGATGTCTGGTCCTCCGGTGTAATCGTCACCCAGGGCGATTGGCCAAGTGGTGCCATTACATCCCAAAACTACAGCAGGATGTCATCTGACATGAGGGCCAATCAGTTGCTTCTTCTAACTCTAGCCCTCTTTAAATAGGAGCCCAATGCTTTCAATGGTGCAGTGTACTTTCCCATTGCACCTCCTACTTGCTGTGCTGTCATATTCACAGACAGTTACCTAGTGTGTAATTGCTGATGTCTGGTCCTCCGGTGTAATCGTCACCCAGGACGATTGGTCACGTGGTGCCATTACTTCACAAAGCTACAGCAGGATGTCATCTGACATGAGGGCCAATCAGTTGCCTAGTACGCAATAGGATACATGTCTCATCGTATAGAAAAGGGAGCAATGTAGACAGGATGCCCAGCTGAAGACTAAGGTGGTGAGATGAAAGGAACTAGGCCATTTTTTGAGACTTATACATTTGTTTAAAGGATTGGTTGATCATAACATTCTGGAGTTCTCTATAGGTTTACTGAGAGGGATGTGCTAAAATGAAGATGTTAGAATCTGTTATTCATAGTTTTTCTTATTCCCACAAACGGTAGCATAAACCTTCCTCCCTTAACGTATCAGATCCCTGACTTGCTATGGTGTACCATAACCTAAAATAATTCCTGTGAAAAGGGTACGCAATCTCTTGGCTGCCAAAGAGATCTTTCTATCTAAGTCCTCATATAGGTGCTAGAGTTGTGTAGAGAGTACCAGCAAATGAGGCACAGGATTGAAAGAAGTCTGCTAGGTTGAAATCTAAATTGAGAATATAATTTTTAGTGAGCTTTGGATTTTCACAATATTAGACACGCCATAGTACTAATAATTGACTCTTTATAGAAATCATTTTTTGGTAGTGTTGCATTCGGTTTGGAAGTATTAAAGTTCTAAAAATTGACTGACAGTGGACTTTTCCATCTGCAGAATATACTGAATGACCAGCAGAGGCAGTATTGCAGAGGAATATTTCTCCGCTTGCTGAGAAAAGAAAAAAAAAGAAAGCTCATTCCTCAGCCTTTTCCATGCCTCGATCAATAGATATGGTAAGTCAAACTCTCATTTAATCATTTTGCCATTAATTAAAAGTTCATAGTATCTGATGGCTCTCAGTGCCTTTTAGTAGGGTCTTCCGCATAAATATAATCTTCTAAGGCGGTAGCAATATGAATGACGCTATGGCCATCATGATAGTTTCTCAAAGACTTTGACTGTCTATGTGGCTGACAAAATCTTCTTTAGGTAGTTTTGCAGGCAATATGTCCTCCGGGGTACTTACCATCTTTTAGGCTGGAATGAGGTGTCTTAGGTTAGAGCAATTGACTTACTTTCTGATGGAGGGAAGCTATTTAACCGTTTTCCCTGCTCTCTGTGAGTGGGACTCTGATACTCAAGATGGACCGCTATTTAGAAACTGTGTTCTAACTCTATCCCTCTTTAAATAGGATCCCAATGCTTTCAATGGTGCAGAGTACTTTCCCATTACACATCCTACTTGCTGTGCAGTCATATTCCCAGATACTTAACTAGTGTGTAATTGCTGATGTCTGGTCCTCCGGTGTAATCGTCACCCAGGGCGATTGGCCAAGTGGTGCCATTACATCCCAAAACTACAGCAGGATGTCATCTGACATGAGGGCCAATCAGTTGCTTCTTCTAACTCTAGCCCTCTTTAAATAGGAGCCCAATGCTTTCAATGGTGCAGTGTACTTTCCCATTGCACCTCCTACTTGCTGTGCTGTCATATTCACAGACAGTTACCTAGTGTGTAATTGCTGATGTCTGGTCCTCCGGTGTAATCGTCACCCAGGACGATTGGTCACGTGGTGCCATTACTTCACAAAGCTACAGCAGGATGTCATCTGACATGAGGGCCAATCAGTTGCCTAGTACGCAATAGGATACATGTCTCATTGTATAGAAAAGGGAGCAATGTAGACAGGATGCCCAGCTGAAGACTAAGGTGGTGAGATGAAAGGAACTAGGCCATTTTTTGAGACTTATACATTTGTTTAAAGGATTGGTTGATCATAACATTCTGGAGTTCTCTATAGGTTTACTGAGAGGGATGTGCTAAAATGAAGATGTTAGAATCTGTTATTCATAGTTTTTCTCATTCCCACAAACGGTAGCATAAACCTTCCTCCCTTAACGTATCAGATCCCTGACTTGCTATGGTGTACCATAACCTAAAATAATTCCTGTGAAAAGGGTACGCAATCTCTTGGCTGCCAAAGAGATCTTTCTATCTAAGTCCTCGTATAGGTGCTAGAGTTGTGTAGAGAGTACCAGCAAATGAGGCACAGGATTGAAAGAAGTCTGCTAGGTTGAAATCTAAATTGAGAATATAATTTTTAGTGAGCTTTGGATTTTCACAATATTAGACACGCCATAGTACTAATAATTGACTCTTTATAGAAATCATTTTTTGGTAGTGTTGCATTTGGTTTGGAAGTATTTAAGTTCTAAAAATTGACTGACAGTGGACTTTTCCATCTGCAGAATATACTGAATGACCAGCAGAGGCAGTATTGCAGAGGAATATTTCTCCGCTTGCTGAGAAAAGAAAAAAAAAGAAAGCTCATTCCTCAGCCTTTTCCATGCCTCGATCAATAGATATGGTAAGTCAAACTCTCATTTAATCATTTTGCCATTAATTAAAAGTTCATAGTATCTGATGGCTCTCAGTGCCTTTTAGTAGGGTCTTCCGCATAAATATAATCTTCTAAGGCGGTAGCAATATGAATGACGCTATGGCCATCATGATAGACAGTCAAAGTCTTTGAGAAACTATGTGGCTGACAAAATCTTCTTTAGGTAGTTTTGCAGGCAATATGTCCTCCGGGGTACTTACCATCTTTTAGGCTGGAATGAGGTGTCTTAGGTTAGAGCAATTGACTTACTTTCTGATGGAGGGAAGCTATTTAACCGTTTTCCCTGCTCTCTGTGAGTGGGACTCTGATACTCAAGATGGACCGCTATTTAGAAACTGTGTTCTAACTCTATCCCTCTTTAAATAGGATCCCAATGCTTTCAATGGTGCAGAGTACTTTCCCATTACACATCCTACTTGCTGTGCAGTCATATTCCCAGATACTTAACTAGTGTGTAATTGCTGATGTCTGGTCCTCCGGTGTAATCGTCACCCAGGGCGATTGGTCAAGTGGTGCCATTACATCCCAAAACTACAGCAGGATGTCATCTGACATGAGGGCCAATCAGTTGCTTCTTCTAACTCTAGCCCTCTTTAAATAGGATCCCAATGCTTTCAATGGTGCAGTGTACTTTCCCATTGCACCTCCTACTTGCTGTGCTGTCATATTCACAGACAGTTACCTAGTGTGTAATTGCTGATGTCTGGTCCTCCGGTGTAATCGTCACCCAGGACGATTGGTCACGTGGTGCCATTACTTCACAAAGCTACAGCAGGATGTCATCTGACATGAGGGCCAATTAGTTGCCTAGTACGCAATAGGATACATGTCTCATCGTATAGAAAAGGGAGCAATGTAGACAGGATGCCTAGCTGAAGACTAAGGTGGTGAGATGAAAGGAACTAGGCCATTATTTGAGACTTATACATTTGTTTGAAGGATTGGTTGATCATACCATTCTGGAGTTCTCTATAGGTTTACTGAGAGGGATGTGCTAAAATGAAGATGGTAGAATCTGTTATTCATAGTTTTTCTTATTCCCACAAACGGTAGCATAAACCTTCCTCCCTTAACGTATCAGATCCCTGACTTGCTATGGTGTACCATAACCTAAAATAATTCCTGTGAAAAGGGTACGCAATCTCTTGGCTGCCAAAGAGATCTTTCTATCTAAGTCCTCATATAGGTGCTAGAGTTGTGTACAGAGTACCAGCAAATGAGGCACAGGATTGAAAGAAGTCTGCTAGGTTGAAATCTAAATTGAGAATATAATTTTTAGTGAGCTTTGGATTTTCACAATATTAGACACGCCATAGTACTAATAATTGACTCTTTATAGAAATAATTTTTTGGTAGTGTTGCATTTGGTTTGGAAGTATTCAAGTTCTAAAAATTGACTGACAGTGGACTTTTCCATCTGCAGAATATACTGAATGACCAGCAGAGGCAGTATTGCAGAGGAATATTTCTCCGCTTGCTGAGAAAAGAAAAAAAAAGAAAGCTCATTCCTCAGCCTTTTCCATGCCTCGATCAATAGATATGGTAAGTCAAACTCTCATTTAATCATTTTGCCATTAATTAAAAGTTCATAGTATCTGATGGCTCTCAGTGCCTTTTAGTGGGGTCTTCCGCATAAATATAATCTTCTAAGGCGGTAGCAATATGAATGACGCTATGGCCATCATGATAGTTTCTCAAAGACTTTGACTGTCTATGTGGCTGACAAAATCTTCTTTAGGTAGTTTTGCAGGCAATATGTCCTCCGGGGTACTTACCATCTTTTAGGCTGGAATGAGGTGTCTTAGGTTAGAGCAATTGACTTACTTTCTGATGGAGGGAACCTATTTAACCGTTTTCCCTGCTCTCTGTGAGTGGGACTCTGATACTCAAGATGGACCGCTATTTAGAAACTGTGTTCTAACTCTATCCCTCTTTAAATAGGATCCCAATGCCTTCAATGGTGCAGAGTATTTTCCCATTACACATCCTACTTGCTGTGCAGTCATATTCCCAGATACTTAACTAGTGTGTAATTGCTGATGTCTGGTCCTCCGGTGTAATCGTCACCCAGGGCGATTGGCCAAGTGGTGCCATTACATCCCAAAACTACAGCAGGATGTCATCTGACATGAGGGCCAATCAGTTGCTTCTTCTAACTCTAGCCCTCTTTAAATAGGAGCCCAATGCTTTCAATGGTGCAGTGTACTTTCCCATTGCACCTCCTACTTGCTGTGCTGTCATATTCACAGACAGTTACCTAGTGTGTAATTGCTGATGTCTGGTCCTCCGGTGTAATCGTCACCCAGGACGATTGGTCACGTGGTGCCATTACTTCACAAAGCTACAGCAGGATGTCATCTGACATGAGGGCCAATTAGTTGCCTAGTACGCAATAGGATACATGTCTCATCGTATAGAAAAGGGAGCAATGTAGACAGGATGCCTAGCTGAAGACTAAGGTGGTGAGATGAAAGGAACTAGGCCATTATTTGAGACTTATACATTTGTTTGAAGGATTGGTTGATCATAACATTCTGGAGTTCTCTATAGGTTTACTGAGAGGGATGTGCTAAAATGAAGATGGTAGAATCTGTTATTCATAGTTTTTCTTATTCCCACAAACGGTAGCATAAACCTTCCTCCCTTAACATATCAGATCCCTGACTTGCTATGGTTTACCATAACCTAAAATAATTCCTGTGAGAAGGGTACGTTATCTCTTGGCTACCAAAGAGATCTTTCTATCTAAGTCCTCATATAGGAGCTAGAGTTGTGTAGAGAGTACCAGCAAATGAGGCACAGGATTGAAAGAAGTCTTCTAGGTTGAAATCTAAATTGAGAATATAATTTTTAGTGAGCTTTGGATTTTCACAATATTAGACACGCCATAGTACTAATAATTGACTCTTTATAGAAATCATTTTTTGGTAGTGTTGCATTTGGTTTGGAAGTATTCAAGTTCTAAAAATTGACTGACAGTGGACTTTTCCATCTGCAGAATATACTGAATGACCAGCAGAGGCAGTATTGCAGAGAAATATTTCTCCGCTTGCTGAGAAAAGAAAAAAAAAAGAAAGCTCATTCCTCAGCCTTTTCCATGCCTCGATCAATAGATATGGTAAGTCAAACTCTCATTTAATCATTTTGCCATTAATTAAAAGTTCATAGTATCTGATGGCTCTCAGTGCCTTTTAGTGGGGTCTTCCGCATAAATATAATCTTCTAAGACGGTAGCAATATGAATGACGCTATGGCCATCATGATAGTTTCTCAAAGACTTTGACTGTCTATGTGGCTGACAAAATCTTCTTTAGGTAGTTTTGCAGGCAATATGTCCTCCGGGGTACTTACCATCTTTTAGGCTGGAATGAGGTGTCTTAGGTTAGAGCAATTGACTTACTTTCTGATGGAGGGAAGCTATTTAACCGTTTTCCCTGCTCTCTGTAAGTGGGACTCTGATACTCAAGATGGACCGCTATTTAGAAACTGTGTTCTAACTCTATCCCTCTTTAAATAGGATCCCAATGCTTTCAATGGTGCAGAGTACTTTCCCATTACACATCCTACTTGCTGTGCAGTCATATTCCCAGATACTTAACTAGTGTGTAATTGCTGATGTCTGGTCCTCCGGTGTAATCGTCACCCAGGGCGATTGGTCAAGTGGTGCCATTACATCCCAAAACTACAGCAGTATGTCATCTGACATGAGGGCCAATCAGTTGCTTCTTCTAACTCTAGCCCTCTTTAAATAGGAGCCCGATGCTTTCAATGGTGCAGTGTACTTTCCCATTGCACCTCCTACTTGCTGTGCAGTCATATTCACAGATAGTTACCTAGTGTGTAATTGCTGATGTCTGGTCCTATGGTGTAATCGTCACCCAGGACGATTGGTCACGTGGTGCCATTACTTCACAAAGCTACAGCAGGATGTCATCTGACATGAGGGCCAATTAGTTGCCTAGTACGCAATAGGATACATGTCTCATCGTATAGAAAAGGGAGCAATGTAGACAGGATGCCCAGCTGAAGACTAAGGTGGTGAGATGAAAGGAACTAGGCCATTTTTTGAGACTTATACATTTGTTTAAAGGATTGGTTGATCATACCATTCTGGAGTTCTCTATAGGTTTACTGAGAGGGATGTGCTAAAATGAAGATGTTAGAATCTGTTATTCATAGTTTTTCTTATTCCCACAAACGGTAGCATAAACCTTCCTCCCTTAACGTATCAGATCCCTGACTTGCTATGGTGTACCATAACCTAAAATAATTCCTGTGAAAAGGGTACGCAATCTCTTGGCTGCCAAAGAGATCTTTCTATCTAAGTCCTCATATAGGTGCTAGAGTTGTGTACAGAGTACCAGCAAATGAGGCACAGGATTGAAAGAAGTCTGCTAGGTTGAAATCTAAATTGAGAATATAATTTTTAGTGAGCTTTGGATTTTCACAATATTAGACACGCCATAGTACTAATAATTGACTCTTTATAGAAATCATTTTTTGGTAGTGTTGCATTTGGTTTGGAAGTATTCAAGTTCTAAAAATTGACTGACAGTGGACTTTTCCATCTGCAGAATATACTGAATGACCAGCAGAGGCAGTATTGCAGAGGAATATTTCTCCGCTTGCTGAGAAAAGAAAAAAAAAGAAAGCTCATTCCTCAGCCTTTTCCATGCCTCGATCAATAGATATGGTAAGTCAAACTCTCATTTAATCATTTTGCCATTAATTAAAAGTTCATAGTATCTGATGGCTCTCAGTGCCTTTTAGTGGGGTCTTCCGCATAAATATAATCTTCTAAGGCGGTAGCAATATGAATGACGCTCTGGCCATCATGATAGTTTCTCAAAGACTTTGACTGTCTATGTGGCTGACAAAATCTTCTTTAGGTAGTTTTGCAGGCAATATGTCCTCCGGGGTACTTACCATCTTTTAGGCTGGAATGAGGTGTCTTAGGTTAGAGCAATTGACTTACTTTCTGATGGAGGGAAGCTATTTAACCGTTTTCCCTGCTCTCTGTGAGTGGGACTCTGATACTCAAGATGGACCGCTATTTAGAAACTGTGTTCTAACTCTATCCCTCTTTAAATAGGATCCCAATGCTTTCAATGGTGCAGAGTATTTTCCCATTACACATCCTACTTGCTGTGCAGTCATATTTCCAGATACTTAACTAGTGTGTAATTGCTGATGTCTGGTCCTCCGGTGTAATCGTCACCCAGGGCGATTGGCCAAGTGGTGCCATTACATCCCAAAACTACAGCAGGATGTCATCTGACATGAGGGCCAATCAGTTGCTTCTTCTAACTCTAGCCCTCTTTAAATAGGAGCCCAATGCTTTCAATGGTGCAGTGTACTTTCCCATTGCACCTCCTACTTGCTGTGCTGTCATATTCACAGACAGTTACCTAGTGTGTAATTGCTGATGTCTGGTCCTCCGGTGTAATCGTCACCCAGGACGATTGGTCACGTGGTGCCATTACTTCACAAAGCTACAGCAGGATGTCATCTGACATGAGGGCCAATCAGTTGCCTAGTACGCAATAGGATACATGTCTCATCGTATAGAAAAGGGAGCAATGTAGACAGGATGCCCAGCTGAAGACTAAGGTGGTGAGATGAAAGGAACTAGGCCATTTTTTGAGACTTATACATTTGTTTAAAGGATTGGTTGATCATAACATTCTGGAGTTCTCTATAGGTTTACTGAGAGGGATGTGCTAAAATGAAGATGTTAGAATCTGTTATTCATAGTTTTTCTTATTCCCACAAACGGTAGCATAAACCTTCCTCCCTTAACGTATCAGATCCCTGACTTGCTATGGTGTACCATAACCTAAAATAATTCCTGTGAAAAGGGTACGCAATCTCTTGGCTGCCAAAGAGATCTTTCTATCTAAGTCCTCATATAGGTGCTAGAGTTGTGTAGAGAGTACCAGCAAATGAGGCACAGGATTGAAAGAAGTCTGCTAGGTTGAAATCTAAATTGAGAATATAATTTTTAGTGAGCTTTGGATTTTCACAATATTAGACACGCCATAGTACTAATAATTGACTCTTTATAGAAATCATTTTTTGGTAGTGTTGCATTCGGTTTGGAAGTATTAAAGTTCTAAAAATTGACTGACAGTGGACTTTTCCATCTGCAGAATATACTGAATGACCAGCAGAGGCAGTATTGCAGAGGAATATTTCTCCGCTTGCTGAGAAAAGAAAAAAAAAGAAAGCTCATTCCTCAGCCTTTTCCATGCCTCGATCAATAGATATGGTAAGTCAAACTCTCATTTAATCATTTTGCCATTAATTAAAAGTTCATAGTATCTGATGGCTCTCAGTGCCTTTTAGTAGGGTCTTCCGCATAAATATAATCTTCTAAGGCGGTAGCAATATGAATGACGCTATGGCCATCATGATAGTTTCTCAAAGACTTTGACTGTCTATGTGGCTGACAAAATCTTCTTTAGGTAGTTTTGCAGGCAATATGTCCTCCGGGGTACTTACCATCTTTTAGGCTGGAATGAGGTGTCTTAGGTTAGAGCAATTGACTTACTTTCTGATGGAGGGAAGCTATTTAACCGTTTTCCCTGCTCTCTGTGAGTGGGACTCTGATACTCAAGATGGACCGCTATTTAGAAACTGTGTTCTAACTCTATCCCTCTTTAAATAGGATCCCAATGCTTTCAATGGTGCAGAGTACTTTCCCATTACACATCCTACTTGCTGTGCAGTCATATTCCCAGATACTTAACTAGTGTGTAATTGCTGATGTCTGGTCCTCCGGTGTAATCGTCACCCAGGGCGATTGGCCAAGTGGTGCCATTACATCCCAAAACTACAGCAGGATGTCATCTGACATGAGGGCCAATCAGTTGCTTCTTCTAACTCTAGCCCTCTTTAAATAGGAGCCCAATGCTTTCAATGGTGCAGTGTACTTTCCCATTGCACCTCCTACTTGCTGTGCTGTCATATTCACAGACAGTTACCTAGTGTGTAATTGCTGATGTCTGGTCCTCCGGTGTAATCGTCACCCAGGACGATTGGTCACGTGGTGCCATTACTTTACAAAGCTACAGCAGGATGTCATCTGACATGAGGGCCAATCAGTTGCCTAGTACGCAATAGGATACATGTCTCATCGTATAGAAAAGGGAGCAATGTAGACAGGATGCCCAGCTGAAGACTAAGGTGGTGAGATGAAAGGAACTAGGCCATTTTTTGAGACTTATACATTTGTTTAAAGGATTGGTTGATCATGCCATTCTGGAGTTCTCTATAGGTTTACTGAGAGGGATGTGCTAAACTGAAGATGTTAGAATCTGTTATTCATAGTTTTTCTTATTCCCACAAACGGTAGCATAAACCTTCCTCCCTTAACGTATCAGATCCCTGACTTGCTATGGTGTACCATAACCTAAAATAATTCCTGTGAAAAGGGTACGCAATCTCTTGGCTGCCAAAGAGATCTTTCTATCTAAGTCCTCATATAGGTGCTAGAGTTGTGTACAGAGTACCAGCAAATGAGGCACAGGATTGAAAGAAGTCTGCTAGGTTGAAATCTAAATTGAGAATATAATTTTTAGTGAGCTTTGGATTTTCACAATATTAGACACGCCATAGTACTAATAATTGACTCTTTATAGAAATCATTTTTTGGTAGTGTTGCATTTGGTTTGGAAGTATTCAAGTTCTAAAAATTGACTGACAGTGGACTTTTCCATCTGCAGAATATACTGAATGACCAGCAGAGGCAGTATTGCAGAGGAATATTTCTCCGCTTGCTGAGAAAAGAAAAAAAAAGAAAGCTCATTCCTCAGCCTTTTCCATGCCTCGATCAATAGATATGGTAAGTCAAACTCTCATTTAATCATTTTGCCATTAATTAAAAGTTCATAGTATCTGATGGCTCTCAGTGCCTTTTAGTGGGGTCTTCCGCATAAATATAATCTTCTAAGGCGGTAGCAATATGAATGACGCTCTGGCCATCATGATAGTTTCTCAAAGACTTTGACTGTCTATGTGGCTGACAAAATCTTCTTTAGGTAGTTTTGCAGGCAATATGTCCTCCGGGGTACTTACCATCTTTTAGGCTGGAATGAGGTGTCTTAGGTTAGAGCAATTGACTTACTTTCTGATGGAGGGAAGCTATTTAACCGTTTTCCCTGCTCTCTGTGAGTGGGACTCTGATACTCAAGATGGACCGCTATTTAGAAACTGTGTTCTAACTCTATCCCTCTTTAAATAGGATCCCAATGCTTTCAATGGTGCAGAGTATTTTCCCATTACACATCCTACTTGCTGTGCAGTCATATTCCCAGATACTTAACTAGTGTGTAATTGCTGATGTCTGGTCCTCCGGTGTAATCGTCACCCAGGGCGATTGGCCAAGTGGTGCCATTACATCCCAAAACTACAGCAGGATGTCATCTGACATGAGGGCCAATCAGTTGCTTCTTCTAACTCTAGCCCTCTTTAAATAGGAGCCCAATGCTTTCAATGGTGCAGTGTACTTTCCCATTGCACCTCCTACTTGCTGTGCTGTCATATTCACAGACAGTTACCTAGTGTGTAATTGCTGATGTCTGGTCCTCTGGTGTAATCGTCACCCAGGACGATTGGTCACGTGGTGCCATTACTTCACAAAGCTACAGCAGGATGTCATCTGACATGAGGGCCAATCAGTTGCCTAGTACGCAATAGGATACATGTCTCATTGTATAGAAAAGGGAGCAATGTAGACAGGATGCCCAGCTGAAGACTAAGGTGGTGAGATGAAAGGAACTAGGCCATTTTTTGAGACTTATACATTTGTTTAAAGGATTGGTTGATCATAACATTCTGGAGTTCTCTATAGGTTTACTGAGAGGGATGTGCTAAAATGAAGATGTTAGAATCTGTTATTCATAGTTTTTCTCATTCCCACAAACGGTAGCATAAACCTTCCTCCCTTAACGTATCAGATCCCTGACTTGCTATGGTGTACCATAACCTAAAATAATTCCTGTGAAAAGGGTACGCAATCTCTTGGCTGCCAAAGAGATCTTTCTATCTAAGTCCTCGTATAGGTGCTAGAGTTGTGTAGAGAGTACCAGCAAATGAGGCACAGGATTGAAAGAAGTCTGCTAGGTTGAAATCTAAATTGAGAATATAATTTTTAGTGAGCTTTGGATTTTCACAATATTAGACACGCCATAGTACTAATAATTGACTCTTTATAGAAATCATTTTTTGGTAGTGTTGCATTTGGTTTGGAAGTATTTAAGTTCTAAAAATTGACTGACAGTGGACTTTTCCATCTGCAGAATATACTGAATGACCAGCAGAGGCAGTATTGCAGAGGAATATTTCTCCGCTTGCTGAGAAAAGAAAAAAAAAGAAAGCTCATTCCTCAGCCTTTTCCATGCCTCGATCAATAGATATGGTAAGTCAAACTCTCATTTAATCATTTTGCCATTAATTAAAAGTTCATAGTATCTGATGGCTCTCAGTGCCTTTTAGTAGGGTCTTCCGCATAAATATAATCTTCTAAGGCGGTAGCAATATGAATGACGCTATGGCCATCATGATAGACAGTCAAAGTCTTTGAGAAACTATGTGGCTGACAAAATCTTCTTTAGGTAGTTTTGCAGGCAATATGTCCTCCGGGGTACTTACCATCTTTTAGGCTGGAATGAGGTGTCTTAGGTTAGAGCAATTGACTTACTTTCTGATGGAGGGAAGCTATTTAACCGTTTTCCCTGCTCTCTGTGAGTGGGACTCTGATACTCAAGATGGACCGCTATTTAGAAACTGTGTTCTAACTCTATCCCTCTTTAAATAGGATCCCAATGCTTTCAATGGTGCAGAGTACTTTCCCATTACACATCCTACTTGCTGTGCAGTCATATTCCCAGATACTTAACTAGTGTGTAATTGCTGATGTCTGGTCCTCCGGTGTAATCGTCACCCAGGGCGATTGGTCAAGTGGTGCCATTACATCCCAAAACTACAGCAGGATGTCATCTGACATGAGGGCCAATCAGTTGCTTCTTCTAACTCTAGCCCTCTTTAAATAGGATCCCAATGCTTTCAATGGTGCAGTGTACTTTCCCATTGCACCTCCTACTTGCTGTGCTGTCATATTCACAGACAGTTACCTAGTGTGTAATTGCTGATGTCTGGTCCTCCGGTGTAATCGTCACCCAGGACGATTGGTCACGTGGTGCCATTACTTCACAAAGCTACAGCAGGATGTCATCTGACATGAGGGCCAATTAGTTGCCTAGTACGCAATAGGATACATGTCTCATCGTATAGAAAAGGGAGCAATGTAGACAGGATGCCTAGCTGAAGACTAAGGTGGTGAGATGAAAGGAACTAGGCCATTATTTGAGACTTATACATTTGTTTGAAGGATTGGTTGATCATAACATTCTGGAGTTCTCTATAGGTTTACTGAGAGGGATGTGCTAAAATGAAGATGGTAGAATCTGTTATTCATAGTTTTTCTTATTCCCACAAACGGTAGCATAAACCTTCCTCCCTTAACGTATCAGATCCCTGACTTGCTATGGTGTACCATAACCTAAAATAATTCCTGTGAAAAGGGTACGCAATCTCTTGGCTGCCAAAGAGATCTTTCTATCTAAGTCCTCATATAGGTGCTAGAGTTGTGTACAGAGTACCAGCAAATGAGGCACAGGATTGAAAGAAGTCTGCTAGGTTGAAATCTAAATTGAGAATATAATTTTTAGTGAGCTTTGGATTTTCACAATATTAGACACGCCATAGTACTAATAATTGACTCTTTATAGAAATAATTTTTTGGTAGTGTTGCATTTGGTTTGGAAGTATTCAAGTTCTAAAAATTGACTGACAGTGGACTTTTCCATCTGCAGAATATACTGAATGACCAGCAGAGGCAGTATTGCAGAGGAATATTTCTCCGCTTGCTGAGAAAAGAAAAAAAAAGAAAGCTCATTCCTCAGCCTTTTCCATGCCTCGATCAATAGATATGGTAAGTCAAACTCTCATTTAATCATTTTGCCATTAATTAAAAGTTCATAGTATCTGATGGCTCTCAGTGCCTTTTAGTGGGGTCTTCCGCATAAATATAATCTTCTAAGGCGGTAGCAATATGAATGACGCTATGGCCATCATGATAGTTTCTCAAAGACTTTGACTGTCTATGTGGCTGACAAAATCTTCTTTAGGTAGTTTTGCAGGCAATATGTCCTCCGGGGTACTTACCATCTTTTAGGCTGGAATGAGGTGTCTTAGGTTAGAGCAATTGACTTACTTTCTGATGGAGGGAAGCTATTTAACCGTTTTCCCTGCTCTCTGTGAGTGGGACTCTGATACTCAAGATGGACCGCTATTTAGAAACTGTGTTCTAACTCTATCCCTCTTTAAATAGGATCCCAATGCCTTCAATGGTGCAGAGTATTTTCCCATTACACATCCTACTTGCTGTGCAGTCATATTCCCAGATACTTAACTAGTGTGTAATTGCTGATGTCTGGTCCTCCGGTGTAATCGTCACCCAGGGCGATTGGCCAAGTGGTGCCATTACATCCCAAAACTACAGCAGGATGTCATCTGACATGAGGGCCAATCAGTTGCTTCTTCTAACTCTAGCCCTCTTTAAATAGGAGCCCAATGCTTTCAATGGTGCAGTGTACTTTCCCATTGCACCTCCTACTTGCTGTGCTGTCATATTCACAGACAGTTACCTAGTGTGTAATTGCTGATGTCTGGTCCTCTGGTGTAATCGTCACCCAGGACGATTGGTCAC
This sequence comes from Lissotriton vulgaris, assembly GCF_964263255.1. Lineage (NCBI taxonomy): Eukaryota > Metazoa > Chordata > Amphibia > Caudata > Salamandridae > Lissotriton > Lissotriton vulgaris. The sequence goes on along the minus strand of NC_141693.1, from coordinate 936,036,080 downwards.
GTGGTGCCATTACTTCACAAAGCTACAGCAGGATGTCATCTGACATGAGGGCCAATCAGTTGCCTAGTACGCAATGGGATACATGTCTCATTGTATAGAAAAGGGAGCAATGTAGACAGGATGCCCAGCTGAAGACTAAGGTGGTGAGATGAAAGGAACTAGGCCATTTTTTGAGACTTATACATTTGTTTAAAGGATTGGTTGATCATAACATTCTGGAGTTCTCTATAGGTTTACTGAGAGGGATGTGCTAAAATGAAGATGTTAGAATCTGTTATTCATAGTTTTTCTCATTCCCACAAACGGTAGCATAAACCTTCCTCCCTTAACGTATCAGATCCCTGACTTGCTATGGTGTACCATAACCTAAAATAATTCCTGTGAAAAGGGTACGCAATCTCTTGGCTGCCAAAGAGATCTTTCTATCTAAGTCCTCGTATAGGTGCTAGAGTTGTGTAGAGAGTACCAGCAAATGAGGCACAGGTTTTAAAGAAGTCTGCTAGGTTGAAATCTAAATTGAGAATATAATTTTTAGTGAGCTTTGGATTTTCACAATATTAGACACGCCATAGTACTAATAATTGACTCTTTATAGAAATCATTTTTTGGTAGTGTTGCATTTGGTTTGGAAGTATTTAAGTTCTAAAAATTGACTGACAGTGGACTTTTCCATCTGCAGAATATACTGAATGACCAGCAGAGGCAGTATTGCAGAGGAATATTTCTCCGCTTGCTGAGAAAAGAAAAAAAAAGAAAGCTCATTCCTCAGCCTTTTCCATGCCTCGATCAATAGATATGGTAAGTCAAACTCTCATTTAATCATTTTGCCATTAATTAAAAGTTCATAGTATCTGATGGCTCTCAGTGCCTTTTAGTAGGGTCTTCCGCATAAATATAATCTTCTAAGGCGGTAGCAATATGAATGACGCTATGGCCATCATGATAGACAGTCAAAGTCTTTGAGAAACTATGTGGCTGACAAAATCTTCTTTAGGTAGTTTTGCAGGCAATATGTCCTCCGGGGTACTTACCATCTTTTAGGCTGGAATGAGGTGTCTTAGGTTAGAGCAATTGACTTACTTTCTGATGGAGGGAAGCTATTTAACCGTTTTCCCTGCTCTCTGTGAGTGGGACTCTGATACTCAAGATGGACCGCTATTTAGAAACTGTGTTCTAACTCTATCCCTCTTTAAATAGGATCCCAATGCTTTCAATGGTGCAGAGTACTTTCCCATTACACATCCTACTTGCTGTGCAGTCATATTCCCAGATACTTAACTAGTGTGTAATTGCTGATGTCTGGTCCTCCGGTGTAATCGTCACCCAGGGCGATTGGTCAAGTGGTGCCATTACATCCCAAAACTACAGCAGGATGTCATCTGACATGAGGGCCAATCAGTTGCTTCTTCTAACTCTAGCCCTCTTTAAATAGGATCCCAATGCTTTCAATGGTGCAGTGTACTTTCCCATTGCACCTCCTACTTGCTGTGCTGTCATATTCACAGACAGTTACCTAGTGTGTAATTGCTGATGTCTGGTCCTCCGGTGTAATCGTCACCCAGGACGATTGGTCACGTGGTGCCATTACTTCACAAAGCTACAGCAGGATGTCATCTGACATGAGGGCCAATTAGTTGCCTAGTACGCAATAGGATACATGTCTCATCGTATAGAAAAGGGAGCAATGTAGACAGGATGCCTAGCTGAAGACTAAGGTGGTGAGATGAAAGGAACTAGGCCATTATTTGAGACTTATACATTTGTTTGAAGGATTGGTTGATCATAACATTCTGGAGTTCTCTATAGGTTTACTGAGAGGGATGTGCTAAAATGAAGATGGTAGAATCTGTTATTCATAGTTTTTCTTATTCCCACAAACGGTAGCATAAACCTTCCTCCCTTAACGTATCAGATCCCTGACTTGCTATGGTGTACCATAACCTAAAATAATTCCTGTGAAAAGGGTACGCAATCTCTTGGCTGCCAAAGAGATCTTTCTATCTAAGTCCTCATATAGGTGCTAGAGTTGTGTACAGAGTACCAGCAAATGAGGCACAGGATTGAAAGAAGTCTGCTAGGTTGAAATCTAAATTGAGAATATAATTTTTAGTGAGCTTTGGATTTTCACAATATTAGACACGCCATAGTACTAATAATTGACTCTTTATAGAAATAATTTTTTGGTAGTGTTGCATTTGGTTTGGAAGTATTCAAGTTCTAAAAATTGACTGACAGTGGACTTTTCCATCTGCAGAATATACTGAATGACCAGCAGAGGCAGTATTGCAGAGGAATATTTCTCCGCTTGCTGAGAAAAGAAAAAAAAAGAAAGCTCATTCCTCAGCCTTTTCCATGCCTCGATCAATAGATATGGTAAGTCAAACTCTCATTTAATCATTTTGCCATTAATTAAAAGTTCATAGTATCTGATGGCTCTCAGTGCCTTTTAGTGGGGTCTTCCGCATAAATATACTCTTCTAAGGCGGTAGCAATATGAATGACGCTATGGCCATCATGATAGTTTCTCAAAGACTTTGACTGTCTATGTGGCTGACAAAATCTTCTTTAGGTAGTTTTGCAGGCAATATGTCCTCCGGGGTACTTACCATCTTTTAGGCTGGAATGAGGTGTCTTAGGTTAGAGCAATTGACTTACTTTCTGATGGAGGGAAGCTATTTAACCGTTTTCCCTGCTCTCTGTGAGTGGGACTCTGATACTCAAGATGGACCGCTATTTAGAAACTGTGTTCTAACTCTATCCCTCTTTAAATAGGATCCCAATGCCTTCAATGGTGCAGAGTATTTTCCCATTACACATCCTACTTGCTGTGCAGTCATATTCCCAGATACTTAACTAGTGTGTAATTGCTGATGTCTGGTCCTCCGGTGTAATCGTCACCCAGGGCGATTGGCCAAGTGGTGCCATTACATCCCAAAACTACAGCAGGATGTCATCTGACATGAGGGCCAATCAGTTGCTTCTTCTAACTCTAGCCCTCTTTAAATAGGAGCCCAATGCTTTCAATGGTGCAGTGTACTTTCCCATTGCACCTCCTACTTGCTGTGCTGTCATATTCACAGACAGTTACCTAGTGTGTAATTGCTGATGTCTGGTCCTCCGGTGTAATCGTCACCCAGGACGATTGGTCACGTGGTGCCATTACTTCACAAAGCTACAGCAGGATGTCATCTGACATGAGGGCCAATTAGTTGCCTAGTACGCAATAGGATACATGCCTCATCGTATAGAAAAGGGAGCAATGTAGACAGGATGCCTAGCTGAAGACTAAGGTGGTGAGATGAAAGGAACTAGGCCATTATTTGAGACTTATACATTTGTTTGAAGGATTGGTTGATCATAACATTCTGGAGTTCTCTATAGGTTTACTGAGAGGGATGTGCTAAAATGAAGATGGTAGAATCTGTTATTCATAGTTTTTCTTATTCCCACAAACGGTAGCATAAACCTTCCTCCCTTAACATATCAGATCCCTGACTTGCTATGGTTTACCATAACCTAAAATAATTCCTGTGAGAAGGGTACGTTATCTCTTGGCTACCAAAGAGATCTTTCTATCTAAGTCCTCATATAGGAGCTAGAGTTGTGTAGAGAGTACCAGCAAATGAGGCACAGGATTGAAAGAAGTCTTCTAGGTTGAAATCTAAATTGAGAATATAATTTTTAGTGAGCTTTGGATTTTCACAATATTAGACACGCCATAGTACTAATAATTGACTCTTTATAGAAATCATTTTTTGGTAGTGTTGCATTTGGTTTGGAAGTATTCAAGTTCTAAAAATTGACTAACAGTGGACTTTTCCATCTGCAGAATATACTGAATGACCAGCAGAGGCAGTATTGCAGAGAAATATTTCTCCGCTTGCTGAGAAAAGAAAAAAAAAAGAAAGCTCATTCCTCAGCCTTTTCCATGCCTCGATCAATAGATATGGTAAGTCAAACTCTCATTTAATCATTTTGCCATTAATTAAAAGTTCATAGTATCTGATGGCTCTCAGTGCCTTTTAGTGGGGTCTTCCGCATAAATATAATCTTCTAAGACGGTAGCAATATGAATGACGCTATGGCCATCATGATAGTTTCTCAAAGACTTTGACTGTCTATGTGGCTGACAAAATCTTCTTTAGGTAGTTTTGCAGGCAATATGTCCTCCGGGGTACTTACCATCTTTTAGGCTGGAATGAGGTGTCTTAGGTTAGAGCAATTGACTTACTTTCTGATGGAGGGAAGCTATTTAACCGTTTTCCCTGCTCTCTGTGAGTGGGACTCTGATACTCAAGATGGACCGCTATTTAGAAACTGTGTTCTAACTCTATCCCTCTTTAAATAGGATCCCAATGCCTTCAATGGTGCAGAGTACTTTCCCATTACACATCCTACTTGCTGTGCAGTCATATTCCCAGATACTTAACTAGTGTGTAATTGCTGATGTCTGGTCCTCCGGTGTAATCGTCACCCAGGGCGATTGGTCAAGTGGTGCCATTACATCCCAAAACTACAGCAGTATGTCATCTGACATGAGGGCCAATCAGTTGCTTCTTCTAACTCTAGCCCTCTTTAAATAGGAGCCCGATGCTTTCAATGGTGCAGTGTACTTTCCCATTGCACCTCCTACTTGCTGTGCAGTCATATTCACAGATAGTTACCTAGTGTGTAATTGCTGATGTCTGGTCCTATGGTGTAATCGTCACCCAGGACGATTGGTCACGTGGTGCCATTACTTCACAAAGCTACAGCAGGATGTCATCTGACATGAGGGCCAATTAGTTGCCTAGTACGCAATAGGATACATGTCTCATCGTATAGAAAAGGGAGCAATGTAGACAGGATGCCCAGCTGAAGACTAAGGTGGTGAGATGAAAGGAACTAGGCCATTTTTTGAGACTTATACATTTGTTTAAAGGATTGGTTGATCATACCATTCTGGAGTTCTCTATAGGTTTACTGAGAGGGATGTGCTAAAATGAAGATGTTAGAATCTGTTATTCATAGTTTTTCTTATTCCCACAAACGGTAGCATAAACCTTCCTCCCTTAACGTATCAGATCCCTGACTTGCTATGGTGTACCATAACCTAAAATAATTCCTGTGAAAAGGGTACGCAATCTCTTGGCTGCCAAAGAGATCTTTCTATCTAAGTCCTCATATAGGTGCTAGAGTTGTGTACAGAGTACCAGCAAATGAGGCACAGGATTGAAAGAAGTCTGCTAGGTTGAAATCTAAATTGAGAATATAATTTTTAGTGAGCTTTGGATTTTCACAATATTAGACACGCCATAGTACTAATAATTGACTCTTTATAGAAATCATTTTTTGGTAGTGTTGCATTTGGTTTGGAAGTATTCAAGTTCTAAAAATTGACTGACAGTGGACTTTTCCATCTGCAGAATATACTGAATGACCAGCAGAGGCAGTATTGCAGAGGAATATTTCTCCGCTTGCTGAGAAAAGAAAAAAAAAGAAAGCTCATTCCTCAGCCTTTTCCATGCCTCGATCAATAGATATGGTAAGTCAAACTCTCATTTAATCATTTTGCCATTAATTAAAAGTTCATAGTATCTGATGGCTCTCAGTGCCTTTTAGTGGGGTCTTCCGCATAAATATAATCTTCTAAGGCGGTAGCAATATGAATGACGCTATGGCCATCATGATAGTTTCTCAAAGACTTTGACTGTCTATGTGGCTGACAAAATCTTCTTTAGGTAGTTTTGCAGGCAATATGTCCTCCGGGGTACTTACCATCTTTTAGGCTGGAATGAGGTGTCTTAGGTTAGAGCAATTGACTTACTTTCTGATGGAGGGAAGCTATTTAACCGTTTTCCCTGCTCTCTGTGAGTGGGACTCTGATACTCAAGATGGACCGCTATTTAGAAACTGTGTTCTAACTCTATCCCTCTTTAAATAGGATCCCAATGCTTTCAATGGTGCAGAGTATTTTCCCATTACACATCCTACTTGCTGTGCAGTCATATTCCCAGATACTTAACTAGTGTGTAATTGCTGATGTCTGGTCCTCCGGTGTAATCGTCACCCAGGGCGATTGGCCAAGTGGTGCCATTACATCCCAAAACTACAGCAGGATGTCATCTGACATGAGGGCCAATCAGTTGCTTCTTCTAACTCTAGCCCTCTTTAAATAGGAGCCCAATGCTTTCAATGGTGCAGTGTACTTTCCCATTGCACCTCCTACTTGCTGTGCTGTCATATTCACAGACAGTTACCTAGTGTGTAATTGCTGATGTCTGGTCCTCCGGTGTAATCGTCACCCAGGACGATTGGTCACGTGGTGCCATTACTTTACAAAGCTACAGCAGGATGTCATCTGACATGAGGGCCAATCAGTTGCCTAGTACGCAATAGGATACATGTCTCATCGTATAGAAAAGGGAGCAATGTAGACAGGATGCCCAGCTGAAGACTAAGGTGGTGAGATGAAAGGAACTAGGCCATTTTTTGAGACTTATACATTTGTTTAAAGGATTGGTTGATCATACCATTCTGGAGTTCTCTATAGGTTTACTGAGAGGGATGTGCTAAAATGAAGATGTTAGAATCTGTTATTCATAGTTTTTCTTATTCCCACAAACGGTAGCATAAACCTTCCTCCCTTAACGTATCAGATCCCTGACTTGCTATGGTGTACCATAACCTAAAATAATTCCTGTGAAAAGGGTACGCAATCTCTTGGCTGCCAAAGAGATCTTTCTATCTAAGTCCTCATATAGGTGCTAGAGTTGTGTACAGAGTACCAGCAAATGAGGCACAGGATTGAAAGAAGTCTGCTAGGTTGAAATCTAAATTGAGAATATAATTTTTAGTGAGCTTTGGATTTTCACAATATTAGACACGCCATAGTACTAATAATTGACTCTTTATAGAAATCATTTTTTGGTAGTGTTGCATTTGGTTTGGAAGTATTCAAGTTCTAAAAATTGACTGACAGTGGACTTTTCCATCTGCAGAATATACTGAATGACCAGCAGAGGCAGTATTGCAGAGGAATATTTCTCCGCTTGCTGAGAAAAGAAAAAAAAAGAAAGCTCATTCCTCAGCCTTTTCCATGCCTCGATCAATAGATATGGTAAGTCAAACTCTCATTTAATCATTTTGCCATTAATTAAAAGTTCATAGTATCTGATGGCTCTCAGTGCCTTTTAGTAGGGTCTTCCGCATAAATATAATCTTCTAAGGCGGTAGCAATATGAATGACGCTATGGCCATCATGATAGTTTCTCAAAGACTTTGACTGTCTATGTGGCTGACAAAATCTTCTTTAGGTAGTTTTGCAGGCAATATGTCCTCCGGGGTACTTACCATCTTTTAGGCTGGAATGAGGTGTCTTAGGTTAGAGCAATTGACTTACTTTCTGATGGAGGGAAGCTATTTAACCGTTTTCCCTGCTCTCTGTGAGTGGGACTCTGATACTCAAGATGGACCGCTATTTAGAAACTGTGTTCTAACTCTATCCCTCTTTAAATAGGATCCCAATGCTTTCAATGGTGCAGAGTACTTTCCCATTACACATCCTACTTGCTGTGCAGTCATATTCCCAGATACTTAACTAGTGTGTAATTGCTGATGTCTGGTCCTCCGGTGTAATCGTCACCCAGGGCGATTGGCCAAGTGGTGCCATTACATCCCAAAACTACAGCAGGATGTCATCTGACATGAGGGCCAATCAGTTGCTTCTTCTAACTCTAGCCCTCTTTAAATAGGAGCCCAATGCTTTCAATGGTGCAGTGTACTTTCCCATTGCACCTCCTACTTGCTGTGCTGTCATATTCACAGACAGTTACCTAGTGTGTAATTGCTGATGTCTGGTCCTCCGGTGTAATCGTCACCCAGGACGATTGGTCACGTGGTGCCATTACTTTACAAAGCTACAGCAGGATGTCATCTGACATGAGGGCCAATCAGTTGCCTAGTACGCAATAGGATACATGTCTCATCGTATAGAAAAGGGAGCAATGTAGACAGGATGCCCAGCTGAAGACTAAGGTGGTGAGATGAAAGGAACTAGGCCATTTTTTGAGACTTATACATTTGTTTAAAGGATTGGTTGATCATACCATTCTGGAGTTCTCTATAGGTTTACTGAGAGGGATGTGCTAAAATGAAGATGTTAGAATCTGTTATTCATAGTTTTTCTTATTCCCACAAACGGTAGCATAAACCTTCCTCCCTTAACGTATCAGATCCCTGACTTGCTATGGTGTACCATAACCTAAAATAATTCCTGTGAAAAGGGTACGCAATCTCTTGGCTGCCAAAGAGATCTTTCTATCTAAGTCCTCATATAGGTGCTAGAGTTGTGTACAGAGTACCAGCAAATGAGGCACAGGATTGAAAGAAGTCTGCTAGGTTGAAATCTAAATTGAGAATATAATTTTTAGTGAGCTTTGGATTTTCACAATATTAGACACGCCATAGTACTAATAATTGACTCTTTATAGAAATCATTTTTTGGTAGTGTTGCATTTGGTTTGGAAGTATTCAAGTTCTAAAAATTGACTGACAGTGGACTTTTCCATCTGCAGAATATACTGAATGACCAGCAGAGGCAGTATTGCAGAGGAATATTTCTCCGCTTGCTGAGAAAAGAAAAAAAAAGAAAGCTCATTCCTCAGCCTTTTCCATGCCTCGATCAATAGATATGGTAAGTCAAACTCTCATTTAATCATTTTGCCATTAATTAAAAGTTCATAGTATCTGATGGCTCTCAGTGCCTTTTAGTGGGGTCTTCCGCATAAATATAATCTTCTAAGGCGGTAGCAATATGAATGACGCTCTGGCCATCATGATAGTTTCTCAAAGACTTTGACTGTCTATGTGGCTGACAAAATCTTCTTTAGGTAGTTTTGCAGGCAATATGTCCTCCGGGGTACTTACCATCTTTTAGGCTGGAATGAGGTGTCTTAGGTTAGAGCAATTGACTTACTTTCTGATGGAGGGAAGCTATTTAACCGTTTTCCCTGCTCTCTGTGAGTGGGACTCTGATACTCAAGATGGACCGCTATTTAGAAACTGTGTTCTAACTCTATCCCTCTTTAAATAGGATCCCAATGCTTTCAATGGTGCAAAGTATTTTCCCATTACACATCCTACTTGCTGTGCAGTCATATTTCCAGATACTTAACTAGTGTGTAATTGCTGATGTCTGGTCCTCCGGTGTAATCGTCACCCAGGGCGATTGGCCAAGTGGTGCCATTACATCCCAAAACTACAGCAGGATGTCATCTGACATGAGGGCCAATCAGTTGCTTCTTCTAACTCTAGCCCTCTTTAAATAGGAGCCCAATGCTTTCAATGGTGCAGTGTACTTTCCCATTGCACCTCCTACTTGCTGTGCTGTCATATTCACAGACAGTTACCTAGTGTGTAATTGCTGATGTCTGGTCCTCCGGTGTAATCGTCACCCAGGACGATTGGTCACGTGGTGCCATTACTTCACAAAGCTACAGCAGGATGTCATCTGACATGAGGGCCAATCAGTTGCCTAGTACGCAATAGGATACATGTCTCATCGTATAGAAAAGGGAGCAATGTAGACAGGATGCCCAACTGAAGACTAAGGTGGTGAGATGAAAGGAACTAGGCCATTTTTTGAGACTTATACATTTGTTTAAAGGATTGGTTGATCATAACATTCTGGAGTTCTCTATAGGTTTACTGAGAGGGATGTGCTAAAATGAAGATGTTAGAATCTGTTATTCATAGTTTTTCTTATTCCCACAAACGGTAGCATAAACCTTCCTCCCTTAACGTATCAGATCCCTGACTTGCTATGGTGTACCATAACCTAAAATAATTCCTGTGAAAAGGGTACGCAATCTCTTGGCTGCCAAAGAGATCTTTCTATCTAAGTCCTCATATAGGTGCTAGAGTTGTGTAGAGAGTACCAGCAAATGAGGCACAGGATTGAAAGAAGTCTGCTAGGTTGAAATCTAAATTGAGAATATAATTTTTAGTGAGCTTTGGATTTTCACAATATTAGACACGCCATAGTACTAATAATTGACTCTTTATAGAAATCATTTTTTGGTAGTGTTGCATTCGGTTTGGAAGTATTAAAGTTCTAAAAATTGACTGACAGTGGACTTTTCCATCTGCAGAATATACTGAATGACCAGCAGAGGCAGTATTGCAGAGGAATATTTCTCCGCTTGCTGAGAAAAGAAAAAAAAAGAAAGCTCATTCCTCAGCCTTTTCCATGCCTCGATCAATAGATATGGTAAGTCAAACTCTCATTTAATCATTTTGCCATTAATTAAAAGTTCATAGTATCTGATGGCTCTCAGTGCCTTTTAGTAGGGTCTTCCGCATAAATATAATCTTCTAAGGCGGTAGCAATATGAATGACGCTATGGCCATCATGATAGTTTCTCAAAGACTTTGACTGTCTATGTGGCTGACAAAATCTTCTTTAGGTAGTTTTGCAGGCAATATGTCCTCCGGGGTACTTACCATCTTTTAGGCTGGAATGAGGTGTCTTAGGTTAGAGCAATTGACTTACTTTCTGATGGAGGGAAGCTATTTAACCGTTTTCCCTGCTCTCTGTGAGTGGGACTCTGATACTCAAGATGGACCGCTATTTAGAAACTGTGTTCTAACTCTATCCCTCTTTAAATAGGATCCCAATGCTTTCAATGGTGCAGAGTACTTTCCCATTACACATCCTACTTGCTGTGCAGTCATATTCCCAGATACTTAACTAGTGTGTAATTGCTGATGTCTGGTCCTCCGGTGTAATCGTCACCCAGGGCGATTGGCCAAGTGGTGCCATTACATCCCAAAACTACAGCAGGATGTCATCTGACATGAGGGCCAATCAGTTGCTTCTTCTAACTCTAGCCCTCTTTAAATAGGAGCCCAATGCTTTCAATGGTGCAGTGTACTTTCCCATTGCACCTCCTACTTGCTGTGCTGTCATATTCACAGACAGTTACCTAGTGTGTAATTGCTGATGTCTGGTCCTCCGGTGTAATCGTCACCCAGGACGATTGGTCACGTGGTGCCATTACTTCACAAAGCTACAGCAGGATGTCATCTGACATGAGGGCCAATCAGTTGCCTAGTACGCAATAGGATACATGTCTCATCGTATAGAAAAGGGAGCAATGTAGACAGGATGCCCAGCTGAAGACTAAGGTGGTGAGATGAAAGGAACTAGGCCATTTTTTGAGACTTATACATTTGTTTAAAGGATTGGTTGATCATACCATTCTGGAGTTCTCTATAGGTTTACTGAGAGGGATGTGCTAAAATGAAGATGTTAGAATCTGTTATTCATAGTTTTTCTTATTCCCACAAACGGTAGCATAAACCTTCCTCCCTTAACGTATCAGATCCCTGACTTGCTATGGTGTACCATAACCTAAAATAATTCCTGTGAAAAGGGTACGCAATCTCTTGGCTGCCAAAGAGATCTTTCTATCTAAGTCCTCATATAGGTGCTAGAGTTGTGTAGAGAGTACCAGCAAATGAGGCACAGGATTGAAAGAAGTCTGCTAGGTTGAAATCTAAATTGAGAATATAATTTTTAGTGAGCTTTGGATTTTCACAATATTAGACACGCCATAGTACTAATAATTGACTCTTTATAGAAATCATTTTTTGGTAGTGTTGCATTCGGTTTGGAAGTATTAAAGTTCTAAAAATTGACTGACAGTGGACTTTTCCATCTGCAGAATATACTGAATGACCAGCAGAGGCAGTATTGCAGAGGAATATTTCTCCGCTTGCTGAGAAAAGAAAAAAAAAGAAAGCTCATTCCTCAGCCTTTTCCATGCCTCGATCAATAGATATGGTAAGTCAAACTCTCATTTAATCGTTTTGCCATTAATTAAAAGTTCATAGTATCTGATGGCTCTCAGTGCCTTTTAGTAGGGTCTTCCGCATAAATATAATCTTCTAAGGCGGTAGCAATATGAATGACGCTATGGCCATCATGATAGTTTCTCAAAGACTTTGACTGTCTATGTGGCTGACAAAATCTTCTTTAGGTAGTTTTGCAGGCAATATGTCCTCCGGGGTACTTACCATCTTTTAGGCTGGAATGAGGTGTCTTAGGTTAGAGCAATTGACTTACTTTCTGATGGAGGGAAGCTATTTAACCGTTTTCCCTGCTCTCTGTGAGTGGGACTCTGATACTCAAGATGGACCGCTATTTAGAAACTGTGTTCTAACTCTATCCCTCTTTAAATAGGATCCCAATGCTTTCAATGGTGCAGAGTACTTTCCCATTACACATCCTACTTGCTGTGCAGTCATATTCCCAGATACTTAACTAGTGTGTAATTGCTGATGTCTGGTCCTCCGGTGTAATCGTCACCCAGGGCGATTGGCCAAGTGGTGCCATTACATCCCAAAACTACAGCAGGATGTCATCTGACATGAGGGCCAATCAGTTGCTTCTTCTAACTCTAGCCCTCTTTAAATAGGAGCCCAATGCTTTCAATGGTGCAGTGTACTTTCCCATTGCACCTCCTACTTGCTGTGCTGTCATATTCACAGACAGTTACCTAGTGTGTAATTGCTGATGTCTGGTCCTCCGGTGTAATCGTCACCCAGGACGATTGGTCACGTGGTGCCATTACTTCACAAAGCTACAGCAGGATGTCATCTGACATGAGGGCCAATCAGTTGCCTAGTACGCAATAGGATACATGTCTCATCGTATAGAAAAGGGAGCAATGTAGACAGGATGCCCAGCTGAAGACTAAGGTGGTGAGATGAAAGGAACTAGGCCATTTTTTGAGACTTATACATTTGTTTAAAGGATTGGTTGATCATAACATTCTGGAGTTCTCTATAGGTTTACTGAGAGGGATGTGCTAAAATGAAGATGTTAGAATCTGTTATTCATAGTTTTTCTTATTCCCACAAACGGTAGCATAAACCTTCCTCCCTTAACGTATCAGATCCCTGACTTGCTATGGTGTACCATAACCTAAAATAATTCCTGTGAAAAGGGTACGCAATCTCTTGGCTGCCAAAGAGATCTTTCTATCTAAGTCCTCATATAGGTGCTAGAGTTGTGTACAGAGTACCAGCAAATGAGGCACAGGATTGAAAGAAGTCTGCTAGGTTGAAATCTAAATTGAGAATATAATTTTTAGTGAGCTTTGGATTTTCACAATATTAGACACGCCATAGTACTAATAATTGACTCTTTATAGAAATCATTTTTTGGTAGTGTTGCATTTGGTTTGGAAGTATTCAAGTTCTAAAAATTGACTGACAGTGGACTTTTCCATCTGCAGAATATACTGAATGACCAGCAGAGGCAGTATTGCAGAGGAATATTTCTCCGCTTGCTGAGAAAAGAAAAAAAAAGAAAGCTCATTCCTCAGCCTTTTCCATGCCTCGATCAATAGATATGGTAAGTCAAACTCTCATTTAATCATTTTGCCATTAATTAAAAGTTCATAGTATCTGATGGCTCTCAGTGCCTTCTAGTGGGGTCTTCCGCATAAATATAATCTTCTAAGACGGTAGCAATATGAATGACGCTATGGCCATCATGATAGTTTCTCAAAGACTTTGACTGTCTATGTGGCTGACAAAATCTTCTTTAGGTAGTTTTGCAGGCAATATGTCCTCCGGGGTACTTACCATCTTTTAGGCTGGAATGAGGTGTCTTAGGTTAGAGCAATTGACTTACTTTCTGATGGAGGGAAGCTATTTAACCGTTTTCCCTGCTCTCTGTAAGTTGTACTCTGATACTCAAGATGGACCGCTATTTAGAAACTGTGTTCTAACTCTATCCCTCTTTAAATAGGATCCCAATGCTTTCAATGGTGCAGAGTATTTTCCCATTACACATCCTACTTGCTGTGCAGTCATATTCCCAGATACTTAACTAGTGTGTAATTGCTGATGTCTGGTCCTCCGGTGTAATCGTCACCCAGGGCGATTGGCCAAGTGGTGCCATTACATCCCAAAACTACAGCAGGATGTCATCTGACATGAGGGCCAATCAGTTGCTTCTTCTAACTCTAGCCCTCTTTAAATAGGAGCCCAATGCTTTCAATGGTGCAGTGTACTTTCCCATTGCACCTCCTACTTGCTGTGCTGTCATATTCACAGACAGTTACCTAGTGTGTAATTGCTGATGTCTGGTCCTCTGGTGTAATCGTCACCCAGGACGATTGGTCACGTGGTGCCATTACTTCACAAAGCTACAGCAGGATGTCATCTGACATGAGGGCCAATCAGTTGCCTAGTACGCAATAGGATACATGTCTCATTGTATAGAAAAGGGAGCAATGTAGACAGGATGCCCAGCTGAAGACTAAGGTGGTGAGATGAAAGGAACTAGGCCATTTTTTGAGACTTATACATTTGTTTAAAGGATTGGTTGATCATAACATTCTGGAGTTCTCTATAGGTTTACTGAGAGGGATGTGCTAAAATGAAGATGTTAGAATCTGTTATTCATAGTTTTTCTCATTCCCACAAACGGTAGCATAAACCTTCCTCCCTTAACGTATCAGATCCCTGACTTGCTATGGTGTACCATAACCTAAAATAATTCCTGTGAAAAGGGTACGCAATCTCTTGGCTGCCAAAGAGATCTTTCTATCTAAGTCCTCATATAGGTGCTAGAGTTGTGTAGAGAGTACCAGCAAATGAGGCACAGGATTGAAAGAAGTCTGCTAGGTTGAAATCTAAATTGAGAATATAATTTTTAGTGAGCTTTGTATTTTCACAATATTAGACACGCCATAGTACTAATAATTGACTCTTTATAGAAATCATTTTTTGGTAGTGTTGCATTTGGTTTGGAAGTATTTAAGTTCTAAAAATTGACTGACAGTGGACTTTTCCATCTGCAGAATATACTGAATGACCAGCAGAGGCAGTATTGCAGAGGAATATTTCTCCGCTTGCTGAGAAAAGAAAAAAAAAGAAAGCTCATTCCTCAGCCTTTTCCATGCCTCGATCAATACATATGGTAAGTCAAACTCTCATTTAATCATTTTGCCATTAATTAAAAGTTCATAGTGTCTGATGGCTCTCAGTGCCTTTTAGTAGGGTCTTCCGCATAAATATAATCTTCTAAGGCGGTAGCAATATGAATGACGCTATGGCCATCATGATAGTTTCTCAAAGACTTTGACTGTCTATGTGGCTGACAAAATCTTCTTTAGGTAGTTTTGCAGGCAATATGTCCTCCGGGGTACTTACCATCTTTTAGGCTGGAATGAGGTGTCTTAGGTTAGAGCAATTGACTTACTTTCTGATGGAGGGAAGCTATTTAACCGTTTTCCCTGCTCTCTGTGAGTGGGACTCTGATACTCAAGATGGACCGCTATTTAGAAACTGTGTTCTAACTCTATCCCTCTTTAAATAGGATCCCAATGCTTTCAATGGTGCAGAGTACTTTCCCATTACACATCCTACTTGCTGTGCAGTCATATTCCCAGATACTTAACTAGTGTGTAATTGCTGATGTCTGGTCCTCCGGTGTAATCGTCACCCAGGGCGATTGGCCAAGTGGTGCCATTACATCCCAAAACTACAGCAGGATGTCATCTGACATGAGGGCCAATCAGTTGCTTCTTCTAACTCTAGCCCTCTTTAAATAGGAGCCCAATGCTTTCAATGGTGCAGTGTACTTTCCCATTGCACCTCCTACTTGCTGTGCTGTCATATTCACAGACAGTTACCTAGTGTGTAATTGCTGATGTCTGGTCCTCCGGTGTAATCGTCACCCAGGACGATTGGTCACGTGGTGCCATTACTTCACAAAGCTACAGCAGGATGTCATCTGACATGAGGGCCAATCAGTTGCCTAGTACGCAATAGGATACATGTCTCATCGTATAGAAAAGGGAGCAATGTAGACAGGATGCCCAGCTGAAGACTAAGGTGGTGAGATGAAAGGAACTAGGCCATTTTTTGAGACATACATTTGTTTAAAGGATTGGTTGATCATAACATTCTGGAGTTCTCTATAGGTTTACTGAGAGGGATGTGCTAAAATGAAGATGTTAGAATCTGTTATTCATAGTTTTTCTTATTCCCACAAACGGTAGCATAAACCTTCCTCCCTTAACGTATCAGATCCCTGACTTGCTATGGTGTACCATAACCTAAAATAATTCCTGTGAAAAGGGTACGCAATCTCTTGGCTGCCAAAGAGATCTTTCTATCTAAGTCCTCATATAGGTGCTAGAGTTGTGTACAGAGTACCAGCAAATGAGGCACAGGATTGAAAGAAGTCTGCTAGGTTGAAATCTAAATTGAGAATATAATTTTTAGTGAGCTTTGGATTTTCACAATATTAGACACGCCATAGTACTAATAATTGACTCTTTATAGAAATCATTTTTTGGTAGTGTTGCATTTGGTTTGGAAGTATTCAAGTTCTAAAAATTGACTGACAGTGGACTTTTCCATCTGCAGAATATACTGAATGACCAGCAGAGGCAGTATTGCAGAGGAATATTTCTCCGCTTGCTGAGAAAAGAAAAAAAAAGAAAGCTCATTCCTCAGCCTTTTCCATGCCTCGATCAATAGATATGGTAAGTCAAACTCTCATTTAATCATTTTGCCATTAATTAAAAGTTCATAGTATCTGATGGCTCTCAGTGCCTTCTAGTGGGGTCTTCCGCATAAATATAATCTTCTAAGACGGTAGCAATATGAATGACGCTATGGCCATCATGATAGTTTCTCAAAGACTTTGACTGTCTATGTGGCTGACAAAATCTTCTTTAGGTAGTTTTGCAGGCAATATGTCCTCCGGGGTACTTACCATCTTTTAGGCTGGAATGAGGTGTCTTAGGTTAGAGCAATTGACTTACTTTCTGATGGAGGGAAGCTATTTAACCGTTTTCCCTGCTCTCTGTAAGTTGTACTCTGATACTCAAGATGGACCGCTATTTAGAAACTGTGTTCTAACTCTATCCCTCTTTAAATAGGATCCCAATGCTTTCAATGGTGCAGAGTATTTTCCCATTACACATCCTACTTGCTGTGCAGTCATATTCCCAGATACTTAACTAGTGTGTAATTGCTGATGTCTGGTCCTCCGGTGTAATCGTCACCCAGGGCGATTGGCCAAGTGGTGCCATTACATCCCAAAACTACAGCAGGATGTCATCTGACATGAGGGCCAATCAGTTGCTTCTTCTAACTCTAGCCCTCTTTAAATAGGAGCCCAATGCTTTCAATGGTGCAGTGTACTTTCCCATTGCACCTCCTACTTGCTGTGCTGTCATATTCACAGACAGTTACCTAGTGTGTAATTGCTGATGTCTGGTCCTCTGGTGTAATCGTCACCCAGGACGATTGGTCACGTGGTGCCATTACTTCACAAAGCTACAGCAGGATGTCATCTGACATGAGGGCCAATCAGTTGCCTAGTACGCAATAGGATACATGTCTCATTGTATAGAAAAGGGAGCAATGTAGACAGGATGCCCAGCTGAAGACTAAGGTGGTGAGATGAAAGGAACTAGGCCATTTTTTGAGACTTATACATTTGTTTAAAGGATTGGTTGATCATAACATTCTGGAGTTCTCTATAGGTTTACTGAGAGGGATGTGCTAAAATGAAGATGTTAGAATCTGTTATTCATAGTTTTTCTCATTCCCACAAACGGTAGCATAAACCTTCCTCCCTTAACGTATCAGATCCCTGACTTGCTATGGTGTACCATAACCTAAAATAATTCCTGTGAAAAGGGTACGCAATCTCTTGGCTGCCAAAGAGATCTTTCTATCTAAGTCCTCATATAGGTGCTAGAGTTGTGTAGAGAGTACCAGCAAATGAGGCACAGGATTGAAAGAAGTCTGCTAGGTTGAAATCTAAATTGAGAATATAATTTTTAGTGAGCTTTGTATTTTCACAATATTAGACACGCCATAGTACTAATAATTGACTCTTTATAGAAATCATTTTTTGGTAGTGTTGCATTTGGTTTGGAAGTATTTAAGTTCTAAAAATTGACTGACAGTGGACTTTTCCATCTGCAGAATATACTGAATGACCAGCAGAGGCAGTATTGCAGAGGAATATTTCTCCGCTTGCTGAGAAAAGAAAAAAAAAGAAAGCTCATTCCTCAGCCTTTTCCATGCCTCGATCAATAGATATGGTAAGTCAAACTCTCATTTAATCATTTTGCCATTAATTAAAAGTTCATAGTGTCTGATGGCTCTCAGTGCCTTTTAGTAGGGTCTTCCGCATAAATATAATCTTCTAAGGCGGTAGCAATATGAATGACGCTATGGCCATCATGATAGTTTCTCAAAGACTTTGACTGTCTATGTGGCTGACAAAATCTTCTTTAGGTAGTTTTGCAGGCAATATGTCCTCCGGGGTACTTACCATCTTTTAGGCTGGAATGAGGTGTCTTAGGTTAGAGCAATTGACTTACTTTCTGATGGAGGGAAGCTATTTAACCGTTTTCCCTGCTCTCTGTGAGTGGGACTCTGATACTCAAGATGGACCGCTATTTAGAAACTGTGTTCTAACTCTATCCCTCTTTAAATAGGATCCCAATGCTTTCAATGGTGCAGAGTACTTTCCCATTACACATCCTACTTGCTGTGCAGTCATATTCCCAGATACTTAACTAGTGTGTAATTGCTGATGTCTGGTCCTCCGGTGTAATCGTCACCCAGGGCGATTGGCCAAGTGGTGCCATTACATCCCAAAACTACAGCAGGATGTCATCTGACATGAGGGCCAATCAGTTGCTTCTTCTAACTCTAGCCCTCTTTAAATAGGAGCCCAATGCTTTCAATGGTGCAGTGTACTTTCCCATTGCACCTCCTACTTGCTGTGCTGTCATATTCACAGACAGTTACCTAGTGTGTAATTGCTGATGTCTGGTCCTCCGGTGTAATCGTCACCCAGGACGATTGGTCACGTGGTGCCATTACTTTACAAAGCTACAGCAGGATGTCATCTGACATGAGGGCCAATCAGTTGCCTAGTACGCAATAGGATACATGTCTCATCGTATAGAAAAGGGAGCAATGTAGACAGGATGCCCAGCTGAAGACTAAGGTGGTGAGATGAAAGGAACTAGGCCATTTTTTGAGACTTATACATTTGTTTAAAGGATTGGTTGATCATACCATTCTGGAGTTCTCTATAGGTTTACTGAGAGGGATGTGCTAAAATGAAGATGTTAGAATCTGTTATTCATAGTTTTTCTTATTCCCACAAACGGTAGCATAAACCTTCCTCCCTTAACGTATCAGATCCCTGACTTGCTATGGTGTACCATAACCTAAAATAATTCCTGTGAAAAGGGTACGCAATCTCTTGGCTGCCAAAGAGATCTTTCTATCTAAGTCCTCATATAGGTGCTAGAGTTGTGTACAGAGTACCAGCAAATGAGGCACAGGATTGAAAGAAGTCTGCTAGGTTGAAATCTAAATTGAGAATATAATTTTTAGTGAGCTTTGGATTTTCACAATATTAGACACGCCATAGTACTAATAATTGACTCTTTATAGAAATCATTTTTTGGTAGTGTTGCATTTGGTTTGGAAGTATTCAAGTTCTAAAAATTGACTGACAGTGGACTTTTCCATCTGCAGAATATACTGAATGACCAGCAGAGGCAGTATTGCAGAGGAATATTTCTCCGCTTGCTGAGAAAAGAAAAAAAAAGAAAGCTCATTCCTCAGCCTTTTCCATGCCTCGATCAATAGATATGGTAAGTCAAACTCTCATTTAATCATTTTGCCATTAATTAAAAGTTCATAGTATCTGATGGCTCTCAGTGCCTTTTAGTGGGGTCTTCCGCATAAATATAATCTTCTAAGGCGGTAGCAATATGAATGACGCTCTGGCCATCATGATAGTTTCTCAAAGACTTTGACTGTCTATGTGGCTGACAAAATCTTCTTTAGGTAGTTTTGCAGGCAATATGTCCTCCGGGGTACTTACCATCTTTTAGGCTGGAATGAGGTGTCTTAGGTTAGAGCAATTGACTTACTTTCTGATGGAGGGAAGCTATTTAACCGTTTTCCCTGCTCTCTGTGAGTGGGACTCTGATACTCAAGATGGACCGCTATTTAGAAACTGTGTTCTAACTCTATCCCTCTTTAAATAGGATCCCAATGCTTTCAATGGTGCAGAGTATTTTCCCATTACACATCCTACTTGCTGTGCAGTCATATTTCCAGATACTTAACTAGTGTGTAATTGCTGATGTCTGGTCCTCCGGTGTAATCGTCACCCAGGGCGATTGGCCAAGTGGTGCCATTACATCCCAAAACTACAGCAGTATGTCATCTGACATGAGGGCCAATCAGTTGCTTCTTCTAACTCTAGCCCTCTTTAAATAGGAGCCCAATGCTTTCAATGGTGCAGTGTACTTTCCCATTGCACCTCCTACTTGCTGTGCTGTCATATTCACAGACAGTTACCTAGTGTGTAATTGCTGATGTCTGGTCCTCCGGTGTAATCGTCACCCAGGACGATTGGTCACGTGGTGCCATTACTTCACAAAGCTACAGCAGGATGTCATCTGACATGAGGGCCAATCAGTTGCCTAGTACGCAATAGGATACATGTCTCATCGTATAGAAAAGGGAGCAATGTAGACAGGATGCCCAGCTGAAGACTAAGGTGGTGAGATGAAAGGAACTAGGCCATTTTTTGAGACTTATACATTTGTTTAAAGGATTGGTTGATCATAACATTCTGGAGTTCTCTATAGGTTTACTGAGAGGGATGTGCTAAAATGAAGATGTTAGAATCTGTTATTCATAGTTTTTCTTATTCCCACAAACGGTAGCATAAACCTTCCTCCCTTAACGTATCAGATCCCTGACTTGCTATGGTGTACCATAACCTAAAATAATTCCTGTGAAAAGGGTACGCAATCTCTTGGCTGCCAAAGAGATCTTTCTATCTAAGTCCTCATATAGGTGCTAGAGTTGTGTAGAGAGTACCAGCAAATGAGGCACAGGATTGAAAGAAGTCTGCTAGGTTGAAATCTAAATTGAGAATATAATTTTTAGTGAGCTTTGGATTTTCACAATATTAGACACGCCATAGTACTAATAATTGACTCTTTATAGAAATCATTTTTTGGTAGTGTTGCATTCGGTTTGGAAGTATTAAAGTTCTAAAAATTGACTGACAGTGGACTTTTCCATCTGCAGAATATACTGAATGACCAGCAGAGGCAGTATTGCAGAGGAATATTTCTCCGCTTGCTGAGAAAAGAAAAAAAAAGAAAGCTCATTCCTCAGCCTTTTCCATGCCTCGATCAATAGATATGGTAAGTCAAACTCTCATTTAATCATTTTGCCATTAATTAAAAGTTCATAGTATCTGATGGCTCTCAGTGCCTTTTAGTAGGGTCTTCCGCATAAATATAATCTTCTAAGGCGGTAGCAATATGAATGACGCTATGGCCATCATGATAGTTTCTCAAAGACTTTGACTGTCTATGTGGCTGACAAAATCTTCTTTAGGTAGTTTTGCAGGCAATATGTCCTCCGGGGTACTTACCATCTTTTAGGCTGGAATGAGGTGTCTTAGGTTAGAGCAATTGACTTACTTTCTGATGGAGGGAAGCTATTTAACCGTTTTCCCTGCTCTCTGTGAGTGGGACTCTGATACTCAAGATGGACCGCTATTTAGAAACTGTGTTCTAACTCTATCCCTCTTTAAATAGGATCCCAATGCTTTCAATGGTGCAGAGTACTTTCCCATTACACATCCTACTTGCTGTGCAGTCATATTCCCAGATACTTAACTAGTGTGTAATTGCTGATGTCTGGTCCTCCGGTGTAATCGTCACCCAGGGCGATTGGCCAAGTGGTGCCATTACATCCCAAAACTACAGCAGGATGTCATCTGACATGAGGGCCAATCAGTTGCTTCTTCTAACTCTAGCCCTCTTTAAATAGGAGCCCAATGCTTTCAATGGTGCAGTGTACTTTCCCATTGCACCTCCTACTTGCTGTGCTGTCATATTCACAGACAGTTACCTAGTGTGTAATTGCTGATGTCTGGTCCTCCGGTGTAATCGTCACCCAGGACGATTGGTCACGTGGTGCCATTACTTCACAAAGCTACAGCAGGATGTCATCTGACATGAGGGCCAATCAGTTGCCTAGTACGCAATAGGATACATGTCTCATCGTATAGAAAAGGGAGCAATGTAGACAGGATGCCCAGCTGAAGACTAAGGTGGTGAGATGAAAGGAACTAGGCCATTTTTTGAGACTTATACATTTGTTTAAAGGATTGGTTGATCATACCATTCTGGAGTTCTCTATAGGTTTACTGAGAGGGATGTGCTAAAATGAAGATGTTAGAATCTGTTATTCATAGTTTTTCTTATTCCCACAAACGGTAGCATAAACCTTCCTCCCTTAACGTATCAGATCCCTGACTTGCTATGGTGTACCATAACCTAAAATAATTCCTGTGAAAAGGGTACGCAATCTCTTGGCTGCCAAAGAGATCTTTCTATCTAAGTCCTCATATAGGTGCTAGAGTTGTGTAGAGAGTACCAGCAAATGAGGCACAGGATTGAAAGAAGTCTGCTAGGTTGAAATCTAAATTGAGAATATAATTTTTAGTGAGCTTTGGATTTTCACAATATTAGACACGCCATAGTACTAATAATTGACTCTTTATAGAAATCATTTTTTGGTAGTGTTGCATTCGGTTTGGAAGTATTAAAGTTCTAAAAATTGACTGACAGTGGACTTTTCCATCTGCAGAATATACTGAATGACCAGCAGAGGCAGTATTGCAGAGGAATATTTCTCCGCTTGCTGAGAAAAGAAAAAAAAAGAAAGCTCATTCCTCAGCCTTTTCCATGCCTCGATCAATAGATATGGTAAGTCAAACTCTCATTTAATCGTTTTGCCATTAATTAAAAGTTCATAGTATCTGATGGCTCTCAGTGCCTTTTAGTAGGGTCTTCCGCATAAATATAATCTTCTAAGGCGGTAGCAATATGAATGACGCTATGGCCATCATGATAGTTTCTCAAAGACTTTGACTGTCTATGTGGCTGACAAAATCTTCTTTAGGTAGTTTTGCAGGCAATATGTCCTCCGGGGTACTTACCATCTTTTAGGCTGGAATGAGGTGTCTTAGGTTAGAGCAATTGACTTACTTTCTGATGGAGGGAAGCTATTTAACCGTTTTCCCTGCTCTCTGTGAGTGGGACTCTGATACTCAAGATGGACCGCTATTTAGAAACTGTTCTAACTCTATCCCTCTTTAAATAGGATCCCAATGCTTTCAATGGTGCAGAGTATTTTCCCATTACACATCCTACTTGCTGTGCAGTCATATTCCCAGATACTTAACTAGTGTGTAATTGCTGATGTCTGGTCCTCCGGTGTAATCGTCACCCAGGGCGATTGGCCAAGTGGTGCCATTACATCCCAAAACTACAGCAGGATGTCATCTGACATGAGGGCCAATCAGTTGCTTCTTCTAACTCTAGCCCTCTTTAAATAGGAGCCCAATGCTTTCAATGGTGCAGTGTACTTTCCCATTGCACCTCCTACTTGCTGTGCTGTCATATTCACAGACAGTTACCTAGTGTGTAATTGCTGATGTCTGGTCCTCCGGTGTAATCGTCACCCAGGACGATTGGTCACGTGGTGCCATTACTTTACAAAGCTACAGCAGGATGTCATCTGACATGAGGGCCAATCAGTTGCCTAGTACGCAATAGGATACATGTCTCATCGTATAGAAAAGGGAGCAATGTAGACAGGATGCCCAGCTGAAGACTAAGGTGGTGAGATGAAAGGAACTAGGCCATTTTTTGAGACTTATACATTTGTTTAAAGGATTGGTTGATCATACCATTCTGGAGTTCTCTATAGGTTTACTGAGAGGGATGTGCTAAAATGAAGATGTTAGAATCTGTTATTCATAGTTTTTCTTATTCCCACAAACGGTAGCATAAACCTTCCTCCCTTAACGTATCAGATCCCTGACTTGCTATGGTGTACCATAACCTAAAATAATTCCTGTGAAAAGGGTACGCAATCTCTTGGCTGCCAAAGAGATCTTTCTATCTAAGTCCTCATATAGGTGCTAGAGTTGTGTACAGAGTACCAGCAAATGAGGCACAGGATTGAAAGAAGTCTGCTAGGTTGAAATCTAAATTGAGAATATAATTTTTAGTGAGCTTTGGATTTTCACAATATTAGACACGCCATAGTACTAATAATTGACTCTTTATAGAAATCATTTTTTGGTAGTGTTGCATTTGGTTTGGAAGTATTCAAGTTCTAAAAATTGACTGACAGTGGACTTTTCCATCTGCAGAATATACTGAATGACCAGCAGAGGCAGTATTGCAGAGGAATATTTCTCCGCTTGCTGAGAAAAGAAAAAAAAAAGAGCTCATTCCTCAGCCTTTTCCATGCCTCGATCAATAGATATGGTAAGTCAAACTCTCATTTAATCATTTTGCCATTAATTAAAAGTTCATAGTATCTGATGGCTCTCAGTGCCTTTTAGTGGGGTCTTCCGCATAAATATAATCTTCTAAGGCGGTAGCAATATGAATGACGCTATGGCCATCATGATAGTTTCTCAAAGACTTTGACTGTCTATGTGGCTGACAAAATCTTCTTTAGGTAGTTTTGCAGGCAATATGTCCTCCGGGGTACTTACCATCTTTTAGGCTGGAATGAGGTGTCTTAGGTTAGAGCAATTGACTTACTTTCTGATGGAGGGAAGCTATTTAACCGTTTTCCCTGCTCTCTGTGAGTGGGACTCTGATACTCAAGATGGACCGCTATTTAGAAACTGTGTTCTAACTCTATCCCTCTTTAAATAGGATCCCAATGCTTTCAATGGTGCAGAGTATTTTCCCATTACACATCCTACTTGCTGTGCAGTCATATTCCCAGATACTTAACTAGTGTGTAATTGCTGATGTCTGGTCCTCCGGTGTAATCGTCACCCAGGGCGATTGGCCAAGTGGTGCCATTACATCCCAAAACTACAGCAGGATGTCATCTGACATGAGGGCCAATCAGTTGCTTCTTCTAACTCTAGCCCTCTTTAAATAGGAGCCCAATGCTTTCAATGGTGCAGTGTACTTTCCCATTGCACCTCCTACTTGCTGTGCTGTCATATTCACAGACAGTTACCTAGTGTGTAATTGCTGATGTCTGGTCCTCCGGTGTAATCGTCACCCAGGACGATTGGTCACGTGGTGCCATTACTTCACAAAGCTACAGCAGGATGTCATCTGACATGAGGGCCAATTAGTTGCCTAGTACGCAATAGGATACATGTCTCATCGTATAGAAAAGGGAGCAATGTAGACAGGATGCCTAGCTGAAGACTAAGGTGGTGAGATGAAAGGAACTAGGCCATTATTTGAGACTTATACATTTGTTTGAAGGATTGGTTGATCATAACATTCTGGAGTTCTCTATAGGTTTACTGAGAGGGATGTGCTAAAATGAAGATGGTAGAATCTGTTATTCATAGTTTTTCTTATTCCCACAAACGGTAGCATAAACCTTCCTCCCTTAACATATCAGATCCCTGACTTGCTATGGTTTACCATAACCTAAAATAATTCCTGTGAGAAGGGTACGTTATCTCTTGGCTACCAAAGAGATCTTTCTATCTAAGTCCTCATATAGGAGCTAGAGTTGTGTAGAGAGTACCAGCAAATGAGGCACAGGATTAAAAGAAGTCTTCTAGGTTGAAATCTAAATTGAGAATATAATTTTTAGTGAGCTTTGGATTTTCACAATATTAGACACGCCATAGTACTAATAATTGACTCGTTATAGAAATCATTTTTTGGTAGTGTTGCATTTGGTTTGGAAGTATTCAAGTTCTAAAAATTGACTAACAGTGGACTTTTCCATCTGCAGAATATACTGAATGACCAGCAGAGGCAGTATTGCAGAGAAATATTTCTCCGCTTGCTGAGAAAAGAAAAAAAAAAGAAAGCTCATTCCTCAGCCTTTTCCATGCCTCGATCAATAGATATGGTAAGTCAAACTCTCATTTAATCATTTTGCCATTAATTAAAAGTTCATAGTATCTGATGGCTCTCAGTGCCTTTTAGTGGGGTCTTCCGCATAAATATAATCTTCTAAGACGGTAGCAATATGAATGACGCTATGGCCATCATTATAGTTTCTCAAAGACTTTGACTGTCTATGTGGCTGACAAAATCTTCTTTAGGTAGTTTTGCAGGCAATATGTCCTCCGGGGTACTTACCATCTTTTAGGCTGGAATGAGGTGTCTTAGGTTAGAGCAATTGACTTACTTTCTGATGGAGGGAAGCTATTTAACCGTTTTCCCTGCTCTCTGTGAGTGGGACTCTGATACTCAAGATGGACCGCTATTTAGAAACTGTGTTCTAACTCTATCCCTCTTTAAATAGGATCCCAATGCTTTCAATGGTGCAGAGTACTTTCCCATTACACATCCTACTTGCTGTGCAGTCATATTCCCAGATACTTAACTAGTGTGTAATTGCTGATGTCTGGTCCTCCGGTGTAATCGTCACCCAGGGCGATTGGTCAAGTGGTGCCATTACATCCCAAAACTACAGCAGGATGTCATCTGACATGAGGGCCAATCAGTTGCTTCTTCTAACTCTAGCCCTCTTTAAATAGGAGCCCGATGCTTTCAATGGTGCAGTGTACTTTCCCATTGCACCTCCTACTTGCTGTGCAGTCATATTCACAGATAGTTACCTAGTGTGTAATTGCTGATGTCTGGTCCTAGGTGTAATCGTCACCCAGGACGATTGGTCACGTGGTGCCATTACTTCACAAAGCTACAGCAGGATGTCATCTGACATGAGGGCCAATTAGTTGCCTAGTACGCAATAGGATACATGTCTCATCGTATAGAAAAGGGAGCAATGTAGACAGGATGCCCAGCTGAAGACTAAGGTGGTGAGATGAAAGGAACTAGGCCATTTTTTGAGACTTATACATTTGTTTAAAGGATTGGTTGATCATACCATTCTGGAGTTCTCTATAGGTTTACTGAGAGGGATGTGCTAAAATGAAGATGTTAGAATCTGTTATTCATAGTTTTTCTTATTCCCACAAACGGTAGCATAAACCTTCCTCCCTTAACGTATCAGATCCCTGACTTGCTATGGTGTACCATAACCTAAAATAATTCCTGTGAAAAGGGTACGCAATCTCTTGGCTGCCAAAGAGATCTTTCTATCTAAGTCCTCATATAGGTGCTAGAGTTGTGTACAGAGTACCAGCAAATGAGGCACAGGATTGAAAGAAGTCTGCTAGGTTGAAATCTAAATTGAGAATATAATTTTTAGTGAGCTTTGGATTTTCACAATATTAGACACGCCATAGTACTAATAATTGACTCTTTATAGAAAACATTTTTTGGTAGTGTTGCATTTGGTTTGGAAGTATTCAAGTTCTAAAAATTGACTGACAGTGGACTTTTCCATCTGCAGAATATACTGAATGACCAGCAGAGGCAGTATTGCAGAGGAATATTTCTCCGCTTGCTGAGAAAAGAAAAAAAAAGAAAGCTCATTCCTCAGCCTTTTCCATGCCTCGATCAATAGATATGGTAAGTCAAACTCTCATTTAATCATTTTGCCATTAATTAAAAGTTCATAGTATCTGATGGCTCTCAGTGCCTTTTAGTGGGGTCTTCCGCATAAATATAATCTTCTAAGGCGGTAGCAATATGAATGACGCTCTGGCCATCATGATAGTTTCTCAAAGACTTTGACTGTCTATGTGGCTGACAAAATCTTCTTTAGGTAGTTTTGCAGGCAATATGTCCTCCGGGGTACTTACCATCTTTTAGGCTGGAATGAGGTGTCTTAGGTTAGAGCAATTGACTTACTTTCTGATGGAGGGAAGCTATTTAACCGTTTTCCCTGCTCTCTGTGAGTGGGACTCTGATACTCAAGATGGACCGCTATTTAGAAACTGTGTTCTAACTCTATCCCTCTTTAAATAGGATCCCAATGCTTTCAATGGTGCAGAGTATTTTCCCATTACACATCCTACTTGCTGTGCAGTCATATTTCCAGATACTTAACTAGAGTGTAATTGCTGATGTCTGGTCCTCCGGTGTAATCGTCACCCAGGGCGATTGGCCAAGTGGTGCCATTACATCCCAAAACTACAGCAGGATGTCATCTGACATGAGGGCCAATCAGTTGCTTCTTCTAACTCTAGCCCTCTTTAAATAGGAGCCCAATGCTTTCAATGGTGCAGTGTACTTTCCCATTGCACCTCCTACTTGCTGTGCTGTCATATTCACAGACAGTTACCTAGTGTGTAATTGCTGATGTCTGGTCCTCCGGTGTAATCGTCACCCAGGACGATTGGTCACGTGGTGCCATTACTTCACAAAGCTACAGCAGGATGTCATCTGACATGAGGGCCAATCAGTTGCCTAGTACGCAATAGGATACATGTCTCATCGTATAGAAAAGGGAGCAATGTAGACAGGATGCCCAGCTGAAGACTAAGGTGGTGAGATGAAAGGAACTAGGCCATTTTTCGAGACTTATACATTTGTTTAAAGGATTGGTTGATCATACCATTCTGGAGTTCTCTATAGGTTTACTGAGAGGGATGTGCTAAAATGAAGATGTTAGAATCTGTTATTCATAGTTTTTTCTTATTCCCACAAACGGTAGCATAAACCTTCCTCCCTTAACGTATCAGATCCCTGCCTTGCTATGGTGTACCATAACCTAAAATAATTCCTGTGAGAAGGGTACGCAATCTCTTGGCTTCCAAAGAGATCTTTCTATCTAAGTCCTCATATAGGTGCTAGAGTTGTGTACAGAGTACCAGCAAATGAGGCACAGGATTGAAAGAAGTCTGCTAGGTTGAAATCTAAATTGAGAATATAATTTTTAGTGAGCTTTGGATTTTCACAATATTAGACACGCCATAGTACTAATAATTGACTCTTTATAGAAATCATTTTTTGGTAGTGTTGCATTTGGTTTGGAAGTATTCAAGTTCTAAAAATTGACTGACAGTGGACTTTTCCATCTGCAGAATATACTGAATGACCAGCAGAGGCAGTATTGCAGAGGAATATTTCTCCGCTTGCTGAGAAAAGAAAAAAAAAGAAAGCTCATTCCTCAGTCTTTTCCATGCCTCGATCAATAGATATGGTAAGTCAAACTCTCATTTAATCATTTTGCCATTAATTAAAAGTTCATAGTATCTGATGGCTCTCAGTGCCTTTTAGTGGGGTCTTCCGCATAAATATAATCTTCTAAGGCGGTAGCAATATGAATGACGCTATGGCCATCATGATAGTTTCTCAAAGACTTTGACTGTCTATGTGGCTCACGAAATCTTCTTTAGGTAGTTTTGCAGGCAATATGTCCTCCGGGGTACTTACCATCTTTTAGGCTGGAATGAGGTGTCTTAGGTTAGAGCAATTGACTTACTTTCTGATGGAGGGAAGCTATTTAACCGTTTTCCCTGCTCTCTGTGAGTGGGACTCTGATACTCAAGATGGACCGCTATTTAGAAACTGTGTTCTAACTCTATCCCTCTTTAAATAGGATCCCAATGCTTTCAATGGTGCAGAGTACGTTCCCATTACACATCCTACTTGCTGTGCAGTCATATTCCCAGATACTTAACTAGTGTGTAATTGCTGATGTCTGGTCCTCCGGTGTAATCGTCACCCAGGGCGATTGGTCAAGTGGTGCCATTACATCCCAAAACTACAGCAGGATGTCATCTGACATGAGGGCCAATCAGTTGCTTCTTCTAACTCTAGCCCTCTTTAAATAGGAGCCCAATGCTTTCAATGGTGCAGTGTACTTTCCCATTGCACCTCCTACTTGCTGTGCAGTCATATTCACAGATAGTTACCTAGTGTGTAATTGCTGATGTCTGGTCCTACGGTGTAATCGTCACCCAGGACGATTGGTCACGTGGTGCCATTACTTCACAAAGCTACAGCAGGATGTCATCTGACATGAGGGCCAATCAGTTGCCTAGTACGCAATAGGATACATGTCTCATCGTATAGAAAAGGGAGCAATGTAGACAGGATGCCCAGCTGAAGACTAAGGTGGTGAGATGAAAGGAACTAGGCCATTTTTCGAGACTTATACATTTGTTTAAAGGATTGGTTGATCATACCATTCTGGAGTTCTCTATAGGTTTACTGAGAGGGATGTGCTAAAATGAAGATGTTAGAATCTGTTATTCATAGTTTTTTCTTATTCCCACAAACGGTAGCATAAACCTTCCTCCCTTAACGTATCAGATCCCTGCCTTGCTATGGTGTACCATAACCTAAAATAATTCCTGTGAGAAGGGTACGCAATCTCTTGGCTTCCAAAGAGATCTTTCTATCTAAGTCCTCATATAGGTGCTAGAGTTGTGTACAGAGTACCAGCAAATGAGGCACAGGATTGAAAGAAGTCTGCTAGGTTGAAATCTAAATTGAGAATATAATTTTTAGTGAGCTTTGGATTTTCACAATATTAGACACGCCATAGTACTAATAATTGACTCTTTATAGAAATCATTTTTTGGTAGTGTTGCATTTGGTTTGGAAGTATTCAAGTTCTAAAAATTGACTGACAGTGGACTTTTCCATCTGCAGAGTATACTGAATGACCAGCAGAGGCAGTATTGCAGAGGAATATTTCTCCGCTTGCTGAGAAAAGAAAAAAAAAGAAAGCTCATTCCTCAGCCTTTTCCATGCCTCGATCAATAGATATGGTAAGTCAAACTCTCATTTAATCATTTTGCCATTAATTAAAAGTTCATAGTATCTGATGGCTCTCAGTGCCTTTTAGTGGGGTCTTCCGCATAAATATAATCTTCTAAGGCGGTAGCAATATGAATGACGCTATGGCCATCATGATAGTTTCTCAAAGACTTTGACTGTCTATGTGGCTCACGAAATCTTCTTTAGGTAGTTTTGCAGGCAATATGTCCTCCGGGGTACTTACCATCTTTTAGGCTGGAATGAGGTGTCTTAGGTTAGAGCAATTGACTTACTTTCTGATGGAGGGAAGCTATTTAACCGTTTTCCCTGCTCTCTGTGAGTGGGACTCTGATACTCAAGATGGACCGCTATTTAGAAACTGTGTTCTAACTCTATCCCTCTTTAAATAGGATCCCAATGCTTTCAATGGTGCAGAGTACTTTCCCATTACACATCCTACTTGCTGTGCAGTCATATTCCCAGATACTTAACTAGTGTGTAATTGCTGATGTCTGGTCCTCCGGTGTAATCGTCACCCAGGGCGATTGGTCAAGTGGTGCCATTACATCCCAAAACTACAGCAGGATGTCATCTGACATGAGGGCCAATCAGTTGCTTCTTCTAACTCTAGCCCTCTTTAAATAGGAGCCCAATGCTTTCAATGGTGCAGTGTACTTTCCCATTGCACCTCCTACTTGCTGTGCAGTCATATTCACAGATAGTTACCTAGTGTGTAATTGCTGATGTCTGGTCCTACGGTGTAATCGTCACCCAGGACGATTGGTCACGTGGTGCCATTACTTCACAAAGCTACAGCAGGATGTCATCTGACATGAGGGCCAATCAGTTGCCTAGTACGCAATAGGATACATGTCTCATCGTATAGAAAAGGGAGCAATGTAGACAGGATGCCCAGCTGAAGACTAAGGTGGTGAGATGAAAGGAACTAGGCCATTTTTTGAGACTTCTACATTTGTTTAAAGGATTGGTTGATCATAACATTCTGGAGTTTTCTATAGGTTTACTGAGAGGGATGTGCTAAAATGAAGATGTTAGAATCTGTTATTCATAGTTTTTCTTATTCCCACAAACGGTAGCATAAACCTTCCTCCCTTAACGTATCAGATCCCTGACTTGCTATGGTGTACCATAACCTAAAATAATTCCTGTGAAAAGGGTACGCAATCTCTTGGCTGCCAAAGAGATCTTTCTATCTAAGTCCTCATATAGGTGCTAGAGTTGTGTAGAGAGTACCAGCAAATGAGGCACAGGATTGAAAGAAGTCTGCTAGGTTGAAATCTAAATTGAGAATATAATTTTTAGTGAGCTTTGGATTTTCACAATATTAGACACGCCATAGTACTAATAATTGACTCTTTATAGAAATCATTTTTTGGTAGTGTTGCATTTGGTTTGGAAGTATTCAAGTTCTAAAAATTGACTGACAGTGGACTTTTCCATCTGCAGAATATACTGAATGACCAGCAGAGGCAGTATTGCAGAGGAATATTTCTCCGCTTGCTGAGAAAAGAAAAAAAAAGAAAGCTCATTCCTCAGCCTTTTCCATGCCTCGATCAATAGATATGGTAAGTCAAACTCTCATTTAATCATTTTGCCATTAATTAAAAGTTCATAGTATCTGATGGCTCTCAGTGCCTTTTAGTAGGGTCTTCCGCATAAATATAATCTTCTAAGGCGGTAGCAATATGAATGACGCTATGGCCATCATGATAGTTTCTCAAAGACTTTGACTGTCTATGTGGCTGACAAAATCTTCTTTAGGTAGTTTTGCAGGCAATATGTCCTCCGGGGTACTTACCATCTTTTAGGCTGGAATGAGGTGTCTTAGGTTAGAGCAATTGACTTACTTTCTGATGGAGGGAAGCTATTTAACCGTTTTCCCTGCTCTCTGTGAGTGGGACTCTGATACTCAAGATGGACCGCTATTTAGAAACTGTGTTCTAACTCTATCCCTCTTTAAATAGGATCCCAATGCTTTCAATGGTGCAGAGTACTTTCCCATTACACATCCTACTTGCTGTGCAGTCATATTCCCAGATACTTAACTAGTGTGTAATTGCTGATGTCTGGTCCTCCGGTGTAATCGTCACCCAGGGCGATTGGTCAAGTGGTGCCATTACATCCCAAAACTACAGCAGGATGTCATCTGACATGAGGGCCAATCAGTTGCTT
Organism: Lissotriton vulgaris; assembly: GCF_964263255.1. Taxonomy (NCBI): domain Eukaryota; kingdom Metazoa; phylum Chordata; class Amphibia; order Caudata; family Salamandridae; genus Lissotriton; species Lissotriton vulgaris. The sequence continues at coordinate 936,003,177 of NC_141693.1, read as the reverse complement.
CTTCTAACTCTAGCCCTCTTTAAATAGGATCCCAATGCTTTCAATGGTGCAGTGTACTTTTCCATTGCACCTCCTACTTGCTGTGCAGTCATATTCACAGATAGTTACCTAGTGTGTAATTGCTGATGTCTGGTCCTACGGTGTAATCGTCACCCAGGACGATTGGTCACGTGGTGCCATTACTTCACAAAGCTACAGCAGGATGTCATCTGACATGAGGGCCAATTAGTTGCCTAGTACGCAATAGGATACATGTCTCATCGTATAGAAAAGGGAGCAATGTAGACAGGATGCCTAGCTGAAGACTAAGGTGGTGAGATGAAAGGAACTAGGCCATTATTTGAGACTTATACATTTGTTTGAAGGATTGGTTGATCATAACATTCTGGAGTTCTCTATAGGTTTACTGAGAGGGATGTGCTAAAATGAAGATGGTAGAATCTGTTATTCATAGTTTTTCTTATTCCCACAAACGGTAGCATAAACCTTCCTCCCTTAACGTATCAGATCCCTGACTTGCTATGGTGTACCATAACCTAAAATAATTCCTGTGAAAAGGGTACGCAATCTCTTGGCTGCCAAAGAGATCTTTCTATCTAAGTCCTCATATAGGTGCTAGAGTTGTGTACAGAGTACCAGCAAATGAGGCACAGGATTGAAAGAAGTCTGCTAGGTTGAAATCTAAATTGAGAATATAATTTTTAGTGAGCTTTGGATTTTCACAATATTAGACACGCCATAGTACTAATAATTGACTCTTTATAGAAATAATTTTTTGGTAGTGTTGCATTTGGTTTGGAAGTATTCAAGTTCTAAAAATTGACTGACAGTGGACTTTTCCATCTGCAGAATATACTGAATGACCAGCAGAGGCAGTATTGCAGAGGAATATTTCTCTGCTTGCTGAGAAAAGAAAAAAAAAGAAAGCTCATTCCTCAGCCTTTTCCATGCCTCGATCAATAGATTTGGTAAGTCAAACTCTCATTTAATCATTTTGCCATTAATTAAAAGTTCATAGTATCTGATGGCTCTCAGTGCCTTTTAGTGGGGTCTTCCGCATAAATATAATCTTCTAAGGCGGTAGCAATATGAATGACGCTATGGCCATCATGATAGTTTCTCAAAGACTTTGACTGTCTATGTGGCTGACAAAATCTTCTTTAGGTAGTTTTGCAGGCAATATGTCCTCCGGGGTACTTACCATCTTTTAGGCTGGAATGAGGTGTCTTAGGTTAGAGCAATTGACTTACTTTCTGATGGAGGGAAGCTATTTAACCGTTTTCCCTGCTCTCTGTGAGTGGGACTCTGATACTCAAGATGGACCGCTATTTAGAAACTGTGTTCTAACTCTATCCCTCTTTAAATAGGATCCCAATGCTTTCAATGGTGCAGAGTATTTTCCCATTACACATCCTACTTGCTGTGCAGTCATATTCCCAGATACTTAACTAGTGTGTAATTGCTGATGTCTAGTCCTCCGGTGTAATCGTCACCCAGGGCGATTGGCCAAGTGGTGCCATTACATCCCAAAACTACAGCAGGATGTCATCTGACATGAGGGCCAATCAGTTGCTTCTTCTAACTCTAGCCCTCTTTAAATAGGAGCCCAATGCTTTCAATGGTGCAGTGTACTTTCCCATTGCACCTCCTACTTGCTGTGCTGTCATATTCACAGACAGTTACCTAGTGTGTAATTGCTGATGTCTGGTCCTCCGGTGTAATCGTCACCCAGGACGATTGGTCACGTGGTGCCATTACTTCACAAAGCTACAGCAGGATGTCATCTGACATGAGGGCCAATCAGTTGCCTAGTACGCAATAGGATACATGTCTCATCGTATAGAAAAGGGAGCAATGTAGACAGGATGCCCAGCTGAAGACTAAGGTGGTGAGATGAAAGGAACTAGGCCATTTTTTGAGACTTATACATTTGTTTAAAGGATTGGTTGATCATAACATTCTGGAGTTCTCTATAGGTTTACTGAGAGGGATGTGCTAAAATGAAGATGTTAGAATCTGTTATTCATAGTTTTTCTTATTCCCACAAACGGTAGCATAAACCTTCCTCCCTTAACGTATCAGATCCCTGACTTGCTATGGTGTACCATAACCTAAAATAATTCCTGTGAAAAGGGTACGCAATCTCTTGGCTGCCAAAGAGATCTTTCTATCTTAGTCCTCATATAGGTGCTAGAGTTGTGTACAGAGTACCAGCAAATGAGGCACAGGATTGAAAGAAGTCTGCTAGGTTGAAATCTAAATTGAGAATATAATTTTTAGTGAGCTTTGGATTTTCACAATATTAGACACGCCATAGTACTAATAATTGACTCTTTATAGAAATCATTTTTTGGTAGTGTTGCATTTGGTTTGGAAGTATTCAAGTTCTAAAAATTGACTGACAGTGGACTTTTCCATCTGCAGAATATACTGAATGACCAGCAGAGGCAGTATTGCAGAGGAATATTTCTCCGCTTGCTGAGAAAAGAAAAAAAAAGAAAGCTCATTCCTCAGCCTTTTCCATGCCTCGATCAATAGATATGGTAAGTCAAACTCTCATTTAATCATTTTGCCATTAATTAAAAGTTCATAGTATCTGATGGCTCTCAGTGCCTTTTAGTGGGGTCTTCCGCATAAATATAATCTTCTAAGGCGGTAGCAATATGAATGACGCTATGGCCATCATGATAGTTTCTCAAAGACTTTGATTGTCTATGTGGCTGACAAAATCTTCTTTAGGTAGTTTTGCAGGCAATATGTCCTCCGGGGTACTTACCATCTTTTAGGCTGGAATGAGGTGTCTTAGGTTAGAGCAATTGACTTACTTTCTGATGGAGGGAAGCTATTTAACCGTTTTCCCTGCTCTCTGTGAGTGGGACTCTGATACTCAAGATGGACCGCTATTTAGAAACTGTGTTCTAACTCTATCCCTCTTTAAATAGGATCCCAATGCTTTCAATGGTGCAGAGTACTTTCCCATTACACATCCTACTTGCTGTGCTGTCATATTCCCAGATACTTAACTAGTGTGTAATTGCTGATGTCTGGTCCTCCGGTGTAATCGTCACCCAGGGCGATTGGTCAAGTGGTGCCATTACATCCCAAAACTACAGCAGGATGTCATCTGACATGAGGGCCAATCAGTTGCTTCTTCTAACTCTAGCCCTCTTTAAATAGGAGCCCAATGCTTTCAATGGTGCAGTGTACTTTCCCATTGCACCTCCTACTTGCTGTGCAGTCATATTCACAGATAGTTACCTAGTGTGTAATTGCTGATGTCTGGTCCTACGGTGTAATCGTCACCCAGGACGATTGGTCACGTGGTGCCATTACTTCACAAAGCTACAGCAGGATGTCATCTGACATGAGGGCCAATTAGTTGCCTAGTACGCAATAGGATACATGTCTCATCGTATAGAAAAGGGAGCAATGTAGACAGGATGCCTAGCTGAAGACTAAGGTGGTGAGATGAAAGGAACTAGGCCATTATTTGAGACTTATACATTTGTTTGAAGGATTGGTTGATCATAACATTCTGGAGTTCTCTATAGGTTTACTGAGAGGGATGTGCTAAAATGAAGATGGTAGAATCTGTTATTCATAGTTTTTCTTATTCCCACAAACGGTAGCATAAACCTTCCTCCCTTAACGTATCAGATCCCTGACTTGCTATGGTTTACCATAACCTAAAATAATTCCTGTGAGAAGGGTACGTTATCTCTTGGCTACCAAAGAGATCTTTCTATCTAAGTCCTCATATAGGAGCTAGAGTTGTGTAGAGAGTACCAGCAAATGAGGCACAGGATTGAAAGAAGTCTTCTAGGTTGAAATCTAAATTGAGAATATAATTTTTAGTGAGCTTTGGATTTTCACAATATTAGACACGCCATAGTACTAATAATTGACTCTTTATAGAAATCATTTTTTGGTAGTGTTGCATTTGGTTTGGAAGTATTCAAGTTCTAAAAATTGACTAACAGTGGACTTTTCCATCTGCAGAATATACTGAATGACCAGCAGAGGCAGTATTGCAGAGAAATATTTCTCCGCTTGCTGAGAAAAGAAAAAAAAAGAAAGCTCATTCCTCAGCCTTTTCCATGCCTCGATCAATAGATATGGTAAGTCAAACTCTAATTTAATCATTTTGCCATTAATTAAAAGTTCATAGTATCTGATGGCTCTCAGTGCCTTTTAGTGGGGTCTTCCGCATAAATATAATCTTCTAAGACGGTAGCAATATGAATGACGCTATGGCCATCATGATAGTTTCTCAAAGACTTTGACTGTCTATGTGGCTGACAAAATCTTCTTTAGGTAGTTTTGCAGGCAATATGTCCTCCGGGGTACTTACCATCTTTTAGGCTGGAATGAGGTGTCTTAGGTTAGAGCAATTGACTTACTTTCTGATGGAGGGAAGCTATTTAACCGTTTTCCCTGCTCTCTGTAAGTGGGACTCTGATACTCAAGATGGACCGCTATTTAGAAACTGTGTTCTAACTCTATCCCTCTTTAAATAGGATCCCAATGCTTTCAATGGTGCAGAGTATTTTCCCATTACACATCCTACTTGCTGTGCAGTCATATTCCCAGATACTTAACTAGTGTGTAATTGCTGATGTCTGGTCCTCCGGTGTAATCGTCACCCAGGGCGATTGGCCAAGTGGTGCCATTACATCCCAAAACTACAGCAGGATGTCATCTGACATGAGGGCCAATCAGTTGCTTCTTCTAACTCTAGCCCTCTTTAAATAGGAGCCCAATGCTTTCAATGGTGCAGTGTACTTTCCCATTGCACCTCCTACTTGCTGTGCTGTCATATTCACAGACAGTTACCTAGTGTGTAATTGCTGATGTCTGGTCCTCCGGTGTAATCGTCACCCAGGACGATTGGTCACGTGGTGCCATTACTTCACAAAGCTACAGCAGGATGTCATCTGACATGAGGGCCAATTAGTTGCCTAGTACGCAATAGGATACATGTCTCATCGTATAGAAAAGGGAGCAATGTAGACAGGATGCCTAGCTGAAGACTAAGGTGGTGAGATGAAAGGAACTAGGCCATTATTTGAGACTTATACATTTGTTTAAAGGATTGGTTGATCATAACATTCTGGAGTTCTCTATAGGTTTACTGAGAGGGATGTGCTAAAATGAAGATGTTAGAATCTGTTATTCATAGTTTTTTCTTATTCCCACAAACGGTAGCATAAACCTTCCTCCCTTAACGTATCAGATCCCTGACTTGCTATGGTGTACCATAACCTAAAATAATTCCTGTGAAAAGGGTACGCAATCTCTTGGCTGCCAAAGAGATCTTTCTATCTAAGTCCTCATATAGGTGCTAGAGTTGTGTAGAGAGTACCAGCAAATGAGGCACAGGATTGAAAGAAGTCTGCTAGGTTGAAATCTAAATTGAGAATATAATTTTTAGTGAGCTTTGGATTTTCACAATATTAGACACGCCATAGTACTAATAATTGACTCTTTATAGAAATCATTTTTTGGTAGTGTTGCATTTGGTTTGGAAGTATTCAAGTTCTAAAAATTGACTGACAGTGGACTTTTCCATCTGCAGAATATACTGAATGACCAGCAGAGGCAGTATTGCAGAGGAATATTTCTCCGCTTGCTGAGAAAAGAAAAAAAAAGAAAGCTCATTCCTCAGCCTTTTCCATGCCTCGATCAATAGATATGGTAAGTCAAACTCTCATTTAATCATTTTGCCATTAATTAAAAGTTCATAGTATCTGATGGCTCTCAGTGCCTTTTAGTAGGGTCTTCCGCATAAATATAATCTTCTAAGGCGGTAGCAATATGAATGACGCTATGGCCATCATGATAGTTTCTCAAAGACTTTGACTGTCTATGTGGCTGACAAAATCTTCTTTAGGTAGTTTTGCAGGCAATATGTCCTCCGGGGTACTTACCATCTTTTAGGCTGGAATGAGGTGTCTTAGGTTAGAGCAATTGACTTACTTTCTGATGGAGGGAAGCTATTTAACCGTTTTCCCTGCTCTCTGTGAGTGGGACTCTGATACTCAAGATGGACCGCTATTTAGAAACTGTGTTCTAACTCTATCCCTCTTTAAATAGGATCCCAATGCTTTCAATGGTGCAGAGTACTTTCCCATTACACATCCTACTTGCTGTGCAGTCATATTCCCAGATACTTAACTAGTGTGTAATTGCTGATGTCTGGTCCTCCGGTGTAATCGTCACCCAGGGCGATTGGCCAAGTGGTGCCATTACATCCCAAAACTACAGCAGGATGTCATCTGACATGAGGGCCAATCAGTTGCTTCTTCTAACTCTAGCCCTCTTTAAATAGGAGCCCAATGCTTTCAATGGTGCAGTGTACTTTCCCATTGCACCTCCTACTTGCTGTGCAGTCATATTCACAGATAGTTACCTAGTGTGTAATTGCTGATGTCTGGTCCTCCGGTGTAATCGTCACCCAGGACGATTGGTCACGTGGTGCCATTACTTCACAAAGCTACAGCAGGATGTCATCTGACATGAGGGCCAATCAGTTGCCTAGTACGCAATAGGATACATGTCTCATCGTATAGAAAAGGGAGCAATGTAGACAGGATGCCCAGCTGAAGACTAAGGTGGTGAGATGAAAGGAACTAGGCCATTTTTTGAGACTTATACATTTGTTTAAAGGATTGGTTGATCATAACATTCTGGAGTTCTCTATAGGTTTACTGAGAGGGATGTGCTAAAATGAAGATGTTAGAATCTGTTATTCATAGTTTTTCTTATTCCCACAAACGGTAGCATAAACCTTCCTCCCTTAACGTATCAGATCCCTGACTTGCTATGGTGTACCATAACCTAAAATAATTCCTGTGAAAAGGGTACGCAATCTCTTGGCTGCCAAAGAGATCTTTCTATCTAAGTCCTCATATAGGTGCTAGAGTTGTGTACAGAGTACCAGCAAATGAGGCACAGGATTGAAAGAAGTCTGCTAGGTTGAAATCTAAATTGAGAATATAATTTTTAGTGAGCTTTGGATTTTCACAATATTAGACACGCCATAGTACTAATAATTGACTCTTTATAGAAATCATTTTTTGGTAGTGTTGCATTTGGTTTGGAAGTATTCAAGTTCTAAAAATTGACTGACAGTGGACTTTTCCATCTGCAGAATATACTGAATGACCAGCAGAGGCAGTATTGCAGGGGAATATTTCTCCGCTTGCTGAGAAAAGAATAAAAAAAGAAAGCTCATTCCTCAGCCTTTTCCATGCCTCGATCAATAGATATGGTAAGTCAAACTCTCATTTAATCATTTTGCCATTAATTAAAAGTTCATAGTATCTGATGGCTCTCAGTGCCTTTTAGTAGGGTCTTCCGCATAAATATAATCTTCTAAGGCGGTAGCAATATGAATGACGCTATGGCCATCATGATAGTTTCTCAAAGACTTTGACTGTCTATGTGGCTGACAAAATCTTCTTTAGGTAGTTTTGCAGGCAATATGTCCTCCGGGGTACTTACCATCTTTTAGGCTGGAATGAGGTGTCTTAGGTTAGAGCAATTGACTTACTTTCTGATGGAGGGAAGCTATTTAACCGTTTTCCCTGCTCTCTGTGAGTGGGACTCTGATACTCAAGATGGGCCGCTATTTAGAAACTGTGTTCTAACTCTATCCCTCTTTAAATAGGATCCCAATGCTTTCAATGGTGCAGAGTACTTTCCCATTACACATCCTACTTGCTGTGCAGTCATATTCCCAGATACTTAACTAGTGTGTAATTGCTGATGTCTGGTCCTCCGGTGTAATCGTCACCCAGGGCGATTGGCCAAGTGGTGCCATTACATCCCAAAACTACAGCAGGATGTCATCTGACATGAGGGCCAATCAGTTGCTTCTTCTAACTCTAGCCCTCTTTAAATAGGAGCCCAATGCTTTCAATGGTGCAGTGTACTTTCCCATTGCACCTCCTACTTGCTGTGCAGTCATATTCACAGATAGTTACCTAGTGTGTAATTGCTGATGTCTGGTCCTCCGGTGTAATCGTCACCCAGGACGATTGGTCACGTGGTGCCATTACTTCACAAAGCTACAGCAGGATGTCATCTGACATGAGGGCCAATCAGTTGCCTAGTACGCAATAGGATACATGTCTCATCGTATAGAAAAGGGAGCAATGTAGACAGGATGCCCAGCTGAAGACTAAGGTGGTGAGATGAAAGGAACTAGGCCATTTTTTGAGACTTATACATTTGTTTAAAGGATTGGTTGATCATAACATTCTGGAGTTCTCTATAGGTTTACTGAGAGGGATGTGCTAAAATGAAGATGTTAGAATCTGTTATTCATAGTTTTTCTTATTCCCACAAACGGTAGCATAAACCTTCCTCCCTTAACGTATCAGATCCCTGACTTGCTATGGTGTACCATAACCTAAAATAATTCCTGTGAAAAGGGTACGCAATCTCTTGGCTGCCAAAGAGATCTTTCTATCTAAGTCCTCATATAGGTGCTAGAGTTGTGTACAGAGTACCAGCAAATGAGGCACAGGATTGAAAGAAGTCTGCTAGGTTGAAATCTAAATTGAGAATATAATTTTTAGTGAGCTTTGGATTTTCACAATATTAGACACGCCATAGTACTAATAATTGACTCTTTATAGAAATCATTTTTTGGTAGTGTTGCATTTGGTTTGGAAGTATTCAAGTTCTAAAAATTGACTGACAGTGGACTTTTCCATCTGCAGAATATACTGAATGACCAGCAGAGGCAGTATTGCAGAGGAATATTTCTCCGCTTGCTGAGAAAAGAATAAAAAAAGAAAGCTCATTCCTCAGCCTTTTCCATGCCTCGATCAATAGATATGGTAAGTCAAACTCTCATTTAATCATTTTGCCATTAATTAAAAGTTCATAGTATCTGATGGCTCTCAGTGCCTTTTAGTAGGGTCTTCCGCATAAATATAATCTTCTAAGGCGGTAGCAATATGAATGACGCTATGGCCATCATGATAGTTTCTCAAAGACTTTGACTGTCTATGTGGCTGACAAAATCTTCTTTAGGTAGTTTTGCAGGCAATATGTCCTCCGGGGTACTTACCATCTTTTAGGCTGGAATGAGGTGTCTTAGGTTAGAGCAATTGACTTACTTTCTGATGGAGGGAAGCTATTTAACCGTTTTCCCTGCTCTCTGTGAGTGGGACTCTGATACTCAAGATGGGCCGCTATTTAGAAACTGTGTTCTAACTCTATCCCTCTTTAAATAGGATCCCAATGCTTTCAATGGTGCAGAGTACTTTCCCATTACACATCCTACTTGCTGTGCAGTCATATTCCCAGATACTTAACTAGTGTGTAATTGCTGATGTCTGGTCCTCCGGTGTAATCGTCACCCAGGGCGATTGGCCAAGTGGTGCCATTACATCCCAAAACTACAGCAGGATGTCATCTGACATGAGGGCCAATCAGTTGCCTAGTACGCAATAGGATACATGTCTCATCGTATAGAAAAGGGAGCAATGTAGACAGGATGCCCAGCTGAAGACTTAGGTGGTGAGATGAAAGGAACTAGGCCATTATTTGAGACTTATACATTTGTTTAAAGGATTGGTTGATCATAACATTCTGGAGTTCTCTATAGGTTTACTGAGAGGGATATGCTAAAATGAAGATGTTAGAATCTGTTATTCATAGTTTTTCTTATTCCCACAAACGGTAGCATAAACCTTCCTCCCTTAACGTATCAGATCCCTGACTTGCTATGGTGTACCATAACCTAAAATAATTCCTGTGAAAAGGTTACGCAATCTCTTGGCTGCCAAAGAGATCTTTCTATCTAAGTCCTCATATAGGTGCTAGAGTTGTGTACAGAGTACCAGCAAATGAGGCACAGGATTGAAAGAAGTCTGCTAGGTTGAAATCTAAATTGAGAATATAATTTTTAGTGAGCTTTGGATTTTCACAATATTAGACACGCCATAGTACTAATAATTGACTCTTTATAGAAATCATTTTTTGGTAGTGTTGCATTTGGTTTGGAAGTATTCAAGTTCTAAAAATTGACTGACAGTGGACTTTTCCATCTGCAGAATATACTGAATGACCAGCAGAGGCAGTATTGCAGAGGAATATTTCTCCGCTTGCTGAGAAAAGAAAAAAAAAGAAAGCTCATTCCTCAGCCTTTTCCATGCCTCGATCAATAGATATGGTAAGTCAAACTCTCATTTAATCATTTTGCCATTAATTAAAAGTTCATAGTATCTGATGGCTCTCAGTGCCTTTTAGTAGGTTCTTCCGCATAAATATAATCTTCTAAGGCGGTAGCAATATGAATGACGCTATGGCCATCATGATAGTTTCTCAAAGACTTTGACTGTCTATGTGGCTGACAAAATCTTCTTTAGGTAGTTTTGCAGGCAATATGTCCTCCGGGGTACTTACCATCTTTTAGGCTGGAATGAGGTGTCTTAGGTTAGAGCAATTGACTTACTTTCTGATGGAGGGAAGCTATTTAACCGTTTTCCCTGCTCTCTGTGAGTGGGACTCTGATACTCAAGATGGACCGCTATTTAGAAACTGTGTTCTAACTCTATCCCTCTTTAAATAGGATCCCAATGCTTTCAATGGTGCAGAGTACTTTCCCATTACACATCCTACTTGCTGTGCAGTCATATTCCCAGATACTTAACTAGTGTGTAATTGCTGATGTCTGGTCCTCCGGTGTAATCGTCACCCAGGGCGATTGGTCAAGTGGTGCCATTACATCCCAAAACTACAGCAGGATGTCATCTGACATGAGGGCCAATCAGTTGCTTCTTCTAACTCTAGCCCTCTTTAAATAGGATCCCAATGCTTTCAATGGTGCAGTGTACTTTTCCATTGCACCTCCTACTTGCTGTGCAGTCATATTCACAGATAGTTACCTAGTGTGTAATTGCTGATGTCTGGTCCTACGGTGTAATCGTCACCCAGGACGATTGGTCACGTGGTGCCATTACTTCACAAAGCTACAGCAGGATGTCATCTGACATGAGGGCCAATTAGTTGCCTAGTACGCAATAGGATACATGTCTCATCGTATAGAAAAGGGAGCAATGTAGACAGGATGCCTAGCTGAAGACTAAGGTGGTGAGATGAAAGGAACTAGGCCATTATTTGAGACTTATACATTTGTTTGAAGGATTGGTTGATCATAACATTCTGGAGTTCTCTATAGGTTTACTGAGAGGGATGTGCTAAAATGAAGATGGTAGAATCTGTTATTCATAGTTTTTCTTATTCCCACAAACGGTAGCATAAACCTTCCTCCCTTAACGTATCAGATCCCTGACTTGCTATGGTGTACCATAACCTAAAATAATTCCTGTGAAAAGGGTACGCAATCTCTTGGCTGCCAAAGAGATCTTTCTATCTAAGTCCTCATATAGGTGCTAGAGTTGTGTACAGAGTACCAGCAAATGAGGCACAGGATTGAAAGAAGTCTGCTAGGTTGAAATCTAAATTGAGAATATAATTTTTAGTGAGCTTTGGATTTTCACAATATTAGACACGCCATAGTACTAATAATTGACTCTTTATAGAAATAATTTTTTGGTAGTGTTGCATTTGGTTTGGAAGTATTCAAGTTCTAAAAATTGACTGACAGTGGACTTTTCCATCTGCAGAATATACTGAATGACCAGCAGAGGCAGTATTGCAGAGGAATATTTCTCTGCTTGCTGAGAAAAGAAAAAAAAAGAAAGCTCATTCCTCAGCCTTTTCCATGCCTCGATCAATAGATTTGGTAAGTCAAACTCTCATTTAATCATTTTGCCATTAATTAAAAGTTCATAGTATCTGATGGCTCTCAGTGCCTTTTAGTGGGGTCTTCCGCATAAATATAATCTTCTAAGGCGGTAGCAATATGAATGACGCTATGGCCATCATGATAGTTTCTCAAAGACTTTGACTGTCTATGTGGCTGACAAAATCTTCTTTAGGTAGTTTTGCAGGCAATATGTCCTCCGGGGTACTTACCATCTTTTAGGCTGGAATGAGGTGTCTTAGGTTAGAGCAATTGACTTACTTTCTGATGGAGGGAAGCTATTTAACCGTTTTCCCTGCTCTCTGTGAGTGGGACTCTGATACTCAAGATGGACCGCTATTTAGAAACTGTGTTCTAACTCTATCCCTCTTTAAATAGGATCCCAATGCTTTCAATGGTGCAGAGTATTTTCCCATTACACATCCTACTTGCTGTGCAGTCATATTCCCAGATACTTAACTAGTGTGTAATTGCTGATGTCTAGTCCTCCGGTGTAATCGTCACCCAGGGCGATTGGCCAAGTGGTGCCATTACATCCCAAAACTACAGCAGGATGTCATCTGACATGAGGGCCAATCAGTTGCTTCTTCTAACTCTAGCCCTCTTTAAATAGGAGCCCAATGCTTTCAATGGTGCAGTGTACTTTCCCATTGCACCTCCTACTTGCTGTGCTGTCATATTCACAGACAGTTACCTAGTGTGTAATTGCTGATGTCTGGTCCTCCGGTGTAATCGTCACCCAGGACGATTGGTCACGTGGTGCCATTACTTCACAAAGCTACAGCAGGATGTCATCTGACATGAGGGCCAATCAGTTGCCTAGTACGCAATAGGATACATGTCTCATCGTATAGAAAAGGGAGCAATGTAGACAGGATGCCCAGCTGAAGACTAAGGTGGTGAGATGAAAGGAACTAGGCCATTTTTTGAGACTTATACATTTGTTTAAAGGATTGGTTGATCATAACATTCTGGAGTTCTCTATAGGTTTACTGAGAGGGATGTGCTAAAATGAAGATGTTAGAATCTGTTATTCATAGTTTTTCTTATTCCCACAAACGGTAGCATAAACCTTCCTCCCTTAACGTATCAGATCCCTGACTTGCTATGGTGTACCATAACCTAAAATAATTCCTGTGAAAAGGGTACGCAATCTCTTGGCTGCCAAAGAGATCTTTCTATCTTAGTCCTCATATAGGTGCTAGAGTTGTGTACAGAGTACCAGCAAATGAGGCACAGGATTGAAAGAAGTCTGCTAGGTTGAAATCTAAATTGAGAATATAATTTTTAGTGAGCTTTGGATTTTCACAATATTAGACACGCCATAGTACTAATAATTGACTCTTTATAGAAATCATTTTTTGGTAGTGTTGCATTTGGTTTGGAAGTATTCAAGTTCTAAAAATTGACTGACAGTGGACTTTTCCATCTGCAGAATATACTGAATGACCAGCAGAGGCAGTATTGCAGAGGAATATTTCTCCGCTTGCTGAGAAAAGAAAAAAAAAGAAAGCTCATTCCTCAGCCTTTTCCATGCCTCGATCAATAGATATGGTAAGTCAAACTCTCATTTAATCATTTTGCCATTAATTAAAAGTTCATAGTATCTGATGGCTCTCAGTGCCTTTTAGTGGGGTCTTCCGCATAAATATAATCTTCTAAGGCGGTAGCAATATGAATGACGCTATGGCCATCATGATAGTTTCTCAAAGACTTTGATTGTCTATGTGGCTGACAAAATCTTCTTTAGGTAGTTTTGCAGGCAATATGTCCTCCGGGGTACTTACCATCTTTTAGGCTGGAATGAGGTGTCTTAGGTTAGAGCAATTGACTTACTTTCTGATGGAGGGAAGCTATTTAACCGTTTTCCCTGCTCTCTGTGAGTGGGACTCTGATACTCAAGATGGACCGCTATTTAGAAACTGTGTTCTAACTCTATCCCTCTTTAAATAGGATCCCAATGCTTTCAATGGTGCAGAGTACTTTCCCATTACACATCCTACTTGCTGTGCTGTCATATTCCCAGATACTTAACTAGTGTGTAATTGCTGATGTCTGGTCCTCCGGTGTAATCGTCACCCAGGGCGATTGGTCAAGTGGTGCCATTACATCCCAAAACTACAGCAGGATGTCATCTGACATGAGGGCCAATCAGTTGCTTCTTCTAACTCTAGCCCTCTTTAAATAGGAGCCCAATGCTTTCAATGGTGCAGTGTACTTTCCCATTGCACCTCCTACTTGCTGTGCAGTCATATTCACAGATAGTTACCTAGTGTGTAATTGCTGATGTCTGGTCCTACGGTGTAATCGTCACCCAGGACGATTGGTCACGTGGTGCCATTACTTCACAAAGCTACAGCAGGATGTCATCTGACATGAGGGCCAATTAGTTGCCTAGTACGCAATAGGATACATGTCTCATCGTATAGAAAAGGGAGCAATGTAGACAGGATGCCTAGCTGAAGACTAAGGTGGTGAGATGAAAGGAACTAGGCCATTATTTGAGACTTATACATTTGTTTGAAGGATTGGTTGATCATAACATTCTGGAGTTCTCTATAGGTTTACTGAGAGGGATGTGCTAAAATGAAGATGGTAGAATCTGTTATTCATAGTTTTTCTTATTCCCACAAACGGTAGCATAAACCTTCCTCCCTTAACGTATCAGATCCCTGACTTGCTATGGTTTACCATAACCTAAAATAATTCCTGTGAGAAGGGTACGTTATCTCTTGGCTACCAAAGAGATCTTTCTATCTAAGTCCTCATATAGGAGCTAGAGTTGTGTAGAGAGTACCAGCAAATGAGGCACAGGATTGAAAGAAGTCTTCTAGGTTGAAATCTAAATTGAGAATATAATTTTTAGTGAGCTTTGGATTTTCACAATATTAGACACGCCATAGTACTAATAATTGACTCTTTATAGAAATCATTTTTTGGTAGTGTTGCATTTGGTTTGGAAGTATTCAAGTTCTAAAAATTGACTAACAGTGGACTTTTCCATCTGCAGAATATACTGAATGACCAGCAGAGGCAGTATTGCAGAGAAATATTTCTCCGCTTGCTGAGAAAAGAAAAAAAAAGAAAGCTCATTCCTCAGCCTTTTCCATGCCTCGATCAATAGATATGGTAAGTCAAACTCTAATTTAATCATTTTGCCATTAATTAAAAGTTCATAGTATCTGATGGCTCTCAGTGCCTTTTAGTGGGGTCTTCCGCATAAATATAATCTTCTAAGACGGTAGCAATATGAATGACGCTATGGCCATCATGATAGTTTCTCAAAGACTTTGACTGTCTATGTGGCTGACAAAATCTTCTTTAGGTAGTTTTGCAGGCAATATGTCCTCCGGGGTACTTACCATCTTTTAGGCTGGAATGAGGTGTCTTAGGTTAGAGCAATTGACTTACTTTCTGATGGAGGGAAGCTATTTAACCGTTTTCCCTGCTCTCTGTAAGTGGGACTCTGATACTCAAGATGGACCGCTATTTAGAAACTGTGTTCTAACTCTATCCCTCTTTAAATAGGATCCCAATGCTTTCAATGGTGCAGAGTATTTTCCCATTACACATCCTACTTGCTGTGCAGTCATATTCCCAGATACTTAACTAGTGTGTAATTGCTGATGTCTGGTCCTCCGGTGTAATCGTCACCCAGGGCGATTGGCCAAGTGGTGCCATTACATCCCAAAACTACAGCAGGATGTCATCTGACATGAGGGCCAATCAGTTGCTTCTTCTAACTCTAGCCCTCTTTAAATAGGAGCCCAATGCTTTCAATGGTGCAGTGTACTTTCCCATTGCACCTCCTACTTGCTGTGCTGTCATATTCACAGACAGTTACCTAGTGTGTAATTGCTGATGTCTGGTCCTCCGGTGTAATCGTCACCCAGGACGATTGGTCACGTGGTGCCATTACTTCACAAAGCTACAGCAGGATGTCATCTGACATGAGGGCCAATTAGTTGCCTAGTACGCAATAGGATACATGTCTCATCGTATAGAAAAGGGAGCAATGTAGACAGGATGCCTAGCTGAAGACTAAGGTGGTGAGATGAAAGGAACTAGGCCATTATTTGAGACTTATACATTTGTTTAAAGGATTGGTTGATCATAACATTCTGGAGTTCTCTATAGGTTTACTGAGAGGGATGTGCTAAAATGAAGATGTTAGAATCTGTTATTCATAGTTTTTTCTTATTCCCACAAACGGTAGCATAAACCTTCCTCCCTTAACGTATCAGATCCCTGACTTGCTATGGTGTACCATAACCTAAAATAATTCCTGTGAAAAGGGTACGCAATCTCTTGGCTGCCAAAGAGATCTTTCTATCTAAGTCCTCATATAGGTGCTAGAGTTGTGTACAGAGTACCAGCAAATGAGGCACAGGATTGAAAGAAGTCTGCTAGGTTGAAATCTAAATTGAGAATATAATTTTTAGTGAGCTTTGGATTTTCACAATTTTAGACACGCCATAGTACTAATAATTGACTCTTTATAGAAATCATTTTTTGGTAGTGTTGCATTTGGTTTGGAAGTATTCAAGTTCTAAAAATTGACTGACAGTGGACTTTTCCATCTGCAGAATATACTGAATGACCAGCAGAGGCAGTATTGCAGAGGAATATTTCTCCGCTTGCTGAGAAAAGAAAAAAAAAGAAAGCTCATTCCTCAGCCTTTTCCATGCCTCGATCAATAGATATGGTAAGTCAAACTCTCATTTAATCATTTTGCCATTAATTAAAAGTTCATAGTATCTGATGGCTCTCAGTGCCTTTTAGTGGGGTCTTCCGCATAAATATAATCTTCTAAGGCGGTAGCAATATGAATGACGCTATGGCCATCATGATAGTTTCTCAAAGACTTTGACTGTCTATGTGGCTGACAAAATCTTCTTTAGGTAGTTTTGCAGGCAATATGTCCTCCGGGGTACTTACCATCTTTTAGGCTGGAATGAGGTGTCTTAGGTTAGAGCAATTGACTTACTTTCTGATGGAGGGAAGCTATTTAACCGTTTTCCCTGCTCTCTGTTAGTGGGACTCTGATACTCAAGATGGACCGCTATTTAGAAACTGTGTTCTAACTCTATCCCTCTTTAAATAGGATCCCAATGCTTTCAATGGTGCAGAGTATTTTCCCATTACACATCCTACTTGCTGTGCAGTCATATTCCCAGATACTTAACTAGTGTGTAATTGCTGATGTCTGGTCCTCCGGTGTAATCGTCACCCAGGGCGATTGGCCAAGTGGTGCCATTACATCCCAAAACTACAGCAGGATGTCATCTGACATGAGGGCCAATCAGTTGCTTCTTCTAACTCTAGCCCTCTTTAAATAGGAGCCCAATGCTTTCAATGGTGCAGTGTACTTTCCCATTGCACCTCCTACTTGCTGTGCTGTCATATTCACAGACAGTTACCTAGTGTGTAATTGCTGATGTCTGGTCCTCCGGTGTAATCGTCACCCAGGACGATTGGTCACGTGGTGCCATTACTTCACAAAGCTACAGCAGGATGTCATCTGACATGAGGGCCAATTAGTTGCCTAGTACGCAATAGGATACATGTCTCATCGTATAGAAAAGGGAGCAATGTAGACAGGATGCCTAGCTGAAGACTAAGGTGGTGAGATGAAAGGAACTAGGCCATTATTTGAGACTTATACATTTGTTTGAAGGATTGGTTGATCATAACATTCTGGAGTTCTCTATAGGTTTACTGAGAGGGATGTGCTAAAATGAAGATGGTAGAATCTGTTATTCATAGTTTTTCTTATTCCCACAAACGGTAGCATAAACCTTCCTCCCTTAACGTATCAGATCCCTGACTTGCTATGGTTTACCATAACCTAAAATTATTCCTGTGAGAAGGGTACGTTATCTCTTGGCTACCAAAGAGATCTTTCTATCTAAGTCCTCATATAGGAGCTAGAGTTGTGTAGAGAGTACCAGCAAATGAGGCACAGGATTGAAAGAAGTCTTCTAGGTTGAAATCTAAATTGAGAATATAATTTTTAGTGAGCTTTGGATTTTCACAATATTAGACACGCCATAGTACTAATAATTGACTCTTTATAGAAATAATTTTTTGGTAGTGTTGCATTTGGTTTGGAAGTATTCAAGTTCTAAAAATTGACTGACAGTGGACTTTTCCATCTGCAGAATATACTGAATGACCAGCAGAGGCAGTATTGCAGAGGAATATTTCTCTGCTTGCTGAGAAAAGAAAAAAAAAGAAAGCTCATTCCTCAGCCTTTTCCATGCCTCGATCAATAGATTTGGTAAGTCAAACTCTCATTTAATCATTTTGCCATTAATTAAAAGTTCATAGTATCTGATGGCTCTCAGTGCCTTTTAGTGGGGTCTTCCGCATAAATATAATCTTCTAAGGCGGTAGCAATATGAATGACGCTATGGCCATCATGATAGTTTCTCAAAGACTTTGACTGTCTATGTGGCTGACAAAATCTTCTTTAGGTAGTTTTGCAGGCAATATGTCCTCCGGGGTACTTACCATCTTTTAGGCTGGAATGAGGTGTCTTAGGTTAGAGCAATTGACTTACTTTCTGATGGAGGGAAGCTATTTAACTGTTTTCCCTGCTCTCTGTGAGTGGGACTCTGATACTCAAGATGGACCGCTATTTAGAAACTGTGTTCTAACTCTATCCCTCTTTAAATAGGATCCCAATGCTTTCAATGGTGCAGAGTACTTTCCCATTACACATCCTACTTGCTGTGCTGTCATATTCCCAGATACTTAACTAGTGTGTAATTGCTGATGTCTGGTCCTCCGGTGTAATCGTCACCCAGGGCGATTGGTCAAGTGGTGCCATTACATCCCAAAACTACAGCAGGATGTCATCTGACATGAGGGCCAATCAGTTGCTTCTTCTAACTCTAGCCCTCTTTAAATAGGAGCCCAATGCTTTCAATGGTGCAGTGTACTTTCCCATTGCACCTCCTACTTGCTGTGCAGTCATATTCACAGGTAGTTACCTAGTGTGTAATTGCTGATGTCTGGTCCTACGGTGTAATCGTCACCCAGGACGATTGGTCACGTGGTGCCATTACTTCACAAAGCTACAGCAGGATGTCATCTGACATGAGGGCCAATTAGTTGCCTAGTACGCAATAGGATACATGTCTCATCGTATAGAAAAGGGAGCAATGTAGACAGGATGCCTAGCTGAAGACTAAGGTGGTGAGATGAAAGGAACTAGGCCATTATTTGAGACTTATACATTTGTTTGAAGGATTGGTTGATCATAACATTCTGGAGTTCTCTATAGGTTTACTGAGAGGGATGTGCTAAAATGAAGATGGTAGAATCTGTTATTCATAGTTTTTCTTATTCCCACAAACGGTAGCATAAACCTTCCTCCCTTAACGTATCAGATCCCTGACTTGCTATGGTTTACCATAACCTAAAATTATTCCTGTGAGAAGGGTACGTTATCTCTTGGCTACCAAAGAGATCTTTCTATCTAAGTCCTCATATAGGAGCTAGAGTTGTGTAGAGAGTACCAGCAAATGAGGCACAGGATTGAAAGAAGTCTTCTAGGTTGAAATCTAAATTGAGAATATAATTTTTAGTGAGCTTTGGATTTTCACAATATTAGACACGCCATAGTACTAATAATTGACTCTTTATAGAAATCATTTTTTGGTAGTGTTGCATTTGGTTTGGAAGTATTCAAGTTCTAAAAATTGACTAACAGTGGACTTTTCCATCTGCAGAATATACTGAATGACCAGCAGAGGCAGTATTGCAGAGAAATATTTCTCCGCTTGCTGAGAAAAGAAAAAAAAAAGAAAGCTCATTCCTCAGCCTTTTCCATGCCTCGATCAATAGATATGGTAAGTCAAACTCTAATTTAATCATTTTGCCATTAATTAAAAGTTCATAGTATCTGATGGCTCTCAGTGCCTTTTAGTGGGGTCTTCCGCATAAATATAATCTTCTAAGACGGTAGCAATATGAATGACGCTATGGCCATCATGATAGTTTCTCAAAGACTTTGACTGTCTATGTGGCTGACAAAATCTTCTTTAGGTAGTTTTGCAGGCAATATGTCCTCCGGGGTACTTACCATCTTTTAGGCTGGAATGAGGTGTCTTAGGTTAGAGCAATTGACTTACTTTCTGATGGAGGGAAGCTATTTAACCGTTTTCCCTGCTCTCTGTAAGTGGGACTCTGATACTCAAGATGGACCGCTATTTAGAAACTGTGTTCTAACTCTATCCCTCTTTAAATAGGATCCCAATGCTTTCAATGGTGCAGAGTATTTTCCCATTACACATCCTACTTGCTGTGCAGTCATATTCCCAGATACTTAACTAGTGTGTAATTGCTGATGTCTGGTCCTCCGGTGTAATCGTCACCCAGGGCGATTGGCCAAGTGGTGCCATTACATCCCAAAACTACAGCAGGATGTCATCTGACATGAGGGCCAATCAGTTGCTTCTTCTAACTCTAGCCCTCTTTAAATAGGAGCCCAATGCTTTCAATGGTGCAGTGTACTTTCCCATTGCACCTCCTACTTGCTGTGCTGTCATATTCACAGACAGTTACCTAGTGTGTAATTGCTGATGTCTGGTCCTCCGGTGTAATCGTCACCCAGGACGATTGGTCACGTGGTGCCATTACTTCACAAAGCTACAGCAGGATGTCATCTGACATGAGGGCCAATCAGTTGCCTAGTACGCAATAGGATACATGTCTCATCGTATAGAAAAGGGAGCAATGTAGACAGGATGCCCAGCTGAAGACTAAGGTGGTGAGATGAAAGGAACTAGGCCATTTTTTGAGACTTATACATTTGTTTAAAGGATTGGTTGATCATAACATTCTGGAGTTCTCTATAGGTTTACTGAGAGGGATGTGCTAAAATGAAGATGTTAGAATCTGTTATTCATAGTTTTTCTTATTCCCACAAACGGTAGCATAAACCTTCCTCCCTTAACGTATCAGATCCCTGACTTGCTATGGTGTACCATAACCTAAAATAATTCCTGTGAAAAGGGTACGCAATCTCTTGGCTGCCAAAGAGATCTTTCTATCTTAGTCCTCATATAGGTGCTAGAGTTGTGTACAGAGTACCAGCAAATGAGGCACAGGATTGAAAGAAGTCTGCTAGGTTGAAATCTAAATTGAGAATATAATTTTTAGTGAGCTTTGGATTTTCACAATATTAGACACGCCATAGTACTAATAATTGACTCTTTATAGAAATCATTTTTTGGTAGTGTTGCATTTGGTTTGGAAGTATTCAAGTTCTAAAAATTGACTGACAGTGGACTTTTCCATCTGCAGAATATACTGAATGACCAGCAGAGGCAGTATTGCAGAGGAATATTTCTCCGCTTGCTGAGAAAAGAAAAAAAAAGAAAGCTCATTCCTCAGCCTTTTCCATGCCTCGATCAATAGATATGGTAAGTCAAACTCTCATTTAATCATTTTGCCATTAATTAAAAGTTCATAGTATCTGATGGCTCTCAGTGCCTTTTAGTGGGGTCTTCCGCATAAATATAATCTTATAAGGCGGTAGCAATATGAATGACGCTATGGCCATCATGATAGTTTCTCAAAGACTTTGACTGTCTATGTGGCTGACAAAATCTTCTTTAGGTAGTTTTGCAGGCAATATGTCCTCCGGGGTACTTACCATCTTTTAGGCTGGAATGAGGTGTCTTAGGTTAGAGCAATTGACTTACTTTCTGATGGAGGGAAGCTATTTAACCGTTTTCCCTGCTCTCTGTTAGTGGGACTCTGATACTCAAGATGGACCGCTATTTAGAAACTGTGTTCTAACTCTATCCCTCTTTAAATAGGATCCCAATGCTTTCAATGGTGCAGAGTATTTTCCCATTACACATCCTACTTGCTGTGCAGTCATATTCCCAGATACTTAACTAGTGTGTAATTGCTGATGTCTGGTCCTCCGGTGTAATCGTCACCCAGGGCGATTGGCCAAGTGGTGCCATTACATCCCAAAACTACAGCAGGATGTCATCTGACATGAGGGCCAATCAGTTGCTTCTTCTAACTCTAGCCCTCTTTAAATAGGAGCCCAATGCTTTCAATGGTGCAGTGTACTTTCCCATTGCACCTCCTACTTGCTGTGCTGTCATATTCACAGACAGTTACCTAGTGTGTAATTGCTGATGTCTGGTCCTCCGGTGTAATCGTCACCCAGGACGATTGGTCACGTGGTGCCATTACTTCACAAAGCTACAGCAGGATGTCATCTGACATGAGGGCCAATTAGTTGCCTAGTACGCAATAGGATACATGTCTCATCGTATAGAAAAGGGAGCAATGTAGACAGGATGCCTAGCTGAAGACTAAGGTGGTGAGATGAAAGGAACTAGGCCATTATTTGAGACTTATACATTTGTTTAAAGGATTGGTTGATCATAACATTCTGGAGTTCTCTATAGGTTTACTGAGAGGGATGTGCTAAAATGAAGATGTTAGAATCTGTTATTCGTAGTTTTTCTTATTCCCACAAACGGTAGCATAAACCTTCCTCCCTTAACGTATCAGATCCCTGACTTGCTATGGTGTACCATAACCTAAAATAATTCCTGTGAAAAGGGTACGCAATCTCTTGGCTGCCAAAGGAGATCTTTCTATCTAAGTCCTCATATAGGTGCTAGAGTTGTGTACAGAGTACCAGCAAATGAGGCACAGGATTGAAAGAAGTCTGCTAGGTTGAAATCTAAATTGAGAATATAATTTTTAGTGAGCTTTGGATTTTCACAATATTAGACACGCCATAGTACTAATAATTGACTCTTTATAGAAATCATTTTTTGGTAGTGTTGCATTTGGTTTGGAAGTATTCAAGTTCTAAAAATTGACTAACAGTGGACTTTTCCATCTGCAGAATATACTGAATGACCAGCAGAGGCAGTATTGCAGAGGAATATTTCTCCGCTTGCTGAGAAAAGAAAAAAAAAGAAAGCTCATTCCTCAGCCTTTTCCATGCCTCGATCAATAGATATGGTAAGTCAAACTCTCATTTAATCATTTTGCCATTAATTAAAAGTTCATAGTATCTGATGGCTCTCAGTGCCTTTTAGTGGGATCTTCCGCATAAATATAATCTTATAAGGCGGTAGCAATATGAATGACGCTATGGCCATCATGATAGTTTCTCAAAGACTTTGACTGTCTATGTGGCTGACAAAATCTTCTTTAGGTAGTTTTGCAGGCAATATGTCCTCCGGGGTACTTACCATCTTTTAGGCTGGAATGAGGTGTCTTAGGTTAGAGCAATTGACTTACTTTCTGATGGAGGGAAGCTATTTAACCGTTTTCCCTGCTCTCTGTTAGTGGGACTCTGATACTCAAGATGGACCGCTATTTAGAAACTGTGTTCTAACTCTATCCCTCTTTAAATAGGATCCCAATGCTTTCAATGGTGCAGAGTATTTTCCCATTACACATCCTACTTGCTGTGCAGTCATATTCCCAGATACTTAACTAGTGTGTAATTGCTGATGTCTGGTCCTCCGGTGTAATCGTCACCCAGGGCGATTGGCCAAGTGGTGCCATTACATCCCAAAACTACAGCAGGATGTCATCTGACATGAGGGCCAATCAGTTGCTTCTTCTAACTCTAGCCCTCTTTAAATAGGAGCCCAATGCTTTCAATGGTGCAGTGTACTTTCCCATTGCACCTCCTACTTGCTGTGCTGTCATATTCACAGACAGTTACCTAGTGTGTAATTGCTGATGTCTGGTCCTCCGGTGTAATCGTCACCCAGGACGATTGGTCACGTGGTGCCATTACTTCACAAAGCTACAGCAGGATGTCATCTGACATGAGGGCCAATTAGTTGCCTAGTACGCAATAGGATACATGTCTCATCGTATAGAAAAGGGAGCAATGTAGACAGGATGCCTAGCTGAAGACTAAGGTGGTGAGATGAAAGGAACTAGGCCATTATTTGAGACTTATACATTTGTTTAAAGGATTGGTTGATCATAACATTCTGGAGTTCTCTATAGGTTTACTGAGAGGGATGTGCTAAAATGAAGATGTTAGAATCTGTTATTCATAGTTTTTTCTTATTCCCACAAACGGTAGCATAAACCTTCCTCCCTTAACGTATCAGATCCCTGACTTGCTATGGTGTACCATAACCTAAAATAATTCCTGTGAAAAGGGTACGCAATCTCTTGGCTGCCAAAGAGATCTTTCTATCTAAGTCCTCATATAGGTGCTAGAGTTGTGTACAGAGTACCAGCAAATGAGGCACAGGATTGAAAGAAGTCTGCTAGGTTGAAATCTAAATTGAGAATATAATTTTTAGTGAGCTTTGGATTTTCACAATTTTAGACACGCCATAGTACTAATAATTGACTCTTTATAGAAATCATTTTTTGGTAGTGTTGCATTTGGTTTGGAAGTATTCAAGTTCTAAAAATTGACTGACAGTGGACTTTTCCATCTGCAGAATATACTGAATGACCAGCAGAGGCAGTATTGCAGAGGAATATTTCTCCGCTTGCTGAGAAAAGAAAAAAAAAGAAAGCTCATTCCTCAGCCTTTTCCATGCCTCGATCAATAGATATGGTAAGTCAAACTCTCATTTAATCATTTTGCCATTAATTAAAAGTTCATAGTATCTGATGGCTCTCAGTGCCTTTTAGTGGGGTCTTCCGCATAAATATAATCTTCTAAGGCGGTAGCAATATGAATGACGCTATGGCCATCATGATAGTTTCTCAAAGACTTTGACTGTCTATGTGGCTGACAAAATCTTCTTTAGGTAGTTTTGCAGGCAATATGTCCTCCGGGGTACTTACCATCTTATAGGCTGGAATGAGGTGTCTTAGGTTAGAGCAATTGACTTACTTTCTGATGGAGGGAAGCTATTTAACCGTTTTCCCTGCTCTCTGTTAGTGGGACTCTGATACTCAAGATGGACCGCTATTTAGAAACTGTGTTCTAACTCTATCCCTCTTTAAATAGGATCCCAATGCTTTCAATGGTGCAGAGTATTTTCCCATTACACATCCTACTTGCTGTGCAGTCATATTCCCAGATACTTAACTAGTGTGTAATTGCTGATGTCTGGTCCTCCGGTGTAATCGTCACCCAGGGCGATTGGCCAAGTGGTGCCATTACATCCCAAAACTACAGCAGGATGTCATCTGACATGAGGGCCAATCAGTTGCTTCTTCTAACTCTAGCCCTCTTTAAATAGGAGCCCAATGCTTTCAATGGTGCAGTGTACTTTCCCATTGCACCTCCTACTTGCTGTGCTGTCATATTCACAGACCGTTACCTAGTGTGTAATTGCTGATGTCTGGTCCTCCGGTGTAATCGTCACCCAGGACGATTGGTCACGTGGTGCCATTACTTCACAAAGCTACAGCAGGATGTCATCTGACATGAGGGCCAATCAGTTGCCTAGTACGCAATAGGATACATGTCTCATCGTATAGAAAAGGGAGCAATGTAGACAGGATGCCCAGCTGAAGACTAAGGTGGTGAGATGAAAGGAACTAGGCCATTTTTTGAGACTTATACATTTGTTTAAAGGATTGGTTGATCATAACATTCTGGAGTTCTCTATAGGTTTACTGAGAGGGATGTGCTAAAATGAAGATGTTAGAATCTGTTATTCATAGTTTTTCTTATTCCCACAAACGGTAGCATAAACCTTCCTCCCTTAACGTATCAGATCCCTGACTTGCTATGTTGTACCATAACCTAAAATAATTCCTGTGAAAAGGGTACGCAATCTCTTGGCTGCCAAAGAGATCTTTCTATCTTAGTCCTCATATAGGTGCTAGAGTTGTGTACAGAGTACCAGCAAATGAGGCACAGGATTGAAAGAAGTCTGCTAGGTTGAAATCTAAATTGAGAATATAATTTTTAGTGAGCTTTGGATTTTCACAATATTAGACACGCCATAGTACTAATAATTGACTCTTTATAGAAATCATTTTTTGGTAGTGTTGCATTTGGTTTGGAAGTATTCAAGTTCTAAAAATTGACTGACAGTGGACTTTTCCATCTGCAGAATATACTGAATGACCAGCAGAGGCAGTATTGCAGAGGAATATTTCTCCGCTTGCTGAGAAAAGAAAAAAAAAGAAAGCTCATTCCTCAGCCTTTTCCATGCCTCGATCAATAGATATGGTAAGTCAAACTCTCATTTAATCATTTTGCCATTAATTAAAAGTTCATAGTATCTGATGGCTCTCAGTGCCTTTTAGTGGGGTCTTCCGCATAAATATAATCTTCTAAGGCGGTAGCAATATGAATGACGCTATGGCCATCATGATAGTTTCTCAAAGACTTTGATTGTCTATGTGGCTGACAAAATCTTCTTTAGGTAGTTTTGCAGGCAATATGTCCTCCGGGGTACTTACCATCTTTTAGGCTGGAATGAGGTGTCTTAGGTTAGAACAATTGACTTACTTTCTGATGGAGGGAAGCTATTTAACCGTTTTCCCTGCTCTCTGTGAGTGGGACTCTGATACTCAAGATGGACCGCTATTTAGAAACTGTGTTCTAACTCTATCCCTCTTTAAATAGGATCCCAATGCTTTCAATGGTGCAGAGTACTTTCCCATTACACATCCTACTTGCTGTGCAGTCATATTCCCAGATACTAAACTAGTGTGTAATTGCTGATGTCTGGTCCTCCGGTGTAATCGTCACCCAGGGCGATTGGTCAAGTGGTGCCATTACATCCCAAAACTACAGCAGGATGTCATCTGACATGAGGGCCAATCAGTTGCTTCTTCTAACTCTAGCCCTCTTTAAATAGGATCCCAATGCTTTCAATGGTGCAGTGTACTTTCCCATTGCACCTCCTACTTGCTGTGCAGTCATATTCACAGATAGTTACCTAGTGTGTAATTGCTGATGTCTGGTCCTACGGTGTAATCGTCACCCAGGACGATTGGTCACGTGGTGCCATTACTTCACAAAGCTACAGCAGGATGTCATCTGACATGAGGGCCAATTAGTTGCCTAGTACGCAATAGGATACTTGTCTCATCGTATAGAAAAGGGAGCAATGTAGACAGGATGCCTAGCTGAAGACTAAGGTGGTGAGATGAAAGGAACTAGGCCATTATTTGAGACTTATACATTTGTTTGAAGGATTGGTTGATCATAACATTCTAGAGTTCTCTATAGGTTTACTGAGAGGGATGTGCTAAAATGAAGATGGTAGAATCTGTTATTCATAG
Organism: Lissotriton vulgaris; assembly: GCF_964263255.1. Taxonomy (NCBI): domain Eukaryota; kingdom Metazoa; phylum Chordata; class Amphibia; order Caudata; family Salamandridae; genus Lissotriton; species Lissotriton vulgaris. Next base: position 935,976,176 of record NC_141693.1, on the reverse strand, counting down.
TTTTTCTTATTCCCACAAACGGTAGCATAAACCTTCCTCCCTTAACGTATCAGATCCCTGACTTGCTATGGTGTACCATAACCTAAAATAATTCCTGTGAAAAGGGTACGCAATCTCTTGGCTGCCAAAGAGATCTTTCTATCTAAGTCCTCATATAGGTGCTAGAGTTGTGTACAGAGTACCAGCAAATGAGGCACAGGATTGAAAGAAGTCTGCTAGGTTGAAATCTAAATTGAGAATATAATTTTTAGTGAGCTTTGGATTTTCACAATATTAGACACGCCATAGTACTAATAATTGACTCTTTATAGAAATAATTTTTTGGTAGTGTTGCATTTGGTTTGGAAGTATTCAAGTTCTAAAAATTGACTGACAGTGGACTTTTCCATCTGCAGAATATACTGAATGACCAGCAGAGGCAGTATTGCAGAGGAATATTTCTCCGCTTGCTGAGAAAAGAAAAAAAAAGAAAGCTCATTCCTCAGCCTTTTCCATGCCTCGATCAATAGATATGGTAAGTCAAACTCTCATTTAATCATTTTGCCATTAATTAAAAGTTCATAGTATCTGATGGCTCTCTGTGCCTTTTAGTGGGGTCTTCCGCATAAATATAATCTTCTAAGGCGGTAGCAATATGAATGACGCTATGGCCATCATGATAGTTTCTCAAAGACTTTGACTGTCTATGTGGCTGACAAAATCTTCTTTAGGTAGTTTTGCAGGCAATATGTCCTCCGGGGTACTTACCATCTTTTAGGCTGGAATGAGGTGTCTTAGGTTAGAGCAATTGACTTACTTTCTGATGGAGGGAAGCTATTTAACCGTTTTCCCTGCTCTCTGTGAGTGGGACTCTGATACTCAAGATGGACCGCTATTTAGAAACTGTGTTCTAACTCTATCCCTCTTTAAATAGGATCCCAATGCTTTCAATGGTGCAGAGTATTTTCCCATTACACATCCTACTTGCTGTGCAGTCATATTCCCAGATACTTAACTAGTGTGTAATTGCTGATGTCTGGTCCTCCGGTGTAATCGTCACCCAGGGCGATTGGCCAAGTGGTGCCATTACATCCCAAAACTACAGCAGGATGTCATCTGACATGAGGGCCAATCAGTTGCTTCTTCTAACTCTAGCCCTCTTTAAATAGGAGCCCAATGCTTTCAATGGTGCAGTGTACTTTCCCATTGCACCTCCTACTTGCTGTGCTGTCATATTCACAGACAGTTACCTAGTGTGTAATTGCTGATGTCTGGTCCTCCGGTGTAATCGTCACCCAGGACGATTGGTCACGTGGTGCCATTACTTCACAAAGCTACAGCAGGATGTCATCTGACATGAGGGCCAATCAGTTGCCTAGTACGCAATAGGATACATGTCTCATCGTATAGAAAAGGGAGCAATGTAGACAGGATGCCTAGCTGAAGACTAAGGTGGTGAGATGAAAGGAACTAGGCCATTATTTGAGACTTATACATTTGTTTAAAGGATTGGTTGATCATAACATTCTGGAGTTCTCTATAGGTTTACTGAGAGGGATGTGCTAAAATGAAGATGTTAGAATCTGTTATTCATAGTTTTTCTTATTCCCACAAACTGTAGCATAAACCTTCCTCCCTTAACGTATCAGATCCCTGACTTGCTATGGTGTACCATAACCTAAAATAATTCCTGTGAAAAGGTTACGCAATCTCTTGGCTGCCAAAGAGATCTTTCTATCTAAGTCCTCATATAGGTGCTAGAGTTGTGTACAGAGTACCAGCAAATGAGGCACAGGATTGAAAGAAGTCTGCTAGGTTGAAATCTAAATTGAGAATATAATTTTTAGTGAGCTTTGGATTTTCACAATATTAGACACGCCATAGTACTAATAATTGACTCTTTATAGAAATCATTTTTTGGTAGTGTTGCATTTGGTTTGGAAGTATTCAAGTTCTAAAAATTGACTGACAGTGGACTTTTCCATCTGCAGAATATACTGAATGACCAGCAGAGGCAGTATTGCAGAGGAATATTTCTCCGTTTGCTGAGAAAAGAAAAAAAAAGCTCATTCCTCAGCCTTTTCCATGCCTCGATCAATAGATATGGTAAGTCAAACCCTCATTTAATCATTTTGCCATTAATTAAAAGTTCATAGTATCTGATGGCTCTCAGTGCCTTTTAGTGGGGTCTTCCGCATAAATATAATCTTCTAAGGCGGTAGCAATATGAATGACGCTATGGCCATCATGATAGTTTCTCAAAGACTTTGACTGTCTATGTGGCTGACAAAATCTTCTTTAGGTAGTTTTGCAGGCAATATGTCCTTCGGGGTACTTACCATCTTTTAGGCTGGAATGAGGTGTCTTAGGTTAGAGCAATTGACTTACTTTCTGATGGAGGGAAGCTATTTAACCGTATTCCCTGCTCTCTGTGAGTGGGACTCTGATACTCAAGATGGACCGCTATTTAGAAACTGTGTTCTAACTCTATCCCTCTTTAAATAGGATCCCAATGCTTTCAATGGTGCAGAGTATTTTCCCATTACACATCTTACTTGCTGTGCAGTCATATTCCCAGATACTTAACTAGTGTGTAATTGCTGATGTCTGGTCCTCCGGTGTAATCGTCACCCAGGGCGATTGGCCAAGTGGTGCCATTACATCCCAAAACTAAAACAGGATGTCATCTGACATGAGGGCCAATCAGTTGCTTCTTCTAACTCTAGCCCTCTTTAAATAGGAGCCCAATGCTTTCAATGGTGCAGTGTACTTTCCCATTGCACCTCCTACTTGCTGTGCTGTCATATTCACAGACAGTTACCTAGTGTGTAATTGCTGATGTCTGGTCCTCCGGTGTAATCGTCACCCAGGACGATTGGTCACGTGGTGCCATTACTTCACAAAGCTACAGCAGGATGTCATCTGACATGAGGGCCAATCAGTTGCCTAGTACGCAATAGGATACATGTCTCATCGTATAGAAAAGGGAGCAATGTAGACAGGATGCCCAGCTGAAGACTAAGGTGGTGAGATGAAAGGAACTAGGCCATTTTTTGAGACTTATACATTTGTTTAAAGGATTGGTTGATCATAACATTCTGGAGTTCTCTATAGGTTTACTGAGAGGGATGTGCTAAAATGAAGATGTTAGAATCTGTTATTCATAGTTTTTCTTATTCCCACAAACGGTAGCATAAACCTTCCTCCCTTAACGTATCAGATCCCTGACTTGCTATGGTGTACCATAACCTAAAATAATTCCTGTGAAAAGGGTACGCAATCTCTTGGCTGCCAAAGAGATCTTTCTATCTTAGTCCTCATATAGGTGCTAGAGTTGTGTACAGAGTACCAGCAAATGAGGCACAGGTTTGAAAGAAGTCTGCTAGGTTGAAATCTAAATTGAGAATATAATTTTTAGTGAGTTTTGGATTTTCACAATATTAGACACGCCATAGTACTAATAATTGACTCTTTATAGAAATCATTTTTTGGTAGTGTTGCATTTGGTTTGGAAGTATTCAAGTTCTAAAAATTGACTGACAGTGGACTTTTCCATCTGCAGAATATACTGAATGACCAGCAGAGGCAGTATTGCAGAGGAATATTTCTCCGCTTGCTGAGAAAAGAAAAAAAAAGAAAGCTCATTCCTCAGCCTTTTCCATGCCTCGATCAATAGATATGGTAAGTCAAACTCTCATTTAATCATTTTGCCATTAATTAAAAGTTCATAGTATCTGATGGCTCTCAGTGCCTTTTAGTGGGGTCTTCCGCATAAATATAATCTTCTAAGGCGGTAGCAATATGAATGACGCTATGGCCATCATGATAGTTTCTCAAAGACTTTGATTGTCTATGTGGCTGACAAAATCTTCTTTAGGTAGTTTTGCAGGCAATATGTCCTCCGGGGTACTTACCATCTTTTAGGCTGGAATGAGGTGTCTTAGGTTAGAGCAATTGACTTACTTTCTGATGGAGGGAAGCTATTTAACCGTTTTCCCTGCTCTCTGTGAGTGGGACTCTGATACTCAAGATGGACCGCTATTTAGAAACTGTGTTCTAACTCTATCCCTCTTTAAATAGGATCCCAATGCTTTCAATGGTGCAGAGTATTTTCCCATTACACATCCTACTTGCTGTGCAGTCATATTCCCAGATACTTAACTAGTGTGTAATTGCTGATGTCTGGTCCTCCGGTGTAATCGTCACCCAGGGTGATTGGTCAAGTGGTGCCATTACATCCCAAAACTACAGCAGGATGTCATCTGACATGAGGGCCAATCAGTTGCTTCTTCTAACTCTAGCCCTCTTTAAATAGGATCCCAATGCTTTCAATGGTGCAGTGTACTTTCCCATTGCACCTCCTACTTGCTGTGCAGTCATATTCACAGACAGTTACCTAGTGTGTAATTGCTGATGTCTGGTCCTACGGTGTAATCGTCACCCAGGACGATTGGTCACGTGGTGCCATTACTTCACAAAGCTACAGCAGGATGTCATCTGACATGAGGGCCAATTAGTTGCCTCTTACGCAATAGGATACATGTCTCATCGTATAGAAAAGGGAGCAATGTAGACAGGATGCCCAGCTGAAGACTAAGGTGGTGAGATGAAAGGAACTAGGCCATTTTTTGAGACTTATACATTTGTTTAAAGGATTGGTTGATCATAACATTCTGGAGTTCTCTATAGGTTTACTGAGAGGGATGTGCTAAAATGAAGATGTTAGAATCTGTTATTCATAGTTTTTCTTATTCCCACAAACGGTAGCATAAACCTTCCTCCCTTAACGTATCAGATCCCTGACTTGCTATGGTGTACCATAACCTAAAATAATTCCTGTGAAAAGGGTACGCAATCTCTTGGCTGCCAAAGAGATCTTTCTATCTAAGTCCTCATATAGGTGCTAGAGTTGTGTACAGAGTACCAGCAAATGAGGCACGGGATTGAAAGAAGTCTGCTAGGTTGAAATCTAAATTGAGAATATAATTTTTAGTGAGCTTTGGATTTTCACAATATTAGACACGCCATAGTACTAATAATTGACTCTTTATAGAAATCATTTTTTGGTAGTGTTGCATTTGGTTTGGAAGTATTCAAGTTCTAAAAATTGACTGACAGTGGACTTTTCCATCTGCAGAATATACTGAATGACCAGCAGAGGCAGTATTGCAGAGGAATATTTCTCCGCTTGCTGAGAAAAGAAAAAAAAAGAAAGCTCATTCCTCAGCCTTTTCCATGCCTCGATCAATAGATATGGTAAGTCAAACTCTCATTTAATCATTTTGCCATTAATTAAAAGTTCATAGTATCTGATGGCTCTCAGTGCCTTTTAGTGGGGTCTTCCGCATAAATATAATCTTCTAAGGCGGTAGCAATATAAATGACGCTATGGCCATCATGATAGTTTCTCAAAGACTTTGATTGTCTATGTGGCTGACAAAATCTTCTTTAGGTAGTTTTGCAGGCAATATGTCCTCCAGGGTACTTACCATCTTTTAGGCTGGAATGAGGTGTCTTAGGTTAGAGCAATTGACTTACTTTCTGATGGAGGGAAGCTATTTAACCGTTTTCCCTGATCTCTGTGAGTGGGACTCTGATACTCAAGATGGACCGCTATTTAGAAACTGTGTTCTAACTCTATCCCTCTTTAAATAGGATCCCAATGCTTTCAATGGTGCAGAGTATTTTCCCATTACACATCTTACTTGCTGTGCAGTCATATTCCCAGATACTTAACTAGTGTGTAATTGCTGATGTCTGGTCCTCCGGTGTAATCGTCACCCAGGGCGATTATCCAAGTGGTGCCATTACATCCCAAAACTACAGCAGGATGTCATCTGACATGAGGGCCAATCAGTTGCTTCTTCTAACTCTAGCCCTCTTTAAATAGGAGCCCAATGCTTTCAATGGTGCAGTGTACTTTCCCATTGCACCTCCTACTTGCTGTGCTGTCATATTCACAGACAGTTACCTAGTGTGTAATTGCTGATGTCTGGTCCTCCGGTGTAATCGTCACCCAGGACGATTGGTCACGTGGTGCCATTACTTCACAAAGCTACAGCAGGATGTCATCTGACATGAGGGCCAATCAGTTGCCTAGTACGCAATAGGATACATGTCTCATCGTATAGAAAAGGGAGCAATGTAGACAGGATGCCCAGCTGAAGACTAAGGTGGTGAGATGAAAGGAACTAGGCCATTTTTTGAGACTTATACATTTGTTTAAAGGATTGGTTGATCATAACATTCTGGAGTTCTCTATAGGTTTACTGAGAGGGATGTGCTAAAATGAAGATGTTAGAATCTGTTATTCATAGTTTTTCTTATTCCCACAAACGGTAGCATAAACCTTCCTCCCTTAACGTATCAGATCCCTGACTTGCTATGGTGTACCATAACCTAAAATAATTCCTGTGAAAAGGGTACGCAATCTCTTGGCTGCCAAAGAGATCTTTCTATCTAAGTCCTCATATAGGTGCTAGAGTTGTGTACAGAGTACCAGCAAATGAGGCACAGGATTGAAAGAAGTCTGCTAGGTTGAAATCTAAATTGAGAATATAATTTTTAGTGAGCTTTGGATTTTCCCAATATTAGACACGCCATAGTACTAATAATTGATTTTTTATAGAAATCATTTTTTGGTAGTGTTGCATTTGGTTTGGAAGTATTCAAGTTCTAAAAATTGACTGACAGTGGACTTTTCCATCTGCAGAATATACTGAATGACCAGCAGAGGCAGTATTGCAGAGGAATATTTCTCCGCTTGCTGAGAAAAGAAAAAAAAAGAAAGCTCATTCCTCAGCCTTTTCCATGCCTCGATCAATAGATATGGTAAGTCAAACTCTCATTTAATCATTTTGCCATTAATTAAAAGTTCATAGTATCTGATGGCTCTCAGTGCCTTTTAGTGGGGTCTTCCGCATAAATATAATCTTCTAAGGCGGTAGCAATATGAATGACGCTATGGCCATCATGATAGTTTCTCAAAGACTTTGATTGTCTATGTGGCTGACAAAATCTTCTTTAGGTAGTTTTGCAGGCAATATGTCCTCCGGGGTACTTACCATCTTTTAGGCTGGAATGAGGTGTCTTAGGTTAGAGCAATTGACTTACTTTCTGATGGAGGGAAGCTATTTAACAGTTTTCCCTGATCTCTGTGAGTGGGACTCTGATACTCAAGATGGACCGCTATTTAGAAACTGTGTTCTAACTCTATCCCTCTTTAAATAGGATCGCAATGCTTTCAATGGTGCAGAGTATTTTCCCATTACACATCCTACTTGCTGTGCAGTCATATTCCCAGATACTAAACTAGTGTGTAATTGCTGATGTCTGGTCCTCCGGTGTAATCGTCACCCAGGGCGATTGGCCAAGTGGTGCCATTACATCCCAAAACTACAGCAGGATGTCATCTGACATGAGGGCCAATCAGTTGCTCCTTCTAACTCTAGCCCTCTTTAAATAGGAGCCCAATGCTTTCAATGGTGCAGTGTACTTTCCCATTGCACCTCCTACTTGCTGTGCTGTCATATTCACAGACAGTTACCTAGTGTGTAATTGCTGATGTCTGGTCCTCCGGTGTAATCGTCACCCAGGACGATTGGTCACGTGGTGCCATTACTTCACAAAGCTACAGCAGGATGTCATCTGACATGAGGGCCAATCAGTTGCCTAGTACGCAATAATATACATGTCTCATCGTATAGAAAAGGGAGCAATGTAGACAGGATGCCCAGCTGAAGACTAAGGTGGTGAGATGAAAGGAACTAGGCCATTTTTTGAGACTTATACATTTGTTTAAAGGATTGGTTGATCATAACATTCTGGAGTTCTCTATAGGTTTACTGAGAGGGATGTGCTAAAATGAAGATGTTAGAATCTGTTATTCATAGTTTTTCTTATTCCCACAAACGGTAGCATAAACCTTCCTCCCTTAACGTATCAGATCCCTGACTTGCTATGGTGTACCATAACCTAAAATAATTCCTGTGAAAAGGGTACGCAATCTTTTGGCTGCCAAAGAGATCTTTCTATCTAAGTCCTCATATAGGTGCTAGAGTTGTGTACAGAGTACCAGCAAATGAGGCACAGGATTGAAAGAAGTCTGCTAGGTTGAAATCTAAATTGAGAATATAATTTTTAGTGAGCTTTGGATTTTCCCAATATTAGACACGCCATAGTACTAATAATTGACTCTTTATAGAAATCATTTTTTGGTAGTGTTGCATTTGGTTTGGAAGTATTCAAGTTCTAAAAATTGACTGACAGTGGACTTTTCCATCTGCAGAATATACTGAATGACCAGCAGAGGCAGTATTGCAGAGGAATATTTCTCCGCTTGCTGAGAAAAGAAAAAAAAGAAAGCTCATTCCTCAGCCTTTTCCATGCCTCGATCAATAGATATGGTAAGTCAAACTCTCATTTAATCATTTTGCCATTAATTAAAAGTTCATAGTATCTGATGGCTCTGTGCCTTTTAGTGGGGTCTTCCGCATAAATATAATCTTCTAAGGCGGTAGCAATATGAATGACGCTATGGCCATCATGATAGTTTCTCAAAGACTTTGATTGTCTATGTGGCTGACAAAATCTTCTTTAGGTAGTTTTGCAGGCAATATGTCCTCCGGGGTACTTACCATCTTTTAGGCTGGAATGAGGTGTCTTAGGTTAGAGCAATTGACTTACTTTCTGATGGAGGGAAGCTATTTAACCGTTTTCCCTGATCTCTGTGAGTGGGACTCTGATACTCAAGATGGACCGCTATTTAGAAACTGTGTTCTAACTCTATCCCTCTTTAAATAGGATCGCAATGCTTTCAATGGTGCAGAGTATTTTCCCATTACACATCCTACTTGCTGTGCAGTCATATTCCCAGATACTAAACTAGTGTGTAATTGCTGATGTCTGGTCCTCCGGTGTAATCGTCACCCAGGGCGATTGGCCAAGTGGTGCCATTACATCCCAAAACTACAGCAGGATGTCATCTGACATGAGGGCCAATCAGTTGCTCCTTCTAACTCTAGCCCTCTTTAAATAGGAGCCCAATGCTTTCAATGGTGCAGTGTACTTTCCCATTGCACCTCCTACTTGCTGTGCTGTCATATTCACAGACAGTTACCTAGTGTGTAATTGCTGATGTCTGGTCCTCCGGTGTAATCGTCACCCAGGACGATTGGTCACGTGGTGCCATTACTTCACAAAGCTACACCAGGATGTCATCTGACATGAGGGCCAATTAGTTGCCTAGTACGCAATAGGATACATGTCTCATCGTATAGAAAAGGGAGCAATGTAGACAGGATGCCCAGCTGAAGACTAAGGTGGTGAGATGAAAGGAACTAGGCCATTTTTTGAGACTTATACATTTGTTTAAAGGATTGGTTGATCATAACATTCTGGAGTTCTCTATAGGTTTACTGAGAGGGATGTGCTAAAATGAAGATGTTAGAATCTGTTATTCATAGTTTTTCTTATTCCCACAAACGGTAGCATAAACCTTCCTCCCTTAACGTATCAGATCCCTGACTTGCTATGGTGTACCATAACCTAAAATAATTCCTGTGAAAAGGGTACGCAATCTCTTGGCTGCCAAAGAGATCTTTCTATCTAAGTCCTCATATAGGTGCTAGAGTTGTGTACAGAGTACCAGCAAATGAGGCACGGGATTGAAAGAAGTCTGCTAGGTTGAAATCTAAATTGAGAATATAATTTTTAGTGAGCTTTGGATTTTCACAATATTAGACACGCCATAGTACTAATAATTGACTCTTTATAGAAATCATTTTTTGGTAGTGTTGCATTTGGTTTGGAAGTATTCAAGTTCTAAAAATTGACTGACAGTGGACTTTTCCATCTGCAGAATATACTGAATGACCAGCAGAGGCAGTATTGCAGAGGAATATTTCTCCGCTTGCTGAGAAAAGAAAAAAAAAGAAAGCTCATTCCTCAGCCTTTTCCATGCCTCGATCAATAGATATGGTAAGTCAAACTCTCATTTAATCATTTTGCCATTAATTAAAAGTTCATAGTATCTGATGGCTCTCAGTGCCTTTTAGTGGGGTCTTCCGCATAAATATAATCTTCTAAGGCGGTAGCAATATAAATGACGCTATGGCCATCATGATAGTTTCTCAAAGACTTTGATTGTCTATGTGGCTGACAAAATCTTCTTTAGGTAGTTTTGCAGGCAATATGTCCTCCGGGGTACTTACCATCTTTTAGGCTGGAATGAGGTGTCTTAGGTTAGAGCAATTGACTTACTTTCTGATGGAGGGAAGCTATTTAACCGTTTTCCCTGATCTCTGTGAGTGGGACTCTGATACTCAAGATGGACCGCTATTTAGAAACTGTGTTCTAACTCTATCCCTCTTTAAATAGGATCCCAATGCTTTCAATGGTGCAGAGTATTTTCCCATTACACATCTTACTTGCTGTGCAGTCATATTCCCAGATACTTAACTAGTGTGTAATTGCTGATGTCTGGTCCTCCGGTGTAATCGTCACCCAGGGCGATTGGCCAAGTGGTGCCATTACATCCCAAAACTACAGCAGGATGTCATCTGACATGAGGGCCAATCAGTTGCTTCTTCTAACTCTAGCCCTCTTTAAATAGGAGCCCAATGCTTTCAATGGTGCAGTGTACTTTCCCATTGCACCTCCTACTTGCTGTGCTGTCATATTCACAGACAGTTACCTAGTGTGTAATTGCTGATGTCTGGTCCTCCGGTGTAATCGTCACCCAGGACGATTGGTCACGTGGTGCCATTACTTCACAAAGCTACAGCAGGATGTCATCTGACATGAGGGCCAATCAGTTGCCTAGTACGCAATAGGATACATGTCTCATCGTATAGAAAAGGGAGCAATGTAGACAGGATGCCCAGCTGAAGACTACGGTGGTGAGATGAAAGGAACTAGGCCATTTTTTGAGACTTATACATTTGTTTAAAGGATTGGTTGATCATAACATTCTGGAGTTCTCTATAGGTTTACTGAGAGGGATGTGCTAAAATGAAGATGTTAGAATCTGTTATTCATAGTTTTTCTTATTCCCACAAACGGTAGCATAAACCTTCCTCCCTTAACGTATCAGATCCCTGACTTGCTATGGTGTACCATAACCTAAAATAATTCCTGTGAAAAGGGTACGCAATCTCTTGGCTGCCAAAGAGATCTTTCTATCTAAGTCCTCATATAGGTGCTAGAGTTGTGTACAGAGTACCAGCAAATGAGGCACAGGATTGAAAGAAGTCTGCTAGGTTGAAATCTAAATTGAGAATATAATTTTTAGTGAGCTTTGGATTTTCCCAATATTAGACACGCCATAGTACTAATAATTGATTTTTTATAGAAATCATTTTTTGGTAGTGTTGCATTTGGTTTGGAAGTATTCAAGTTCTAAAAATTGACTGACAGTGGACTTTTCCATCTGCAGAATATACTGAATGACCAGCAGAGGCAGTATTGCAGAGGAATATTTCTCCGCTTGCTGAGAAAAGAAAAAAAAAGAAAGCTCATTCCTCAGCCTTTTCCATGCCTCGATCAATAGATATGGTAAGTCAAACTCTCATTTAATCATTTTGCCATTAATTAAAAGTTCATAGTATCTGATGGCTCTCAGTGCCTTTTAGTGGGGTCTTCCGCATAAATATAATCTTCTAAGGCGGTAGCAATATGAATGACGCTATGGCCATCATGATAGTTTCTCAAAGACTTTGATTGTCTATGTGGCTGACAAAATCTTCTTTAGGTAGTTTTGCAGGCAATATGTCCTCCGGGGTACTTACCATCTTTTAGGCTGGAATGAGGTGTCTTAGGTTAGAGCAATTGACTTACTTTCTGATGGAGGGAAGCTATTTAACAGTTTTCCCTGATCTCTGTGAGTGGGACTCTGATACTCAAGATGGACCGCTATTTAGAAACTGTGTTCTAACTCTATCCCTCTTTAAATAGGATCGCAATGCTTTCAATGGTGCAGAGTATTTTCCCATTACACATCCTACTTGCTGTGCAGTCATATTCCCAGATACTAAACTAGTGTGTAATTGCTGATGTCTGGTCCTCCGGTGTAATCGTCACCCAGGGCGATTGGCCAAGTGGTGCCATTACATCCCAAAACTACAGCAGGATGTCATCTGACATGAGGGCCAATCAGTTGCTCCTTCTAACTCTAGCCCTCTTTAAATAGGAGCCCAATGCTTTCAATGGTGCAGTGTACTTTCCCATTGCACCTCCTACTTGCTGTGCTGTCATATTCACAGACAGTTACCTAGTGTGTAATTGCTGATGTCTGGTCCTCCGGTGTAATCGTCACCCAGGACGATTGGTCACGTGGTGCCATTACTTCACAAAGCTACAGCAGGATGTCATCTGACATGAGGGCCAATCAGTTGCCTAGTACGCAATAATATACATGTCTCATCGTATAGAAAAGGGAGCAATGTAGACAGGATGCCCAGCTGAAGACTAATGTGGTGAGATGAAAGGAACTAGGCCATTTTTTGAGACTTATACATTTGTTTAAAGGATTGGTTGATCATAACATTCTGGAGTTCTCTATAGGTTTACTGAGAGGGATGTGCTAAAATGAAGATGTTAGAATCTGTTATTCATAGTTTTTCTTATTCCCACAAACGGTAGCATAAACCTTCCTCCCTTAACGTATCAGATCCCTGACTTGCTATGGTGTACCATAACCTAAAATAATTCCTGTGAAAAGGGTACGCAATCTCTTGGCTGCCAAAGAGATCTTTCTATCTAAGTCCTCATATAGGTGCTAGAGTTGTGTACAGAGTACCAGCAAATGAGGCACAGGATTGAAAGAAGTCTGCTAGGTTGAAATCTAAATTGAGAATATAATTTTTAGTGAGCTTTGGATTTTCCCAATATTAGACACGCCATAGTACTAATAATTGACTCTTTATAGAAATCATTTTTTGGTAGTGTTGCATTTGGTTTGGAAGTATTCAAGTTCTAAAAATTGACTGACAGTGGACTTTTCCATCTGCAGAATATACTGAATGACCAGCAGAGGCAGTATTGCAGAGGAATATTTCTCCGCTTGCTGAGAAAAGAAAAAAAAGAAAGCTCATTCCTCAGCCTTTTCCATGCCTCGATCAATAGATATGGTAAGTCAAACTCTCATTTAATCATTTTGCCATTAATTAAAAGTTCATAGTATCTGATGGCTCTGTGCCTTTTAGTGGGGTCTTCCGCATAAATATAATCTTCTAAGGCGGTAGCAATATGAATGACGCTATGGCCATCATGATAGTTTCTCAAAGACTTTGATTGTCTATGTGGCTGACAAAATCTTCTTTAGGTAGTTTTGCAGGCAATATGTCCTCCGGGGTACTTACCATCTTTTAGGCTGGAATGAGGTGTCTTAGGTTAGAGCAATTGACTTACTTTCTGATGGAGGGAAGCTATTTAACCGTTTTCCCTGATGTCTGTGAGTGGGACTCTGATACTCAAGATGGACCGCTATTTAGAAACTGTGTTCTAACTCTATCCCTCTTTAAATAGGATCGCAATGCTTTCAATGGTGCAGAGTATTTTCCCATTACACATCCTACTTGCTGTGCAGTCATATTCCCAGATACTAAACTAGTGTGTAATTGCTGATGTCTGGTCCTCCGGTGTAATCGTCACCCAGGGCGATTGGCCAAGTGGTGCCATTACATCCCAAAACTACAGCAGGATGTCATCTGACATGAGGGCCAATCAGTTGCTCCTTCTAACTCTAGCCCTCTTTAAATAGGAGCCCAATGCTTTCAATGGTGCAGTGTACTTTCCCATTGCACCTCCTACTTGCTGTGCTGTCATATTCACAGACAGTTACCTAGTGTATAATTGCTGATGTCTGGTCCTCCGGTGTAATCGTCACCCAGGACGATTGGTCACGTGGTGCCATTACTTCACAAAGCTACAGCAGGATGTCATCTGACATGAGGGCCAATTAGTTGCCTAGTACGCAATAGGATACATGTCTCATCGTATAGAAAAGGGAGCAATGTAGACAGGATGCCCAGCTGAAGACTAAGGTGGTGAGATGAAAGGAACTAGGCCATTTTTTGAGACTTATACATTTGTTTAAAGGATTGGTTGATCATAACATTCTGGAGTTCTCTATAGGTTTACTGAGAGGGATGTGCTAAAATGAAGATGTTAGAATCTGTTATTCATAGTTTTTCTTATTCCCACAAACGGTAGCATAAACCTTCCTCCCTTAACGTATCAGATCCCTGACTTGCTATGGTGTACCATAACCTAAAATAATTCCTGTGAAAAGGGTACGCAATCTCTTGGCTGCCAAAGAGATCTTTCTATCTAAGTCCTCATATAGGTGCTAGAGTTGTGTACAGAGTACCAGCAAATGAGGCACAGGATTGAAAGAAGTCTGCTAGGTTGAAATCTAAATTGAGAATATAATTTTTAGTGAGCTTTGGATTTTCACAATATTAGACACGCCATAGTACTAATAATTGACTCTTTATAGAAATCATTTTTTGGTAGTGTTGCATTTGGTTTGGAAGTATTCAAGTTCTAAAAATTGACTGACAGTGGACTTTTCCATCTGCAGAATATACTGAATGACCAGCAGAGGCAGTATTGCAGAGGAATATTTCTCTGCTTGCTGAGAAAAGAAAAAAAAAGAAAGCTCATTCCTCAGCCTTTTCCATGCCTCGATCAATAGATATGGTAAGTCAAACTCTCATTTAATCATTTTGCCATTAATTAAAAGTTCATAGTATCTGATGGCTCTCAGTGCCTTTTAGTGGGGTCTTCCGCATAAATATAATCTTCTAAGGCGGTAGCAATATGAATGACGCTATGGCCATCATGATAGTTTCTCAAAGACTTTGATTGTCTATGTGGCTGTCAAAATCTTCTTTAGGTAGTTTTGCAGGCAATATGTCCTCCGGGGTACTTACCATCTTTTAGGCTGGAATGAGGTGTCTTAGGTTAGAGCAATTGACTTACTTTCTGATGGAGGGAAGCTATTTAACCGTTTTCCCTGATCTCTGTGAGTGGGACTCTGATACTCAAGATGGACCGCTATTTAGAAACTGTGTTCTAACTCTATCCCTCTTTAAATAGGATCGCAATGCTTTCAATGGTGCAGAGTATTTTCCCATTACACATCCTACTTGCTGTGCAGTCATATTCCCAGATACTTAACTAGTGTGTAATTGCTGATGTCTGGTCCTCCGGTGTAATCGTCACCCAGGGTGATTGGTCAAGTGGTGCCATTACATCCCAAAACTACAGCAGGATGTCATCTGACATGAGGGCCAATCAGTTGCTTCTTCTAACTCTAGCCCTCTTTAAATAGGATCCCAATGCTTTCAATGGTGCAGTGTACTTTCCCATTGCACCTCCTACTTGCTGTGCAGTCATATTCACAGACAGTTACCTAGTGTGTAATTGCTGATGTCTGGTCCTACGGTGTAATCGTCACCCAGGACGATTGGTCACGTGGTGCCATTACTTCACAAAGCTACAGCAGGATGTCATCTGACATGAGGGCCAATCAGTTGCCTAGTACGCAATAGGATACATGTCTCATCGTATAGAAAAGGAAGCAAAGTAGACAGGATGCCCAACTGAAGACTAAGGTGGTGAGATGAAAGGAACTAGGCCATTTTTTGAGACTTATACATTTGTTTAAAGGATTGGTTGATCATACCATTCTGGAATTCTCTATAGGTTTACTGAGAGGGATGTGCTAAAATGAAGATGTTAGAATCTGTTATTCATAGTTTTTCTTATTCCCACAAACGGTAGCATAAACCGTCCTCCCTTAACGTATCAGATCCCTGACTTGCTATGGTGTACCATAACCTAAAATAATTCCTGTGAAAAGGGTACGCAATCTCTTGGCTGCCAAAGAGATCTTTCTATCTAAGTCCTCATATAGGTGCTAGAGTTGTGTACAGAGTACCAGCAAATGAGGCACAGGATTGAAAGAAGTCTGCTAGGTTGAAATCTAAATTGAGAATATAATTTTTAGTGAGCTTTGGATTTTCACAATGTTAGACACGCCATAGTACTAATAATTGACTCTTTATAGAAATCATTTTTTGGTAGTGTTGCATTTGGTTTGGAAGTATTCAAGTTCTAAAAATTGACTGACAGTGGACTTTTCCATCTGCAGAATATACTGAATGACCAGCAGAGGCAGTATTGCAGAGGAATATTTCTCCGCTTGCTGAGAAAAGAAAAAAAAAGAAAGCTCATTCCTCAGCCTTTTCCATGCCTCGATCAATAGATATGGTAAGTCAAACTCTCATTTAATCATTTTGCCATTAATTAAAAGTTCATAGTATCTGATGGCTCTCAGTGCCTTTTAGTGGGGTCTTCCGCATAAATATAATCTTCTAAGGCGGTAGCAATATAAATGACGCTATGGCCATCATGATAGTTTCTCAAAGACTTTGATTGTCTATGTGGCTGACAAAATCTTCTTTAGGTAGTTTTGCAGGCAATATGTCCTCCGGGGTACTTACCATCTTTTAGGCTGGAATGAGGTGTCTTAGGTTAGAGCAATTGACTTACTTTCTGATGGAGGGAAGCTATTTAACCGTTTTCCCTGCTCTCTGTGAGTGGGACTCTGATACTCAAGATGGACCGCTATTTAGAAACTGTGTTCTAACTCTATCCCTCTTTAAATAGGATCCCAATGCTTTCAATGGTGCAGAGTACGTTCCCATTACACATCCTACTTGCTGTGCAGTCATATTCCCAGATACTTAACTAGTGTGTAATTGCTGATGTCTGGTCCTCCGGTGTAATCGTCACCCAGGGCGATTGGTCAAGTGGTGCCATTACATCCCAAAACTACAGCAGGATGTCATCTGACATGAGGGCCAATCAGTTGCTTCTTCTAACTCTAGCCCTCTTTAAATAGGATCCCAATGCTTTCAATGGTGCAGTGTACTTTCCCATTGCACCTCCTACTTGCTGTGCAGTCATATTCACAGATAGTTACCTAGTGTGTAATTGCTGACGTCTGGTCCTACGGTGTAATCGTCACCCAGGACGATTGGTCACGTGGTGCCATTACTTCACAAAGCTACAGCAGGATGTCATCTGACATGAGGGCCAATTAGTTGCCTAGTACGCAATAGGATACATGTCTCATCGTATAGAAAAGGGAGCAATGTAGACAGGATGCCTAGCTGAAGACTAAGGTGGTGAGATGAAAGGAACTAGGCCATTATTTGAGACTTATACATTTGTTTGAAGGATTGGTTGATCATAACATTCTGGAGTTCTCTATAGGTTTACTGAGAGGGATGTGCTAAAATGAAGATGTTAGAATCTGTTATTCATAGTTTTTCTTATTCCCACAAACGGTAGCATAAACCGTCCTCCCTTAACGTATCAGATCCCTGACTTGCTATGGTGTACCATAACCTAAAATAATTCCTGTGAAAAGGGTACGCAATCTCTTGGCTGCCAAAGAGATCTTTCTATCTAAGTCCTCATATAGGTGCTAGAGTTGTGTACAGAGTACCAGCAAATGAGGCACAGGATTGAAAGAAGTCTGCTAGGTTGAAATCTAAATTGAGAATATATTTTTTAGTGAGCTTTGGATTTTCACAATATTAGACACGCCATAGTACTAATAATTGACTCTTTATAGAAATCATTTTTGTTAGTGTTGCATTTGGTTTGGAAGTATTCAAGTTCTAAAAATTGACTAACAGTGGACTTTTCCATCTGCAGAATATACTGAATGACCAGCAGAGGCAGTATTGCAGAGAAATATTTCTCCGCTTGCTGAGAAAAGAAAAAAAAAAGAAAGCTCATTCCTCAGCCTTTTCCATGCCTCGATCAATAGATATGGTAAGTCAAACTCTCATTTAATCATTTTGCCATTAATTAAAAGTTCATAGTATCTGATGGCTCTCAGTGCCTTTTAGTGGGGTCTTCCGCATAAATATAATCTTCTAAGACGGTAGCAATATGAATGACGCTATGGCCATCATGATAGTTTCTCAAAGACTTTGACTCTCTATGTGGCTGACAAAATCTTCTTTAGGTAGTTTTGCAGGCAATATGTCCTCCGGGGTACTTACCATCTTTTAGGCTGGAATGAGGTGTCTTAGGTTAGAGCAATTGACTTACTTTCTGATGGAGGGAAGCTATTTAACCGTTTTCCCTGCTCTCTGTGAGTGGGACTCTGATACTCAAGATGGACCGCTATTTTGAAACTGTGTTCTAACTCTATCCCTCTTTAAATAGGATCCCAATGCTTTCAATGGTGCAGAGTATTTTCCCATTACACATCCTACTTGCTGTGCAGTCATATTCCCAGATACTTAACTAGTGTGTAATTGCTGATGTCTGGTCCTCCGGTGTAATCGTCACCCAGGGTGATTGGTCAAGTGGTGCCATTACATCCCAAAACTACAGCAGGATGTCATCTGACATGAGGGCCAATCAGTTGCTTCTTCTAACTCTAGCCCTCTTTAAATAGGATCCCAATGCTTTCAATGGTGCAGTGTACTTTCCCATTGCACCTCCTACTTGCTGTGCAGTCATATTCACAGACAGTTACCTAGTGTGTAATTGCTGATGTCTGGTCCTACGGTGTAATCGTCACCCAGGACGATTGGTCACGTGGTGCCATTACTTCACAAAGCTACAGCAGGATGTCATCTGACATGAGGGCCAATCAGTTGCCTAGTACGCAATAGGATACATGTCTCATCGTATAGAAAAGGAAGCAAAGTAGACAGGATGCCCAGCTGAAGACTAAGGTGGTGAGATGAAAGGAACTAGGCCATTTTTTGAGACTTATACATTTGTTTAAAGGATTGGTTGATCATACCATTCTGGAGTTCTCTATAGGTTTACTGAGAGGGATGTGCTAAAATGAAGATGTTAGAATCTGTTATTCATAGTTTTTCTTATTCCCACAAACGGTAGCATAAACCGTCCTCCCTTAACGTATCAGATCCCTGACTTGCTATGGTGTACCATAACCTAAAATAATTCCTGTGAAAAGGGTACGCAATCTCTTGGCTGCCAAAGAGATCTTTCTATCTAAGTCCTCATATAGGTGCTAGAGTTGTGTACAGAGTACCAGCAAATGAGGCACAGGATTGAAAGAAGTCTGCTAGGTTGAAATCTAAATTGAGAATATAATTTTTAGTGAGCTTTGGATTTTCACAATATTAGACACGCCATAGTACTAATAATTGACTCTTTATAGAAATCATTTTTTGGTAGTGTTGCATTTGGTTTGGAAGTATTCAAGTTCTAAAAATTGACTGGCAGTGGACTTTTCCATCTGCAGAATATACTGAATGACCAGCAGAGGCAGTATTGCAGAGGAATATTTCTCCGCTTGCTGAGAAAAGAAAAAAAAAGAAAGCTCATTCCTCAGCCTTTTCCATGCCTCGATCAATAGATATGGTAAGTCAAACTCTCATTTAATCATTTTGCCATTAATTAAAAGTTCATAGTATCTGATGGCTCTCAGTGCCTTTTAGTGGGGTCTTCCGCATAAATATAATCTTCTAAGGCGGTAGCAATATAAATGACGCTATGGCCATCATGATAGTTTCTCAAAGACTTTGATTGTCTATGTGGCTGACAAAATCTTCTTTAGGTAGTTTTGCAGGCAATATGTCCTCCGGGGTACTTACCATCTTTTAGGCTGGAATGAGGTGTCTTAGGTTAGAGCAATTGACTTACTTTCTGATGGAGGGAAGCTATTTAACCGTTTTCCCTGCTCTCTGTGAGTGGGACTCTGATACTCAAGATGGACCGCTATTTAGAAACTGTGTTCTAACTCTATCCCTCTTTAAATAGGATCCCAATGCTTTCAATGGTGCAGAGTACGTTCCCATTACACATCCTACTTGCTGTGCAGTCATATTCCCAGATACTTAACTAGTGTGTAATTGCTGATGTCTGGTCCTCCGGTGTAATCGTCACCCAGGGCGATTGGTCAAGTGGTGCCATTACATCCCAAAACTACAGCAGGATGTCATCTGACATGAGGGCCAATCAGTTGCTTCTTCTAACTCTAGCCCTCTTTAAATAGGATCCCAATGCTTTCAATGGTGCAGTGTACTTTCCCATTGCACCTCCTACTTGCTGTGCTGTCATATTCACAGACAGTTACCTAGTGTGTAATTGCTGATGTCTGGTCCTCCGGTGTAATCGTCACCCAGGACGATTGGTCACGTGGTGCCATTACTTCACAAAGCTACAGCAGGATGTCATCTGACATGAGGGCCAATCAGTTGCCTAGTACGCAATAGGATACATGTCTCATCGTATAGAAAAGGGAGCAATGTAGACAGGATGCCCAGCTGAAGACTAAGGTGGTGAGATGAAAGGAACTAGGCCATTTTTTGAGACTTATACATTTGTTTAAAGGATTGGTTGATCATAACATTCTGGAGTTCTCTATAGGTTTACTGAGAGGGATGTGCTAAAATGAAGATGTTAGAATCTGTTATTCATAGTTTTTCTTATTCCCACAAACGGTAGCATAAACCTTCCTCCCTTAACGTATCAGATCCCTGACTTGCTATGGTGTACCATAACCTAAAATAATTCCTGTGAAAAGGGTACGCAATCTCTTGGCTGCCAAAGAGATCTTTCTATCTAAGTCCTCATATAGGTGCTAGAGTTGTGTACAGAGTACCAGCAAATGAGGCACAGGATTGAAAGAAGTCTGCTAGGTTGAAATCTAAATTGAGAATATAATTTTTAGTGAGCTTTGGATTTTCCCAATATTAGACACGCCATAGTACTAATAATTGACTCTTTATAAAAATCATTTTTTGGTAGTGTTGCATTTGGTTTGGAAGTATTCAAGTTCTAAAAATTGACTGACAGTGGACTTTTCCATCTGCAGAATATACTGAATGACCAGCAGAGGCAGTATTGCAGAGGAATATTTCTCCGCTTGCTGAGAAAAGAAAAAAAAAGAAAGCTCATTTCTCAGCCTTTTCCATGCCTCGATCAATAGATATGGTAAGTCAAACTCTCATTTAATCATTTTGCCATTAATTAAAAGTTCATAGTATCTGATGGCTCTCAGTGCCTTTTAGTGGGGTCTTCCGCATAAATATAATCTTCTAAGGCGGTAGCAATATGAATGACGCTATGGCCATCATGATAGTTTCTCAAAGACTTTGATTGTCTATGTGGCTGACAAAATCTTCTTTAGGTAGTTTTGCAGGCAATATGTCCTCCGGGGTACTTACCATCTTTTAGGCTGGAATGAGGTGTCTTAGGTTAGAGCAATTGACTTACTTTCTGATGGAGGGAAGCTATTTAACCGTTTTCCCTGATCTCTGTGAGTGGGACTCTGATACTCAAGATGGACCGCTATTTAGAAACTGTGTTCTAACTCTATCCCTCTTTAAATAGGATCGCAATGCTTTCAATGGTGCAGAGTATTTTCCCATTACACATCCTACTTGCTGTGCAGTCATATTCCCAGATACTAAACTAGTGTGTAATTGCTGATGTCTGGTCCTCCGGTGTAATCGTCACCCAGGGCGATTGGCCAAGTGGTGCCATTACATCCCAAAACTACAGCAGGATGTCATCTGACATGAGGGCCAATCAGTTGCTCCTTCTAACTCTAGCCCTCTTTAAATAGGAGCCCAATGCTTTCAATGGTGCAGTGTACTTTCCCATTGCACCTCCTACTTGCTGTGCTGTCATATTCACAGACAGTTACCTAGTGTGTAATTGCTGATGTCTGGTCCTCCGGTGTAATCGTCACCCAGGACGATTGGTCACGTGGTGCCATTACTTCACAAAGCTACAGCAGGATGTCATCTGACATGAGGGCCAATTAGTTGCCTAGTACGCAATAGGATACATGTCTCATCGTATAGAAAAGGGAGCAATGTAGACAGGATGCCCAGCTGAAGACTAAGGTGGTGAGATGAAAGGAACTAGGCCATTTTTTGAGACTTATACATTTGTTTAAAGGATT
The DNA here is from genome assembly GCF_964263255.1 of Lissotriton vulgaris. Taxonomy (NCBI): domain Eukaryota; kingdom Metazoa; phylum Chordata; class Amphibia; order Caudata; family Salamandridae; genus Lissotriton; species Lissotriton vulgaris. Next base: position 935,954,221 of record NC_141693.1, on the reverse strand, counting down.
GGTTGATCATAACATTCTGGAGTTCTCTATAGGTTTACTGAGAGGGATGTGCTAAAATGAAGATGTTAGAATCTGTTATTCATAGTTTTTCTTATTCCCACAAACGGTAGCATAAACCTTCCTCCCTTAACGTATCAGATCCCTGACTTGCTATGGTGTACCATAACCTAAAATAATTCCTGTGAAAAGGGTACGCAATCTCTTGGCTGCCAAAGAGATCTTTCTATCTAAGTCCTCATATAGGTGCTAGAGTTGTGTACAGAGTACCAGCAAATGAGGCACAGGATTGAAAGAAGTCTGCTAGGTTGAAATCTAAATTGAGAATATAATTTTTAGTGAGCTTTGGATTTTCACAATATTAGACACGCCATAGTACTAATAATTGACTCTTTATAGAAATCATTTTTTGGTAGTGTTGCATTTGGTTTGGAAGTATTCAAGTTCTAAAAATTGACTGACAGTGGACTTTTCCATCTGCAGAATATACTGAATGACCAGCAGAGGCAGTATTGCAGAGGAATATTTCTCCGCTTGCTGAGAAAAGAAAAAAAAAGAAAGCTCATTCCTCAGCCTTTTCCATGCCTCGATCAATAGATATGGTAAGTCAAACTCTCATTTAATCATTTTGCCATTAATTAAAAGTTCATAGTATCTGATGGCTCTCAGTGCCTTTTAGTGGGGTCTTCCGCATAAATATAATCTTCTAAGGCGGTAGCAATATGAATGACGCTATGGCCATCATGATAGTTTCTCAAAGACTTTGATTGTCTATGTGGCTGACAAAATCTTCTTTAGGTAGTTTTGCAGGCAATATGTCCTCCGGGGTACTTACCATCTTTTAGGCTGGAATGAGGTGTCTTAGGTTAGAGCAATTGACTTACTTTCTGATGGAGGGAAGCTATTTAACCGTTTTCCCTGATCTCTGTGAGTGGGACTCTGATACTCAAGATGGACCGCTATTTAGAAACTGTGTTCTAACTCTATCCCTCTTTAAATAGGATCGCAATGCTTTCAATGGTGCAGAGTATTTTCCCATTACACATCCTACTTGCTGTGCAGTCATATTCCCAGATACTAAACTAGTGTGTAATTGCTGATGTCTGGTCCTCCGGTGTAATCGTCACCCAGGGCGATTGGCCAAGTGGTGCCATTACATCCCAAAACTACAGCAGGATGTCATCTGACATGAGGGCCAATCAGTTGCTCCTTCTAACTCTAGCCCTCTTTAAATAGGAGCCCAATGCTTTCAATGGTGCAGTGTACTTTCCCATTGCACCTCCTACTTGCTGTGCTGTCATATTCACAGACAGTTACCTAGTGTGTAATTGCTGATGTCTGGTCCTCCGGTGTAATCGTCACCCAGGACGATTGGTCACGTGGTGCCATTACTTCACAAAGCTACAGCAGGATGTCATCTGACATGAGGGCCAATTAGTTGCCTAGTACGCAATAGGATACATGTCTCATCGTATAGAAAAGGGAGCAATGTAGACAGGATGCCCAGCTGAAGACTAAGGTGGTGAGATGAAAGGAACTAGGCCATTTTTTGAGACTTATACATTTGTTTAAAGGATTGGTTGATCATAACATTCTGGAGTTCTCTATAGGTTTACTGAGAGGGATGTGCTAAAATGAAGATGTTAGAATCTGTTATTCATAGTTTTTCTTATTCCCACAAAAGGTAGCATAAACCTTCCTCCCTTAACGTATCAGATCCCTGACTTGCTATGGTGTACCATAACCTAAAATAATTCCTGTGAAAAGGGTACGCAATCTCTTGGCTGCCAAAGAGATCTTTCTATCTAAGTCCTCATATAGGTGCTAGAGTTGTGTACAGAGTACCAGCAAATGAGGCACGGGATTGAAAGAAGTCTGCTAGGTTGAAATCTAAATTGAGAATATAATTTTTAGTGAGCTTTGGATTTTCACAATATTAGACACGCCATAGTACTAATAATTGACTCTTTATAGAAATCATTTTTTGGTAGTGTTGCATTTGGTTTGGAAGTATTCAAGTTCTAAAAATTGACTAACAGTGGACTTTTCCATCTGCAGAATATACTGAATGACCAGCAGAGGCAGTATTGCAGAGAAATATTTCTCCGCTTGCTGAGAAAAGAAAAAAAAAAGAAAGCTCATTCCTCAGCCTTTTCCATGCCTCGATCAATAGATATGGTAAGTCAAACTCTCATTTAATCATTTTGCCATTAATTAAAAGTTCATAGTATCTGATGGCTCTCAGTGCCTTTTAGTGGGGTCTTCCGCATAAATATAATCTTCTAAGACGGTAGCAATATGAATGACGCTATGGCCATCATGATAGTTTCTCAAAGACTTTGACTGTCTATGTGGTTGACAAAATCTTCTTTAGGTAGTTTTGCAGGCAATATGTCCTCCGGGGTACTTACCATCTTTTAGGCTGGAATGAGGTGTCTTAGGTTAGAGCAATTGACTTACTTTCTGATGGAGGGAAGCTATTTAACCGTTTTCCCTGCTCTCTGTGAGTGGGACTCTGATACTCAAGATGGACCGCTATTTAGAAACTGTGTTCTAACTCTATCCCTCTTTAAATAGGATCCCAATGCTTTCAATGGTGCAGAGTATTTTCCCATTACACATCTTACTTGCTGTGCAGTCATATTCCCAGATACTTAACTAGTGTGTAATTGCTGATGTCTGGTCCTCCGGTGTAATCGTCACCCAGGGCGATTGGCCAAGTGGTGCCATTACATCCCAAAACTACAGCAGGATGTCATCTGACATGAGGGCCAATCAGTTGCTTCTTCTAACTCTAGCCCTCTTTAAATAGGAGCCCAATGCTTTCAATGGTGCAGTGTACTTTCCTATTGCACCTCCTACTTGCTGTGCTGTCATATTCACAGACAGTTACCTAGTGTGTAATTGCTGATGTCTGGTCCTCCGGTGTAATCGTCACCCAGGACGATTGGTCACGTGGTGCCATTACTTCACAAAGCTACAGCAGGATGTCATCTGACATGAGGGCCAATCAGTTGCCTAGTACGCAATAGGATACATGTCTCATCGTATAGAAAAGGGAGCAATGTAGACAGGATGCCCAGCTGAAGACTAAGGTGGTGAGATGAAAGGAACTAGGCCATTTTTTGAGACTTATACATTTGTTTAAAGGATTGGTTGATCATACCATTCTGGAGTTCTCTATAGGTTTACTGAGAGGGATGTGCTAAAATGAAGATGTTAGAATCTGTTATTCATAGTTTTTCTTATTCCCACAAACGGTAGCATAAACCTTCCTCCCTTAACGTATCAGATCCCTGACTTGCTATGGTGTACCATAACCTAAAATAATTCCTGTGAAAAGGGTACGCAATCTCTTGGCTGCCAAAGAGATCTTTCTATCTAAGTCCTCATATAGGTGCTAGAGTTGTGTACAGAGTACCAGCAAATGAGGCACAGGATTGAAAGAAGTCTGCTAGGTTGAAATCTAAATTGAGAATATAATTTTTAGTGAGCTTTGGATTTTCCCAATATTAGACACGCCATAGTACTAATAATTGACTCTTTATAGAAATCATTTTTTGGTAGTGTTGCATTTGGTTTGGAAGTATTCAAGTTCTAAAAATTGACTGACAGTGGACTTTTCCATCTGCAGAATATACTGAATGACCAGCAGAGGCAGTATTGCAGAGGAATATTTCTCCGCTTGCTGAGAAAAGAAAAAAAAAGAAAGCTCATTCCTCAGCCTTTTCCATGCCTCGATCAATAGATATGGTAAGTCAAACTCTCATTTAATCATTTTGCCATTAATTAAAAGTTCATAGTATCTGATGGCTCTCAGTGCCTTTTAGTGGGGTCTTCCGCATAAATATAATCTTCTAAGGCGGTAGCAATATGAATGACGCTATGGCCATCATGATAGTTTCTCAAAGACTTTGATTGTCTATGTCGCTGACAAAATCTTCTTTAGGTAGTTTTGCAGGCAATATGTCCTCCGGGGTACTTACCATCTTTTAGGCTGGAATGAGGTGTCTTAGGTTAGAGCAATTGACTTACTTTCTGATGGAGGGAAGCTATTTAACCGTTTTCCCTGATCTCTGTGAGTGGGACTCTGATACTCAAGATGGACCGCTATTTAGAAACTGTGTTCTAACTCTATCCCTCTTTAAATAGGATCGCAATGCTTTCAATGGTGCAGAGTATTTTCCCATTACACATCCTACTTGCTGTGCAGTCATATTCCCAGATACTAAACTAGTGTGTAATTGCTGATGTCTGGTCCTCCGGTGTAATCGTCACCCAGGGCGATTGGCCAAGTGGTGCCATTACATCCCAAAACTACAGCAGGATGTCATCTGACATGAGGGCCAATCAGTTGCTCCTTCTAACTCTAGCCCTCTTTAAATAGGAGCCCAATGCTTTCAATGGTGCAGTGTACTTTCCCATTGCACCTCCTACTTGCTGTGCTGTCATATTCACAGACAGTTACCTAGTGTGTAATTGCTGATGTCTGGTCCTCCGGTGTAATCGTCACCCAGGACGATTGGTCACGTGGTGCCATTACTTCACAAAGCTACAGCAGGATGTCATCTGACATGAGGGCCAATCAGTTGCCTAGTACGCAATAGGATACATGTCTCATCGTATAGAAAAGGGAGCAATGTAGACAGGATGCCCAGCTGAAGACTAAGGTGGTGAGATGAAAGGAACTAGGCCATTTTTTGAGACTTATACATTTGTTTAAAGGATTGGTTGATCATAACATTCTGGAGTTCTCTATAGGTTTACTGAGAGGGATGTGCTAAAATGAAGATGTTAGAATCTGTTATTCATAGTTTTTCTTATTCCCACAAACGGTAGCATAAACCTTCCTCCCTTAACGTATCAGATCCCTGACTTGCTATGGTGTACCATAACCTAAAATAATTCCTGTGAAAAGGGTACGCAATCTCTTGGCTGCCAAAGAGATCTTTCTATCTAAGTCCTCATATAGGTGCTAGAGTTGTGTACAGAGTACCAGCAAATGAGGCACAGGATTGAAAGAAGTCTGCTAGGTTGAAATCTAAATTGAGAATATAATTTTTAGTGAGCTTTGGATTTTCCCAATATTAGACACGCCATAGTACTAATAATTGACTCTTTATAGAAATCATTTTTTGGTAGTGTTGCATTTGGTTTGGAAGTATTCAAGTTCTAAAAATTGACTGACAGTGGACTTTTCCATCTGCAGAATATACTGAATGACCAGCAGAGGCAGTATTGCAGAGGAATATTTCTCCGCTTGCTGAGAAAAGAAAAAAAAAGAAAGCTCATTCCTCAGCCTTTTCCATGCCTCGATCAATAGATATGGTAAGTCAAACTCTCATTTAATCATTTTGCCATTAATTAAAAGTTCATAGTATCTGATGGCTCTCAGTGCCTTTTAGTGGGGTCTTCCGCATAAATATAATATTCTAAGGCGGTAGCAATATGAATGACGCTATGGCCATCATGATAGTTTCTCAAAGACTTTGATTGTCTATGTGGCTGACAAAATCTTCTTTAGGTAGTTTTGCAGGCAATATGTCCTCCGGGGTACTTACCATCTTTTAGGCTGGAATGAGGTGTCTTAGGTTAGAGCAATTGACTTACTTTCTGATGGAGGGAAGCTATTTAACCGTTTTCCCTGATCTCTGTGAGTGGGACTCTGATACTCAAGATGGACCGCTATTTAGAAACTGTGTTCTAACTCTATCCCTCTTTAAATAGAATCGCAATGCTTTCAATGGTGCAGAGTATTTTCCCATTACACATCCTACTTGCTGTGCAGTCATATTCCCAGATACTAAACTAGTGTGTAATTGCTGATGTCTGGTCCTCCGGTGTAATCGTCACCCAGGGCGATTGGCCAAGTGGTGCCATTACATCCCAAAACTACAGCAGGATGTCATCTGACATGAGGGCCAATCAGTTGCTCCTTCTAACTCTAGCCCTCTTTAAATAGGAGCCCAATGCTTTCAATGGTGCAGTGTACTTTCCCATTGCACCTCCTACTTGCTGTGCTGTCATATTCACAGACAGTTACCTAGTGTGTAATTGCTGATGTCTGGTCCTCCGGTGTAATCGTCACCCAGGACGATTGGTCACGTGGTGCCATTACTTCACAAAGCTACAGCAGGATGTCATCTGACATGAGGGCCAATTAGTTGCCTAGTACGCAATAGGATACATGTCTCATCGTATAGAAAAGGGAGCAATGTAGACAGGATGCCCAGCTGAAGACTAAGGTGGTGAGATGAAAGGAACTAGGCCATTTTTTGAGACTTATACATTTGTTTAAAGGATTGGTTGATCATAACATTCTGGAGTTCTCTATAGGTTTACTGAGAGGGATGTGCTAAAATGAAGATGTTAGAATCTGTTATTCATAGTTTTTCTTATTCCCACAAACGGTAGCATAAACCTTCCTCCCTTAACGTATCAGATCCCTGACTTGCTATGGTGTACCATAACCTAAAATAATTCCTGTGAAAAGGGTACGCAATCTCTTGGCTGCCAAAGAGATCTTTCTATCTAAGTCCTCATATAGGTGCTAGAGTTGTGTACAGAGTACCAGCAAATGAGGCACAGGATTGAAAGAAGTCTGCTAGGTTGAAATCTAAATTGAGAATATAATTTTTAGTGAGCTTTGGATTTTCACAATATTAGACACGCCATAGTACTAATAATTGACTCTTTATAGAAATCATTTTTTGGTAGTGTTGCATTTGGTTTGGAAGTATTCAAGTTCTAAAAATTGACTGACAGTGGACTTTTCCATCTGCAGAATATACTGAATGACCAGCAGAGGCAGTATTGCAGAGGAATATTTCTCCGCTTGCTGAGAAAAGAAAAAAAAAGAAAGCTCATTCCTCAGCCTTTTCCATGCCTCGATCAATAGATATGGTAAGTCAAACTCTCATTTAATCATTTTGCCATTAATTAAAAGTTCATAGTATCTGATGGCTCTCAGTGCCTTTTAGTGGGGTCTTCCGCATAAATATAATCTTCTAAGGCGGTAGCAATATGAATGACGCTATGGCCATCATGATAGTTTCTCAAAGACTTTGATTGTCTATGTGGCTGACAAAATCTTCTTTAGGTAGTTTTGCAGGCAATATGTCCTCCGGGGTACTTACCATCTTTTAGGCTGGAATGAGGTGTCTTAGGTTAGAGCAATTGACTTACTTTCTGATGGAGGGAAGCTATTTAACCGTTTTCCCTGCTCTCTGTGAGTGGGACTCTGATACTCAAGATGGACCGCTATTTAGAAACTGTGTTCTAACTCTATCCCTCTTTAAATAGGATCCCAATGCTTTCAATGGTGCAGAGTACTTTCCCATTACACATCCTACTTGCTGTGCAGTCATATTCCCAGATACTTAACTAGTGTGTAATTGCTGATGTCTGGTCCTCCGGTGTAATCGTCACCCAGGGCGATTGGTCAAGTGGTGCCATTACATCCCAAAACTACAGCAGGATGTCATCTGACATGAGGGCCAATCAGTTGCTTCTTCTAACTCTAGCCCTCTTTAAATAGGAGCCCAATGCTTTCAATGGTGCAGTGTACTTTCCCATTGCACCTCCTACTTGCTGTGCAGTCATATTCACAGATAGTTACCTAGTGTGTAATTGCTGATGTCTGGTCCTACGGTGTAATCGTCACCCAGGACGATTGGTCACGTGGTGCCATTACTTCACAAAGCTACAGCAGGATGTCATCTGACATGAGGGCCAATTAGTTGCCTAGTACGCAATAGGATACATGTCTCATCGTATAGAAAAGGGAGCAATGTAGACAGGATGCCTAGCTGAAGACTAAGGTGGTGAGATTAAAAGGAACTAGGCCATTATTTGAGACTCATACATTTGTTTGAAGGATTGGTTGATCATAACATTCTGGAGTTCTCTATAGGTTTACTGAGAGGGATGTGCTAAAATGAAGATGTTAGAATCTGTTATTCATAGTTTTTCTTATTCCCACAAACGGTAGCATAAACCTTCCTCCCTTAACGTATCAGATCCCTGACTTGCTATGGTGTACCATAACCTAAAATAATTCCTGTGAAAAGGGTACGCAATCTCTAGGCTGCCAAAGAGATCTTTCTATCTAAGTCCTCATATAGGTGCTAGAGTTGTGTAGAGAGTACCAGCAAATGAGGCACAGGATTGAAAGAAGTCTGCTAGGTTGAAATCTAAATTGAGAATATAATTTTTATTGAGCTTTGGATTTTCACAATATTAGACACGCCATAGTACTAATAATTGACTCTTTATAGAAATCATTTTTTGGTAGTGTTGCATTTGGTTTGGAAGTATTCAAGTTCTAAAAATTGACTGACAGTGGACTTTTCCATCTGCAGAATATACTGAATGACCAGCAGAGGCAGTATTGCAGAGGAATATTTCTCCGCTTGCTGAGAAAAGAAAAAAAAAGAAAGCTCATTCCTCAGCCTTTTCCATGCCTCGATCAATAGATATGGTAAGTCAAACTCTCATTTAATCATTTTGCCATTAATTAAAAGTTCATAGTATCTGATGGCTCTCAGTGCCTTTTAGTGGGGTCTTCCGCATAAATATAATCTTCTAAGACGGTAGCAATATGAATGACGCTATGGCCATCATGATAGTTTCTCAAAGACTTTGACTGTCTATGTGGCTGACAAAATCTTCTTTAGGTAGTTTTGCAGGCAATATGTCCTCCGGGGTACTTACCATCTTTTAGGCTGGAATGAGGTGTCTTAGGTTAGAGCAATTGACTTACTTTCTGATGGAGGGAAGCTATTTAACCGTTTTCCCTGCTCTCTGTGAGTGGGACTCTGATACTCAAGATGGACCGCTATTTAGAAACTGTGTTCTAACTCTATCCCTCTTTAAATAGGATCCCAATGCTTTCAATGGTGCAGAGTACTTTCCCATTACACATCCTATTTGCTGTGCAGTCATATTCCCAGATACTTAACTAGTGTGTAATTGCTGATGTCTGGTCCTCCGGTGTAATCGTCACCCAGGGCGATTGGTCAAGTGGTGCCATTACATCCCAAAACTACAGCAGGATGTCATCTGACATGAGGGCCAATCAGTTGCTTCTTCTAACTCTAGCCCTCTTTAAATAGGAGCCCAATGCTTTCAATGGTGCAGTGTACTTTCCCATTGCACCTCCTACTTGCTGTGCAGTCATATTCACAGATAGTTACCTAGTGTGTAATTGCTGATGTCTGGTCCTACGGTGTAATCGGCACCCAGGACGATTGGTCACGTGGTGCCATTACTTCACAAAGCTACAGCAGGATGTCATCTGACATGAGGGCCAATTAGTTGCCTAGTACACAATAGGATACATGTCTCATCGTATAGAAAAGGGAGCAATGTAGACAGGATGCCTAGCTGAAGACTAAGGTGGTGAGATGAAAGGAACTAGGCCATTATTTGAGACTTATACATTTGTTTGAAGGATTGGTTGATCATAACATTCTGGAGTTCTCTATAGGTTTACTGAGAGGGATGTGCTAAAATGAAGATGTTAGAATCTTTTATTCATAGTTTTTTCTTATTCCCACAAACGGTAGCATAAACCTTCCTCCCTTAACGTATCAGATCCCTGACTTGCTATGGTGTACCATAACCTAAAATAATTCCTGTGAAAAGGGTCCGCAATCTCTTGGCTGCCAAAGAGATCTTTCTATCTAAGTCCTCATATAGGTGCTAGAGTTGTGTACAGAGTACCAGCAAATGAGGCACAGGATTGAAAGAAGTCTGCTAGGTTGAAATCTAAATTGAGAATATAATTTTTAGTGAGCTTTGGATTTTCACAATATTAGACACGCCATAGTACTAATAATTGACTCTTTATAGAAATCATTTTTTGGCAGTGTTGCATTTGGTTTGGAAGTATTCAAGTTCTAAAAATTGACTAACAGTGGACTTTTCCATCTGCAGAATATACTGAATGACCAGCAGAGGCAGTATTGCAGAGGAATATTTCTCCGCTTGCTGAGAAAAGAAAAAAAAAGAAAGCTCATTCCTCAGCCTTTTCCATGCCTCGATCAATAGATATGGTAAGTCAAACTCTCATTTAATCATTTTGCCATTAATTAAAAGTTCATAGTATCTGATGGCTCTCAGTGCCTTTTAGTGGGGTCTTCCGCATAAATATAATCTTCTAAGGCGGTAGCAATATGAATGACGCTATGGCCATCATGATAGTTTCTCAAAGACTTTGATTGTCTATGTGGCTGACAAAATCTTCTTTAGGTAGTTTTGCAGGCAATATGTCCTCCGGGGTACTTACCATCTTTTAGGCTGGAATGATGTGTCTTAGGTTAGAGCAATTGACTTACTTTCTGATGGAGGGAAGCTATTTAACCGTTTTCCCTGCTCTCTGTGAGTGGGACTCTGATACTCAAGATGGACCGCTATTTAGAAACTGTGTTCTAACTCTATCCCTCTTTAAATAGGATCCCAATGCTTTCAATGGTGCAGAGTACTTTCCCATTACACATCCTATTTGCTGTGCAGTCATATTCCCAGATACTTAACTAGTGTGTAATTGCTGATGTCTGGTCCTCCGGTGTAATCGTCACCCAGGGCGATTGGTCAAGTGGTGCCATTACATCCCAAAACTACAGCAGGATGTCATCTGACATGAGGGCCAATCAGTTGCTTCTTCTAACTCTAGCCCTCTTTAAATAGGAGCCCAATGCTTTCAATGGTGCAGTGTACTTTCCCATTGCACCTCCTACTTGCTGTGCAGTCATATTCACAGATAGTTACCTAGTGTGTAATTGCTGATGTCTGGTCCTACGGTGTAATCGGCACCCAGGACGATTGGTCACGTGGTGCCATTACTTCACAAAGCTACAGCAGGATGTCATCTGACATGAGGGCCAATTAGTTGCCTAGTACACAATAGGATACATGTCTCATCGTATAGAAAAGGGAGCAATGTAGACAGGATGCCTAGCTGAAGACTAAGGTGGTGAGATGAAAGGAACTAGGCCATTATTTGAGACTTATACATTTGTTTGAAGGATTGGTTGATCATAACATTCTGGAGTTCTCTATAGGTTTACTGAGAGGGATGTGCTAAAATGAAGATGTTAGAATCTTTTATTCATAGTTTTTTCTTATTCCCACAAACGGTAGCATAAACCTTCCTCCCTTAACGTATCAGATCCCTGACTTGCTATGGTGTACCATAACCTAAAATAATTCCTGTGAAAAGGGTACGCAATCTCTTGGCTGCCAAAGAGATCTTTCTATCTAAGTCCTCATATAGGTGCTAGAGTTGTGTACAGAGTACCAGCAAATGAGGCACAGGATTGAAAGAAGTCTGCTAGGTTGAAATCTAAATTGAGAATATAATTTTTAGTGAGCTTTGGATTTTCACAATATTAGACACGCCATAGTACTAATAATTGACTCTTTATAGAAATCATTTTTTGGTAGTGTTGCATTTGGTTTGGAAGTATTCAAGTTCTAAAAATTGACTGACAGTGGACTTTTCCATCTGCAGAATATACTGAATGACCAGCAGAGGCAGTATTGCAGAGGAATATTTCTCCGCTTGCTGAGAAAAGAAAAAAAAAGAAAGCTCATTCCTCAGCCTTTTCCATGCCTCGATCAATAGATATGGTAAGTCAAACTCTCATTTAATCATTTTGCCATTGATTAAAAGTTCATAGTATCTGATGGCTCTCAGTGCCTTTTAGTGGGGTCTTCCGCATAAATATAATCTTCTAAGGCGGTAGCAATATGAATGACGCTATGGCCATCATGATAGTTTCTCAAAGACTTTGATTGTCTATGTGGCTGACAAAATCTTCTTTAGGTAGTTTTGCAGGCAATATGTCCTCCGGGGTACTTACCATCTTTTAGGCTGGAATGAGGTGTCTTAGGTTAGAGCAATTGACTTACTTTCTGATGGAGGGAAGCTATTTAACCGTTTTCCCTGCTCTCTGTGAGTGGGACTCTGATACTCAAGATGGACCGCTATTTAGAAACTGTGTTCTAACTCTATCCCTCTTTAAATAGGATCCCAATGCTTTCAATGGTGCAGAGTACTTTCCCATTACACATCCTACTTGCTGTGCAGTCATATTCCCAGATACTTAACTAGTGTGTAATTGCTGATGTCTGGTCCTCCGGTGTAATCGTCACCCAGGGCGATTGGTCAAGTGGTGCCATTACATCCCAAAACTACAGCAGGATGTCATCTGACATGAGGGCCAATCAGTTGCTTCTTCTAACTCTAGCCCTCTTTAAATAGGAGCCCAATGCTTTCAATGGTGCAGTGTACTTTCCCATTGCACCTCCTACTTGCTGTGCAGTCATATTCACAGATAGTTACCTAGTGTGTAATTGCTGATGTCTGGTCCTACGGTGTAATCGTCACCCAGGACGATTGGTCACGTGGTGCCATTACTTCACAAAGCTACAGCAGGATGTCATCTGACATGAGGGCCAATTAGTTGCCTAGTACGCAATAGGATACATGTCTCATCGTATAGAAAAGGGAGCAATGTAGACAGGATGCCTAGCTGAAGACTAAGGTGGTGAGATTAAAAGGAACTAGGCCATTATTTGAGACTCATACATTTGTTTGAAGGATTGGTTGATCATAACATTCTGGAGTTCTCTATAGGTTTACTGAGAGGGATGTGCTAAAATGAAGATGTTAGAATCTGTTATTCATAGTTTTTCTTATTCCCACAAACGGTAGCATAAACCTTCCTCCCTTAACGTATCAGATCCCTGACTTGCTATGGTGTACCATAACCTAAAATAATTCCTGTGAAAAGGGTCCGCAATCTCTTGGCTGCCAAAGAGATCTTTCTATCTAAGTCCTCATATAGGTGCTAGAGTTGTGTACAGAGTACCAGCAAATGAGGCACAGGATTGAAAGAAGTCTGCTAGGTTGAAATCTAAATTGAGAATATAATTTTTAGTGAGCTTTGGATTTTCACAATATTAGACACGCCATAGTACTAATAATTGACTCTTTATAGAAATCATTTTTTGGCAGTGTTGCATTTGGTTTGGAAGTATTCAAGTTCTAAAAATTGACTAACAGTGGACTTTTCCATCTGCAGAATATACTGAATGACCAGCAGAGGCAGTATTGCAGAGGAATATTTCTCCGCTTGCTGAGAAAAGAAAAAAAAAGAAAGCTCATTCCTCAGCCTTTTCCATGCCTCGATCAATAGATATGGTAAGTCAAACTCTCATTTAATCATTTTGCCATTAATTAAAAGTTCATAGTATCTGATGGCTCTCAGTGCCTTTTAGTGGGGTCTTCCGCATAAATATAATCTTCTAAGACGGTAGCAATATGAATGACGCTATGGCCATCATGATAGTTTCTCAAAGACTTTGACTGTCTATGTGGCTGACAAAATCTTCTTTAGGTAGTTTTGCAGGCAATATGTCCTCCGGGGTACTTACCATCTTTTAGGCTGGAATGAGGTGTCTTAGGTTAGAGCAATTGACTTACTTTCTGATGGAGGGAAGCTATTTAACCGTTTTCCCTGCTCTCTGTGAGTGGGACTCTGATACTCAAGATGGACCGCTATTTAGAAACTGTGTTCTAACTCTATCCCTCTTTAAATAGGATCCCAATGCTTTCAATGGTGCAGAGTACTTTCCCATTACACATCCTATTTGCTGTGCAGTCATATTCCCAGATACTTAACTAGTGTGTAATTGCTGATGTCTGGTCCTCCGGTGTAATCGTCACCCAGGGCGATTGGTCAAGTGGTGCCATTACATCCCAAAACTACAGCAGGATGTCATCTGACATGAGGGCCAATCAGTTGCTTCTTCTAACTCTAGCCCTCTTTAAATAGGAGCCCAATGCTTTCAATGGTGCAGTGTACTTTCCCATTGCACCTCCTACTTGCTGTGCAGTCATATTCACAGATAGTTACCTAGTGTGTAATTGCTGATGTCTGGTCCTACGGTGTAATCGGCACCCAGGACGATTGGTCACGTGGTGCCATTACTTCACAAAGCTACAGCAGGATGTCATCTGACATGAGGGCCAATTAGTTGCCTAGTACACAATAGGATACATGTCTCATCGTATAGAAAAGGGAGCAATGTAGACAGGATGCCTAGCTGAAGACTAAGGTGGTGAGATGAAAGGAACTAGGCCATTATTTGAGACTTATACATTTGTTTGAAGGATTGGTTGATCATAACATTCTGGAGTTCTCTATAGGTTTACTGAGAGGGATGTGCTAAAATGAAGATGTTAGAATCTTTTATTCATAGTTTTTTCTTATTCCCACAAACGGTAGCATAAACCTTCCTCCCTTAACGTATCAGATCCCTGACTTGCTATGGTGTACCATAACCTAAAATAATTCCTGTGAAAAGGGTCCGCAATCTCTTGGCTGCCAAAGAGATCTTTCTATCTAAGTCCTCATATAGGTGCTAGAGTTGTGTACAGAGTACCAGCAAATGAGGCACAGGATTGAAAGAAGTCTGCTAGGTTGAAATCTAAATTGAGAATATAATTTTTAGTGAGCTTTGGATTTTCACAATATTAGACACGCCATAGTACTAATAATTGACTCTTTATAGAAATCATTTTTTGGCAGTGTTGCATTTGGTTTGGAAGTATTCAAGTTCTAAAAATTGACTAACAGTGGACTTTTCCATCTGCAGAATATACTGAATGACCAGCAGAGGCAGTATTGCAGAGGAATATTTCTCCGCTTGCTGAGAAAAGAAAAAAAAAGAAAGCTCATTCCTCAGCCTTTTCCATGCCTCGATCAATAGATATGGTAAGTCAAACTCTCATTTAATCATTTTGCCATTAATTAAAAGTTCATAGTATCTGATGGCTCTCAGTGCCTTTTAGTGGGGTCTTCCGCATAAATATAATCTTCTAAGACGGTAGCAATATGAATGACGCTATGGCCATCATGATAGTTTCTCAAAGACTTTGACTGTCTATGTGGCTGACAAAATCTTCTTTAGGTAGTTTTGCAGGCAATATGTCCTCCGGGGTACTTACCATCTTTTAGGCTGGAATGATGTGTCTTAGGTTAGAGCAATTGACTTACTTTCTGATGGAGGGAAGCTATTTAACCGTTTTCCCTGCTCTCTGTGAGTGGGACTCTGATACTCAAGATGGACCGCTATTTAGAAACTGTGTTCTAACTCTATCCCTCTTTAAATAGGATCCCAATGCTTTCAATGGTGCAGAGTACTTTCCCATTACACATCCTATTTGCTGTGCAGTCATATTCCCAGATACTTAACTAGTGTGTAATTGCTGATGTCTGGTCCTCCGGTGTAATCGTCACCCAGGGCGATTGGTCAAGTGGTGCCATTACATCCCAAAACTACAGCAGGATGTCATCTGACATGAGGGCCAATCAGTTGCTTCTTCTAACTCTAGCCCTCTTTAAATAGGAGCCCAATGCTTTCAATGGTGCAGTGTACTTTCCCATTGCACCTCCTACTTGCTGTGCAGTCATATTCACAGATAGTTACCTAGTGTGTAATTGCTGATGTCTGGTCCTACGGTGTAATCGGCACCCAGGACGATTGGTCACGTGGTGCCATTACTTCACAAAGCTACAGCAGGATGTCATCTGACATGAGGGCCAATTAGTTGCCTAGTACACAATAGGATACATGTCTCATCGTATAGAAAAGGGAGCAATGTAGACAGGATGCCTAGCTGAAGACTAAGGTGGTGAGATGAAAGGAACTAGGCCATTATTTGAGACTTATACATTTGTTTGAAGGATTGGTTGATCATAACATTCTGGAGTTCTCTATAGGTTTACTGAGAGGGATGTGCTAAAATGAAGATGTTAGAATCTTTTATTCATAGTTTTTTCTTATTCCCACAAACGGTAGCATAAACCTTCCTCCCTTAACGTATCAGATCCCTGACTTGCTATGGTGTACCATAACCTAAAATAATTCCTGTGAAAAGGGTACGCAATCTCTTGGCTGCCAAAGAGATCTTTCTATCTAAGTCCTCATATAGGTGCTAGAGTTGTGTACAGAGTACCAGCAAATGAGGCACAGGATTGAAAGAAGTCTGCTAGGTTGAAATCTAAATTGAGAATATAATTTTTAGTGAGCTTTGGATTTTCACAATATTAGACACGCCATAGTACTAATAATTGACTCTTTATAGAAATCATTTTTTGGTAGTGTTGCATTTGGTTTGGAAGTATTCAAGTTCTAAAAATTGACTGACAGTGGACTTTTCCATCTGCAGAATATACTGAATGACCAGCAGAGGCAGTATTGCAGAGGAATATTTCTCCGCTTGCTGAGAAAAGAAAAAAAAAGCTCATTCCTCAGCCTTTTCCATGCCTCGATCAATAGATATGGTAAGTCAAACTCTCATTTAATCATTTTGCCATTAATTAAAAGTTCATAGTATCTGATGGCTCTCAGTGCCTTTTAGTGGGGTCTTCCGCATAAATATAATCTTCTAAGGCGGTAGCAATATGAATGACGCTATGGCCATCATGATAGTTTCTCAAAGACTTTGATTGTCTATGTGGCTGACAAAATCTTCTTTAGGTAGTTTTGCAGGCAATATGTCCTCCGGGGTACTTACCATCTTTTAGGCTGGAATGAGGTGTCTTAGGTTAGAGCAATTGACTTACTTTCTGATGGAGGGAAGCTATTTAACCGTTTTCCCTGCTCTCTGTGAGTGGGACTCTGATACTCAAGATGGACCGCTATTTAGAAACTGTGTTCTAACTCTATCCCTCTTTAAATAGGATCCCAATGCTTTCAATGGTGCAGAGTACTTTCCCATTACACATCCTACTTGCTGTGCAGTCATATTCCCAGATACTTAACTAGTGTGTAATTGCTGATGTCTGGTCCTCCGGTGTAATCGTCACCCAGGGCGATTGGTCAAGTGGTGCCATTACATCCCAAAACTACAGCAGGATGTCATCTGACATGAGGGCCAATCAGTTGCTTCTTCTAACTCTAGCCCTCTTTAAATAGGAGCCCAATGCTTTCAATGGTGCAGTGTACTTTCCCATTGCACCTCCTACTTGCTGTGCAGTCATATTCACAGATAGTTACCTAGTGTGTAATTGCTGATGTCTGGTCCTACGGTGTAATCGTCACCCAGGACGATTGGTCACGTGGTGCCATTACTTCACAAAGCTACAGCAGGATGTCATCTGACATGAGGGCCAATTAGTTGCCTAGTACGCAATAGGATACATGTCTCATCGTATAGAAAAGGGAGCAATGTAGACAGGATGCCTAGCTGAAGACTAAGGTGGTGAGATTAAAAGGAACTAGGCCATTATTTGAGACTCATACATTTGTTTGAAGGATTGGTTGATCATAACATTCTGGAGTTCTCTATAGGTTTACTGAGAGGGATGTGCTAAAATGAAGATGTTAGAATCTGTTATTCATAGTTTTTCTTATTCCCACAAACGGTAGCATAAACCTTCCTCCCTTAACGTATCAGATCCCTGACTTGCTATGGTGTACCATAACCTAAAATAATTCCTGTGAAAAGGGTACGCAATCTCTAGGCTGCCAAAGAGATCTTTCTATCTAAGTCCTCATATAGGTGCTAGAGTTGTGTAGAGAGTACCAGCAAATGAGGCACAGGATTGAAAGAAGTCTGCTAGGTTGAAATCTAAATTGAGAATATAATTTTTAGTGAGCTTTGGATTTTCACAATATTAGACACGCCATAGTACTAATAATTGACTCTTTATAGAAATCATTTTTTGGTAGTGTTGCATTTGGTTTGGAAGTATTCAAGTTCTAAAAATTGACTGACAGTGCACTTTTCCATCTGCAGAATATACTGAATGACCAGCAGAGGCAGTATTGCAGAGGAATATTTCTCCGCTTGCTGAGAAAAGAAAAAAAAAGAAAGCTCATTCCTCAGCCTTTTCCATGCCTCGATCAATAGATATGGTAAGTCAAACTCTCATTTAATCATTTTGCCATTAATTAAAAGTTCATAGTATCTGATGGCTCTCAGTGCCTTTTAGTGGGGTCTTCCGCATAAATATAATCTTCTAAGACGGTAGCAATATGAATGACGCTATGGCCATCATGATAGTTTCTCAAAGACTTTGACTGTCTATGTGGCTGACAAAATCTTCTTTAGGTAGTTTTGCAGGCAATATGTCCTCCGGGGTACTTACCATCTTTTAGGCTGGAATGAGGTGTCTTAGGTTAGAGCAATTGACTTACTTTCTGATGGAGGGAAGCTATTTAACCGTTTTCCCTGCTCTCTGTGAGTGGGACTCTGATACTCAAGATGGACCGCTATTTAGAAACTGTGTTCTAACTCTATCCCTCTTTAAATAGGATCCCAATGCTTTCAATGGTGCAGAGTACTTTCCCATTACACATCCTATTTGCTGTGCAGTCATATTCCCAGATACTTAACTAGTGTGTAATTGCTGATGTCTGGTCCTCCGGTGTAATCGTCACCCAGGGCGATTGGTCAAGTGGTGCCATTACATCCCAAAACTACAGCAGGATGTCATCTGACATGAGGGCCAATCAGTTGCTTCTTCTAACTCTAGCCCTCTTTAAATAGGAGCCCAATGCTTTCAATGGTGCAGTGTACTTTCCCATTGCACCTCCTACTTGCTGTGCAGTCATATTCACAGATAGTTACCTAGTGTGTAATTGCTGATGTCTGGTCCTACGGTGTAATCGGCACCCAGGACGATTGGTCACGTGGTGCCATTACTTCACAAAGCTACAGCAGGATGTCATCTGACATGAGGGCCAATTAGTTGCCTAGTACACAATAGGATACATGTCTCATCGTATAGAAAAGGGAGCAATGTAGACAGGATGCCTAGCTGAAGACTAAGGTGGTGAGATGAAAGGAACTAGGCCATTATTTGAGACTTATACATTTGTTTGAAGGATTGGTTGATCATAACATTCTGGAGTTCTCTATAGGTTTACTGAGAGGGATGTGCTAAAATGAAGATGTTAGAATCTTTTATTCATAGTTTTTTCTTATTCCCACAAACGGTAGCATAAACCTTCCTCCCTTAACGTATCAGATCCCTGACTTGCTATGGTGTACCATAACCTAAAATAATTCCTGGGAAAAGGGTCCGCAATCTCTTGGCTGCCAAAGAGATCTTTCTATCTAAGTCCTCATATAGGTGCTAGAGTTGTGTACAGAGTACCAGCAAATGAGGCACAGGATTGAAAGAAGTCTGCTAGGTTGAAATCTAAATTGAGAATATAATTTTTAGTGAGCTTTGGATTTTCACAATATTAGACACGCCATAGTACTAATAATTGACTCTTTATAGAAATCATTTTTTGGCAGTGTTGCATTTGGTTTGGAAGTATTCAAGTTCTAAAAATTGACTAACAGTGGACTTTTCCATCTGCAGAATATACTGAATGACCAGCAGAGGCAGTATTGCAGAGGAATATTTCTCCGCTTGCTGAGAAAAGAAAAAAAAAGAAAGCTCATTCCTCAGCCTTTTCCATGCCTCGATCAATAGATATGGTAAGTCAAACTCTCATTTAATCATTTTGCCATTAATTAAAAGTTCATAGTATCTGATGGCTCTCAGTGCCTTTTAGTGGGGTCTTCCGCATAAATATAATCTTCTAAGACGGTAGCAATATGAATGACGCTATGGCCATCATGATAGTTTCTCAAAGACTTTGACTGTCTATGTGGCTGACAAAATCTTCTTTAGGTAGTTTTGCAGGCAATATGTCCTCCGGGGTACTTACCATCTTTTAGGCTGGAATGAGGTGTCTTAGGTTAGAGCAATTGACTTACTTTCTGATGGAGGGAAGCTATTTAACCGTTTTCCCTGCTCTCTGTGAGTGGGACTCTGATACTCAAGATGGACCGCTATTTAGAAACTGTGTTCTAACTCTATCCCTCTTTAAATAGGATCCCAATGCTTTCAATGGTGCAGAGTACTTTCCCATTACACATCCTATTTGCTGTGCAGTCATATTCCCAGATACTTAACTAGTGTGTAATTGCTGATGTCTGGTCCTCCGGTGTAATCGTCACCCAGGGCGATTGGTCAAGTGGTGCCATTACATCCCAAAACTACAGCAGGATGTCATCTGACATGAGGGCCAATCAGTTGCTTCTTCTAACTCTAGCCCTCTTTAAATAGGAGCCCAATGCTTTCAATGGTGCAGTGTACTTTCCCATTGCACCTCCTACTTGCTGTGCAGTCATATTCACAGATAGTTACCTAGTGTGTAATTGCTGATGTCTGGTCCTACGGTGTAATCGGCACCCAGGACGATTGGTCACGTGGTGCCATTACTTCACAAAGCTACAGCAGGATGTCATCTGACATGAGGGCCAATTAGTTGCCTAGTACACAATAGGATACATGTCTCATCGTATAGAAAAGGGAGCAATGTAGACAGGATGCCTAGCTGAAGACTAAGGTGGTGAGATGAAAGGAACTAGGCCATTATTTGAGACTTATACATTTGTTTGAAGGATTGGTTGATCATAACATTCTGGAGTTCTCTATAGGTTTACTGAGAGGGATGTGCTAAAATGAAGATGTTAGAATCTTTTATTCATAGTTTTTTCTTATTCCCACAAACGGTAGCATAAACCTTCCTCCCTTAACGTATCAGATCCCTGACTTGCTATGGTGTACCATAACCTAAAATAATTCCTGTGAAAAGGGTCCGCAATCTCTTGGCTGCCAAAGAGATCTTTCTATCTAAGTCCTCATATAGGTGCTAGAGTTGTGTACAGAGTACCAGCAAATGAGGCACAGGATTGAAAGAAGTCTGCTAGGTTGAAATCTAAATTGAGAATATAATTTTTAGTGAGCTTTGGATTTTCACAATATTAGACACGCCATAGTACTAATAATTGACTCTTTATAGAAATCATTTTTTGGTAGTGTTGCATTTGGTTTGGAAGTATTCAAGTTCTAAAAATTGACTAACAGTGGACTTTTCCATCTGCAGAATATACTGAATGACCAGCAGAGGCAGTATTGCAGAGAAATATTTCTCCGCTTGCTGAGAAAAGAAAAAAAAAAGAAAGCTCATTCCTCAGCCTTTTCCATGCCTCGATCAATAGATATGGTAAGTCAAACTCTCATTTAATCATTTTGCCATTAATTAAAAGTTCATAGTATCTGATGGCTCTCAGTGCCTTTTAGTGGGGTCTTCCGCATAAATATAATCTTCTAAGACGGTAGCAATATGAATGACGCTATGGCCATCATGATAGTTTCTCAAAGACTTTGACTGTCTATGTGGCTGACAAAATCTTCTTTAGGTAGTTTTGCAGGCAATATGTCCTCCGGGGTACTTACCATCTTTTAGGCTGGAATGAGGTGTCTTAGGTTAGAGCAATTGACTTACTTTCTGATGGAGGGAAGCTATTTAACCGTTTTCCCTGCTCTCTGTGAGTGGGACTCTGATACTCAAGATGGACCGCTATTTTGAAACTGTGTTCTAACTCTATCCCTCTTTAAATAGGATCCCAATGCTTTCAATGGTGCAGAGTACTTTCCCATTACACATCCTATTTGCTGTGCAGTCATATTCCCAGATACTTAACTAGTGTGTAATTGCTGATGTCTGGTCCTCCGGTGTAATCGTCACCCAGGACGATTGGTCACGTGGTGCCATTACTTCACAAAGCTACAGCAGGATGTCATCTGACATGAGGGCCAATTAGTTGCCTAGTACACAATAGGATACATGTCTCATCGTATAGAAAAGGGAGCAATGTAGACAGGATGCCTAGCTGAAGACTAAGGTGGTGAGATGAAAGGAACTAGGCCATTATTTGAGACTTATACATTTGTTTGAAGGATTGGTTGATCATAACATTCTGGAGTTCTCTATAGGTTTACTGAGAGGGATGTGCTAAAATGAAGATGTTAGAATCTTTTATTCATAGTTTTTTCTTATTCCCACAAACGGTAGCATAAACCTTCCTCCCTTAACGTATCAGATCCCTGACTTGCTATGGTGTACCATAACCTAAAATAATTCCTGTGAAAAGGGTCCGCAATCTCTTGGCTGCCAAAGAGATCTTTCTATCTAAGTCCTCATATAGGTGCTAGAGTTGTGTACAGAGTACCAGCAAATGAGGCACAGGATTGAAAGAAGTCTGCTAGGTTGAAATCTAAATTGAGAATATAATTTTTAGTGAGCTTTGGATTTTCACAATATTAGACACGCCATAGTACTAATAATTGACTCTTTATAGAAATCATTTTTTGGCAGTGTTGCATTTGGTTTGGAAGTATTCAAGTTCTAAAAATTGACTAACAGTGGACTTTTCCATCTGCAGAATATACTGAATGACCAGCAGAGGCAGTATTGCAGAGGAATATTTCTCCGCTTGCTGAGAAAAGAAAAAAAAAGAAAGCTCATTCCTCAGCCTTTTCCATGCCTCGATCAATAGATATGGTAAGTCAAACTCTCATTTAATCATTTTGCCATTAATTAAAAGTTCATAGTATCTGATGGCTCTCAGTGCCTTTTAGTGGGGTCTTCCGCATAAATATAATCTTCTAAGACGGTAGCAATATGAATGACGCTATGGCCATCATGATAGTTTCTCAAAGACTTTGACTGTCTATGTGGCTGACAAAATCTTCTTTAGGTAGTTTTGCAGGCAATATGTCCTCCGGGGTACTTACCATCTTTTAGGCTGGAATGAGGTGTCTTAGGTTAGAGCAATTGACTTACTTTCTGATGGAGGGAAGCTATTTAACCGTTTTCCCTGCTCTCTGTGAGTGGGACTCTGATACTCAAGATGGACCGCTATTTAGAAACTGTGTTCTAACTCTATCCCTCTTTAAATAGGATCCCAATGCTTTCAATGGTGCAGAGTACTTTCCCATTACACATCCTATTTGCTGTGCAGTCATATTCCCAGATACTTAACTAGTGTGTAATTGCTGATGTCTGGTCCTCCGGTGTAATCGTCACCCAGGGCGATTGGTCAAGTGGTGCCATTACATCCCAAAACTACAGCAGGATGTCATCTGACATGAGGGCCAATCAGTTGCTTCTTCTAACTCTAGCCCTCTTTAAATAGGAGCCCAATGCTTTCAATGGTGCAGTGTACTTTCCCATTGCACCTCCTACTTGCTGTGCAGTCATATTCACAGATAGTTACCTAGTGTGTAATTGCTGATGTCTGGTCCTACGGTGTAATCGGCACCCAGGACGATTGGTCACGTGGTGCCATTACTTCACAAAGCTACAGCAGGATGTCATCTGACATGAGGGCCAATTAGTTGCCTAGTACACAATAGGATACATGTCTCATCGTATAGAAAAGGGAGCAATGTAGACAGGATGCCTAGCTGAAGACTAAGGTGGTGAGATGAAAGGAACTAGGCCATTATTTGAGACTTATACATTTGTTTGAAGGATTGGTTGATCATAACATTCTGGAGTTCTCTATAGGTTTACTGAGAGGGATGTGCTAAAATGAAGATGTTAGAATCTTTTATTCATAGTTTTTTCTTATTCCCACAAACGGTAGCATAAACCTTCCTCCCTTAACGTATCAGATCCCTGACTTGCTATGGTGTACCATAACCTAAAATAATTCCTGTGAAAAGGGTCCGCAATCTCTTGGCTGCCAAAGAGATCTTTCTATCTAAGTCCTCATATAGGTGCTAGAGTTGTGTACAGAGTACCAGCAAATGAGGCACAGGATTGAAAGAAGTCTGCTAGGTTGAAATCTAAATTGAGAATATAATTTTTAGTGAGCTTTGGATTTTCACAATATTAGACACGCCATAGTACTAATAATTGACTCTTTATAGAAATCATTTTTTGGTAGTGTTGCATTTGGTTTGGAAGTATTCAAGTTCTAAAAATTGACTAACAGTGGACTTTTCCATCTGCAGAATATACTGAATGACCAGCAGAGGCAGTATTGCAGAGAAATATTTCTCCGCTTGCTGAGAAAAGAAAAAAAAAAGAAAGCTCATTCCTCAGCCTTTTCCATGCCTCGATCAATAGATATGGTAAGTCAAACTCTCATTTAATCATTTTGCCATTAATTAAAAGTTCATAGTATCTGATGGCTCTCAGTGCCTTTTAGTGGGGTCTTCCGCATAAATATAATCTTCTAAGACGGTAGCAATATGAATGACGCTATGGCCATCATGATAGTTTCTCAAAGACTTTGACTGTCTATGTGGCTGACAAAATCTTCTTTAGGTAGTTTTGCAGGCAATATGTCCTCCGGGGTACTTACCATCTTTTAGGCTGGAATGAGGTGTCTTAGGTTAGAGCAATTGACTTACTTTCTGATGGAGGGAAGCTATTTAACCGTTTTCCCTGCTCTCTGTGAGTGGGACTCTGATACTCAAGATGGACCGCTATTTTGAAACTGTGTTCTAACTCTATCCCTCTTTAAATAGGATCCCAATGCTTTCAATGGTGCAGAGTACTTTCCCATTACACATCCTATTTGCTGTGCAGTCATATTCCCAGATACTTAACTAGTGTGTAATTGCTGATGTCTGGTCCTCCGGTGTAATCGTCACCCAGGGCGATTGGTCAAGTGGTGCCATTACATCCCAAAACTACAGCAGGATGTCATCTGACATGAGGGCCAATCAGTTGCTTCTTCTAACTCTAGCCCTCTTTAAATAGGAGCCCAATGCTTTCAATGGTGCAGTGTACTTTCCCATTGCACCTCCTACTTGCTGTGCAGTCATATTCACAGATAGTTACCTAGTGTGTAATTGCTGATGTCTGGTCCTACGGTGTAATCGGCACCCAGGACGATTGGTCACGTGGTGCCATTACTTCACAAAGCTACAGCAGGATGTCATCTGACATGAGGGCCAATTAGTTGCCTAGTACACAATAGGATACATGTCTCATCGTATAGAAAAGGGAGCAATGTAGACAGGATGCCTAGCTGAAGACTAAGGTGGTGAGATGAAAGGAACTAGGCCATTATTTGAGACTTATACATTTGTTTGAAGGATTGGTTGATCATAACATTCTGGAGTTCTCTATAGGTTTACTGAGAGGGATGTGCTAAAATGAAGATGTTAGAATCTTTTATTCATAGTTTTTTCTTATTCCCACAAACGGTAGCATAAACCTTCCTCCCTTAACGTATCAGATCCCTGACTTGCTATGGTGTACCATAACCTAAAATAATTCCTGTGAAAAGGGTCCGCAATCTCTTGGCTGCCAAAGAGATCTTTCTATCTAAGTCCTCATATAGGTGCTAGAGTTGTGTACAGAGTACCAGCAAATGAGGCACAGGATTGAAAGAAGTCTGCTAGGTTGAAATCTAAATTGAGAATATAATTTTTAGTGAGCTTTGGATTTTCACAATATTAGACACGCCATAGTACTAATAATTGACTCTTTATAGAAATCATTTTTTGGCAGTGTTGCATTTGGTTTGGAAGTATTCAAGTTCTAAAAATTGACTAACAGTGGACTTTTCCATCTGCAGAATATACTGAATGACCAGCAGAGGCAGTATTGCAGAGGAATATTTCTCCGCTTGCTGAGAAAAGAAAAAAAAAGAAAGCTCATTCCTCAGCCTTTTCCATGCCTCGATCAATAGATATGGTAAGTCAAACTCTCATTTAATCATTTTGCCATTAATTAAAAGTTCATAGTATCTGATGGCTCTCAGTGCCTTTTAGTGGGGTCTTCCGCATAAATATAATCTTCTAAGACGGTAGCAATATGAATGACGCTATGGCCATCATGATAGTTTCTCAAAGACTTTGACTGTCTATGTGGCTGACAAAATCTTCTTTAGGTAGTTTTGCAGGCAATATGTCCTCCGGGGTACTTACCATCTTTTAGGCTGGAATGAGGTGTCTTAGGTTAGAGCAATTGACTTACTTTCTGATGGAGGGAAGCTATTTAACCGTTTTCCCTGCTCTCTGTGAGTGGGACTCTGATACTCAAGATGGACCGCTATTTAGAAACTGTGTTCTAACTCTATCCCTCTTTAAATAGGATCCCAATGCTTTCAATGGTGCAGAGTACTTTCCCATTACACATCCTATTTGCTGTGCAGTCATATTCCCAGATACTTAACTAGTGTGTAATTGCTGATGTCTGGTCCTCCGGTGTAATCGTCACCCAGGGCGATTGGTCAAGTGGTGCCATTACATCCCAAAACTACAGCAGGATGTCATCTGACATGAGGGCCAATCAGTTGCTTCTTCTAACTCTAGCCCTCTTTAAATAGGAGCCCAATGCTTTCAATGGTGCAGTGTACTTTCCCATTGCACCTCCTACTTGCTGTGCAGTCATATTCACAGATAGTTACCTAGTGTGTAATTGCTGATGTCTGGTCCTACGGTGTAATCGGCACCCAGGACGATTGGTCACGTGGTGCCATTACTTCACAAAGCTACAGCAGGATGTCATCTGACATGAGGGCCAATTAGTTGCCTAGTACACAATAGGATACATGTCTCATCGTATAGAAAAGGGAGCAATGTAGACAGGATGCCCAGCTGAAGACTAAGGTGGTGAGATGAAAGGAACTAGGCCATTTTTTGAGACTTATACATTTGTTTAAAGGATTGGTTGATCATACCATTCTGGAGTTCTCTATAGGTTTACTGAGAGGGATGTGCTAAAATGAAGATGTTAGAATCTGTTATTCATAGTTTTTTCTTATTCCCACAAACGGTAGCATAAACCTTCCTCCCTTAACGTATCAGATCCCTGACTTGCTATGGTGTACCATAACCTAAAATAATTCCTGTGAAAAGGGTACGCAATCTCTTGGCTGCCAAAGAGATCTTTCTATCTAAGTCCTCATATAGGTGCTAGAGTTGTGCACAGAGTACCAGCAAATGAGGCACAGGATTGAAAGAAGTCTGCTAGGTTGAAATCTAAATTGAGAATATAATTTTTAGTGAGCTTTGGATTTTCACAATATTAGACACGCCATAGTACTAATAATTGACTCTTTATAGAAATCATTTTTTGGTAGTGTTGCATTTGGTTTGGAAGTATTCAAGTTCTAAAAATTGACTGACAGTGGACTTTTCCATCTGCAGAATATACTGAATGACCAGCAGAGGCAGTATTGCAGAGGAATATTTCTCCGCTTGCTGAGAAAAGAAAAAAAAAGAAAGCTCATTCCTCAGCCTTTTCCATGCCTCGATCAATAGATATGGTAAGTCAAACTCTCATTTAATCATTTTGCCATTAATTAAAAGTTCATAGTATCTGATGGCTCTCAGTGCCTTTTAGTGGGGTCTTCCGCATAAATATAATCTTCTAAGGCGGTAGCAATATGAATGACGCTATGGCCATCATGATAGTTTCTCAAAGACTTTGATTGTCTATGTGGCTGACAAAATCTTCTTTAGGTAGTTTTGCAGGCAATATGTCCTCCGGGGTACTTACCATCTTTTAGGCTGGAATGAGGTGTCTTAGGTTAGAGCAATTGACTTACTTTCTGATGGAGGGAAGCTATTTAACCGTTTTCCCTGCTCTCTGTGAGTGGGACTCTGATACTCAAGATGGACCGCTATTTAGAAACTGTGTTCTAACTCTATCCCTCTTTAAATAGGATCCCAATGCTTTCAATGGTGCAGAGTACTTTCCCATTACACATCCTACTTGCTGTGCAGTCATATTCCCAGATACTTAACTAGTGTGTAATTGCTGATGTATGGTCCTCCGGTGTAATCGTCACCCAGGGTGATTGGTCAAGTGATGCCATTACATCCCAAAACTACAGCAGGATGTCATCTGACATGAGGGCCAATCAGTTGCTTCTTCTAACTCTAGCCCTCTTTAAATAGGAGCCCAATGCTTTCAATGGTGCAGTGTACTTTCCCATTGCACCTCCTACTTGCTGTGCAGTCATATTCACAGATAGTTACCTAGTGTGTAATTGCTGATGTCTGGTCCTACGGTGTAATCGTCACCCAGGACGATTGGTCACGTGGTGCCATTACTTCACAAAGCTACAGCAGGATGTCATCTGACATGAGGGCCAATTAGTTGCCTAGTACGCAATAGGATACATGTCTCATCGTATAGAAAAGGGAGCAATGTAGACAGGATGCCTAGCTGAAGACTAAGGTGGTGAGATGAAAGGAACTAGGCCATTATTTGAGACTTATACATTTGTTTGAAGGATTGGTTGATCATAACATTCTGGAGTTCTCTATAGGTTTACTGAGAGGGATGTGCTAAAATGAAGATGTTAGAATCTGTTATTCATAGTTTTTCTTATTCCCACAAACGGTAGCATAAACCTTCCTCCCTTAACGTATCAGATCCCTGACTTGCTATGGTGTACCATAACCTAAAATAATTCCTGTGAAAAGGGTACGCAATCTCTAGGCTGCCAAAGAGATCTTTCTATCTAAGTCCTCATATAGGTGCTAGAGTTGTGTAGAGAGTACCAGCAAATGAGGCACAGGATTGAAAGAAGTCTGCTAGGTTGAAATCTAAATTGAGAATATAATTTTTAGTGAGCTTTGGATTTTCACAATATTAGACACGCCATAGTACTAATAATTGACTCTTTATAGAAATCATTTTTTGGTAGTGTTGCATTTGGTTTGGAAGTATTCAAGTTCTAAAAATTGACTGACAGTGGACTTTTCCATCTGCAGAATATACTGAATGACCAGCAGAGGCAGTATTGCAGAGGAATATTTCTCCGCTTGCTGAGAAAAGAAAAAAAAAGAAAGCTCATTCCTCAGCCTTTTCCATGCCTCGATCAATAGATATGGTAAGTCAAACTCTCATTTAATCATTTTGCCATTAATTAAAAGTTCATAGTATCTGATGGCTCTCAGTGCCTTTTAGTGGGGTCTTCCGCATAAATATAATCTTCTAAGACGGTAGCAATATGAATGACGCTATGGCCATCATGATAGTTTCTCAAAGACTTTGATTGTCTATGTGGCTGACAAAATCTTCTTTAGGTAGTTTTGCAGGCAATATGTCCTCCGGGGTACTTACCATCTTTTAGGCTGGAATGAGGTCTCTTAGGTTAGAGCAATTGACTTACTTTCTGATGGAGGGAAGCTATTTAACCGTTTTCCCTGCTCTCTGTGAGTGGGACTCTGATACTCAAGATGGACCGCTATTTAGAAACTGTGTTCTAACTCTATCCCTCTTTAAATAGGATCCCAATGCTTTCAATGGTGCAGAGTTTTTTCCCATTACACATCCTACTTGCTGTGCAGTCATATTCCCAGATACTTAACTAGTGTGTAATTGCTGATGTCTGGTCCTCCGGTGTAATCGTCACCCAGGGCGATTGGCCAAGTGGTGCCATTACATCCCAAAACTACAGCAGGATGTCATCTGACATGAGGGCCAATCAGTTGCTTCTTCTAACTCTAGCCCTCTTTACATAGGAGCCCAATGCTTTCAATGGTGCAGTGTACTTTCCCATTGCACCTCCTACTTGCTGTGCTGTCATATTCACAGACAGTTACCTAGTGTGTAATTGCTGATGTCTGGTCCTCCGGTGTAATCGTCACCCAGGACGATTGGTCACGTGGTGCCATTACTTCACAAAGCTACAGCAGGATGTCATCTGACATGAGGGCCAATTAGTTGCCTAGTACGCAATAGGATACATGTCTCATCGTATAGAAAAGGGAGCAATGTAGACAGGATGCCTAGCTGAAGACTAAGGTGGTGAGATGAAAGGAACTAGGCCATTATTTGAGACTTATACATTTGTTTGAAGGATTGGTTGATCATAACATTCTGGAGTTCTCTATAGGTTTACTGAGAGGGATGTGCTAAAATGAAGATGGTAGAATATGTTATTCATAGTTTTTCTTATTCCCACAAACGGTAGCATAAACCTTCCTCCCTTAACGAATCAGATCCCTGACTTGCTATGGTTTACCATAACCTAAAATAATTCCTGTGAGAAGGGTACGTTATCTCTTGGCTACCAAAGAGATCTTTCTATCTAAGTCCTCATATAGGAGCTAGAGTTGTGTAGAGAGTACCAGCAAATGAGGCACAGGATTGAAAGAAGTCTTCTAGGTTGAAATCTAAATTGAGAATATAATTTTTAGTGAGCTTTGGATTTTCACAATATTAGACACGCCATAGTACTAATAATTGACTCTTTATAGAAATCATTTTTTGGTAGTGTTGCATTTGGTTTGGAAGTATTCAAGTTCTAAAAATTGACTAACAGTGGACTTTTCCATCTGCAGAATATACTGAATGACCAGCAGAGGCAGTATTGCGGAGAAATATTTCTCCGCTTGCTGAGAAAAGAAAAAAAAAAGAAAGCTCATTCCTCAGCCTTTTCCATGCCTCGATCAATAGATATGGTAAGTCAAACTCTCATTTAATCATTTTGCCATTAATTAAAAGTTCATAGTATCTGATGGCTCTCAGTGCCTTTTAGTGGGGTCTTCCGCATAAATATAATCTTCTAAGACGGTAGCAATATGAATGACGCTATGGCCATCATGATAGTTTCTCAAAGACTTTGACTGTCTATGTGGCTGACAAAATCTTCTTTAGGTAGTTTTGCAGGCAATATGTCCTCCGGGGTACTTACCATCTTTTAGGCTGGAATGAGGTGTCTTAGGTTAGAGCAATTGACTTACTTTCTGATGGAGGGAAGCTATTTAACCGTTTTCCCTGCTCTCTGTGAGTGGGACTCTGATACTCAAGATGGACCGCTATTTAGAAACTGTGTTCTAACTCTATCCCTCTTTAAATAGGATCCCAATGCTTTCAATGGTGCAGAGTACTTTCCCATTACACATCCTACTTGCTGTGCAGTCATATTCCCAGATACTTAACTAGTGTGTAATTGCTGATGTCTGGTCCTCCGGTGTAATCGTCACCCAGGGCGATTGGTCAAGTGGTGCCATTACATCCCAAAACTACAGCAGGATGTCATCTGACATGAGGGCCAATCAGTTGCTTCTTCTAACTCTAGCCCTCTTTAAATAGGAGCCCAATGCTTTCAATGGTGCAGTGTACTTTCCCATTGCACCTCCTACTTGCTGTGCAGTCATATTCACAGATAGTTACCTAGTGTGTAATTGCTGATGTCTGGTCCTACGGTGTAATCGTCACCCAGGACGATTGGTCACGTGGTGCCATTACTTCACAAAGCTACAGCAGGATGTCATCTGACATGAGGGCCAATTAGTTGCCTAGTACGCAATAGGATACATGTCTCATCGTATAGAAAAGGGAGCAATGTAGACAGGATGCCTAGCTGAAGACTAAGGTGGTGAGATGAAAGGAACTAGGCCATTATTTGAGACTTATACATTTGTTTGAAGGATTGGTTGATCATAACATTCTGGAGTTCTCTATAGGTTTACTGAGAGGGATGTGCTAAAATGAAGATGTTAGAATCTGTTATTCATAGTTTTTCTTATTCCCACAAATGGTAGCATAAACCTTCCTCCCTTAACGTATCAGATCCCTGACTTGCTATGGTGTACCATAACCTAAAATAATTCCTGTGAAAAGGGTACGCAATCTCTAGGCTGCCAAAGAGATCTTTCTATCTAAGTCCTCATATAGGTGCTAGAGTTGTGTAGAGAGTACCAGCAAATGAGGCACAGGATTGAAAGAAGTCTGCTAGGTTGAAATCTAAATTGAGAATATAATTTTTAGTGAGCTTTGGATTTTCACAATATTAGACACGCCATAGTACTAATAATTGACTCTTTATAGAAATCATTTTTTGGTAGTGTTGCATTTGGTTTGGAAGTATTCAAGTTCTAAAAATTGACTGACAGTGGACTTTCCATCTGCAGAATATACTGAATGACCAGCAGAGGCAGTATTGCAGAGGAATATTTCTCCGCTTGCTGAGAAAAGAAAAAAAAAGAAAGCTCATTCCTCAGCCTTTTCCATGCCTCGATCAATAGATATGGTAAGTCAAACTCTCATTTAATCATTTTGCCATTAATTAAAAGTTCATAGTATCTGATGGCTCTCAGTGCCTTTTAGTGGGGTCTTCCGCATAAATATAATCTTCTAAGACGGTAGCAATATGAATGACGCTATGGCCATCATGATAGTTTCTCAAAGACTTTGACTGTCTATGTGGCTGACAAAATCTTCTTTAGGTAGTTTTGCAGGCAATATGTCCTCCGGGGTACTTACCATCTTTTAGGCTGGAATGAGGTCTCTTAGGTTAGAGCAATTGACTTACTTTCTGATGGAGGGAAGCTATTTAACCGTTTTCCCTGCTCTCTGTGAGTGGGACTCTGATACTCAAGATGGACCGCTATTTAGAAACTGTGTTCTAACTCTATCCCTCTTTAAATAGGATCCCAATGCTTTCAATGGTGCAGAGTACTTTCCCATTACACATCCTATTTGCTGTGCAGTCATATTCCCAGATACTTAACTAGTGTGTAATTGCTGATGTCTGGTCCTCCGGTGTAATCGTCACCCAGGGCGATTGGTCAAGTGGTGCCATTACATCCCAAAACTACAGCAGGATGTCATCTGACATGAGGGCCAATCAGTTGCTTCTTCTAACTCTAGCCCTCTTTAAATAGGAGCCCAATGCTTTCAATGGTGCAGTGTACTTTCCCATTGCACCTCCTACTTGCTGTGCAGTCATATTCACAGATAGTTACCTAGTGTGTAATTGCTGATGTCTGGTCCTACGGTGTAATCGGCACCCAGGACGATTGGTCACGTGGTGCCATTACTTCACAAAGCTACAGCAGGATGTCATCTGACATGAGGGCCAATTAGTTGCCTAGTACACAATAGGATACATGTCTCATCGTATAGAAAAGGGAGCAATGTAGACAGGATGCCTAGCTGAAGACTAAGGTGGTGAGATGAAAGGAACTAGGCCATTATTTGAGACTTATACATTTGTTTGAAGGATTGGTTGATCATAACATTCTGGAGTTCTCTATAGGTTTACTGAGAGGGATGTGCTAAAATGAAGATGTTAGAATCTTTTATTCATAGTTTTTTCTTATTCCCACAAACGGTAGCATAAACCTTCCTCCCTTAACGTATCAGATCCCTGACTTGCTATGGTGTACCATAACCTAAAATAATTCCTGTGAAAA
The DNA here is from genome assembly GCF_964263255.1 of Lissotriton vulgaris. Lineage (NCBI taxonomy): Eukaryota > Metazoa > Chordata > Amphibia > Caudata > Salamandridae > Lissotriton > Lissotriton vulgaris. The sequence continues at coordinate 935,921,180 of NC_141693.1, read as the reverse complement.
GGGTCCGCAATCTCTTGGCTGCCAAAGAGATCTTTCTATCTAAGTCCTCATATAGGTGCTAGAGTTGTGTACAGAGTACCAGCAAATGAGGCACAGGATTGAAAGAAGTCTGCTAGGTTGAAATCTAAATTGAGAATATAATTTTTAGTGAGCTTTGGATTTTCACAATATTAGACACGCCATAGTACTAATAATTGACTCTTTATAGAAATCATTTTTTGGTAGTGTTGCATTTGGTTTGGAAGTATTCAAGTTCTAAAAATTGACTAACAGTGGACTTTTCCATCTGCAGAATATACTGAATGACCAGCAGAGGCAGTATTGCAGAGAAATATTTCTCCGCTTGCTGAGAAAAGAAAAAAAAAAGAAAGCTCATTCCTCAGCCTTTTCCATGCCTCGATCAATAGATATGGTAAGTCAAACTCTCATTTAATCATTTTGCCATTAATTAAAAGTTCATAGTATCTGATGGCTCTCAGTGCCTTTTAGTGGGGTCTTCCGCATAAATATAATCTTCTAAGACGGTAGCAATATGAATGACGCTATGGCCATCATGATAGTTTCTCAAAGACTTTGACTGTCTATGTGGCTGACAAAATCTTCTTTAGGTAGTTTTGCAGGCAATATGTCCTCCGGGGTACTTACCATCTTTTAGGCTGGAATGAGGTGTCTTAGGTTAGAGCAATTGACTTACTTTCTGATGGAGGGAAGCTATTTAACCGTTTTCCCTGCTCTCTGTGAGTGGGACTCTGATACTCAAGATGGACCGCTATTTTGAAACTGTGTTCTAACTCTATCCCTCTTTAAATAGGATCCCAATGCTTTCAATGGTGCAGAGTACTTTCCCATTACACATCCTATTTGCTGTGCAGTCATATTCCCAGATACTTAACTAGTGTGTAATTGCTGATGTCTGGTCCTCCGGTGTAATCGTCACCCAGGGCGATTGGTCAAGTGGTGCCATTACATCCCAAAACTACAGCAGGATGTCATCTGACATGAGGGCCAATCAGTTGCTTCTTCTAACTCTAGCCCTCTTTAAATAGGAGCCCAATGCTTTCAATGGTGCAGTGTACTTTCCCATTGCACCTCCTACTTGCTGTGCAGTCATATTCACAGATAGTTACCTAGTGTGTAATTGCTGATGTCTGGTCCTACGGTGTAATCGGCACCCAGGACGATTGGTCACGTGGTGCCATTACTTCACAAAGCTACAGCAGGATGTCATCTGACATGAGGGCCAATTAGTTGCCTAGTACACAATAGGATACATGTCTCATCGTATAGAAAAGGGAGCAATGTAGACAGGATGCCTAGCTGAAGACTAAGGTGGTGAGATGAAAGGAACTAGGCCATTATTTGAGACTTATACATTTGTTTGAAGGATTGGTTGATCATAACATTCTGGAGTTCTCTATAGGTTTACTGAGAGGGATGTGCTAAAATGAAGATGTTAGAATCTTTTATTCATAGTTTTTTCTTATTCCCACAAACGGTAGCATAAACCTTCCTCCCTTAACGTATCAGATCCCTGACTTGCTATGGTGTACCATAACCTAAAATAATTCCTGTGAAAAGGGTCCGCAATCTCTTGGCTGCCAAAGAGATCTTTCTATCTAAGTCCTCATATAGGTGCTAGAGTTGTGTACAGAGTACCAGCAAATGAGGCACAGGATTGAAAGAAGTCTGCTAGGTTGAAATCTAAATTGAGAATATAATTTTTAGTGAGCTTTGGATTTTCACAATATTAGACACGCCATAGTACTAATAATTGACTCTTTATAGAAATCATTTTTTGGCAGTGTTGCATTTGGTTTGGAAGTATTCAAGTTCTAAAAATTGACTAACAGTGGACTTTTCCATCTGCAGAATATACTGAATGACCAGCAGAGGCAGTATTGCAGAGGAATATTTCTCCGCTTGCTGAGAAAAGAAAAAAAAAGAAAGCTCATTCCTCAGCCTTTTCCATGCCTCGATCAATAGATATGGTAAGTCAAACTCTCATTTAATCATTTTGCCATTAATTAAAAGTTCATAGTATCTGATGGCTCTCAGTGCCTTTTAGTGGGGTCTTCCGCATAAATATAATCTTCTAAGACGGTAGCAATATGAATGACGCTATGGCCATCATGATAGTTTCTCAAAGACTTTGACTGTCTATGTGGCTGACAAAATCTTCTTTAGGTAGTTTTGCAGGCAATATGTCCTCCGGGGTACTTACCATCTTTTAGGCTGGAATGAGGTGTCTTAGGTTAGAGCAATTGACTTACTTTCTGATGGAGGGAAGCTATTTAACCGTTTTCCCTGCTCTCTGTGAGTGGGACTCTGATACTCAAGATGGACCGCTATTTAGAAACTGTGTTCTAACTCTATCCCTCTTTAAATAGGATCCCAATGCTTTCAATGGTGCAGAGTACTTTCCCATTACACATCCTATTTGCTGTGCAGTCATATTCCCAGATACTTAACTAGTGTGTAATTGCTGATGTCTGGTCCTCCGGTGTAATCGTCACCCAGGGCGATTGGTCAAGTGGTGCCATTACATCCCAAAACTACAGCAGGATGTCATCTGACATGAGGGCCAATCAGTTGCTTCTTCTAACTCTAGCCCTCTTTAAATAGGAGCCCAATGCTTTCAATGGTGCAGTGTACTTTCCCATTGCACCTCCTACTTGCTGTGCAGTCATATTCACAGATAGTTACCTAGTGTGTAATTGCTGATGTCTGGTCCTACGGTGTAATCGGCACCCAGGACGATTGGTCACGTGGTGCCATTACTTCACAAAGCTACAGCAGGATGTCATCTGACATGAGGGCCAATTAGTTGCCTAGTACACAATAGGATACATGTCTCATCGTATAGAAAAGGGAGCAATGTAGACAGGATGCCCAGCTGAAGACTAAGGTGGTGAGATGAAAGGAACTAGGCCATTTTTTGAGACTTATACATTTGTTTAAAGGATTGGTTGATCATACCATTCTGGAGTTCTCTATAGGTTTACTGAGAGGGATGTGCTAAAATGAAGATGTTAGAATCTGTTATTCATAGTTTTTTCTTATTCCCACAAACGGTAGCATAAACCTTCCTCCCTTAACGTATCAGATCCCTGACTTGCTATGGTGTACCATAACCTAAAATAATTCCTGTGAAAAGGGTACGCAATCTCTTGGCTGCCAAAGAGATCTTTCTATCTAAGTCCTCATATAGGTGCTAGAGTTGTGCACAGAGTACCAGCAAATGAGGCACAGGATTGAAAGAAGTCTGCTAGGTTGAAATCTAAATTGAGAATATAATTTTTAGTGAGCTTTGGATTTTCACAATATTAGACACGCCATAGTACTAATAATTGACTCTTTATAGAAATCATTTTTTGGTAGTGTTGCATTTGGTTTGGAAGTATTCAAGTTCTAAAAATTGACTGACAGTGGACTTTTCCATCTGCAGAATATACTGAATGACCAGCAGAGGCAGTATTGCAGAGGAATATTTCTCCGCTTGCTGAGAAAAGAAAAAAAAAGAAAGCTCATTCCTCAGCCTTTTCCATGCCTCGATCAATAGATATGGTAAGTCAAACTCTCATTTAATCATTTTGCCATTAATTAAAAGTTCATAGTATCTGATGGCTCTCAGTGCCTTTTAGTGGGGTCTTCCGCATAAATATAATCTTCTAAGGCGGTAGCAATATGAATGACGCTATGGCCATCATGATAGTTTCTCAAAGACTTTGATTGTCTATGTGGCTGACAAAATCTTCTTTAGGTAGTTTTGCAGGCAATATGTCCTCCGGGGTACTTACCATCTTTTAGGCTGGAATGAGGTGTCTTAGGTTAGAGCAATTGACTTACTTTCTGATGGAGGGAAGCTATTTAACCGTTTTCCCTGCTCTCTGTGAGTGGGACTCTGATACTCAAGATGGACCGCTATTTAGAAACTGTGTTCTAACTCTATCCCTCTTTAAATAGGATCCCAATGCTTTCAATGGTGCAGAGTACTTTCCCATTACACATCCTACTTGCTGTGCAGTCATATTCCCAGATACTTAACTAGTGTGTAATTGCTGATGTATGGTCCTCCGGTGTAATCGTCACCCAGGGTGATTGGTCAAGTGATGCCATTACATCCCAAAACTACAGCAGGATGTCATCTGACATGAGGGCCAATCAGTTGCTTCTTCTAACTCTAGCCCTCTTTAAATAGGAGCCCAATGCTTTCAATGGTGCAGTGTACTTTCCCATTGCACCTCCTACTTGCTGTGCAGTCATATTCACAGATAGTTACCTAGTGTGTAATTGCTGATGTCTGGTCCTACGGTGTAATCGTCACCCAGGACGATTGGTCACGTGGTGCCATTACTTCACAAAGCTACAGCAGGATGTCATCTGACATGAGGGCCAATTAGTTGCCTAGTACGCAATAGGATACATGTCTCATCGTATAGAAAAGGGAGCAATGTAGACAGGATGCCTAGCTGAAGACTAAGGTGGTGAGATGAAAGGAACTAGGCCATTATTTGAGACTTATACATTTGTTTGAAGGATTGGTTGATCATAACATTCTGGAGTTCTCTATAGGTTTACTGAGAGGGATGTGCTAAAATGAAGATGTTAGAATCTGTTATTCATAGTTTTTCTTATTCCCACAAACGGTAGCATAAACCTTCCTCCCTTAACGTATCAGATCCCTGACTTGCTATGGTGTACCATAACCTAAAATAATTCCTGTGAAAAGGGTACGCAATCTCTAGGCTGCCAAAGAGATCTTTCTATCTAAGTCCTCATATAGGTGCTAGAGTTGTGTAGAGAGTACCAGCAAATGAGGCACAGGATTGAAAGAAGTCTGCTAGGTTGAAATCTAAATTGAGAATATAATTTTTAGTGAGCTTTGGATTTTCACAATATTAGACACGCCATAGTACTAATAATTGACTCTTTATAGAAATCATTTTTTGGTAGTGTTGCATTTGGTTTGGAAGTATTCAAGTTCTAAAAATTGACTGACAGTGGACTTTTCCATCTGCAGAATATACTGAATGACCAGCAGAGGCAGTATTGCAGAGGAATATTTCTCCGCTTGCTGAGAAAAGAAAAAAAAAGAAAGCTCATTCCTCAGCCTTTTCCATGCCTCGATCAATAGATATGGTAAGTCAAACTCTCATTTAATCATTTTGCCATTAATTAAAAGTTCATAGTATCTGATGGCTCTCAGTGCCTTTTAGTGGGGTCTTCCGCATAAATATAATCTTCTAAGACGGTAGCAATATGAATGACGCTATGGCCATCATGATAGTTTCTCAAAGACTTTGATTGTCTATGTGGCTGACAAAATCTTCTTTAGGTAGTTTTGCAGGCAATATGTCCTCCGGGGTACTTACCATCTTTTAGGCTGGAATGAGGTCTCTTAGGTTAGAGCAATTGACTTACTTTCTGATGGAGGGAAGCTATTTAACCGTTTTCCCTGCTCTCTGTGAGTGGGACTCTGATACTCAAGATGGACCGCTATTTAGAAACTGTGTTCTAACTCTATCCCTCTTTAAATAGGATCCCAATGCTTTCAATGGTGCAGAGTTTTTTCCCATTACACATCCTACTTGCTGTGCAGTCATATTCCCAGATACTTAACTAGTGTGTAATTGCTGATGTCTGGTCCTCCGGTGTAATCGTCACCCAGGGCGATTGGCCAAGTGGTGCCATTACATCCCAAAACTACAGCAGGATGTCATCTGACATGAGGGCCAATCAGTTGCTTCTTCTAACTCTAGCCCTCTTTACATAGGAGCCCAATGCTTTCAATGGTGCAGTGTACTTTCCCATTGCACCTCCTACTTGCTGTGCTGTCATATTCACAGACAGTTACCTAGTGTGTAATTGCTGATGTCTGGTCCTCCGGTGTAATCGTCACCCAGGACGATTGGTCACGTGGTGCCATTACTTCACAAAGCTACAGCAGGATGTCATCTGACATGAGGGCCAATTAGTTGCCTAGTACGCAATAGGATACATGTCTCATCGTATAGAAAAGGGAGCAATGTAGACAGGATGCCTAGCTGAAGACTAAGGTGGTGAGATGAAAGGAACTAGGCCATTATTTGAGACTTATACATTTGTTTGAAGGATTGGTTGATCATAACATTCTGGAGTTCTCTATAGGTTTACTGAGAGGGATGTGCTAAAATGAAGATGGTAGAATATGTTATTCATAGTTTTTCTTATTCCCACAAACGGTAGCATAAACCTTCCTCCCTTAACGAATCAGATCCCTGACTTGCTATGGTTTACCATAACCTAAAATAATTCCTGTGAGAAGGGTACGTTATCTCTTGGCTACCAAAGAGATCTTTCTATCTAAGTCCTCATATAGGAGCTAGAGTTGTGTAGAGAGTACCAGCAAATGAGGCACAGGATTGAAAGAAGTCTTCTAGGTTGAAATCTAAATTGAGAATATAATTTTTAGTGAGCTTTGGATTTTCACAATATTAGACACGCCATAGTACTAATAATTGACTCTTTATAGAAATCATTTTTTGGTAGTGTTGCATTTGGTTTGGAAGTATTCAAGTTCTAAAAATTGACTAACAGTGGACTTTTCCATCTGCAGAATATACTGAATGACCAGCAGAGGCAGTATTGCGGAGAAATATTTCTCCGCTTGCTGAGAAAAGAAAAAAAAAAGAAAGCTCATTCCTCAGCCTTTTCCATGCCTCGATCAATAGATATGGTAAGTCAAACTCTCATTTAATCATTTTGCCATTAATTAAAAGTTCATAGTATCTGATGGCTCTCAGTGCCTTTTAGTGGGGTCTTCCGCATAAATATAATCTTCTAAGACGGTAGCAATATGAATGACGCTATGGCCATCATGATAGTTTCTCAAAGACTTTGACTGTCTATGTGGCTGACAAAATCTTCTTTAGGTAGTTTTGCAGGCAATATGTCCTCCGGGGTACTTACCATCTTTTAGGCTGGAATGAGGTGTCTTAGGTTAGAGCAATTGACTTACTTTCTGATGGAGGGAAGCTATTTAACCGTTTTCCCTGCTCTCTGTGAGTGGGACTCTGATACTCAAGATGGACCGCTATTTAGAAACTGTGTTCTAACTCTATCCCTCTTTAAATAGGATCCCAATGCTTTCAATGGTGCAGAGTACTTTCCCATTACACATCCTACTTGCTGTGCAGTCATATTCCCAGATACTTAACTAGTGTGTAATTGCTGATGTCTGGTCCTCCGGTGTAATCGTCACCCAGGGCGATTGGTCAAGTGGTGCCATTACATCCCAAAACTACAGCAGGATGTCATCTGACATGAGGGCCAATCAGTTGCTTCTTCTAACTCTAGCCCTCTTTAAATAGGAGCCCAATGCTTTCAATGGTGCAGTGTACTTTCCCATTGCACCTCCTACTTGCTGTGCAGTCATATTCACAGATAGTTACCTAGTGTGTAATTGCTGATGTCTGGTCCTACGGTGTAATCGTCACCCAGGACGATTGGTCACGTGGTGCCATTACTTCACAAAGCTACAGCAGGATGTCATCTGACATGAGGGCCAATTAGTTGCCTAGTACGCAATAGGATACATGTCTCATCGTATAGAAAAGGGAGCAATGTAGACAGGATGCCTAGCTGAAGACTAAGGTGGTGAGATGAAAGGAACTAGGCCATTATTTGAGACTTATACATTTGTTTGAAGGATTGGTTGATCATAACATTCTGGAGTTCTCTATAGGTTTACTGAGAGGGATGTGCTAAAATGAAGATGTTAGAATCTGTTATTCATAGTTTTTCTTATTCCCACAAATGGTAGCATAAACCTTCCTCCCTTAACGTATCAGATCCCTGACTTGCTATGGTGTACCATAACCTAAAATAATTCCTGTGAAAAGGGTACGCAATCTCTAGGCTGCCAAAGAGATCTTTCTATCTAAGTCCTCATATAGGTGCTAGAGTTGTGTAGAGAGTACCAGCAAATGAGGCACAGGATTGAAAGAAGTCTGCTAGGTTGAAATCTAAATTGAGAATATAATTTTTAGTGAGCTTTGGATTTTCACAATATTAGACACGCCATAGTACTAATAATTGACTCTTTATAGAAATCATTTTTTGGTAGTGTTGCATTTGGTTTGGAAGTATTCAAGTTCTAAAAATTGACTGACAGTGGACTTTCCATCTGCAGAATATACTGAATGACCAGCAGAGGCAGTATTGCAGAGGAATATTTCTCCGCTTGCTGAGAAAAGAAAAAAAAAGAAAGCTCATTCCTCAGCCTTTTCCATGCCTCGATCAATAGATATGGTAAGTCAAACTCTCATTTAATCATTTTGCCATTAATTAAAAGTTCATAGTATCTGATGGCTCTCAGTGCCTTTTAGTGGGGTCTTCCGCATAAATATAATCTTCTAAGACGGTAGCAATATGAATGACGCTATGGCCATCATGATAGTTTCTCAAAGACTTTGACTGTCTATGTGGCTGACAAAATCTTCTTTAGGTAGTTTTGCAGGCAATATGTCCTCCGGGGTACTTACCATCTTTTAGGCTGGAATGAGGTCTCTTAGGTTAGAGCAATTGACTTACTTTCTGATGGAGGGAAGCTATTTAACCGTTTTCCCTGCTCTCTGTGAGTGGGACTCTGATACTCAAGATGGACCGCTATTTAGAAACTGTGTTCTAACTCTATCCCTCTTTAAATAGGATCCCAATGCTTTCAATGGTGCAGAGTACTTTCCCATTACACATCCTATTTGCTGTGCAGTCATATTCCCAGATACTTAACTAGTGTGTAATTGCTGATGTCTGGTCCTCCGGTGTAATCGTCACCCAGGGCGATTGGTCAAGTGGTGCCATTACATCCCAAAACTACAGCAGGATGTCATCTGACATGAGGGCCAATCAGTTGCTTCTTCTAACTCTAGCCCTCTTTAAATAGGAGCCCAATGCTTTCAATGGTGCAGTGTACTTTCCCATTGCACCTCCTACTTGCTGTGCAGTCATATTCACAGATAGTTACCTAGTGTGTAATTGTTGATGTCTGGTCCTACGGTGTAATCGGCACCCAGGACGATTGGTCACGTGGTGCCATTACTTCACAAAGCTACAGCAGGATGTCATCTGACATGAGGGCCAATTAGTTGCCTAGTACACAATAGGATACATGTCTCATCGTATAGAAAAGGGAGCAATGTAGACAGGATGCCTAGCTGAAGACTAAGGTGGTGAGATGAAAGGAACTAGGCCATTATTTGAGACTTATACATTTGTTTGAAGGATTGGTTGATCATAACATTCTGGAGTTCTCTATAGGTTTACTGAGAGGGATGTGCTAAAATGAAGATGTTAGAATCTTTTATTCATAGTTTTTTCTTATTCCCACAAACGGTAGCATAAACCTTCCTCCCTTAACGTATCAGATCCCTGACTTGCTATGGTGTACCATAACCTAAAATAATTCCTGTGAAAAGGGTCCGCAATCTCTTGGCTGCCAAAGAGATCTTTCTATCTAAGTCCTCATATAGGTGCTAGAGTTGTGTACAGAGTACCAGCAAATGAGGCACAGGATTGAAAGAAGTCTGCTAGGTTGAAATCTAAATTGAGAATATAATTTTTAGTGAGCTTTGGATTTTCACAATATTAGACACGCCATAGTACTAATAATTGACTCTTTATAGAAATCATTTTTTGGTAGTGTTGCATTTGGTTTGGAAGTATTCAAGTTCTAAAAATTGACTAACAGTGGACTTTTCCATCTGCAGAATATACTGAATGACCAGCAGAGGCAGTATTGCAGAGAAATATTTCTCCGCTTGCTGAGAAAAGAAAAAAAAAAGAAAGCTCATTCCTCAGCCTTTTCCATGCCTCGATCAATAGATATGGTAAGTCAAACTCTCATTTAATCATTTTGCCATTAATTAAAAGTTCATAGTATCTGATGGCTCTCAGTGCCTTTTAGTGGGGTCTTCCGCATAAATATAATCTTCTAAGACGGTAGCAATATGAATGACGCTATGGCCATCATGATAGTTTCTCAAAGACTTTGACTGTCTATGTGGCTGACAAAATCTTCTTTAGGTAGTTTTGCAGGCAATATGTCCTCCGGGGTACTTACCATCTTTTAGGCTGGAATGAGGTGTCTTAGGTTAGAGCAATTGACTTACTTTCTGATGGAGGGAAGCTATTTAACCGTTTTCCCTGCTCTCTGTGAGTGGGACTCTGATACTCAAGATGGACCGCTATTTTGAAACTGTGTTCTAACTCTATCCCTCTTTAAATAGGATCCCAATGCTTTCAATGGTGCAGAGTATTTTCCCATTACACATCCTACTTGCTGTGCAGTCATATTCCCAGATACTTAACTAGTGTGTAATTGCTGATGTCTGGTCCTCCGGTGTAATCGTCACCCAGGGCGATTGGCCAAGTGGTGCCATTACATCCCAAAACTACAGCAGGATGTCATCTGACATGAGGGCCAATCAGTTGCTTCTTCTAACTCTAGCCCTCTTTAAATAGGAGCCCAATGCTTTCAATGGTGCAGTGTACTTTCCCATTGCACCTCCTACTTGCTGTGCTGTCATATTCACAGACAGTTACCTAGTGTGTAATTGCTGATGTCTGGTCCTCCGGTGTAATCGTCACCCAGGACGATTGGTCACGTGGTGCCATTACTTCACAAAGCTACAGCAGGATGTCATCTGACATGAGGGCCAATCAGTTGCCTAGTACGCAATAGGATACATGTCTCGTCGTATAGAAAAGGGAGCAATGTAGACAGGATGCCCAGCTGAAGACTAAGGTGGTGAGATGAAAGGAACTAGGCCATTTTTTGAGACTTATACATTTGTTTAAAGGATTGGTTGATCATACCATTCTGGAGTTCTCTATAGGTTTACTGAGAGGGATGTGCTAAAATGAAGATGTTAGAATCTGTTATTCATAGTTTTTTCTTATTCCCACAAACGGTAGCATAAACCTTCCTCCCTTAACGTATCAGATCCCTGACTTGCTATGGTGTACCATAACCTAAAATAATTCCTGTGAAAAGGGTACGCAATCTCTTGGCTGCCAAAGAGATCTTTCTATCTAAGTCCTCATATAGGTGCTAGAGTTGTGCACAGAGTACCAGCAAATGAGGCACAGGATTGAAAGAAGTCTGCTAGGTTGAAATCTAAATTGAGAATATAATTTTTAGTGAGCTTTGGATTTTCACAATATTAGACACGCCATAGTACTAATAATTGACTCTTTATAGAAATCATTTTTTGGTAGTGTTGCATTTGGTTTGGAAGTATTCAAGTTCTAAAAATTGACTGACAGTGGACTTTTCCATCTGCAGAATATACTGAATGACCAGCAGAGGCAGTATTGCAGAGGAATATTTCTCCGCTTGCTGAGAAAAGAAAAAAAAAGAAAGCTCATTCCTCAGCCTTTTCCATGCCTCGATCAATAGATATGGTAAGTCAAACTCTCATTTAATCATTTTGCCATTAATTAAAAGTTCATAGTATCTGATGGCTCTCAGTGCCTTTTAGTGGGGTCTTCCGCATAAATATAATCTTCTAAGGCGGTAGCAATATGAATGACGCTATGGCCATCATGATAGTTTCTCAAAGACTTTGATTGTCTATGTGGCTGACAAAATCTTCTTTAGGTAGTTTTGCAGGCAATATGTCCTCCGGGGTACTTACCATCTTTTAGGCTGGAATGAGGTGTCTTAGGTTAGAGCAATTGACTTACTTTCTGATGGAGGGAAGCTATTTAACCGTTTTCCCTGCTCTCTGTGAGTGGGACTCTGATACTCAAGATGGACCGCTATTTAGAAACTGTGTTCTAACTCTATCCCTCTTTAAATAGGATCCCAATGCTTTCAATGGTGCAGAGTACTTTCCCATTACACATCCTACTTGCTGTGCAGTCATATTCCCAGATACTTAACTAGTGTGTAATTGCTGATGTATGGTCCTCCGGTGTAATCGTCACCCAGGGCGATTGGTCAAGTGGTGCCATTACATCCCAAAACTACAGCAGGATGTCATCTGACATGAGGGCCAATCAGTTGCTTCTTCTAACTCTAGCCCTCTTTAAATAGGAGCCCAATGCTTTCAATGGTGCAGTGTACTTTCCCATTGCACCTCCTACTTGCTGTGCAGTCATATTCACAGATAGTTACCTAGTGTGTAATTGCTGATGTCTGGTCCTACGGTGTAATCGTCACCCAGGACGATTGGTCACGTGGTGCCATTACTTCACAAAGCTACAGCAGGATGTCATCTGACATGAGGGCCAATTAGTTGCCTAGTACGCAATAGGATACATGTCTCATCGTATAGAAAAGGGAGCAATGTAGACAGGATGCCTAGCTGAAGACTAAGGTGGTGAGATGAAAGGAACTAGGCCATTATTTGAGACTTATACATTTGTTTGAAGGATTGGTTGATCATAACATTCTGGAGTTCTCTATAGGTTTACTGAGAGGGATGTGCTAAAATGAAGATGTTAGAATCTGTTATTCATAGTTTTTCTTATTCCCACAAATGGTAGCATAAACCTTCCTCCCTTAACGTATCAGATCCCTGACTTGCTATGGTGTACCATAACCTAAAATAATTCCTGTGAAAAGGGTACGCAATCTCTAGGCTGCCAAAGAGATCTTTCTATCTAAGTCCTCATATAGGTGCTAGAGTTGTGTAGAGAGTACCAGCAAATGAGGCACAGGATTGAAAGAAGTCTGCTAGGTTGAAATCTAAATTGAGAATATAATTTTTAGTGAGCTTTGGATTTTCACAATATTAGACACGCCATAGTACTAATAATTGACTCTTTATAGAAATCATTTTTTGGTAGTGTTGCATTTGGTTTGGAAGTATTCAAGTTCTAAAAATTGACTGACAGTGGACTTTCCATCTGCAGAATATACTGAATGACCAGCAGAGGCAGTATTGCAGAGGAATATTTCTCCGCTTGCTGAGAAAAGAAAAAAAAAGAAAGCTCATTCCTCAGCCTTTTCCATGCCTCGATCAATAGATATGGTAAGTCAAACTCTCATTTAATCATTTTGCCATTAATTAAAAGTTCATAGTATCTGATGGCTCTCAGTGCCTTTTAGTGGGGTCTTCCGCATAAATATAATCTTCTAAGACGGTAGCAATATGAATGACGCTACGGCCATCATGATAGTTTCTCAAAGACTTTGACTGTCTATGTGGCTGACAAAATCTTCTTTAGGTAGTTTTGCAGGCAATATGTCCTCCGGGGTACTTACCATCTTTTAGGCTGGAATGAGGTCTCTTAGGTTAGAGCAATTGACTTACTTTCTGATGGAGGGAAGCTATTTAACCGTTTTCCCTGCTCTCTGTGAGTGGGACTCTGATACTCAAGATGGACCGCTATTTAGAAACTGTGTTCTAACTCTATCCCTCTTTAAATAGGATCCCAATGCTTTCAATGGTGCAGAGTACTTTCCCATTACACATCCTATTTGCTGTGCAGTCATATTCCCAGATACTTAACTAGTGTGTAATTGCTGATGTCTGGTCCTCCGGTGTAATCGTCACCCAGGGCGATTGGTCAAGTGGTGCCATTACATCCCAAAACTACAGCAGGATGTCATCTGACATGAGGGCCAATCAGTTGCTTCTTCTAACTCTAGCCCTCTTTAAATAGGAGCCCAATGCTTTCAATGGTGCAGTGTACTTTCCCATTGCACCTCCTACTTGCTGTGCAGTCATATTCACAGATAGTTACCTAGTGTGTAATTGTTGATGTCTGGTCCTACGGTGTAATCGGCACCCAGGACGATTGGTCACGTGGTGCCATTACTTCACAAAGCTACAGCAGGATGTCATCTGACATGAGGGCCAATTAGTTGCCTAGTACACAATAGGATACATGTCTCATCGTATAGAAAAGGGAGCAATGTAGACAGGATGCCTAGCTGAAGACTAAGGTGGTGAGATGAAAGGAACTAGGCCATTATTTGAGACTTATACATTTGTTTGAAGGATTGGTTGATCATAACATTCTGGAGTTCTCTATAGGTTTACTGAGAGGGATGTGCTAAAATGAAGATGTTAGAATCTTTTATTCATAGTTTTTTCTTATTCCCACAAACGGTAGCATAAACCTTCCTCCCTTAACGTATCAGATCCCTGACTTGCTATGGTGTACCATAACCTAAAATAATTCCTGTGAAAAGGGTCCGCAATCTCTTGGCTGCCAAAGAGATCTTTCTATCTAAGTCCTCATATAGGTGCTAGAGTTGTGTACAGAGTACCAGCAAATGAGGCACAGGATTGAAAGAAGTCTGCTAGGTTGAAATCTAAATTGAGAATATAATTTTTAGTGAGCTTTGGATTTTCACAATATTAGACACGCCATAGTACTAATAATTGACTCTTTATAGAAATCATTTTTTGGTAGTGTTGCATTTGGTTTGGAAGTATTCAAGTTCTAAAAATTGACTAACAGTGGACTTTTCCATCTGCAGAATATACTGAATGACCAGCAGAGGCAGTATTGCAGAGAAATATTTCTCCGCTTGCTGAGAAAAGAAAAAAAAAAGAAAGCTCATTCCTCAGCCTTTTCCATGCCTCGATCAATAGATATGGTAAGTCAAACTCTCATTTAATCATTTTGCCATTAATTAAAAGTTCATAGTATCTGATGGCTCTCAGTGCCTTTTAGTGGGGTCTTCCGCATAAATATAATCTTCTAAGACGGTAGCAATATGAATGACGCTATGGCCATCATGATAGTTTCTCAAAGACTTTGACTGTCTATGTGGCTGACAAAATCTTCTTTAGGTAGTTTTGCAGGCAATATGTCCTCCGGGGTACTTACCATCTTTTAGGCTGGAATGAGGTGTCTTAGGTTAGAGCAATTGACTTACTTTCTGATGGAGGGAAGCTATTTAACCGTTTTCCCTGCTCTCTGTGAGTGGGACTCTGATACTCAAGATGGACCGCTATTTTGAAACTGTGTTCTAACTCTATCCCTCTTTAAATAGGATCCCAATGCTTTCAATGGTGCAGAGTATTTTCCCATTACACATCCTACTTGCTGTGCAGTCATATTCCCAGATACTTAACTAGTGTGTAATTGCTGATGTCTGGTCCTCCGGTGTAATCGTCACCCAGGGCGATTGGCCAAGTGGTGCCATTACATCCCAAAACTACAGCAGGATGTCATCTGACATGAGGGCCAATCAGTTGCTTCTTCTAACTCTAGCCCTCTTTAAATAGGAGCCCAATGCTTTCAATGGTGCAGTGTACTTTCCCATTGCACCTCCTACTTGCTGTGCTGTCATATTCACAGACAGTTACCTAGTGTGTAATTGCTGATGTCTGGTCCTCCGGTGTAATCGTCACCCAGGACGATTGGTCACGTGGTGCCATTACTTCACAAAGCTACAGCAGGATGTCATCTGACATGAGGGCCAATCAGTTGCCTAGTACGCAATAGGATACATGTCTCGTCGTATAGAAAAGGGAGCAATGTAGACAGGATGCCCAGCTGAAGACTAAGGTGGTGAGATGAAAGGAACTAGGCCATTTTTTGAGACTTATACATTTGTTTAAAGGATTGGTTGATCATACCATTCTGGAGTTCTCTATAGGTTTACTGAGAGGGATGTGCTAAAATGAAGATGTTAGAATCTGTTATTCATAGTTTTTTCTTATTCCCACAAACGGTAGCATAAACCTTCCTCCCTTAACGTATCAGATCCCTGACTTGCTATGGTGTACCATAACCTAAAATAATTCCTGTGAAAAGGGTACGCAATCTCTTGGCTGCCAAAGAGATCTTTCTATCTAAGTCCTCATATAGGTGCTAGAGTTGTGCACAGAGTACCAGCAAATGAGGCACAGGATTGAAAGAAGTCTGCTAGGTTGAAATCTAAATTGAGAATATAATTTTTAGTGAGCTTTGGATTTTCACAATATTAGACACGCCATAGTACTAATAATTGACTCTTTATAGAAATCATTTTTTGGTAGTGTTGCATTTGGTTTGGAAGTATTCAAGTTCTAAAAATTGACTGACAGTGGACTTTTCCATCTGCAGAATATACTGAATGACCAGCAGAGGCAGTATTGCAGAGGAATATTTCTCCGCTTGCTGAGAAAAGAAAAAAAAAGAAAGCTCATTCCTCAGCCTTTTCCATGCCTCGATCAATAGATATGGTAAGTCAAACTCTCATTTAATCATTTTGCCATTAATTAAAAGTTCATAGTATCTGATGGCTCTCAGTGCCTTTTAGTGGGGTCTTCCGCATAAATATAATCTTCTAAGGCGGTAGCAATATGAATGACGCTATGGCCATCATGATAGTTTCTCAAAGACTTTGATTGTCTATGTGGCTGACAAAATCTTCTTTAGGTAGTTTTGCAGGCAATATGTCCTCCGGGGTACTTACCATCTTTTAGGCTGGAATGAGGTGTCTTAGGTTAGAGCAATTGACTTACTTTCTGATGGAGGGAAGCTATTTAACCGTTTTCCCTGCTCTCTGTGAGTGGGACTCTGATACTCAAGATGGACCGCTATTTAGAAACTGTGTTCTAACTCTATCCCTCTTTAAATAGGATCCCAATGCTTTCAATGGTGCAGAGTACTTTCCCATTACACATCCTACTTGCTGTGCAGTCATATTCCCAGATACTTAACTAGTGTGTAATTGCTGATGTATGGTCCTCCGGTGTAATCGTCACCCAGGGCGATTGGTCAAGTGGTGCCATTACATCCCAAAACTACAGCAGGATGTCATCTGACATGAGGGCCAATCAGTTGCTTCTTCTAACTCTAGCCCTCTTTAAATAGGAGCCCAATGCTTTCAATGGTGCAGTGTACTTTCCCATTGCACCTCCTACTTGCTGTGCAGTCATATTCACAGATAGTTACCTAGTGTGTAATTGCTGATGTCTGGTCCTACGGTGTAATCGTCACCCAGGACGATTGGTCACGTGGTGCCATTACTTCACAAAGCTACAGCAGGATGTCATCTGACATGAGGGCCAATTAGTTGCCTAGTACGCAATAGGATACATGTCTCATCGTATAGAAAAGGGAGCAATGTAGACAGGATGCCTAGCTGAAGACTAAGGTGGTGAGATGAAAGGAACTAGGCCATTATTTGAGACTTATACATTTGTTTGAAGGATTGGTTGATCATAACATTCTGGAGTTCTCTATAGGTTTACTGAGAGGGATGTGCTAAAATGAAGATGTTAGAATCTGTTATTCATAGTTTTTCTTATTCCCACAAACGGTAGCATAAACCTTCCTCCCTTAACGTATCAGATCCCTGACTTGCTATGGTGTACCATAACCTAAAATAATTCCTGTGAAAAGGGTACGCAATCTCTAGGCTGCCAAAGAGATCTTTCTATCTAAGTCCTCATATAGGTGCTAGAGTTGTGTAGAGAGTACCAGCAAATGAGGCACAGGATTGAAAGAAGTCTGCTAGGTTGAAATCTAAATTGAGAATATAATTTTTAGTGAGCTTTGGATTTTCACAATATTAGACACGCCATAGTACTAATAATTGACTCTTTATAGAAATCATTTTTTGGTAGTGTTGCATTTGGTTTGGAAGTATTCAAGTTCTAAAAATTGACTGACAGTGGACTTTTCCATCTGCAGAATATACTGAATGACCAGCAGAGGCAGTATTGCAGAGGAATATTTCTCCGCTTGCTGAGAAAAGAAAAAAAAAGAAAGCTCATTCCTCAGCCTTTTCCATGCCTCGATCAATAGATATGGTAAGTCAAACTCTCATTTAATCATTTTGCCATTAATTAAAAGTTCATAGTATCTGATGGCTCTCAGTGCCTTTTAGTGGGGTCTTCCGCATAAATATAATCTTCTAAGACGGTAGCAATATGAATGACGCTATGGCCATCATGATAGTTTCTCAAAGACTTTGATTGTCTATGTGGCTGACAAAATCTTCTTTAGGTAGTTTTGCAGGCAATATGTCCTCCGGGGTACTTACCATCTTTTAGGCTGGAATGAGGTCTCTTAGGTTAGAGCAATTGACTTACTTTCTGATGGAGGGAAGCTATTTAACCGTTTTCCCTGCTCTCTGTGAGTGGGACTCTGATACTCAAGATGGACCGCTATTTAGAAACTGTGTTCTAACTCTATCCCTCTTTAAATAGGATCCCAATGCTTTCAATGGTGCAGAGTTTTTTCCCATTACACATCCTACTTGCTGTGCAGTCATATTCCCAGATACTTAACTAGTGTGTAATTGCTGATGTCTGGTCCTCCGGTGTAATCGTCACCCAGGGCGATTGGCCAAGTGGTGCCATTACATCCCAAAACTACAGCAGGATGTCATCTGACATGAGGGCCAATCAGTTGCTTCTTCTAACTCTAGCCCTCTTTACATAGGAGCCCAATGCTTTCAATGGTGCAGTGTACTTTCCCATTGCACCTCCTACTTGCTGTGCTGTCATATTCACAGACAGTTACCTAGTGTGTAATTGCTGATGTCTGGTCCTCCGGTGTAATCGTCACCCAGGACGATTGGTCACGTGGTGCCATTACTTCACAAAGCTACAGCAGGATGTCATCTGACATGAGGGCCAATTAGTTGCCTAGTACGCAATAGGATACATGTCTCATCGTATAGAAAAGGGAGCAATGTAGACAGGATGCCTAGCTGAAGACTAAGGTGGTGAGATGAAAGGAACTAGGCCATTATTTGAGACTTATACATTTGTTTGAAGGATTGGTTGATCATAACATTCTGGAGTTCTCTATAGGTTTACTGAGAGGGATGTGCTAAAATGAAGATGGTAGAATATGTTATTCATAGTTTTTCTTATTCCCACAAACGGTAGCATAAACCTTCCTCCCTTAACGAATCAGATCCCTGACTTGCTATGGTTTACCATAACCTAAAATAATTCCTGTGAGAAGGGTACGTTATCTCTTGGCTACCAAAGAGATCTTTCTATCTAAGTCCTCATATAGGAGCTAGAGTTGTGTAGAGAGTACCAGCAAATGAGGCACAGGATTGAAAGAAGTCTTCTAGGTTGAAATCTAAATTGAGAATATAATTTTTAGTGAGCTTTGGATTTTCACAATATTAGACACGCCATAGTACTAATAATTGACTCTTTATAGAAATCATTTTTTGGTAGTGTTGCATTTGGTTTGGAAGTATTCAAGTTCTAAAAATTGACTAACAGTGGACTTTTCCATCTGCAGAATATACTGAATGACCAGCAGAGGCAGTATTGCAGAGAAATATTTCTCCGCTTGCTGAGAAAAGAAAAAAAAAAGAAAGCTCATTCCTCAGCCTTTTCCATGCCTCGATCAATAGATATGGTAAGTCAAACTCTCATTTAATCATTTTGCCATTAATTAAAAGTTCATAGTATCTGATGGCTCTCAGTGCCTTTTAGTGGGGTCTTCCGCATAAATATAATCTTCTAAGACGGTAGCAATATGAATGACGCTATGGCCATCATGATAGTTTCTCAAAGACTTTGACTGTCTATGTGGCTGACAAAATCTTCTTTAGGTAGTTTTGCAGGCAATATGTCCTCCGGGGTACTTACCATCTTTTAGGCTGGAATGAGGTGTCTTAGGTTAGAGCAATTGACTTACTTTCTGATGGAGGGAAGCTATTTAACCGTTTTCCCTGCTCTCTGTGAGTGGGACTCTGATACTCAAGATGGACCGCTATTTAGAAACTGTGTTCTAACTCTATCCCTCTTTAAATAGGATCCCAATGCTTTCAATGGTGCAGAGTACTTTCCCATTACACATCCTACTTGCTGTGCAGTCATATTCCCAGATACTTAACTAGTGTGTAATTGCTGATGTCTGGTCCTCCGGTGTAATCGTCACCCAGGGCGATTGGTCAAGTGGTGCCATTACATCCCAAAACTACAGCAGGATGTCATCTGACATGAGGGCCAATCAGTTGCTTCTTCTAACTCTAGCCCTCTTTAAATAGGAGCCCAATGCTTTCAATGGTGCAGTGTACTTTCCCATTGCACCTCCTACTTGCTGTGCAGTCATATTCACAGATAGTTACCTAGTGTGTAATTGCTGATGTCTGGTCCTACGGTGTAATCGTCACCCAGGACGATTGGTCACGTGGTGCCATTACTTCACAAAGCTACAGCAGGATGTCATCTGACATGAGGGCCAATTAGTTGCCTAGTACGCAATAGGATGCATGTCTCATCGTATAGAAAAGGGAGCAATGTAGACAGGATGCCTAGCTGAAGACTAAGGTGGTGAGATGAAAGGAACTAGGCCATTATTTGAGACTTATACATTTGTTTGAAGGATTGGTTGATCATAACATTCTGGAGTTCTCTATAGGTTTACTGAGAGGGATGTGCTAAAATGAAGATGGTAGAATCTGTTATTCATAGTTTTTCTTATTCCCACAAACGCTAGCATAAACCTTCCTCCCTTAACGTATCAGATCCCTGACTTGCTATGGTGTACCATAACCTAAAATAATTCCTGTGAAAAGGGTACGCAATCTCTAGGCTGCCAAAGAGATCTTTCTATCTAAGTCCTCATATAGGTGCTAGAGTTGTGTAGAGAGTACCAGCAAATGAGGCACAGGATTGAAAGGAGTCTGCTAGGTTGAAATCTAAATTGAGAATATAATTTTTAGTGAGGTTTGGATTTTCACAATATTAGACACGCCATAGTACTAATAATTGACTCTTTATAGAAATCATTTTTTGGTAGTGTTGCATTTGGTTTGGAAGTATTCAAGTTCTAAAAATTGACTGACAGTGGACTTTTCCATCTGCAGAATATACTGAATGACCAGCAGAGGCAGTATTGCAGAGGAATATTTCTCCGCTTGCTGAGAAAAGAAAAAAAAAGAAAGCTCATTCCTCAGCCTTTTCCATGCCTCGATCAATAGATATGGTAAGTCAAACTCTCATTTAATCATTTTGCCATTAATTAAAAGTTCATAGTATCTGATGGCTCTCAGTGCCTTTTAGTGGGGTCTTCCGCATAAATATAATCTTCTAAGACGGTAGCAATATGAATGACGCTATGGCCATCATGATAGTTTCTCAAAGACTTTGACTGTCTATGTGGCTGACAAAATCTTCTTTAGGTAGTTTTGCAGGCAATATGTCCTCCGGGGTACTTACCATCTTTTAGGCTGGAATGAGGTGTCTTAGGTTAGAGCAATTGACTTACTTTCTGATGGAGGGAAGCTATTTAACCGTTTTCCCTGCTCTCTGTGAGTGGGACTCTGATACTCAAGATGGACCGCTATTTAGAAACTGTGTTCTAACTCTATCCCTCTTTAAATAGGATCCCAATGCTTTCAATGGTGCAGAGTACTTTCCCATTACACATCCTACTTGCTGTGCAGTCATATTCCCAGATACTTAACTAGTGTGTAATTGCTGATGTCTGGTCCTCCGGTGAAATCGTCACCCAGGGCGATTGGTCAAGTGGTGCCATTACATCCCAAAACTACAGCAGGATGTCATCTGACATGAGGGCCAATCAGTTGCTTCTTCTAACTCTAGCCCTCTTTAAATAGGAGCCCAATGCTTTCAATCGTGCAGTGTACTTTCCCATTGCACCTCCTACTTGCTGTGCAGTCATATTCACAGATAGTTACCTAGTGTGTAATTGCTGATGTCTGGTCCTCCGGTGTAATCGTCACCCAGGACGATTGGTCACGTGGTGCCATTACTTCACAAAGCTACAGCAGGATGTCATCTGACATGAGGGTCAATCAGTTGCCTAGCACGCAATAGGATACATGTCTCATCGTATAGAAAAGGGAGCAATGTAGACAGGATGCCTAGCTGAAGACTAAGGTGGTGAGATGAAAGGAACTAGGCCATTATTTGAGACTTATACATTTGTTTGAAGGATTGGTTGATCATAACATTCTGGAGTTCTCTATAGGTTTACTGAGAGGGATGTGCTAAAATGAAGATGGTAGAATCTGTTATTCATAGTTTTTCTTATTCCCACAAACGGTAGCATAAACCTTCCTCCCTTAACGTATCAGATCCCTGACTTGCTATGGTGTACCATAACCTAAAATAATTCCTGTGAGAATAGTACGTTATCTCTTGGCTACCTAAGAGATCTTTCTATCCAAGTCCTCATATAGGAGCTAGAGTTGTGTAGAGAGTACCAGCAAATGAGGCACAGGATTGAAAGAAGTCTTCTAGGTTGAAATCTAAATTGAGAATATAATTTTTAGTGAGCTTTGGATTTTCACAATATTAGACACGCCATAGTACTAATAATTGACTCTTTATAGAAATCATTTTTTGGTAGTGTTGCATTTGGAAGTATTCAAGTTCTAAAAATTGACTGACAGTGGACTTTTCCATCTGCAGAATATACTGAATGACCAGCAGAGGCAGTATTGCAGAGGAATATTTCTCCGCTTGCTGAGAAAAGAAAAAAAAAGAAAGCTCATTCCTCAGCCTTTTCCATGCCTCGATCAATAGATATGGTAAGTCAAACTCTCATTTAATCATTTTGCCATTAATTAAAAGTTCATAGTATCTGATGGCTCTCAGTGCCTTTTAGTGGGGTCTTCCGCATAAATATAATCTTCTAAGGCGGTAGCAATATGAATGACGCTATGGCCATCATGATAGTTTCTCAAAGACTTTGACTGTCTATGTGGCTCACGAAATCTTCTTTAGGTAGTTTTGCAGGCAATATGTCCTCCGGGGTACTTACCACCTTTTAGGCTGGAATGAGGTGTCTTAGGTTAGAGCAATTGACTTACTTTCTGATGGAGGGAAGCTATTTAACCTTTTCCCTGCTCTCTGTGAGTGGGACTCTGATACTCAAGATGGACCGCTATTTAGAAACTGTGTTCTAACTCTATCCCTCTTTAAATAGGATCCCAATGCTTTCAATGGTGCAGAGTACTTTCCCATTACACATCCTACTTGCTGTGCAGTCATATTCCCAGATACTTAACTAGTGTGTAATTGCTGATGTCTGGTCCTCCGGTGTAATCGTCACCCAGGGCGATTGGTCAAGTGGTGCCATTACATCCCAAAACTACAGCAGGATGTCATCTGACATGAGGGCCAATCAGTTGCTTCTTCTAACTCTAGCCCTCTTTAAATAGGAGCCCAATGCTTTCAATGGTGCAGTGTACTTTCCCATTGCACCTCCTACTTGCTGTGCAGTCATATTCACAGATAGTTACCTAGTGTGTAATTGCTGATGTCTGGTCCTACGGTGTAATCGTCACCCAGGACGATTGGTCACGTGGTGCCATTACTTCACAAAGCTACAGCAGGATGTCATCTGACATGAGGGCCAATTAGTTGCCTAGTACGCAATAGGATACATGTCTCATCGTATAGAAAAGGGAGCAATGTAGACAGGATGCCTAGCTGAAGACTAAGGTCTTGAGATGAAAGGAACTAGGCCATTATTTGAGACTTATACATTTGTTTGAAGGATTGGTTGATCATAACATTCTGGAGTTCTCTATAGGTTTACTGAGAGGGATGTGCTAAAATGAAGATGGTAGAATCTGTTATTCATAGTTTTTCTTATTCCCACAAACGGTAGCATAAACCTTCCTCCCTTAACGTATCAGATCCCTGACTTGCTATGGTTTACCATAACCTAAAATAATTCCTGTGAGAAGGGTACGTTATCTCTTGGCTACCAAAGAGATCTTTCTATCTAAGTCCTCATATAGGAGCTAGAGTTGTGTAGAGAGTACCAGCAAATGAGGCACAGGATTGAAAGAAGTCTTCTAGGTTGAAATCTAAATTGAGAATATAATTTTTAGTGAGCTTTGGATTTTCACAATATTAGACACGCCATAGTACTAATAATTGACTCTTTATAGAAATCATTTTTTGGTAGTGTTGCATTTGGTTTGGAAGTATTCAAGTTCTAAAAATTGACTGACAGTGGACTTTTCCATCTGCAGAATATACTGAATGACCAGCAGAGGCAGTATTGCAGAGAAATATTTCTCCGCTTGCTGAGAAAAGAAAAAAAAAAAAGAAAGCTCATTCCTCAGCCTTTTCCATGCCTCGATCAATAGATATGGTAAGTCAAACTCTCATTTAATCATTTTGCCATTAATTAAAAGTTCATAGTATCTGATGGCTCTCAGTGCCTTTTAGTGGGGTCTTCCGCATAAATATAATCTTCTAAGACGGTAGCAATATGAATGACGCTATGGCCATCATGATAGTTTCTCAAAGACTTTGACTGTCTATGTGGCTGACAAAATCTTCTTTAGGTAGTTTTGCAGGCAATATGTCCTCCGGGGTACTTACCATCTTTTAGGCTGGAATGAGGTGTCTTAGGTTAGAGCAATTGACTTACTTTCTGATGGAGGGAAGCTATTTAACCGTTTTCCCTGCTCTCTGTGAGTGGGACTCTGATACTCAAGATGGACCGCTATTTAGAAACTGTGTTCTAACTCTATCCCTCTTTAAATAGGATCCCAATGCTTTCAATGGTGCAGAGTATTTTCCCATTACACATCCTACTTGCTGTGCAGTCATATTCCCAGATACTTAACTAGTGTGTAATTGCTGATGTCTGGTCCTCCGGTGTAATTGTCACCCAGGGCGATTGGCCAAGTGGTGCCATTACATCCCAAAACTACAGCAGGATGTCATCTGACATGAGGGCCAATCAGTTGCTTCTTCTAACTCTAGCCCTCTTTAAATAGGAGCCCAATGCTTTCAATGGTGCAGTGTACTTTCCCATTGCACCTCCTACTTGCTGTGCTGTCATATTCACAGACAGTTACCTAGTGTGTAATTGCTGATGTCTGGTCCTCCGGTGTAATCGTCACCCAGGACGATTGGTCACGTGGTGCCATTACTTCACAAAGCTACAGCAGGATGTCATCTGACATGAGGGCCAATCAGTTGCCTAGTACGCAATAGGATACATGTCTCATCGTATAGAAAAGGGAGCAATGTAGACAGGATGCCCAGCTGAAGACTAAGGTGGTGAGATGAAAGGAACTAGGCCATTTTTTGAGACTTATACATTTGTTTAAAGGATTGGTTGATCATAACATTCTGGAGTTCTCTATAGGTTTACTGAGAGGGATGTGCTAAAATGAAGATGTTAGAATCTGTTATTCATAGTTTTTCTTATTCCCACAAACGATAGCATAAACCTTCCTCCCTTAACGTATCAGATCCCTGACTTGCTATGGTGTACCATAACCTAAAATAATTCCTGTGAAAAGGGTACGCAATCTCTTGGCTGCCAAAGAGATCTTTCTATCTAAGTCCTCATATAGGTGCTAGAGTTGTGTACAGAGTACCAGCAAATGAGGCACAGGATTGAAAGAAGTCTGCTAGGTTGAAATCTAAATTGAGAATATAATTTTTAGTGAGCTTTGGATTTTCACAATATTAGACACGCCATAGTACTAATAATTGACTCTTTATAGAAATCATTTTTTGGTAGTGTTGCATTTGGTTTGGAAGTATTCAAGTTCTAAAAATTGACTGACAGTGGACTTTTCCATCTGCAGAATATACTGAATGACCAGCAGAGGCAGTATTGCAGAGGAATATTTCTCCGCTTGCTGAGAAAAGAAAAAAAAAGAAAGCTCATTCCTCAGCCTTTTCCATGCCTCGATCAATAGATATGGTAAGTCAAACTCTCATTTAATCATTTTGCCATTAATTAAAAGTTCATAGTATCTGATGGCTCTCAGTGCCTTTTAGTGGGGTCTTCCGCATAAATATAATCTTCTAAGGCGGTAGCAATATGAATGACGCTATGGCCATCATGATAGTTTCTCAAAGACTTTGACTGTCTATGTGG
Organism: Lissotriton vulgaris; assembly: GCF_964263255.1. Lineage (NCBI taxonomy): Eukaryota > Metazoa > Chordata > Amphibia > Caudata > Salamandridae > Lissotriton > Lissotriton vulgaris. Next base: position 935,895,386 of record NC_141693.1, on the reverse strand, counting down.
TTCACGAAATCTTCTTTAGGTAGTTTTGCAGGCAATATGTCCTCCGGGGTACTTACCATCTTTTAGGCTGGAATGAGGTGTCTTAGGTTAGAGCAATTGACTTACTTTCTGATGGAGGGAAGCTATTTAACCGTTTTCCCTGCTCTCTGTGAGTGGGACTCTGATACTCAAGATGGACCGCTATTTAGAAACTGTGTTCTAACTCTATCCCTCTTTAAATAGGATCCCAATGCTTTCAATGGTGCAGAGTACTTTCCCATTACACATCCTACTTGCTGTGCAGTCATATTCCCAGATACTTAACTAGTGTGTAATTGCTGATGTCTGGTCCTCCGGTGTAATCGTCACCCAGGGCGATTGGTCAAGTGGTGCCATTACATCCCAAAACTACAGCAGGATGTCATCTGACATGAGGGCCAATCAGTTGCTTCTTCTAACTCTAGCCCTCTTTAAATAGGAGCCCAATGCTTTCAATGGTGCAGTGTACTTTCCCATTGCACCTCCTACTTGCTGTGCAGTCATATTCACAGATAGTTACCTAGTGTGTAATTGCTGATGTCTGGTCCTACGGTGTAATCGTCACCCAGGACGATTGGTCACGTGGTGCCATTACTTCACAAAGCTACAGCAGGATGTCATCTGACATGAGGGCCAATTAGTTGCCTAGTACGCAATAGGATACATGTCTCATCGTATAGAAAAGGGAGCAATGTAGACAGGATGCCTAGCTGAAGACTAAGGTGGTGAGATGAAAGGAACTAGGCCATTATTTGAGACTTATACATTTGTTTGAAGGATTGGTTGATCATAACATTCTGGAGTTCTCTATAGGTTTACTGAGAGGGATGTGCTAAAATGAAGATGGTAGAATCTGTTATTCATAGTTTTTCTTATTCCCACAAACGGTAGCATAAACCTTCCTCCCTTAACGTATCAGATCCCTGACTTGCTATGGTGTACCATAACCTAAAATAATTCCTGTGAGAATAGTACGTTATCTCTTGGCTACCTAAGAGATCTTTCTATCCAAGTCCTCATATAGGAGCTAGAGTTGTGTAGAGAGTACCAGCAAATGAGGCACAGGATTGAAAGAAGTCTTCTAGGTTGAAATCTAAATTGAGAATATAATTTTTAGTGAGCTTTGGATTTTCACAATATTAGACACGCCATAGTACTAATAATTGACTCTTTATAGAAATCATTTTTTGGTAGTGTTGCATTTGGTTTGGAAGTATTCAAGTTCTAAAAATTGACTGACAGTGGACTTTTCCATCTGCAGAATATACTGAATGACCAGCAGAGGCAGTATTGCAGAGGAATATTTCTCCGCTTGCTGAGAAAAGAAAAAAAAAGAAAGCTCATTCCTCAGCCTTTTCCATGCCTCGATCAATAGATATGGTAAGTCAAACTCTCATTTAATCATTTTGCCATTAATTAAAAGTTCATAGTATCTGATGGCTCTCAGTGCCTTTTAGTGGGGTCTTCCGCATAAATATAATCTTCTAAGGCGGTAGCAATATGAATGACGCTATGGCCATCATGATAGTTTCTCAAAGACTTTGACTGTCTATGTGGCTCACGAAATCTTCTTTAGGTAGTTTTGCAGGCAATATGTCCTCCGGGGTACTTACCATCTTTTAGGCTGGAATGAGGTGTCTTAGGTTAGAGCAATTGACTTACTTTCTGATGGAGGGAAGCTATTTAACCTTTTCCCTGCTCTCTGTGAGTGGGACTCTGATACTCAAGATGGACCGCTATTTAGAAACTGTGTTCTAACTCTATCCCTCTTTAAATAGGATCCCAATGCTTTCAATGGTGCAGAGTACTTTCCCATTACACATCCTACTTGCTGTGCAGTCATATTCCCAGATACTTAACTAGTGTGTAATTGCTGATGTCTGGTCCTCCGGTGTAATCGTCACCCAGGGCGATTGGTCAAGTGGTGCCATTACATCCCAAAACTACAGCAGGATGTCATCTGACATGAGGGCCAATCAGTTGCTTCTTCTAACTCTAGCCCTCTTTAAATAGGAGCCCAATGCTTTCAATGGTGCAGTGTACTTTCCCATTGCACCTCCTACTTGCTGTGCAGTCATATTCACAGATAGTTACCTAGTGTGTAATTGCTGATGTCTGGTCCTACGGTGTAATCGTCACCCAGGACGATTGGTCACGTGGTGCCATTACTTCACAAAGCTACAGCAGGATGTCATCTGACATGAGGGCCAATTAGTTGCCTAGTACGCAATAGGATACATATCTCATCGTATAGAAAAGGGAGCAATGTAGACAGGATGCCTAGCTGAAGACTAAGGTCTTGAGATGAAAGGAACTAGGCCATTATTTGAGACTTATACATTTGTTTGAAGGATTGGTTGATCATAACATTCTGGAGTTCTCTATAGGTTTACTGAGAGGGATGTGCTAAAATGAAGATGGTAGAATCTGTTATTCATAGTTTTTCTTATTCCCACAAACGGTAGCATAAACCTTCCTCCCTTAACGTATCAGATCCCTGACTTGCTATGGTTTACCATAACCTAAAATAATTCCTGTGAGAAGGGTACGTTATCTCTTGGCTACCAAAGAGATCTTTCTATCTAAGTCCTCATATAGGAGCTAGAGTTGTGTAGAGAGTACCAGCAAATGAGGCACAGGATTGAAAGAAGTCTTCTAGGTTGAAATCTAAATTGAGAATATAATTTTTAGTGAGCTTTGGATTTTCACAATATTAGACACGCCATAGTACTAATAATTGACTCTTTATAGAAATCATTTTTTGGTAGTGTTGCATTTGGTTTGGAAGTATTCAAGTTCTAAAAATTGACTGACAGTGGACTTTTCCATCTGCAGAATATACTGAATGACCAGCAGAGGCAGTATTGCAGAGAAATATTTCTCCGCTTGCTGAGAAAAGAAAAAAAAAAAGAAAGCTCATTCCTCAGCCTTTTCCATGCCTCGATCAATAGATATGGTAAGTCAAACTCTCATTTAATCATTTTGCCATTAATTAAAAGTTCATAGTATCTGATGGCTCTCAGTGCCTTTTAGTGGGGTCTTCCGCATAAATATAATCTTCTAAGACGGTAGCAATATGAATGACGCTATGGCCATCATGATAGTTTCTCAAAGACTTTGACTGTCTATGTGGCTGACAAAATCTTCTTTAGGTAGTTTTGCAGGCAATATGTCCTCCGGGGTACTTACCATCTTTTAGGCTGGAATGAGGTGTCTTAGGTTAGAGCAATTGACTTACTTTCTGATGGAGGGAAGCTATTTAACCGTTTTCCCTGCTCTCTGTGAGTGGGACTCTGATACTCAAGATGGACCGCTATTTAGAAACTGTGTTCTAACTCTATCCCTCTTTAAATAGGATCCCAATGCTTTCAATGGTGCAGAGTATTTTCCCATTACACATCCTACTTGCTGTGCAGTCATATTCCCAGATACTTAACTAGTGTGTAATTGCTGATGTCTGGTCCTCCGGTGTAATTGTCACCCAGGGCGATTGGCCAAGTGGTGCCATTACATCCCAAAACTACAGCAGGATGTCATCTGACATGAGGGCCAATCAGTTGCTTCTTCTAACTCTAGCCCTCTTTAAATAGGAGCCCAATGCTTTCAATGGTGCAGTGTACTTTCCCATTGCACCTCCTACTTGCTGTGCTGTCATATTCACAGACAGTTACCTAGTGTGTAATTGCTGATGTCTGGTCCTCCGGTGTAATCGTCACCCAGGACGATTGGTCACGTGGTGCCATTACTTCACAAAGCTACAGCAGGATGTCATCTGACATGAGGGCCGATCAGTTGCCTAGTACGCAATAGGATACATGTCTCATCGTATAGAAAAGGGAGCAATGTAGACAGGATGCCCAGCTGAAGACTAAGGTGGTGAGATGAAAGGAACTAGGCCATTATTTGAGACTTATACATTTGTTTGATGGATTGGTTGATCATAACATTCTGGAGTTCTCTAGGTTTACTGAGAGGGATGTGCTAAAATGAAGATGTTAGAATCTGTTATTCATAGTTTTTCTTATTCCCACAAACGGTAGCATAAACCTTCCTCCCTTAACGTATCAGATCCCTGACTTGCTATGGTGTACCATAACCTAAAATAATTCCTGTGAAAAGGGTACGCAATCTCTTGGCTGCCAAAGAGATCTTTCTATCTAAGTCCTCATATAGGTGCTAGAGTTGTGTAGAGAGTACCAGCAAATGAGGCACAGGATTGAAAGAAGTCTGCTAGGTTGAAATCTAAATTGAGAATATAATTTTTAGTGAGCTTTGGATTTTCACAATATTAGACATGCCATAGTACTAATAATTGACTCTTTATAGAAATCATTTTTTGGTAGTGTTGCATTTGGTTTGGAAGTATTCAAGTTCTAAAAATTGACTGACAGTGGACTTTTCCATCTGCAGAATATACTGAATGACCAGCAGAGGCAGTATTGCAGAGGAATATTTCTACGCTTGCTGAGAAAAGAAAAAAAAAGAAAGCTCATTCCTCAGCCTTTTCCATGCCTCGATCAATAGATATGGTAAGTCAAACTCTCATTTAATCATTTTGCCATTAATTAAAAGTTCATAGTATCTGATGGCTCTCAGTGCCTTTTAGTGGGGTCTTCCGCATAAATATAATCTTCTAAGACGGTAGCAATATGAATGACGCTATGGCCATCATGATAGTTTCTCAAAGACTTTGACTGTCTATGTGGCTGACAAAATCTTCTTTAGGTAGTTTTACAGGCAATATGTCCTCCGGGGTACTTACCATCTTTTAGGCTGGAATGAGGTGTCTTAGGTTAGAGCAATTGACTTACTTTCTGATGGAGGGAAGCTATTTACCGTTTTCCCTGCTCTCTGTGAGTGGGACTCTGATACTCAAGATGGACCGCTATTTAGAAACTGTGTTCTAACTCTATCCCTCTTTAAATAGGATCCCAATGCTTTCAATGGTGCAGAGTATTTTTCCATTACACATCCTACTTGCTGTGCAGTCATATTCCCAGATACTTAACTAGTGTGTAATTGCTGATGTCTGGTCCTCCGGTGTAATCGTCACCCAGGGCGATTGACCAAGTGGTGCCATTACATCCCAAAACTACAGCAGGATGTCATCTGACATGAGGGCCAATCAGTTGCTTCTTCTAACTCTAGCCCTCTTTAAATAGGAGCCCAATGCTTTCAATGGTGCAGTGTACTTTCCCATTGCACCTCCTACTTGCTGTGCTGTCATATTCACAGACAGTTACCTAGTGTGTAATTGCTGATGTCTGGTCCTCCGGTGTAATCGTCACCCAGGACGATTGGTCACGTGGTGCCATTACTTCACAAAGCTACAGCAGGATGTCATCTGACATGAGGGCCAATCAGTTGCCTAGTACGCAATAGGATACATGTCTCATCGTATAGAAAAGGGAGCAATGTAGACAGGATGCCCAGCTGAAGACTAAGGTGGTGAGATGAAAGGAACTAGGCCATATTTTGAGACTTATACATTTGTTTAAAGGATTGGTTGATCATAACATTCTGGAGTTCTCTATAGGTTTACTGAGAGGGATGTGCTAAAATGAAGATGTTAGAATCTGTTATTCATAGTTTTTCTTATTCCCACAAACGGTAGCATAAACCTTCCTCCCTTAACGTATCAGATCCCTGACTTGCTATGGTTTACCATAACCTAAAATAATTCCTGTGAGAAGGGTACGTTATCTCTTGGCTACCAAAGAGATCTTTCTATCTAAGTCCTCATATAGGAGCTAGAGTTGTGTAGAGAGTACCAGCAAATGAGGCACAGGATTGAAAGAAGTCTTCTAGGTTGAAATCTAAATTGAGAATATAATTTTTAGTGAGCTTTGGATTTTCACAATATTAGACACGCCATAGTACTAATAATTGACTCATTATAGAAATCATTTTTTGGTAGTGTTGCATTTGGTTTGGAAGTAGTCAAGTTCTAAAAATTGACTGACAGTGGACTTTTCCATCTGCAGAATATACTGAATGACCAGCAGAGGCAGTATTGCAGAGGAATATTTCTCCGCTTGCTGAGAAAAGAAAAAAAAAGAAAGCTCATTCCTCAGCCTTTTCCATGCCGCCTCGATCAATAGATATGGTAAGTCAAACTCTCATTTAATCATTTTGCCATTAATTAAAAGTTCATAGTATCTGATGGCTCTCAGTGCCTTTTAGTGGGGTCTTCCGCATAAATATAATCTTCTAAGACGGTAGCAATATGAATGACGCTATGGCCATCATGATAGTTTCTCAAAGACTTTGACTGTCTATGTGGCTGACAAAATCTTCTTTAGGTAGTTTTGCAGGCAATATGTCCTCCGGGGTACTTACCATCTTTTAGGCTGGAATGAGGTGTCTTAGGTTAGAGCAATTGACTTACTTTCTGATGGAGGGAAGCTATTTAACCGTTTTCCCTGCTCTCTGTGAGTGGGACTCTGATACTCAAGATGGACCGCTATTTAGAAACTGTGTTCTAACTCTATCCCTCTTTAAATAGGATCCCAATGCTTTCAATGGTGCAGAGTACTTTCCCATTACACATCCTACTTGCTGTGCAGTCATATTCCCAGATACTTAACTAGTGTGTAATTGCTGATGTCTGGTCCTCCGGTGTAATCGTCACCCAGGGCGATTGGTCAAGTGGTGCCATTACATCCCAAAACTACAGCAGGATGTCATCTGACATGAGGGCCAATCAGTTGCTTCTTCTAACTCTAGCCCTCTTTAAATAGGAGCTCAATGCTTTCAATGGTGCAGTGTACTTTCCCATTGCACCTCCTACTTGCTGTGCAGTCATATTCACAGATAGTTACCTAGTGTGTAATTGCTGATGTCTGGTCCTACGGTGTAATCGTCACCCAGGACGATTGGTCACGTGGTGCCATTACTTCACAAAGCTACAGCAGGATGTCATCTGACATGAGGGCCAATTAGTTGCCTAGTACGCAATAGGATACATGTCTCATCGTATAGAAAAGGGAGCAATGTAGACAGGATGCCTAGCTGAAGACTAAGGTGGTGAGATGAAATGAACTAGGCCATTATTTGAGACTTATACATTTGTTTGAAGGATTGGTTGATCATAACATTCTGGAGTTCTCTATAGGTTTACTGAGAGGGATGTGCTAAAATGAAGATGGTAGAATCTGTTATTCATAGTTTTTCTTATTCCCACAAACGGTAGCATAAACCTTCCTCCCTTAACGTATCAGATCCCTGACTTGCTATGGTTTACCATAACCTAAAATAATTCCTGTGAGAAGGGTACGTTATCTCTTGGCTACCAAAGAGATCTTTCTATCTAAGTCCTCATATAGGAGCTAGAGTTGTGTAGAGAGTACCAGCAAATGAGGCACAGGATTGAAAGAAGTCTTCTAGGTTGAAATCTAAATTGAGAATATAATTTTTAGTGAGCTTTGGATTTTCACAATATTAGACACGCCATAGTACTAATAATTGACTCTTTATAGAAATCATTTTTTGGTAGTGTTGCATTTGGTTTGGAAGTATTCAAGTTCTAAAAATTGACTAACAGTGGACTTTTCCATCTGCAGAATATACTGAATGACCAGCAGAGGCAGTATTGCAGAGAAATATTTCTCCGCTTGCTGAGAAAAGAAAAAAAAAAGAAAGCTCATTCCTCAGCCTTTTCCATGCCTCGATCAATAGATATGGTAAGTCAAACTCTCATTTAATCATTTTGCCATTAATTAAAAGTTCATAGTATCTGATGGCTCTCAGTGCCTTTTAGTGGGGTCTTCCGCATAAATATAATCTTCTAAGACGGTAGCAATATGAATGACGCTATGGCCATCATGATAGTTTCTCAAAGACTTTGACTGTCTATGTGGCTGACAAAATCTTCTTTAGGTAGTTTTGCAGGCAATATGTCCTCCGGGGTACTTACCATCTTTTAGGCTGGAATGAGGTGTCTTAGGTTAGAGCAATTGACTTACTTTCTGATGGAGGGAAGCTATTTAACCGTTTTCCCTGCTCTCTGTGAGTGGGACTCTGATACTCAAGATGGACCGCTATTTAGAAACTGTGTTCTAACTCTATCCCTCTTTAAATAGGATCCCAATGCTTTCAATGGTGCAGAGTATTTTCCCATTACACATCCTACTTGCTGTGCAGTCATATTCCCAGATACTTAACTAGTGTGTAATTGCTGATGTCTGGTCCTCCGGTGTAATCGTCACCCAGGGCGATTGGCCAAGTGGTGCCATTACATCCCAAAACTACAGCAGGATGTCATCTGACATGAGGGCCAATCAGTTGCTTCTTCTAACTCTAGCCCTCTTTAAATAGGAGCCCAATGCTTTCAATGGTGCAGTGTACTTTCCCATTGCACCTCCTACTTGCTGTGCTGTCATATTCACAGACAGTTACCTAGTGTGTAATTGCTGATGTCTGGTCCTCCGGTGTAATCGTCACCCAGGACGATTGGTCACGTGGTGCCATTACTTCACAAAGCTACAGCAGGATGTCATCTGACATGAGGGCCAATCAGTTGCCTAGTACGCAATAGGATACATGTCTCATCGTATAGAAAAGGGAGCAATGTAGACAGGATGCCCAGCTGAAGACTAAGGTGGTGAGATGAAAGGAACTAGGCCATTTTTTGAGACTTATACATTTGTTTAAAGGATTGGTTGATCATAACATTCTGGAGTTCTCTATAGGTTTACTGAGAGGGATGTGCTGAAATGAAGATGTTAGAATCTGTTATTCATAGTTTTTATTATTCCCACAAACCGTAGCCTAAACCTTCCTCCCTTAACGTATCAGATCACTGAATTGCTATGGTGTACCATAACCTAAAATATTTCCTGTGAGAAGGGTACGTTATCTCTTGGCTGCCAAAGAGATCTTTCTATCCAAGTTCTCATATAGGTGCTAGAGTTGTGTATAGAGTACTAGCAAATGAGGCATAGGATTGAATGAAGTCTGCTAGGTTGAAATCTAAATTGAGAATATAATTTTTAGTGAGCTTTGGATTTTCACAATATTAGACACGCCATAGTACTAATAATTGACTCTTTATAGAAATCATTTTTTGGTAGTGTTGCATTTGATTTGGAAGTATTCAAGTCTAAAAAATTGACTGACAGTGGACTTTTCCATCTGCAGAATATACTGAATGACCAGCAGAGGCTGTTTTGCAGAGGAATATTTCTCCGCTTGCTGAGAAAAGAAAAAAAAAGAAAGCTCATTCCTCAGCCTTTTCCATGCCTCGATCAATAGATATGGTAAGTCAAACTCTCATTTAATCATTTTGCCATTAATTAAAAGTTCATAGTATCTGATGGCTCTCAGTGCCTTTTAGTGGGGTCTTCCGCATAAATATAATCTTCTAAGACGGTAGCAATATGAATGACACTATGGCCATCATGATAGTGTCTCAAAGACTTTGACTGTCTATGTGGCTGACAAAATCTTCTTTAGGTAGTTTTGCAGGCAATATGTCTTCCGGGGTACTTACCATCTTTTAGGCTGGAATGAGGTGTCTTAGGTTAGAGCAATTGACTTACTTGCTGATGGAGGGAAGCTATTTAACCGTTTTCCCTGCTCTCTGTGAGTGGGACTCTGATACTCAAGATGGACCGCTATTTAGAAACTGTGTTCTAACTCTATCCCTCTTTAAATAGGATCCCAATGCTTTCAATGGTGCAGAGTACTTTCCCATTACACATCCTACTTGCTGTGCAGTCATATTCCCAGATACTTAGCTAGTGTGTAATTGCTGATGTCTGGTCCTCCGGTGTAATCGTCACCCAGGGCGATTGGTCAAGTGGTGCCATTACATCCCAAAACTACAGCAGGATGTCATCTGACATGAGGGCCAATCAATTGCTTCTTCTAACTCTAGCCCTCTTTAAATAGGAGCCCAATGCTTTCAATGGTGCAGTGTACTTTCCCATTGCACCTCCTACTTGCTGTGCTGTCATATTCACAGACAGTTACCTAGTGTGGAATTGCTGATGTCTGGTCCTACGGTGTAATCGTCACCCAGGACGATTGGTCACGTGGTGCCATTACTTCACAAAGCTACAGCAGGATGTCATCTGACATGAGGGCCAATCAGTTGCCTAGTACGCAATAGGATACATGTCTCATCGTATAGAAAAGGGAGCAATGTAGACAGGATGCCCAGCTGAAGACTAAGGTGGTGAGATGAAAGGAACTAGGCCATTTTTTGAGACTTATACATTTGTTTAAAGGATTGGTTGATCATAACATTCTGGAGTTCTCTATAGGTTTACTGAGAGGGATGTGCTAAAATGAAGATGTTAGAATCTGTTATTCATAGTTTTTCTTATTCCCACAAACGGTAGCATAAACCTTCCTCCCTTAACGTATCAGATCCCTGACTTGCTATGGTGTACCATAACCTAAAATAATTCCTGTGAAAAGGGTACGCAATCTCTTGGCTGCCAAAGAGATCTTTCTATCTAAGTCCTCATATAGGTGCTAGAGTTGTGTAGAGAGTACCAGCAAATGAGGCACAGGATTGAAAGAAGTCTGCTAGGTTGAAATCTAAATTGAGAATATAATTTTTAGTGAGCTTTGGATTTTCACAATATTAGACACGCAATAGTACTAATAATTGACTCTTTATAGAAATCATTTTTTGGTAGTGTTGCATTTGGTTTGGAAGTATTCAAGTTCTAAAAATTGACTGACAGTGGTCTTTTCCATCTGCAGAATATACTGAATGACCAGCAGAGGCAGTATTGCAGAGGAATATTTCTCCGCTTGCTGAGAAAAGAAAAAAAAAGAAAGCTCATTCCTCAGCCTTTTCCATGCCTCGATCAATAGATATGGTAAGTCAAACTCTCATTTAATCATTTTGCCATTAATTAAAAGTTCATAGTATCTGATGGCTCGTAGTGCCTTTTAGTGGGGTCTTCCGCATAAATATAATCTTCTAAGACGGTAGCAATATGAATGACGCTATGGCCATCATGATAGTTTCTCAAAGACTTTGACTGTCTATGTGGCTGACAAAATCTTCTTTAGGTACTTTTGCAGGCAATATGTCCTCCGGGGTACTTACCATCTTTTAGGCTGGAATGAGGTGTCTTAGGTTAGAGCAATTGACTTACTTTCTGATGGAGGGAAGCTATTTAACCGTTTTCCCTGCTCTCTGTGAGTGGGACTCTGATACTCAAGATGGACCGCTATTTAGAAACTGTGTTCTAACTCTATCCCTCTTTAAATAGGATCCCAATGCTTTCAATGGTGCAGAGTATTTTCCCATTACACATCCTACTTGCTGTGCAGTCATATTCCCAGATACTTAACTAGTGTGTAATTGCTGATGTCTGGTCCTCCGGTGTAATCGTCACCCAGGGCGATTGGCCAAGTGGTGCCATTACATCCCAAAACTACAGCAGGATGTCATCTGACATGAGGGCCAATCAGTTGCTTCTTCTAACTCTAGCCCTCTTTAAATAGGAGCCCAATGCTTTCAATGGTGCAGTGTACTTTCCCATTGCACCTCCTACTTGCTGTGCTGTCATATTCACAGACAGTTACCTAGTGTGTAATTGCTGATGTCTGGTCCTCCGGTGTAATCGTCACCCAGGACGATTGGTCACGTGGTGCCATTACTTCACAAAGCTACAGCAGGATGTCATCTGACATGAGGGCCAATCAGTTGCCTAGTACGCAATAGGATACATGTCTCATCGTATAGAAAAGGGAGCAATGTAGACAGGATGCCCAGCTGAAGACTAAGGTGGTGAGATGAAAGGAACTAGGCCATTTTTTGAGACTTATACATTTGTTTAAAGGATTGGTTGATCATAACATTCTGGAGTTCTCTATAGGTTTACTGAGAGGGATGTGCTGAAATGAAGATGTTAGAATCTGTTATTCATAGTTTTTATTATTCCCACAAACCGTAGCCTAAACCTTCCTCCCTTAACGTATCAGATCACTGAATTGCTATGGTGTACCATAACCTAAAATATTTCCTGTGAGAAGGGTACGTTATCTCTTGGCTGCCAAAGAGATCTTTCTATCCAAGTTCTCATATAGGTGCTAGAGTTGTGTATAGAGTACTAGCAAATGAGGCATAGGATTGAATGAAGTCTGCTAGGTTGAAATCTAAATTGAGAATATAATTTTTAGTGAGCTTTGGATTTTCACAATATTAGACACGCCATAGTACTAATAATTGACTCTTTATAGAAATCATTTTTTGGTAGTGTTGCATTTGATTTGGAAGTATTCAAGTCTAAAAAATTGACTGACAGTGGACTTTTCCATCTGCAGAATATACTGAATGACCAGCAGAGGCTGTTTTGCAGAGGAATATTTCTCCGCTTGCTGAGAAAAGAAAAAAAAAGGAAGCTCATTCCTCAGCCTTTTCCATGCCTCGATCAATAGATATGGTAAGTCAAACTCTCATTTAATCATTTTGCCATTAATTAAAAGTTCATAGTATCTGATGGCTCTCAGTGCCTTTTAGTGGGGTCTTCCGCATAAATATAATCTTCTAAGACGGTAGCAATATGAATGACACTATGGCCATCATGATAGTGTCTCAAAGACTTTGACTGTCTATGTGGCTGACAAAATCTTCTTTAGGTAGTTTTGCAGGCAATATGTCTTCCGGGGTACTTACCATCTTTTAGGCTGGAATGAGGTGTCTTAGGTTAGAGCAATTGACTTACTTGCTGATGGAGGGAAGCTATTTAACCGTTTTCCCTGCTCTCTGTGAGTGGGACTCTGATACTCAAGATGGACCGCTATTTAGAAACTGTGTTCTAACTCTATCCCTCTTTAAATAGGATCCCAATGCTTTCAATGGTGCAGAGTACTTTCCCATTACACATCCTACTTGCTGTGCAGTCATATTCCCAGATACTTAGCTAGTGTGTAATTGCTGATGTCTGGTCCTCCGGTGTAATCGTCACCCAGGGCGATTGGTCAAGTGGTGCCATTACATCCCAAAACTACAGCAGGATGTCATCTGACATGAGGGCCAATCAATTGCTTCTTCTAACTCTAGCCCTCTTTAAATAGGAGCCCAATGCTTTCAATGGTGCAGTGTACTTTCCCATTGCACCTCCTACTTGCTGTGCTGTCATATTCACAGACAGTTACCTAGTGTGGAATTGCTGATGTCTGGTCCTACGGTGTAATCGTCACCCAGGACGATTGGTCACGTGGTGCCATTACTTCACAAAGCTACAGCAGGATGTCATCTGACATGAGGGCCAATCAGTTGCCTAGTACGCAATAGGATACATGTCTCATCGTATAGAAAAGGGAGCAATGTAGACAGGATGCCCAGCTGAAGACTAAGGTGGTGAGATGAAAGGAACTAGGCCATTTTTTGAGACTTATACATTTGTTTAAAGGATTGGTTGATCATAACATTCTGGAGTTCTCTATAGGTTTACTGAGAGGGATGTGCTAAAATGAAGATGTTAGAATCTGTTATTCATAGTTTTTCTTATTCCCACAAACGGTAGCATAAACCTTCCTCCCTTAACGTATCAGATCCCTGACTTGCTATGGTGTACCATAACCTAAAATAATTCCTGTGAAAAGGGTACGCAATCTCTTGGCTGCCAAAGAGATCTTTCTATCTAAGTCCTCATATAGGTGCTAGAGTTGTGTAGAGAGTACCAGCAAATGAGGCACAGGATTGAAAGAAGTCTGCTAGGTTGAAATCTAAATTGAGAATATAATTTTTAGTGAGCTTTGGATTTTCACAATATTAGACACGCAATAGTACTAATAATTGACTCTTTATAGAAATCATTTTTTGGTAGTGTTGCATTTGGTTTGGAAGTATTCAAGTTCTAAAAATTGACTGACAGTGGTCTTTTCCATCTGCAGAATATACTGAATGACCAGCAGAGGCAGTATTGCAGAGGAATATTTCTCCGCTTGCTGAGAAAAGAAAAAAAAAGAAAGCTCATTCCTCAGCCTTTTCCATGCCTCGATCAATAGATATGGTAAGTCAAACTCTCATTTAATCATTTTGCCATTAATTAAAAGTTCATAGTATCTGATGGCTCGTAGTGCCTTTTAGTGGGGTCTTCCGCATAAATATAATCTTCTAAGACGGTAGCAATATGAATGACGCTATGGCCATCATGATAGTTTCTCAAAGACTTTGACTGTCTATGTGGCTGACAAAATCTTCTTTAGGTACTTTTGCAGGCAATATGTCCTCCGGGGTACTTACCATCTTTTAGGCTGGAATGAGGTGTCTTAGGTTAGAGCAATTGACTTACTTTCTGATGGAGGGAAGCTATTTAACCGTTTTCCCTGCTCTCTGTGAGTGGGACTCTGATACTCAAGATGGACCGCTATTTAGAAACTGTGTTCTAACTCTATCCCTCTTTAAATAGGATCCCAATGCTTTCAATGGTGCAGAGCACTTTCCCATTACACATCCTACTTGCTGTGCAGTCATATTCCCAGATACTTAACTAGTGTGTAATTGCTGATGTCTGGTCCTCCGGTGTAATCGTCACCCAGGGCGATTGGTCAAGTGGTGCCATTACATCCCAAAACTACAGCAGGATGTCATCTGACATGAGGGCCAATCAGTTGCTTCTTCTAACTCTAGCCCTCTTTAAATAGGAGCCCAATGCTTTCAATGGTGCAGTGTACTTTCCCATTGCACCTCCTACTTGCTGTGCAGTCATATTCACAGATAGTTACCTAGTGTGTAATTGCTGATGTCTGGTCCTACGGTGTAATCGTCACCCAGGACGATTGGTCACGTGGTGCCATTACTTCACAAAGCTACAGCAGGATGTCATCTGACATGAGGGCCAATTAGTTGCCTAGTACGCAATAGGATACATGTCTCATCGTATAGAAAAGGGAGCAATGTAGACAGGATGCCTAGCTGAAGACTAAGGTGGTGAGATGAAATGAACTAGGCCATTATTTGAGACTTATACATTTGTTTGAAGGATTGGTTGATCATAACATTCTGGAGTTCTCTATAGGTTTACTGAGAGGGATGTGCTAAAATGAAGATGGTATAATCTGTTATTCATAGTTTTTCTTATTCCCACAAACGGTAGCATAAACCTTCCTCCCTTAACGTATCAGATCCCTGACTTGCTATGGTTTACCATAACCTAAAATAATTCCTGTGAGAAGGGTACGTTATCTCTTGGCTACCAAAGAGATCTTTCTATCTAAGTCCTCATATAGGAGCTAGAGTTGTGTAGAGAGTACCAGCAAATGAGGCACAGGATTGAAAGAAGTCTTCTAGGTTGAAATCTAAATTGACAATATAATTTTTAGTGAGCTTTGGATTTTCACAATATTAGACACGCCATAGTACTAATAATTGACTCTTTATAGAAATCATTTTTTGGTAGTGTTGCATTTGGTTTGGAAGTATTCAAGTTCTAAAAATTGACTGACAGTGGACTTTTCCATCTGCAGAATATACTGAATGACCAGCAGAGGCAGTATTGCAGAGGAATATTTCTCCGCTTGCTGAGAAAAGAAAAAAAAAGAAAGCTCATTCCTCAGCCTTTTCCATGCCGCCTCGATCAATAGATATGGTAAGTCAAACTCTCATTTAATCATTTTGCCATTAATTAAAAGTTCATAGTATCTGATGGCTCTCAGTGCCTTTTAGTGGGGTCTTCCGCATAAATATAATCTTCTAAGACGGTAGCAATATGAATGACGCTATGGCCATCATGATAGTGTCTCAAAGACTTTGACTGTCTATGTGGCTGACAAAATCTTCTTTAGGTAGTTTTGCAGGCAATATGTCCTCCGGGGTACTTACCATCTTTTAGGCTGGAATGAGGTGTCTTAGGTTAGAGCAATTGACTTACTTGCTGATGGAGGGAAGCTATTTAACCGTTTTCCCTGCTCTCTGTGAGTGGGACTCTGATACTCAAGATGGACCGCTATTTAGAAACTGTGTTCTAACTCTATCCCTCTTTAAATAGGATCCCAATGCTTTCAATGGTGCAGAGTACTTTCCCATTACACATCCTACTTGCTGTGCAGTCATATTCCCAGATACTTAGCTAGTGTGTAATTGCTGATGTCTGGTCCTCCGGTGTAATCGTCACCCAGGGCGATTGGTCAAGTGGTGCCATTACATCCCAAAACTACAGCAGGATGTCATCTGACATGAGGGCCAATCAGTTGCTTCTTCTAACTCTAGCCCTCTTTAAATAGGAGCCCAATGCTTTCAATGGTGCAGTGTACTTTCCCATTGCACCTCCTACTTGCTGTGCTGTCATATTCACAAATACTTAGCTAGTGTGTAATTGCTGATGTCTGGTCCTCCGGTGTAATCGTCACCCAGGGCGATTGGTCACGTGGTGCCATTACTTCACAAAGCTACAGCAGGATGTCATCTGACATGAGGGCCAATCAGTTGCCTAGTACGCAATAGGATACATGTCTTATCGTATGGAAAAGGGAGCAATGTAGACAGGATGCCCAGCTGAAGACTAAGGTGGTGAGATGAAAGGAACTAGGCCTTTATATGAGACTTGCACATTTGTTTGAAGGAGTGGTTGATCATAACATTCTGGAGTTCTCTATAGGTTTACTGAGAGGGATGTGCTGAAATGAAGATGTTAGAATCTGTTATTCATAGTTTTTATTATTCCCACAAACCGTAGCCTAAACCTTCCTCCCTTAACGTATCAGATCACTGAATTGCTATGGTGTACCATAACCTAAAATATTTCCTGTGAGAAGGGTACGTTATCTCTTGGCTGCCAAAGAGATCTTTCTATCCAAGTTCTCATATAGGTGCTAGAGTTGTGTATAGAGTACTAGCAAATGAGGCATAGGATTGAATGAAGTCTGCTAGGTTGAAATCTAAATTGAGAATATAATTTTTAGTGAGCTTTGGATTTTCACAATATTAGACACGCCATAGTACTAATAATTGACTCTTTATAGAAATCATTTTTTGGTAGTGTTGCATTTGATTTGGAAGTATTCAAGTTCTAAAAAATTGACTGACAGTGGACTTTTCCATCTGCAGAATATACTGAATGACCAGCAGAGGCTGTTTTGCAGAGGAATATTTCTCCGCTTGCTGAGAAAAGAAAAAAAAAGAGAGCTCATTCCTCAGCCTTTTCCATGCCTCGATCAATAGATATGGTAAGTCAAACTCTCATTTAATCATTTTGCCATTAATTAAAAGTTCATAGTATCTGATGGCTCTCACTGCCTTTTAGTGGGGTCTTCCGCATAAATATAATCTTCTAAGACGGTAGCAATATGAATGACACTATGGCCATCATGATAGTGTCTCAAAGACTTTGACTGTCTATGTGGCTGACAAAATCTTCTTTAGGTAGTTTTGCAGGCAATATGTCTTCCGGGGTACTTACCATCTTTTAGGCTGGAATGAGGTGTCTTAGGTTAGAGCAATTGACTTACTTGCTGATGGAGGGAAGCTATTTAACCGTTTTCCCTGCTCTCTGTGAGTGGGACTCTGATACTCAAGATGGACCGCTATTTAGAAACTGTGTTCTAACTCTATCCCTCTTTAAATAGGATCCCAATGCTTTCAATGGTGCAGAGTACTTTCCCATTACACATCCTACTTGCTGTGCAGTCATATTCCCAGATACTTAGCTAGTGTGTAATTGCTGATGTCTGGTCCTCCGGTGTAATCGTCACCCAGGGCGATTGGTCAAGTGGTGCCATTACATCCCAAAACTACAGCAGGATGTCATCTGACATGAGGGCCAATCAGTTGCTTCTTCTAACTCTAGCCCTCTTTAAATAGGAGCCCAATGCTTTCAATGGTGCAGTGTACTTTCCCATTGCACCTCCTACTTGCTGTGCTGTCATATTCACAGACAGTTACCTAGTGTGTAATTGCTGATGTCTGGTCCTACGGTGTAATCGTCACCCAGGACGATTGGTCACGTGGTGCCATTACTTCACAAAGCTACAGCAGGATGTCATCTGACATGAGGGCCAATCAGTTGCCTAGTACGCAATAGGATACATGTCTCATCGTATAGAAAAGGGAGCAATGTAGACAGGATGCCCAGCTGAAGACTAAGGTGGTGAGATGAAAGGAACTAGGCCATTATTTGAGACATACATTTGTTTGAAGGATTGGTTGATCATAACATTCTGGAGTTCTCTATAGGTTTACTGAGAGGGATGTGCTAAAATGAAGATGGTAGAATCTGTTATTCATAGTTTTTCTTATTCCCACAAACGGTAGCATAAACCTTCCTCCCTTAACGTATCAGATCCCTGACTTGCTATGGTTTACCATAACCTAAAATAATTCCTGTGAGAAGGGTACGTTATCTCTTGGCTACCAAAGAGATCTTTCTATCTAAGTCCTCATATAGGAGCTAGAGTTGTGTAGAGAGTACCAGCAAATGAGGCACAGGATTGAAAGAAGTCTTCTAGGTTGAAATCTAAATTGAGAATATAATTTTTAGTGAGCTTTGGATTTTCACAATATTAGACACGCCATAGTACTAATAATTGACTCATTATAGAAATAATTTTTTGGTAGTGTTGCATTTGGTTTGGAAGTAGTCAAGTTCTAAAAATTGACTAACAGTGGACTTTTCCATCTGCAGAATATACTGAATGACCAGCAGAGGCAGTATTGCAGAGAAATATTTCTCCGCTTGCTGAGAAAAGAAAAAAAAAGAAAGCTCATTCCTCACCCTTTTCCATGCCTCGATCAATAGATATGGTAAGTCAAACTCTCATTTAATCATTTTGCCATTAATTAAAAGTTCATAGTATCTGATGGCTCTCAGTGCCTTTTAGTGGGGTCTTCCGCATAAATATAATCTTCTAAGACGGTAGCAATATGAATGACGCTATGGCCATCATGATAGTTTCTCAAAGACTTTGACTGTCTATGTGGCTGACAAAATCTTCTTTAGGTAGTTTTGCAGGCAATATGTCCTCCGGGGTACTTACCATCTTTTAGGCTGGAATGAGGTGTCTTAGGTTAGAGCAATTGACTTACTTTCTGATGGAGGGAAGCTATTTAACCGTTTTCCCTGCTCTCTGTGAGTGGGACTCTGATACTCAAGATGGACCGCTATTTAGAAACTGTGTTCTAACTCTATCCCTCTTTAAATAGGATCCCAATGCTTTCAATGGTGCAGAGTATTTTCCCATTACACATCCTACTTGCTGTGCAGTCATATTCCCAGATACTTAACTAGTGTGTAATTGCTGATGTTTGGTCCTCCGGTGTAATCGTCACCCAGGGCGATTGGCCAAGTGGTGCCATTACATCCCAAATCTACAGCAGGATGTCATCTGACATGAGGGCCAATCAGTTGCTTCTTCTAACTCTAGCCCTCTTTAAATAGGAGCCCAATGCTTTCAATGATGCAGTGTACTTTCCCATTGCACCTCCTACTTGCTGTGCTGTCATATTCACAGACAGTTACCTAGTGTGTAATTGCTGATGTCTGGTCCTCCGGTGTAATCGTCACCCAGGACAATTGGTCACGTGGTGCCATTACTTCACAAAGCTACAGCAGGATGTCATCTGACATGAGGGCCAATCAGTTGCCTAGTACGCAATAGGATACCTGTCTCATCGTATGGAAAAGGGAGCAATGTAGACAGTATGCCCAGCTGAAGACTAAGGTGGTGAGATGAAAGGAACTAGGCCTTTATTTGAGACTTGCACATTTGTTTGAAGGAGTGGTTGATCATAACATTCTGGAGTTCTCTATAGGTTTACTGAGAGGGATGTGCTGAAATGAAGATGTTAGAATCTGTTATTCATAGTTTTTATTATTCCCACAAACCGTAGCCTAAACCTTCCTCCCTTAACGTATCAGATCACTGAATTGCTATGGTGTACCATAACCTAAAATATTTCCTGTGACAAGGGTACTTTATCTCTTGGCTGCCAAAGAGATCTTTCTATCCAAGTTCTCATATAGGTGCTAGAGTTGTGTAGAGAGTACTAGCAAATGAGGCATAGGATTGAATGAAGTCTGCTAGGTTGAAATCTAAATTGAGAATATAATTTTTAGTGAGCTTTGGATTTTCACAATATTAGACACGCCATAGTACTAATAATTGACTCATTATAGAAATCATTTTTTGGTAGTGTTGCATTTGGTTTGGAAGTAGTCAAGTTCTAAAAATTGACTAACAGTGGACTTTTCCATCTGCAGAATATACTGAATGACCAGCAGAGGCAGTATTGCAGAGAAATATTTCTCCGCTTGCTGAGAAAAGAAAAAAAAAGAAAGCTCATTCCTCAGCCTTTTCCATGCCTCGATCAATAGATATGGTAAGTCAAACTCTCATTTAATCATTTTGCCATTAATTAAAAGTTCATAGTATCTGATGGCTCTCAGTGCCTTTTAGTGGGGTCTTCCGCATAAATATAATCTTCTAAGACGGTAGCAATATGAATGACGCTATGGCCATCATGATAGTTTCTCAAAGACTTTGACTGTCTATGTGGCTGACAAAATCTTCTTTAGGTAGTTTTGCAGGCAATATGTCCTCCGGGGTACTTACCATTTTTTAGGCTGGAATGAGGTGTCTTAGGTTAGAGCAATTGACTTACTTTCTGATGGAGGGAAGCTATTTAACCGTTTTCCCTGCTCTCTGTGAGTGGGACTCTGATACTCAAGATGGACCGCTATTTAGAAACTGTGTTCTAACTCTATCCCTCTTTAAATAGGATCCCAATGCTTTCAATGGTGCAGAGTACTTTCCCATTACACATCCTACTTGCTGTGCAGTCATATTCCCAGATACTTAGCTAGTGTGTAATTGCTGATGTCTGGTCCTCCGGTGTAATCGTCACCCAGGGCGATTGGTCAAGTGGTGCCATTACATCCCAAAACTACAGCAGGATGTCATCTGACATGAGGGCCAATCAGTTGCTTCTTCTAACTCTAGCCCTCTTTAAATAGGAGCCCAATGCTTTCAATGGTGCAGTGTACTTTCCCATTGCACCTCCTACTTGCTGTGCTGTCATATTCACAGACAGTTACCTAGTGTGTAATTGCTGATGTCTGGTCCTCCGGTGTAATCGTCACCCAGGACGATTGGTCACGTGGTGCCATTACTTCACAAAGCTACAGCAGGATGTCATTTGACATGAGGGCCAATCAGTTGCCTAGTACGCAATAGGATACCTGTCTCATCGTATGGAAAAGGGAGCAATGTAGACAGTATGCCCAGCTGAAGACTAAGGTGGTGAGATGAAAGGAACTAGGCAATTTTTTGAGACTTATACATTTGTTTAAAGGATTGGTTGATCATAACATTCTGGAGTTCTCTATAGGTTTACTGAGAGGGATGTGCTGAAATGAAGATGTTAGAATCTGTTGTTCATAGTTTTTCTTATTCCCACAAACGGTAGCATAAACCTTCCTCCCTTAACGTATCAGATCCCTGACTTGCTATGGTGTACCATAACCTAAAATAATTCCTGTGAAAAGGGTACGTTATCTCTTGGCTACCAAAGAGATCTTTCTATCTAAGTCCTCATATAGGAGCTAGAGTTGTGTAGAGAGTACCAGCAAATGAGGCACAGGATTGAAAGAAGTCTTCTAGGTTGAAATCTAAATTGAGAATATAATTTTTAGTGAGCTTTGGATTTTCACAATATTAGACACGCCATAGTACTAATAATTGACTCTTTATAGAAATCATTTTTTGGTAGTGTTGCATTTGGTTTGGAAGTATTCAAGTTCTAAAAATTGACTAACAGTGGACTTTTCCATCTGCAGAATATACTGAATGACCAGCAGAGGCAGTATTGCAGAGAAATATTTCTCCGCTTGCTGAGAAAAGAAAAAAAAAAGAAAGCTCATTCCTCAGCCTTTTCCATGCCTCGATCAATAGATATGGTAAGTCAAACTCTCATTTAATCATTTTGCCATTAATTAAAAGTTCATAGTATCTGATGGCTCTCAGTGCCTTTTAGTGGGGTCTTCCGCATAAATATAATCTTCTAAGACGGTAGCAATATGAATGACGCTATGGCCATCATGATAGTTTCTCAAAGACTTTGACTGTCTATGTGGCTGACAAAATCTTCTTTAGGTAGTTTTGCAGGCAATATGTCCTCCGGGGTACTTACCATCTTTTAGGCTGGAATGAGGTGTCTTAGGTTAGAGCAATTGACTTACTTTCTGATGGAGGGAAGCTATTTAACCGTTTTCCCTGCTCTCTGTGAGTGGGACTCTGATACTCAAGATGGACCGCTATTTAGAAACTGTGTTCTAACTCTATCCCTCTTTAAATAGGATCCCAATGCTTTCAATGGTGCAGAGTATTTTCCCATTACACATCCTACTTGCTGTGCAGTCATATTCCCAGATACTTAACTAGTGTGTAATTGCTGATGTCTGGTCCTCCGGTGTAATCGTCACCCAGGGCGATTGGCCAAGTGGTGCCATTACATCCCAAAACTACAGCAGGATGTCATCTGACATGAGGGCCAATCAGTTGCTTCTTCTAACTCTAGCCCTCTTTAAATAGGAGCCCAATGCTTTCAATGGTGCAGTGTACTTTCCCATTGCACCTCCTACTTGCTGTGCTGTCATATTCACAGACAGTTACCTAGTGTGTAATTGCTGATGTCTGGTCCTCCGGTGTAATCGTCACCCAGGACGATTGGTCACGTGGTGCCATTACTTCTCAAAGCTACAGCAGGATGTCATCTGACATGAGGGCCAATCAGTTGCCTAGTACGCAATAGGATACATGTCTCATCGTATAGAAAAGGGAGCAATGTAGACAGGATGCCCAGCTGAAGACTAAGGTGGTGAGATGAAAGGAACTAGGCCATTTTTTGAGACTTATACATTTGTTTAAAGGATTGGTTGATCATAACATTCTGGAGTTCTCTATAGGTTTACTGAGAGGGATGTGCTGAAATGAAGATGTTAGAATCTGTTATTCATAGTTTTTATTATTCCCACAAACCGTAGCCTAAACCTTCCTCCCTTAACGTATCAGATCACTGAATTGCTATGGTGTACCATAACCTAAAATATTTCCTGTGAGAAGGGTACGTTATCTCTTGGCTGCCAAAGAGATCTTTCTATCCAAGTTCTCATATAGGTGCTAGAGTTGTGTATAGAGTACTAGCAAATGAGGCATAGGATTGAATGAAGTCTGCTAGGTTGAAATCTAAATTGAGAATATAATTTTTAGTGAGCTTTGGATTTTCACAATATTAGACACGCCATAGTACTAATAATTGACTCTTTATAGAAATCATTTTTTGGTAGTGTTGCATTTGATTTGGAAGTATTCAAGTCTAAAAAATTGACTGACAGTGGACTTTTCCATCTGCAGAATATACTGAATGACCAGCAGAGGCTGTTTTGCAGAGGAATATTTCTCCGCTTGCTGAGAAAAGAAAAAAAAAGAAAGCTCATTCCTCAGCCTTTTCCATGCCTCGATCAATAGATATGGTAAGTCAAACTCTCATTTAATCATTTTGCCATTAATTAAAAGTTCATAGTATCTGATGGCTCTCAGTGCCTTTTAGTGGGGTCTTCCGCATAAATATAATCTTCTAAGACGGTAGCAATATGAATGACACTATGGCCATCATGATAGTGTCTCAAAGACTTTGACTGTCTATGTGGCTGACAAAATCTTCTTTAGGTAGTTTTGCAGGCAATATGTCTTCCGGGGTACTTACCATCTTTTAGGCTGGAATGAGGTGTCTTAGGTTAGAGCAATTGACTTACTTGCTGATGGAGGGAAGCTATTTAACCGTTTTCCCTGCTCTCTGTGAGTGGGACTCTGATACTCAAGATGGACCGCTATTTAGAAACTGTGTTCTAACTCTATCCCTCTTTAAATAGGATCCCAATGCTTTCAATGGTGCAGAGTACTTTCCCATTACACATCCTACTTGCTGTGCAGTCATATTCCCAGATACTTAGCTAGTGTGTAATTGCTGATGTCTGGTCCTCCGGTGTAATCGTCACCCAGGGCGATTGGTCAAGTGGTGCCATTACATCCCAAAACTACAGCAGGATGTCATCTGACATGAGGGCCAATCAATTGCTTCTTCTAACTCTAGCCCTCTTTAAATAGGAGCCCAATGCTTTCAATGGTGCAGTGTACTTTCCCATTGCACCTCCTACTTGCTGTGCTGTCATATTCACAGACAGTTACCTAGTGTGGAATTGCTGATGTCTGGTCCTACGGTGTAATCGTCACCCAGGACGATTGGTCACGTGGTGCCATTACTTCACAAAGCTACAGCAGGATGTCATCTGACATGAGGGCCAATCAGTTGCCTAGTACGCAATAGGATACATGTCTCATCGTATAGAAAAGGGAGCAATGTAGACAGGATGCCCAGCTGAAGACTAAGGTGGTGAGATGAAAGGAACTAGGCCATTTTTTGAGACTTATACATTTGTTTAAAGGATTGGTTGATCATAACATTCTGGAGTTCTCTATAGGTTTACTGAGAGGGATGTGCTAAAATGAAGATGTTAGAATCTGTTATTCATAGTTTTTCTTATTCCCACAAACGGTAGCATAAACCTTCCTCCCTTAACGTATCAGATCCCTGACTTGCTATGGTGTACCATAACCTAAAATAATTCCTGTGAAAAGGGTACGCAATCTCTTGGCTGCCAAAGAGATCTTTCTATCTAAGTCCTCATATAGGTGCTAGAGTTTTGTAGAGAGTACCAGCAAATGAGGCACAGGATTGAAAGAAGTCTGCTAGGTTGAAATCTAAATTGAGAATATAATTTTTAGTGAGCTTTGGATTTTCACAATATTAGACACGCCATAGTACTAATAATTGACTCTTTATAGAAATCATTTTTTGGTAGTGTTGCATTTGGTTTGGAAGTATTCAAGTTCTAAAAATTGACTGACAGTGGACTTTTCCATCTGCAGAATATACTGAATGACCAGCAGAGGCAGTATTGCAGAGGAATATTTCTCCGCTTGCTGAGAAAAGAAAAAAAAAGAAAGCTCATTCCTCAGCCTTTTCCATGCCTCGATCAATAGATATGGTAAGTCAAACTCTCATTTAATCATTTTGCCATTAATTAAAAGTTCATAGTATCTGATGGCTCTCAGTGCCTTTTAGTGGGGTCTTCCGCATAAATATAATCTTCTAAGACGGTAGCAATATGAATGACGCTATGGCCATCATGATAGTTTCTCAAAGACTTTGACTGTCTATGTGGCTGACAAAATCTTCTTTAGGTAGTTTTGCAGGCAATATGTCCTCCGGGGTACTTACCATCTTTTAGGCTGGAATGAGGTGTCTTAGGTTAGAGCAATTGACTTACTTTCTGATGGAGGGAAGCTATTTAACCGTTTTCCCTGCTCTCTGTGAGTGGGACTCTGATACTCAAGATGGACCACTATTTAGAAACTGTGTTCTAACTCTATCCCTCTTTAAATAGGATCCCAATGCTTTCAATGGTGCAGAGTACTTTCCCATTACACATCCTACTTGCTGTGCAGTCATATTCCCAGATACTTAACTAGTGTGTAATTGCTGATGTCTGGTCCTCCGGTGTAATCGTCACCCAGGGTGATTGGTCAAGTGGTGCCATTACATCCCAAAACTACAGCAGGATGTCATCTGACATGAGGGCCAATCAGTTGCTTCTTCTAACTCTAGCCCTCTTTAAATAGGAGCCCAATGCTTTCAATGGTGCAGTGTACTTTCCCATTGCACCTCCTACTTGCTGTGCTGTCATATTCACAGACAGTTACCTAGTGTGTAATTGCTGATGTCTGGTCCTCCGGTGTAATCGTCACCCAAGACGATTGGTCACGTGGTGCCATTACTTCACAAAGCTACAGCAGGATGTCATCTGACATGAGGGCCAATCAGTTGCCTAGTACGCAATAGGATACATGTCTCATCGTATAGAAAAGGGAGCAATGTAGACAGGATGCCCAGCTGAAGACTAAGGTGGTGAGATGAAAGGAACTAGGCCATTTTTTGAGATTTATACATTTGTTTAAAGGATTGGTTGATCATAACATTCTGGAGTTCTCTATAGGTTTACTGAGAGGGATGTGCTAAAATGAAGATGTTAGAATCTGTTATTCATAGTTTTTCTTATTCCCACAAACGGTAGCATAAACCTTCCTCCCTTAACGTATCAGATCCCTGACTTGCTATGGTGTACCATAACCTAAAATAATTCCTGTGAAAAGGGTACGCAATCTCTTGGCTGCCAAAGAGATCTTTCTATCTAAGTCCTCATATAGGTGCTAGAGTTGTGTAGAGAGTACCAGCAAATGAGGCACAGGATTGAAAGAAGTCTGCTAGGTTGAAATCTAAATTGAGAATATAATTTTTAGTGAGCTTTGGATTTTCACAATATTAGACACGCAATAGTACTAATAATTGACTCTTTATAGAAATCATTTTTTGGTAGTGTTGCATTTGGTTTGGAAGTATTCAAGTTCTAAAAATTGACTGACAGTGGACTTTTCCATCTGCAGAATATACTGAATGACCAGCAGAGGCAGTATTGCAGAGGAATATTTCTCCGCTTGCTGAGAAAAGAAAAAAAAAG
This sequence comes from Lissotriton vulgaris, assembly GCF_964263255.1. Classification (NCBI taxonomy): domain Eukaryota; kingdom Metazoa; phylum Chordata; class Amphibia; order Caudata; family Salamandridae; genus Lissotriton; species Lissotriton vulgaris. The sequence goes on along the minus strand of NC_141693.1, from coordinate 935,868,828 downwards.
AAAGCTCATTCCTCAGCCTTTTCCATGCCGCCTCGATCAATAGATATGGTAAGTCAAACTCTCATTTAATCATTTTGCCATTAATTAAAAGTTCATAGTATCTGATGGCTCTCAGTGCCTTTTAGTGGGGTCTTCCGCATAAATATAATCTTCTAAGACGGTAGCAATATGAATGACGCTATGGCCATCATGATAGTGTCTCAAAGACTTTGACTGTCTATGTGGCTGACAAAATCTTCTTTAGGTAGTTTTGCAGGCAATATGTCCTCCGGGGTACTTACCATCTTTTAGGCTGGAATGAGGTGTCTTAGGTTAGAGCAATTGACTTACTTGCTGATGGAGGGAAGCTATTTAACCGTTTTCCCTGCTCTCTGTGAGTGGGACTCTGATACTCAAGATGGACCGCTATTTAGAAACTGTGTTCTAACTCTATCCCTCTTTAAATAGGATCCCAATGCTTTCAATGGTGCAGAGTACTTTCCCATTACACATCCTACTTGCTGTGCAGTCATATTCCCAGATACTTAGCTAGTGTGTAATTGCTGATGTCTGGTCCTCCGGTGTAATCGTCACCCAGGGCGATAGGTCAAGTGGTGCCATTACATCCCAAAACTACAGCAGGATGTCATCTGACATGAGGGCCAATCAGTTGCTTCTTCTAACTCTAGCCCTCTTTAAATAGGAGCCCAATGCTTTCAATGGTGCAGTGTACTTTCCCATTGCACCTCCTACTTGCTGTGCTGTCATATTCACAGATACTTAGCTAGTGTGTAATTGCTGATGTCTGGTCCTCCGGTGTAATCGTCACCCAGGGCGATTGGTCACGTGGTGCCATTACTTCACAAAGCTACAGCAGGATGTCATCTGACATGAGGGCCAATCAGTTGCCTAGTACGCAATAGGATACATGTCTTATCGTATGGAAAAGGGAGCAATGTAGACAGGATGCCCAGCTGAAGACTAAGGTGGTGAGATGAAAGGAACTAGGCCTTTATATGAGACTTGCACATTTGTTTGAAGGAGTGGTTGATCATAACATTCTGGAGTTCTCTATAGGTTTACTGAGAGGGATGTGCTGAAATGAAGATGTTAGAATCTGTTATTCATAGTTTTTATTATTCCCACAAACCGTAGCCTAAACCTTCCTCCCTTAACGTATCAGATCACTGAATTGCTATGGTGTACCATAACCTAAAATATTTCCTGTGAGAAGGGTACGTTATCTCTTGGCTGCCAAAGAGATCTTTCTATCCAAGTTCTCATATAGGTGCTAGAGTTGTGTATAGAGTACTAGCAAATGAGGCATAGGATTGAATGAAGTCTGCTAGGTTGAAATCTAAATTGAGAATATAATTTTTAGTGAGCTTTGGATTTTCACAATATTAGACACGCCATAGTACTAATAATTGACTCTTTATAGAAATCATTTTTTGGTAGTGTTGCATTTGATTTGGAAGTATTCAAGTTCTAAAAAATTGACTGACAGTGGACTTTTCCATCTGCAGAATATACTGAATGACCAGCAGAGGCTGTTTTGCAGAGGAATATTTCTCCGCTTGCTGAGAAAAGAAAAAAAAAGAGAGCTCATTCCTCAGCCTTTTCCATGCCTCGATCAATAGATATGGTAAGTCAAACTCTCATTTAATCATTTTGCCATTAATTAAAAGTTCATAGTATCTGATGGCTCTCACTGCCTTTTAGTGGGGTCTTCCGCATAAATATAATCTTCTAAGACGGTAGCAATATGAATGACACTATGGCCATCATGATAGTGTCTCAAAGACTTTGACTGTCTATGTGGCTGACAAAATCTTCTTTAGGTAGTTTTGCAGGCAATATGTCTTCCGGGGTACTTACCATCTTTTAGGCTGGAATGAGGTGTCTTAGGTTAGAGCAATTGACTTACTTGCTGATGGAGGGAAGCTATTTAACCGTTTTCCCTGCTCTCTGTGAGTGGGACTCTGATACTCAAGATGGACCGCTATTTAGAAACTGTGTTCTAACTCTATCCCTCTTTAAATAGGATCCCAATGCTTTCAATGGTGCAGAGTACTTTCCCATTACACATCCTACTTGCTGTGCAGTCATATTCCCAGATACTTAGCTAGTGTGTAATTGCTGATGTCTGGTCCTCCGGTGTAATCGTCACCCAGGGCGATTGGTCAAGTGGTGCCATTACATCCCAAAACTACAGCAGGATGTCATCTGACATGAGGGCCAATCAGTTGCTTCTTCTAACTCTAGCCCTCTTTAAATAGGAGCCCAATGCTTTCAATGGTGCAGTGTACTTTCCCATTGCACCTCCTACTTGCTGTGCTGTCATATTCACAGACAGTTACCTAGTGTGTAATTGCTGATGTCTGGTCCTACGGTGTAATCGTCACCCAGGACGATTGGTCACGTGGTGCCATTACTTCACAAAGCTACAGCAGGATGTCATCTGACATGAGGGCCAATCAGTTGCCTAGTACGCAATAGGATACATGTCTCATCGTATAGAAAAGGGAGCAATGTAGACAGGATGCCCAGCTGAAGACTAAGGTGGTGAGATGAAAGGAACTAGGCCATTATTTGAGACATACATTTGTTTGAAGGATTGGTTGATCATAACATTCTGGAGTTCTCTATAGGTTTACTGAGAGGGATGTGCTAAAATGAAGATGGTAGAATCTGTTATTCATAGTTTTTCTTATTCCCACAAACGGTAGCATAAACCTTCCTCCCTTAACGTATCAGATCCCTGACTTGCTATGGTTTACCATAACCTAAAATAATTCCTGTGAGAAGGGTACGTTATCTCTTGGCTACCAAAGAGATCTTTCTATCTAAGTCCTCATATAGGTGCTAGAGTTGTGTAGAGAGTACCAGCAAATGAGGCACAGGATTGAAAGAAGTCTGCTAGGTTGAAATCTAAATTGAGAATATAATTTTTAGTGAGCTTTGGATTTTCACAATATTAGACACGCCATAGTACTAATAATTGACTCTTTATAGAAATCATTTTTTGGTAGTGTTGCATTTGGTTTGGAAGTATTCAAGTTCTAAAAATTGACTGACAGTGGACTTTTCCATCTGCAGAATATACTGAATGACCAGCAGAGGCAGTATTGCAGAGGAATATTTCTCCGCTTGCTGAGAAAAGAAAAAAAAAGAAAGCTCATTCCTCAGCCTTTTCCATGCCGCCTCGATCAATAGATATGGTAAGTCAAACTCTCATTTAATCATTTTGCCATTAATTAAAAGTTCATAGTATCTGATGGCTCTCAGTGCCTTTTAGTGGGGTCTTCCGCATAAATATAATCTTCTAAGACGGTAGCAATATGAATGACGCTATGGCCATCATGATAGTGTCTCAAAGACTTTGACTGTCTATGTGGCTGACAAAATCTTCTTTAGGTAGTTTTGCAGGCAATATGTCCTCCGGGGTACTTACCATCTTTTAGGCTGGAATGAGGTGTCTTAGGTTAGAGCAATTGACTTACTTGCTGATGGAGGGAAGCTATTTAACCGTTTTCCCTGCTCTCTGTGAGTGGGACTCTGATACTCAAGATGGACCGCTATTTAGAAACTGTGTTCTAACTCTATCCCTCTTTAAATAGGATCCCAATGCTTTCAATGGTGCAGAGTATTTTCCCATTACACATCCTACTTGCTGTGCAGTCATATTCCCAGATACTTAACTAGTGTGTAATTGCTGATGTCTGGTCCTCCGGTGTAATCGTCACCCAGGGCGATTGGCCAAGTGGTGCCATTACATCCCAAATCTACAGCAGGATGTCATCTGACATGAGGGCCAATCAGTTGCTTCTTCTAACTCTAGCCCTCTTTAAATAGGAGCCCAATGCTTTCAATGATGCAGTGTACTTTCCCATTGCACCTCCTACTTGCTGTGCTGTCATATTCACAGACAGTTACCTAGTGTGTAATTGCTGATGTCTGGTCCTCCGGTGTAATCGTCACCCAGGACGATTGGTCACGTGGTGCCATTACTTCACAAAGCTACAGCAGGATGTCATCTGACATGAGGGCCAATCAGTTGCCTAGTACGCAATAGGATACCTGTCTCATCGTATGGAAAAGGGAGCAATGTAGACAGTATGCCCAGCTGAAGACTAAGGTGGTGAGATGAAAGGAACTAGGCCTTTATTTGAGACTTGCACATTTGTTTGAAGGAGTGGTTGATCATAACATTCTGGAGTTCTCTATAGGTTTACTGAGAGGGATGTGCTGAAATGAAGATGTTAGAATCTGTTATTCATAGTTTTTATTATTCCCACAAACCGTAGCCTAAACCTTCCTCCCTTAACGTATCAGATCACTGAATTGCTATGGTGTACCATAACCTAAAATATTTCCTGTGAGAAGGGTACTTTATCTCTTGGCTGCCAAAGAGATCTTTCTATCCAAGTTCTCATATAGGTGCTAGAGTTGTGTAGAGAGTACTAGCAAATGAGGCATAGGATTGAATGAAGTCTGCTAGGTTGAAATCTAAATTGAGAATATAATTTTTAGTGAGCTTTGGATTTTCACAATATTAGACACGCCATAGTACTAATAATTGACTCTTTATAGAAATCATTTTTTGGTAGTGTTGCATTTGATTTGGAAGTAGTCAAGTTCTAAAAAATTGACTGACAGTGGACTTTTCCATCTGCAGAATATACTGAATGACCAGCAGAGGCTGTTTTGCAGAGGAATATTTCTCCGCTTGCTGAGAAAAGAAAAAAAAAGAGAGCTCATTCCTCAGCCTTTTCCATGCCTCGATCAATAGATATGGTAAGTCAAACTCTCATTTAATCATTTTGCCATTAATTAAAAGTTCATAGTATCTGATGGCTCTCACTGCCTTTTAGTGGGGTCTTCCGCATAAATATAATCTTCTAAGACGGTAGCAATATGAATGACACTATGGCCATCATGATAGTGTCTCAAAGACTTTGACTGTCTATGTGGCTGACAAAATCTTCTTTAGGTAGTTTTGCAGGCAATATGTCTTCCGGGGTACTTACCATCTTTTAGGCTGGAATGAGGTGTCTTAGGTTAGAGCAATTGACTTACTTGCTGATGGAGGGAAGCTATTTAACCGTTTTCCCTGCTCTCTGTGAGTGGGACTCTGATACTCAAGATGGACCGCTATTTAGAAACTGTGTTCTAACTCTATCCCTCTTTAAATAGGATCCCAATGCTTTCAATGGTGCAGAGTACTTTCCCATTACACATCCTACTTGCTGTGCAGTCATATTCCCAGATACTTAGCTAGTGTGTAATTGCTGATGTCTGGTCCTCCGGTGTAATCGTCACCCAGGGCGATTGGTCAAGTGGTGCCATTACATCCCAAAACTACAGCAGGATGTCATCTGACATGAGGGCCAATCAGTTGCTTCTTCTAACTCTAGCCCTCTTTAAATAGGAGCCCAATGCTTTCAATGGTGCAGTGTACTTTCCCATTGCACCTCCTACTTGCTGTGCTGTCATATTCACAGACAGTTACCTAGTGTGTAATTGCTGATGTCTGGTCCTACGGTGTAATCGTCACCCAGGACGATTGGTCACGTGGTGCCATTACTTCACAAAGCTACAGCAGGATGTCATCTGACATGAGGGCCAATCAGTTGCCTAGTACGCAATAGGATACATGTCTCATCGTATAGAAAAGGGAGCAATGTAGACAGGATGCCCAGCTGAAGACTAAGGTGGTGAGATGAAAGGAACTAGGCCATTATTTGAGACATACATTTGTTTGAAGGATTGGTTGATCATAACATTCTGGAGTTCTCTATAGGTTTACTGAGAGGGATGTGCTAAAATGAAGATGGTAGAATCTGTTATTCATAGTTTTTCTTATTCCCACAAACGGTAGCATAAACCTTCCTCCCTTAACGTATCAGATCCCTGACTTGCTATGGTTTACCATAACCTAAAATAATTCCTGTGAGAAGGGTACGTTATCTCTTGGCTACCAAAGAGATCTTTCTATCTAAGTCCTCATATAGGTGCTAGAGTTGTGTAGAGAGTACCAGCAAATGAGGCACAGGATTGAAAGAAGTCTGCTAGGTTGAAATCTAAATTGAGAATATAATTTTTAGTGAGCTTTGGATTTTCACAATATTAGACACGCCATAGTACTAATAATTGACTCTTTATAGAAATCATTTTTTGGTAGTGTTGCATTTGGTTTGGAAGTATTCAAGTTCTAAAAATTGACTGACAGTGGACTTTTCCATCTGCAGAATATACTGAATGACCAGCAGAGGCAGTATTGCAGAGGAATATTTCTCCGCTTGCTGAGAAAAGAAAAAAAAAGAAAGCTCATTCCTCAGCCTTTTCCATGCCGCCTCGATCAATAGATATGGTAAGTCAAACTCTCATTTAATCATTTTGCCATTAATTAAAAGTTCATAGTATCTGATGGCTCTCAGTGCCTTTTAGTGGGGTCTTCCGCATAAATATAATCTTCTAAGACGGTAGCAATATGAATGACGCTATGGCCATCATGATAGTGTCTCAAAGACTTTGACTGTCTATGTGGCTGACAAAATCTTCTTTAGGTAGTTTTGCAGGCAATATGTCCTCCGGGGTACTTACCATCTTTTAGGCTGGAATGAGGTGTCTTAGGTTAGAGCAATTGACTTACTTGCTGATGGAGGGAAGCTATTTAACCGTTTTCCCTGCTCTCTGTGAGTGGGACTCTGATACTCAAGATGGACCGCTATTTAGAAACTGTGTTCTAACTCTATCCCTCTTTAAATAGGATCCCAATGCTTTCAATGGTGCAGAGTATTTTCCCATTACACATCCTACTTGCTGTGCAGTCATATTCCCAGATACTTAACTAGTGTGTAATTGCTGATGTCTGGTCCTCCGGTGTAATCGTCACCCAGGGCGATTGGCCAAGTGGTGCCATTACATCCCAAATCTACAGCAGGATGTCATCTGACATGAGGGCCAATCAGTTGCTTCTTCTAACTCTAGCCCTCTTTAAATAGGAGCCCAATGCTTTCAATGATGCAGTGTACTTTCCCATTGCACCTCCTACTTGCTGTGCTGTCATATTCACAGACAGTTACCTAGTGTGTAATTGCTGATGTCTGGTCCTCCGGTGTAATCGTCACCCAGGACGATTGGTCACGTGGTGCCATTACTTCACAAAGCTACAGCAGGATGTCATCTGACATGAGGGCCAATCAGTTGCCTAGTACGCAATAGGATACCTGTCTCATCGTATGGAAAAGGGAGCAATGTAGACAGTATGCCCAGCTGAAGACTAAGGTGGTGAGATGAAAGGAACTAGGCCTTTATTTGAGACTTGCACATTTGTTTGAAGGAGTGGTTGATCATAACATTCTGGAGTTCTCTATAGGTTTACTGAGAGGGATGTGCTGAAATGAAGATGTTAGAATCTGTTATTCATAGTTTTTATTATTCCCACAAACCGTAGCCTAAACCTTCCTCCCTTAACGTATCAGATCACTGAATTGCTATGGTGTACCATAACCTAAAATATTTCCTGTGAGAAGGGTACTTTATCTCTTGGCTGCCAAAGAGATCTTTCTATCCAAGTTCTCATATAGGTGCTAGAGTTGTGTAGAGAGTACTAGCAAATGAGGCATAGGATTGAATGAAGTCTGCTAGGTTGAAATCTAAATTGAGAATATAATTTTTAGTGAGCTTTGGATTTTCACAATATTAGACACGCCATAGTACTAATAATTGACTCATTATAGAAATCATTTTTTGGTAGTGTTGCATTTGGTTTGGAAGTAGTCAAGTTCTAAAAATTGACTAACAGTGGACTTTTCCATCTGCAGAATATACTGAATGACCAGCAGAGGCAGTATTGCAGAGAAATATTTCTCCGCTTGCTGAGAAAAGAAAAAAAAAGAAAGCTCATTCCTCAGCCTTTTCCATGCCTCGATCAATAGATATGGTAAGTCAAACTCTCATTTAATCATTTTGCCATTAATTAAAAGTTCATAGTATCTGATGGCTCTCAGTGCCTTTTAGTGGGGTCTTCCGCATAAATATAATCTTCTAAGACGGTAGCAATATGAATGACGCTATGGCCATCATGATAGTTTCTCAAAGACTTTGACTGTCTATGTGGCTGACAAAATCTTCTTTAGGTAGTTTTGCAGGCAATATGTCCTCCGGGGTACTTACCATTTTTTAGGCTGGAATGAGGTGTCTTAGGTTAGAGCAATTGACTTACTTTCTGATGGAGGGAAGCTATTTAACCGTTTTCCCTGCTCTCTGTGAGTGGGACTCTGATACTCAAGATGGACCGCTATTTAGAAACTGTGTTCTAACTCTATCCCTCTTTAAATAGGATCCCAATGCTTTCAATGGTGCAGAGTATTTTCCCATTACACATCCTACTTGCTGTGCAGTCATATTCCCAGATACTTAACTAGTGTGTAATTGCTGATGTCTGGTCCTCCGGTGTAATCGTCACCCAGGGCGATTGGCCAAGTGGTGCCATTACATCCCAAAACTACAGCAGGATGTCATCTGACATGAGGGCCAATCAGTTGCTTCTTCTAACTCTAGCCCTCTTTAAATAGGAGCCCAATGCTTTCAATGGTGCAGTGTACTTTCCCATTGCACCTCCTACTTGCTGTGCTGTCATATTCACAGACAGTTACCTAGTGTGTAACTGCTGATGTCTGGTCCTCCGGTGTAATCGTCACCCAGGATGATTGGTCACGTGGTGCCATTACTTCACAAAGCTACAGCAGGATGTCATCTGACATGAGGGCCAATCAGTTGCCTAGTACGCAATAGGATACCTGTCTCATCGTATGGAAAAGGGAGCAATGTAGACAGTATGCCCAGCTGAAGACTAAGGTGGTGAGATGAAAGGAACTAGGCCTTTATTTGAGACTTGCACATTTGTTTGAAGGAGTGGTTGATCATAACATTCTGGAGTTCTCTATAGGTTTACTGAGAGGGATGTGCTGAAATGAAGATGTTAGAATCTGTTATTCATAGTTTTTATTATTCCCACAAACCGTAGCCTAAACCTTCCTCCCTTAACGTATCAGATCACTGAATTGCTATGGTGTACCATAACCTAAAATATTTCCTGTGAGAAGGGTACTTTATCTCTTGGCTGCCAAAGAGATCTTTCTATCCAAGTTCTCATATAGGTGCTAGAGTTGTGTAGAGAGTACTAGCAAATGAGGCATAGGATTGAATGAAGTCTGCTAGGTTGAAATCTAAATTGAGAATATAATTTTTAGTGAGCTTTGGATTTTCACAATATTAGACACGCCATAGTACTAATAATTGACTCTTTATAGAAATCATTTTTTGGTAGTGTTGCATTTGATTTGGAAGTATTCAAGTTCTAAAAAATTGACTGACAGTGGACTTTTCCATCTGCAGAATATACTGAATGACCAGCAGAGGCTGTTTTGCAGAGGAATATTTCTCCGCTTGCTGAGAAAAGAAAAAAAAGAGAGCTCATTCCTCAGCCTTTTCCATGCCTCGATCAATAGATATGGTAAGTCAAACTCTCATTTAATCATTTTGCCATTAATTAAAAGTTCATAGTATCTGATGGCTCTCACTGCCTTTTAGTGGGGTCTTCCGCATAAATATAATCTTCTAAGACGGTAGCAATATGAATGACACTATGGCCATCATGATAGTGTCTCAAAGACTTTGACTGTCTATGTGGCTGACAAAATCTTCTTTAGGTAGTTTTGCAGGCAATATGTCTTCCGGGGTACTTACCATCTTTTAGGCTGGAATGAGGTGTCTTAGGTTAGAGCAATTGACTTACTTGCTGATGGAGGGAAGCTATTTAACCGTTTTCCCTGCTCTCTGTGAGTGGGACTCTGATACTCAAGATGGACCGCTATTTAGAAACTGTGTTCTAACTCTATCCCTCTTTAAATAGGATCCCAATGCTTTCAATGGTGCAGAGTACTTTCCCATTACACATCCTACTTGCTGTGCAGTCATATTCCCAGATACTTAGCTAGTGTGTAATTGCTGATGTCTGGTCCTCCGGTGTAATCGTCACCCAGGGCGATTGGTCAAGTGGTGCCATTACATCCCAAAACTACAGCAGGATGTCATCTGACATGAGGGCCAATCAGTTGCTTCTTCTAACTCTAGCCCTCTTTAAATAGGAGCCCAATTCTTTCAATGGTGCAGTGTACTTTCCCATTGCACCTCCTACTTGCTGTGCTGTCATATTCACAGACAGTTACCTAGTGTGTAATTGCTGATGTCTGGTCCTACGGTGTAATCGTCACCCAGGACGATTGGTCACGTGGTGCCATTACTTCACAAAGCTACAGCAGGATGTCATCTGACATGAGGGCCAATCAGTTGCCTAGTACGCAATAGGATACATGTCTCATCGTATAGAAAAGGGAGCAATGTAGACAGGATGCCCAGCTGAAGACTAAGGTGGTGAGATGAAAGGAACTAGGCCATTATTTGAGACATACATTTGTTTGAAGGATTGGTTGATCATAACATTCTGGAGTTCTCTATAGGTTTACTGAGAGGGATGTGCTAAAATGAAGATGGTAGAATCTGTTATTCATAGTTTTTCTTATTCCCACAAACGGTAGCATAAACCTTCCTCCCTTAACGTATCAGATCCCTGACTTGCTATGGTTTACCATAACCTAAAATAATTCCTGTGAGAAGGGTACGTTATCTCTTGGCTACCAAAGAGATCTTTCTATCTAAGTCCTCATATAGGAGCTAGAGTTGTGTAGAGAGTACCAGCAAATGAGGCACAGGATTGAAAGAAGTCTTCTAGGTTGAAATCTAAATTGAGAATATAATTTTTAGTGAGCTTTGGATTTTCACAATATTAGACACGCCATAGTACTAATAATTGACTCATTATAGAAATCATTTTTTGGTAGTGTTGCATTTGGTTTGGAAGTAGTCAAGTTCTAAAAATTGACTAACAGTGGACTTTTCCATCTGCAGAATATACTGAATGACCAGCAGAGGCAGTATTGCAGAGAAATATTTCTCCGCTTGCTGAGAAAAGAAAAAAAAAGAAAGCTCATTCCTCAGCCTTTTCCATGCCTCGATCAATAGATATGGTAAGTCAAACTCTCATTTAATCATTTTGCCATTAATTAAAAGTTCATAGTATCTGATGGCTCTCAGTGCCTTTTAGTGGGGTCTTCCGCATAAATATAATCTTCTAAGACGGTAGCAATATGAATGACGCTATGGCCATCATGATAGTTTCTCAAAGACTTTGACTGTCTATGTGGCTGACAAAATCTTCTTTAGGTAGTTTTGCAGGCAATATGTCCTCCGGGGTACTTACCATCTTTTAGGCTGGAATGAGGTGTCTTAGGTTAGAGCAATTGACTTACTTTCTGATGGAGGGAAGCTATTTAACCGTTTTCCCTGCTCTCTGTGAGTGGGACTCTGATACTCAAGATGGACCGCTATTTAGAAACTGTGTTCTAACTCTATACCTCTTTAAATAGGATCCCAATGCTTTCAATGGTGCAGAGTATTTTCCCATTACACATCCTACTTGCTGTGCAGTCATATTCCCAGATACTTAACTAGTGTGTAATTGCTGATGTCTGGTCCTCCGGTGTAATCGTCACCCAGGGCGATTGGCCAAGTGGTGCCATTACATCCCAAATCTACAGCAGGATGTCATCTGACATGAGGGCCAATCAGTTGCTTCTTCTAACTCTAGCCCTCTTTAAATAGGAGCCCAATGCTTTCAATGATGCAGTGTACTTTCCCATTGCACCTCCTACTTGCTGTGCTGTCATATTCACAGACAGTTACCTAGTGTGTAATTGCTGATGTCTGGTCCTCCGGTGTAATCGTCACCCAGGACGATTGGTCACGTGGTGCCATTACTTCACAAAGCTACAGCAGGATGTCATCTGACATGAGGGCCAATCAGTTGCCTAGTACGCAATAGGATACCTGTCTCATCGTATGGAAAAGGGAGCAATTAATTAATTAATGTAGACAGTATGCCCAGCTGAAGACTAAGGTGGTGAGATGAAAGGAACTAGGCCTTTATTTGAGACTTGCACATTTGTTTGAAGGAGTGGTTGATCATAACATTCTGGAGTTCTCTATAGGTTTACTGAGAGGGATGTGCTGAAATGAAGATGTTAGAATCTGTTATTCATAGTTTTTATTATTCCCACAAACCGTAGCCTAAACCTTCCTCCCTTAACGTATCAGATCACTGAATTGCTATGGTGTACCATAACCTAAAATATTTCCTGTGAGAAGGGTACTTTATCTCTTGGCTGCCAAAGAGATCTTTCTATCCAAGTTCTCATATAGGTGCTAGAGTTGTGTAGAGAGTACTAGCAAATGAGGCATAGGATTGAATGAAGTCTGCTAGGTTGAAATCTAAATTGAGAATATAATTTTTAGTGAGCTTTGGATTTTCACAATATTAGACACGCCATAGTACTAATAATTGACTCATTATAGAAATCATTTTTTGGTAGTGTTGCATTTGGTTTGGAAGTAGTCAAGTTCTAAAAATTGACTAACAGTGGACTTTTCCATCTGCAGAATATACTGAATGACCAGCAGAGGCAGTATTGCAGAGAAATATTTCTCCGCTTGCTGAGAAAAGAAAAAAAAAGAAAGCTCATTCCTCAGCCTTTTCCATGCCTCGATCAATAGATATGGTAAGTCAAACTCTCATTTAATCATTTTGCCATTAATTAAAAGTTCATAGTATCTGATGGCTCTCAGTGCCTTTTAGTGGGGTCTTCCGCATAAATATAATCTTCTAAGACGGTAGCAATATGAATGACGCTATGGCCATCATGATAGTTTCTCAAAGACTTTGACTGTCTATGTGGCTGACAAAATCTTCTTTAGGTAGTTTTGCAGGCAATATGTCCTCCGGGGTACTTACCATTTTTTAGGCTGGAATGAGGTGTCTTAGGTTAGAGCAATTGACTTACTTTCTGATGGAGGGAAGCTATTTAACCGTTTTCCCTGCTCTCTGTGAGTGGGACTCTGATACTCAAGATGGACCGCTATTTAGAAACTGTGTTCTAACTCTATCCCTCTTTAAATAGGATCCCAATGCTTTCAATGGTGCAGAGTATTTTCCCATTACACATCCTACTTGCTGTGCAGTCATATTCCCAGATACTTAACTAGTGTGTAATTGCTGATGTCTGGTCCTCCGGTGTAATCGTCACCCAGGGCGATTGGCCAAGTGGTGCCATTACATCCCAAAACTACAGCAGGATGTCATCTGACATGAGGGCCAATCAGTTGCTTCTTCTAACTCTAGCCCTCTTTAAATAGGAGCCCAATGCTTTCAATGGTGCAGTGTACTTTCCCATTGCACCTCCTACTTGCTGTGCTGTCATATTCACAGACAGTTACCTAGTGTGTAACTGCTGATGTCTGGTCCTCCGGTGTAATCGTCACCCAGGATGATTGGTCACGTGGTGCCATTACTTCACAAAGCTACAGCAGGATGTCATCTGACATGAGGGCCAATCAGTTGCCTAGTACGCAATAGGATACATGTCTCATCGTATAGAAAAGGGAGCAATGTAGACAGGATGCCCAGCTGAAGACTAAGGTGGTGAGATGAAAGGATCTAGGCCATTTTTTGAGACTTATACATTTGTTTAAAGGATTGGTTGATCATAACATTCTCAGGTTCTCTATAGGTTTACTGAGAGGGATGTGCTAAAATGAAGATGTTAGAATCTGTTGTTCATAGTTTTTCTTATTCCCACAAACGGTAGCATAAACCTTCCTCCCTTAACGTATCAGATCCCTGACTTGCTATGGTGTACCATAACCTAAAATAATTCCTGTGAAAAGGGTACGCTATCTCTTGGCTGCCAAAGAGATCTTTCTATCTAAGTCCTCATATAGGTGCTAGAGTTGTGTAGAGAGTACCAGCAAATGAGGCACAGGATTGAAAGAAGTCTGCTAGGTTGAAATCTAAATTGAGAATATAATTTTTAGTGAGCTTTGGATTTTCACAATATTAGACACGCCATAGTACTAATAATTGACTCTTTATAGAAATCTTTTTTTGGTAGTGTTGCATTTGGTTTGGAAGTATTCAAGTTCTAAAAATTGACTGACAGTGGACTTTTCCATCTGCAGAATATACTGAATGACCAGCAGAGGCAGTATTGCAGAGGAATATTTCTCCGCTTGCTGAGAAAAGAAAAAAAAAGAAAGCTCATTCCTCAGCCTTTTCCATGCCTCGATCAATAGATATGGTAAGTCAAACTCTCATTTAATCATTTTGCCATTAATTAAAAGTTCATAGTATCTGATGGCTCTCAGTGCCTTTTAGTGGGGTCTTCCGCATAAATATAATCTTCTAAGGCGGTAGCAATATGAATGACGCTATGGCCATCATGATAGTTTCTCAAAGACTTTGACTGTCTATGTGGCTGACAAAATCTTCTTTAGGTAGTTTTGCAGGCAATATGTCCTCCGGGGTACTTACCATCTTTTAGGCTGGAATGAGGTGTCTTAGGTTAGAGCAATTGACTTACTTTCTGATGGAGGGAAGCTATTTAACCGTTTTCCCTGCTCTCTGTGAGTGGGACTCTGATACTCAAGATGGACCACTATTTAGAAACTGCGTTCTAACTCTATCCCTCTTTAAATAGGATCCCAATGCTTTCAATGGTGCAGAGTACTTTCCCATTACACATCCTACTTGCTGTGCAGTCATATTCCCAGATACTTAACTAGTGTGTATTTGCTGATGTCTGGTCCTCTGGTGTAATCGTCACCCAGGGCGATTGGTCAAGTGGTGCCATTACATCCCAAAACTACAGCAGGATGTCATCTGACATGAGGGCCAATCAGTTGCTTCTTCTAACTCTAGCCCTCTTTAAATAGGAGCCTAATGCTTTCAATGGTGCAGTGTACTTTCCCATTGCACCTCCTACTTGCTATGCTGTCATATTCACAGACAGTTACCTAGTGTGTAATTGCTGATGTCTGGTCCTCCGGTGTAATCGTCACCCAGGACGATTGGTCACGTGGTGCCATTACTTCACAAAGCTACAGCAGGATGTCATCTGACATGAGGGCCAATCAGTTGCCTAGTACGCAATAGGATACATGTCTCATCGTATAGAAAAGGGAGCAATGTAGACAGGATGCCCAGCTGAAGACTAAGGTGGTGAGATGAAAGGAACTAGGCCATTTTTTGAGACTTATACATTTGTTTAAAGGATTGGTTGATCATAACATTCTGGAGTTCTCTATAGGTTTACTGAGAGGGATGTGCTAAAATGAAGATGTTAGAATCTGTTATTCATAGTTTTTCTTATTCCCACAAACGGTAGCATAAACCTTCCTCCCTTAACGTATCAGATCCCTGACTTGCTATGGTGTACCATAACCTAAAATAATTCCTGTGAAAAGGGTACGCAATCTCTTGGCTGCCAAAGAGATCTTTCTATCTAAGTCCTCATATAGGTGCTAGAGTTGTGTAGAGAGTACCAGCAAATGAGGCACAGGATTGAAAGAAGTCTGCTAGGTTGAAATCTAAATTGAGAATATAATTTTTAGTGAGCTTTGGATTTTCACAATATTAGACACGCCATAGTACTAATAATTGACTCTTTATAGAAATCATTTTTTGGTAGTGTTGCATTTGGTTTGGAAGTATTCAAGTTCTAAAAATTGACTGACAGTGGACTTTTCCATCTGCAGAATATACTGAATGACCAGCAGAGGCAGTATTGCAGAGGAATATTTCTCCGCTTGCTGAGAAAAGAAAAAAAAAGAAAGCTCATTCCTCAGCCTTTTCCATGCCTCGATCAATAGATATGGTAAGTCAAACTCTCATTTAATCATTTTGCCATTAATTAAAAGTTCATAGTATCTGATGGCTCTCAGTGCCTTATAGTGGGGTCTTCCGCATAAATATAATCTTCTAAGACGGTAGCAATATGAATGACGCTATGGCCATCATGATAGTTTCTCAAAGACTTTGACTGTCTATGTGGCTGACAAAATCTTCTTTAGGTAGTTTTGCAGGCAATATGTCCTCCGGGGTACTTACCATCTTTTAGGCTGGAATGAGGTGTCTTAGGTTAGAGCAATTGACTTACTTTCTGATGGAGGGAAGCTATTTAACCGTTTTCCCTGCTCTCTGTGAGTGGGACTCTGATACTCAAGATGGACCACTATTTAGAAACCGTGTTCTAACTCTATCCCTCTTTAAATAGGATCCCAATGCTTTCAATGGTGCAGAGTACTTTCCCATTACACATCCTACTTGCTGTGCAGTCATATTCCCAGATACTTAACTAGTGTGTAATTGCTGATGTCTGGTCCTCCGGTGTAATCGTCACCCAGGGCGATTGGTCAAGTGGTGCCATTACATCCCAAAACTACAGCAGGATGTCATCTGATATGAGGGCCAATCAGTTGCTTCTTCTAACTCTAGCCCTCTTTAAATAGGAGCCCAATGCTTTCAATGGCGCAGTGTACTTTCCCATTGCACCTCCTACTTGCTGTGCTGTCATATTCACAGACAGTTACCTAGTGTGTAATTGCTGATGTCTGGTCCTCCGGTGTAATCGTCACCCAGGACGATTGGTCACGTGGTGCCATTACTTCACAAAGCTACAGCAGGATGTCATCTGACATGAGGGCCAATCAGTTGCCTAGTACGCAATAGGATACATGTCTCATCGTATAGAAAAGGGAGCAATGTAGACAGGATGCCCAGCTGAAGACTAAGGTGGTGAGATGAAAGGAACTAGGACATTTTTTGAGATTTATACATTTGTTTAAAGGATTGGTTGATCATAACATTCTGGAGTTCTCTATAGGTTTACTGAGAGGGATGTGCTAAAATGAAGATGTTAGAATCTGTTATTCATAGTTTTTCTTATTCCCACAAACGGTAGCATAAACCTTCCTCCCTTAACGTATCAGATCCCTGACTTGCTATGGTTTACCATAACCTAAAATAATTCCTGTGAGAAGGGTACGTTATCTCTTGGCTACCAAAGAGATCTTTCTATCTAAGTCCTCATATAGGAGCTAGAGTTGTGTAGAGAGTACCAGCAAATGAGGCACAGGATTGAAAGAAGTCTTCTAGGTTGAAATCTAAATTGAGAATATAATTTTTAGTGAGCTTTGGATTTTCACAATATTAGACACGCCATAGTACTAATAATTGACTCTTTATAGAAATCATTTTTTGGTAGTGTTGCATTTGGTTTGGAAGTATTCAAGTTCTAAAAATTGACTAACAGTGGACTTTTCCATCTGCAGAATATACTGAATGACCAGCAGAGGCAGTATTGCAGAAAAATATTTCTCCGCTTGCTGAGAAAAGAAAAAAAAAGAAAGCTCATTCCTCAGCCTTTTCCATGCCTCGATCAATAGATATGGTAAGTCAAACTCTCATTTAATCATTTTGCCATTAATTAAAAGTTCATAGTATCTGATGGCTCGTAGTGCCTTTTAGTGGGGTCTTCCGCATAAATATAATCTTCTAAGACGGTAGCAATATGAATGACGCTATGGCCATCATGATAGTTTCTCAAAGACTTTGACTGTCTATGTGGCTGACAAAATCTTCTTTAGGTAGTTTTGCAGGCAATATGTCCTCCGGGGTACTTACCATCTTTTAGGCTGGAATGAGGTGTCTTAGGTTAGAGCAATTGACTTACTTTCTGATGGAGGGAAGCTATTTAACCGTTTTCCCTGCTCTCTGTGAGTGGGACTCTGATACTCAAGATGGACCGCTATTTAGAAACTGTGTTCTAACTCTATCCCTCTTTAAATAGGATCCCAATGCTTTCAATGGTGCAGAGTACTTTCCCATTACACATCCTACTTGCTGTGCAGTCATATTCCCAGATACTTAACTAGTGTGTAATTGCTGATGTCTGGTCCTCCGGTGTAATCGTCACCCAGGGCGATTGGTCAAGTGGTGCCATTACATCCCAAAACTACAGCAGGATGTCATCTGACATGAGGGCCAATCAGTTGCTTCTTCTAACTCTAGCCCTCTTTAAATAGGAGCTCAATGCTTTCAATGGTGCAGTGTACTTTCCCATTGCACCTCCTACTTGCTGTGCAGTCATATTCACAGATAGTTACCTAGTGTGTAATTGCTGATGTCTGGTCCTACGGTGTAATCGTCACCCAGGACGATTGGTCACGTGGTGCCATTACTTCACAAAGCTACAGCAGGATGTCATCTGACATGAGGGCCAATTAGTTGCCTAGTACGCAATAGGATACATGTCTCATCGTATAGAAAAGGGAGCAATGTAGACAGGATGCCTAGCTGAAGACTAAGGTGGTGAGATGAAATGAACTAGGCCATTATTTGAGACTTATACATTTGTTTGAAGGATTGGTTGATCATAACATTCTGGAGTTCTCTATAGGTTTACTGAGAGGGATGTGCTAAAATGAAGATGGTAGAATCTGTTATTCATAGTTTTTCTTATTCCCACAAACGGTAGCATAAACCTTCCTCCCTTAACGTATCAGATCCCTGACTTGCTATGGTTTACCATAACCTAAAATAATTCCTGTGAGAAGGGTACGTTATCTCTTGGCTACCAAAGAGATCTTTCTATCTAAGTCCTCATATAGGAGCTAGAGTTGTGTAGAGAGTACCAGCAAATGAGGCACAGGATTGAAAGAAGTCTTCTAGGTTGAAATCTAAATTGAGAATATAATTTTTAGTGAGCTTTGGATTTTCACAATATTAGACACGCCATAGTACTAATAATTGACTCTTTATAGAAATCATTTTTTGGTAGTGTTGCATTTGGTTTGGAAGTATTCAAGTTCTAAAAATTGACTAACAGTGGACTTTTCCATCTGCAGAATATACTGAATGACCAGCAGAGGCAGTATTGCAGAGAAATATTTCTCCGCTTGCTGAGAAAAGAAAAAAAAAAGAAAGCTCATTCCTCAGCCTTTTCCATGCCTCGATCAATAGATATGGTAAGTCAAACTCTCATTTAATCATTTTGCCATTAATTAAAAGTTCATAGTATCTGATGGCTCTCAGTGCCTTTTAGTGGGGTCTTCCGCATAAATATAATCTTCTAAGACGGTAGCAATATGAATGACGCTATGGCCATCATGATAGTTTCTCAAAGACTTTGACTGTCTATGTGGCTGACAAAATCTTCTTTAGGTAGTTTTGCAGGCAATATGTCCTCCGGGGTACTTACCATCTTTTAGGCTGGAATGAGGTGTCTTAGGTTAGAGCAATTGACTTACTTTCTGATGGAGGGAAGCTATTTAACCGTTTTCCCTGCTCTCTGTGAGTGGGACTCTGATACTCAAGATGGACCGCTATTTAGAAACTGTGTTCTAACTCTATCCCTCTTTAAATAGGATCCCAATGCTTTCAATGGTGCAGAGTATTTTCCCATTACACATCCTACTTGCTGTGCAGTCATATTCCCAGATACTTAACTAGTGTGTAATTGCTGATGTCTGGTCCTCCGGTGTAATCGTCACCCAGGGCGATTGGCCAAGTGGTGCCATTACATCCCAAAACTACAGCAGGATGTCATCTGACATGAGGGCCAATCAGTTGCTTCTTCTAACTCTAGCCCTCTTTAAATAGGAGCCCAATGCTTTCAATGGTGCAGTGTACTTTCCCATTGCACCTCCTACTTGCTGTGCTGTCATATTCACAGACAGTTACCTAGTGTGTAATTGCTGATGTCTGGTCCTCCGGTGTAATCGTCACCCAGGACGATTGGTCACGTGGTGCCATTACTTCACAAAGCTACAGCAGGATGTCATCTGACATGAGGGCCAATCAGTTGCCTAGTACGCAATAGGATACATGTCTCATCGTATAGAAAAGGGAGCAATGTAGACAGGATGCCCAGCTGAAGACTAAGGTGGTGAGATGAAAGGAACTAGGCCATTGTGAGAAGTTGGCCTGGTATATAATGCTCACTAATTCTAGTGATCACTTTGTACCATGCCAAGCAACCCTTATGATGATGGTTGTAATTCAACCTTGTAGACCAGTTATCCTAGTGGTAACGTGGACAAAGCAGTCTTAGGCTAAACTCTGAAAGGCATGTGAAGCCAGCTGTTATACCATACACAACCCCCTTGAATACCAAATGAAAGGGACACCACACAGATATATATTGAAAATATATATTGATTTATTAACTATTAAAATCCCCTGGACTCTTTATGAGCACAGAAGCACAAGCGTAAAATCACAAGACAGTTTAAAATACACAAAAGTTGCACAATATGGATGAGCCCTAGGGGCCACCTAAACCATATACTAAATAAGTGGTATAAGAGATACCTAAAGGAAAGTGAAGAGGCCTAGGGCCTTGGGAATCGCTGGAGCTATTCGAGACTGGAGTTAACTAAGTCGGGAAAGGCCCACGGGACTCGGGTGCAGTGTTCAAAGTGCACGCACTTCTCAATACAAAGTCTATGGTGCGTAAAAAGCACAAAGTTAGAAAGTTAGGAACCTTCCGAGTGACCTACGGAGCTGAAACTTAAAACACAGGCCCTTGGGATGTGTACCAGTGCAGGAGCACCGGCGGAGCTGAGTTACCTCACCCACAGGAAGCGGGTGCACAGGGTCGAAGATGTGTCGGGTCTCGTCACGCTGGTCGATGGTGCTTGGAGCTGAAGATGCTGCAGGCGGCTCGATGAGAAGAGTTCCGGTGGATCCAAGGGTGGATCGGAAGAGTTGAAGACCTGAAAGCAGAGGGGACAGTGTTCAAAGTCACTAGCCAGTGACTGCCCTGGAACCAGAGTGGAACCAGGCGATGTCGGGTGCAAACAGGCGTTGTCGGGTAGCTTCTTTCTGCAGCCACGTGGATACCCGGGGTCGAGGACGTCCAGGAGTCGGTCACGAGCTGTCCCACGTAGGCTTCTCGCTGTTGGCGGTGTCGGCGACCTGATCGGAGCAAACAGGCCTTGGCAAATGCAAGCCACGCAGAAGTTGAAAGATGCTGTTCACTCGGACCAGCAAGGTCAGAGCGAGGGCTCCTTTTCACAGGAGCTTGGGTAGGTCTGGAGCAACCAGACCTGCTGTTTAAATCTTCGGGTTCGTCGCCAAGATGGCCGCTGACCACGTGGCTAGTGGCCGGGATGGCGCGTCGAGTGGCACGGTGCAAAAGGGCCCCACGCAGATCGTGGAGATGCTGGGGGGCTGATCTTCGGTGCAAGGGCTGCTCGGTGGTGGGGGTTCTCAATCCCCAAAGCACAACGTCGAGGATGCCTCAGAAGCTGCGCAGTCAGCTTTACGAGTGTCTTCCAAGAGGTCCGGTCCCACGTCACTCGGTGCCTCCACGGGTCCCTTCTTCGCAGGGACTGTGGATCGGGCTCTGAGAGGTCTGGGAGTCTGGTTCTTGTTGGGCTCTGGGCTCGGTCTCCGGCGGGAGGCGGCGGCAAAGCAGACGTCGAGTTGCTGGTTGGTACCTGTGTTCACAGGGTGGTCACTCCTTGGCCACAAGGGAGATTCTTCTTCAGTCTTCTGTGCAGCAGAATGTCGAAGTCCAGTCTTCTTCTTAGTTTTAAGTTGATTTCGGGATGATCTGCTGTGCAATGGCACTGCTCCCCCTCTTATTCCCAAACTGGGGGTGGATCACCTACTAGGTCCCTCCTCTGGGAGGAACCAGGAAGGGGGGCGGTTACACCCCCTTTCCTTTGTCCAGCTCCGCGCCAGGACTGGGGCTGGAAGGCCCCAGAACCGGTTTGGGCTGGCCTATGCACGGGGACACCTTGTGTGCCCCGGGCATGTCTGATTCTTTTCAGCCCTGTCCTACCTAATACACAAAATCCTGTCTGGGGTGGTGCTCGCACCTCCCAAGGCAGGAAACCCTTTGTCCAGGCCACCATCTGCCGAGTTTCGGTCAGCAGCAGGAGGCCAGACTTGTGTCTGTGGTGGCAGCGTCCATTTTGTGAAGCTGAGGCTCGGTTTAACTTTAACTGGGGTTAAGGCTACGCACATGTCGTGTCCCTCTAGAAGGGTGGAATGCTATCCCCTTCGCCAGAATTGGCGAGGGGATAGTATTCCAATTCGTATGACACCTTACTCGACATGTTTTGATAAAGCCAAACCAAAGATAGCATTTAACCGCGAGGATTATAATGCACTTAAGAGTATATGGTATGGCAATATCCCGGAACGGCTTAGGGAGTTATTCCCGACAGCTGCAGACAGGCTCAGCTCATGCCAGAGCACCATCTCACATATTTCCAAGCACTCTGCCTCCAGGATTGATGAGGCCTTCCATAGGAGTGGCTGATAGGAACATATGTGTCCAGTTTAGGGTTAGGCACAGGCATACTGTACCTAAGTAAGAGGTGGTTACACCGACTTACCCCAGCTGAGTGTTCAGCCAGTTGTGTCAAAGATGGAGGCCAGGCCAGGGGTGGCACAATACGTGCTGCAGCCCCTGGTAGGCCTTGGATACACCTATGCCCTGGGCACCTAGGGTGCACTCTTACAGGGGCTCATAAGGTGAACCAGTTCCAATTCGTAATGCACCTAAAGTGCATTGGCATCAATTTAGAGAGAGAACAGCAGGCTGTGGGTCTGATTAGCAGGCCCACAGCCACATTAAGTCAGAAACCAGTGAAGCAAAAAGCAAAAATTTGGGGTGACCATAGGATAGCAGACCCTACTCTCCTACATAACCCCCCCCCAAACGCAGGGACATTAGACTAACCTTGACCAGTTGTGTCTTCATGTTCTAAGTGGAAGTACCTGGAGAGACCATCTGCGTTGCCATGGTCAGTCCCTGGGCGGTGCTCCACTGTAAAGTCCATCCCCTGTAGGGAAATGGATCACCTGAGTAGTTTGGGGTTTTCACCCTTCATCTGATTAAGCCATAGGAGGGGCTTATGGTCGGTCTGAATCTTGAAGTGAGTGCCAAATAAGTATGGTCTCAGCTTCTTCAGGGCCCACACCACAGCAAAGGCCTCCCTCTCTATAGCTGACCAACGTTTCTCTCTGGGGGTCAGCCTTCTGCTAATGAAAGCAATGGGCTGGTCCTGGCCATCTACATTAAGCTGTGAAAGCACTGCTCCCACTCCCAACTCAGAAGCATCTGTTTGGACAATGAACTCTCTTGAGTAGTCAGGACTCTTCAGGATAGGTGCAGAGCACATGGCCTTCTTCAGGTCATCAAATGCCTTTTGACAGATTTCTGTCCACTGAACCTTTTTGGGCATCTTCTTGGATGTCAGATCATTAAGAGGAGTCACAATGGACCCATAGTTCTTAACAAACTTCCTGTAGTACCCAGTCAGGCCCAAGAAAGCTCTGACCTGAGTCTGGGTAGTTGGAGGGGACCAGTCCTTGATGGTCTGGATCTTACTCTCCAGTGGTTGAACTTGGCCTCCACCTACAAGGTGGCCCAGGTATACAACCTTGCTCTGCCCTATCTGGCACTTTGTTGCCTTGATAGTGAGGCCTGCCTTCTGCAGAGCCTCAAGCACTTCCTTCAGGTGGATCAGGTGATCCTCCCAGGTGGAGCTAAAGACAGCAATATCGTCCAGATAAGCTGCACAAAAGTCATCCAACCCAGTGAGGACTTGGTTCACCAACCTTTGGAAGGTGGCAGGTGCATTTTTCAAACCAAAGGGCATCACCACAAACTGATAATGCCCACTAGGGGTAGAAAATGCTGTCTTGGCTTTAGACTCCTCAGCTAACCTGATTTGCCAGTAGCCAGCTGTCAAGTCAAATGTGCTCAAATATTTGGCAGAAGCCAACTTGTCAATGAGCTCATCTGCCCTTGGAATAGGGTGTGCATCTGTCCTGGTGACAGCATTGAGTCCTCTGTAATCCACACAGAACCTCATCTCTCTCTTGCCATCTTTGGTGTGAGGTTTGGGGACCAGAACCACTGGGCTAGCCCAGGGGCTCTCTGAAGGCTCAATGACACCTAATTCCAGCATCTTTTGCACCTCAGTCTTTATACAGTCCCTGACGTGGTCAGGTTGCCTGTAAATTTTGCTCTTTACAGGAAGACTGTCACCAGTGTCCACCACATGTGTACACCAGTTAGTCTGACTGGGTGTCAAGGAGAACATATGCCCGTATGCCTGTAGAACTTGTCTGCAGTCATGTTGCTGATGTTCAGTGAGGCTGCCACCTAAGGCCACACCATCAACTGAACCATCCTCAGGGTTCTGAGTGAGCAGGTCTGGGAGAGGGTCACTCTCTTCCTCCTGTCCCTCATCTGTAGCCATGAGCAAGCCCATGTCTGCCCTGCTGACATATGCCTTCAATCTGTTCACATGGAGCACCCTGTGGGGGCTCCTGGGAGTTCCTAGGTCCACCAAGTAGGTAACCTCTCCCTTCTTTTCCAGAATTGTATGGGGTCCAGACCATTTGTCTTGGAGTGCTGCTGGGGCCACTGGCTCCAACACCCATACCTTCTGTCCAGGCTGAAACTCAACAAGGACAGCCTTTTGGTCATGCCAAGCTTTTTGTAACTCTTGGCTAGCCTCAAGGTTTTTGGATGCCTTTTCCATGTACTCTGCCATCCTGGAGCGGAGACCAAGCACATAGTCCACTATGTCCTGTTTAGGCTTTTTGAGAGGTAACTCCCATCCTTCCTTCACAAGACACAGGGGTCCTCTTACAGGGTGCCCAAACAACAATTCAAAGGGGCTGAAGCCAACCCCCTTTTGAGGGACCTCTCTGTAAGCGAACAAAAGGCAGGGCAGAAGGATGTCCCATCTTCGCCTGAGCTTTTCAGGTAATCCTTTAATCATGCCCTTTAGGGTCTTGTTAAACCTTTCAACAAGCCCATTGCATTGTGGGTGATAAGGAGTGGTGAACTTGTAGTTTACACCACATTCCTTCCACATAGCTGTCAAATATCCAGACATGAAGTTGGTACCTCTATCTGATATTACCTCCTTAGGAAACCCCACTCTGGAGAAAACTCCAAGTAAGGCCCTGGCCACAACAGGAGCTGTTGTGGTCCTAAGGGGAATTGCCTCTGGGTACCTGGTGGCATGATCCACTACCACCAGTATGAATCTGTGCCCAGATGCTGTAGGGGGATCCATTGGACCAACAATATCAATCCCCACTCTCTCAAAGGGAACCCCCACCACAGGTAGTGGTATCAGGGGGGCCTTTGTTGTTCCACCTGCTTTACCACTGGCTTGGCAGGTTTCACAGGAGCGACAAAACTCCTTGGTGTCTTCAGACATGTGAGGCCAGTGAAAGTGAGGGACAAGCCTGTCCCAAGTCTTGTTCTGGCCTAGGTGTCCTGCTAAAGGAATATCATGGGCCAAGGTGAGTAGGAAGCCCCTAAATTGCAGAGGTATAACCAACCTCCTGGTAGCACCAGGCTTGGGGTCTCTAGCCTCTGAATAAAGGAGTCCATCGTCCCAATATACTTTATGGGCACCTTGTGCATTCCCAGCAGCCTCAGCAGCAGCCTGCTGTCTGAGGGGTTCAAGAGAAGGACAGGTTAACTGAGCCTGCCCCAAGTCTGCCCTAGAAGGTCCCCCTGTCCCCAGAAACTCAACCTGATCAGGTTCAAGCTCTTCAGGGACAGTTCCTTCAGGGGTCTCAAGATCAGTTTCCTGTGAAGCCTGATCCTCACTTGTAGGCAGTTGGGAAGGCGCAGCCTTAACCCTCCTGTTCTTCTTCTTGGGAGGTACTTGGTCCATTGTTCCAGGATCCAAGACCTGAGGTTCAGAGAGGCACTTTTTGGCCTGTGACCTGGTCACAGCAAGGACATGTGATGATATCCCTAACATCTCTGCATGAGTCCTGTACTCAACTTCTGACCATAGAGAGTTCTCCAGGTCATTGCCCAACAAACATTCTACTGGGAGATCAGCACTAACCACAACTTTCTTTAGGCCAGTTACCCCTCCCCAGGAAAAGTTAACAAGTGCCACACTATGGGTAGTAGTGACATTGCTGGCATTGGTCACCAGGTAATCATCGCCTGGCATGTATTGGCCAGGGTCCACAAAGTTAGGTGTCACCATAGTGACACTGGCACATGTGTCCCTGTAAGCTTGAGCCACTTTGTTGTTAATCAAAGGTGTCTGTCTGTATTTGCCCAGGTTACTGGGACTTATGTCAGGGGTCAAATCTATGTCCCCTTCACAAACCAGAACAGCCTGTGTAAGGGTTCTGACTAGGTCAGAATCTCCTTCAGTTCCCAAAGTGATTCCCACTAAACCCTTGGCTTGAGGACCAACACTGCTAACTGTACTAGTGGGTGCAGGTGCCTTAGGGGCTGCAGTGCTGGGGGCTCCACCCTTTTTACACTCACTTGTCCAGTGAGAGGTGTTCTTACAAGTTTTACACCAGGGTTTCTTCTGACCTTCTTTCTTCTTCTTCTTGGAAGTTTGGGACCCACCCTCTGTCTCAGTTTGGGGCCCTGTTGAAGACTTCTGGTCTTTAGCTTTCTGCTCCCCACCCTTCTGGTCTGTTTTCTTCTGGTCACCACCCTGGTTCTGGTTCTGGTTCTTTTGCTTAACTCTGGTTCTTACCCACTTATCTGCCCTCTTTCCCAATTCTTGGGGAGAGGTCAAATCTGAGTCAACCAAATGTTGATGCAACTGCTGGTTCTGACAATTATTTAAAATTTGTTCTCTCATCAGCAAATTATACAATCCTTCATAGTCTGTAACCTTGCTTCCCAGCAACCATCCCTCCAGAGCCTTAGTGGCACACTCAACAAATTCAGACCAGTCCTGAGTCTGTGTCTTCTGGGTATCTCTGAACATTAACCTGTACTGTTCAGTGGTTAAGCCTAACCCATCAATCAGAGCACTCTTCAGGACCAGGTAGTTTCTAGAATCCCCATCACTAACTGTGAGGAGTCTGTCTCGGCCTCTACCTTCAAAGGAGAGCCACAAGATTGCTGCCCACTGCTCCTGAGGGATCTGCTGTACTCTGCAGGCTCTCTCCATTGCAGTAATCCATTTATGGATATCATCCCCAGCTTTGTAGGGGGGCACAATCTTACTCAGGTTTCTATTATCAAAAGACCTGTCTTTATCCTTGTGGATATTGCTGCCACCAGTGGGTTCTATTACCCCACTCTCTCTAGGCTGTCTTGCTCTAGCAAGTTTCTCCTTAGCCAGGGCAACCTCTAACTCTTGCCTCTGGATCCTAAGCTCAGCCTCTCTCATCTTGGCCTCATGTTCCCTTCTCTGAGGGCTAGTCATCTCCTTTCTGGAGTGACCATGAGAGCCTCTAGAGACATGGGAGGTATTGGATTCACCTGAGTGATGCCTTCTCCTCCTATGGCCCTGGTTAAGTCCACCTGGGGGTCTGAATGGGTTGTTACCTGATTCATTCCCAAGTTGACTTAAGTTAGCCTGGTTCAGTCTACTGACCAGCACCTGACTATCTCTGTCATCATCTGACTCACTGCTTTCCACCTCCTCCTCCTCTTCTTCTTCCTCTTCCTCTACATCTACTTGAGGAGCTCCAGTGGTGGAGGCTTCCTCATCTACTAGGATGATAGGGGTAGGGGTGTCTACAGTGTCATCCTCTGAAGGATGGCCTCCTTCAGCATTCCCTGTGGGGTTTGCTTTAGAGGTCTTTAGAGCCTCAGACTGATCCAAGAGCTCTCTTAGGTGGTCTGTAGTAGGGGAAGGCCCTGTCTTCAGACCCCTTAAGACACAAAGCTGTCTTAATTCCTTAAAGGGAAATATAGCAAACTGGGATGGTGCCCTTGGAGGGTCACTCTCAACAGGAGTAAGTCCACTGGACCCCTCTGTTCCAGACATTGCTCTAGTGTGGGTGGATGTGTTGCAATCTACCTACACTGGTGTTTACCTACTAAACCTATCTAGTAGTTGTAGCTAGGGTGTGCTACTCCCTTTGCTCTACAACAACTAAGTTCAGTAGAACTTATGTATACTAGTCTTGTTTTATATGTACCTAGCAGGTACCTGTATGATCTTTCAAATGATAATCTCAAAGATTGTAATGGTAAAACAACAGCAAGCTCAGATCCCAATCCGCTGCTCACCAATGTGAGAAGTTGGCCTGGTATATAATGCTCACTAATTCTAGTGATCACTTTGTACCATGCCAAGCAACCCTTATGATGATGGTTGTAATTCAACCTTGTAGACCAGTTATCCTAGTGGTAACGTGGACAAAGCAGTCTTAGGCTAAACTCTGAAAGGCATGTGAAGCCAGCTGTTATACCATACACAACCCCCTTGAATACCAAATGAAAGGGACACCACACAGATATATATTGAAAATATATATTGATTTATTAACTATTAAAATCCCCTGGACTCTTTATGAGCACAGAAGCACAAGCGTAAAATCACAAGACAGTTTAAAATACACAAAAGTTGCACAATATGGATGAGCCCTAGGGGCCACCTAAACCATATACTAAATAAGTGGTATAAGAGATACCTAAAGGAAAGTGAAGAGGCCTAGGGCCTTGGGAATCGCTGGAGCTATTCGAGACTGGAGTTAACTAAGTCGGGAAAGGCCCACGGGACTCGGGTGCAGTGTTCAAAGTGCACGCACTTCTCAATACAAAGTCTATGGTGCGTAAAAAGCACAAAGTTAGAAAGTTAGGAACCTTCCGAGTGACCTACGGAGCTGAAACTTAAAACACAGGCCCTTGGGATGTGTACCAGTGCAGGAGCACCGGCGGAGCTGAGTTACCTCACCCACAGGAAGCGGGTGCACAGGGTCGAAGATGTGTCGGGTCTCGTCACGCTGGTCGATGGTGCTTGGAGCTGAAGATGCTGCAGGCGGCTCGATGAGAAGAGTTCCGGTGGATCCAAGGGTGGATCGGAAGAGTTGAAGACCTGAAAGCAGAGGGGACAGTGTTCAAAGTCACTAGCCAGTGACTGCCCTGGAACCAGAGTGGAACCAGGCGATGTCGGGTGCAAACAGGCGTTGTCGGGTAGCTTCTTTCTGCAGCCACGTGGATACCCGGGGTCGAGGACGTCCAGGAGTCGGTCACGAGCTGTCCCACGTAGGCTTCTCGCTGTTGGCGGTGTCGGCGACCTGATCGGAGCAAACAGGCCTTGGCAAATGCAAGCCACGCAGAAGTTGAAAGATGCTGTTCACTCGGACCAACAAGGTCAGAGCGAGGGCTCCTTTTCACAGGAGCTTGGGTAGGTCTGGAGCAACCAGACCTGCTGTTTAAATCTTCGGGTTCGTCGCCAAGATGGCCGCTGACCACGTGGCTAGTGGCCGGGATGGCGCGTCGAGTGGCACGGTGCAAAAGGGCCCCACGCAGATCGTGGAGATGCTGGGGGGCTGATCTTCGGTGCAAGGGCTGCTCGGTGGTGGGGGTTCTCAATCCCCAAAGCACAACGTCGAGGATGCCTCAGAAGCTGCGCAGTCAGCTTTACGAGTGTCTTCCAAGAGGTCCGGTCCCACGTCACTCGGTGCCTCCACGGGTCCCTTCTTCGCAGGGACTGTGGATCGGGCTCTGAGAGGTCTGGGAGTCTGGTTCTTGTCGGGCTCTGGGCTCGGTCTCCGGCGGGAGGCGGCGGCAAAGCAGACGTCGAGTTGCTGGTTGGTACCTGTGTTCACAGGGTGGTCACTCCTTGGCCACAAGGGAGATTCTTCTTCAGTCTTCTGTGCAGCAGAATGTCGAAGTCCAGTCTTCTTCTTAGTTTTAAGTTGATTTCGGGATGATCTGCTGTGCAATGGCACTGCTCCCCCTCTTATTCCCAAACTGGGGGTGGATCACCTACTAGGTCCCTCCTCTGGGAGGAACCAGGAAGGGGGGCGGTTACACCCCCTTTCCTTTGTCCAGCTCCGCGCCAGGACTGGGGCTGGAAGGCCCCAGAACCGGTTTGGGCTGGCCTATGCACGGGGACACCTTGTGTGCCCCGGGCATGTCTGATTCTTTTCAGCCCTGTCCTACCTAATACACAAAATCCTGTCTGGGGTGGTGCTCGCACCTCCCAAGGCAGGAAACCCTTTGTCCAGGCCACCATCTGCCGAGTTTCGGTCAGCAGCAGGAGGCCAGACTTGTGTCTGTGGTGGCAGCGTCCATTTTGTGAAGCTGAGGCTCGGTTTAACTTTAACCGGGGTTAAGGCTACGCACATGTCGTGTCCCTCTAGAAGGGTGGAATGCTATCCCCGTCGCCAGAATTGGCGAGGGGATAGTATTCCAATTCGTATGACACCTTACTCGACATGTTTTGATAAAGCCAAACCAAAGATAGCATTTAACCGCGAGGATTATAATGCACTTAAGAGTATATGGTATGGCAATATCCCGGAACGGCTTAGGGAGTTATTCCCGACAGCTGCAGACAGGCTCAGCTCATGCCAGAGCACCATCTCACATATTTCCAAGCACTCTGCCTCCAGGATTGATGAGGCCTTCCATAGGAGTGGCTGATAGGAACATATGTGTCCAGTTTAGGGTTAGGCACAGGCATACTGTACCTAAGTAAGAGGTGGTTACACCGACTTACCCCAGCTGAGTGTTCAGCCAGTTGTGTCAAAGATGGAGGCCAGGCCAGGGGTGGCACAATACGTGCTGCAGCCCCTGGTAGGCCTTGGATACACCTATGCCCTGGGCACCTAGGGTGCACTCTTACAGGGGCTCATAAGGTGAACCAGTTCCAATTCGTAATGCACCTAAAGTGCATTGGCATCAATTTAGAGAGAGAACAGCAGGCTGTGGGTCTGATTAGCAGGCCCACAGCCACATTAAGTCAGAAACCAGTGAAGCAAAAAGCAAAAATTTGGGGTGACCATAGGATAGCAGACCCTACTCTCCTACAGCCATTTTTTGAGACTTATACATTTGTTTAAAGGATTGGTTGATCATAACATTCTGGAGTTCTCTATAGGTTTACTGAGAGGGATGTGCTGAAATGAAGATGTTAGAATCTGTTATTCATAGTTTTTATTATTCCCACAAACCGTAGCCTAAACCTTCCTCCCTTAACGTATCAGATCACTGAATTGCTATGGTGTACCATAACCTAAAATATTTCCTGTGAGAAGGGTACGTTATCTCTTGGCTGCCAAAGAGATCTTTCTATCCAAGTTCTCATATAGGTGCTAGAGTTGTGTATAGAGTACTAGCAAATGAGGCATAGGATTGAATGAAGTCTGCTAGGTTGAAATCTAAATTGAGAATATAATTTTTAGTGAGCTTTGGATTTTCACAATATTAGACACGCCATAGTACTAATAATTGACTCTTTATAGAAATCATTTTTTGGTAGTGTTGCATTTGATTTGGAAGTATTCAAGTCTAAAAAATTGACTGACAGTGGACTTTTCCATCTGCAGAATATACTGAATGACCAGCAGAGGCTGTTTTGCAGAGGAATATTTCTCCGCTTGCTGAGAAAAGAAAAAAAAAGAAAGCTCATTCCTCAGCCTTTTCCATGCCTCGATCAATAGATATGGTAAGTCAAACTCTCATTTAATCATTTTGCCATTAATTAAAAGTTCATAGTATCTGATGGCTCTCAGTGCCTTTTAGTGGGGTCTTCCGCATAAATATAATCTTCTAAGACGGTAGCAATATGAATGACACTATGGCCATCATGATAGTGTCTCAAAGACTTTGACTGTCTATGTGGCTGACAAAATCTTCTTTAGGTAGTTTTGCAGGCAATATGTCTTCCGGGGTACTTACCATCTTTTAGGCTGGAATGAGGTGTCTTAGGTTAGAGCAATTGACTTACTTGCTGATGGAGGGAAGCTATTTAACCGTTTTCCCTGCTCTCTGTGAGTGGGACTCTGATACTCAAGATGGACCGCTATTTAGAAACTGTGTTCTAACTCTATCCCTCTTTAAATAGGATCCCAATGCTTTCAATGGTGCAGAGTACTTTCCCATTACACATCCTACTTGCTGTGCAGTCATATTCCCAGATACTTAGCTAGTGTGTAATTGCTGATGTCTGGTCCTCCGGTGTAATCGTCACCCAGGGCGATTGGTCAAGTGGTGCCATTACATCCCAAAACTACAGCAGGATGTCATCTGACATGAGGGCCAATCAATTGCTTCTTCTAACTCTAGCCCTCTTTAAATAGGAGCCCAATGCTTTCAATGGTGCAGTGTACTTTCCCATTGCACCTCCTACTTGCTGTGCTGTCATATTCACAGACAGTTACCTAGTGTGGAATTGCTGATGTCTGGTCCTACGGTGTAATCGTCACCCAGGACGATTGGTCACGTGGTGCCATTACTTCACAAAGCTACAGCAGGATGTCATCTGACATGAGGGCCAATCAGTTGCCTAGTACGCAATAGGATACATGTCTCATCGTACAGAAAAGGGAGCAATGTAGACAGGATGCCCAGCTGAAGACTAAGGTGGTGAGATGAAAGGAACTAGGCCATTTATTGAGACTTATACATTTGTTTAAAGGATTGGTTGATCATAACATTCTGGAGTTCTCTATAGGTTTACTGAGAGGGATGTGCTAAAATGAAGATGTTAGAATCTGTTATTCATAGTTTTTCTTATTCCCACAAACGGTAGCATAAACCTTCCTCCCTTAACGTATCAGATCCCTGACTTGCTATGGTGTACCATAACCTAAAATAATTCCTGTGAAAAGGGTACGCAATCTCTTGGCTGCCAAAGAGATCTTTCTATCTAAGTCCTCATATAGGTGCTAGAGTTGTGTAGAGAGTACCAGCAAATGAGGCACAGGATTGAAAGAAGTCTGCTAGGTTGAAATCTAAATTGAGAATATAATTTTTAGTGAGCTTTGGATTTTCACAATATTAGACACGCCATAGTACTAATAATTGACTCTTTATAGAAATCATTTTTTGGTAGTGTTGCATTTGGTTTGGAAGTATTCAAGTTCTAAAAATTGACTGACAGTGGACTTTTCCATCTGCAGAATATACTGAATGACCAGCAGAGGCAGTATTGCAGAGGAATATTTCTCCGCTTGCTGAGAAAAGAAAAAAAAAGAAAGCTCATTCCTCAGCCTTTTCCATGCCTCGATCAATAGATATGGTAAGTCAAACTCTCATTTAATCATTTTGCCATTAATTAAAAGTTCATAGTATCTGATGGCTCTCAGTGCCTTTTAGTGGGGTCTTCCGCATAAATATAATCTTCTAAGACGGTAGCAATATGAATGACGCTATGGCCATCATGATAGTTTCTCAAAGACTTTGACTGTCTATGTGGCTGACAAAATCTTCTTTAGGTAGTTTTGCAGGCAATATGTCCTCCGGGGTACTTACCATCTTTTAGGCTGGAATGAGGTGTCTTAGGTTAGAGCAATTGACTTACTTTCTGATGGAGGGAAGCTATTTAACCGTTTTCCCTGCTCTCTGTGAGTGGGACTCTGATACTCAAGATGGACCACTATTTAGAAACTGTGTTCTAACTCTATCCCTCTTTAAATAGGATCCCAATGCTTTCAATGGTGCAGAGTACTTTCCCATTACACATCCTACTTGCTGTGCAGTCATATTCCCAGATACTTAACTAGTGTGTAATTGCTGATGTCTGGTCCTCCGGTGTAATCGTCACCCAGGGCGATTGGTCAAGTGGTGCCATTACATCCCAAAACTACAGCAGGATGTCATCTGACATGAGGGCCAATCAGTTGCTTCTTCTAACTCTAGCCCTCTTTAAATAGGAGCCCAATGCTTTCAATGGTGCAGTGTACTTTCCCATTGCACCTCCTACTTGCTGTGCTGTCATATTCACAGACAGTTACCTAGTGTGTAATTGCTGATGTCTGGTCCTCCGGTGTAATCGTCACCCAGGACGATTGGTCACGTGGTGCCATTACTTCACAAAGCTACAGCAGGATGTCATCTGACATGAGGGCCAATCAGTTGCCTAGTACGCAATAGGATACATGTCTCATTGTATAGAAAAGGGAGCAATGTAGACAGGATGCCCAGCTGAAAACTAAGGTGGTGAGATGAAAGGAACTAGGCCATTTTTTGAGATTTATACATTTGTTTAAAGGATTGGTTGATCATAACATTCTGGAGTTCTCTATAGGTTTACTGAGAGGGATGTGCTAAAATGAAGATGTTAGAATCTGTTATTCATAGTTTTTCTTATTCCCACAAACGGTAGCATAAACCTTCCTCCCTTAACGTATCAGATCCCTGACTTGCTATGGTGTACCATAACCTAAAATAATTCCTGTGAAAAGGGTACGCAATCTCTTGGCTGCCAAAGAGATCTTTCTATCTAAGTCCTCATATAGGTGCTAGAGTTGTGTAGAGAGTACCAGCAAATGAGGCACAGGATTGAAAGAAGTCTGCTAGGTTGAAATCTAAATTGAGAATATAATTTTTAGTGAGCTTTGGATTTTCACAATATTAGACACGCAATAGTACTAATAATTGACTCTTTATAGAAATCATTTTTTGGTAGTGTTGCATTTGGTTTGGAAGTATTCAAGTTCTAAAAATTGACTGACAGTGGTCTTTTCCATCTGCAGAATATACTGAATGACCAGCAGAGGCAGTATTGCAGAGGAATATTTCTCCGCTTGCTGAGAAAAGAAAAAAAAAGAAAGCTCATTCCTCAGCCTTTTCCATGCCTCGATCAATAGATATGGTAAGTCAAACTCTCATTTAATCATTTTGCCATTAATTAAAAGTTCATAGTATCTGATGGCTCGTAGTGCCTTTTAGTGGGGTCTTCCGCATAAATATAATCTTCTAAGACGGTAGCAATATGAATGACGCTATGGCCATCATGATAGTTTCTCAAAGACTTTGACTGTCTATGTGGCTGACAAAATCTTCTTTAGGTACTTTTGCAGGCAATATGTCCTCCGGGGTACTTACCATCTTTTAGGCTGGAATGAGGTGTCTTAGGTTAGAGCAATTGACTTACTTTCTGATGGAGGGAAGCTATTTAACCGTTTTCCCTGCTCTCTGTGAGTGGGACTCTGATACTCAAGATGGACCGCTATTTAGAAACTGTGTTCTAACTCTATCCCTCTTTAAATAGGATCCCAATGCTTTCAATGGTGCAGAGCACTTTCCCATTACACATCCTACTTGCTGTGCAGTCATATTCCCAGATACTTAACTAGTGTGTAATTGCTGATGTCTGGTCCTCCGGTGTAATCGTCACCCAGGGCGATTGGTCAAGTGGTGCCATTACATCCCAAAACTACAGCAGGATGTCATCTGACATGAGGGCCAATCAGTTGCTTCTTCTAACTCTAGCCCTCTTTAAATAGGAGCCCAATGCTTTCAATGGTGCAGTGTACTTTCCCATTGCACCTCCTATTTGCTGTGCAGTCATATTCACAGATAGTTACCTAGTGTGTAATTGCTGATGTCTGGTCCTACGGTGTAATCGTCACCCAGGACGATTGGTCACGTGGTGCCATTACTTCACAAAGCTACAGCAGGATGTCATCTGACATGAGGGCCAATTAGTTGCCTAGTACGCAATAGGATACATGTCTCATCGTATAGAAAAGGGAGCAATGTAGACAGGATGCCTAGCTGAAGACTAAGGTGGTGAGATGAAATGAACTAGGCCATTATTTGAGACTTATACATTTGTTTGAAGGATTGGTTGATCATAACATTCTGGAGTTCTCTATAGGTTTACTGAGAGGGATGTGCTAAAATGAAGATGGTATAATCTGTTATTCATAGTTTTTCTTATTCCCACAAACGGTAGCATAAACCTTCCTCCCTTAACGTATCAGATCCCTGACTTGCTATGGTTTACCATAACCTAAAATAATTCCTGTGAGAAGGGTACGTTATCTCTTGGCTACCAAAGAGATCTTTCTATCTAAGTCCTCATATAGGAGCTAGAGTTGTGTAGAGAGTACCAGCAAATGAGGCACAGGATTGAAAGAAGTCTTCTAGGTTGAAATCTAAATTGAGAATATAATTTTTAGTGAGCTTTGGATTTTCACAATATTAGACACGCCATAGTACTAATAATTGACTCTTTATAGAAATCATTTTTTGGTAGTGTTGCATTTGATTTGGAAGTATCCAAGTCTAAAAAATTGACTGACAGTGGACTTTTCCATCTGCAGAATATACTGAATGACCAGCAGAGGCTGTTTTGCAGAGGAATATTTCTCCGCTTGCTGAGAAAAGAAAAAAAAAGAAAGCTCATTCCTCAGCCTTTTCCATGCCTCGATCAATAGATATGGTAAGTCAAACTCTCATTTAATCATTTTGCCATTAATTAAAAGTTCATAGTATCTGATGGCTCTCAGTGCCTTTTAGTGGGGTCTTCCGCATAAATATAATCTTCTAAGACGGTAGCAATATGAATGACACTATGGCCATCATGATAGTGTCTCAAAGACTTTGACTGTCTATGTGGCTGACAAAATCTTCTTTAGGTAGTTTTGCAGGCAATATGTCTTCCGGGGCACTTACCATCTTTTAGGCTGGAATGAGGCGTCTTAGGTTAGAGCAATTGACTTACTTGCTGATGGAGGGAAGCTATTTAACCGTTTTCCCTGCTCTCTGTGAGTGGGACTCTGATACTCAAGATGGACCGCTATTTAGAAACTGTGTTCTAACTCTATCCCTCTTTAAATAGGATCCCAATGCTTTCAATGGTGCAGAGTACTTTCCCATTACACATCCTACTTGCTGTGCAGTCATATTCCCAGATACTTAGCTAGTGTGTAATTGCTGATGTCTGGTCCTCCGGTGTAATCGTCACCCAGGGCGATTGGTCAAGTGGTGCCATTACATCCCAAAACTACAGCAGGATGTCATCTGACATGAGGGCCAATCAATTGCTTCTTCTAACTCTAGCCCTCTTTAAATAGGAGCCCAATGCTTTCAATGGTGCAGTGTACTTTCCCATTGCACCTCCTACTTGCTGTGCAGTCATATTCACAGACAGTTACCTAGTGTGTAATTGCTGATGTCTGGTCCTACGGTGTAATCGTCACCCAGGACGATTGGTCACGTGGTGCCATTACTTCACAAAGCTACAGCAGGATGTCATCTGACATGAGGGCCAATCAGTTGCCTAGTACGCAATAGGATACATGTCTCACCGTATAGAAAAGGGAGCAATGTAGACAGGATGCCCAGCTGAAGACTAAGGTGGTGAGATGAAAGGAACTAGGCCAATATTTGAGACATACATTTGTTTGAAGGATTGGTTGATCATAACATTCTGGAGTTCTCTATAGGTTTACTGAGAGGGATGTGCTAAAATGAAGATGGTAGAATCTGTTATTCATAGTTTTTCTTATTCCCACAAACGGTAGCATAAACCTTCCTCCCTTAACGTATCAGATCCCTGACTTGCTATGGTTTACCATAACCTAAAATAATTCCTGTGAGAAGGGTACGTTATCTCTTGGCTACCAAAGAGATCTTTCTATCTAAGTCCTCATATAGGAGCTAGAGTTGTGTAGAGAGTACCAGCAAATGAGGCACAGGATTGAAAGAAGTCTTCTAGGTTGAAATCTAAATTGAGAATATAATTTTTAGTGAGCTTTGGATTTTCACAATATTAGACACGCCATAGTACTAATAATTGACTCTTTATAGAAATCATTTTTTGGTAGTGTTGCATTTGGTTTGGAAGTGGTCAAGTTCTAAAAATTGACTAACAGTGGACTTTTCCATCTGCAGAATATACTGAATGACCAGCAGAGGCAGTATTGCAGAGAAATATTTCTCCGCTTGCTGAGAAAAGAAAAAAAAAGAAAGCTCATTCCTCAGCCTTTTCCATGCCTCGATCAATAGATATGGTAAGTCAAACTCTCATTTAATCATTTTGCCATTAATTAAAAGTTCATAGTATCTGATGGCTCTCAGTGCCTTTTAGTGGGGTCTTCCGCATAAATATAATCTTCTAAGACGTTAGCAATATGAATGACGCTATGGCCATCATGATAGTTTCTCAAAGACTTTGACTGTCTATGTGGCTGACAAAATCTTCTTTAGATAGTTTTGCAGGCAATATGTCCTCCGGGGTAATTACCATCTTTTAGGCTGGAATGAGGTGTCTTAGGTTAGAGCAATTGACTTAAATTCTGATGGAGGGAACCTATTCAACCGTTTTCCCTGCTCTCTGTGAGTGGGTCTCTGATACTCAAGATGGACCGCTATTTAGAAACTGTGTTCGTACTCTATCCCTCTTTAAATAGGATCCCAATGCTTTCAATGGTGCAGAGTATTTTCCCATTACACATCCTACTTGCTGTGCAGTCATATTCCCAGATACTTAACTAGTGTGTAATTGCTAATGTCTGGTCCTCCGGTGTAATCGTCACCCAGGGCGATTGGTCAAGTGGTGCCATTACATCCCAAAACTACAGCAGGGTGTCATCTGACATGAGGGCCAATCAGTTGCTTCTTCTAACTCTAGCCCTCTTTAAATAGGAGCCCAATGCTTTCAATGGTGCAGTGTACTTTCCCATTGCACCTCCTACTTGCTGTGCTGTCATATTCACAGACAGTTACCTAGTGTGTAATTGCTGATGTCTGGTCCTACGGTGTAATCGTCACCCAGGACGATTGGTCACGTGGTGCCATTACTTTACAAAGCTACAGCAGGATGTCATCTGACATGAGGGCCAATCAGTTGCCTAGTACGCAATAGGATACATGTCTCATCGTATAGAAATTGGAGCAATGTAGACAGGATGCCCAGCTGAAGACTAAGGTGGTGAGATGAAAGGAACTAGGCCATTATTTGAGACTTATACATTTGTTTAAAGGATTGGTTGATCATAACATTCTGGAGTTCTCTATAGGTTTACTAAGAGGGATGTGCTAAAATGAAGATGTTAGAATCTGTTATTCATAGGTTTTTCTTATTCCCACAAACGGTAGCATAAACCTTCCTCCCTTAACGTATCAGATCACTGAATTGCTATGGTGTACCATAACCTAAAATATTTCCTGTGAGAAGGGTACGTTATCTCTTGGCTGCCAAAGAGATCTTTCTATCCAAGTCCTCATATAGGTGCTAGAGTTGTGTAGAGAGTACCAGCAAATGAGGCACAGGATTGAAAGAAGTCTGCTAGGTTGAAATCTGAACTGAGAATATAATTTTTAGTGAGCTTTGGATTTTCACAATATTAGACACGCCATAGTACTAATAATTGACTCTTTATAGAAATCATTTTTTGGTAGTGTTGCATTTGGTTTGGAAGTATTCAAGTTCTAAAAATTGACTAACAGTGGACTTTTCCATCTGCAGAATATACTGAATGACCAGCAGAGGCAGTATTGCAGAGGAATATTTCTCCGCTTGCTGAGAAAAGAAAAAAAAAGAAAGCTCATTCCTGAGCCTTTTCCATGCCTCGATCAATAGATATGGTAAGTCAAACTCTCATTTAATCATTTTGCCATTAATTAAAAGTTCATAGTATCTGATGGCTCTCAGTGCCTTTTAGTGGGGTCTTCCGCATAAAAATAATCTTCTAAGACGTTAGCAATATGAATGACGCTATGGCCATCATGATAGTTTCTCAAAGACTTTGACTGTCCATGTGGCTGACAAAATCTTCTTTAGATAGTTTTGCAGGCAATATGTCCTCCGGGGTAATTACCATCTTTTAGGCTGGAATGAGGTGTCTTAGGTTAGAGCAATTGACTTAAATTCTGATGGAGGGAACCTATTCAACCGTTTTCCCTGCTCTCTGTGAGTGGGTCTCTGATACTCAAGATGGACCGCTATTTAGAAACTGTGTTCTAACTCTATCCCTCTTTAAATAGGATCCCAATGCTTTCAATGGTGCAGAGTATTTTCCCATTACACATCCTACTTGCTGTGCAGTCATATTCCCAGATACTTAACTAGTGTGTAATTGCTGATGTCTGGTCCTCCGGTGTAATCGTCACCCAGGGCGATTTGTCAAGTGGTGCCATTACATCCCAAAACTACAGCAGGATGTCATCTGACATGAGGGCCAATCAGTTGCTTCTTCTAACTCTAGCCCTCTTTAAATAGGAGCCCAATGCTTTCAATGGTGCAGTGTACTTTCAAATTGCACCTCCTTCTTGCTGTGCAGTCATATTCACAGACAGTTACCTAGCGTGTAATTGCTGATGTCTGGTCCTCCGGTGTAATCGTCACCCACGATGATTGGTCACATGGTGCCATTACTTCACAAAGCTACAGCAGGATGTCATCTGACATGAGGGCCAATCAGTTGCCTAGTACGCAATAGGATACATGTCTCATCGTATAGACAAGGGAGCAATGTAGACAGGATGCCCAGCTGAAGACTAAGGTGGTGAGATGAAAGGAACTAGGCCTTTATTTGAGACTTATACATTTGTTTGAAGGAGTGGTTGATCATAACATTCTGGAGTTCTCTATAGGTTTACTGAGAGGGATGTGCTAAAATGAAGATGTTAGAATCTGTTATTCATAGTTTTTCTTATTCCCACAAACGGTAGCATAAACCTTCCTCCCTTAACGTATCAGATCCCTGACTTGCTATGGTGTACCATAACCTAAAATAATTCCTGTGAAAAGGGTACGCAATCTCTTGGCTGCCAAAGAGATCTTTCTATCTAAGTCCTCATATAGGTGCTAGAGTTGTGTAGAGAGTACCAGCAAATGAGGCCCAGGATTGAAAGAAGTCTGCTAGGTTGAAATCTAAATTGAGAATATAATTTTTAGTGAGCTTTGGATTTTCACAATATTAGACACGCCATAGTACTAATAATTGACTCTTTATAGAAATCATTTTTTGGTAGTGTTGCATTTGGTTTGGAAGTATTCAAGTTCTAAAAATTGACTAACAGTGGACTTTTCCATCTGCAGAATATACTGAATGACCAGCAGAGGCAGTATTGCAGAGGAATATTTCTCCGCTTGCTGAGAAAAGAAAACAAGCATTTACAATGCAATGGTTTCTCCTTTGGAAAAGTTAGAGCTATTGGCATTGTAAATGACAAAATTTGTATTTATGTGTTGGTTTTGAAAACAGATAAATAAATGCATAGTCATTTACATTGCCATTAGCTTAATCTCTCGAAAATGTGAGACCTATTGTACCCTATGGAAAAGCTCAGCAGACAGCAATTACTACCACACACCCACCCAGAGCCAGCCACACACACCCCCCCCCATAGCCGCCACACACCCCCCCAGAGCCGCCACACACACCCCCCCAGAGCCGCCACACACACCCCCCCAGAGCCGCCACACACACACCCCCCCCCAGAGCCGCCACACACACCCACCCAGAGCCGCCACACACCCCCACCCAGAGCCGCTACACACACCCACCCAGAGCCGCCACACACCCACCCAGAGCCGCCACACACACCCACCCAGAGCCGCCACACACACCCACCCGAGCCGCCACACACACCCACCCAGAGGCGCCACACACACCCACCCAGAGGCGCCACACACACCCACCCAGAGCCGCCACACACGGTGATTCAGTTAACAGATGGCACAGTGGCTAAACGTTGCACATGATTCCCCATAGTACCTCACAATGTTAGTGAAGATGGTTGATTAAGCTCTTCTGTTTATGTGAATGTGTAGCC
Source organism: Lissotriton vulgaris (assembly GCF_964263255.1). NCBI lineage: Eukaryota > Metazoa > Chordata > Amphibia > Caudata > Salamandridae > Lissotriton > Lissotriton vulgaris. The sequence continues at coordinate 935,827,384 of NC_141693.1, read as the reverse complement.
CTATTTATATACTTGCAGAATTTTCCGATATCGTTTTTAAAAGTCTGGTCACCGTACATATGAAGTAGTTTAAATAGCCAGAGAAACAAAGAGAGGAAAAGGGAGGGCATTGTAGTAAGGGTTGCTTCGACATTACAAATAATAATGTGGTTGTGGTATGCAGCAGTGACTACTGCATTAGGGTTCTTGTGTCCCCGTACTGTTTTCGAATCTTTGAGGGATTAATACACATTTTATAACTGTACAGGTTACACTAAACCAGAGCATGATAGCTTATTACAGTGTTGAAAATGATAGTATACAACTTAAAAATAAGTAAAAGAAACGGTTTAAAAATGAGGGCTAGTATGTTTGAACTCCAGAAAATGACAGATTTAATTCCAAGAGTTGAGACCATTTTATATAAATATTGCAACACACACGTACCAGCTGCGCCAATCAGATTGACGTTCGGTGAGAAACCCGATTAGCAGCGGAACGAGCAGCATCTGTTTTCGTGAGACCACTGCCTGGCAGACTACGGTGAACTGCATGCCTCATATCGGTCCTGTGTGCTGCTGGCTGCTTGCTGCACACATCCTGCTGCAGGAACACGTCGCAGATGCTTAAAATGGCAAAGGAAGCCAATTCGGCGCTACAATGTTCTACACCGTAACACTTCGGTGAGCCTAGAACAGCCACTGCGTTATCTAGACTGGCTACCAAGCGGCAAATGCCTGAGATTTACAAAGTAAAAACGTAACACTTACTAAATCAAATGACGAACTCCGGCCACTCAGAAAGGTCAAGTATCAGATTAAACGTCATGCAAACATTTTATCTATCCAGATTTGATTCTCAGTGCAAAATGTCACCCCATTCTAAAAACCAAGCATTTAAAATGCAAAAGGCCTCGCCTTTGATTAAGTTAAAGCCATTTGCTTTGCTAATGGTATCGTATAGCAAAGCAAATGGCTTTAACTTAATGAAAGGCGAGACCTATTGCATTTTTAATGCTTGTTCTTTCTTGTATGTAAAGCGCTCTGATACCCACGGCTCAGCTAGCGATATATAATAAACGTATAAATAAACCCCACTTGTCGCTATATCACCCTCCAGTTTTCAAATTCACTCACAGTCATTCGCCCTGAGTGTATTTTATACTCTATGATGCAGATTCTGGGAGGTGCATTCCTAAAGGCAGCTAGACAACCATTCAACCCCCAAAAGCCAGAGTCCGAGATCTGCCCAGATAAGCTGCACAGCTGTGTTGTGGCGCGTGCCTGTATCCCTCGCACCCTGATAGCCACGCAAGGCAGCTCTCCACCTCACCTGCTGGTTGCAGCCGCAATGTTGAACAGGTAGGTGGCTGGTATGGCTGTGAGAGACAGCACAAAGACCCCGGTGGCCACTGAAGCCCTCATTATGATTTCTGAGTGTATTCTTTTTACCCTAGCACCTTGTTGTATTTTTCTAACGCACAAACACACAGTGCTTATTTCATTGCTTTTCCCGGCAGACGGCTTATTACATTGCTTCTCCCTTCAGACTTCCCAGCGCTGAGTGGAGCAGGCTGGTCTCACAGATGGTCCTGCGGTCAGTGCTTCTGGTTCCAAACCTTAAAAACTTTGTCAAGCCAAGTTATAGCGCTGGTGACGCCCCTCTCAGCATCCATGGCAAGGTATTACCAGTGAGAGGAAACCTGCACCGCCCTGCTACAGCGCAGCACAGCGAGGTGTCCTGGGTCTCTATGGGCAGCAAAAACCCGAGCCGCCCCTTGTTCTCCGCACTTACTGAACAGACAACTGCTGTCAGGGAGGACAGCGAGGGCGCATTCAAGCGGAGCACTGCCTATGTCAATGTTCACACGCTGCACAGAAAATATAAATGTGACATCACTCGATCGACACGTCTATGGGCCACTCACAAGGCAGTATGCAAACATTTCACGGCGTTAAGCGTATGGTAGAAACAAATAAAGTTGTGTTGCCTTTATTATTGCTCCCCGTCACCACATTACCACTCGTCCGTTCATGACATAAGAGGTTTTCGGACATCTACCAATGCTTGTTCTAATATGGCTACAGAAAGGGCTAAACAAGGCAGTTTTACTGTGCAGATGCTAACAGCAAGCCACGGGCTGGTGGGCTGTATCAAGAGGGGGCGATTGTGATCCATCATAATAATGGACGTGGCATAGCCGCCGAAGCTGTCCACAACAGGAGAAACAGCAGGGTCGGGAGGAGGTCACTGAGGCGTCAAGAAAGCCGCGTGGGGACCAGTAGTTATCAGGACAAACTTTGAAGCGCAATTCGGCAACCAGAGCCTCGGGAAGCCTATATTTGGTTAAACTGTGTAGAGTGGGACACTCGCGTCTGGCATACACAGGGACGGCTATGGCAGCCCCTGTCTGCCGCGGTAGTGTTTAAGAGCTTGCAGGAGGAGCGGCTCCTTTAATAAACATGATACATGCCCGTAAAACTAAACAACAACAAAGTAAGTAAGCCTCTTTGCAACGGGAACAGCAAGTGGACCTTCGGGACCGGCGCAATGAAAACATTAAAAAAACAAGAAAATAGAACACAAAAACATGGTAATACGCAAAAATACGTTTCTGTTTAAACTTATACAACATATGCAGAGAGAAATAATTCTGTGTGGGCGCGCCCTGCTGCAAGGCTGCCAACACGCTCGGTCTATGCTGTGTTCAGATTCCTCGGCGAAGTATGCCAAGGCAGAATTAAAGAGTGTTTATGTCAACAGTGTGCCACGGGCTGCGCGGGGACTGTATATTGTGGCACTGCTAGCAGCTCTGACGGGGATCCCTGGTGAGTGAATACTACGGAAAGGGAGCCGGCAGGTCAAACACCTGCTGCCTCGATCTGGCCCGGGCCCGAGATCGAACCGGGAGAAAAACGGCTCGGCTCGTCCACGGTCCCTAAAATGAGCACACTGAGAGGTGGATATAACTAAAGCTCCGGGGCGCGCTGTGATTGGCTGACGTCACGGGGGGTGTCCCGGCCGGCAGCCAATCACAGCGCGGCCCGGGAATGACGTCACAGGGGTGTCCCGGGCCGGCAGCCAATCGCAGCGCGGCCCGGGACAAAGGGGCGGGGCTTAAAAAAAGCCCGAGAAACGCCCCCGAATCGCGTTTTCTCTGAGAAAGCGTGATAGACAGCCTCTGTCTTCCAATGGCTAGCCTCCATTTATGGAGCTAGCCAATTGGAAACAGAGGAGGTTCTAACCTCACTACTGAAGACAAAAGATTTCGACTGGGAGGGGCTTCGCCCCTCGCCAAAAGTCGAAACCTAAAAAAAGAAAGCTCATTCCTCAGCCTTTTCCATGCCTCGATCAATAGATATGGTAAGTCAAACTCTCATTTAATCATTTTGCCATTAATTAAAAGTTCATAGTATCTGATGGCTCTCAGTGCCTTTTAGTGGGGTCTTCCGCATAAATATAATCTTCTAAGACGTTAGCAATATGAATGACGCTATGGCCATCATGATAGTTTCTCACAGACTTTGACTGTCTATGTGGCTGACAAAATCTTCTTTAGATAGTTTTGCAGGCAATATGTCCTCCGGGGTAATTACCATCTTTTAGGCTGGAATGAGGTGTCTTAGGTTAGAGCAATTGACTTAAATTCTGATGGAGGGAACCTATTCAACCGTTTTCCCTGCTCTCTGTGAGTGGGACTCTGATACTCAAGATGGACCGCTATTTAGAAACTGTGTTCTAACTCTATCCCTCTTTAAATAGGATCCCAATGCTTTCAATGGTGCAGAGTATTTTCCCATTACACATCCTACTTGCTGTGCAGTCATATTCCCAGATACTTAACTAGTGTGTAATTGCTGATGTCTGGTCCTCCGGTGTAATCGTCACCCAGGGCGATTGGTCAAGTGGTGCCATTACATCCCAAAACTACAGCAGGATGTCATCTGACATGAGGGCCAATCAGTTGCTTCTTTTAACTCTAGCCCTCTTTAAATAGGAGCCCAATGCTTTCAATGGTGCAGTGTACTTTCCCATTGCACCTCCTACTTGCTATGCTGTCATATTCACAGACAGTTACCTAGTGTGTAATTGCTGATGTCTGGTCCTCCGGTGTAATCGTCACCCAGGACGATTGGTCACGTGGTGCCATTACTTCAGAAAGCTACAGCAGGATGTCATCTGACATGAGGGCCAATCAGTTGCCTAGTACGCAATAGGATACATGTCTCATCGTATAGAAAAGGGAGCAATGTAGACAGGATGCCCAGCTGAAGACTAAGGTGGTGAGATGAAAGGAACTAGGCCATTATTTGAGACTTATACATTTGTTTAAAGGATTGGTTGATCATAAAATTCTGGAGTTCTCTATAGGTTTACTGAGAGGGATGTGCTAAAATGAAGATGTTAGAATCTGTTATTCATAGTTTTTCTTATTCCCACAAACGGTAGCATAAACCTTCCTCCCTTAACGTATCAGATCCCTGACTTGCTATGGTGTACCATAACCTAAAATAATTCCTGTGAAAAGGGTACGCAATCTCTTGGCTGCCAAAGAGATCTTTCTATCTAAGTCCTCATATAGGTGCTAGAGTTGTGTAGAGAGTACCAGCAAATGAGGCACAGGATTGAAAGAAGTCTGCTAGGTTGAAATCTAAATTGAGAATATAATTTTTAGTGAGCTTTGGATTTTCACAATATTAGACACGCCATAGTACTAATAATTGACTCTTTATAGAAATCATTTTTTGGTAGTGTTGCATTTGGTTTGGAAGTATTCAAGTTCTAAAAATTGACTAACAGTGGACTTTTCCATCTGCAGAATATACTGAATGACCAGCAGAGGCAGTATTGCAGAGGAATATTTCTCCGCTTGCTGAGAAAAGAAAAAAAAAGAAAGCTCATTCCTCAGCCTTTTCCATGCCTCGATCAATAGATATGGTAAGTCAAACTCTCATTTAATCATTTTGCCATTAATTAAAAGTTCATAGTATCTGATGGCTCTCAGTGCCTTTAAGTGGGGTCTTCCGCATAAATATAATCTTTCAAGACGGTAGCAATATGAATGACGCTATGGCCATCATGATAGTTTCTCAAAGACTTTGACTGTCTATGTGGCTGACAAAATCTTCTTTAGATAGTTTTGCAGGCAATATGTCCTCCGGGGTAGTTACCATCTTTTAGGCTGGAATGAGGTGTCTTAGGTTAGAGCAATTGACTTACTTTCTGATGGAGGGAATGTATTTAACAGTTTTCCCTGCTCTCTGTGAGTGGGACTCTGATACTCAAGATGGACCGCTATTTAGAAACTGTGTTCTAACTCTATCCCTCTTTAAATAGGATCCCAATGCTTTCAATGGTGCAGAGTACTTTCCCATTACACATCCTACTTGCTGTGCAGTCATATTCCCAGATACTTAACTAGTGTGTAATTGCTGATGTCTGGTCCTCCGGTGTAATCGTCACCCAGGGCGATTGGCCAAGTGGTGCCATTACATCCCAAAACTACAGCAGGATGTCATCTGACATGAGGGCCAATCAGTTGCTTCTTCTAACTCTAGCCCTCTTTAAATAGGAGCCCAATGCTTTCAATGGTGCAGTGTACTTTCCCATTGCACCTCCTACTTGCTGTGCTGTCATATTCACAGACAGTTACCTAGTGTGTAACTGCTGATGTCTGGTCCTCCGGTGTAATCGTCACCCAGGATGATTGGTCACGTGGTGCCATTACTTCACAAAGCTACAGCAGGATGTCATCTGACATGAGGGCCAATCAGTTGCCTAGTACGCAATAGGATACATGTCTCATCGTATAGAAAAGGGAGCAATGTAGACAGGATGCCCAGCTGAAGACTAAGGTGGTGAGATGAAAGGATCTAGGCCATTTTTTGAGACTTATACATTTGTTTAAAGGATTGGTTGATCATAACATTCTCAAGTTCTCTATAGGTTTACTGAGAGGGATGTGCTAAAATGAAGATGTTAGAATCTGTTGTTCATAGTTTTTCTTATTCCCACAAACGGTAGCATAAACCTTCCTCCCTTAACGTATCAGATCCCTGACTTGCTATGGTGTACCATAACCTAAAATAATTCCTGTGAAAAGGGTACGCTATCTCTTGGCTGCCAAAGAGATCTTTCTATCTAAGTCCTCATATAGGTGCTAGAGTTGTGTAGAGAGTACCAGCAAATGAGGCACAGGATTGAAAGAAGTCTGCTAGGTTGAAATCTAAATTGAGAATATAATTTTTAGTGAGCTTTGGATTTTCACAATATTAGACACGCCATAGTACTAATAATTGACTCTTTATAGAAATCTTTTTTTGGTAGTGTTGCATTTGGTTTGGAAGTATTCAAGTTCTAAAAATTGACTGACAGTGGACTTTTCCATCTGCAGAATATACTGAATGACCAGCAGAGGCAGTATTGCAGAGGAATATTTCTCCGCTTGCTGAGAAAAGAAAAAAAAAGAAAGCTCATTCCTCAGCCTTTTCCATGCCTCGATCAATAGATATGGTAAGTCAAACTCTCATTTAATCATTTTGCCATTAATTAAAAGTTCATAGTATCTGATGGCTCTCAGTGCCTTTTAGTGGGGTCTTCCGCATAAATATAATCTTCTAAGGCGGTAGCAATATGAATGACGCTATGGCCATCATGATAGTTTCTCAAAGACTTTGACTGTCTATGTGGCTGACAAAATCTTCTTTAGGTAGTTTTGCAGGCAATATGTCCTCCGGGGTACTTACCATCTTTTAGGCTGGAATGAGGTGTCTTAGGTTAGAGCAATTGACTTACTTTCTGATGGAGGGAAGCTATTTAACCGTTTTCCCTGCTCTCTGTGAGTGGGACTCTGATACTCAAGATGGACCACTATTTAGAAACTGCGTTCTAACTCTATCCCTCTTTAAATAGGATCCCAATGCTTTCAATGGTGCAGAGTACTTTCCCATTACACATCCTACTTGCTGTGCAGTCATATTCCCAGATACTTAACTAGTGTGTATTTGCTGATGTCTGGTCCTCTGGTGTAATCGTCACCCAGGGCGATTGGTCAAGTGGTGCCATTACATCCCAAAACTACAGCAGGATGTCATCTGACATGAGGGCCAATCAGTTGCTTCTTCTAACTCTAGCCCTCTTTAAATAGGAGCCTAATGCTTTCAATGGTGCAGTGTACTTTCCCATTGCACCTCCTACTTGCTATGCTGTCATATTCACAGACAGTTACCTAGTGTGTAATTGCTGATGTCTGGTCCTCCGGTGTAATCGTCACCCAGGACGATTGGTCACGTGGTGCCATTACTTCACAAAGCTACAGCAGGATGTCATCTGACATGAGGGCCAATCAGTTGCCTAGTACGCAATAGGATACATGTCTCATCGTATAGAAAAGGGAGCAATGTAGACAGGATGCCCAGCTGAAGACTAAGGTGGTGAGATGAAAGGAACTAGGCCATTTTTTGAGACTTATACATTTGTTTAAAGGATTGGTTGATCATAACATTCTGGAGTTCTCTATAGGTTTACTGAGAGGGATGTGCTAAAATGAAGATGTTAGAATCTGTTATTCATAGTTTTTCTTATTCCCACAAACGGTAGCATAAACCTTCCTCCCTTAACGTATCAGATCCCTGACTTGCTATGGTGTACCATAACCTAAAATAATTCCTGTGAAAAGGGTACGCAATCTCTTGGCTGCCAAAGAGATCTTTCTATCTAAGTCCTCATATAGGTGCTAGAGTTGTGTAGAGAGTACCAGCAAATGAGGCACAGGATTGAAAGAAGTCTGCTAGGTTGAAATCTAAATTGAGAATATAATTTTTAGTGAGCTTTGGATTTTCACAATATTAGACACGCCATAGTACTAATAATTGACTCTTTATAGAAATCATTTTTTGGTAGTGTTGCATTTGGTTTGGAAGTATTCAAGTTCTAAAAATTGACTGACAGTGGACTTTTCCATCTGCAGAATATACTGAATGACCAGCAGAGGCAGTATTGCAGAGGAATATTTCTCCGCTTGCTGAGAAAAGAAAAAAAAAGAAAGCTCATTCCTCAGCCTTTTCCATGCCTCGATCAATAGATATGGTAAGTCAAACTCTCATTTAATCATTTTGCCATTAATTAAAAGTTCATAGTATCTGATGGCTCTCAGTGCCTTATAGTGGGGTCTTCCGCATAAATATAATCTTCTAAGACGGTAGCAATATGAATGACGCTATGGCCATCATGATAGTTTCTCAAAGACTTTGACTGTCTATGTGGCTGACAAAATCTTCTTTAGGTAGTTTTGCAGGCAATATGTCCTCCGGGGTACTTACCATCTTTTAGGCTGGAATGAGGTGTCTTAGGTTAGAGCAATTGACTTACTTTCTGATGGAGGGAAGCTATTTAACCGTTTTCCCTGCTCTCTGTGAGTGGGACTCTGATACTCAAGATGGACCACTATTTAGAAACCGTGTTCTAACTCTATCCCTCTTTAAATAGGATCCCAATGCTTTCAATGGTGCAGAGTACTTTCCCATTACACATCCTACTTGCTGTGCAGTCATATTCCCAGATACTTAACTAGTGTGTAATTGCTGATGTCTGGTCCTCCGGTGTAATCGTCACCCAGGGCGATTGGTCAAGTGGTGCCATTACATCCCAAAACTACAGCAGGATGTCATCTGACATGAGGGCCAATCAGTTGCTTCTTCTAACTCTAGCCCTCTTTAAATAGGAGCTCAATGCTTTCAATGGTGCAGTGTACTTTCCCATTGCACCTCCTACTTGCTGTGCAGTCATATTCACAGATAGTTACCTAGTGTGTAATTGCTGATGTCTGGTCCTACGGTGTAATCGTCACCCAGGACGATTGGTCACGTGGTGCCATTACTTCACAAAGCTACAGCAGGATGTCATCTGACATGAGGGCCAATTAGTTGCCTAGTACGCAATAGGATACATGTCTCATCGTATAGAAAAGGGAGCAATGTAGACAGGATGCCTAGCTGAAGACTAAGGTGGTGAGATGAAATGAACTAGGCCATTATTTGAGACTTATACATTTGTTTGAAGGATTGGTTGATCATAACATTCTGGAGTTCTCTATAGGTTTACTGAGAGGGATGTGCTAAAATGAAGATGGTAGAATCTGTTATTCATAGTTTTTCTTATTCCCACAAACGGTAGCATAAACCTTCCTCCCTTAACGTATCAGATCCCTGACTTGCTATGGTTTACCATAACCTAAAATAATTCCTGTGAGAAGGGTACGTTATCTCTTGGCTACCAAAGAGATCTTTCTATCTAAGTCCTCATATAGGAGCTAGAGTTGTGTAGAGAGTACCAGCAAATGAGGCACAGGATTGAAAGAAGTCTTCTAGGTTGAAATCTAAATTGAGAATATAATTTTTAGTGAGCTTTGGATTTTCACAATATTAGACACGCCATAGTACTAATAATTGACTCTTTATAGAAATCATTTTTTGGTAGTGTTGCATTTGGTTTGGAAGTATTCAAGTTCTAAAAATTGACTAACAGTGGACTTTTCCATCTGCAGAATATACTGAATGACCAGCAGAGGCAGTATTGCAGAGAAATATTTCTCCGCTTGCTGAGAAAAGAAAAAAAAAAGAAAGCTCATTCCTCAGCCTTTTCCATGCCTCGATCAATAGATATGGTAAGTCAAACTCTCATTTAATCATTTTGCCATTAATTAAAAGTTCATAGTATCTGATGGCTCTCAGTGCCTTTTAGTGGGGTCTTCCGCATAAATATAATCTTCTAAGACGGTAGCAATATGAATGACGCTATGGCCATCATGATAGTTTCTCAAAGACTTTGACTGTCTATGTGGCTGACAAAATCTTCTTTAGGTAGTTTTGCAGGCAATATGTCCTCCGGGGTACTTACCATCTTTTAGGCTGGAATGAGGTGTCTTAGGTTAGAGCAATTGACTTACTTTCTGATGGAGGGAAGCTATTTAACCGTTTTCCCTGCTCTCTGTGAGTGGGACTCTGATACTCAAGATGGACCGCTATTTAGAAACTGTGTTCTAACTCTATCCCTCTTTAAATAGGATCCCAATGCTTTCAATGGTGCAGAGTATTTTCCCATTACACATCCTACTTGCTGTGCAGTCATATTCCCAGATACTTAACTAGTGTGTAATTGCTGATGTCTGGTCCTCCGGTGTAATCGTCACCCAGGGCGATTGGCCAAGTGGTGCCATTACATCCCAAAACTACAGCAGGATGTCATCTGACATGAGGGCCAATCAGTTGCTTCTTCTAACTCTAGCCCTCTTTAAATAGGAGCCCAATGCTTTCAATGGTGCAGTGTACTTTCCCATTGCACCTCCTACTTGCTGTGCTGTCATATTCACAGACAGTTACCTAGTGTGTAATTGCTGATGTCTGGTCCTCCGGTGTAATCGTCACCCAGGACGATTGGTCACGTGGTGCCATTACTTCACAAAGCTACAGCAGGATGTCATCTGACATGAGGGCCAATCAGTTGCCTAGTACGCAATAGGATACATGTCTCATCGTATAGAAAAGGGAGCAATGTAGACAGGATGCCCAGCTGAAGACTAAGGTGGTGAGATGAAAGGAACTAGGCCATTGTGAGAAGTTGGCCTGGTATATAATGCTCACTAATTCTAGTGATCACTTTGTACCATGCCAAGCAACCCTTATGATGATGGTTGTAATTCAACCTTGTAGACCAGTTATCCTAGTGGTAACGTGGACAAAGCAGTCTTAGGCTAAACTCTGAAAGGCATGTGAAGCCAGCTGTTATACCATACACAACCCCCTTGAATACCAAATGAAAGGGACACCACACAGATATATATTGAAAATATATATTGATTTATTAACTATTAAAATCCCCTGGACTCTTTATGAGCACAGAAGCACAAGCGTAAAATCACAAGACAGTTTAAAATACACAAAAGTTGCACAATATGGATGAGCCCTAGGGGCCACCTAAACCATATACTAAATAAGTGGTATAAGAGATACCTAAAGGAAAGTGAAGAGGCCTAGGGCCTTGGGAATCGCTGGAGCTATTCGAGACTGGAGTTAACTAAGTCGGGAAAGGCCCACGGGACTCGGGTGCAGTGTTCAAAGTGCACGCACTTCTCAATACAAAGTCTATGGTGCGTAAAAAGCACAAAGTTAGAAAGTTAGGAACCTTCCGAGTGACCTACGGAGCTGAAACTTAAAACACAGGCCCTTGGGATGTGTACCAGTGCAGGAGCACCGGCGGAGCTGAGTTACCTCACCCACAGGAAGCGGGTGCACAGGGTCGAAGATGTGTCGGGTCTCGTCACGCTGGTCGATGGTGCTTGGAGCTGAAGATGCTGCAGGCGGCTCGATGAGAAGAGTTCCGGTGGATCCAAGGGTGGATCGGAAGAGTTGAAGACCTGAAAGCAGAGGGGACAGTGTTCAAAGTCACTAGCCAGTGACTGCCCTGGAACCAGAGTGGAACCAGGCGATGTCGGGTGCAAACAGGCGTTGTCGGGTAGCTTCTTTCTGCAGCCACGTGGATACCCGGGGTCGAGGACGTCCAGGAGTCGGTCACGAGCTGTCCCACGTAGGCTTCTCGCTGTTGGCGGTGTCGGCGACCTGATCGGAGCAAACAGGCCTTGGCAAATGCAAGCCACGCAGAAGTTGAAAGATGCTGTTCACTCGGACCAGCAAGGTCAGAGCGAGGGCTCCTTTTCACAGGAGCTTGGGTAGGTCTGGAGCAACCAGACCTGCTGTTTAAATCTTCGGGTTCGTCGCCAAGATGGCCGCTGACCACGTGGCTAGTGGCCGGGATGGCGCGTCGAGTGGCACGGTGCAAAAGGGCCCCACGCAGATCGTGGAGATGCTGGGGGGCTGATCTTCGGTGCAAGGGCTGCTCGGTGGTGGGGGTTCTCAATCCCCAAAGCACAACGTCGAGGATGCCTCAGAAGCTGCGCAGTCAGCTTTACGAGTGTCTTCCAAGAGGTCCGGTCCCACGTCACTCGGTGCCTCCACGGGTCCCTTCTTCGCAGGGACTGTGGATCGGGCTCTGAGAGGTCTGGGAGTCTGGTTCTTGTTGGGCTCTGGGCTCGGTCTCCGGCGGGAGGCGGCGGCAAAGCAGACGTCGAGTTGCTGGTTGGTACCTGTGTTCACAGGGTGGTCACTCCTTGGCCACAAGGGAGATTCTTCTTCAGTCTTCTGTGCAGCAGAATGTCGAAGTCCAGTCTTCTTCTTAGTTTTAAGTTGATTTCGGGATGATCTGCTGTGCAATGGCACTGCTCCCCCTCTTATTCCCAAACTGGGGGTGGATCACCTACTAGGTCCCTCCTCTGGGAGGAACCAGGAAGGGGGGCGGTTACACCCCCTTTCCTTTGTCCAGCTCCGCGCCAGGACTGGGGCTGGAAGGCCCCAGACCCGGTTTGGGCTGGCCTATGCACGGGGACACCTTGTGTGCCCCGGGCATGTCTGATTCTTTTCAGCCCTGTCCTACCTAATACACAAAATCCTGTCTGGGGTGGTGCTCGCACCTCCCAAGGCAGGAAACCCTTTGTCCAGGCCACCATCTGCCGAGTTTCGGTCAGCAGCAGGAGGCCAGACTTGTGTCTGTGGTGGCAGCGTCCATTTTGTGAAGCTGAGGCTCGGTTTAACTTTAACTGGGGTTAAGGCTACGCACATGTCGTGTCCCTCTAGAAGGGTGGAATGCTATCCCCTTCGCCAGAATTGGCGAGGGGATAGTATTCCAATTCGTATGACACCTTACTCGACATGTTTTGATAAAGCCAAACCAAAGATAGCATTTAACCGCGAGGATTATAATGCACTTAAGAGTATATGGTATGGCAATATCCCGGAACGGCTTAGGGAGTTATTCCCGACAGCTGCAGACAGGCTCAGCTCATGCCAGAGCACCATCTCACATATTTCCAAGCACTCTGCCTCCAGGATTGATGAGGCCTTCCATAGGAGTGGCTGATAGGAACATATGTGTCCAGTTTAGGGTTAGGCACAGGCATACTGTACCTAAGTAAGAGGTGGTTACACCGACTTACCCCAGCTGAGTGTTCAGCCAGTTGTGTCAAAGATGGAGGCCAGGCCAGGGGTGGCACAATACGTGCTGCAGCCCCTGGTAGGCCTTGGATACACCTATGCCCTGGGCACCTAGGGTGCACTCTTACAGGGGCTCATAAGGTGAACCAGTTCCAATTCGTAATGCACCTAAAGTGCATTGGCATCAATTTAGAGAGAGAACAGCAGGCTGTGGGTCTGATTAGCAGGCCCACAGCCACATTAAGTCAGAAACCAGTGAAGCAAAAAGCAAAAATTTGGGGTGACCATAGGATAGCAGACCCTACTCTCCTACATAACCCCCCCCCAAACGCAGGGACATTAGACTAACCTTGACCAGTTGTGTCTTCATGTTCTAAGTGGAAGTACCTGGAGAGACCATCTGCGTTGCCATGGTCAGTCCCTGGGCGGTGCTCCACTGTAAAGTCCATCCCCTGTAGGGAAATGGATCACCTGAGTAGTTTGGGGTTTTCACCCTTCATCTGATTAAGCCATAGGAGGGGCTTATGGTCGGTCTGAATCTTGAAGTGAGTGCCAAATAAGTATGGTCTCAGCTTCTTCAGGGCCCACACCACAGCAAAGGCCTCCCTCTCTATAGCTGACCAACGTTTCTCTCTGGGGGTCAGCCTTCTGCTAATGAAAGCAATGGGCTGGTCCTGGCCATCTACATTAAGCTGTGAAAGCACTGCTCCCACTCCCAACTCAGAAGCATCTGTTTGGACAATGAACTCTCTTGAGTAGTCAGGACTCTTCAGGATAGGTGCAGAGCACATGGCCTTCTTCAGGTCATCAAATGCCTTTTGACAGATTTCTGTCCACTGAACCTTTTTGGGCATCTTCTTGGATGTCAGATCATTAAGAGGAGTCACAATGGACCCATAGTTCTTAACAAACTTCCTGTAGTACCCAGTCAGGCCCAAGAAAGCTCTGACCTGAGTCTGGGTAGTTGGAGGGGACCAGTCCTTGATGGTCTGGATCTTACTCTCCAGTGGTTGAACTTGGCCTCCACCTACAAGGTGGCCCAGGTATACAACCTTGCTCTGCCCTATCTGGCACTTTGTTGCCTTGATAGTGAGGCCTGCCTTCTGCAGAGCCTCAAGCACTTCCTTCAGGTGGATCAGGTGATCCTCCCAGGTGGAGCTAAAGACAGCAATATCGTCCAGATAAGCTGCACAAAAGTCATCCAACCCAGTGAGGACTTGGTTCACCAACCTTTGGAAGGTGGCAGGTGCATTTTTCAAACCAAAGGGCATCACCACAAACTGATAATGCCCACTAGGGGTAGAAAATGCTGTCTTGGCTTTAGACTCCTCAGCTAACCTGATTTGCCAGTAGCCAGCTGTCAAGTCAAATGTGCTCAAATATTTGGCAGAAGCCAACTTGTCAATGAGCTCATCTGCCCTTGGAATAGGGTGTGCATCTGTCCTGGTGACAGCATTGAGTCCTCTGTAATCCACACAGAACCTCATCTCTCTCTTGCCATCTTTGGTGTGAGGTTTGGGGACCAGAACCACTGGGCTAGCCCAGGGGCTCTCTGAAGGCTCAATGACACCTAATTCCAGCATCTTTTGCACCTCAGTCTTTATACAGTCCCTGACGTGGTCAGGTTGCCTGTAAATTTTGCTCTTTACAGGAAGACTGTCACCAGTGTCCACCACATGTGTACACCAGTTAGTCTGACTGGGTGTCAAGGAGAACATATGCCCGTATGCCTGTAGAACTTGTCTGCAGTCATGTTGCTGATGTTCAGTGAGGCTGCCACCTAAGGCCACACCATCAACTGAACCATCCTCAGGGTTCTGAGTGAGCAGGTCTGGGAGAGGGTCACTCTCTTCCTCCTGTCCCTCATCTGTAGCCATGAGCAAGCCCATGTCTGCCCTGCTGACATATGCCTTCAATCTGTTCACATGGAGCACCCTGTGGGGGCTCCTGGGAGTTCCTAGGTCCACCAAGTAGGTAACCTCTCCCTTCTTTTCCAGAATTGTATGGGGTCCAGACCATTTGTCTTGGAGTGCTGCTGGGGCCACTGGCTCCAACACCCATACCTTCTGTCCAGGCTGAAACTCAACAAGGACAGCCTTTTGGTCATGCCAAGCTTTTTGTAACTCTTGGCTAGCCTCAAGGTTTTTGGATGCCTTTTCCATGTACTCTGCCATCCTGGAGCGGAGACCAAGCACATAGTCCACTATGTCCTGTTTAGGCTTTTTGAGAGGTAACTCCCATCCTTCCTTCACAAGACACAGGGGTCCTCTTACAGGGTGCCCAAACAACAATTCAAAGGGGCTGAAGCCAACCCCCTTTTGAGGGACCTCTCTGTAAGCGAACAAAAGGCAGGGCAGAAGGATGTCCCATCTTCGCCTGAGCTTTTCAGGTAATCCTTTAATCATGCCCTTTAGGGTCTTGTTAAACCTTTCAACAAGCCCATTGCATTGTGGGTGATAAGGAGTGGTGAACTTGTAGTTTACACCACATTCCTTCCACATAGCTGTCAAATATCCAGACATGAAGTTGGTACCTCTATCTGATATTACCTCCTTAGGAAACCCCACTCTGGAGAAAACTCCAAGTAAGGCCCTGGCCACAACAGGAGCTGTTGTGGTCCTAAGGGGAATTGCCTCTGGGTACCTGGTGGCATGATCCACTACCACCAGTATGAATCTGTGCCCAGATGCTGTAGGGGGATCCATTGGACCAACAATATCAATCCCCACTCTCTCAAAGGGAACCCCCACCACAGGTAGTGGTATCAGGGGGGCCTTTGTTGTTCCACCTGCTTTACCACTGGCTTGGCAGGTTTCACAGGAGCGACAAAACTCCTTGGTGTCTTCAGACATGTGAGGCCAGTGAAAGTGAGGGACAAGCCTGTCCCAAGTCTTGTTCTGGCCTAGGTGTCCTGCTAAAGGAATATCATGGGCCAAGGTGAGTAGGAAGCC
This sequence comes from Lissotriton vulgaris, assembly GCF_964263255.1. Taxonomy (NCBI): domain Eukaryota; kingdom Metazoa; phylum Chordata; class Amphibia; order Caudata; family Salamandridae; genus Lissotriton; species Lissotriton vulgaris. The sequence continues at coordinate 935,811,411 of NC_141693.1, read as the reverse complement.
CCTAAATTGCAGAGGTATAACCAACCTCCTGGTAGCACCAGGCTTGGGGTCTCTAGCCTCTGAATAAAGGAGTCCATCGTCCCAATATACTTTATGGGCACCTTGTGCATTCCCAGCAGCCTCAGCAGCAGCCTGCTGTCTGAGGGGTTCAAGAGAAGGACAGGTTAACTGAGCCTGCCCCAAGTCTGCCCTAGAAGGTCCCCCTGTCCCCAGAAACTCAACCTGATCAGGTTCAAGCTCTTCAGGGACAGTTCCTTCAGGGGTCTCAAGATCAGTTTCCTGTGAAGCCTGATCCTCACTTGTAGGCAGTTGGGAAGGCGCAGCCTTAACCCTCCTGTTCTTCTTCTTGGGAGGTACTTGGTCCATTGTTCCAGGATCCAAGACCTGAGGTTCAGAGAGGCACTTTTTGGCCTGTGACCTGGTCACAGCAAGGACATGTGATGATATCCCTAACATCTCTGCATGAGTCCTGTACTCAACTTCTGACCATAGAGAGTTCTCCAGGTCATTGCCCAACAAACATTCTACTGGGAGATCAGCACTAACCACAACTTTCTTTAGGCCAGTTACCCCTCCCCAGGAAAAGTTAACAAGTGCCACACTATGGGTAGTAGTGACATTGCTGGCATTGGTCACCAGGTAATCATCGCCTGGCATGTATTGGCCAGGGTCCACAAAGTTAGGTGTCACCATAGTGACACTGGCACATGTGTCCCTGTAAGCTTGAGCCACTTTGTTGTTAATCAAAGGTGTCTGTCTGTATTTGCCCAGGTTACTGGGACTTATGTCAGGGGTCAAATCTATGTCCCCTTCACAAACCAGAACAGCCTGTGTAAGGGTTCTGACTAGGTCAGAATCTCCTTCAGTTCCCAAAGTGATTCCCACTAAACCCTTGGCTTGAGGACCAACACTGCTAACTGTACTAGTGGGTGCAGGTGCCTTAGGGGCTGCAGTGCTGGGGGCTCCACCCTTTTTACACTCACTTGTCCAGTGAGAGGTGTTCTTACAAGTTTTACACCAGGGTTTCTTCTGACCTTCTTTCTTCTTCTTCTTGGAAGTTTGGGACCCACCCTCTGTCTCAGTTTGGGGCCCTGTTGAAGACTTCTGGTCTTTAGCTTTCTGCTCCCCACCCTTCTGGTCTGTTTTCTTCTGGTCACCACCCTGGTTCTGGTTCTGGTTCTTTTGCTTAACTCTGGTTCTTACCCACTTATCTGCCCTCTTTCCCAATTCTTGGGGAGAGGTCAAATCTGAGTCAACCAAATGTTGATGCAACTGCTGGTTCTGACAATTATTTAAAATTTGTTCTCTCATCAGCAAATTATACAATCCTTCATAGTCTGTAACCTTGCTTCCCAGCAACCATCCCTCCAGAGCCTTAGTGGCACACTCAACAAATTCAGACCAGTCCTGAGTCTGTGTCTTCTGGGTATCTCTGAACATTAACCTGTACTGTTCAGTGGTTAAGCCTAACCCATCAATCAGAGCACTCTTCAGGACCAGGTAGTTTCTAGAATCCCCATCACTAACTGTGAGGAGTCTGTCTCGGCCTCTACCTTCAAAGGAGAGCCACAAGATTGCTGCCCACTGCTCCTGAGGGATCTGCTGTACTCTGCAGGCTCTCTCCATTGCAGTAATCCATTTATGGATATCATCCCCAGCTTTGTAGGGGGGCACAATCTTACTCAGGTTTCTATTATCAAAAGACCTGTCTTTATCCTTGTGGATATTGCTGCCACCAGTGGGTTCTATTACCCCACTCTCTCTAGGCTGTCTTGCTCTAGCAAGTTTCTCCTTAGCCAGGGCAACCTCTAACTCTTGCCTCTGGATCCTAAGCTCAGCCTCTCTCATCTTGGCCTCATGTTCCCTTCTCTGAGGGCTAGTCATCTCCTTTCTGGAGTGACCATGAGAGCCTCTAGAGACATGGGAGGTATTGGATTCACCTGAGTGATGCCTTCTCCTCCTATGGCCCTGGTTAAGTCCACCTGGGGGTCTGAATGGGTTGTTACCTGATTCATTCCCAAGTTGACTTAAGTTAGCCTGGTTCAGTCTACTGACCAGCACCTGACTATCTCTGTCATCATCTGACTCACTGCTTTCCACCTCCTCCTCCTCTTCTTCTTCCTCTTCCTCTACATCTACTTGAGGAGCTCCAGTGGTGGAGGCTTCCTCATCTACTAGGATGATAGGGGTAGGGGTGTCTACAGTGTCATCCTCTGAAGGATGGCCTCCTTCAGCATTCCCTGTGGGGTTTGCTTTAGAGGTCTTTAGAGCCTCAGACTGATCCAAGAGCTCTCTTAGGTGGTCTGTAGTAGGGGAAGGCCCTGTCTTCAGACCCCTTAAGACACAAAGCTGTCTTAATTCCTTAAAGGGAAATATAGCAAACTGGGATGGTGCCCTTGGAGGGTCACTCTCAACAGGAGTAAGTCCACTGGACCCCTCTGTTCCAGACATTGCTCTAGTGTGGGTGGATGTGTTGCAATCTACCTACACTGGTGTTTACCTACTAAACCTATCTAGTAGTTGTAGCTAGGGTGTGCTACTCCCTTTGCTCTACAACAACTAAGTTCAGTAGAACTTATGTATACTAGTCTTGTTTTATATGTACCTAGCAGGTACCTGTATGATCTTTCAAATGATAATCTCAAAGATTGTAATGGTAAAACAACAGCAAGCTCAGATCCCAATCCGCTGCTCACCAATGTGAGAAGTTGGCCTGGTATATAATGCTCACTAATTCTAGTGATCACTTTGTACCATGCCAAGCAACCCTTATGATGATGGTTGTAATTCAACCTTGTAGACCAGTTATCCTAGTGGTAACGTGGACAAAGCAGTCTTAGGCTAAACTCTGAAAGGCATGTGAAGCCAGCTGTTATACCATACACAACCCCCTTGAATACCAAATGAAAGGGACACCACACAGATATATATTGAAAATATATATTGATTTATTAACTATTAAAATCCCCTGGACTCTTTATGAGCACAGAAGCACAAGCGTAAAATCACAAGACAGTTTAAAATACACAAAAGTTGCACAATATGGATGAGCCCTAGGGGCCACCTAAACCATATACTAAATAAGTGGTATAAGAGATACCTAAAGGAAAGTGAAGAGGCCTAGGGCCTTGGGAATCGCTGGAGCTATTCGAGACTGGAGTTAACTAAGTCGGGAAAGGCCCACGGGACTCGGGTGCAGTGTTCAAAGTGCACGCACTTCTCAATACAAAGTCTATGGTGCGTAAAAAGCACAAAGTTAGAAAGTTAGGAACCTTCCGAGTGACCTACGGAGCTGAAACTTAAAACACAGGCCCTTGGGATGTGTACCAGTGCAGGAGCACCGGCGGAGCTGAGTTACCTCACCCACAGGAAGCGGGTGCACAGGGTCGAAGATGTGTCGGGTCTCGTCACGCTGGTCGATGGTGCTTGGAGCTGAAGATGCTGCAGGCGGCTCGATGAGAAGAGTTCCGGTGGATCCAAGGGTGGATCGGAAGAGTTGAAGACCTGAAAGCAGAGGGGACAGTGTTCAAAGTCACTAGCCAGTGACTGCCCTGGAACCAGAGTGGAACCAGGCGATGTCGGGTGCAAACAGGCGTTGTCGGGTAGCTTCTTTCTGCAGCCACGTGGATACCCGGGGTCGAGGACGTCCAGGAGTCGGTCACGAGCTGTCCCACGTAGGCTTCTCGCTGTTGGCGGTGTCGGCGACCTGATCGGAGAAAACAGGCCTTGGCAAATGCAAGCCACGCAGAAGTTGAAAGATGCTGTTCACTCGGACCAACAAGGTCAGAGCGAGGGCTCCTTTTCACAGGAGCTTGGGTAGGTCTGGAGCAACCAGACCTGCTGTTTAAATCTTCGGGTTCGTCGCCAAGATGGCCGCTGACCACGTGGCTAGTGGCCGGGATGGCGCGTCGAGTGGCACGGTGCAAAAGGGCCCCACGCAGATCGTGGAGATGCTGGGGGGCTGATCTTCGGTGCAAGGGCTGCTCGGTGGTGGGGGTTCTCAATCCCCAAAGCACAACGTCGAGGATGCCTCAGAAGCTGCGCAGTCAGCTTTACGAGTGTCTTCCAAGAGGTCCGGTCCCACGTCACTCGGTGCCTCCACGGGTCCCTTCTTCGCAGGGACTGTGGATCGGGCTCTGAGAGGTCTGGGAGTCTGGTTCTTGTCGGGCTCTGGGCTCGGTCTCCGGCGGGAGGCGGCGGCAAAGCAGACGTCGAGTTGCTGGTTGGTACCTGTGTTCACAGGGTGGTCACTCCTTGGCCACAAGGGAGATTCTTCTTCAGTCTTCTGTGCAGCAGAATGTCGAAGTCCAGTCTTCTTCTTAGTTTTAAGTTGATTTCGGGATGATCTGCTGTGCAATGGCACTGCTCCCCCTCTTATTCCCAAACTGGGGGTGGATCACCTACTAGGTCCCTCCTCTGGGAGGAACCAGGAAGGGGGGCGGTTACACCCCCTTTCCTTTGTCCAGCTCCGCGCCAGGACTGGGGCTGGAAGGCCCCAGAACCGGTTTGGGCTGGCCTATGCACGGGGACACCTTGTGTGCCCCGGGCATGTCTGATTCTTTTCAGCCCTGTCCTACCTAATACACAAAATCCTGTCTGGGGTGGTGCTCGCACCTCCCAAGGCAGGAAACCCTTTGTCCAGGCCACCATCTGCCGAGTTTCGGTCAGCAGCAGGAGGCCAGACTTGTGTCTGTGGTGGCAGCGTCCATTTTGTGAAGCTGAGGCTCGGTTTAACTTTAACCGGGGTTAAGGCTACGCACATGTCGTGTCCCTCTAGAAGGGTGGAATGCTATCCCCGTCGCCAGAATTGGCGAGGGGATAGTATTCCAATTCGTATGACACCTTACTCGACATGTTTTGATAAAGCCAAACCAAAGATAGCATTTAACCGCGAGGATTATAATGCACTTAAGAGTATATGGTATGGCAATATCCCGGAACGGCTTAGGGAGTTATTCCCGACAGCTGCAGACAGGCTCAGCTCATGCCAGAGCACCATCTCACATATTTCCAAGCACTCTGCCTCCAGGATTGATGAGGCCTTCCATAGGAGTGGCTGATAGGAACATATGTGTCCAGTTTAGGGTTAGGCACAGGCATACTGTACCTAAGTAAGAGGTGGTTACACCGACTTACCCCAGCTGAGTGTTCAGCCAGTTGTGTCAAAGATGGAGGCCAGGCCAGGGGTGGCACAATACGTGCTGCAGCCCCTGGTAGGCCTTGGATACACCTATGCCCTGGGCACCTAGGGTGCACTCTTACAGGGGCTCATAAGGTGAACCAGTTCCAATTCGTAATGCACCTAAAGTGCATTGGCATCAATTTAGAGAGAGAACAGCAGGCTGTGGGTCTGATTAGCAGGCCCACAGCCACATTAAGTCAGAAACCAGTGAAGCAAAAAGCAAAAATTTGGGGTGACCATAGGATAGCAGACCCTACTCTCCTACAGCCATTTTTTGAGACTTATACATTTGTTTAAAGGATTGGTTGATCATAACATTCTGGAGTTCTCTATAGGTTTACTGAGAGGGATGTGCTGAAATGAAGATGTTAGAATCTGTTATTCATAGTTTTTATTATTCCCACAAACCGTAGCCTAAACCTTCCTCCCTTAACGTATCAGATCACTGAATTGCTATGGTGTACCATAACCTAAAATATTTCCTGTGAGAAGGGTACGTTATCTCTTGGCTGCCAAAGAGATCTTTCTATCCAAGTTCTCATATAGGTGCTAGAGTTGTGTATAGAGTACTAGCAAATGAGGCATAGGATTGAATGAAGTCTGCTAGGTTGAAATCTAAATTGAGAATATAATTTTTAGTGAGCTTTGGATTTTCACAATATTAGACACGCCATAGTACTAATAATTGACTCTTTATAGAAATCATTTTTTGGTAGTGTTGCATTTGATTTGGAAGTATTCAAGTCTAAAAAATTGACTGACAGTGGACTTTTCCATCTGCAGAATATACTGAATGACCAGCAGAGGCTGTTTTGCAGAGGAATATTTCTCCGCTTGCTGAGAAAAGAAAAAAAAAGAAAGCTCATTCCTCAGCCTTTTCCATGCCTCGATCAATAGATATGGTAAGTCAAACTCTCATTTAATCATTTTGCCATTAATTAAAAGTTCATAGTATCTGATGGCTCTCAGTGCCTTTTAGTGGGGTCTTCCGCATAAATATAATCTTCTAAGACGGTAGCAATATGAATGACACTATGGCCATCATGATAGTGTCTCAAAGACTTTGACTGTCTATGTGGCTGACAAAATCTTCTTTAGGTAGTTTTGCAGGCAATATGTCTTCCGGGGTACTTACCATCTTTTAGGCTGGAATGAGGTGTCTTAGGTTAGAGCAATTGACTTACTTGCTGATGGAGGGAAGCTATTTAACCGTTTTCCCTGCTCTCTGTGAGTGGGACTCTGATACTCAAGATGGACCGCTATTTAGAAACTGTGTTCTAACTCTATCCCTCTTTAAATAGGATCCCAATGCTTTCAATGGTGCAGAGTACTTTCCCATTACACATCCTACTTGCTGTGCAGTCATATTCCCAGATACTTAGCTAGTGTGTAATTGCTGATGTCTGGTCCTCCGGTGTAATCGTCACCCAGGGCGATTGGTCAAGTGGTGCCATTACATCCCAAAACTACAGCAGGATGTCATCTGACATGAGGGCCAATCAATTGCTTCTTCTAACTCTAGCCCTCTTTAAATAGGAGCCCAATGCTTTCAATGGTGCAGTGTACTTTCCCATTGCACCTCCTACTTGCTGTGCTGTCATATTCACAGACAGTTACCTAGTGTGGAATTGCTGATGTCTGGTCCTACGGTGTAATCGTCACCCAGGACGATTGGTCACGTGGTGCCATTACTTCACAAAGCTACAGCAGGATGTCATCTGACATGAGGGCCAATCAGTTGCCTAGTACGCAATAGGATACATGTCTCATCGTACAGAAAAGGGAGCAATGTAGACAGGATGCCCAGCTGAAGACTAAGGTGGTGAGATGAAAGGAACTAGGCCATTTTTTGAGACTTATACATTTGTTTAAAGGATTGGTTGATCATAACATTCTGGAGTTCTCTATAGGTTTACTGAGAGGGATGTGCTAAAATGAAGATGTTAGAATCTGTTATTCATAGTTTTTCTTATTCCCACAAACGGTAGCATAAACCTTCCTCCCTTAACGTATCAGATCCCTGACTTGCTATGGTGTACCATAACCTAAAATAATTCCTGTGAAAAGGGTACGCAATCTCTTGGCTGCCAAAGAGATCTTTCTATCTAAGTCCTCATATAGGTGCTAGAGTTGTGTAGAGAGTACCAGCAAATGAGGCACAGGATTGAAAGAAGTCTGCTAGGTTGAAATCTAAATTGAGAATATAATTTTTAGTGAGCTTTGGATTTTCACAATATTAGACACGCCATAGTACTAATAATTGACTCTTTATAGAAATCATTTTTTGGTAGTGTTGCATTTGGTTTGGAAGTATTCAAGTTCTAAAAATTGACTGACAGTGGACTTTTCCATCTGCAGAATATACTGAATGACCAGCAGAGGCAGTATTGCAGAGGAATATTTCTCCGCTTGCTGAGAAAAGAAAAAAAAAGAAAGCTCATTCCTCAGCCTTTTCCATGCCTCGATCAATAGATATGGTAAGTCAAACTCTCATTTAATCATTTTGCCATTAATTAAAAGTTCATAGTATCTGATGGCTCTCAGTGCCTTTTAGTGGGGTCTTCCGCATAAATATAATCTTCTAAGACGGTAGCAATATGAATGACGCTATGGCCATCATGATAGTTTCTCAAAGACTTTGACTGTCTATGTGGCTGACAAAATCTTCTTTAGGTAGTTTTGCAGGCAATATGTCCTCCGGGGTACTTACCATCTTTTAGGCTGGAATGAGGTGTCTTAGGTTAGAGCAATTGACTTACTTTCTGATGGAGGGAAGCTATTTAACCGTTTTCCCTGCTCTCTGTGAGTGGGACTCTGATACTCAAGATGGACCACTATTTAGAAACTGTGTTCTAACTCTATCCCTCTTTAAATAGGATCCCAATGCTTTCAATGGTGCAGAGTACTTTCCCATTACACATCCTACTTGCTGTGCAGTCATATTCCCAGATACTTAACTAGTGTGTAATTGCTGATGTCTGGTCCTCCGGTGTAATCGTCACCCAGGGCGATTGGTCAAGTGGTGCCATTACATCCCAAAACTACAGCAGGATGTCATCTGACATGAGGGCCAATCAGTTGCTTCTTCTAACTCTAGCCCTCTTTAAATAGGAGCCCAATGCTTTCAATGGTGCAGTGTACTTTCCCATTGCACCTCCTACTTGCTGTGCTGTCATATTCACAGACAGTTACCTAGTGTGTAATTGCTGATGTCTGGTCCTCCGGTGTAATCGTCACCCAGGACGATTGGTCACGTGGTGCCATTACTTCACAAAGCTACAGCAGGATGTCATCTGACATGAGGGCCAATCAGTTGCCTAGTACGCAATAGGATACATGTCTCATTGTATAGAAAAGGGAGCAATGTAGACAGGATGCCCAGCTGAAAACTAAGGTGGTGAGATGAAAGGAACTAGGCCATTTTTTGAGATTTATACATTTGTTTGAAGGATTGGTTGATCATAACATTCTGGAGTTCTCTATAGGTTTACTGAGAGGGATGTGCTAAAATGAAGATGGTAGAATCTGTTATTCATAGTTTTTCTTATTCCCACAAACGGTAGCATAAACCTTCCTCCCTTAACGTATCAGATCCCTGACTTGCTATGGTTTACCATAACCTAAAATAATTCCTGTGAGAAGGGTACGTTATCTCTTGGCTACCAAAGAGATCTTTCTATCTAAGTCCTCATATAGGAGCTAGAGTTGTGTAGAGAGTACCAGCAAATGAGGCACAGGATTGAAAGAAGTCTTCTAGGTTGAAATCTAAATTGAGAATATAATTTTTAGTGAGCTTTGGATTTTCACAATATTAGACACGCCATAGTACTAATAATTGACTCTTTATAGAAATCATTTTTTGGTAGTGTTGCATTTGGTTTGGAAGTGGTCAAGTTCTAAAAATTGACTAACAGTGGACTTTTCCATCTGCAGAATATACTGAATGACCAGCAGAGGCAGTATTGCAGAGAAATATTTCTCCGCTTGCTGAGAAAAGAAATAAAAAGAAAGCTCATTCCTCAGCCTTTTCCATGCCTCGATCAATAGATATGGTAAGTCAAACTCTCATTTAATCATTTTGCCATTAATTAAAAGTTCATAGTATCTGATGGCTCTCAGTGCCTTTTAGTGGGGTCTTCCGCATAAATATAATCTTCTAAGACGTTAGCAATATGAATGACGCTATGGCCATCATGATAGTTTCTCAAAGACTTTGACTGTCTATGTGGCTGACAAAATCTTCTTTAGATAGTTTTGCAGGCAATATGTCCTCCGGGGTAATTACCATCTTTTAGGCTGGAATGAGGTGTCTTAGGTTAGAGCAATTGACTTAAATTCTGATGGAGGGAACCTATTCAACCGTTTTCCCTGCTCTCTGTGAGTGGGTCTCTGATACTCAAGATGGACCGCTATTTAGAAACTGTGTTCGTACTCTATCCCTCTTTAAATAGGATCCCAATGCTTTCAATGGTGCAGAGTATTTTCCCATTACACATCCTACTTGCTGTGCAGTCATATTCCCAGATACTTAACTAGTGTGTAATTGCTAATGTCTGGTCCTCCGGTGTAATCGTCACCCAGGGCGATTGGTCAAGTGGTGCCATTACATCCCAAAACTACAGCAGGGTGTCATCTGACATGAGGGCCAATCAGTTGCTTCTTCTAACTCTAGCCCTCTTTAAATAGGAGCCCAATGCTTTCAATGGTGCAGTGTACTTTCCCATTGCACCTCCTACTTGCTGTGCTGTCATATTCACAGACAGTTACCTAGTGTGTAATTGCTGATGTCTGGTCCTACGGTGTAATCGTCACCCAGGACGATTGGTCACGTGGTGCCATTACTTTACAAAGCTACAGCAGGATGTCATCTGACATGAGGGCCAATCAGTTGCCTAGTACGCAATAGGATACATGTCTCATCGTATAGAAATTGGAGCAATGTAGACAGGATGCCCAGCTGAAGACTAAGGTGGTGAGATGAAAGGAACTAGGCCATTATTTGAGACTTATACATTTGTTTAAAGGATTGGTTGATCATAACATTCTGGAGTTCTCTATAGGTTTACTAAGAGGGATGTGCTAAAATGAAGATGTTAGAATCTGTTATTCATAGGTTTTTCTTATTCCCACAAACGGTAGCATAAACCTTCCTCCCTTAACGTATCAGATCACTGAATTGCTATGGTGTACCATAACCTAAAATATTTCCTGTGAGAAGGGTACGTTATCTCTTGGCTGCCAAAGAGATCTTTCTATCCAAGTCCTCATATAGGTGCTAGAGTTGTGTAGAGAGTACCAGCAAATGAGGCACAGGATTGAAAGAAGTCTGCTAGGTTGAAATCTGAACTGAGAATATAATTTTTAGTGAGCTTTGGATTTTCACAATATTAGACACGCCATAGTACTAATAATTGACTCTTTATAGAAATCATTTTTTGGTAGTGTTGCATTTGGTTTGGAAGTATTCAAGTTCTAAAAATTGACTAACAGTGGACTTTTCCATCTGCAGAATATACTGAATGACCAGCAGAGGCAGTATTGCAGAGGAATATTTCTCCGCTTGCTGAGAAAAGAAAAAAAAAGAAAGCTCATTCCTGAGCCTTTTCCATGCCTCGATCAATAGATATGGTAAGTCAAACTCTCATTTAATCATTTTGCCATTAATTAAAAGTTCATAGTATCTGATGGCTCTCAGTGCCTTTTAGTGGGGTCTTCCGCATAAAAATAATCTTCTAAGACGTTAGCAATATGAATGACGCTATGGCCATCATGATAGTTTCTCAAAGACTTTGACTGTCCATGTGGCTGACAAAATCTTCTTTAGATAGTTTTGCAGGCAATATGTCCTCCGGGGTAATTACCATCTTTTAGGCTGGAATGAGGTGTCTTAGGTTAGAGCAATTGACTTAAATTCTGATGGAGGGAACCTATTCAACCGTTTTCCCTGCTCTCTGTGAGTGGGTCTCTGATACTCAAGATGGACCGCTATTTAGAAACTGTGTTCTAACTCTATCCCTCTTTAAATAGGATCCCAATGCTTTCAATGGTGCAGAGTATTTTCCCATTACACATCCTACTTGCTGTGCAGTCATATTCCCAGATACTTAACTAGTGTGTATTTGCTGATGTCTGGTCCTCCGGTGTAATCGTCACCCAGGGCGATTTGTCAAGTGGTGCCATTACATCCCAAAACTACAGCAGGATGTCATCTGACATGAGGGCCAATCAGTTGCTTCTTCTAACTCTAGCCCTCTTTAAATAGGAGCCCAATGCTTTCAATGGTGCAGTGTACTTTCAAATTGCACCTCCTTCTTGCTGTGCAGTCATATTCACAGACAGTTACCTAGCGTGTAATTGCTGATGTCTGGTCCTCCGGTGTAATCGTCACCCACGATGATTGGTCACATGGTGCCATTACTTCACAAAGCTACAGCAGGATGTCATCTGACATGAGGGCCAATCAGTTGCCTAGTACGCAATAGGATACATGTCTCATCGTATAGACAAGGGAGCAATGTAGACAGGATGCCCAGCTGAAGACTAAGGTGGTGAGATGAAAGGAACTAGGCCTTTATTTGAGACTTATACATTTGTTTGAAGGAGTGGTTGATCATAACATTCTGGAGTTCTCTATAGGTTTACTGAGAGGGATGTGCTAAAATGAAGATGTTAGAATCTGTTATTCATAGTTTTTCTTATTCCCACAAACGGTAGCATAAACCTTCCTCCCTTAACGTATCAGATCCCTGACTTGCTATGGTGTACCATAACCTAAAATAATTCCTGTGAAAAGGGTACGCAATCTCTTGGCTGCCAAAGAGATCTTTCTATCTAAGTCCTCATATAGGTGCTAGAGTTGTGTAGAGAGTACCAGCAAATGAGGCCCAGGATTGAAAGAAGTCTGCTAGGTTGAAATCTAAATTGAGAATATAATTTTTAGTGAGCTTTGGATTTTCACAATATTAGACACGCCATAGTACTAATAATTGACTCTTTATAGAAATCATTTTTTGGTAGTGTTGCATTTGGTTTGGAAGTATTCAAGTTCTAAAAATTGACTAACAGTGGACTTTTCCATCTGCAGAATATACTGAATGACCAGCAGAGGCAGTATTGCAGAGGAATATTTCTCCGCTTGCTGAGAAAAGAAAACAAGCATTTACAATGCAATGGTTTCTCCTTTGGAAAAGTTAGAGCTATTGGCATTGTAAATGACAAAATTTGTATTTATGTGTTGGTTTTGAAAACAGATAAATAAATGCATAGTCATTTACATTGCCATTAGCTTAATCTCTCGAAAATGTGAGACCTATTGTACCCTATGGAAAAGCTCAGCAGACAGCAATTACTACCACACACCCACCCAGAGCCAGCCACACACACCCCCCCCCATAGCCGCCACACACCCCCCCAGAGCCGCCACACACACCCCCCCAGAGCCGCCACACACACCCCCCCAGAGCCGCCACACACACACCCCCCCCAGAGCCGCCACACACACCCACCCAGAGCCGCCACACACCCCCACCCAGAGCCGCTACACACACCCACCCAGAGCCGCCACACACCCACCCAGAGCCGCCACACACACCCACCCAGAGCCGCCACACACACCCACCCGAGCCGCCACACACACCCACCCAGAGGCGCCACACACACCCACCCAGAGGCGCCACACACACCCACCCAGAGCCGCCACACACGGTGATTCAGTTAACAGATGGCACAGTGGCTAAACGTTGCACATGATTCCCCATAGTACCTCACAATGTTAGTGAAGATGGTTGATTAAGCTCTTCTGTTTATGTGAATGTGTAGCCCTATTTATATACTTGCAGAATTTTCCGATATCGTTTTTAAAAGTCTGGTCACCGTACATATGAAGTAGTTTAAATAGCCAGAGAAACAAAGAGAGGAAAAGGGAGGGCATTGTAGTAAGGGTTGCTTCGACATTACAAATAATAATGTGGTTGTGGTATGCAGCAGTGACTACTGCATTAGGGTTCTTGTGTCCCCGTACTGTTTTCGAATCTTTGAGGGATTAATACACATTTTATAACTGTACAGGTTACACTAAACCAGAGCATGATAGCTTATTACAGTGTTGAAAATGATAGTATACAACTTAAAAATAAGTAAAAGAAACGGTTTAAAAATGAGGGCTAGTATGTTTGAACTCCAGAAAATGACAGATTTAATTCCAAGAGTTGAGACCATTTTATATAAATATTGCAACACACACGTACCAGCTGCGCCAATCAGATTGAAGTTCGGTGAGAAACCCGATTAGCAGCGGAACGAGCAGCATCTGTTTTCGTGAGACCACTGCCTGGCAGACTACGGTGAACTGCATGCCTCATATCGGTCCTGTGTGCTGCTGGCTGCTTGCTGCACACATCCTGCTGCAGGAACACGTCGCAGATGCTTAAAATGGCAAAGGAAGCCAATTCGGCGCTACAATGTTCTACACCGTAACACTTCGGTGAGCCTAGAACAGCCACTGCGTTATCTAGACTGGCTACCAAGCGGCAAATGCCTGAGATTTACAAAGTAAAAACGTAACACTTACTAAATCAAATGACGAACTCCGGCCACTCAGAAAGGTCAAGTATCAGATTAAACGTCATGCAAACATTTTATCTATCCAGATTTGATTCTCAGTGCAAAATGTCACCCCATTCTAAAAACCAAGCATTTAAAATGCAAAAGGCCTCGCCTTTGATTAAGTTAAAGCCATTTGCTTTGCTAATGGTATCGTATAGCAAAGCAAATGGCTTTAACTTAATGAAAGGCGAGACCTATTGCATTTTTAATGCTTGTTCTTTCTTGTATGTAAAGCGCTCTGATACCCACGGCTCAGCTAGCGATATATAATAAACGTATAAATAAACCCCACTTGTCGCTATATCACCCTCCAGTTTTCAAATTCACTCACAGTCATTCGCCCTGAGTGTATTTTATACTCTATGATGCAGATTCTGGGAGGTGCATTCCTAAAGGCAGCTAGACAACCATTCAACCCCCAAAAGCCAGAGTCCGAGATCTGCCCAGATAAGCTGCACAGCTGTGTTGTGGCGCGTGCCTGTATCCCTCGCACCCTGATAGCCACGCAAGGCAGCTCTCCACCTCACCTGCTGGTTGCAGCCGCAATGTTGAACAGGTAGGTGGCTGGTATGGCTGTGAGAGACAGCACAAAGACCCCGGTGGCCACTGAAGCCCTCATTATGATTTCTGAGTGTATTCTTTTTACCCTAGCACCTTGTTGTATTTTTCTAACGCACAAACACACAGTGCTTATTTCATTGCTTTTCCCGGCAGACGGCTTATTACATTGCTTCTCCCTTCAGACTTCCCAGCGCTGAGTGGAGCAGGCTGGTCTCACAGATGGTCCTGCGGTCAGTGCTTCTGGTTCCAAACCTTAAAAACTTTGTCAAGCCAAGTTATAGCGCTGGTGACGCCCCTCTCAGCATCCATGGCAAGGTATTACCAGTGAGAGGAAACCTGCACCGCCCTGCTACAGCGCAGCACAGCGAGGTGTCCTGGGTCTCTATGGGCAGCAAAAACCCGAGCCGCCCCTTGTTCTCCGCACTTACTGAACAGACAACTGCTGTCAGGGAGGACAGCGAGGGCGCATTCAAGCGGAGCACTGCCTATGTCAATGTTCACACGCTGCACAGAAAATATAAATGTGACATCACTCGATCGACACGTCTATGGGCCACTCACAAGGCAGTATGCAAACATTTCACGGCGTTAAGCGTATGGTAGAAACAAATAAAGTTGTGTTGCCTTTATTATTGCTCCCCGTCACCACATTACCACTCGTCCGTTCATGACATAAGAGGTTTTCGGACATCTACCAATGCTTGTTCTAATATGGCTACAGAAAGGGCTAAACAAGGCAGTTTTACTGTGCAGATGCTAACAGCAAGCCACGGGCTGGTGGGCTGTATCAAGAGGGGGCGATTGTGATCCATCATAATAATGGACGTGGCATAGCCGCCGAAGCTGTCCACAACAGGAGAAACAGCAGGGTCGGGAGGAGGTCACTGAGGCGTCAAGAAAGCCGCGTGGGGACCAGTAGTTATCAGGACAAACTTTGAAGCGCAATTCGGCAACCAGAGCCTCGGGAAGCCTATATTTGGTTAAACTGTGTAGAGTGGGACACTCGCGTCTGGCATACACAGGGACGGCTATGGCAGCCCCTGTCTGCCGCGGTAGTGTTTAAGAGCTTGCAGGAGGAGCGGCTCCTTTAATAAACATGATACATGCCCGTAAAACTAAACAACAACAAAGTAAGTAAGCCTCTTTGCAACGGGAACAGCAAGTGGACCTTCGGGACCGGCGCAATGAAAACATTAAAAAAACAAGAAAATAGAACACAAAAACATGGTAATACGCAAAAATACGTTTCTGTTTAAACTTATACAACATATGCAGAGAGAAATAATTCTGTGTGGGCGCGCCCTGCTGCAAGGCTGCCAACACGCTCGGTCTATGCTGTGTTCAGATTCCTCGGCGAAGTATGCCAAGGCAGAATTAAAGAGTGTTTATGTCAACAGTGTGCCACGGGCTGCGCGGGGACTGTATATTGTGGCACTGCTAGCAGCTCTGACGGGGATCCCTGGTGAGTGAATACTACGGAAAGGGAGCCGGCAGGTCAAACACCTGCTGCCTCGATCTGGCCCGGGCCCGAGATCGAACCGGGAGAAAAACGGCTCGGCTCGTCCACGGTCCCTAAAATGAGCACACTGAGAGGTGGATATAACTAAAGCTCCGGGGCGCGCTGTGATTGGCTGACGTCACGGGGGGTGTCCCGGCCGGCAGCCAATCACAGCGCGGCCCGGGAATGACGTCACAGGGGTGTCCCGGGCCGGCAGCCAATCGCAGCGCGGCCCGGGACAAAGGGGCGGGGCTTAAAAAAAGCCCGAGAAACGCCCCCGAATCGCGTTTTCTCTGAGAAAGCGTGATAGACAGCCTCTGTCTTCCAATGGCTAGCCTCCATTTATGGAGCTAGCCAATTGGAAACAGAGGAGGTTCTAACCTCACTACTGAAGACAAAAGATTTCGACTGGGAGGGGCTTCGCCCCTCGCCAAAAGTCGAAACCTAAAAAAAGAAAGCTCATTCCTCAGCCTTTTCCATGCCTCGATCAATAGATATGGTAAGTCAAACTCTCATTTAATCATTTTGCCATTAATTAAAAGTTCATAGTATCTGATGGCTCTCAGTGCCTTTTAGTGGGGTCTTCCGCATAAATATAATCTTCTAAGACGTTAGCAATATGAATGACGCTATGGCCATCATGATAGTTTCTCACAGACTTTGACTGTCTATGTGGCTGACAAAATCTTCTTTAGATAGTTTTGCAGGCAATATGTCCTCCGGGGTAATTACCATCTTTTAGGCTGGAATGAGGTGTCTTAGGTTAGAGCAATTGACTTAAATTCTGATGGAGGGAACCTATTCAACCGTTTTCCCTGCTCTCTGTGAGTGGGACTCTGATACTCAAGATGGACCGCTATTTAGAAACTGTGTTCTAACTCTATCCCTCTTTAAATAGGATCCCAATGCTTTCAATGGTGCAGAGTATTTTCCCATTACACATCCTACTTGCTGTGCAGTCATATTCCCAGATACTTAACTAGTGTGTAATTGCTGATGTCTGGTCCTCCGGTGTAATCGTCACCCAGGGCGATTGGTCAAGTGGTGCCATTACATCCCAAAACTACAGCAGGATGTCATCTGACATGAGGGCCAATCAGTTGCTTCTTTTAACTCTAGCCCTCTTTAAATAGGAGCCCAATGCTTTCAATGGTGCAGTGTACTTTCCCATTGCACCTCCTACTTGCTATGCTGTCATATTCACAGACAGTTACCTAGTGTGTAATTGCTGATGTCTGGTCCTCCGGTGTAATCGTCACCCAGGACGATTGGTCACGTGGTGCCATTACTTCAGAAAGCTACAGCAGGATGTCATCTGACATGAGGGCCAATCAGTTGCCTAGTACGCAATAGGATACATGTCTCATCGTATAGAAAAGGGAGCAATGTAGACAGGATGCCCAGCTGAAGACTAAGGTGGTGAGATGAAAGGAACTAGGCCATTATTTGAGACTTATACATTTGTTTAAAGGATTGGTTGATCATAAAATTCTGGAGTTCTCTATAGGTTTACTGAGAGGGATGTGCTAAAATGAAGATGTTAGAATCTGTTATTCATAGTTTTTCTTATTCCCACAAACGGTAGCATAAACCTTCCTCCCTTAAC
The DNA here is from genome assembly GCF_964263255.1 of Lissotriton vulgaris. NCBI lineage: Eukaryota > Metazoa > Chordata > Amphibia > Caudata > Salamandridae > Lissotriton > Lissotriton vulgaris. The sequence continues at coordinate 935,793,960 of NC_141693.1, read as the reverse complement.
GTATCAGATCCCTGACTTGCTATGGTGTACCATAACCTAAAATAATTCCTGTGAAAAGGGTACGCAATCTCTTGGCTGCCAAAGAGATCTTTCTATCTAAGTCCTCATATAGGTGCTAGAGTTGTGTAGAGAGTACCAGCAAATGAGGCACAGGATTGAAAGAAGTCTGCTAGGTTGAAATCTAAATTGAGAATATAATTTTTAGTGAGCTTTGGATTTTCACAATATTAGACACGCCATAGTACTAATAATTGACTCTTTATAGAAATCATTTTTTGGTAGTGTTGCATTTGGTTTGGAAGTATTCAAGTTCTAAAAATTGACTAACAGTGGACTTTTCCATCTGCAGAATATACTGAATGACCAGCAGAGGCAGTATTGCAGAGGAATATTTCTCCGCTTGCTGAGAAAAGAAAAAAAAAGAAAGCTCATTCCTCAGCCTTTTCCATGCCTCGATCAATAGATATGGTAAGTCAAACTCTCATTTAATCATTTTGCCATTAATTAAAAGTTCATAGTATCTGATGGCTCTCAGTGCCTTTAAGTGGGGTCTTCCGCATAAATATAATCTTTCAAGACGGTAGCAATATGAATGACGCTATGGCCATCATGATAGTTTCTCAAAGACTTTGACTGTCTATGTGGCTGACAAAATCTTCTTTAGATAGTTTTGCAGGCAATATGTCCTCCGGGGTAGTTACCATCTTTTAGGCTGGAATGAGGTGTCTTAGGTTAGAGCAATTGACTTACTTTCTGATGGAGGGAATGTATTTAACAGTTTTCCCTGCTCTCTGTGAGTGGGACTCTGATACTCAAGATGGACCGCTATTTAGAAACTGTGTTCTAACTCTATCCCTCTTTAAATAGGATCCCAATGCTTTCAATGGTGCAGAGTACTTTCCCATTACACATCCTACTTGCTGTGCAGTCATATTCCCAGACACTTAACTAGTGTGTAATTGCTGATATCTGGTCCTCCGGTGTAATTGTCACCCAGAGCGATTGGTCAAGTGGTGCCATTACATCCCAAAACTACAGCAGGATGTCATCTGACATGAGGGCCAATCAGTTGCTTCTTCTAACTCTAGCCCTCTTTAAATAGGAGCCCAATGCTTTTAATGGTGCAGTGTACTTTCCCATTGCACCTCCTACTTGCTGTGCTGTCATATTCACAGACAGTTACCTAGTGTGTAATTGCTGATGTCTGGTCCTACGGTGTAATCTTCACCCAGGACGATTGGTCATGTGGTGCCATTACTTCACAAAGCTACAGCAGGATGTCATCTGACATGAGGGCAAATCAGTTGCCTAGTACGCAATAGGATACATGTCTCATCGTATAGAAAAGGGAGCAATGTAGACAGGATGCCCAGCTGAAGACTAAGGTGGTGAGATGAAAGGAAGTAGGCCATTATTTGAGACTTATACATTTGTTTGAAGGAGTGGTTGATCATAACATTCTGGAGTTCTCTATAGGTTTACTGAGAGGGATGTGCTAAAATGAAGATGTTAGAATCTGTTATTCATAGTTTTTCTTATTCCCACAAACGGTAGCATAAACCTTCCTCCCTTAACGTATCAGATCCCTGACTTGCTATGGTGTACCATTACCTAAAATAATTCCTGTGAAAAGGGTACGCAATCTCTTGGCTGCCAAAGAGATCTTTCTATCTAAGTCCTCATAGAGGTGCTAGAGTTGTGTAGAGAGTACCAGCAAATGAGGCATAGGATTGAAAGAAGTCTGCTAGGTTGAAATCTAAATTGAGAATATAATTTTTAGTGAGCTTTGGATTTTCACAATATTAGACATGCCATAGTACTAATAATTGACTCTTTATAGAAAGAATTTTTTGGTAGTGTTGCATTTGGTTTGGAAGTATTCAAGTTCTAAAAATTGACTAACAGTGGACTTTTCCATCTGCAGAATATACTGAATGACCAGCAGAGGCAGTATTGCAGAGGAATATTTCTCCGCTTGCTGAGAAAAGAAAAAAAAAGAAAGCTCATTCCTCAGCTTTTTTCCATGCCTCGATCAATAGATATGGTGAGTCAAACTCTCATTTAATCATTTTGCCATTAATTAAAAGTTCATAGTATCTGATGGCTCTCAGTGCCTTTTAGTGGGGTCTTCCGCATAAATATAATCTTCTAAGACGGTAGCAATATGAATGACGCTATGGCCATCATGATAGTTTCTCAAAGACTTTGACTGTCTATGTGGCTGACAAAATATTCTTTAGATAGTTTTGCAGGCAATATGTCCTCCGGGGTAATTACCATCTTTTAGGCTGGAATGAGGTGTCTTAGGTTAGAGCAATTGACTTACTTTCTGATGGAGGGAACCTTTTCAACCGTTTTCCCTGCTCTCTGTGAGTGGGTCTCTGATACTCAAGATGGACCGCTATTTACAAACTGTGTTCGTACTCTATCCCTCTTTAAATAGGATCCCAATGCTTTCAATGGTGCAGAGTATTTTCCCATTACACATCCTACTTGCTGTGCAGTCATATTCCCAGATACTTAACTAGTGTGTAATTGCTAATGTCTGGTCCTCCGGTGTAATCGTCACCCAGGGCGATTGGTCAAGTGGTGCCATTACATCCCAAAACTACAGCAGGATGTCATCTGACATGAGGGCCAATCAGTTGCTTCTTCTAACTCTAGCCCTCTTTAAATAGGAGCCCAATGCTTTCAATGGTGCAGTGTACTTTCCCATTGCACCTCCTACTTGCTGTGCTGTCATATTCACAGACAGTTACCTAGTGTGTAATTGCTGATGTCTGGTCCTACGGTGTAATCGTCACCCAGGACGATTGGTCACGTGGTGCCATTACTTCACAAAGCTACAGCAGGATGTCATCTGACATGAGGGCCAATCAGTTGCCTAGTACGCAATAGGATACATGTCTCATCGTATAGAAAAGGGAGCAATGTAGACAGGATGCCCAGCTGAAGACTAAGGTGGTGAGATGAAAGGAACTAGGCCATTATTTGAGACTTATACATTTGTTTAAAGGATTGGTTGATCATAACATTCTGGAGTTCTCTATAGGTTTACTGAGAGGGATGTGCTAAAATGAAGATGTTAGAATCTGTTATTCATAGTTTTTCTTATTCCCACAAACGGTACCATAAACCTTCCTCCCTTAACGTATCAGATCCCTGACTTGCTATGGTGTACCATAACCTAAAATAATTCCTGTGAAAAGGGTACGCAATCTCTTGGCTGCCAAAGAGATCTTTCTATCAAAGTCCTCATATAAGTGCTAGCGTTGTGTAGAGAGTACCAGCAAATGAGGCACAGGATTGAAAGAAGTCTGCTAGGTTGAAATCTAAATTGAGAATATAATTTTTAGTGAGCTTTGGATTTTCACAATATTAGACACGCCATAGTACTAATAATTGACTCTTTATAGAAATCATTTTTTGGTAGTGTTGCATTTGGTTTGGAAGTATTCAAGTTCTAAAAATTGACTAACAGTGGACTTTTCCATCTGCAGAATATACTGAATGACCAGCAGAGGCAGTATTGCAGAGAAATATTTCTCCGCTTGCTGAGAAAAGAAAAAAAAAGAAAGCTCATTCCTCAGCCTTTTCCATGCCTCGATCAATAGATATGGTAAGTCAAACTCTCATTTAATCATTTTGCCATTAATTAAAAGTTCATAGTATCTGATGGCTCTCAGTGCCTTTAAGTGGGGTCTTCCGCATAAATATAATCTTTCAAGACGGTAGCAATATGAATGACGCTATGGCCATCATGATAGTTTCTCAAAGACTTTGACTGTCTATGTGGCTGACAAAATCTTCTTTAGATAGTTTTGCAGGCAATATGTCCTCCGGGGTAGTTACCATCTTTTAGGCTGGAATGAGGTGTCTTAGGTTAGAGCAATTGACTTACTTTCTGATGGAGGGAATGTATTTAACAGTTTTCCCTGCTCTCTGTGAGTGGGACTCTGATACTCAAGATGGACCGCTATTTAGAAACTGTGTTCTAACTCTATCCCTCTTTAAATAGGATCCCAATGCTTTCAATGGTGCAGAGTACTTTCCCATTACACATCCTACTTGCTGTGCAGTCATATTCCCAGACACTTAACTAGTGTGTAATTGCTGATATCTGGTCCTCCGGTGTAATTGTCACCCAGAGCGATTGGTCAAGTGGTGCCATTACATCCCAAAACTACAGCAGGATGTCATCTGACATGAGGGCCAATCAGTTGCTTCTTCTAACTCTAGCCCTCTTTAAATAGGAGCCCAATGCTTTCAATGGTGCAGTGTACTTTCCCATTGCACCTCCTACTTGCTGTGCTGTCATATTCACAGACAGTTACCTAGTGTGTAATTGCTGATGTCTGGTCCTACGGTGTAATCTTCACCCAGGACGATTGGTCATGTGGTGCCATTACTTCACAAAGCTACAGCAGGATGTCATCTGACATGAGGGCAAATCAGTTGCCTAGTACGCAATAGGATACATGTCTCATCGTATAGAAAAGGGAGCAATGTAGACAGGATGCCCAGCTGAAGACTAAGGTGGTGAGATGAAAGGAAGTAGGCCATTATTTGAGACTTATACATTTGTTTGAAGGAGTGGTTGATCATAACATTCTGGAGTTCTCTATAGGTTTACTGAGAGGGATGTGCTAAAATGAAGATGTTAGAATCTGTTATTCATAGTTTTTCTTATTCCCACAAACGGTAGCATAAACCTTCCTCCCTTAACGTATCAGATCCCTGACTTGCTATGGTGTACCATTACCTAAAATAATTCCTGTGAAAAGGGTACGCAATCTCTTGGCTGCCAAAGAGATCTTTCTATCTAAGTCCTCATAGAGGTGCTAGAGTTGTGTAGAGAGTACCAGCAAATGAGGCATAGGATTGAAAGAAGTCTGCTAGGTTGAAATCTAAATTGAGAATATAATTTTTAGTGAGCTTTGGATTTTCACAATATTAGACATGCCATAGTACTAATAATTGACTCTTTATAGAAAGAATTTTTTGGTAGTGTTGCATTTGGTTTGGAAGTATTCAAGTTCTAAAAATTGACTAACAGTGGACTTTTCCATCTGCAGAATATACTGAATGACCAGCAGAGGCAGTATTGCAGAGGAATATTTCTCCGCTTGCTGAGAAAAGAAAAAAAAAGAAAGCTCATTCCTCAGCTTTTTTCCATGCCTCGATCAATAGATATGGTGAGTCAAACTCTCATTTAATCATTTTGCCATTAATTAAAAGTTCATAGTATCTGATGGCTCTCAGTGCCTTTTAGTGGGGTCTTCCGCATAAATATAATCTTCTAAGACGGTAGCAATATGAATGACGCTATGGCCATCATGATAGTTTCTCAAAGACTTTGACTGTCTATGTGGCTGACAAAATATTCTTTAGATAGTTTTGCAGGCAATATGTCCTCCGGGGTAATTACCATCTTTTAGGCTGGAATGAGGTGTCTTAGGTTAGAGCAATTGACTTACTTTCTGATGGAGGGAACCTTTTCAACCGTTTTCCCTGCTCTCTGTGAGTGGGTCTCTGATACTCAAGATGGACCGCTATTTACAAACTGTGTTCGTACTCTATCCCTCTTTAAATAGGATCCCAATGCTTTCAATGGTGCAGAGTATTTTCCCATTACACATCCTACTTGCTGTGCAGTCATATTCCCAGATACTTAACTAGTGTGTAATTGCTAATGTCTGGTCCTCCGGTGTAATCGTCACCCAGGGCGATTGGTCAAGTGGTGCCATTACATCCCAAAACTACAGCAGGATGTCATCTGACATGAGGGCCAATCAGTTGCTTCTTCTAACTCTAGCCCTCTTTAAATAGGAGCCCAATGCTTTCAATGGTGCAGTGTACTTTCCCATTGCACCTCCTACTTGCTGTGCTGTCATATTCACAGACAGTTACCTAGTGTGTAATTGCTGATGTCTGGTCCTACGGTGTAATCGTCACCCAGGACGATTGGTCACGTGGTGCCATTACTTCACAAAGCTACAGCAGGATGTCATCTGACATGAGGGCCAATCAGTTGCCTAGTACGCAATAGGATACATGTCTCATCGTATAGAAAAGGGAGCAATGTAGACAGGATGCCCAGCTGAAGACTAAGGTGGTGAGATGAAAGGAACTAGGCCATTATTTGAGACTTATACATTTGTTTAAAGGATTGGTTGATCATAACATTCTGGAGTTCTCTATAGGTTTACTGAGAGGGATGTGCTAAAATGAAGATGTTAGAATCTGTTATTCATAGTTTTTCTTATTCCCACAAACGGTACCATAAACCTTCCTCCCTTAACGTATCAGATCCCTGACTTGCTATGGTGTACCATAACCTAAAATAATTCCTGTGAAAAGGGTACGCAATCTCTTGGCTGCCAAAGAGATCTTTCTATCTAAGTCCTCATATAGGTGCTAGAGTTGTGTAGAGAGTACCAGCAAATGAGGCACAGGATTGAAAGAAGTCTGCTAGGTTGAAATCTAAATTGAGAATATAATTTTTAGTGAGCTTTGGATTTTCACAATATTAGACACGCAATAGTACTAATAATTGACTCTTTATAGAAATCATTTTTTGGTAGTGTTGCATTTGGTTTGGAAGTATTCAAGTTCTAAAAATTGACTGACAGTGGTCTTTTCCATCTGCAGAATATACTGAATGACCAGCAGAGGCAGTATTGCAGAGGAATATTTCTCCGCTTGCTGAGAAAAGAAAAAAAAAGAAAGCTCATTCCTCAGCCTTTTCCATGCCTCGATCAATAGATATGGTAAGTCAAACTCTCATTTAATCATTTTGCCATTAATTAAAAGTTCATAGTATCTGATGGCTCGTAGTGCCTTTTAGTGGGGTCTTCCGCATAAATATAATCTTCTAAGACGGTAGCAATATGAATGACACTATGGCCATCATGATAGTGTCTCAAAGACTTTGACTGTCTATGTGGCTGACAAAATCTTCTTTAGGTAGTTTTGCAGGCAATATGTCTTCCGGGGCACTTACCATCTTTTAGGCTGGAATGAGGCGTCTTAGGTTAGAGCAATTGACTTACTTGCTGATGGAGGGAAGCTATTTAACCGTTTTCCCTGCTCTCTGTGAGTGGGACTCTGATACTCAAGATGGACCGCTATTTAGAAACTGTGTTCTAACTCTATCCCTCTTTAAATAGGATCCCAATGCTTTCAATGGTGCAGAGTACTTTCCCATTACACATCCTACTTGCTGTGCAGTCATATTCCCAGATACTTAGCTAGTGTGTAATTGCTGATGTCTGGTCCTCCGGTGTAATCGTCACCCAGGGCGATTGGTCAAGTGGTGCCATTACATCCCAAAACTACAGCAGGATGTCATCTGACATGAGGGCCAATCAATTGCTTCTTCTAACTCTAGCCCTCTTTAAATAGGAGCCCAATGCTTTCAATGGTGCAGTGTACTTTCCCATTGCACCTCCTACTTGCTGTGCAGTCATATTCACAGACAGTTACCTAGTGTGTAATTGCTGATGTCTGGTCCTACGGTGTAATCGTCACCCAGGACGATTGGTCACGTGGTGCCATTACTTCACAAAGCTACAGCAGGATGTCATCTGACATGAGGGCCAATCAGTTGCCTAGTACGCAATAGGATACATGTCTCACCGTATAGAAAAGGGAGCAATGTAGACAGGATGCCCAGCTGAAGACTAAGGTGGTGAGATGAAAGGAACTAGGCCAATATTTGAGACATACATTTGTTTGAAGGATTGGTTGATCATAACATTCTGGAGTTCTCTATAGGTTTACTGAGAGGGATGTGCTAAAATGAAGATGGTAGAATCTGTTATTCATAGTTTTTCTTATTCCCACAAACGGTAGCATAAACCTTCCTCCCTTAACGTATCAGATCCCTGACTTGCTATGGTTTACCATAACCTAAAATAATTCCTGTGAGAAGGGTACGTTATCTCTTGGCTACCAAAGAGATCTTTCTATCTAAGTCCTCATATAGGAGCTAGAGTTGTGTAGAGAGTACCAGCAAATGAGGCACAGGATTGAAAGAAGTCTTCTAGGTTGAAATCTAAATTGAGAATATAATTTTTAGTGAGCTTTGGATTTTCACAATATTAGACACGCCATAGTACTAATAATTGACTCTTTATAGAAATCATTTTTTGGTAGTGTTGCATTTGGTTTGGAAGTGGTCAAGTTCTAAAAATTGACTAACAGTGGACTTTTCCATCTGCAGAATATACTGAATGACCAGCAGAGGCAGTATTGCAGAGAAATATTTCTCCGCTTGCTGAGAAAAGAAAAAAAAAGAAAGCTCATTCCTCAGCCTTTTCCATGCCTCGATCAATAGATATGGTAAGTCAAACTCTCATTTAATCATTTTGCCATTAATTAAAAGTTCATAGTATCTGATGGCTCTCAGTGCCTTTTAGTGGGGTCTTCCGCATAAATATAATCTTCTAAGACGTTAGCAATATGAATGACGCTATGGCCATCATGATAGTTTCTCAAAGACTTTGACTGTCTATGTGGCTGACAAAATCTTCTTTAGATAGTTTTGCAGGCAATATGTCCTCCGGGGTAATTACCATCTTTTAGGCTGGAATGAGGTGTCTTAGGTTAGAGCAATTGACTTAAATTCTGATGGAGGGAACCTATTCAACCGTTTTCCCTGCTCTCTGTGAGTGGGTCTCTGATACTCAAGATGGACCGCTATTTAGAAACTGTATTCGTACTCTATCCCTCTTTAAATAGGATCCCAATGCTTTCAATGGTGCAGAGTATTTTCCCATTACACATCCTACTTGCTGTGCAGTCATATTCCCAGATACTTAACTAGTGTGTAATTGCTAATGTCTGGTCCTCCGGTGTAATCGTCACCCAGGGCGATTGGTCAAGTGGTGCCATTACATCCCAAAACTACAGCAGGGTGTCATCTGACATGAGGGCCAATCAGTTGCTTCTTCTAACTCTAGCCCTCTTTAAATAGGAGCCCAATGCTTTCAATGGTGCAGTGTACTTTCCCATTGCACCTCCTACTTGCTGTGCTGTCATATTCACAGACAGTTACCTAGTGTGTAATTGCTGATGTCTGGTCCTACGGTGTAATCGTCACCCAGGACGATTGGTCACGTGGTGCCATTACTTTACAAAGCTACAGCAGGATGTCATCTGACATGAGGGCCAATCAGTTGCCTAGTACGCAATAGGATACATGTCTCATCGTATAGAAATTGGAGCAATGTAGACAGGATGCCCAGCTGAAGACTAAGGTGGTGAGATGAAAGGAACTAGGCCATTATTTGAGACTTATACATTTGTTTAAAGGATTGGTTGATCATAACATTCTGGAGTTCTCTATAGGTTTACTAAGAGGGATGTGCTAAAATGAAGATGTTAGAATCTGTTATTCATAGGTTTTTCTTATTCCCACAAACGGTAGCATAAACCTTCCTCCCTTAACGTATCAGATCACTGAATTGCTATGGTGTACCATAACCTAAAATATTTCCTGTGAGAAGGGTACGTTATCTCTTGGCTGCCAAAGAGATCTTTCTATCCAAGTCCTCATATAGGTGCTAGAGTTGTGTAGAGAGTACCAGCAAATGAGGCACAGGATTGAAAGAAGTCTGCTAGGTTGAAATCTGAACTGAGAATATAATTTTTAGTGAGCTTTGGATTTTCACAATATTAGACACGCCATAGTACTAATAATTGACTCTTTATAGAAATCATTTTTTGGTAGTGTTGCATTTGGTTTGGAAGTATTCAAGTTCTAAAAATTGACTAACAGTGGACTTTTCCATCTGCAGAATATACTGAATGACCAGCAGAGGCAGTATTGCAGAGAAATATTTCTCCGCTTGCTGAGAAAAGAAAAAAAAAGAAAGCTCATTCCTCAGCCTTTTCCATGCCTCGATCAATAGATATGGTAAGTCAAACTCTCATTTAATCATTTTGCCATTAATTAAAAGTTCATAGTATCTGATGGCTCTCAGTGCCTTTAAGTGGGGTCTTCCGCATAAATATAATCTTTCAAGACGGTAGCAATATGAATGACGCTATGGCCATCATGATAGTTTCTCAAAGACTTTGACTGTCTATGTGGCTGACAAAATCTTCTTTAGATAGTTTTGCAGGCAATATGTCCTCCGGGGTAGTTACCATCTTTTAGGCTGGAATGAGGTGTCTTAGGTTAGAGCAATTGACTTACTTTCTGATGGAGGGAATGTATTTAACAGTTTTCCCTGCTCTCTGTGAGTGGGACTCTGATACTCAAGATGGACCGCTATTTAGAAACTGTGTTCTAACTCTATCCCTCTTTAAATAGGATCCCAATGCTTTCAATGGTGCAGAGTACTTTCCCATTACACATCCTACTTGCTGTGCAGTCATATTCCCAGACACTTAACTAGTGTGTAATTGCTGATATCTGGTCCTCCGGTGTAATTGTCACCCAGAGCGATTGGTCAAGTGGTGCCATTACATCCCAAAACTACAGCAGGATGTCATCTGACATGAGGGCCAATCAGTTGCTTCTTCTAACTCTAGCCCTCTTTAAATAGGAGCCCAATGCTTTCAATGGTGCAGTGTACTTTCCCATTGCACCTCCTACTTGCTGTGCTGTCATATTCACAGACAGTTACCTAGTGTGTAATTGCTGATGTCTGGTCCTACGGTGTAATCTTCACCCAGGACGATTGGTCATGTGGTGCCATTACTTCACAAAGCTACAGCAGGATGTCATCTGACATGAGGGCAAATCAGTTGCCTAGTACGCAATAGGATACATGTCTCATCGTATAGAAAAGGGAGCAATGTAGACAGGATGCCCAGCTGAAGACTAAGGTGGTGAGATGAAAGGAAGTAGGCCATTATTTGAGACTTATACATTTGTTTGAAGGAGTGGTTGATCATAACATTCTGGAGTTCTCTATAGGTTTACTGAGAGGGATGTGCTAAAATGAAGATGTTAGAATCTGTTATTCATAGTTTTTCTTATTCCCACAAACGGTAGCATAAACCTTCCTCCCTTAACGTATCAGATCCCTGACTTGCTATGGTGTACCATTACCTAAAATAATTCCTGTGAAAAGGGTACGCAATCTCTTGGCTGCCAAAGAGATCTTTCTATCTAAGTCCTCATAGAGGTGCTAGAGTTGTGTAGAGAGTACCAGCAAATGAGGCATAGGATTGAAAGAAGTCTGCTAGGTTGAAATCTAAATTGAGAATATAATTTTTAGTGAGCTTTGGATTTTCACAATATTAGACATGCCATAGTACTAATAATTGACTCTTTATAGAAAGAATTTTTTGGTAGTGTTGCATTTGGTTTGGAAGTATTCAAGTTCTAAAAATTGACTAACAGTGGACTTTTCCATCTGCAGAATATACTGAATGACCAGCAGAGGCAGTATTGCAGAGGAATATTTCTCCGCTTGCTGAGAAAAGAAAAAAAAAGAAAGCTCATTCCTCAGCTTTTTTCCATGCCTCGATCAATAGATATGGTGAGTCAAACTCTCATTTAATCATTTTGCCATTAATTAAAAGTTCATAGTATCTGATGGCTCTCAGTGCCTTTTAGTGGGGTCTTCCGCATAAATATAATCTTCTAAGACGGTAGCAATATGAATGACGCTATGGCCATCATGATAGTTTCTCAAAGACTTTGACTGTCTATGTGGCTGACAAAATATTCTTTAGATAGTTTTGCAGGCAATATGTCCTCCGGGGTAATTACCATCTTTTAGGCTGGAATGAGGTGTCTTAGGTTAGAGCAATTGACTTACTTTCTGATGGAGGGAACCTTTTCAACCGTTTTCCCTGCTCTCTGTGAGTGGGTCTCTGATACTCAAGATGGACCGCTATTTACAAACTGTGTTCGTACTCTATCCCTCTTTAAATAGGATCCCAATGCTTTCAATGGTGCAGAGTATTTTCCCATTACACATCCTACTTGCTGTGCAGTCATATTCCCAGATACTTAACTAGTGTGTAATTGCTAATGTCTGGTCCTCCGGTGTAATCGTCACCCAGGGCGATTGGTCAAGTGGTGCCATTACATCCCAAAACTACAGCAGGATGTCATCTGACATGAGGGCCAATCAGTTGCTTCTTCTAACTCTAGCCCTCTTTAAATAGGAGCCCAATGCTTTCAATGGTGCAGTGTACTTTCCCATTGCACCTCCTACTTGCTGTGCTGTCATATTCACAGACAGTTACCTAGTGTGTAATTGCTGATGTCTGGTCCTACGGTGTAATCGTCACCCAGGACGATTGGTCACGTGGTGCCATTACTTCACAAAGCTACAGCAGGATGTCATCTGACATGAGGGCCAATCAGTTGCCTAGTACGCAATAGGATACATGTCTCATCGTATAGAAAAGGGAGCAATGTAGACAGGATGCCCAGCTGAAGACTAAGGTGGTGAGATGAAAGGAACTAGGCCATTATTTGAGACTTATACATTTGTTTAAAGGATTGGTTGATCATAACATTCTGGAGTTCTCTATAGGTTTACTGAGAGGGATGTGCTAAAATGAAGATGTTAGAATCTGTTATTCATAGTTTTTCTTATTCCCACAAACGGTACCATAAACCTTCCTCCCTTAACGTATCAGATCCCTGACTTGCTATGGTGTACCATAACCTAAAATAATTCCTGTGAAAAGGGTACGCAATCTCTTGGCTGCCAAAGAGATCTTTCTATCTAAGTCCTCATATAGGTGCTAGAGTTGTGTAGAGAGTACCAGCAAATGAGGCACAGGATTGAAAGAAGTCTGCTAGGTTGAAATCTAAATTGAGAATATAATTTTTAGTGAGCTTTGGATTTTCACAATATTAGACACGCAATAGTACTAATAATTGACTCTTTATAGAAATCATTTTTTGGTAGTGTTGCATTTGGTTTGGAAGTATTCAAGTTCTAAAAATTGACTGACAGTGGTCTTTTCCATCTGCAGAATATACTGAATGACCAGCAGAGGCAGTATTGCAGAGGAATATTTCTCCGCTTGCTGAGAAAAGAAAAAAAAAGAAAGCTCATTCCTCAGCCTTTTCCATGCCTCGATCAATAGATATGGTAAGTCAAACTCTCATTTAATCATTTTGCCATTAATTAAAAGTTCATAGTATCTGATGGCTCGTAGTGCCTTTTAGTGGGGTCTTCCGCATAAATATAATCTTCTAAGACGGTAGCAATATGAATGACACTATGGCCATCATGATAGTGTCTCAAAGACTTTGACTGTCTATGTGGCTGACAAAATCTTCTTTAGGTAGTTTTGCAGGCAATATGTCTTCCGGGGCACTTACCATCTTTTAGGCTGGAATGAGGCGTCTTAGGTTAGAGCAATTGACTTACTTGCTGATGGAGGGAAGCTATTTAACCGTTTTCCCTGCTCTCTGTGAGTGGGACTCTGATACTCAAGATGGACCGCTATTTAGAAACTGTGTTCTAACTCTATCCCTCTTTAAATAGGATCCCAATGCTTTCAATGGTGCAGAGTACTTTCCCATTACACATCCTACTTGCTGTGCAGTCATATTCCCAGATACTTAGCTAGTGTGTAATTGCTGATGTCTGGTCCTCCGGTGTAATCGTCACCCAGGGCGATTGGTCAAGTGGTGCCATTACATCCCAAAACTACAGCAGGATGTCATCTGACATGAGGGCCAATCAATTGCTTCTTCTAACTCTAGCCCTCTTTAAATAGGAGCCCAATGCTTTCAATGGTGCAGTGTACTTTCCCATTGCACCTCCTACTTGCTGTGCAGTCATATTCACAGACAGTTACCTAGTGTGTAATTGCTGATGTCTGGTCCTACGGTGTAATCGTCACCCAGGACGATTGGTCACGTGGTGCCATTACTTCACAAAGCTACAGCAGGATGTCATCTGACATGAGGGCCAATCAGTTGCCTAGTACGCAATAGGATACATGTCTCACCGTATAGAAAAGGGAGCAATGTAGACAGGATGCCCAGCTGAAGACTAAGGTGGTGAGATGAAAGGAACTAGGCCAATATTTGAGACATACATTTGTTTGAAGGATTGGTTGATCATAACATTCTGGAGTTCTCTATAGGTTTACTGAGAGGGATGTGCTAAAATGAAGATGGTAGAATCTGTTATTCATAGTTTTTCTTATTCCCACAAACGGTAGCATAAACCTTCCTCCCTTAACGTATCAGATCCCTGACTTGCTATGGTTTACCATAACCTAAAATAATTCCTGTGAGAAGGGTACGTTATCTCTTGGCTACCAAAGAGATCTTTCTATCTAAGTCCTCATATAGGAGCTAGAGTTGTGTAGAGAGTACCAGCAAATGAGGCACAGGATTGAAAGAAGTCTTCTAGGTTGAAATCTAAATTGAGAATATAATTTTTAGTGAGCTTTGGATTTTCACAATATTAGACACGCCATAGTACTAATAATTGACTCTTTATAGAAATCATTTTTTGGTAGTGTTGCATTTGGTTTGGAAGTGGTCAAGTTCTAAAAATTGACTAACAGTGGACTTTTCCATCTGCAGAATATACTGAATGACCAGCAGAGGCAGTATTGCAGAGAAATATTTCTCCGCTTGCTGAGAAAAGAAAAAAAAAGAAAGCTCATTCCTCAGCCTTTTCCATGCCTCGATCAATAGATATGGTAAGTCAAACTCTCATTTAATCATTTTGCCATTAATTAAAAGTTCATAGTATCTGATGGCTCTCAGTGCCTTTTAGTGGGGTCTTCCGCATAAATATAATCTTCTAAGACGTTAGCAATATGAATGACGCTATGGCCATCATGATAGTTTCTCAAAGACTTTGACTGTCTATGTGGCTGACAAAATCTTCTTTAGATAGTTTTGCAGGCAATATGTCCTCCGGGGTAATTACCATCTTTTAGGCTGGAATGAGGTGTCTTAGGTTAGAGCAATTGACTTAAATTCTGATGGAGGGAACCTATTCAACCGTTTTCCCTGCTCTCTGTGAGTGGGTCTCTGATACTCAAGATGGACCGCTATTTAGAAACTGTATTCGTACTCTATCCCTCTTTAAATAGGATCCCAATGCTTTCAATGGTGCAGAGTATTTTCCCATTACACATCCTACTTGCTGTGCAGTCATATTCCCAGATACTTAACTAGTGTGTAATTGCTAATGTCTGGTCCTCCGGTGTAATCGTCACCCAGGGCGATTGGTCAAGTGGTGCCATTACATCCCAAAACTACAGCAGGGTGTCATCTGACATGAGGGCCAATCAGTTGCTTCTTCTAACTCTAGCCCTCTTTAAATAGGAGCCCAATGCTTTCAATGGTGCAGTGTACTTTCCCATTGCACCTCCTACTTGCTGTGCTGTCATATTCACAGACAGTTACCTAGTGTGTAATTGCTGATGTCTGGTCCTACGGTGTAATCGTCACCCAGGACGATTGGTCACGTGGTGCCATTACTTTACAAAGCTACAGCAGGATGTCATCTGACATGAGGGCCAATCAGTTGCCTAGTACGCAATAGGATACATGTCTCATCGTATAGAAATTGGAGCAATGTAGACAGGATGCCCAGCTGAAGACTAAGGTGGTGAGATGAAAGGAACTAGGCCATTATTTGAGACTTATACATTTGTTTAAAGGATTGGTTGATCATAACATTCTGGAGTTCTCTATAGGTTTACTAAGAGGGATGTGCTAAAATGAAGATGTTAGAATCTGTTATTCATAGGTTTTTCTTATTCCCACAAACGGTAGCATAAACCTTCCTCCCTTAACGTATCAGATCACTGAATTGCTATGGTGTACCATAACCTAAAATATTTCCTGTGAGAAGGGTACGTTATCTCTTGGCTGCCAAAGAGATCTTTCTATCCAAGTCCTCATATAGGTGCTAGAGTTGTGTAGAGAGTACCAGCAAATGAGGCACAGGATTGAAAGAAGTCTGCTAGGTTGAAATCTGAACTGAGAATATAATTTTTAGTGAGCTTTGGATTTTCACAATATTAGACACGCCATAGTACTAATAATTGACTCTTTATAGAAATCATTTTTTGGTAGTGTTGCATTTGGTTTGGAAGTATTCAAGTTCTAAAAATTGACTAACAGTGGACTTTTCCATCTGCAGAATATACTGAATGACCAGCAGAGGCAGTATTGCAGAGGAATATTTCTCCGCTTGCTGAGAAAAGAAAAAAAAAGAAAGCTCATTCCTGAGCCTTTTCCATGCCTCGATCAATAGATATGGTAAGTCAAACTCTCATTTAATCATTTTGCCATTAATTAAAAGTTCATAGTATCTGATGGCTCTCAGTGCCTTTTAGTGGGGTCTTCCGCATAAAAATAATCTTCTAAGACGTTAGCAATATGAATGACGCTATGGCCATCATGATAGTTTCTCAAAGACTTTGA
This sequence comes from Lissotriton vulgaris, assembly GCF_964263255.1. Taxonomy (NCBI): domain Eukaryota; kingdom Metazoa; phylum Chordata; class Amphibia; order Caudata; family Salamandridae; genus Lissotriton; species Lissotriton vulgaris. Next base: position 935,777,576 of record NC_141693.1, on the reverse strand, counting down.
CTGTCCATGTGGCTGACAAAATCTTCTTTAGATAGTTTTGCAGGCAATATGTCCTCCGGGGTAATTACCATCTTTTAGGCTGGAATGAGGTGTCTTAGGTTAGAGCAATTGACTTAAATTCTGATGGAGGGAACCTATTCAACCGTTTTCCCTGCTCTCTGTGAGTGGGTCTCTGATACTCAAGATGGACCGCTATTTAGAAACTGTGTTCTAACTCTATCCCTCTTTAAATAGGATCCCAATGCTTTCAATGGTGCAGAGTATTTTCCCATTACACATCCTACTTGCTGTGCAGTCATATTCCCAGATACTTAACTAGTGTGTAATTGCTGATGTCTGGTCCTCCGGTGTAATCGTCACCCAGGGCGATTTGTCAAGTGGTGCCATTACATCCCAAAACTACAGCAGGATGTCATCTGACATGAGGGCCAATCAGTTGCTTCTTCTAACTCTAGCCCTCTTTAAATAGGAGCCCAATGCTTTCAATGGTGCAGTGTACTTTCAAATTGCACCTCCTTCTTGCTGTGCAGTCATATTCACAGACAGTTACCTAGCGTGTAATTGCTGATGTCTGGTCCTCCGGTGTAATCGTCACCCACGATGATTGGTCACATGGTGCCATTACTTCACAAAGCTACAGCAGGATGTCATCTGACATGAGGGCCAATCAGTTGCCTAGTACGCAATAGGATACATGTCTCATCGTATAGACAAGGGAGCAATGTAGACAGGATGCCCAGCTGAAGACTAAGGTGGTGAGATGAAAGGAACTAGGCCTTTATTTGAGACTTATACATTTGTTTGAAGGAGTGGTTGATCATAACATTCTGGAGTTCTCTATAGGTTTACTGAGAGGGATGTGCTAAAATGAAGATGTTAGAATCTGTTATTCATAGTTTTTCTTATTCCCACAAACGGTAGCATAAACCTTCCTCCCTTAACGTATCAGATCCCTGACTTGCTATGGTGTACCATAACCTAAAATAATTCCTGTGAAAAGGGTACGCAATCTCTTGGCTGCCAAAGAGATCTTTCTATCTAAGTCCTCATATAGGTGCTAGAGTTGTGTAGAGAGTACCAGCAAATGAGGCCCAGGATTGAAAGAAGTCTGCTAGGTTGAAATCTAAATTGAGAATATAATTTTTAGTGAGCTTTGGATTTTCACAATATTAGACACGCCATAGTACTAATAATTGACTCTTTATAGAAATCATTTTTTGGTAGTGTTGCATTTGGTTTGGAAGTATTCAAGTTCTAAAAATTGACTAACAGTGGACTTTTCCATCTGCAGAATATACTGAATGACCAGCAGAGGCAGTATTGCAGAGGAATATTTCTCCGCTTGCTGAGAAAAGAAAACAAGCATTTACAATGCAATGGTTTCTCCTTTGGAAAAGTTAGAGCTATTGGCATTGTAAATGACAAAATTTGTATTTATGTGTTGGTTTTGAAAACAGATAAATAAATGCATAGTCATTTACATTGCCATTAGCTTAATCTCTCGAAAATGTGAGACCTATTGTACCCTATGGAAAAGCTCAGCAGACAGCAATTACTACCACACACCCACCCAGAGCCAGCCACACACACCCCCCCCCATAGCCGCCACACACCCCCCCAGAGCCGCCACACACACCCCCCCAGAGCCGCCACACACACCCCCCCAGAGCCGCCACACACACACCCCCCCCCAGAGCCGCCACACACACCCACCCAGAGCCGCCACACACCCCCACCCAGAGCCGCTACACACACCCACCCAGAGCCGCCACACACCCACCCAGAGCCGCCACACACACCCACCCAGAGCCGCCACACACACCCACCCGAGCCGCCACACACACCCACCCAGAGGCGCCACACACACCCACCCAGAGGCGCCACACACACCCACCCAGAGCCGCCACACACGGTGATTCAGTTAACAGATGGCACAGTGGCTAAACGTTGCACATGATTCCCCATAGTACCTCACAATGTTAGTGAAGATGGTTGATTAAGCTCTTCTGTTTATGTGAATGTGTAGCCCTATTTATATACTTGCAGAATTTTCCGATATCGTTTTTAAAAGTCTGGTCACCGTACATATGAAGTAGTTTAAATAGCCAGAGAAACAAAGAGAGGAAAAGGGAGGGCATTGTAGTAAGGGTTGCTTCGACATTACAAATAATAATGTGGTTGTGGTATGCAGCAGTGACTACTGCATTAGGGTTCTTGTGTCCCCGTACTGTTTTCGAATCTTTGAGGGATTAATACACATTTTATAACTGTACAGGTTACACTAAACCAGAGCATGATAGCTTATTACAGTGTTGAAAATGATAGTATACAACTTAAAAATAAGTAAAAGAAACGGTTTAAAAATGAGGGCTAGTATGTTTGAACTCCAGAAAATGACAGATTTAATTCCAAGAGTTGAGACCATTTTATATAAATATTGCAACACACACGTACCAGCTGCGCCAATCAGATTGACGTTCGGTGAGAAACCCGATTAGCAGCGGAACGAGCAGCATCTGTTTTCGTGAGACCACTGCCTGGCAGACTACGGTGAACTGCATGCCTCATATCGGTCCTGTGTGCTGCTGGCTGCTTGCTGCACACATCCTGCTGCAGGAACACGTCGCAGATGCTTAAAATGGCAAAGGAAGCCAATTCGGCGCTACAATGTTCTACACCGTAACACTTCGGTGAGCCTAGAACAGCCACTGCGTTATCTAGACTGGCTACCAAGCGGCAAATGCCTGAGATTTACAAAGTAAAAACGTAACACTTACTAAATCAAATGACGAACTCCGGCCACTCAGAAAGGTCAAGTATCAGATTAAACGTCATGCAAACATTTTATCTATCCAGATTTGATTCTCAGTGCAAAATGTCACCCCATTCTAAAAACCAAGCATTTAAAATGCAAAAGGCCTCGCCTTTGATTAAGTTAAAGCCATTTGCTTTGCTAATGGTATCGTATAGCAAAGCAAATGGCTTTAACTTAATGAAAGGCGAGACCTATTGCATTTTTAATGCTTGTTCTTTCTTGTATGTAAAGCGCTCTGATACCCACGGCTCAGCTAGCGATATATAATAAACGTATAAATAAACCCCACTTGTCGCTATATCACCCTCCAGTTTTCAAATTCACTCACAGTCATTCGCCCTGAGTGTATTTTATACTCTATGATGCAGATTCTGGGAGGTGCATTCCTAAAGGCAGCTAGACAACCATTCAACCCCCAAAAGCCAGAGTCCGAGATCTGCCCAGATAAGCTGCACAGCTGTGTTGTGGCGCGTGCCTGTATCCCTCGCACCCTGATAGCCACGCAAGGCAGCTCTCCACCTCACCTGCTGGTTGCAGCCGCAATGTTGAACAGGTAGGTGGCTGGTATGGCTGTGAGAGACAGCACAAAGACCCCGGTGGCCACTGAAGCCCTCATTATGATTTCTGAGTGTATTCTTTTTACCCTAGCACCTTGTTGTATTTTTCTAACGCACAAACACACAGTGCTTATTTCATTGCTTTTCCCGGCAGACGGCTTATTACATTGCTTCTCCCTTCAGACTTCCCAGCGCTGAGTGGAGCAGGCTGGTCTCACAGATGGTCCTGCGGTCAGTGCTTCTGGTTCCAAACCTTAAAAACTTTGTCAAGCCAAGTTATAGCGCTGGTGACGCCCCTCTCAGCATCCATGGCAAGGTATTACCAGTGAGAGGAAACCTGCACCGCCCTGCTACAGCGCAGCACAGCGAGGTGTCCTGGGTCTCTATGGGCAGCAAAAACCCGAGCCGCCCCTTGTTCTCCGCACTTACTGAACAGACAACTGCTGTCAGGGAGGACAGCGAGGGCGCATTCAAGCGGAGCACTGCCTATGTCAATGTTCACACGCTGCACAGAAAATATAAATGTGACATCACTCGATCGACACGTCTATGGGCCACTCACAAGGCAGTATGCAAACATTTCACGGCGTTAAGCGTATGGTAGAAACAAATAAAGTTGTGTTGCCTTTATTATTGCTCCCCGTCACCACATTACCACTCGTCCGTTCATGACATAAGAGGTTTTCGGACATCTACCAATGCTTGTTCTAATATGGCTACAGAAAGGGCTAAACAAGGCAGTTTTACTGTGCAGATGCTAACAGCAAGCCACGGGCTGGTGGGCTGTATCAAGAGGGGGCGATTGTGATCCATCATAATAATGGACGTGGCATAGCCGCCGAAGCTGTCCACAACAGGAGAAACAGCAGGGTCGGGAGGAGGTCACTGAGGCGTCAAGAAAGCCGCGTGGGGACCAGTAGTTATCAGGACAAACTTTGAAGCGCAATTCGGCAACCAGAGCCTCGGGAAGCCTATATTTGGTTAAACTGTGTAGAGTGGGACACTCGCGTCTGGCATACACAGGGACGGCTATGGCAGCCCCTGTCTGCCGCGGTAGTGTTTAAGAGCTTGCAGGAGGAGCGGCTCCTTTAATAAACATGATACATGCCCGTAAAACTAAACAACAACAAAGTAAGTAAGCCTCTTTGCAACGGGAACAGCAAGTGGACCTTCGGGACCGGCGCAATGAAAACATTAAAAAAACAAGAAAATAGAACACAAAAACATGGTAATACGCAAAAATACGTTTCTGTTTAAACTTATACAACATATGCAGAGAGAAATAATTCTGTGTGGGCGCGCCCTGCTGCAAGGCTGCCAACACGCTCGGTCTATGCTGTGTTCAGATTCCTCGGCGAAGTATGCCAAGGCAGAATTAAAGAGTGTTTATGTCAACAGTGTGCCACGGGCTGCGCGGGGACTGTATATTGTGGCACTGCTAGCAGCTCTGACGGGGATCCCTGGTGAGTGAATACTACGGAAAGGGAGCCGGCAGGTCAAACACCTGCTGCCTCGATCTGGCCCGGGCCCGAGATCGAACCGGGAGAAAAACGGCTCGGCTCGTCCACGGTCCCTAAAATGAGCACACTGAGAGGTGGATATAACTAAAGCTCCGGGGCGCGCTGTGATTGGCTGACGTCACGGGGGGTGTCCCGGCCGGCAGCCAATCACAGCGCGGCCCGGGAATGACGTCACAGGGGTGTCCCGGGCCGGCAGCCAATCGCAGCGCGGCCCGGGACAAAGGGGCGGGGCTTAAAAAAAGCCCGAGAAACGCCCCCGAATCGCGTTTTCTCTGAGAAAGCGTGATAGACAGCCTCTGTCTTCCAATGGCTAGCCTCCATTTATGGAGCTAGCCAATTGGAAACAGAGGAGGTTCTAACCTCACTACTGAAGACAAAAGATTTCGACTGGGAGGGGCTTCGCCCCTCGCCAAAAGTCGAAACCTAAAAAAAGAAAGCTCATTCCTCAGCCTTTTCCATGCCTCGATCAATAGATATGGTAAGTCAAACTCTCATTTAATCATTTTGCCATTAATTAAAAGTTCATAGTATCTGATGGCTCTCAGTGCCTTTTAGTGGGGTCTTCCGCATAAATATAATCTTCTAAGACGTTAGCAATATGAATGACGCTATGGCCATCATGATAGTTTCTCACAGACTTTGACTGTCTATGTGGCTGACAAAATCTTCTTTAGATAGTTTTGCAGGCAATATGTCCTCCGGGGTAATTACCATCTTTTAGGCTGGAATGAGGTGTCTTAGGTTAGAGCAATTGACTTAAATTCTGATGGAGGGAACCTATTCAACCGTTTTCCCTGCTCTCTGTGAGTGGGACTCTGATACTCAAGATGGACCGCTATTTAGAAACTGTGTTCTAACTCTATCCCTCTTTAAATAGGATCCCAATGCTTTCAATGGTGCAGAGTATTTTCCCATTACACATCCTACTTGCTGTGCAGTCATATTCCCAGATACTTAACTAGTGTGTAATTGCTGATGTCTGGTCCTCCGGTGTAATCGTCACCCAGGGCGATTGGTCAAGTGGTGCCATTACATCCCAAAACTACAGCAGGATGTCATCTGACATGAGGGCCAATCAGTTGCTTCTTTTAACTCTAGCCCTCTTTAAATAGGAGCCCAATGCTTTCAATGGTGCAGTGTACTTTCCCATTGCACCTCCTACTTGCTATGCTGTCATATTCACAGACAGTTACCTAGTGTGTAATTGCTGATGTCTGGTCCTCCGGTGTAATCGTCACCCAGGACGATTGGTCACGTGGTGCCATTACTTCAGAAAGCTACAGCAGGATGTCATCTGACATGAGGGCCAATCAGTTGCCTAGTACGCAATAGGATACATGTCTCATCGTATAGAAAAGGGAGCAATGTAGACAGGATGCCCAGCTGAAGACTAAGGTGGTGAGATGAAAGGAACTAGGCCATTATTTGAGACTTATACATTTGTTTAAAGGATTGGTTGATCATAAAATTCTGGAGTTCTCTATAGGTTTACTGAGAGGGATGTGCTAAAATGAAGATGTTAGAATCTGTTATTCATAGTTTTTCTTATTCCCACAAACGGTAGCATAAACCTTCCTCCCTTAACGTATCAGATCCCTGACTTGCTATGGTGTACCATAACCTAAAATAATTCCTGTGAAAAGGGTACGCAATCTCTTGGCTGCCAAAGAGATCTTTCTATCTAAGTCCTCATATAGGTGCTAGAGTTGTGTAGAGAGTACCAGCAAATGAGGCACAGGATTGAAAGAAGTCTGCTAGGTTGAAATCTAAATTGAGAATATAATTTTTAGTGAGCTTTGGATTTTCACAATATTAGACACGCCATAGTACTAATAATTGACTCTTTATAGAAATCATTTTTTGGTAGTGTTGCATTTGGTTTGGAAGTATTCAAGTTCTAAAAATTGACTAACAGTGGACTTTTCCATCTGCAGAATATACTGAATGACCAGCAGAGGCAGTATTGCAGAGGAATATTTCTCCGCTTGCTGAGAAAAGAAAAAAAAAGAAAGCTCATTCCTCAGCCTTTTCCATGCCTCGATCAATAGATATGGTAAGTCAAACTCTCATTTAATCATTTTGCCATTAATTAAAAGTTCATAGTATCTGATGGCTCTCAGTGCCTTTAAGTGGGGTCTTCCGCATAAATATAATCTTTCAAGACGGTAGCAATATGAATGACGCTATGGCCATCATGATAGTTTCTCAAAGACTTTGACTGTCTATGTGGCTGACAAAATCTTCTTTAGATAGTTTTGCAGGCAATATGTCCTCCGGGGTAGTTACCATCTTTTAGGCTGGAATGAGGTGTCTTAGGTTAGAGCAATTGACTTACTTTCTGATGGAGGGAATGTATTTAACAGTTTTCCCTGCTCTCTGTGAGTGGGACTCTGATACTCAAGATGGACCGCTATTTAGAAACTGTGTTCTAACTCTATCCCTCTTTAAATAGGATCCCAATGCTTTCAATGGTGCAGAGTACTTTCCCATTACACATCCTACTTGCTGTGCAGTCATATTCCCAGACACTTAACTAGTGTGTAATTGCTGATATCTGGTCCTCCGGTGTAATTGTCACCCAGAGCGATTGGTCAAGTGGTGCCATTACATCCCAAAACTACAGCAGGATGTCATCTGACATGAGGGCCAATCAGTTGCTTCTTCTAACTCTAGCCCTCTTTAAATAGGAGCCCAATGCTTTCAATGGTGCAGTGTACTTTCCCATTGCACCTCCTACTTGCTGTGCTGTCATATTCACAGACAGTTACCTAGTGTGTAATTGCTGATGTCTGGTCCTACGGTGTAATCTTCACCCAGGACGATTGGTCATGTGGTGCCATTACTTCACAAAGCTACAGCAGGATGTCATCTGACATGAGGGCAAATCAGTTGCCTAGTACGCAATAGGATACATGTCTCATCGTATAGAAAAGGGAGCAATGTAGACAGGATGCCCAGCTGAAGACTAAGGTGGTGAGATGAAAGGAAGTAGGCCATTATTTGAGACTTATACATTTGTTTGAAGGAGTGGTTGATCATAACATTCTGGAGTTCTCTATAGGTTTACTGAGAGGGATGTGCTAAAATGAAGATGTTAGAATCTGTTATTCATAGTTTTTCTTATTCCCACAAACGGTAGCATAAACCTTCCTCCCTTAACGTATCAGATCCCTGACTTGCTATGGTGTACCATTACCTAAAATAATTCCTGTGAAAAGGGTACGCAATCTCTTGGCTGCCAAAGAGATCTTTCTATCTAAGTCCTCATAGAGGTGCTAGAGTTGTGTAGAGAGTACCAGCAAATGAGGCATAGGATTGAAAGAAGTCTGCTAGGTTGAAATCTAAATTGAGAATATAATTTTTAGTGAGCTTTGGATTTTCACAATATTAGACATGCCATAGTACTAATAATTGACTCTTTATAGAAAGAATTTTTTGGTAGTGTTGCATTTGGTTTGGAAGTATTCAAGTTCTAAAAATTGACTAACAGTGGACTTTTCCATCTGCAGAATATACTGAATGACCAGCAGAGGCAGTATTGCAGAGGAATATTTCTCCGCTTGCTGAGAAAAGAAAAAAAAAGAAAGCTCATTCCTCAGCTTTTTTCCATGCCTCGATCAATAGATATGGTGAGTCAAACTCTCATTTAATCATTTTGCCATTAATTAAAAGTTCATAGTATCTGATGGCTCTCAGTGCCTTTTAGTGGGGTCTTCCGCATAAATATAATCTTCTAAGACGGTAGCAATATGAATGACGCTATGGCCATCATGATAGTTTCTCAAAGACTTTGACTGTCTATGTGGCTGACAAAATATTCTTTAGATAGTTTTGCAGGCAATATGTCCTCCGGGGTAATTACCATCTTTTAGGCTGGAATGAGGTGTCTTAGGTTAGAGCAATTGACTTACTTTCTGATGGAGGGAACCTTTTCAACCGTTTTCCCTGCTCTCTGTGAGTGGGTCTCTGATACTCAAGATGGACCGCTATTTACAAACTGTGTTCGTACTCTATCCCTCTTTAAATAGGATCCCAATGCTTTCAATGGTGCAGAGTATTTTCCCATTACACATCCTACTTGCTGTGCAGTCATATTCCCAGATACTTAACTAGTGTGTAATTGCTAATGTCTGGTCCTCCGGTGTAATCGTCACCCAGGGCGATTGGTCAAGTGGTGCCATTACATCCCAAAACTACAGCAGGATGTCATCTGACATGAGGGCCAATCAGTTGCTTCTTCTAACTCTAGCCCTCTTTAAATAGGAGCCCAATGCTTTCAATGGTGCAGTGTACTTTCCCATTGCACCTCCTACTTGCTGTGCTGTCATATTCACAGACAGTTACCTAGTGTGTAATTGCTGATGTCTGGTCCTACGGTGTAATCGTCACCCAGGACGATTGGTCACGTGGTGCCATTACTTCACAAAGCTACAGCAGGATGTCATCTGACATGAGGGCCAATCAGTTGCCTAGTACGCAATAGGATACATGTCTCATCGTATAGAAAAGGGAGCAATGTAGACAGGATGCCCAGCTGAAGACTAAGGTGGTGAGATGAAAGGAACTAGGCCATTATTTGAGACTTATACATTTGTTTAAAGGATTGGTTGATCATAACATTCTGGAGTTCTCTATAGGTTTACTGAGAGGGATGTGCTAAAATGAAGATGTTAGAATCTGTTATTCATAGTTTTTCTTATTCCCACAAACGGTACCATAAACCTTCCTCCCTTAACGTATCAGATCCCTGACTTGCTATGGTGTACCATAACCTAAAATAATTCCTGTGAAAAGGGTACGCAATCTCTTGGCTGCCAAAGAGATCTTTCTATCAAAGTCCTCATATAAGTGCTAGCGTTGTGTAGAGAGTACCAGCAAATGAGGCACAGGATTGAAAGAAGTCTGCTAGGTTGAAATCTAAATTGAGAATATAATTTTTAGTGAGCTTTGGATTTTCACAATATTAGACACGCCATAGTACTAATAATTGACTCTTTATAGAAATCATTTTTTGGTAGTGTTGCATTTGGTTTGGAAGTATTCAAGTTCTAAAAATTGACTAACAGTGGACTTTTCCATCTGCAGAATATACTGAATGACCAGCAGAGGCAGTATTGCAGAGAAATATTTCTCCGCTTGCTGAGAAAAGAAAAAAAAAGAAAGCTCATTCCTCAGCCTTTTCCATGCCTCGATCAATAGATATGGTAAGTCAAACTCTCATTTAATCATTTTGCCATTAATTAAAAGTTCATAGTATCTGATGGCTCTCAGTGCCTTTAAGTGGGGTCTTCCGCATAAATATAATCTTTCAAGACGGTAGCAATATGAATGACGCTATGGCCATCATGATAGTTTCTCAAAGACTTTGACTGTCTATGTGGCTGACAAAATCTTCTTTAGATAGTTTTGCAGGCAATATGTCCTCCGGGGTAGTTACCATCTTTTAGGCTGGAATGAGGTGTCTTAGGTTAGAGCAATTGACTTACTTTCTGATGGAGGGAATGTATTTAACAGTTTTCCCTGCTCTCTGTGAGTGGGACTCTGATACTCAAGATGGACCGCTATTTAGAAACTGTGTTCTAACTCTATCCCTCTTTAAATAGGATCCCAATGCTTTCAATGGTGCAGAGTACTTTCCCATTACACATCCTACTTGCTGTGCAGTCATATTCCCAGACACTTAACTAGTGTGTAATTGCTGATATCTGGTCCTCCGGTGTAATTGTCACCCAGAGCGATTGGTCAAGTGGTGCCATTACATCCCAAAACTACAGCAGGATGTCATCTGACATGAGGGCCAATCAGTTGCTTCTTCTAACTCTAGCCCTCTTTAAATAGGAGCCCAATGCTTTCAATGGTGCAGTGTACTTTCCCATTGCACCTCCTACTTGCTGTGCTGTCATATTCACAGACAGTTACCTAGTGTGTAATTGCTGATGTCTGGTCCTACGGTGTAATCTTCACCCAGGACGATTGGTCATGTGGTGCCATTACTTCACAAAGCTACAGCAGGATGTCATCTGACATGAGGGCAAATCAGTTGCCTAGTACGCAATAGGATACATGTCTCATCGTATAGAAAAGGGAGCAATGTAGACAGGATGCCCAGCTGAAGACTAAGGTGGTGAGATGAAAGGAAGTAGGCCATTATTTGAGACTTATACATTTGTTTGAAGGAGTGGTTGATCATAACATTCTGGAGTTCTCTATAGGTTTACTGAGAGGGATGTGCTAAAATGAAGATGTTAGAATCTGTTATTCATAGTTTTTCTTATTCCCACAAACGGTAGCATAAACCTTCCTCCCTTAACGTATCAGATCCCTGACTTGCTATGGTGTACCATTACCTAAAATAATTCCTGTGAAAAGGGTACGCAATCTCTTGGCTGCCAAAGAGATCTTTCTATCTAAGTCCTCATAGAGGTGCTAGAGTTGTGTAGAGAGTACCAGCAAATGAGGCATAGGATTGAAAGAAGTCTGCTAGGTTGAAATCTAAATTGAGAATATAATTTTTAGTGAGCTTTGGATTTTCACAATATTAGACATGCCATAGTACTAATAATTGACTCTTTATAGAAAGAATTTTTTGGTAGTGTTGCATTTGGTTTGGAAGTATTCAAGTTCTAAAAATTGACTAACAGTGGACTTTTCCATCTGCAGAATATACTGAATGACCAGCAGAGGCAGTATTGCAGAGGAATATTTCTCCGCTTGCTGAGAAAAGAAAAAAAAAGAAAGCTCAATCCTCAGCCTTTTCCATGCCTCGATCAATAGATATGGTGAGTCAAACTCTCATTTAATCATTTTGCCATTAATTAAAAGTTCATAGTATCTGATGGCTCTCAGTGCCTTTTAGTGGGGTCTTCCGCATAAATATAATCTTCTAAGACGGTAGCAATATGAATGACGCTATGGCCATCATGATAGTTTCTCAAAGACTTTGACTGTCTATGTGGCTGACAAAATATTCTTTAGATAGTTTTGCAGGCAATATGTCCTCCGGGGTAATTACCATCTTTTAGGCTGGAATGAGGTGTCTTAGGTTAGAGCAATTGACTTACTTTCTGATGGAGGGAACCTTTTCAACCGTTTTCCCTGCTCTCTGTGAGTGGGTCTCTGATACTCAAGATGGACCGCTATTTACAAACTGTGTTCGTACTCTATCCCTCTTTAAATAGGATCCCAATGCTTTCAATGGTGCAGAGTATTTTCCCATTACACATCCTACTTGCTGTGCAGTCATATTCCCAGATACTTAACTAGTGTGTAATTGCTAATGTCTGGTCCTCCGGTGTAATCGTCACCCAGGGCGATTGGTCAAGTGGTGCCATTACATCCCAAAACTACAGCAGGATGTCATCTGACATGAGGGCCAATCAGTTGCTTCTTCTAACTCTAGCCCTCTTTAAATAGGAGCCCAATGCTTTCAATGGTGCAGTGTACTTTCCCATTGCACCTCCTACTTGCTGTGCTGTCATATTCACAGACAGTTACCTAGTGTGTAATTGCTGATGTCTGGTCCTACGGTGTAATCGTCACCCAGGACGATTGGTCACGTGGTGCCATTACTTCACAAAGCTACAGCAGGATGTCATCTGACATGAGGGCCAATCAGTTGCCTAGTACGCAATAGGATACATGTCTCATCGTATAGAAAAGGGAGCAATGTAGACAGGATGCCCAGCTGAAGACTAAGGTGGTGAGATGAAAGGAACTAGGCCATTATTTGAGACTTATACATTTGTTTAAAGGATTGGTTGATCATAACATTCTGGAGTTCTCTATAGGTTTACTGAGAGGGATGTGCTAAAATGAAGATGTTAGAATCTGTTATTCATAGTTTTTCTTATTCCCACAAACGGTACCATAAACCTTCCTCCCTTAACGTATCAGATCCCTGACTTGCTATGGTGTACCATAACCTAAAATAATTCCTGTGAAAAGGGTACGCAATCTCTTGGCTGCCAAAGAGATCTTTCTATCAAAGTCCTCATATAAGTGCTAGCGTTGTGTAGAGAGTACCAGCAAATGAGGCACAGGATTGAAAGAAGTCTGCTAGGTTGAAATCTAAATTGAGAATATAATTTTTAGTGAGCTTTGGATTTTCACAATATTAGACACGCCATAGTACTAATAATTGACTCTTTATAGAAATCATTTTTTGGTAGTGTTGCATTTGGTTTGGAAGTATTCAAGTTCTAAAAATTGACTAACAGTGGACTTTTCCATCTGCAGAATATACTGAATGACCAGCAGAGGCAGTATTGCAGAGAAATATTTCTCCGCTTGCTGAGAAAAGAAAAAAAAAGAAAGCTCATTCCTCAGCCTTTTCCATGCCTCGATCAATAGATATGGTAAGTCAAACTCTCATTTAATCATTTTGCCATTAATTAAAAGTTCATAGTATCTGATGGCTCTCAGTGCCTTTAAGTGGGGTCTTCCGCATAAATATAATCTTTCAAGACGGTAGCAATATGAATGACGCTATGGCCATCATGATAGTTTCTCAAAGACTTTGACTGTCTATGTGGCTGACAAAATCTTCTTTAGATAGTTTTGCAGGCAATATGTCCTCCGGGGTAGTTACCATCTTTTAGGCTGGAATGAGGTGTCTTAGGTTAGAGCAATTGACTTACTTTCTGATGGAGGGAATGTATTTAACAGTTTTCCCTGCTCTCTGTGAGTGGGACTCTGATACTCAAGATGGACCGCTATTTAGAAACTGTGTTCTAACTCTATCCCTCTTTAAATAGGATCCCAATGCTTTCAATGGCGCAGAGTACTTTCCCATTACACATCCTACTTGCTGTGCAGTCATATTCCCAGACACTTAACTAGTGTGTAATTGCTGATATCTGGTCCTCCGGTGTAATTGTCACCCAGAGCGATTGGTCAAGTGGTGCCATTACATCCCAAAACTACAGCAGGATGTCATCTGACATGAGGGCCAATCAGTTGCTTCTTCTAACACTAGCCCTCTTTAAATAGGAGCCCAATGCTTTCAATGGTGCAGTGTACTTTCCCATTGCACCTCCTACTTGCTGTGCTGTCATATTCACAGACAGTTACCTAGTGTGTAATTGCTGATGTCTGGTCCTACGGTGTAATCTTCACCCAGGACGATTGGTCATGTGGTGCCATTACTTCACAAAGCTACAGCAGGATGTCATCTGACATGAGGGCAAATCAGTTGCCTAGTACGCAATAGGATACATGTCTCATCGTATAGAAAAGGGAGCAATGTAGACAGGATGCCCAGCTGAAGACTAAGGTGGTGAGATGAAAGGAAGTAGGCCATTATTTGAGACTTATACATTTGTTTGAAGGAGTGGTTGATCATAACATTCTGGAGTTCTCTATAGGTTTACTGAGAGGGATGTGCTAAAATGAAGATGTTAGAATCTGTTATTCATAGTTTTTCTTATTCCCACAAACGGTAGCATAAACCTTCCTCCCTTAACGTATCAGATCCCTGACTTGCTATGGTGTACCATTACCTAAAATAATTCCTGTGAAAAGGGTACGCAATCTCTTGGCTGCCAAAGAGATCTTTCTATCTAAGTCCTCATAGAGGTGCTAGAGTTGTGTAGAGAGTACCAGCAAATGAGGCATAGGATTGAAAGAAGTCTGCTAGGTTGAAATCTAAATTGAGAATATAATTTTTAGTGAGCTTTGGATTTTCACAATATTAGACATGCCATAGTACTAATAATTGACTCTTTATAGAAAGAATTTTTTGGTAGTGTTGCATTTGGTTTGGAAGTATTCAAGTTCTAAAAATTGACTAACAGTGGACTTTTCCATCTGCAGAATATACTGAATGACCAGCAGAGGCAGTATTGCAGAGGAATATTTCTCCGCTTGCTGAGAAAAGAAAAAAAAAGAAAGCTCATTCCTCAGCTTTTTTCCATGCCTCGATCAATAGATATGGTGAGTCAAACTCTCATTTAATCATTTTGCCATTAATTAAAAGTTCATAGTATCTGATGGCTCTCAGTGCCTTTTAGTGGGGTCTTCCGCATAAATATAATCTTCTAAGACGGTAGCAATATGAATGACGCTATGGCCATCATGATAGTTTCTCAAAGACTTTGACTGTCTATGTGGCTGACAAAATCTTCTTTAGATAGTTTTGCAGGCAATATGTCCTCCGGGGTAATTACCATCTTTTAGGCTGGAATGAGGTGTCTTAGGTTAGAGCAATTGACTTACTTTCTGATGGAGGGAACCTTTTCAACCGTTTTCCCTGCTCTCTGTGAGTGGGTCTCTGATACTCAAGATGGACCGCTATTTACAAACTGTGTTCGTACTCTATCCCTCTTTAAATAGGATCCCAATGCTTTCAATGGTGCAGAGTATTTTCCCATTACACATCCTACTTGCTGTGCAGTCATATTCCCAGATACTTAACTAGTGTGTAATTGCTAATGTCTGGTCCTCCGGTGTAATCGTCACCCAGGGCGATTGGTCAAGTGGTGCCATTACATCCCAAAACTACAGCAGGATGTCATCTGACATGAGGGCCAATCAGTTGCTTCTTCTAACTCTAGCCCTCTTTAAATAGGAGCCCAATGCTTTCAATGGTGCAGTGTACTTTCCCATTGCACCTCCTACTTGCTGTGCTGTCATATTCACAGACAGTTACCTAGTGTGTAATTGCTGATGTCTGGTCCTACGGTGTAATCGTCACCCAGGACGATTGGTCACGTGGTGCCATTACTTCACAAAGCTACAGCAGGATGTCATCTGACATGAGGGCCAATCAGTTGCCTAGTACGCAATAGGATACATGTCTCATCGTATAGAAAAGGGAGCAATGTAGACAGGATGCCCAGCTGAAGACTAAGGTGGTGAGATGAAAGGAACTAGGCCATTATTTGAGACTTATACATTTGTTTAAAGGATTGGTTGATCATAACATTCTGGAGTTCTCTATAGGTTTACTGAGAGGGATGTGCTAAAATGAAGATGTTAGAATCTGTTATTCATAGTTTTTCTTATTCCCACAAACGGTACCATAAACCTTCCTCCCTTAACGTATCAGATCCCTGACTTGCTATGGTGTACCATAACCTAAAATAATTCCTGTGAAAAGGGTACGCAATCTCTTGGCTGCCAAAGAGATCTTTCTATCTAAGTCCTCATATAGGTGCTAGAGTTGTGTAGAGAGTACCAGCAAATGAGGCACAGGATTGAAAGAAGTCTGCTAGGTTGAAATCTAAATTGAGAATATAATTTTTAGTGAGCTTTGGATTTTCACAATATTAGACACGCCATAGTACTAATAATTGACTCTTTATAGAAATCATTTTTTGGTAGTGTTGCATTTGGTTTGGAAGTATTCAAGTTCTAAAAATTGACTAACAGTGGACTTTTCCATCTGCAGAATATACTGAATGACCAGCAGAGGCAGTATTGCAGAGGAATATTTCTCCGCTTGCTGAGAAAAGAAAAAAAAAGAAAGCTCATTCCTCAGCCTTTTCCATGCCTCGATCAATAGATATGGTAAGTCAAACTCTCATTTAATCATTTTGCCATTAATTAAAAGTTCATAGTATCTGATGGCTCTCAGTGCCTTTAAGTGGGGTCTTCCGCATAAATATAATCTTTCAAGACGGTAGCAATATGAATGACGCTATGGCCATCATGATAGTTTCTCAAAGACTTTGACTGTCTATGTGGCTGACAAAATCTTCTTTAGATAGTTTTGCAGGCAATATGTCCTCCGGGGTAGTTACCATCTTTTAGGCTGGAATGAGGTGTCTTAGGTTAGAGCAATTGACTTACTTTCTGATGGAGGGAATGTATTTAACAGTTTTCCCTGCTCTCTGTGAGTGGGACTCTGATACTCAAGATGGACCGCTATTTAGAAACTGTGTTCTAACTCTATCCCTCTTTAAATAGGATCCCAATGCTTTCAATGGTGCAGAGTACTTTCCCATTACACATCCTACTTGCTGTGCAGTCATATTCCCAGACACTTAACTAGTGTGTAATTGCTGATATCTGGTCCTCCGGTGTAATTGTCACCCAGAGCGATTGGTCAAGTGGTGCCATTACATCCCAAAACTACAGCAGGATGTCATCTGACATGAGGGCCAATCAGTTGCTTCTTCTAACTCTAGCCCTCTTTAAATAGGAGCCCAATGCTTTCAATGGTGCAGTGTACTTTCCCATTGCACCTCCTACTTGCTGTGCTGTCATATTCACAGACAGTTACCTAGTGTGTAATTGCTGATGTCTGGTCCTACGGTGTAATCTTCACCCAGGACGATTGGTCATGTGGTGCCATTACTTCACAAAGCTACAGCAGGATGTCATCTGACATGAGGGCAAATCAGTTGCCTAGTACGCAATAGGATACATGTCTCATCGTATAGAAAAGGGAGCAATGTAGACAGGATGCCCAGCTGAAGACTAAGGTGGTGAGATGAAAGGAAGTAGGCCATTATTTGAGACTTATACATTTGTTTGAAGGAGTGGTTGATCATAACATTCTGGAGTTCTCTATAGGTTTACTGAGAGGGATGTGCTAAAATGAAGATGTTAGAATCTGTTATTCATAGTTTTTCTTATTCCCACAAACGGTAGCATAAACCTTCCTCCCTTAACGTATCAGATCCCTGACTTGCTATGGTGTACCATTACCTAAAATAATTCCTGTGAAAAGGGTACGCAATCTCTTGGCTGCCAAAGAGATCTTTCTATCTAAGTCCTCATAGAGGTGCTAGAGTTGTGTAGAGAGTACCAGCAAATGAGGCATAGGATTGAAAGAAGTCTGCTAGGTTGAAATCTAAATTGAGAATATAATTTTTAGTGAGCTTTGGATTTTCACAATATTAGACATGCCATAGTACTAATAATTGACTCTTTATAGAAAGAATTTTTTGGTAGTGTTGCATTTGGTTTGGAAGTATTCAAGTTCTAAAAATTGACTAACAGTGGACTTTTCCATCTGCAGAATATACTGAATGACCAGCAGAGGCAGTATTGCAGAGGAATATTTCTCCGCTTGCTGAGAAAAGAAAAAAAAAGAAAGCTCATTCCTCAGCTTTTTTCCATGCCTCGATCAATAGATATGGTGAGTCAAACTCTCATTTAATCATTTTGCCATTAATTAAAAGTTCATAGTATCTGATGGCTCTCAGTGCCTTTTAGTGGGGTCTTCCGCATAAATATAATCTTCTAAGACGGTAGCAATATGAATGACGCTATGGCCATCATGATAGTTTCTCAAAGACTTTGACTGTCTATGTGGCTGACAAAATATTCTTTAGATAGTTTTGCAGGCAATATGTCCTCCGGGGTAATTACCATCTTTTAGGCTGGAATGAGGTGTCTTAGGTTAGAGCAATTGACTTACTTTCTGATGGAGGGAACCTTTTCAACCGTTTTCCCTGCTCTCTGTGAGTGGGTCTCTGATACTCAAGATGGACCGCTATTTACAAACTGTGTTCGTACTCTATCCCTCTTTAAATAGGATCCCAATGCTTTCAATGGTGCAGAGTATTTTCCCATTACACATCCTACTTGCTGTGCAGTCATATTCCCAGATACTTAACTAGTGTGTAATTGCTAATGTCTGGTCCTCCGGTGTAATCGTCACCCAGGGCGATTGGTCAAGTGGTGCCATTACATCCCAAAACTACAGCAGGATGTCATCTGACATGAGGGCCAATCAGTTGCTTCTTCTAACTCTAGCCCTCTTTAAATAGGAGCCCAATGCTTTCAATGGTGCAGTGTACTTTCCCATTGCACCTCCTACTTGCTGTGCTGTCATATTCACAGACAGTTACCTAGTGTGTAATTGCTGATGTCTGGTCCTACGGTGTAATCGTCACCCAGGACGATTGGTCACGTGGTGCCATTACTTCACAAAGCTACAGCAGGATGTCATCTGACATGAGGGCCAATCAGTTGCCTAGTACGCAATAGGATACATGTCTCATCGTATAGAAAAGGGAGCAATGTAGACAGGATGCCCAGCTGAAGACTAAGGTGGTGAGATGAAAGGAACTAGGCCATTATTTGAGACTTATACATTTGTTTAAAGGATTGGTTGATCATAACATTCTGGAGTTCTCTATAGGTTTACTGAGAGGGATGTGCTAAAATGAAGATGTTAGAATCTGTTATTCATAGTTTTTCTTATTCCCACAAACGGTACCATAAACCTTCCTCCCTTAACGTATCAGATCCCTGACTTGCTATGGTGTACCATAACCTAAAATAATTCCTGTGAAAAGGGTACGCAATCTCTTGGCTGCCAAAGAGATCTTTCTATCAAAGTCCTCATATAAGTGCTAGCGTTGTGTAGAGAGTACCAGCAAATGAGGCACAGGATTGAAAGAAGTCTGCTAGGTTGAAATCTAAATTGAGAATATAATTTTTAGTGAGCTTTGGATTTTCACAATATTAGACACGCCATAGTACTAATAATTGACTCTTTATAGAAATCATTTTTTGGTAGTGTTGCATTTGGTTTGGAAGTATTCAAGTTCTAAAAATTGACTAACAGTGGACTTTTCCATCTGCAGAATATACTGAATGACCAGCAGAGGCAGTATTGCAGAGAAATATTTCTCCGCTTGCTGAGAAAAGAAAAAAAAAGAAAGCTCATTCCTCAGCCTTTTCCATGCCTCGATCAATAGATATGGTAAGTCAAACTCTCAT
Organism: Lissotriton vulgaris; assembly: GCF_964263255.1. Lineage (NCBI taxonomy): Eukaryota > Metazoa > Chordata > Amphibia > Caudata > Salamandridae > Lissotriton > Lissotriton vulgaris. The sequence continues at coordinate 935,758,011 of NC_141693.1, read as the reverse complement.
TTAATCATTTTGCCATTAATTAAAAGTTCATAGTATCTGATGGCTCTCAGTGCCTTTAAGTGGGGTCTTCCGCATAAATATAATCTTTCAAGACGGTAGCAATATGAATGACGCTATGGCCATCATGATAGTTTCTCAAAGACTTTGACTGTCTATGTGGCTGACAAAATCTTCTTTAGATAGTTTTGCAGGCAATATGTCCTCCGGGGTAGTTACCATCTTTTAGGCTGGAATGAGGTGTCTTAGGTTAGAGCAATTGACTTACTTTCTGATGGAGGGAATGTATTTAACAGTTTTCCCTGCTCTCTGTGAGTGGGACTCTGATACTCAAGATGGACCGCTATTTAGAAACTGTGTTCTAACTCTATCCCTCTTTAAATAGGATCCCAATGCTTTCAATGGTGCAGAGTACTTTCCCATTACACATCCTACTTGCTGTGCAGTCATATTCCCAGACACTTAACTAGTGTGTAATTGCTGATATCTGGTCCTCCGGTGTAATTGTCACCCAGAGCGATTGGTCAAGTGGTGCCATTACATCCCAAAACTACAGCAGGATGTCATCTGACATGAGGGCCAATCAGTTGCTTCTTCTAACTCTAGCCCTCTTTAAATAGGAGCCCAATGCTTTCAATGGTGCAGTGTACTTTCCCATTGCACCTCCTACTTGCTGTGCTGTCATATTCACAGACAGTTACCTAGTGTGTAATTGCTGATGTCTGGTCCTACGGTGTAATCTTCACCCAGGACGATTGGTCATGTGGTGCCATTACTTCACAAAGCTACAGCAGGATGTCATCTGACATGAGGGCAAATCAGTTGCCTAGTACGCAATAGGATACATGTCTCATCGTATAGAAAAGGGAGCAATGTAGACAGGATGCCCAGCTGAAGACTAAGGTGGTGAGATGAAAGGAAGTAGGCCATTATTTGAGACTTATACATTTGTTTGAAGGAGTGGTTGATCATAACATTCTGGAGTTCTCTATAGGTTTACTGAGAGGGATGTGCTAAAATGAAGATGTTAGAATCTGTTATTCATAGTTTTTCTTATTCCCACAAACGGTAGCATAAACCTTCCTCCCTTAACGTATCAGATCCCTGACTTGCTATGGTGTACCATTACCTAAAATAATTCCTGTGAAAAGGGTACGCAATCTCTTGGCTGCCAAAGAGATCTTTCTATCTAAGTCCTCATAGAGGTGCTAGAGTTGTGTAGAGAGTACCAGCAAATGAGGCATAGGATTGAAAGAAGTCTGCTAGGTTGAAATCTAAATTGAGAATATAATTTTTAGTGAGCTTTGGATTTTCACAATATTAGACACGCCATAGTACTAATAATTGACTCTTTATAGAAATCATTTTTTGGTAGTTGCATTTGGTTTGGAAGTATTCAAGTTCTAAAAATTGACTAACAGTGGACTTTTCCATCTGCAGAAAATACTGAATGACCAGCAGAGGCAGTATTGCAGAGGAATATTTCTCCGCTTGCTGAGAAAAGAAAAAAAAAGAAAGCTCATTCCTCAGCGTTTTCCATGCCTCGATCAATAGATATGGTAAGTCAAACTCTCATTTAATCATTTTGCCATTAATTAAAAGTTCATAGTATCTGATGGCTCTCAGTGCCTTTTAGTGGGGTCTTCCGCATAAATATAATCTTCTAAGGCGGTAGCAATATGAATGACGCTATGGCCATCATGATAGTTTCTCAAAGACTTTGACTGTCTATGTGGCTGACAAAATCTTCTTTAGATAGTTTTGCAGGCAATATGTCCTCCGGGGTAATTACCATCTTTTAGGCTGGAATGAGGTGTCTTAGGTTAGAGCAATTGACTTACTTTCTGATGGAGGGAACCTATTCAACCGTTTTCCCTGCTCTCTGTGAGTGGGTCTCTGATACTCAAGATGGACCGCTATTTAGAAACTGTGTTCTAACTCTATCCCTCTTTAAATAGGATCCCAATGCTTTCAATGGTGCAGAGTATTTTCCCATTACACATCCTACTTGCTGTTCAGTCATATTCCCAGATACTTAACTAGTGTGTAATTGCTGATGTCTGGTCCTCCGGTGTGATCGTCACCCAGGGCGATTGGTCAAGTGGTGCCATTACATCCCAAAACTACAGCAGGATGTCATCTGACATGTGGGCCAATCAGTTGCTTCTTTTAACTCTAGCCCTCTTTAAATAGGAGCCCAATGCTTTCAATGGTGCAGTGTACTTTCCCATTGCACCTCCTACTTGCTATGCTGTCATATTCACAGACAGTTACCTAGTGTGTAATTGCTGATGTCTGGTCCTCCGGTGTAATAGTCACCCAGGACGATTGGTCACGTGGTGCCATTACTTCAGAAAGCTACAGCAGGATGTCATCTGACATGAGGGCAAATCAGTTGCCTAGTACGCAATAGGATACATGTCTCATCGTATAGAAAAGGGAGCAATGTAGACAGGATGCCCAGCTGAAGACTAAGGTGGTGAGATGAAAGGAAGTAGGCCATTATTTGAGACTTATACATTTGTTTAAAGGATTGGTTGATCATAACATTCTGGAGTTCTCTATAGGTTTACTGAGAGGGATGTGCTAAAATGAAGATGTTAGAATCTGTTATTCATAGTTTTTCTTATTCCCACAAACGGTAGCATAAACCTTCCTCCCTTAACGTATCAGATCCCTGACTTGCTATGGTGTACCATAACCTAAAATAATTCCTGTGAAAAGGGTACGCAATCTCTTGGCTGCCAAAGAGATCTTTCTATCTAAGTCCTCATATAGGTGCTAGAGTTGTGTAGAGAGTACTAGCAAATGAGGCACAGGATTGAAAGAAGTTTGCTAGGTTGAAATCTAAATTGAGAATATAATTTTTAGTGAGCTTAGGATTTTCACAATATTAGACACGCCATAGTACTAATAATTGACTCTTTATAGAAATCATTTTTTGGCAGTGTTGCATTTGGTTTGGAAGTATTCAAGTTCTAAAAATTGACTAACAGTGGACTTTTCCATCTGCAGAATATACTGAATGACCAGCAGAGGCAGTATTGCAGAGGAATATTTCTCCGCTTGCTGAGAAAAGAAAAAAAAAGAAAGCTCATTCCTCAGCCTTTTCCATGCCTCGATCAATAGATATGGTAAGTCAAACTCTCATTTAATCATTTTGCCATTAATTAAAAGTTCATAGTATCTGATGGCTCTCAGTGCCTTTTAGTGGGGTCTTCCGCATAAATATAATCTTCTAAGACGTTAGCAATATGAATGACGCTATGGCCATCATGATAGTTTCTCAAAGACTTTGACTGTCTATGTGGCTGACAAAATCTTCTTTAGATAGTTTTGCAGGCAATATGTCCTCCGGGGTAATTACCATCTTTTAGGCTGGAATGAGGTGTCTTAGGTTAGAGCAATTGACTTAAATTCTGATGGAGGGAACCTATTCAACCGTTTTCCCTGCTCTCTGTGAGTGGGTCTCTGATACTCAAGATGGACCGCTATTTAGAAACTGTGTTCGTACTCTATCCCTCTTTAAATAGGATCCCAATGCTTTCAATGGTGCAGAGTATTTTCCCATTACACATCCTACTTGCTGTGCAGTCATATTCCCAGATACTTAACTAGTGTGTAATTGCTAATGTCTGGTCCTCCGGTGTAATCGTCACCCAGGGCGATTGGTCAAGTCGTGCCATTACATCCCAAAACTACAGCAGGATGTCATCTGACATGAGGGCCAATCAGTTGCTTCTTCTAACTCTAGCCCTCTTTAAATAGGAGCCCAATGCTTTCAATGGTGCAGTGTACTTTCCCATTGCACCTCCTACTTGCTGTGCTGTCATATTCACAGACAGTTACCTAGTGTGTAATTGCTGATGTCTGGTCCTACGGTGTAATCGTCACCCAGGACGATTGGTCACGTGGTGCCATTACTTCACAAAGCTACAGCAGGATGTCATCTGACATGAGGGCCAATCAGTTGCCTAGTACGCAATAGGATACATGTCTCATCGTATAGAAAAGGGAGCAATGTAGACCGGATGCCCAGCTGAAGACTAAGGTGGTGAGATGAAAGGAACTAGGCCATTATTTGAGACTTATACATTTGTTTAAAGGATTGGTTGATCATAACATTCTGGAGTTCTCTATAGGTTTACTAAGAGGGATGTGCTAAAATGAAGATGTTAGAATCTGTTATTCATAGGTTTTTCTTATTCCCACAAACGGTAGCATAAACCTTCCTCCCTTAACGTATCAGATCACTGAATTGCTATGGTGTACCATAACCTAAAATATTTCCTGTGAGAAGGGTACGTTATCTCTTGGCTGCCAAAGAGATCTTTCTATCCAAGTCCTCATATAGGTGCTAGAGTTGTGTAGAGAGTACCAGCAAATGAGGCACAGGATTGAAAGAAGTCTGCTAGGTTGAAATCTAAACTGAGAATATAATTTTTAGTGAGCTTTGGATTTTCACAATATTAGACACGCCATAGTACTAATAATTGACTCTTTATAGAAATCATTTTTTGGTAGTGTTGCATTTGGTTTGGAAGTATTCAAGTTCTAAAAATTGACTAACAGTGGACTTTTCCATCTGCAGAATATACTGAATGACCAGCAGAGGCAGTATTGCAGAGGAATATTTCTCCGCTTGCTGAGAAAAGAAAAAAAAAGAAAGCTCATTCCTCAGCCTTTTCCATGCCTCGATCAATAGATATGGTAAGTCAAACTCTCATTTAATCATTTTGCCATTAATTAAAAGTTCATTGCATCTGATGGCTCTCAGTGCCTTTTAGTGGGGTCTCCCGCATAAATATAATCTTCTAAGACGGTAGCAATATGAATGACGCTATGGCCATCATGATAGTTTCTCAAAGACTTTGACTGTCTATGTGGCTGACAAAATCTTCTTTAGATAGTTATGCAGGCAATATGTCCTCCGGGGTAATTACCATCTTTTAGGCTGGAATGAGGTGTCTTAGGTTAGAGCAATTGACTTACTTTCTGATGGAGGGAACCTATTCAACCGTTTTCCCTGCTCTCTGTGAGTGGGTCTCTGATACTCAAGATGGACCGCTATTTAGAAACTGTGTTCGTACTCTATCCCTCTTTAAATAGGATCCCAATGCTTTCAATGGTGCAGAGTATTTTCCCATTTCACATCCTACTTGCTGTGCAGTCATATTCCCAGATACTTAACTAGTGTGTAATTGCTGATGTCTGGTACTCCGGTGTAATCGTCACCCAGGGCGATTGGTCAAGTGGTGCCATTACATCCCAAAACTACAGCAGGATGTCATCTGACATGAGGGCCAATCAGTTGCTTCTTCTAACTCTAGCCCTCTTTAAATCGGAGCCCAATGCTTTCAATGGTGCAGTGTACTTTCAAATTGCACCTCCTTCTTGCTGTGCAGTCATATTCACAGATAGTTACCTAGTGTGTAATTGCTGATGTCTGGTCCTCCGGTGTAATCGTCACCCAGGACGATTGGTCACGTGGTGCCATTACTTCACAAAGCTACAGCAGGATGTCATCTGACATGAGGGCCAATCAGTTGCCTAGTACGCAATAGGATACATGTCTCATCGTATAGAAAAGGGAGCAATGTAGACAGGATGCCCAGCTGAAGACTAAGGTGGTGAGATGAAAGGAACTAGGCCATTATTTGAGACTTATACATTTGTTTAAAGGATTGGTTGATCATAACATTCTGGAGTTCTCTATAGGTTTACTAAGAGGGATGTGCTAAAATGAAGATGTTAGAATCTGTTATTCATAGGTTTTTCTTATTCCCACAAACGGTAGCATAAACCTTCCTCCCTTAACATATCAGATCACTGACTTGCTATGGTGTACCATAACCTAAAATATTTCCTGTGAGAAGGGTACGTTATCTCTTAGCTGCCAAAGAGATCTTTCTATCAAAGTCCTCATATAAGTGCTAGCGTTGTGTAGAGAGTACTAGCAAATGAGGCACAGGATTGAAAGAAGTCTGCTAGGTTGAAATCTAAATTGAGAATATAATTTTTAGTGAGCTTTGGATGTTCACAATATTAGACACGCCATAGTACTAATAATTGACTCTTTATAGAAATCATTTTTTGGTAGTGTTGCATTTGGTTTGGAAGTATTCAAGTTCTAAAAATTGACTAACAGTGGACTTTTCCATCTGCAGAATATACTGAATGACCAGCAGAGGCAGTATTGCAGAGGAATATTTCTCCGCTTGCTGAGAAAAGAAAAAAAAAGAAAGCTCATTCCTCAGCCTTTTCCATGCCTCGATCAATAGATATGGTAAGTCAAACTCTCATTTAATCATTTTGCCATTAATTAAAAGTTCATAGTATCTGATGGCTCTCAGTGCCTTTTAGTGGGGTCTTCCGCATAAATATAATCTTCTAAGACGTTAGCAATATGAATGACGCTATGGCCATCATGATAGTTTCTCAAAGACTTTGACTGTCTATGTGGCTGACAAAATCTTCTTTAGATAGTTTTGCAGGCAATATGTCCTCCGGGGTAATTACCATCTTTTAGGCTGGAATGAGGTGTCTTAGAAAAGAGCAATTGACTTAAATTCTGATGGAGGGAACCTATTCAACCGTTTTCCCTGCTCTCTGTGAGTGGGTCTCTGATACTCAAGATGGACCGCTATTTAGAAACTGTGTTCGTACTCTATCCCTCTTTAAATAGGATCCCAATGCTTTCAATGGTGCAGAGTATTTTCCCATTACACATCCTACTTGCTGTGCAGTCATATTCCCAGATACTTAACTAGTGTGTAATTGCTAATGTCTGGTCCTCCGGTGTAATCGTCACCCAGGGCGATTGGTCAAGTCGTGCCATTACATCCCAAAACTACAGCAGGATGTCATCTGACATGAGGGCCAATCAGTTGCTTCTTCTAACTCTAGCCCTCTTTAAATAGGAGCCCAATGCTTTCAATGGTGCAGTGTACTTTCCCATTGCACCTCCTACTTGCTGTGCTGTCATATTCACAGACAGTTACCTAGTGTGTAATTGCTGATGTCTGGTCCTACGGTGTAATCGTCACCCAGGACGATTGGTCACGTGGTGCCATTACTTCACAAAGCTACAGCAGGATGTCATCTGACATGAGGGCCAATCAGTTGCCTAGTACGCAATAGGATACATGTCTCATCGTATAGAAAAGGGAGCAATGTAGACCGGATGCCCAGCTGAAGACTAAGGTGGTGAGATGAAAGGAACTAGGCCATTATTTGAGACTTATACATTTGTTTAAAGGATTGGTTGATCATAACATTCTGGAGTTCTCTATAGGTTTACTAAGAGGGATGTGCTAAAATGAAAATGTTAGAATCTGTTATTCATAGGTTTTTCTTATTCCCACAAACGGTAGCATAAACCTTCCTCCCTTAACGTATCAGATCACTGAATTGCTATGGTGTACCATAACCTAAAATATTTCCTGTGAGAAGGGTACGTTATCTCTTGGCTGCCAAAGAGATCTTTCTATCCAAGTCCTCATATAGGTGCTAGAGTTGTGTAGAGAGTACCAGCAAATGAGGCACAGGATTGAAAGAAGTCTGCTAGGTTGAAATCTAAACTGAGAATATAATTTTTAGTGAGCTTTGGATTTTCACAATATTAGACACGCCATAGTACTAATAATTGACTCTTTATAGAAATCATTTTTTGGTAGTGTTGCATTTGGTTTGGAAGTATTCAAGTTCTAAAAATTGACTAACAGTGGACTTTTCCATCTGCAGAATATACTGAATGACCAGCAGAGGCAGTATTGCAGAGGAATATTTCTCCGCTTGCTGAGAAAAGAAAAAAAAAGAAAGCTCATTCCTCAGCCTTTTCCATGCCTCGATCAATAGATATGGTAAGTCAAACTCTCATTTAATCATTTTGCCATTAATTAAAAGTTCATTGCATCTGATGGCTCTCAGTGCCTTTTAGTGGGGTCTCCCGCATAAATATAATCTTCTAAGACGGTAGCAATATGAATGACGCTATGGCCATCATGATAGTTTCTCAAAGACTTTGACTGTCTATGTGGCTGACAAAATCTTCTTTAGATAGTTATGCAGGCAATATGTCCTCCGGGGTAATTACCATCTTTTATGCTGGAATGAGGTGTCTTAGGTTAGAGCAATTGACTTACTTTCTGATGGAGGGAAGCTATTTAACCGTTTTCCCTGCTCTCTGTGAGTGGGACTCTGATACTCAAGATGGACCGCTATTTAGAAACTGTGTTCTAACTCTATCCCTCTTTAAATATAATCCCAATGCTTTCAATGGTGCAGAGTATTTTCCCATTTCACATCCTACTTGCTGTGCAGTCATATTCCCAGATACTTAACTAGTGTGTAATTGCTGATGTCTGGTACTCCGGTGTAATCGTCACCCAGGGCGATTGGTCAAGTGGTGCCATTACATCCCAAAACTACAGCAGGATGTCATCTGACATGAGGGCCAATCAGTTGCTTCTTCTAACTCTAGCCCTCTTTAAATCGGAGCCCAATGCTTTCAATGGTGCAGTGTACTTTCAAATTGCACCTCCTTCTTGCTGTGCAGTCATATTCACAGATAGTTACCTAGTGTGTAATTGCTGATGTCTGGTCCTCCGGTGTAATCGTCACCCAGGACGATTGGTCACGTGGTGCCATTACTTCACAAAGCTACAGCAGGATGTCATCTGACATGAGGGCCAATCAGTTGCCTAGTACGCAATAGGATACATGTCTCATCGTATAGAAAAGGGAGCAATGTAGACAGGATGCCCAGCTGAAGACTAAGGTGGTGAGATGAAAGGAACTAGGCCATTATTTGAGACTTATACATTTGTTTAAAGGATTGGTTGATCATAACATTCTGGAGTTCTCTATAGGTTTACTAAGAGGGATGTGCTAAAATGAAGATGTTAGAATCTGTTATTCATAGGTTTTTCTTATTCCCACAAACGGTAGCATAAACCTTCCTCCCTTAACATATCAGATCACTGACTTGCTATGGTGTACCATAACCTAAAATATTTCCTGTGAGAAGGGTACGTTATCTCTTAGCTGCCAAAGAGATCTTTCTATCAAAGTCCTCATATAAGTGCTAGCGTTGTGTAGAGAGTACTAGCAAATGAGGCACAGGATTGAAAGAAGTCTGCTAGGTTGAAATCTAAATTGAGAATATAATTTTTAGTGAGCTTTGGATGTTCACAATATTAGACACGCCATAGTACTAATAATTGACTCTTTATAGAAATCATTTTTTGGTAGTGTTGCATTTGGTTTGGAAGTATTCAAGTTCTAAAAATTGACTAACAGTGGACTTTTCCATCTGCAGAATATACTGAATGACCAGCAGAGGCAGTATTGCAGAGGAATATTTCTCCGCTTGCTGAGAAAAGAAAAAAAAAGAAAGCTCATTCCTCAGCCTTTTCCATGCCTCGATCAATAGATATGGTAAGTCAAACTCTCATTTAATCATTTTGCCATTAATTAAAAGTTCATAGTATCTGATGGCTCTCAGTGCCTTTTAGTGGGGTCTTCCGCATAAATATAATCTTCTAAGACGTTAGCAATATGAATGACGCTATGGCCATCATGATAGTTTCTCAAAGACTTTGACTGTCTATGTGGCTGACAAAATCTTCTTTAGATAGTTTTGCAGGCAATATGTCCTCCGGGGTAATTACCATCTTTTAGGCTGGAATGAGGTGTCTTAGGTTAGAGCAATTGACTTAAATTCTGATGGAGGGAACCTATTCAACCGTTTTCCCTGCTCTCTGTGAGTGGGTCTCTGATACTCAAGATGGACCGCTATTTAGAAACTGTGTTCGTACTCTATCCCTCTTTAAATAGGATCCCAATGCTTTCAATGGTGCAGAGTATTTTCCCATTACACATCCTACTTGCTGTGCAGTCATATTCCCAGATACTTAACTAGTGTGTAATTGCTAATGTCTGGTCCTCCGGTGTAATCGTCACCCAGGGCGATTGGTCAAGTGGTGCCATTACATCCCAAAACTACAGCAGGATGTCATCTGACATGAGGGTCAATCAGTTGCTTCTTCTAACTCTAGCCCTCTTTAAATAGGAGCCCAATGCTTTCAATGGTGCAGTGTACTTTCCCATTGCACCTCCTACTTGCTGTGCTGTCATATTCACAGACAGTTACCTAGTGTGTAATTGCTGATGTCTGGTCCTACGGTGTAATCGTCACCCAGGACGATTGGTCACGTGGTGCCATTACTTCACAAAGCTACAGCAGGATGTCATCTGACATGAGGGCCAATCAGTTGCCTAGTACGCAATAGGATACATGTCTCATCGTATAGAAAAGGGAGCAATGTAGACCGGATGCCCAGCTGAAGACTAAGGTGGTGAGATGAAAGGAACTAGGCCATTATTTGAGACTTATACATTTGTTTAAAGGATTGGTTGATCATAACATTCTGGAGTTCTCTATAGGTTTACTAAGAGGGATGTGCTAAAATGAAGATGTTAGAATCTGTTATTCATAGGTTTTTCCTATTCCCACAAACGGTAGCATAAACCTTCCTCCCTTAACGTATCAGATCACTGAATTGCTATGGTGTACCATAACCTAAAATATTTCCTGTGAGAAGGGTACGTTATCTCTTGGCTGCCAAAGAGATCTTTCTATCCAAGTCCTCATATAGGTGCTAGAGTTGTGTAGAGAGTACCAGCAAATGAGGCACAGGATTGAAAGAAGTCTGCTAGGTTGAAATCTAAACTGAGAATATAATTTTTAGTGAGCTTTGGATTTTCACAATATTAGACACGCCATAGTACTAATAATTGACTCTTTATAGAAATCATTTTTTGGTAGTGTTGCATTTGGTTTGGAAGTATTCAAGTTCTAAAAATTGACTAACAGTGGACTTTTCCATCTGCAGAATATACTGAATGACCAGCAGAGGCAGTATTGCAGAGGAATATTTCTCTGCTTGCTGAGAAAAGAAAAAAAAAGAAAGCTCATTCCTCAGCCTTTTCCATGCCTCGATCAATAGATATGGTAAGTCAAACTCTCATTTAATCATTTTGCCATTAATTAAAAGTTCATTGCATCTGATGGCTCTCAGTGCCTTTTAGTGGGGTCTCCCGCATAAATATAATCTTCTAAGACGGTAGCAATATGAATGACGCTATGGCCATCATGATAGTTTCTCAAAGACTTTGACTGTCTATGTGGCTGACAAAATCTTCTTTAGATAGTTATGCAGGCAATATGTCCTCCGGGGTAATTACCATCTTTTAGGCTGGAATGAGGTGTCTTAGGTTAGAGCAATTGACTTACTTTCTGATGGAGGGAACCTATTCAACCGTTTCCCCTGCTCTCTGTGAGTGGGTCTCTGATACTCAAGATGGACCGCTATTTAGAAACTGTGTTCGTACTCTATCCCTCTTTAAATAGGATCCCAATGCTTTCAATGGTGCAGAGTATTTTCCCATTTCACATCCTACTTGCTGTGCAGTCATATTCCCAGATACTTAACTAGTGTGTAATTGCTGATGTCTGGTACTCCGGTGTAATCGTCACCCAGGGCGATTGGTCAAGTGGTGCCATTACATCCCAAAACTACAGCAGGATGTCATCTGACATGAGGGCCAATCAGTTGCTTCTTCTAACTCTAGCCCTCTTTAAATAGGAGCCCAATGCTTTCAATGGTGCAGTGTACTTTCAAATTGCACCTCCTTCTTGCTGTGCAGTCATATTCACAGATAGTTACCTAGTGTGTAATTGCTGATGACTGGTCCTCCGGTGTAATCGTCACCCAGGACGATTGGTCACGTGGTGCCATTACTTCACAAAGCTACAGCAGGATGTCATCTGACATGAGGGCCAATCAGTTGCCTAGTACGCAATAGGATACATGTCTCATCGTATAGAAGAGGGAGCAATGTAGACCGGATGCCCAGCTGAAGACTAAGGTGGTGAGATGAAAGGAACTAGGCCTTTATTTGAGACTTATACATTTGTTTGAAGGAGTGGTTGATCATAACATTCTGGAGTTCTCTATAGGTTTACTGAGAGGGATGTGCTAAAATGAAGATGTTAGAATCTGTTATTCATAGTTTTTCTTATTCCCACGAACGGTAGCATAAACCTTCCTCCCTTAACATATCAGATCACTGACTTGCTATGGTGTACCATAACCTAAAATAATTCCTGTGAGAAGGGTACGTTATCTCTTGGTTGCCAAAGAGATCTTTCTATCAAAGTCCTCATATAAGTGCTAGCGTTGTGTAGAGAGTACTAGCAAATGAGGCACAGGATTGAAAGAAGTTTGCTAGGTTGAAATCTAAATTGAGAATATAATTTTTAGTGAGCTTAGGATTTTCACAATATTAGACACGCCATAGTACTAATAATTGACTCTTTATAGAAATCATTTTTTGGCAGTGTTGCATTTGGTTTGGAAGTATTCAAGTTCTAAAAATTGACTAACAGTGGACTTTTCCATCTGCAGAATATACTGAATGACCAGCAGAGGCAGTATTGCAGAGGAATATTTCTCCGCTTGCTGAGAAAAGAAAAAAAAAGAAAGCTCATTCCTCAGCCTTTTCCATGCCTCGATCAATAGATATGGTAAGTCAAACTCTCATTTAATCATTTTGCCATTAATTAAAAGTTCATAGTATCTGATGGCTCTCAGTGCCTTTTAGTGGGGTCTTCCGCATAAATATAATCTTCTAAGACGTTAGCAATATGAATGACGCTATGGCCATCATGATAGTTTCTCAAAGACTTTGACTGTCTATGTGGCTGACAAAATCTTCTTTAGATAGTTTTGCAGGCAATATGTCCTCCGGGGTAATTACCATCTTTTAGGCTGGAATGAGGTGTCTTAGAAAAGAGCAATTGACTTAAATTCTGATGGAGGGAACCTATTCAACCGTTTTCCCTGCTCTCTGTGAGTGGGTCTCTGATACTCAAGATGGACCGCTATTTAGAAACTGTGTTCGTACTCTATCCCTCTTTAAATAGGATCCCAATGCTTTCAATGGTGCAGAGTACTTTCCCATTACACATCCTACTTGCTGTGCAGTCATATTCCCAGATACTTAACTAGTGTGTAATTGCTGATATCTGGTCCTCTGGTGTAATTGTCACCCAGAGCGATTGGTCAAGTGGTGCCATTACATCCCAAAACTACAGCAGGATGTCATCTGACATGAGGGCCAATCAGTTGCTTCTTCTAACTCTAGCCCTCTTTAAATAGGAGCCCAATGCTTTCAATGGTGCAGTGTACTTTCCCATTGCACCTCCTACTTGCTGTGCTGTCATATTCACAGACAGTTACCTAGTGTGTAATTGCTGATGTCTGGTCCTACGGTGTAATCTTCACCCAGGATGATTGGTCATGTGGTGCCATTACTTCACAAAGTTACAGCAGGATGTCATCTGACATGAGGGCAAATCAGTTGCCTAGTACGCAATAGGATACATGTCTCATCGTATAGAAAAGGGAGCAATGTAGACAGGATGCCCAGCTGACGACTAAGGTAGTGAGATGAAAGGAACTAGGCCATTATTTGAGACTTATACATTTGTTTAAAGGATTGGTTGATCATAACATTCTGGAGTTCTCTATAGGTTTACTAAGAGGGATGTGCTAAAATGAAGATGTTAGAATCTGTTATTCATAGGTTTTTCCTATTCCCACAAACGGTAGCATAAACCTTCCTCCCTTAACGTATCAGATCACTGAATTGCTATGGTGTACCATAACCTAAAATATTTCCTGTGAGAAGGGTACGTTATCTCTTGGCTGCCAAAGAGATCTTTCTATCCAAGTCCTCATATAGGTGCTAGAGTTGTGTAGAGAGTACCAGCAAATGAGGCACAGGATTGAAAGAAGTCTGCTAGGTTGAAATCTAAACTGAGAATATAATTTTTAGTGAGCTTTGGATTTTCACAATATTAGACACGCCATAGTACTAATAATTGACTCTTTATAGAAATCATTTTTTGGTAGTGTTGCATTTGGTTTGGAAGTATTCAAGTTCTAAAAATTGACTAACAGTGGACTTTTCCATCTGCAGAATATACTGAATGACCAGCAGAGGCAGTATTGCAGAGGAATATTTCTCCGCTTGCTGAGAAAAGAAAAAAAAAGAAAGCTCATTCCTCAGCCTTTTCCATGCCTCGATCAATAGATATGGTAAGTCAAACTCTCATTTAATCATTTTGCCATTAATTAAAAGTTCATTGCATCTGATGGCTCTCAGTGCCTTTTAGTGGGGTCTCCCGCATAAATATAATCTTCTAAGACGGTAGCAATATGAATGACGCTATGGCCATCATGATAGTTTCTCAAAGACTTTGACTGTCTATGTGGCTGACAAAATCTTCTTTAGATAGTTATGCAGGCAATATGTCCTCCGGGGTAATTACCATCTTTTATGCTGGAATGAGGTGTCTTAGGTTAGAGCAATTGACTTACTTTCTGATGGAGGGAAGCTATTTAACCGTTTTCCCTGCTCTCTGTGAGTGGGACTCTGATACTCAAGATGGACCGCTATTTAGAAACTGTGTTCTAACTCTATCCCTCTTTAAATATAATCCCAATGCTTTCAATGGTGCAGAGTATTTTCCCATTTCACATCCTACTTGCTGTGCAGTCATATTCCCAGATACTTAACTAGTGTGTAATTGCTGATGTCTGGTACTCCGGTGTAATCGTCACCCAGGGCGATTGGTCAAGTGGTGCCATTACATCCCAAAACTACAGCAGGATGTCATCTGACATGAGGGCCAATCAGTTGCTTCTTCTAACTCTAGCCCTCTTTAAATCGGAGCCCAATGCTTTCAATGGTGCAGTGTACTTTCAAATTGCACCTCCTTCTTGCTGTGCAGTCATATTCACAGATAGTTACCTAGTGTGTAATTGCTGATGTCTGGTCCTCCGGTGTAATCGTCACCCAGGACGATTGGTCACGTGGTGCCATTACTTCACAAAGCTACAGCAGGATGTCATCTGACATGAGGGCCAATCAGTTGCCTAGTACGCAATAGGATACATGTCTCATCGTATAGAAAAGGGAGCAATGTAGACAGGATGCCCAGCTGAAGACTAAGGTGGTGAGATGAAAGGAACTAGGCCATTATTTGAGACTTATACATTTGTTTAAAGGATTGGTTGATCATAACATTCTGGAGTTCTCTATAGGTTTACTAAGAGGGATGTGCTAAAATGAAGATGTTAGAATCTGTTATTCATAGGTTTTTCTTATTCCCACAAACGGTAGCATAAACCTTCCTCCCTTAACATATCAGATCACTGACTTGCTATGGTGTACCATAACCTAAAATATTTCCTGTGAGAAGGGTACGTTATCTCTTAGCTGCCAAAGAGATCTTTCTATCAAAGTCCTCATATAAGTGCTAGCGTTGTGTAGAGAGTACTAGCAAATGAGGCACAGGATTGAAAGAAGTCTGCTAGGTTGAAATCTAAATTGAGAATATAATTTTTAGTGAGCTTTGGATGTTCACAATATTAGACACGCCATAGTACTAATAATTGACTCTTTATAGAAATCATTTTTTGGTAGTGTTGCATTTGGTTTGGAAGTATTCAAGTTCTAAAAATTGACTAACAGTGGACTTTTCCATCTGCAGAATATACTGAATGACCAGCAGAGGCAGTATTGCAGAGGAATATTTCTCCGCTTGCTGAGAAAAGAAAAAAAAAGAAAGCTCATTCCTCAGCCTTTTCCATGCCTCGATCAATAGATATGGTAAGTCAAACTCTCATTTAATCATTTTGCCATTAATTAAAAGTTCATAGTATCTGATGGCTCTCAGTGCCTTTTAGTGGGGTCTTCCGCATAAATATAATCTTCTAAGACGTTAGCAATATGAATGACGCTATGGCCATCATGATAGTTTCTCAAAGACTTTGACTGTCTATGTGGCTGACAAAATCTTCTTTAGATAGTTTTGCAGGCAATATGTCCTCCGGGGTAATTACCATCTTTTAGGCTGGAATGAGGTGTCTTAGGTTAGAGCAATTGACTTAAATTCTGATGGAGGGAACCTATTCAACCGTTTTCCCTGCTCTCTGTGAGTGGGTCTCTGATACTCAAGATGGACCGCTATTTAGAAACTGTGTTCGTACTCTATCCCTCTTTAAATAGGATCCCAATGCTTTCAATGGTGCAGAGTATTTTCCCATTACACATCCTACTTGCTGTGCAGTCATATTCCCAGATACTTAACTAGTGTGTAATTGCTAATGTCTGGTCCTCCGGTGTAATCGTCACCCAGGGCGATTGGTCAAGTGGTGCCATTACATCCCAAAACTACAGCAGGATGTCATCTGACATGAGGGTCAATCAGTTGCTTCTTCTAACTCTAGCCCTCTTTAAATAGGAGCCCAATGCTTTCAATGGTGCAGTGTACTTTCCCATTGCACCTCCTACTTGCTGTGCTGTCATATTCACAGACAGTTACCTAGTGTGTAATTGCTGATGTCTGGTCCTACGGTGTAATCGTCACCCAGGACGATTGGTCACGTGGTGCCATTACTTCACAAAGCTACAGCAGGATGTCATCTGACATGAGGGCCAATCAGTTGCCTAGTACGCAATAGGATACATGTCTCATCGTATAGAAAAGGGAGCAATGTAGACCGGATGCCCAGCTGAAGACTAAGGTGGTGAGATGAAAGGAACTAGGCCATTATTTGAGACTTATACATTTGTTTAAAGGATTGGTTGATCATAACATTCTGGAGTTCTCTATAGGTTTACTAAGAGGGATGTGCTAAAATGAAGATGTTAGAATCTGTTATTCATAGGTTTTTCCTATTCCCACAAACGGTAGCATAAACCTTCCTCCCTTAACGTATCAGATCACTGAATTGCTATGGTGTACCATAACCTAAAATATTTCCTGTGAGAAGGGTACGTTATCTCTTGGCTGCCAAAGAGATCTTTCTATCCAAGTCCTCATATAGGTGCTAGAGTTGTGTAGAGAGTACCAGCAAATGAGGCACAGGATTGAAAGAAGTCTGCTAGGTTGAAATCTAAACTGAGAATATAATTTTTAGTGAGCTTTGGATTTTCACAATATTAGACACGCCATAGTACTAATAATTGACTCTTTATAGAAATCATTTTTTGGTAGTGTTGCATTTGGTTTGGAAGTATTCAAGTTCTAAAAATTGACTAACAGTGGACTTTTCCATCTGCAGAATATACTGAATGACCAGCAGAGGCAGTATTGCAGAGGAATATTTCTCCGCTTGCTGAGAAAAGAAAAAAAAAGAAAGCTCATTCCTCAGCCTTTTCCATGCCTCGATCAATAGATATGGTAAGTCAAACTCTCATTTAATCATTTTGCCATTAATTAAAAGTTCATTGCATCTGATGGCTCTCAGTGCCTTTTAGTGGGGTCTCCCGCATAAATATAATCTTCTAAGACGGTAGCAATATGAATGACGCTATGGCCATCATGATAGTTTCTCAAAGACTTTGACTGTCTATGTGGCTGACAAAATCTTCTTTAGATAGTTATGCAGGCAATATGTCCTCCGGGGTAATTACCATCTTTTAGGCTGGAATGAGGTGTCTTAGGTTAGAGCAATTGACTTACTTTCTGATGGAGGGAACCTATTCAACCGTTTCCCCTGCTCTCTGTGAGTGGGTCTCTGATACTCAAGATGGACCGCTATTTAGAAACTGTGTTCGTACTCTATCCCTCTTTAAATAGGATCCCAATGCTTTCAATGGTGCAGAGTATTTTCCCATTTCACATCCTACTTGCTGTGCAGTCATATTCCCAGATACTTAACTAGTGTGTAATTGCTGATGTCTGGTACTCCGGTGTAATCGTCACCCAGGGCGATTGGTCAAGTGGTGCCATTACATCCCAAAACTACAGCAGGATGTCATCTGACATGAGGGCCAATCAGTTGCTTCTTCTAACTCTAGCCCTCTTTAAATAGGAGCCCAATGCTTTCAATGGTGCAGTGTACTTTCAAATTGCACCTCCTTCTTGCTGTGCAGTCATATTCACAGATAGTTACCTAGTGTGTAATTGCTGATGACTGGTCCTCCGGTGTAATCGTCACCCAGGACGATTGGTCACGTGGTGCCATTACTTCACAAAGCTACAGCAGGATGTCATCTGACATGAGGGCCAATCAGTTGCCTAGTACGCAATAGGATACATGTCTCATCGTATAGAAGAGGGAGCAATGTAGACCGGATGCCCAGCTGAAGACTAAGGTGGTGAGATGAAAGGAACTAGGCCTTTATTTGAGACTTATACATTTGTTTGAAGGAGTGGTTGATCATAACATTCTGGAGTTCTCTATAGGTTTACTGAGAGGGATGTGCTAAAATGAAGATGTTAGAATCTGTTATTCATAGTTTTTCTTATTCCCACGAACGGTAGCATAAACCTTCCTCCCTTAACATATCAGATCACTGACTTGCTATGGTGTACCATAACCTAAAATAATTCCTGTGAGAAGGGTACGTTATCTCTTGGTTGCCAAAGAGATCTTTCTATCAAAGTCCTCATATAAGTGCTAGCGTTGTGTAGAGAGTACTAGCAAATGAGGCACAGGATTGAAAGAAGTTTGCTAGGTTGAAATCTAAATTGAGAATATAATTTTTAGTGAGCTTAGGATTTTCACAATATTAGACACGCCATAGTACTAATAATTGACTCTTTATAGAAATCATTTTTTGGCAGTGTTGCATTTGGTTTGGAAGTATTCAAGTTCTAAAAATTGACTAACAGTGGACTTTTCCATCTGCAGAATATACTGAATGACCAGCAGAGGCAGTATTGCAGAGGAATATTTCTCCGCTTGCTGAGAAAAGAAAAAAAAAGAAAGCTCATTCCTCAGCCTTTTCCATGCCTCGATCAATAGATATGGTAAGTCAAACTCTCATTTAATCATTTTGCCATTAATTAAAAGTTCATAGTATCTGATGGCTCTCAGTGCCTTTTAGTGGGGTCTTCCGCATAAATATAATCTTCTAAGACGTTAGCAATATGAATGACGCTATGGCCATCATGATAGTTTCTCAAAGACTTTGACTGTCTATGTGGCTGACAAAATCTTCTTTAGATAGTTTTGCAGGCAATATGTCCTCCGGGGTAATTACCATCTTTTAGGCTGGAATGAGGTGTCTTAGAAAAGAGCAATTGACTTAAATTCTGATGGAGGGAACCTATTCAACCGTTTTCCCTGCTCTCTGTGAGTGGGTCTCTGATACTCAAGATGGACCGCTATTTAGAAACTGTGTTCGTACTCTATCCCTCTTTAAATAGGATCCCAATGCTTTCAATGGTGCAGAGTACTTTCCCATTACACATCCTACTTGCTGTGCAGTCATATTCCCAGATACTTAACTAGTGTGTAATTGCTGATATCTGGTCCTCTGGTGTAATTGTCACCCAGAGCGATTGGTCAAGTGGTGCCATTACATCCCAAAACTACAGCAGGATGTCATCTGACATGAGGGCCAATCAGTTGCTTCTTCTAACTCTAGCCCTCTTTAAATAGGAGCCCAATGCTTTCAATGGTGCAGTGTACTTTCCCATTGCACCTCCTACTTGCTGTGCTGTCATATTCACAGACAGTTACCTAGTGTGTAATTGCTGATGTCTGGTCCTACGGTGTAATCTTCACCCAGGATGATTGGTCATGTGGTGCCATTACTTCACAAAGCTACAGCAGGATGTCATCTGACATGAAGGCAAATCAGTTGCCTAGTACGCAATAGGATACATGTCTCATCGTATAGAAAAGGGAGCAATGTAGACAGGATGCCCAGCTGACGACTAAGGTAGTGAGATGAAAGGAACTAGGCCATTATTTGAGACTTATACATTTGTTTAAAGGATTGGTTGATCATAACATTCTGGAGTTCTCTATAGGTTTACTAAGAGGGATGTGCTAAAATGAAGATGTTAGAATCTGTTATTCATAGGTTTTTCTTATTCCCACAAACGGTAGCATAAACCTTCCTCCCTTAACGTATCAGATCACTGAATTGCTATGGTGTACCATAACCTAAAATATTTCCTGTGAGAAGGGTACGTTATCTCTTAGCTGCCAAAGAGATCTTTCTATCAAAGTCCTCATATAAGTGCTAGCGTTGTGTAGAGAGTACTAGCAAATGAGGCACAGGATTGAAAGAAGTCTGCTAGGTTGAAATCTAAATTGAGAATATAATTTTTAGTGAGCTTTGGATGTTCACAATATTAGACACGCCATAGTACTAATAATTGACTCTTTATAGAAATCATTTTTTGGTAGTGTTGCATTTGGTTTGGAAGTATTCAAGTTCTAAAAATTGACTAACAGTGGACTTTTCCATCTGCAGAATATACTGAATGACCAGCAGAGGCAGTATTGCAGAGGAATATTTCTCCGCTTGCTGAGAAAAGAAAAAAAAAGAAAGCTCATTCCTCAGCCTTTTCCATGCCTCGATCAATAGATATGGTAAGTCAAACTCTCATTTAATCATTTTGCCATTAATTAAAAGTTCATTGCATCTGATGGCTCTCAGTGCCTTTTAGTGGGGTCTCCCGCATAAATATAATCTTCTAAGACGGTAGCAATATGAATGACGCTATGGCCATCATGATAGTTTCTCAAAGACTTTGACTGTCTATGTGGCTGACAAAATCTTCTTTAGATAGTTATGCAGGCAATATGTCCTCCGGGGTAATTACCATCTTTTATGCTGGAATGAGGTGTCTTAGGTTAGAGCAATTGACTTACTTTCTGATGGAGGGAAGCTATTTAACCGTTTTCCCTGCTCTCTGTGAGTGGGTCTCTGATACTCAAGATGGACCGCTATTTAGAAACTGTGTTCGTACTCTATCCCTCTTTAAATAGGATCCCAATGCTTTCAATGGTGCAGAGTACTTTCCCATTACACATCCTACTTGCTGTGCAGTCATATTCCCAGATACTTAACTAGTGTGTAATTGCTGATGTCTGGTACTCCGGTGTAATCGTCACCCAGGGCGATTGGTCAAGTGGTGCCATTACATCCCAAAACTACAGCAGGATGTCATCTGACATGAGGGCCAATCAGTTGCTTCTTCTAACTCTAGCCCTCTTTAAATCGGAGCCCAATGCTTTCAATGGTGCAGTGTACTTTCAAATTGCACCTCCTTCTTGCTGTGCAGTCATATTCACAGATAGTTACCTAGTGTGTAATTGCTGATGTCTGGTCCTCCGGTGTAATCGTCACCCAGGACGATTGGTCACGTGGTGCCATTACTTCACAAAGCTACAGCAGGATGTCATCTGACATGAGGGCCAATCAGTTGCCTAGTACGCAATAGGATACATGTCTCATCGTATAGAAAAGGGAGCAATGTAGACAGGATGCCCAGCTGAAGACTAAGGTGGTGAGATGAAAGGAACTAGGCCATTATTTGAGACTTATACATTTGTTTAAAGGATTGGTTGATCATAACATTCTGGAGTTCTCTATAGGTTTACTAAGAGGGATGTGCTAAAATGAAGATGTTAGAATCTGTTATTCATAGGTTTTTCTTATTCCCACAAACGGTAGCATAAACCTTCCTCCCTTAACATATCAGATCACTGACTTGCTATGGTGTACCATAACCTAAAATATTTCCTGTGAGAAGGGTACGTTATCTCTTAGCTGCCAAAGAGATCTTTCTATCAAAGTCCTCATATAAGTGCTAGCGTTGTGTAGAGAGTACTAGCAAATGAGGCACAGGATTGAAAGAAGTCTGCTAGGTTGAAATCTAAATTGAGAATATAATTTTTAGTGAGCTTTGGATGTTCACAATATTAGACACGCCATAGTACTAATAATTGACTCTTTATAGAAATCATTTTTTGGTAGTGTTGCATTTGGTTTGGAAGTATTCAAGTTCTAAAAATTGACTAACAGTGGACTTTTCCATCTGCAGAATATACTGAATGACCAGCAGAGGCAGTATTGCAGAGGAATATTTCTCCGCTTGCTGAGAAAAGAAAAAAAAAGAAAGCTCATTCCTCAGCCTTTTCCATGCCTCGATCAATAGATATGGTAAGTCAAACTCTCATTTAATCATTTTGCCATTAATTAAAAGTTCATTGCATCTGATGGCTCTCAGTGCCTTTTAGTGGGGTCTCCCGCATAAATATAATCTTCTAAGACGGTAGCAATATGAATGACGCTATGGCCATCATGATAGTTTCTCAAAGACTTTGACTGTCTATGTGGCTGACAAAATCTTCTTTAGATAGTTATGCAGGCAATATGTCCTCCGGGGTAATTACCATCTTTTATGCTGGAATGAGGTGTCTTAGGTTAGAGCAATTGACTTACTTTCTGATGGAGGGAAGCTATTTAACCGTTTTCCCTGCTCTCTGTGAGTGGGACTCTGATACTCAAGATGGACCGCTATTTAGAAACTGTGTTCTAACTCTATCCCTCTTTAAATATAATCCCAATGCTTTCAATGGTGCAGAGTATTTTCCCATTTCACATCCTACTTGCTGTGCAGTCATATTCCCAGATACTTAACTAGTGTGTAATTGCTGATGTCTGGTACTCCGGTGTAATCGTCACCCAGGGCGATTGGTCAAGTGGTGCCATTACATCCCAAAACTACAGCAGGATGTCATCTGACATGAGGGCCAATCAGTTGCTTCTTCTAACTCTAGCCCTCTTTAAATCGGAGCCCAATGCTTTCAATGGTGCAGTGTACTTTCAAATTGCACCTCCTTCTTGCTGTGCAGTCATATTCACAGATAGTTACCTAGTGTGTAATTGCTGATGTCTGGTCCTCCGGTGTAATCGTCACCCAGGACGATTGGTCACGTGGTGCCATTACTTCACAAAGCTACAGCAGGATGTCATCTGACATGAGGGCCAATCAGTTGCCTAGTACGCAATAGGATACATGTCTCATCGTATAGAAAAGGGAGCAATGTAGACAGGATGCCCAGCTGAAGACTAAGGTGGTGAGATGAAAGGAACTAGGCCTTTATTTGAGACTTATACATTTGTTTGAAGGAGTGGTTGATCATAACATTCTGGAGTTCTCTATAGGTTTACTGAGAGGGATGTGCTAAAATGAAGATGTTAGAATCTGTTATTCATAGTTTTTCTTATTCCCACGAACGGTAGCATAAACCTTCCTCCCTTAACATATCAGATCACTGACTTGCTATGGTGTACCATAACCTAAAATAATTCCTGTGAGAAGGGTACGTTATCTCTTGGTTGCCAAAGAGATCTTTCTATCAAAGTCCTCATACAAGTGCTAGCGTTGTGTAGAGAGTACTAGCAAATGAGGCACAGGATTGAAAGAAGTTTGCTAGGTTGAAATCTAAATTGAGAATATAATTTTTAGTGAGCTTAGGATTTTCACAATATTAGACACGCCATAGTACTAATAATTGACTCTTTATAGAAATCATTTTTTGGCAGTGTTGCATTTGGTTTGGAAGTATTCAAGTTCTAAAAATTGACTAACAGTGGACTTTTCCATCTGCAGAATATACTGAATGACCAGCAGAGGCAGTATTGCAGAGGAATATTTCTCCGCTTGCTGAGAAAAGAAAAAAAAAGAAAGCTCATTCCTCAGCCTTTTCCATGCCTCGATCAATAGATATGGTAAGTCAAACTCTCATTTAATCATTTTGCCATTAATTAAAAGTTCATAGTATCTGATGGCTCTCAGTGCCTTTTAGTGGGGTCTTCCGCATAAATATAATATTCTAAGACGTTAGCAATATGAATGACGCTATGGCCATCATGATAGTTTCTCAAAGACTTTGACTGTCTATGTGGCTGACAAAATCTTCTTTAGATAGTTTTGCAGGCAATATGTCCTCCGGGGTAATTACCATCTTTTAGGCTGGAATGAGGTGTCTTAGAAAAGAGCAATTGACTTAAATTCTGATGGAGGGAACCTATTCAACCGTTTTCCCTGCTCTCTGTGAGTGGGTCTCTGATACTCAAGATGGACCGCTATTTAGAAACTGTGTTCGTACTCTATCCCTCTTTAAATAGGATCCCAATGCTTTCAATGGTGCAGAGTATTTTCCCATTACACATCCTACTTGCTGTGCAGTCATATTCCCAGATACTTAACTAGTGTGTAATTGCTAATGTCTGGTCCTCCGGTGTAATCGTCACCCAGGGCGATTGGTCAAGTCGTGCCATTACATCCCAAAACTACAGCAGGATGTCATCTGACATGAGGGCCAATCAGTTGCTTCTTCTAACTCTAGCCCTCTTTAAATAGGAGCCCAATGCTTTCAATGGTGCAGTGTACTTTCCCATTGCACCTCCTACTTGCTGTGCTGTCATATTCACAGACAGTTACCTAGTGTGTAATTGCTGATGTCTGGTCCTACGGTGTAATCGTCACCCAGGACGATTGGTCACGTGGTGCCATTACTTCACAAAGCTACAGCAGGATGTCATCTGACATGAGGGCCAATCAGTTGCCTAGTACGCAATAGGATACATGTCTCATCGTATAGAAAAGGGAGCAATGTAGACCGGATGCCCAGCTGAAGACTAAGGTGGTGAGATGAAAGGAACTAGGCCATTATTTGAGACTTATACATTTGTTTAAAGGATTGGTTGATCATAACATTCTGGAGTTCTCTATAGGTTTACTAAGAGGGATGTGCTAAAATGAAAATGTTAGAATCTGTTATTCATAGGTTTTTCTTATTCCCACAAACGGTAGCATAAACCTTCCTCCCTTAACGTATCAGATCACTGAATTGCTATGGTGTACCATAACCTAAAATATTTCCTGTGAGAAGGGTACGTTATCTCTTGGCTGCCAAAGAGATCTTTCTATCCAAGTCCTCATATAGGTGCTAGAGTTGTGTAGAGAGTACCAGCAAATGAGGCACAGGATTGAAAGAAGTCTGCTAGGTTGAAATCTAAACTGAGAATATAATTTTTAGTGAGCTTTGGATTTTCACAATATTAGACACGCCATAGTACTAATAATTGACTCTTTATAGAAATCATTTTTTGGTAGTGTTGCATTTGGTTTGGAAGTATTCAAGTTCTAAAAATTGACTAACAGTGGACTTTTCCATCTGCAGAATATACTGAATGACCAGCAGAGGCAGTATTGCAGAGGAATATTTCTCCGCTTGCTGAGAAAAGAAAAAAAAAGAAAGCTCATTCCTCAGCCTTTTCCATGCCTCGATCAATAGATATGGTAAGTCAAACTCTCATTTAATCATTTTGCCATTAATTAAAAGTTCATTGCATCTGATGGCTCTCAGTGCCTTTTAGTGGGGTCTCCCGCATAAATATAATCTTCTAAGACGGTAGCAATATGAATGACGCTATGGCCATCATGATAGTTTCTCAAAGACTTTGACTGTCTATGTGGCTGACAAAATCTTCTTTAGATAGTTATGCAGGCAATATGTCCTCCGGGGTAATTACCATCTTTTATGCTGGAATGAGGTGTCTTAGGTTAGAGCAATTGACTTACTTTCTGATGGAGGGAAGCTATTTAACCGTTTTCCCTGCTCTCTGTGAGTGGGACTCTGATACTCAAGATGGACCGCTATTTAGAAACTGTGTTCTAACTCTATCCCTCTTTAAATATAATCCCAATGCTTTCAATGGTGCAGAGTATTTTCCCATTTCACATCCTACTTGCTGTGCAGTCATATTCCCAGATACTTAACTAGTGTGTAATTGCTGATGTCTGGTACTCCGGTGTAATCGTCACCCAGGGCGATTGGTCAAGTGGTGCCATTACATCCCAAAACTACAGCAGGATGTCATCTGACATGAGGGCCAATCAGTTGCTTCTTCTAACTCTAGCCCTCTTTAAATCGGAGCCCAATGCTTTCAATGGTGCAGTGTACTTTCAAATTGCACCTCCTTCTTGCTGTGCAGTCATATTCACAGATAGTTACCTAGTGTGTAATTGCTGATGTCTGGTCCTCCGGTGTAATCGTCACCCAGGACGATTGGTCACGTGGTGCCATTACTTCACAAAGCTACAGCAGGATGTCATCTGACATGAGGGCCAATCAGTTGCCTAGTACGCAATAGGATACATGTCTCATCGTATAGAAAAGGGAGCAATGTAGACAGGATGCCCAGCTGAAGACTAAGGTGGTGAGATGAAAGGAACTAGGCCATTATTTGAGACTTATACATTTGTTTAAAGGATTGGTTGATCATAACATTCTGGAGTTCTCTATAGGTTTACTAAGAGGGATGTGCTAAAATGAAGATGTTAGAATCTGTTATTCATAGGTTTTTCTTATTCCCACAAACGGTAGCATAAACCTTCCTCCCTTAACATATCAGATCACTGACTTGCTATGGTGTACCATAACCTAAAATATTTCCTGTGAGAAGGGTACGTTATCTCTTAGCTGCCAAAGAGATCTTTCTATCAAAGTCCTCATATAAGTGCTAGCGTTGTGTAGAGAGTACTAGCAAATGAGGCACAGGATTGAAAGAAGTCTGCTAGGTTGAAATCTAAATTGAGAATATAATTTTTAGTGAGCTTTGGATGTTCACAATATTAGACACGCCATAGTACTAATAATTGACTCTTTATAGAAATCATTTTTTGGTAGTGTTGCATTTGGTTTGGAAGTATTCAAGTTCTAAAAATTGACTAACAGTGGACTTTTCCATCTGCAGAATATACTGAATGACCAGCAGAGGCAGTATTGCAGAGGAATATTTCTCCGCTTGCTGAGAAAAGAAAAAAAAAGAAAGCTCATTCCTCAGCCTTTTCCATGCCTCGATCAATAGATATGGTAAGTCAAACTCTCATTTAATCATTTTGCCATTAATTAAAAGTTCATAGTATCTGATGGCTCTCAGTGCCTTTTAGTGGGGTCTGCCGCATAAATATAATCTTCTAAGACGTTAGCAATATGAATGACGCTATGGCCATCATGATAGTTTCTCAAAGACTTTGACTGTCTATGTGGCTGACAAAATCTTCTTTAGATAGTTTTGCAGGCAATATGTCCTCCGGGGTAATTACCATCTTTTAGGCTGGAATGAGGTGTCTTAGGTTAGAGCAATTGACTTAAATTCTGATGGAGGGAACCTATTCAACCGTTTTCCCTGCTCTCTGTGAGTGGGTCTCTGATACTCAAGATGGACCGCTATTTAGAAACTGTGTTCGTACTCTATCCCTCTTTAAATAGGATCCCAATGCTTTCAATGGTGCAGAGTATTTTCCCATTACACATCCTACTTGCTGTGCAGTCATATTCCCAGATACTTAACTAGTGTGTAATTGCTAATGTCTGGTCCTCCGGTGTAATCGTCACCCAGGGCGATTGGTCAAGTGGTGCCATTACATCCCAAAACTACAGCAGGATGTCATCTGACATGAGGGCCAATCAGTTGCTTCTTCTAACTCTAGCCCTCTTTAAATAGGAGCCCAATGCTTTCAATGGTGCAGTGTACTTTCCCATTGCACCTCCTACTTGCTGTGCTGTCATATTCACAGACAGTTACCTAGTGTGTAATTGCTGATGTCTGGTCCTACGGTGTAATCGTCACCCAGGACGATTGGTCACGTGGTGCCATTACTTCACAAAGCTACAGCAGGATGTCATCTGACATGAGGGCCAATCAGTTGCCTAGTACGCAATAGGATACATGTCTCATCGTATAGAAAAGGGAGCAATGTAGACCGGATGCCCAGCTGAAGACTAAGGTGGTGAGATGAAAGGAACTAGGCCATTATTTGAGACTTATACATTTGTTTAAAGGATTGGTTGATCATAACATTCTGGAGTTCTCTATAGGTTTACTAAGAGGGATGTGCTAAAATGAAGATGTTAGAATCTGTTATTCATAGGTTTTTCTTATTCCCACAAACGGTAGCATAAACCTTCCTCCCTTAACGTATCAGATCACTGAATTGCTATGGTGTACCATAACCTAAAATATTTCCTGTGAGAAGGGTACGTTATCTCTTAGCTGCCAAAGAGATCTTTCTATCAAAGTCCTCATATAAGTGCTAGCGTTGTGTAGAGAGTACTAGCAAATGAGGCACAGGATTGAAAGAAGTCTGCTAGGTTGAAATCTAAATTGAGAATATAATTTTTAGTGAGCTTTGGATGTTCACAATATTAGACACGCCATAGTACTAATAATTGACTCTTTATAGAAATCATTTTTTGGCAGTGTTGCATTTGGTTTGGAAGTATTCAAGTTCTAAAAATTGACTAACAGTGGACTTTTCCATCTGCAGAATATACTGAATGACCAGCAGAGGCAGTATTGCAGAGGAATATTTCTCCGCTTGCTGAGAAAAGAAAAAAAAAGAAAGCTCATTCCTCAGCCTTTTCCATGCCTCGATCAATAGATATGGTAAGTCAAACTCTCATTTAATCATTTTGCCATTAATTAAAAGTTCATTGCATCTGATGGCTCTCAGTGCCTTTTAGTGGGGTCTCCCGCATAAATATAATCTTCTAAGACGGTAGCAATATGAATGACGCTATGGCCATCATGATAGTTTCTCAAAGACTTTGACTGTCTATGTGGCTGACAAAATCTTCTTTAGATAGTTATGCAGGCAATATGTCCTCCGGGGTAATTACCATCTTTTATGCTGGAATGAGGTGTCTTAGGTTAGAGCAATTGACTTACTTTCTGATGGAGGGAAGCTATTTAACCGTTTTCCCTGCTCTCTGTGAGTGGGTCTCTGATACTCAAGATGGACCGCTATTTAGAAACTGTGTTCTAACTCTATCCCTCTTTAAATATAATCCCAATGCTTTCAATGGTGCAGAGTATTTTCCCATTTCACATCCTACTTGCTGTGCAGTCATATTCCCAGATACTTAACTAGTGTGTAATTGCTGATGTCTGGTACTCCGGTGTAATCGTCACCCAGGGCGATTGGTCAAGTGGTGCCATTACATCCCAAAACTACAGCAGGATGTCATCTGACATGAGGGCCAATCAGTTGCTTCTTCTAACTCTAGCCCTCTTTAAATAGGAGCCCAATGCTTTCAATGGTGCAGTGTACTTTCCCATTGCACCTCCTTCTTGCTGTGCAGTCATATTCACAGATAGTTACCTAGTGTGTAATTGCTGATGTCTGGTCCTACGGTGTAATCGTCACCCAGGACGATTGGTCACGTGGTGCCATTACTTCACAAAGCTACAGCAGGATGTCATCTGACATGAGGGCCAATCAGTTGCCTAGTACGCAATAGGATACATGTCTCATCGTATAGAAAAGGGAGCAATGTAGACCGGATGCCCAGCTGAAGACTAAGGTGGTGAGATGAAAGGAACTAGGCCATTATTTGAGACTTATACATTTGTTTAAAGGATTGGTTGATCATAACATTCTGGAGTTCTCTATAGGTTTACTAAGAGGGATGTGCTAAAATGAAGATGTTAGAATCTGTTATTCATAGGTTTTTCTTATTCCCACAAACGGTAGCATAAACCTTCCTCCCTTAACGTATCAGATCACTGAATTGCTATGGTGTACCATAACCTAAAATATTTCCTGTGAGAAGGGTACGTTATCTCTTAGCTGCCAAAGAGATCTTTCTATCAAAGTCCTCATATAAGTGCTAGCGTTGTGTAGAGAGTACTAGCAAATGAGGCACAGGATTGAAAGAAGTCTGCTAGGTTGAAATCTAAATTGAGAATATAATTTTTAGTGAGCTTTGGATGTTCACAATATTAGACACGCCATAGTACTAATAATTGACTCTTTATAGAAATCATTTTTTGGCAGTGTTGCATTTGGTTTGGAAGTATTCAAGTTCTAAAAATTGACTAACAGTGGACTTTTCCATCTGCAGAATATACTGAATGACCAGCAGAGGCAGTATTGCAGAGGAATATTTCTCCGCTTGCTGAGAAAAGAAAAAAAAAGAAAGCTCATTCCTCAGCCTTTTCCATGCCTCGATCAATAGATATGGTAAGTCAAACTCTCATTTAAGCATTTTGCCATTAATTAAAAGTTCATAGTATCTGATGGCTCTCAGTGCCTTTTAGTGGGGTCTTCCGCATAAATATAATCTTCTAAGACGTTAGCAATATGAATGACGCTATGGCCATCATGATAGTTTCTCAAAGACTTTGACTGTCTATGTGGCTGACAAAATCTTCTTTAGATAGTTTTGCAGGCAATATGTCCTCCGGGGTAATTACCATCTTTTAGGCTGGAATGAGGTGTCTTAGAAAAGAGCAATTGACTTAAATTCTGATGGAGGGAACCTATTCAACCGTTTTCCCTGCTCTCTGTGAGTGGGTCTCTGATACTCAAGATGGACCGCTATTTAGAAACTGTGTTCGTACTCTATCCCTCTTTAAATAGGATCCCAATGCTTTCAATGGTGCAGAGTATTTTCCCATTACACATCCTACTTGCTGTGCAGTCATATTCCCAGATACTTAACTAGTGTGTAATTGCTAATGTCTGGTCCTCCGGTGTAATCGTCACCCAGGGCGATTGGTCAAGTCGTGCCATTACATCCCAAAACTACAGCAGGATGTCATCTGACATGAGGGCCAATCAGTTGCTTCTTCTAACTCTAGCCCTCTTTAAATAGGAGCCCAATGCTTTCAATGGTGCAGTGTACTTTCCCATTGCACCTCCTACTTGCTGTGCTGTCATATTCACAGACAGTTACCTAGTGTGTAATTGCTGATGTCTGGTCCTACGGTGTAATCGTCACCCAGGACGATTGGTCACGTGGTGCCATTACTTCACAAAGCTACAGCAGGATGTCATCTGACATGAGGGCCAATCAGTTGCCTAGTACGCAATAGGATACATGTCTCATCGTATAGAAAAGGGAGCAATGTAGACCGGATGCCCAGCTGAAGACTAAGGTGGTGAGATGAAAGGAACTAGGCCATTATTTGAGACTTATACATTTGTTTAAAGGATTGGTTGATCATAACATTCTGGAGTTCTCTATAGGTTTACTAAGAGGGATGTGCTAAAATGAAAATGTTAGAATCTGTTATTCATAGGTTTTTCTTATTCCCACAAACGGTAGCATAAACCTTCCTCCCTTAACGTATCAGATCACTGAATTGCTATGGTGTACCATAACCTAAAATATTTCCTGTGAGAAGGGTACGTTATCTCTTGGCTGCCAAAGAGATCTTTCTATCCAAGTCCTCATATAGGTGCTAGAGTTGTGTAGAGAGTACCAGCAAATGAGGCACAGGATTGAAAGAAGTCTGCTAGGTTGAAATCTAAACTGAGAATATAATTTTTAGTGAGCTTTGGATTTTCACAATATTAGACACGCCATAGTACTAATAATTGACTCTTTATAGAAATCATTTTTTGGTAGTGTTGCATTTGGTTTGGAAGTATTCAAGTTCTAAAAATTGACTAACAGTGGACTTTTCCATCTGCAGAATATACTGAATGACCAGCAGAGGCAGTATTGCAGAGGAATATTTCTCCGCTTGCTGAGAAAAGAAAAAAAAAGAAAGCTCATTCCTCAGCCTTTTCCATGCCTCGATCAATAGATATGGTAAGTCAAACTCTCATTTAATCATTTTGCCATTAATTAAAAGTTCATAGTATCTGATGGCTCTCAGTGCCTTTTAGTGGGGTCTTCCGCATAAATATAATCTTCTAAGACGTTAGCAATATGAATGACGCTATGGCCATCATGATAGTTTCTCAAAGACTTTGACTGTCTATGTGGCTGACAAAATCTTCTTTAGATAGTTTTGCAGGCAATATGTCCTCCGGGGTAATTACCATCTTTTAGGCTGGAATGAGGTGTCTTAGAAAAGAGCAATTGACTTAAATTCTGATGGAGGGAACCTATTCAACCGTTTTCCCTGCTCTCTGTGAGTGGGTCTCTGATACTCAAGATGGACCGCTATTTAGAAACTGTGTTCGTACTCTATCCCTCTTTAAATAGGATCCCAATGCTTTCAATGGTGCAGAGTATTTTCCCATTACACATCCTACTTGCTGTGCAGTCATATTCCCAGATACTTAACTAGTGTGTAATTGCTAATGTCTGGTCCTCCGGTGTAATCGTCACCCAGGGCGATTGGTCAAGTCGTGCCATTACATCCCAAAACTACAGCAGGATGTCATCTGACATGAGGGCCAATCAGTTGCTTCTTCTAACTCTAGCCCTCTTTAAATAGGAGCCCAATGCTTTCAATGGTGCAGTGTACTTTCCCATTGCACCTCCTACTTGCTGTGCTGTCATATTCACAGACAGTTACCTAGTGTGTAATTGCTGATGTCTGGTCCTACGGTGTAATCGTCACCCAGGACGATTGGTCACGTGGTGCCATTACTTCACAAAGCTACAGCAGGATGTCATCTGACATGAGGGCCAATCAGTTGCCTAGTACGCAATAGGATACATGTCTCATCGTATAGAAAAGGGAGCAATGTAGACCGGATGCCCAGCTGAAGACTAAGGTGGTGAGATGAAAGGAACTAGGCCATTATTTGAGACTTATACATTTGTTTAAAGGATTGGTTGATCATAACATTCTGGAGTTCTCTATAGGTTTACTAAGAGGGATGTGCTAAAATGAAAATGTTAGAATCTGTTATTCATAGGTTTTTCTTATTCCCACAAACGGTAGCATAAACCTTCCTCCCTTAACGTATCAGATCACTGAATTGCTATGGTGTACCATAACCTAAAATATTTCCTGTGAGAAGGGTACGTTATCTCTTGGCTGCCAAAGAGATCTTTCTATCCAAGTCCTCATATAGGTGCTAGAGTTGTGTAGAGAGTACCAGCAAATGAGGCACAGGATTGAAAGAAGTCTGCTAGGTTGAAATCTAAACTGAGAATATAATTTTTAGTGAGCTTTGGATTTTCACAATATTAGACACGCCATAGTACTAATAATTGACTCTTTATAGAAATCATTTTTTGGTAGTGTTGCATTTGGTTTGGAAGTATTCAAGTTCTAAAAATTGACTAACAGTGGACTTTTCCATCTGCAGAATATACTGAATGACCAGCAGAGGCAGTATTGCAGAGGAATATTTCTCCGCTTGCTGAGAAAAGAAAAAAAAAGAAAGCTCATTCCTCAGCCTTTTCCATGCCTCGATCAATAGATATGGTAAGTCAAACTCTCATTTAATCATTTTGCCATTAATTAAAAGTTCATTGCATCTGATGGCTCTCAGTGCCTTTTAGTGGGGTCTCCCGCATAAATATAATCTTCTAAGACGGTAGCAATATGAATGACGCTATGGCCATCATGATAGTTTCTCAAAGACTTTGACTGTCTATGTGGCTGACAAAATCTTCTTTAGATAGTTATGCAGGCAATATGTCCTCCGGGGTAATTACCATCTTTTATGCTGGAATGAGGTGTCTTAGGTTAGAGCAATTGACTTACTTTCTGATGGAGGGAAGCTATTTAACCGTTTTCCCTGCTCTCTGTGAGTGGGACTCTGATACTCAAGATGGACCGCTATTTAGAAACTGTGTTCTAACTCTATCCCTCTTTAAATATAATCCCAATGCTTTCAATGGTGCAGAGTATTTTCCCATTTCACATCCTACTTGCTGTGCAGTCATATTCCCAGATACTTAACTAGTGTGTAATTGCTGATGTCTGGTACTCCGGTGTAATCGTCACCCAGGGCGATTGGTCAAGTGGTGCCATTACATCCCAAAACTACAGCAGGATGTCATCTGACATGAGGGCCAATCAGTTGCTTCTTCTAACTCTAGCCCTCTTTAAATCGGAGCCCAATGCTTTCAATGGTGCAGTGTACTTTCAAATTGCACCTCCTTCTTGCTGTGCAGTCATATTCACAGATAGTTACCTAGTGTGTAATTGCTGATGTCTGGTCCTCCGGTGTAATCGTCACCCAGGACGATTGGTCACGTGGTGCCATTACTTCACAAAGCTACAGCAGGATGTCATCTGACATGAGGGCCAATCAGTTGCCTAGTACGCAATAGGATACATGTCTCATCGTATAGAAAAGGGAGCAATGTAGACAGGATGCCCAGCTGAAGACTAAGGTGGTGAGATGAAAGGAACTAGGCCATTATTTGAGACTTATACATTTGTTTAAAGGATTGGTTGATCATAACATTCTGGAGTTCTCTATAGGTTTACTAAGAGGGATGTGCTAAAATGAAGATGTTAGAATCTGTTATTCATAGGTTTTTCTTATTCCCACAAACGGTAGCATAAACCTTCCTCCCTTAACATATCAGATCACTGACTTGCTATGGTGTACCATAACCTAAAATATTTCCTGTGAGAAGGGTACGTTATCTCTTAGCTGCCAAAGAGATCTTTCTATCAAAGTCCTCATATAAGTGCTAGCGTTGTGTAGAGAGTACTAGCAAATGAGGCACAGGATTGAAAGAAGTCTGCTAGGTTGAAATCTAAATTGAGAATATAATTTTTAGTGAGCTTTGGATGTTCACAATATTAGACACGCCATAGTACTAATAATTGACTCTTTATAGAAATCATTTTTTGGTAGTGTTGCATTTGGTTTGGAAGTATTCAAGTTCTAAAAATTGACTAACAGTGGACTTTTCCATCTGCAGAATATACTGAATGACCAGCAGAGGCAGTATTGCAGAGGAATATTTCTCCGCTTGCTGAGAAAAGAAAAAAAAAGAAAGCTCATTCCTCAGCCTTTTCCATGCCTCGATCAATAGATATGGTAAGTCAAACTCTCATTTAATCATTTTGCCATTAATTAAAAGTTCATAGTATCTGATGGCTCTCAGTGCCTTTTAGTGGGGTCTTCCGCATAAATATAATCTTCTAAGACGTTAGCAATATGAATGACGCTATGGCCATCATGATAGTTTCTCAAAGACTTTGACTGTCTATGTGGCTGACAAAATCTTCTTTAGATAGTTTTGCAGGCAATATGTCCTCCGGGGTAATTACCATCTTTTAGGCTGGAATGAGGTGTCTTAGGTTAGAGCAATTGACTTAAATTCTGATGGAGGGAACCTATTCAACCGTTTTCCCTGCTCTCTGTGAGTGGGTCTCTGATACTCAAGATGGACCGCTATTTAGAAACTGTGTTCGTACTCTATCCCTCTTTAAATAGGATCCCAATGCTTTCAATGGTGCAGAGTATTTTCCCATTACACATCCTACTTGCTGTGCAGTCATATTCCCAGATACTTAACTAGTGTGTAATTGCTAATGTCTGGTCCTCCGGTGTAATCGTCACCCAGGGCGATTGGTCAAGTGGTGCCATTACATCCCAAAACTACAGCAGGATGTCATCTGACATGAGGGCCAATCAGTTGCTTCTTCTAACTCTAGCCCTCTTTAAATAGGAGCCCAATGCTTTCAATGGTGCAGTGTACTTTCCCATTGCACCTCCTACTTGCTGTGCTGTCATATTCACAGACAGTTACCTAGTGTGTAATTGCTGATGTCTGGTCCTACGGTGTAATCGTCACCCAGGACGATTGGTCACGTGGTGCCATTACTTCACAAAGCTACAGCAGGATGTCATCTGACATGAGGGCCAATCAGTTGCCTAGTACGCAATAGGATACATGTCTCATCGTATAGAAAAGGGAGCAATGTAGACCGGATGCCCAGCTGAAGACTAAGGTGGTGAGATGAAAGGAACTAGGCCATTATTTGAGACTTATACATTTGTTTAAAGGATTGGTTGATCATAACATTCTGGAGTTCTCTATAGGTTTACTAAGAGGGATGTGCTAAAATGAAGATGTTAGAATCTGTTATTCATAGGTTTTTCTTATTCCCACAAACGGTAGCATAAACCTTCCTCCC
Organism: Lissotriton vulgaris; assembly: GCF_964263255.1. NCBI lineage: Eukaryota > Metazoa > Chordata > Amphibia > Caudata > Salamandridae > Lissotriton > Lissotriton vulgaris. The sequence continues at coordinate 935,722,260 of NC_141693.1, read as the reverse complement.
TTAACGTATCAGATCACTGAATTGCTATGGTGTACCATAACCTAAAATATTTCCTGTGAGAAGGGTACGTTATCTCTTGGCTGCCAAAGAGATCTTTCTATCCAAGTCCTCATATAGGTGCTAGAGTTGTGTAGAGAGTACCAGCAAATGAGGCACAGGATTGAAAGAAGTCTGCTAGGTTGAAATCTAAACTGAGAATATAATTTTTAGTGAGCTTTGGATTTTCACAATATTAGACACGCCATAGTACTAATAATTGACTCTTTATAGAAATCATTTTTTGGTAGTGTTGCATTTGGTTTGGAAGTATTCAAGTTCTAAAAATTGACTAACAGTGGACTTTTCCATCTGCAGAATATACTGAATGACCAGCAGAGGCAGTATTGCAGAGGAATATTTCTCCGCTTGCTGAGAAAAGAAAAAAAAAGAAAGCTCATTCCTCAGCCTTTTCCATGCCTCGATCAATAGATATGGTAAGTCAAACTCTCATTTAATCATTTTGCCATTAATTAAAAGTTCATTGCATCTGATGGCTCTCAGTGCCTTTTAGTGGGGTCTCCCGCATAAATATAATCTTCTAAGACGGTAGCAATATGAATGACGCTATGGCCATCATGATAGTTTCTCAAAGACTTTGACTGTCTATGTGGCTGACAAAATCTTCTTTAGATAGTTATGCAGGCAATATGTCCTCCGGGGTAATTACCATCTTTTATGCTGGAATGAGGTGTCTTAGGTTAGAGCAATTGACTTACTTTCTGATGGAGGGAAGCTATTTAACCGTTTTCCCTGCTCTCTGTGAGTGGGACTCTGATACTCAAGATGGACCGCTATTTAGAAACTGTGTTCTAACTCTATCCCTCTTTAAATATAATCCCAATGCTTTCAATGGTGCAGAGTATTTTCCCATTTCACATCCTACTTGCTGTGCAGTCATATTCCCAGATACTTAACTAGTGTGTAATTGCTGATGTCTGGTACTCCGGTGTAATCGTCACCCAGGGCGATTGGTCAAGTGGTGCCATTACATCCCAAAACTACAGCAGGATGTCATCTGACATGAGGGCCAATCAGTTGCTTCTTCTAACTCTAGCCCTCTTTAAATCGGAGCCCAATGCTTTCAATGGTGCAGTGTACTTTCAAATTGCACCTCCTTCTTGCTGTGCAGTCATATTCACAGATAGTTACCTAGTGTGTAATTGCTGATGTCTGGTCCTCCGGTGTAATCGTCACCCAGGACGATTGGTCACGTGGTGCCATTACTTCACAAAGCTACAGCAGGATGTCATCTGACATGAGGGCCAATCAGTTGCCTAGTACGCAATAGGATACATGTCTCATCGTATAGAAAAGGGAGCAATGTAGACAGGATGCCCAGCTGAAGACTAAGGTGGTGAGATGAAAGGAACTAGGCCATTATTTGAGACTTATACATTTGTTTAAAGGATTGGTTGATCATAACATTCTGGAGTTCTCTATAGGTTTACTAAGAGGGATGTGCTAAAATGAAGATGTTAGAATCTGTTATTCATAGGTTTTTCTTATTCCCACAAACGGTAGCATAAACCTTCCTCCCTTAACGTATCAGATCACTGAATTGCTATGGTGTACCATAACCTAAAATATTTCCTGTGAGAAGGGTACGTTATCTCTTAGCTGCCAAAGAGATCTTTCTATCAAAGTCCTCATATAAGTGCTAGCGTTGTGTAGAGAGTACTAGCAAATGAGGCACAGGATTGAAAGAAGTCTGCTAGGTTGAAATCTAAATTGAGAATATAATTTTTAGTGAGCTTTGGATGTTCACAATATTAGACACGCCATAGTACTAATAATTGACTCTTTATAGAAATAATTTTTTGGTAGTGTTGCATTTGGTTTGGAAGTATTCAAGTTCTAAAAATTGACTAACAGTGGACTTTTCCATCTGCAGAATATACTGAATGACCAGCAGAGGCAGTATTGCAGAGGAATATTTCTCCGCTTGCTGAGAAAAGAAAAAAAAAGAAAGCTCATTCCTCAGCCTTTTCCATGCCTCGATCAATAGATATGGTAAGTCAAACTCTCATTTAATCATTTTGCCATTAATTAAAAGTTCATAGTATCTGATGGCTCTCAGTGCCTTTTAGTGGGGTCTTCCGCATAAATATAATCTTCTAAGACGGTAGCAATATGAATGACGCTATGGCCATCATGATAGTTTCTCAAAGACTTTGACTGTCTATGTGGCTGACAAAATCTTCTTTAGATAGTTTTGCAGGCAATATGTCCTCCGGGGTAATTACCATCTTTTAGGCTGGAATGAGGTGTCTTAGGTTAGAGCAATTGACTTACTTTCTGATGGAGGGAACCTATTCAACCGTTTCCCCTGCTCTCTGTGAGTGGGTCTCTGATACTCAAGATGGACCGCTATTTAGAAACTGTGTTCGTACTCTATCCCTCTTTAAATAGGATCCCAATGCTTTCAATGGTGCAGAGTATTTTCCCATTTCACATCCTACTTGCTGTGCAGTCATATTCCCAGATACTTAACTAGTGTGTAATTGCTGATGTCTGGTACTCCGGTGTAATCGTCACCCAGGGCGATTGGTCAAGTGGTGCCATTACATCCCAAAACTACAGCAGGATGTCATCTGACATGAGGGCCAATCAGTTGCTTCTTCTAACTCTAGCCCTCTTTAAATAGGAGCCCAATGCTTTCAATGGTGCAGTGTACTTTCAAATTGCACCTCCTTCTTGCTGTGCAGTCATATTCACAGATAGTTACCTAGTGTGTAATTGCTGATGACTGGTCCTCCGGTGTAATCGTCACCCAGGACGATTGGTCACGTGGTGCCATTACTTCACAAAGCTACAGCAGGATGTCATCTGACATGAGGGCCAATCAGTTGCCTAGTACGCAATAGGATACATGTCTCATCGTATAGAAAAGGGAGCAATGTAGACAGGATGCCCAGCTGAAGACTAAGGTGGTGAGATGAAAGGAACTAGGCCTTTATTTGAGACTTATACATTTGTTTGAAGGAGTGGTTGATCATAACATTCTGGAGTTCTCTATAGGTTTACTGAGAGGGATGTGCTAAAATGAAGATGTTAGAATCTGTTATTCATAGTTTTTCTTATTCCCACGAACGGTAGCATAAACCTTCCTCCCTTAACATATCAGATCACTGACTTGCTATGGTGTACCATAACCTAAAATAATTCCTGTGAGAAGGGTACGTTATCTCTAGGTTGCCAAAGAGATCTTTCTATCAAAGTCCTCATATAAGTGCTAGCGTTGTGTAGAGAGTACTAGCAAATGAGGCACAGGATTGAAAGAAGTTTGCTAGGTTGAAATCTAAATTGAGAATATAATTTTTAGTGAGCTTAGGATTTTCACAATATTAGACACGCCATAGTACTAATAATTGACTCTTTATAGAAATCATTTTTTGGCAGTGTTGCATTTGGTTTGGAAGTATTCAAGTTCTAAAAATTGACTAACAGTGGACTTTTCCATCTGCAGAATATACTGAATGACCAGCAGAGGCAGTATTGCAGAGGAATATTTCTCCGCTTGCTGAGAAAAGAAAAAAAAAGAAAGCTCATTCCTCAGCCTTTTCCATGCCTCGATCAATAGATATGGTAAGTCAAACTCTCATTTAATCATTTTGCCATTAATTAAAAGTTCATAGTATCTGATGGCTCTCAGTGCCTTTTAGTGGGGTCTTCCGCATAAATATAATCTTCTAAGACGTTAGCAATATGAATGACGCTATGGCCATCATGATAGTTTCTCAAAGACTTTGACTGTCTATGTGGCTGACAAAATCTTCTTTAGATAGTTTTGCAGGCAATATGTCCTCCGGGGTACTTACCATCTTTTAGGCTGGAATGAGGTGTCTTAGAAAAGAGCAATTGACTTAAATTCTGATGGAGGGAACCTATTCAACCGTTTTCCCTGCTCTCTGTGAGTGGGTCTCTGATACTCAAGATTGACCGCTATTTAGAAACTGTGTTCGTACTCTATCCCTCTTTAAATAGGATCCCAATGCTTTCAATGGTGCAGAGTACTTTCCCATTACACATCCTACTTGCTGTGCAGTCATATTCCCAGATACTTAACTAGTGTGTAATTGCTGATATCTGGTCCTCTGGTGTAATTGTCACCCAGAGCGATTGGTCAAGTGGTGCCATTACATCCCAAAACTACAGCAGGATGTCATCTGACATGAGGGCCAATCAGTTGCTTCTTCTAACTCTAGCCCTCTTTAAATAGGAGCCCAATGCTTTCAATGGTGCAGTGTACTTTCCCATTGCACCTCCTACTTGCTGTGCTGTCATATTCACAGACAGTTACCTAGTGTGTAATTGCTGATGTCTGGTCCTACGGTGTAATCTTCACCCAGGATGATTGGTCATGTGGTGCCATTACTTCACAAAGCTACAGCAGGATGTCATCTGACATGAGGGCAAATCAGTTGCCTAGTACGCAATAGGATACATGTCTCATCGTATAGAAAAGGGAGCAATGTAGACAGGATGCCCAGCTGACGACTAAGGTAGTGAGATGAAAGGAACTAGGCCATTATTTGAGACTTATACATTTGTTTAAAGGATTGGTTGATCATAACATTCTGGAGTTCTCTATAGGTTTACTAAGAGGGATGTGCTAAAATGAAGATGTTAGAATCTGTTATTCATAGGTTTTTCTTATTCCCACAAACGGTAGCATAAACCTTCCTCCCTTAACGTATCAGATCACTGAATTGCTATGGTGTACCATAACCTAAAATATTTCCTGTGAGAAGGGTACGTTATCTCTTAGCTGCCAAAGAGATCTTTCTATCAAAGTCCTCATATAAGTGCTAGCGTTGTGTAGAGAGTACTAGCAAATGAGGCACAGGATTGAAAGAAGTCTGCTAGGTTGAAATCTAAATTGAGAATATAATTTTTAGTGAGCTTTGGATGTTCACAATATTAGACACGCCATAGTACTAATAATTGACTCTTTATAGAAATCATTTTTTGGTAGTGTTGCATTTGGTTTGGAAGTATTCAAGTTCTAAAAATTGACTAACAGTGGACTTTTCCATCTGCAGAATATACTGAATGACCAGCAGAGGCAGTATTGCAGAGGAATATTTCTCCGCTTGCTGAGAAAAGAAAAAAAAAGAAAGCTCATTCCTCAGCCTTTTCCATGCCTCGATCAATAGATATGGTAAGTCAAACTCTCATTTAATCATTTTGCCATTAATTAAAAGTTCATAGTATCTGATGGCTCTCAGTGCCTTTTAGTGGGGTCTTCCGCATAAATATAATCTTCTAAGACGTTAGCAATATGAATGACGCTATGGCCATCATGATAGTTTCTCAAAGACTTTGACTGTCTATGTGGCTGACAAAATCTTCTTTAGATAGTTTTGCAGGCAATATGTCCTCCGGGGTAATTACCATCTTTTAGGCTGGAATGAGGTGTCTTAGGTTAGAGCAATTGACTTAAATTCTGATGGAGGGAACCTATTCAACCGTTTTCCCTGCTCTCTGTGAGTGGGTCTCTGATACTCAAGATGGACCGCTATTTAGAAACTGTGTTCGTACTCTATCCCTCTTTAAATAGGATCCCAATGCTTTCAATGGTGCAGAGTATTTTCCCATTACACATCCTACTTGCTGTGCAGTCATATTCCCAGATACTTAACTAGTGTGTAATTGCTAATGTCTGGTCCTCCGGTGTAATCGTCACCCAGGGCGATTGGTCAAGTCGTGCCATTACATCCCAAAACTACAGCAGGATGTCATCTGACATGAGGGCCAATCAGTTGCTTCTTCTAACTCTAGCCCTCTTTAAATAGGAGCCCAATGCTTTCAATGGTGCAGTGTACTTTCCCATTGCACCTCCTACTTACTGTGCTGTCATATTCACAGACAGTTACCTAGTGTGTAATTGCTGATGTCTGGTCCTACGGTGTAATCGTCACCCAGGACGATTGGTCACGTGGTGCCATTACTTCACAAAGCTACAGCAGGATGTCATCTGACATGAGGGCCAATCAGTTGCCTAGTACGCAATAGGATACATGTCTCATCGTATAGAAAAGGGAGCAATGTAGACCGGATGCCCAGCTGAAGACTAAGGTGGTGAGATGAAAGGAACTAGGCCATTATTTGAGACTTATACATTTGTTTAAAGGATTGGTTGATCATAACATTCTGGAGTTCTCTATAGGTTTACTAAGAGGGATGTGCTAAAATGAAAATGTTAGAATCTGTTATTCATAGGTTTTTCTTATTCCCACAAACGGTAGCATAAACCTTCCTCCCTTAACGTATCAGATCACTGAATTGCTATGGTGTACCATAACCTAAAATATTTCCTGTGAGAAGGGTACGTTATCTCTTGGCTGCCAAAGAGATCTTTCTATCCAAGTCCTCATATAGGTGCTAGAGTTGTGTAGAGAGTACCAGCAAATGAGGCACAGGATTGAAAGAAGTCTGCTAGGTTGAAATCTAAACTGAGAATATAATTTTTAGTGAGCTTTGGATTTTCACAATATTAGACACGCCATAGTACTAATAATTGACTCTTTATAGAAATCATTTTTTGGTAGTGTTGCATTTGGTTTGGAAGTATTCAAGTTCTAAAAATTGACTAACAGTGGACTTTTCCATCTGCAGAATATACTGAATGACCAGCAGAGGCAGTATTGCAGAGGAATATTTCTCCGCTTGCTGAGAAAAGAAAAAAAAAGAAAGCTCATTCCTCAGCCTTTTCCATGCCTCGATCAATAGATATGGTAAGTCAAACTCTCATTTAATCATTTTGCCATTAATTAAAAGTTCATTGCATCTGATGGCTCTCAGTGCCTTTTAGTGGGGTCTCCCGCATAAATATAATCTTCTAAGACGGTAGCAATATGAATGACGCTATGGCCATCATGATAGTTTCTCAAAGACTTTGACTGTCTATGTGGCTGACAAAATCTTCTTTAGATAGTTATGCAGGCAATATGTCCTCCGGGGTAATTACCATCTTTTATGCTGGAATGAGGTGTCTTAGGTTAGAGCAATTGACTTACTTTCTGATGGAGGGAAGCTATTTAACCGTTTTCCCTGCTCTCTGTGAGTGGGACTCTGATACTCAAGATGGACCGCTATTTAGAAACTGTGTTCTAACTCTATCCCTCTTTAAATATAATCCCAATGCTTTCAATGGTGCAGAGTATTTTCCCATTTCACATCCTACTTGCTGTGCAGTCATATTCCCAGATACTTAACTAGTGTGTAATTGCTGACGTCTGGTACTCCGGTGTAATCGTCACCCAGGGCGATTGGTCAAGTGGTGCCATTACATCCCAAAACTAGAGCAGGATGTCATCTGACATGAGGGCCAATCAGTTGCTTCTTCTAACTCTAGCCCTCTTTAAATCGGAGCCCAATGCTTTCAATGGTGCAGTGTACTTTCAAATTGCACCTCCTTCTTGCTGTGCAGTCATATTCACAGATAGTTACCTAGTGTGTAATTGCTGATGTCTGGTCCTCCGGTGTAATCGTCACCCAGGACGATTGGTCACGTGGTGCCATTACTTCACAAAGCTACAGCAGGATGTCATCTGACATGAGGGCCAATCAGTTGCCTAGTACGCAATAGGATACATGTCTCATCGTATAGAAAAGGGAGCAATGTAGACAGGATGCCCAGCTGAAGACTAAGGTGGTGAGATGAAAGGAACTAGGCCATTATTTGAGACTTATACATTTGTTTAAAGGATTGGTTGATCATAACATTCTGGAGTTCTCTATAGGTTTACTAAGAGGGATGTGCTAAAATGAAGATGTTAGAATCTGTTATTCATAGGTTTTTCTTATTCCCACAAACGGTAGCATAAACCTTCCTCCCTTAACATATCAGATCACTGACTTGCTATGGTGTACCATAACCTAAAATATTTCCTGTGAGAAGGGTACGTTATCTCTTAGCTGCCAAAGAGATCTTTCTATCAAAGTCCTCATATAAGTGCTAGCGTTGTGTAGAGAGTACTAGCAAATGAGGCACAGGATTGAAAGAAGTCTGCTAGGTTGAAATCTAAATTGAGAATATAATTTTTAGTGAGCTTTGGATGTTCACAATATTAGACACGCCATAGTACTAATAATTGACTCTTTATAGAAATCATTTTTTGGTAGTGTTGCATTTGGTTTGGAAGTATTCAAGTTCTAAAAATTGACTAACAGTGGACTTTTCCATCTGCAGAATATACTGAATGACCAGCAGAGGCAGTATTGCAGAGGAATATTTCTCCGCTTGCTGAGAAAAGAAAAAAAAAGAAAGCTCATTCCTCAGCCTTTTCCATGCCTCGATCAATAGATATGGTAAGTCAAACTCTCATTTAATCATTTTGCCATTAATTAAAAGTTCATAGTATCTGATGGCTCTCAGTGCCTTTTAGTGGGGTCTTCCGCATAAATATAATCTTCTAAGACGTTAGCAATATGAATGACGCTATGGCCATCATGATAGTTTCTCAAAGACTTTGACTGTCTATGTGGCTGACAAAATCTTCTTTAGATAGTTTTGCAGGCAATATGTCCTCCGGGGTAATTACCATCTTTTAGGCTGGAATGAGGTGTCTTAGGTTAGAGCAATTGACTTAAATTCTGATGGAGGGAACCTATTCAACCGTTTTCCCTGCTCTCTGTGAGTGGGTCTCTGATACTCAAGATGGACCGCTATTTAGAAACTGTGTTCGTACTCTATCCCTCTTTAAATAGGATCCCAATGCTTTCAATGGTGCAGAGTATTTTCCCATTACACATCCTACTTGCTGTGCAGTCATATTCCCAGATACTTAACTAGTGTGTAATTGCTAATGTCTGGTCCTCCGGTGTAATCGTCACCCAGGGCGATTGGTCAAGTCGTGCCATTACATCCCAAAACTACAGCAGGATGTCATCTGACATGAGGGCCAATCAGTTGCTTCTTCTAACTCTAGCCCTCTTTAAATAGGAGCCCAATGCTTTCAATGGTGCAGTGTACTTTCCCATTGCACCTCCTACTTGCTGTGCTGTCATATTCACAGACAGTTACCTAGTGTGTAATTGCTGATGTCTGGTCCTACGGTGTAATCGTCACCCAGGACGATTGGTCACGTGGTGCCATTACTTCACAAAGCTACAGCAGGATGTCATCTGACATGAGGGCCAATCAGTTGCCTAGTGCGCAATAGGATACATGTCTCATCGTATAGAAAAGGGAGCAATGTAGACCGGATGCCCAGCTGAAGACTAAGGTGGTGAGATGAAAGGAACTAGGCCATTATTTGAGACTTATACATTTGTTTAAAGGATTGGTTGATCATAACATTCTGGAGTTCTCTATAGGTTTACTAAGAGGGATGTGCTAAAATGAAAATGTTAGAATCTGTTATTCATAGGTTTTTCTTATTCCCACAAACGGTAGCATAAACCTTCCTCCCTTAACGTATCAGATCACTGAATTGCTATGGTGTACCATAACCTAAAATATTTCCTGTGAGAATGGTACGTTATCTCTTGGCTGCCAAAGAGATCTTTCTATCCAAGTCCTCATATAGGTGCTAGAGTTGTGTAGAGAGTACCAGCAAATGAGGCACAGGATTGAAAGAAGTCTGCTAGGTTGAAATCTAAACTGAGAATATAATTTTTAGTGAGCTTTGGATTTTCACAATATTAGACACGCCATAGTACTAATAATTGACTCTTTATAGAAATCATTTTTTGGTAGTGTTGCATTTGGTTTGGAAGTATTCAAGTTCTAAAAATTGACTAACAGTGGACTTTTCCATCTGCAGAATATACTGAATGACCAGCAGAGGCAGTATTGCAGAGGAATATTTCTCCGCTTGCTGAGAAAAGAAAAAAAAAGAAAGCTCATTCCTCAGCCTTTTCCATGCCTCGATCAATAGATATGGTAAGTCAAACTCTCATTTAATCATTTTGCCATTAATTAAAAGTTCATTGCATCTGATGGCTCTCGGTGCCTTTTAGTGGGGTCTCCCGCATAAATATAATCTTCTAAGACGGTAGCAATATGAATGACGCTATGGCCATCATGATAGTTTCTCAAAGACTTTGACTGTCTATGTGGCTGACAAAATCTTCTTTAGATAGTTATGCAGGCAATATGTCCTCCGGGGTAATTACCATCTTTTATGCTGGAATGAGGTGTCTTAGGTTAGAGCAATTGACTTACTTTCTGATGGAGGGAAGCTATTTAACCGTTTTCCCTGCTCTCTGTGAGTGGGACTCTGATACTCAAGATGGACCGCTATTTAGAAACTGTGTTCTAACTCTATCCCTCTTTAAATATAATCCCAATGCTTTCAATGGTGCAGAGTATTTTCCCATTTCACATCCTACTTGCTGTGCAGTCATATTCCCAGATACTTAACTAGTGTGTAATTGCTGATGTCTGGTACTCCGGTGTAATCGTCACCCAGGGCGATTGGTCAAGTGGTGCCATTACATCCCAAAACTAGAGCAGGATGTCATCTGACATGAGGGCCAATCAGTTGCTTCTTCTAACTCTAGCCCTCTTTAAATCGGAGCCCAATGCTTTCAATGGTGCAGTGTACTTTCAAATTGCACCTCCTTCTTGCTGTGCAGTCATATTCACAGATAGTTACCTAGTGTGTAATTGCTGATGTCTGGTCCTCCGGTGTAATCGTCACCCAGGACGATTGGTCACGTGGTGCCATTACTTCACAAAGCTACAGCAGGATGTCATCTGACATGAGGGCCAATCAGTTGCCTAGTACGCAATAGGATACATGTCTCATCGTATAGAAAAGGGAGCAATGTAGACAGGATGCCCAGCTGAAGACTAAGGTGGTGAGATGAAAGGAACTAGGCCATTATTTGAGACTTATACATTTGTTTAAAGGATTGGTTGATCATAACATTCTGGAGTTCTCTATAGGTTTACTAAGAGGGATGTGCTAAAATGAAGATGTTAGAATCTGTTATTCATAGGTTTTTCTTATTCCCACAAACGGTAGCATAAACCTTCCTCCCTTAACATATCAGATCACTGACTTGCTATGGTGTACCATAACCTAAAATATTTCCTGTGAGAAGGGTACGTTATCTCTTAGCTGCCAAAGAGATCTTTCTATCAAAGTCCTCATATAAGTGCTAGCGTTGTGTAGAGAGTACTAGCAAATGAGGCACAGGATTGAAAGAAGTCTGCTAGGTTGAAATCTAAATTGAGAATATAATTTTTAGTGAGCTTTGGATGTTCACAATATTAGACACGCCATAGTACTAATAATTGACTCTTTATAGAAATCATTTTTTGGTAGTGTTGCATTTGGTTTGGAAGTATTCAAGTTCTAAAAATTGACTAACAGTGGACTTTTCCATCTGCAGAATATACTGAATGACCAGCAGAGGCAGTATTGCAGAGGAATATTTCTCCGCTTGCTGAGAAAAGAAAAAAAAAGAAAGCTCATTCCTCAGCCTTTTCCATGCCTCGATCAATAGATATGGTAAGTCAAACTCTCATTTAATCATTTTGCCATTAATTAAAAGTTCATAGTATCTGATGGCTCTCAGTGCCTTTTAGTGGGGTCTTCCGCATAAATATAATCTTCTAAGACGTTAGCAATATGAATGACGCTATGGCCATCATGATAGTTTCTCAAAGACTTTGACTGTCTATGTGGCTGACAAAATCTTCTTTAGATAGTTTTGCAGGCAATATGTCCTCCGGGGTAATTACCATCTTTTAGGCTGGAATGAGGTGTCTTAGGTTAGAGCAATTGACTTAAATTCTGATGGAGGGAACCTATTCAACCGTTTTCCCTGCTCTCTGTGAGTGGGTCTCTGATACTCAAGATGGACCGCTATTTAGAAACTGTGTTCGTACTCTATCCCTCTTTAAATCGGATCCCAATGCTTTCAATGGTGCAGAGTATTTTCCCATTACACATCCTACTTGCTGTGCAGTCATATTCCCAGATACTTAACTAGTGTGTAATTGCTAATGTCTGGTCCTCCGGTGTAATCGTCACCCAGGGCGATTGGTCAAGTGGTGCCATTACATCCCAAAACTACAGCAGGATGTCATCTGACATGAGGGCCAATCAGTTGCTTCTTCTAACTCTAGCCCTCTTTAAATAGGAGCCCAATGCTTTCAATGGTGCAGTGTACTTTCCCATTGCACCTCCTACTTGCTGTGCTGTCATATTCACAGACAGTTACCTAGTGTGTAATTGCTGATGTCTGGTCCTACGGTGTAATCGTCACCCAGGACGATTGGTCACGTGGTGCCATTACTTCACAAAGCTACAGCAGGATGTCATCTGACATGAGGGCCAATCAGTTGCCTAGTACGCAATAGGATACATGTCTCATCGTATAGAAAAGGGAGCAATGTAGACCGGATGCCCAGCTGAAGACTAAGGTGGTGAGATGAAAGGAACTAGGCCATTATTTGAGACTTATACATTTGTTTAAAGGATTGGTTGATCATAACATTCTGGAGTTCTCTATAGGTTTACTAAGAGGGATGTGCTAAAATGAAGATGTTAGAATCTGTTATTCATAGGTTTTTCTTATTCCCACAAACGGTAGCATAAACCTTCCTCCCTTAACGTATCAGATCACTGAATTGCTATGGTGTACCATAACCTAAAATATTTCCTGTGAGAAGGGTACGTTATCTCTTGGCTGCCAAAGAGATCTTTCTATCCAAGTCCTCATATAGGTGCTAGAGTTGTGTAGAGAGTACCAGCAAATGAGGCACAGGATTGAAAGAAGTCTGCTAGGTTGAAATCTAAACTGAGAATATAATTTTTAGTGAGCTTTGGATTTTCACAATATTAGACACGCCATAGTACTAATAATTGACTCTTTATAGAAATCATTTTTTGGTAGTGTTGCATTTGGTTTGGAAGTATTCAAGTTCTAAAAATTGACTAACAGTGGACTTTTCCATCTGCAGAATATACTGAATGACCAGCAGAGGCAGTATTGCAGAGGAATATTTCTCCGCTTGCTGAGAAAAGAAAAAAAAAGAAAGCTCATTCCTCAGCCTTTTCCATGCCTCGATCAATAGATATGGTAAGTCAAACTCTCATTTAATCATTTTGCCATTAATTAAAAGTTCATTGCATCTGATGGCTCTCAGTGCCTTTTAGTGGGGTCTCCCGCATAAATATAATCTTCTAAGACGGTAGCAATATGAATGACGCTATGGCCATCATGATAGTTTCTCAAAGACTTTGACTGTCTATGTGGCTGACAAAATCTTCTTTAGATAGTTATGCAGGCAATATGTCCTCCGGGGTAATTACCATCTTTTATGCTGGAATGAGGTGTCTTAGGTTAGAGCAATTGACTTACTTTCTGATGGAGGGAAGCTATTTAACCGTTTTCCCTGCTCTCTGTGAGTGGGACTCTGATACTCAAGATGGACCGCTATTTAGAAACTGTGTTCTAACTCTATCCCTCTTTAAATATAATCCCAATGCTTTCAATGGTGCAGAGTATTTTCCCATTTCACATCCTACTTGCTGTGCAGTCATATTCCCAGATACTTAACTAGTGTGTAACTGCTGATGTCTGGTACTCCGGTGTAATCGTCACCCAGGGCGATTGGTCAAGTGGTGCCATTACATCCCAAAACTAGAGCAGGATGTCATCTGACATGAGGGCCAATCAGTTGCTTCTTCTAACTCTAGCCCTCTTTAAATCGGAGCCCAATGCTTTCAATGGTGCAGTGTACTTTCAAATTGCACCTCCTTCTTGCTGTGCAGTCATATTCACAGATAGTTACCTAGTGTGTAATTGCTGATGTCTGGTCCTCCGGTGTAATCGTCACCCAGGACGATTGGTCACGTGGTGCCATTACTTCACAAAGCTACAGCAGGATGTCATCTGACATGAGGGCCAATCAGTTGCCTAGTACGCAATAGGATACATGTCTCATCGTATAGAAAAGGGAGCAATGTAGACAGGATGCCCAGCTGAAGACTAAGGTGGTGAGATGAAAGGAACTAGGCCATTATTTGAGACTTATACATTTGTTTAAAGGATTGGTTGATCATAACATTCTGGAGTTCTCTATAGGTTTACTAAGAGGGATGTGCTAAAATGAAGATGTTAGAATCTGTTATTCATAGGTTTTTCTTATTCCCACAAACGGTAGCATAAACCTTCCTCCCTTAACGTATCAGATCACTGAATTGCTATGGTGTACCATAACCTAAAATATTTCCTGTGAGAAGGGTACGTTATCTCTTAGCTGCCAAAGAGATCTTTCTATCAAAGTCCTCATATAAGTGCTAGCGTTGTGTAGAGAGTACTAGCAAATGAGGCACAGGATTGAAAGAAGTCTGCTAGGTTGAAATCTAAATTGAGAATATAATTTTTAGTGAGCTTTGGATGTTCACAATATTAGACACGCCATAGTACTAATAATTGACTCTTTATAGAAATCATTTTTTGGTAGTGTTGCATTTGGTTTGGAAGTATTCAAGTTCTAAAAATTGACTAACAGTGGACTTTTCCATCTGCAGAATATACTGAATGACCAGCAGAGGCAGTATTGCAGAGGAATATTTCTCCGCTTGCTGAGAAAAGAAAAAAAAAGAAAGCTCATTCCTCAGCCTTTTCCATGCCTCGATCAATAGATATGGTAAGTCAAACTCTCATTTAATCATTTTGCCATTAATTAAAAGTTCATAGTATCTGATGGCTCTCAGTGCCTTTTAGTGGGGTCTTCCGCATAAATATAATCTTCTAAGACGTTAGCAATATGAATGACGCTATGGCCATCATGATAGTTTCTCAAAGACTTTGACTGTCTATGTGGCTGACAAAATCTTCTTTAGATAGTTTTGCAGGCAATATGTCCTCCGGGGTAATTACCATCTTTTAGGCTGGAATGAGGTGTCTTAGGTTAGAGCAATTGACTTAAATTCTGATGGAGGGAACCTATTCAACCGTTTTCCCTGCTCTCTGTGAGTGGGTCTCTGATACTCAAGATGGACCGCTATTTAGAAACTGTGTTCGTACTCTATCCCTCTTTAAATCGGATCCCAATGCTTTCAATGGTGCAGAGTATTTTCCCATTACACATCCTACTTGCTGTGCAGTCATATTCCCAGATACTTAACTAGTGTGTAATTGCTAATGTCTGGTCCTCCGGTGTAATCGTCACCCAGGGCGATTGGTCAAGTGGTGCCATTACATCCCAAAACTACAGCAGGATGTCATCTGACATGAGGGCCAATCAGTTGCTTCTTCTAACTCTAGCCCTCTTTAAATAGGAGCCCAATGCTTTCAATGGTGCAGTGTACTTTCCCATTGCACCTCCTACTTGCTGTGCTGTCATATTCACAGACAGTTACCTAGTGTGTAATTGCTGATGTCTGGTCCTACGGTGTAATCGTCACCCAGGACGATTGGTCACGTGGTGCCATTACTTCACAAAGCTACAGCAGGATGTCATCTGACATGAGGGCCAATCAGTTGCCTAGTACGCAATAGGATACATGTCTCATCGTATAGAAAAGGGAGCAATGTAGACCGGATGCCCAGCTGAAGACTAAGGTGGTGAGATGAAAGGAACTAGGCCATTATTTGAGACTTATACATTTGTTTAAAGGATTGGTTGATCATAACATTCTGGAGTTCTCTATAGGTTTACTAAGAGGGATGTGCTAAAATGAAGATGTTAGAATCTGTTATTCATAGGTTTTTCTTATTCCCACAAACGGTAGCATAAACCTTCCTCCCTTAACGTATCAGATCACTGAATTGCTATGGTGTACCATAACCTAAAATATTTCCTGTGAGAAGGGTACGTTATCTCTTGGCTGCCAAAGAGATCTTTCTATCCAAGTCCTCATATAGGTGCTAGAGTTGTGTAGAGAGTACCAGCAAATGAGGCACAGGATTGAAAGAAGTCTGCTAGGTTGAAATCTAAACTGAGAATATAATTTTTAGTGAGCTTTGGATTTTCACAATATTAGACACGCCATAGTACTAATAATTGACTCTTTATAGAAATCATTTTTTGGTAGTGTTGCATTTGGTTTGGAAGTATTCAAGTTCTAAAAATTGACTAACAGTGGACTTTTCCATCTGCAGAATATACTGAATGACCAGCAGAGGCAGTATTGCAGAGGAATATTTCTCCGCTTGCTGAGAAAAGAAAAAAAAAGAAAGCTCATTCCTCAGCCTTTTCCATGCCTCGATCAATAGATATGGTAAGTCAAACTCTCATTTAATCATTTTGCCATTAATTAAAAGTTCATTGCATCTGATGGCTCTCAGTGCCTTTTAGTGGGGTCTCCCGCATAAATATAATCTTCTAAGACGGTAGCAATATGAATGACGCTATGGCCATCATGATAGTTTCTCAAAGACTTTGACTGTCTATGTGGCTGACAAAATCTTCTTTAGATAGTTATGCAGGCAATATGTCCTCCGGGGTAATTACCATCTTTTATGCTGGAATGAGGTGTCTTAGGTTAGAGCAATTGACTTACTTTCTGATGGAGGGAAGCTATTTAACCGTTTTCCCTGCTCTCTGTGAGTGGGACTCTGATACTCAAGATGGACCGCTATTTAGAAACTGTGTTCTAACTCTATCCCTCTTTAAATATAATCCCAATGCTTTCAATGGTGCAGAGTATTTTCCCATTTCACATCCTACTTGCTGTGCAGTCATATTCCCAGATACTTAACTAGTGTGTAATTGCTGATGTCTGGTACTCCGGTGTAATCGTCACCCAGGGCGATTGGTCAAGTGGTGCCATTACATCCCAAAACTACAGCAGGATGTCATCTGACATGAGGGCCAATCAGTTGCTTCTTCTAACTCTAGCCCTCTTTAAATCGGAGCCCAATGCTTTCAATGGTGCAGTGTACTTTCAAATTGCACCTCCTTCTTGCTGTGCAGTCATATTCACAGATAGTTACCTAGTGTGTAATTGCTGATGTCTGGTCCTCCGGTGTAATCGTCACCCAGGACGATTGGTCACGTGGTGCCATTACTTCACAAAGCTACAGCAGGATGTCATCTGACATGAGGGCCAATCAGTTGCCTAGTACGCAATAGGATACATGTCTCATCGTATAGAAAAGGGAGCAATGTAGACAGGATGCCCAGCTGAAGACTAAGGTGGTGAGATGAAAGGAACTAGGCCATTATTTGAGACTTATACATTTGTTTAAAGGATTGGTTGATCATAACATTCTGGAGTTCTCTATAGGTTTACTAAGAGGGATGTGCTAAAATGAAGATGTTAGAATCTGTTATTCATAGGTTTTTCTTATTCCCACAAACGGTAGCATAAACCTTCCTCCCTTAACGTATCAGATCACTGAATTGCTATGGTGTACCATAACCTAAAATATTTCCTGTGAGAAGGGTACGTTATCTCTTAGCTGCCAAAGAGATCTTTCTATCAAAGTCCTCATATAAGTGCTAGCGTTGTGTAGAGAGTACTAGCAAATGAGGCACAGGATTGAAAGAAGTCTGCTAGGTTGAAATCTAAATTGAGAATATAATTTTTAGTGAGCTTTGGATGTTCACAATATTAGACACGCCATAGTACTAATAATTGACTTTTTATAGAAATCATTTTTTGGTAGTGTTGCATTTGGTTTGGAAGTATTCAAGTTCTAAAAATTGACTAACAGTGGACTTTTCCATCTGCAGAATATACTGAATGACCAGCAGAGGCAGTATTGCAGAGGAATATTTCTCCGCTTGCTGAGAAAAGAAAAAAAAAGAAAGCTCATTCCTCAGCCTTTTCCATGCCTCGATCAATAGATATGGTAAGTCAAACTCTCATTTAATCATTTTGCCATTAATTAAAGGTTCATTGCATCTGATGGCTCTCAGTGCCTTTTAGTGGGGTCTCCCGCATAAATATAATCTTCTAAGACGGTAGCAATATGAATGACGCTATGGCCATCATGATAGTTTCTCAAAGACTTTGACTGTCTATGTGGCTGACAAAATCTTCTTTAGATAGTTATGCAGGCAATATGTCCTCCGGGGTAATTACCATCTTTTATGCTGGAATGAGGTGTCTTAGGTTAGAGCAATTGACTTACTTTCTGATGGAGGGAAGCTATTTAACCGTTTTCCCTGCTCTCTGTGAGTGGGACTCTGATACTCAAGATGGACCGCTATTTAGAAACTGTGTTCTAACTCTATCCCTCTTTAAATATAATCCCAATGCTTTCAATGGTGCAGAGTATTTTCCCATTTCACATCCTACTTGCTGTGCAGTCATATTCCCAGATACTTAACTAGTGTGTAATTGCTGATGTCTGGTACTCCGGTGTAATCGTCACCCAGGGCGATTGGTCAAGTGGTGCCATTACATCCCAAAACTACAGCAGGATGTCATCTGACATGAGGGCCAATCAGTTGCTTCTTCTAACTCTAGCCCTCTTTAAATCGGAGCCCAATGCTTTCAATGGTGCAGTGTACTTTCAAATTGCACCTCCTTCTTGCTGTGCAGTCATATTCACAGATAGTTACCTAGTGTGTAATTGCTGATGTCTGGTCCTCCGGTGTAATCGTCACCCAGGACGATTGGTCACGTGGTGCCATTACTTCACAAAGCTACAGCAGGATGTCATCTGACATGAGGGCCAATCAGTTGCCTAGTACGCAATAGGATACATGTCTCATCGTATAGAAAAGGGAGCAATGTAGACAGGATGCCCAGCTGAAGACTAAGGTGGTGAGATGAAAGGAACTAGGCCATTATTTGAGACTTATACATTTGTTTAAAGGATTGGTTGATCATAACATTCTGGAGTTCTCTATAGGTTTACTAAGAGGGATGTGCTAAAATGAAGATGTTAGAATCTGTTATTCATAGGTTTTTCTTATTCCCACAAACGGTAGCATAAACCTTCCTCCCTTAACGTATCAGATCACTGAATTGCTATGGTGTACCATAACCTAAAATATTTCCTGTGAGAAGGGTACGTTATCTCTTAGCTGCCAAAGAGATCTTTCTATCAAAGTCCTCATATAAGTGCTAGCGTTGTGTAGAGAGTACTAGCAAATGAGGCACAGGATTGAAAGAAGTCTGCTAGGTTGAAATCTAAATTGAGAATATAATTTTTAGTGAGCTTTGGATGTTCACAATATTAGACACGCCATAGTACTAATAATTGACTCTTTATAGAAATCATTTTTTGGCAGTGTTGCATTTGGTTTGGAAGTATTCAAGTTCTAAAAATTGACTAACAGTGGACTTTTCCATCTGCAGAATATACTGAATGACCAGCAGAGGCAGTATTGCAGAGGAATATTTCTCCGCTTGCTGAGAAAAGAAAAAAAAAGAAAGCTCATTCCTCAGCCTTTTCCATGCCTCGATCAATAGATATGGTAAGTCAAACTCTCATTTAATCATTTTGCCATTAATTAAAAGTTCATAGTATCTGATGGCTCTCAGTGCCTTTTAGTGGGGTCTTCCGCATAAATATAATCTTCTAAGACGTTAGCAATATGAATGACGCTATGGCCATCATGATAGTTTCTCAAAGACTTTGACTGTCTATGTGGCTGACAAAATCTTCTTTAGATAGTTTTGCAGGCAATATGTCCTCCGGGGTAATTACCATCTTTTAGGCTGGAATGAGGTGTCTTAGAAAAGAGCAATTGACTTAAATTCTGATGGAGGGAACCTATTCAACCGTTTTCCCTGCTCTCTGTGAGTGGGTCTCTGATACTCAAGATGGACCGCTATTTAGAAACTGTGTTCGTACTCTATCCCTCTTTAAATAGGATCCCAATGCTTTCAATGGTGCAGAGTACTTTCCCATTACACATCCTACTTGCTGTGCAGTCATATTCCCAGATACTTAACTAGTGTGTAATTGCTGATGTCTGGTACTCCGGTGTAATCGTCACCCAGGGCGATTGGTCAAGTGGTGCCATTACATCCCAAAACTAGAGCAGGACGTCATCTGACATGAGGGCCAATCAGTTGCTTCTTCTAACTCTAGCCCTCTTTAAATCGGAGCCCAATGCTTTCAATGGTGCAGTGTACTTTCAAATTGCACCTCCTTCTTGCTGTGCAGTCATATTCACAGATAGTTACCTAGTGTGTAATTGCTGATGTCTGGTCCTCCGGTGTAATCGTCACCCAGGACGATTGGTCACGTGGTGCCATTACTTCACAAAGCTACAGCAGGATGTCATCTGACATGAGGGCCAATCAGTTGCCTAGTACGCAATAGGATACATGTCTCATCGTATAGAAAAGGGAGCAATGTAGACAGGATGCCCAGCTGAAGACTAAGGTGGTGAGATGAAAGGAACTAGGCCATTATTTGAGACTTATACATTTGTTTAAAGGATTGGTTGATCATAACATTCTGGAGTTCTCTATAGGTTTACTAAGAGGGATGTGCTAAAATGAAGATGTTAGAATCTGTTATTCATAGGTTTTTCTTATTCCCACAAACGGTAGCATAAACCTTCCTCCCTTAACATATCAGATCACTGACTTGCTATGGTGTACCATAACCTAAAATATTTCCTGTGAGAAGGGTACGTTATCTCTTAGCTGCCAAAGAGATCTTTCTATCAAAGTCCTCATATAAGTGCTAGCGTTGTGTAGAGAGTACTAGCAAATGAGGCACAGGATTGAAAGAAGTCTGCTAGGTTGAAATCTAAATTGAGAATATAATTTTTAGTGAGCTTTGGATGTTCACAATATTAGACACGCCATAGTACTAATAATTGACTCTTTATAGAAATCATTTTTTGGTAGTGTTGCATTTGGTTTGGAAGTATTCAAGTTCTAAAAATTGACTAACAGTGGACTTTTCCATCTGCAGAATATACTGAATGACCAGCAGAGGCAGTATTGCAGAGGAATATTTCTCCGCTTGCTGAGAAAAGAAAAAAAAAGAAAGCTCATTCCTCAGCCTTTTCCATGCCTCGATCAATAGATATGGTAAGTCAAACTCTCATTTAATCATTTTGCCATTAATTAAAAGTTCATAGTATCTGATGGCTCTCAGTGCCTTTTAGTGGGGTCTTCCGCATAAATATAATCTTCTAAGACGTTAGCAATATGAATGACGCTATGGCCATCATGATAGTTTCTCAAAGACTTTGACTGTCTATGTGGCTGACAAAATCTTCTTTAGATAGTTTTGCAGGCAATATGTCCTCCGGGGTAATTACCATCTTTTAGGCTGGAATGAGGTGTCTTAGGTTAGAGCAATTGACTTAAATTCTGATGGAGGGAACCTATTCAACCGTTTTCCCTGCTCTCTGTGAGTGGGTCTCTGATACTCAAGATGGACCGCTATTTAGAAACTGTGTTCGTACTCTATCCCTCTTTAAATCGGATCCCAATGCTTTCAATGGTGCAGAGTATTTTCCCATTACACATGCTACTTGCTGTGCAGTCATATTCCCAGATACTTAACTAGTGTGTAATTGCTAATGTCTGGTCCTCCGGTGTAATCGTCACCCAGGGCGATTGGTCAAGTGGTGCCATTACATCCCAAAACTACAGCAGGATGTCATCTGACATGAGGGCCAATCAGTTGCTTCTTCTAACTCTAGCCCTCTTTAAATAGGAGCCCAATGCTTTCAATGGTGCAGTGTACTTTCCCATTGCACCTCCTACTTGCTGTGCTGTCATATTCACAGACAGTTACCTAGTGTGTAATTGCTGATGTCTGGTCCTACGGTGTAATCGTCACCCAGGACGATTGGTCACGTGGTGCCATTACTTCACAAAGCTACAGCAGGATGTCATCTGACATGAGGGCCAATCAGTTGCCTAGTACGCAATAGGATACATGTCTCATCGTATAGAAAAGGGAGCAATGTAGACCGGATGCCCAGCTGAAGACTAAGGTGGTGAGATGAAAGGAACTAGGCCATTATTTGAGACTTATACATTTGTTTAAAGGATTGGTTGATCATAACATTCTGGAGTTCTCTATAGGTTTACTAAGAGGGATGTGCTAAAATGAAGATGTTAGAATCTGTTATTCATAGGTTTTTCTTATTCCCACAAACGGTAGCATAAACCTTCCTCCCTTAACGTATCAGATCACTGAATTGCTATGGTGTACCATAACCTAAAATATTTCCAGTGAGAAGGGTACGTTATCTCTTGGCTGCCAAAGAGATCTTTCTATCCAAGTCCTCATATAGGTGCTAGAGTTGTGTAGAGAGTACCAGCAAATGAGGCACAGGATTGAAAGAAGTCTGCTAGGTTGAAATCTAAACTGAGAATATAATTTTTAGTGAGCTTTGGATTTTCACAATATTAGACACGCCATAGTACTAATAATTGACTCTTTATAGAAATCATTTTTTGGTAGTGTTGCATTTGGTTTGGAAGTATTCAAGTTCTAAAAATTGACTAACAGTGGACTTTTCCATCTGCAGAATATACTGAATGACCAGCAGAGGCAGTATTGCAGAGGAATATTTCTCCGCTTGCTGAGAAAAGAAAAAAAAAGAAAGCTCATTCCTCAGCCTTTTCCATGCCTCGATCAATAGATATGGTAAGTCAAACTCTCATTTAATCATTTTGCCATTAATTAAAAGTTCATTGCATCTGATGGCTCTCAGTGCCTTTTAGTGGGGTCTCCCGCATAAATATAATCTTCTAAGACGGTAGCAATATGAATGACGCTATGGCCATCATGATAGTTTCTCAAAGACTTTGACTGTCTATGTGGCTGACAAAATCTTCTTTAGATAGTTATGCAGGCAATATGTCCTCCGGGGTAATTACCATCTTTTATGCTGGAATGAGGTGTCTTAGGTTAGAGCAATTGACTTACTTTCTGATGGAGGGAAGCTATTTAACCGTTTTCCCTGCTCTCTGTGAGTGGGACTCTGATACTCAAGATGGACCGCTATTTAGAAACTGTGTTCTAACTCTATCCCTCTTTAAATATAATCCCAATGCTTTCAATGGTGCAGAGTATTTTCCCATTTCACATCCTACTTGCTGTGCAGTCATATTCCCAGATACTTAACTAGTGTGTAATTGCTGATGTCTGGTACTCCGGTGTAATCGTCACCCAGGGCGATTGGTCAAGTGGTGCCATTACATCCCAAAACTACAGCAGGATGTCATCTGACATGAGGGCCAATCAGTTGCTTCTTCTAACTCTAGCCCTCTTTAAATCGGAGCCCAATGCTTTCAATGGTGCAGTGTACTTTCAAATTGCACCTCCTTCTTGCTGTGCAGTCATATTCACAGATAGTTACCTAGTGTGTAATTGCTGATGTCTGGTCCTCCGGTGTAATCGTCACCCAGGACGATTGGTCACGTGGTGCCATTACTTCACAAAGCTACAGCAGGATGTCATCTGACATGAGGGCCAATCAGTTGCCTAGTACGCAATAGGATACATGTCTCATCGTATAGAAAAGGGAGCAATGTAGACAGGATGCCCAGCTGAAGACTAAGGTGGTGAGATGAAAGGA
This sequence comes from Lissotriton vulgaris, assembly GCF_964263255.1. NCBI lineage: Eukaryota > Metazoa > Chordata > Amphibia > Caudata > Salamandridae > Lissotriton > Lissotriton vulgaris. The sequence goes on along the minus strand of NC_141693.1, from coordinate 935,698,790 downwards.
ACTAGGCCATTATTTGAGACTTATACATTTGTTTAAAGGATTGGTTGATCATAACATTCTGGAGTTCTCTATAGGTTTACTAAGAGGGATGTGCTAAAATGAAGATGTTAGAATCTGTTATTCATAGGTTTTTCTTATTCCCACAAACGGTAGCATAAACCTTCCTCCCTTAACGTATCAGATCACTGAATTGCTATGGTGTACCATAACCTAAAATATTTCCTGTGAGAAGGGTACGTTATCTCTTAGCTGCCAAAGAGATCTTTCTATCAAAGTCCTCATATAAGTGCTAGCGTTGTGTAGAGAGTACTAGCAAATGAGGCACAGGATTGAAAGAAGTCTGCTAGGTTGAAATCTAAATTGAGAATATAATTTTTAGTGAGCTTTGGATGTTCACAATATTAGACACGCCATAGTACTAATAATTGACTTTTTATAGAAATCATTTTTTGGTAGTGTTGCATTTGGTTTGGAAGTATTCAAGTTCTAAAAATTGACTAACAGTGGACTTTTCCATCTGCAGAATATACTGAATGACCAGCAGAGGCAGTATTGCAGAGGAATATTTCTCCGCTTGCTGAGAAAAGAAAAAAAAAGAAAGCTCATTCCTCAGCCTTTTCCATGCCTCGATCAATAGATATGGTAAGTCAAACTCTCATTTAATCATTTTGCCATTAATTAAAGGTTCATTGCATCTGATGGCTCTCAGTGCCTTTTAGTGGGGTCTCCCGCATAAATATAATCTTCTAAGACGGTAGCAATATGAATGACGCTATGGCCATCATGATAGTTTCTCAAAGACTTTGACTGTCTATGTGGCTGACAAAATCTTCTTTAGATAGTTATGCAGGCAATATGTCCTCCGGGGTAATTACCATCTTTTATGCTGGAATGAGGTGTCTTAGGTTAGAGCAATTGACTTACTTTCTGATGGAGGGAAGCTATTTAACCGTTTTCCCTGCTCTCTGTGAGTGGGACTCTGATACTCAAGATGGACCGCTATTTAGAAACTGTGTTCTAACTCTATCCCTCTTTAAATATAATCCCAATGCTTTCAATGGTGCAGAGTATTTTCCCATTTCACATCCTACTTGCTGTGCAGTCATATTCCCAGATACTTAACTAGTGTGTAATTGCTGATGTCTGGTACTCCGGTGTAATCGTCACCCAGGGCGATTGGTCAAGTGGTGCCATTACATCCCAAAACTACAGCAGGATGTCATCTGACATGAGGGCCAATCAGTTGCTTCTTCTAACTCTAGCCCTCTTTAAATCGGAGCCCAATGCTTTCAATGGTGCAGTGTACTTTCAAATTGCACCTCCTTCTTGCTGTGCAGTCATATTCACAGATAGTTACCTAGTGTGTAATTGCTGATGTCTGGTCCTCCGGTGTAATCGTCACCCAGGACGATTGGTCACGTGGTGCCATTACTTCACAAAGCTACAGCAGGATGTCATCTGACATGAGGGCCAATCAGTTGCCTAGTACGCAATAGGATACATGTCTCATCGTATAGAAAAGGGAGCAATGTAGACAGGATGCCCAGCTGAAGACTAAGGTGGTGAGATGAAAGGAACTAGGCCATTATTTGAGACTTATACATTTGTTTAAAGGATTGGTTGATCATAACATTCTGGAGTTCTCTATAGGTTTACTAAGAGGGATGTGCTAAAATGAAGATGTTAGAATCTGTTATTCATAGGTTTTTCTTATTCCCACAAACGGTAGCATAAACCTTCCTCCCTTAACGTATCAGATCACTGAATTGCTATGGTGTACCATAACCTAAAATATTTCCTGTGAGAAGGGTACGTTATCTCTTAGCTGCCAAAGAGATCTTTCTATCAAAGTCCTCATATAAGTGCTAGCGTTGTGTAGAGAGTACTAGCAAATGAGGCACAGGATTGAAAGAAGTCTGCTAGGTTGAAATCTAAATTGAGAATATAATTTTTAGTGAGCTTTGGATGTTCACAATATTAGACACGCCATAGTACTAATAATTGACTTTTTATAGAAATCATTTTTTGGTAGTGTTGCATTTGGTTTGGAAGTATTCAAGTTCTAAAAATTGACTAACAGTGGACTTTTCCATCTGCAGAATATACTGAATGACCAGCAGAGGCAGTATTGCAGAGGAATATTTCTCCGCTTGCTGAGAAAAGAAAAAAAAAGAAAGCTCATTCCTCAGCCTTTTCCATGCCTCGATCAATAGATATGGTAAGTCAAACTCTCATTTAATCATTTTGCCATTAATTAAAGGTTCATTGCATCTGATGGCTCTCAGTGCCTTTTAGTGGGGTCTCCCGCATAAATATAATCTTCTAAGACGGTAGCAATATGAATGACGCTATGGCCATCATGATAGTTTCTCAAAGACTTTGACTGTCTATGTGGCTGACAAAATCTTCTTTAGATAGTTATGCAGGCAATATGTCCTCCGGGGTAATTACCATCTTTTATGCTGGAATGAGGTGTCTTAGGTTAGAGCAATTGACTTACTTTCTGATGGAGGGAAGCTATTTAACCGTTTTCCCTGCTCTCTGTGAGTGGGACTCTGATACTCAAGATGGACCGCTATTTAGAAACTGTGTTCTAACTCTATCCCTCTTTAAATATAATCCCAATGCTTTCAATGGTGCAGAGTATTTTCCCATTTCACATCCTACTTGCTGTGCAGTCATATTCCCAGATACTTAACTAGTGTGTAATTGCTGATGTCTGGTACTCCGGTGTAATCGTCACCCAGGGCGATTGGTCAAGTGGTGCCATTACATCCCAAAACTACAGCAGGATGTCATCTGACATGAGGGCCAATCAGTTGCTTCTTCTAACTCTAGCCCTCTTTAAATCGGAGCCCAATGCTTTCAATGGTGCAGTGTACTTTCAAATTGCACCTCCTTCTTGCTGTGCAGTCATATTCACAGATAGTTACCTAGTGTGTAATTGCTGATGTCTGGTCCTCCGGTGTAATCGTCACCCAGGACGATTGGTCACGTGGTGCCATTACTTCACAAAGCTACAGCAGGATGTCATCTGACATGAGGGCCAATCAGTTGCCTAGTACGCAATAGGATACATGTCTCATCGTATAGAAAAGGGAGCAATGTAGACAGGATGCCCAGCTGAAGACTAAGGTGGTGAGATGAAAGGAACTAGGCCATTATTTGAGACTTATACATTTGTTTAAAGGATTGGTTGATCATAACATTCTGGAGTTCTCTATAGGTTTACTAAGAGGGATGTGCTAAAATGAAGATGTTAGAATCTGTTATTCATAGGTTTTTCTTATTCCCACAAACGGTAGCATAAACCTTCCTCCCTTAACATATCAGATCACTGACTTGCTATGGTGTACCATAACCTAAAATATTTCCTGTGAGAAGGGTACGTTATCTCTTAGCTGCCAAAGAGATCTTTCTATCAAAGTCCTCATATAAGTAAGTGCTAGCGTTGTGTAGAGAGTACTAGCAAATGAGGCACAGGATTGAAAGAAGTCTGCTAGGTTGAAATCTAAATTGAGAATATAATTTTTAGTGAGCTTTGGATGTTCACAATATTAGACACGCCATAGTACTAATAATTGACTCTTTATAGAAATCATTTTTTGGTAGTGTTGCATTTGGTTTGGAAGTATTCAAGTTCTAAAAATTGACTAACAGTGGACTTTTCCATCTGCAGAATATACTGAATGACCAGCAGAGGCAGTATTGCAGAGGAATATTTCTCCGCTTGCTGAGAAAAGAAAAAAAAAGAAAGCTCATTCCTCAGCCTTTTCCATGCCTCGATCAATAGATATGGTAAGTCAAACTCTCATTTAATCATTTTGCCATTAATTAAAAGTTCATAGTATCTGATGGCTCTCAGTGCCTTTTAGTGGGGTCTTCCGCATAAATATAATCTTCTAAGACGTTAGCAATATGAATGACGCTATGGCCATCATGATAGTTTCTCAAAGACTTTGACTGTCTATGTGGCTGACAAAATCTTCTTTAGATAGTTTTGCAGGCAATATGTCCTCCGGGGTAATTACCATCTTTTAGGCTGGAATGAGGTGTCTTAGGTTAGAGCAATTGACTTAAATTCTGATGGAGGGAACCTATTCAACCGTTTTCCCTGCTCTCTGTGAGTGGGTCTCTGATACTCAAGATGGAGCGCTATTTAGAAACTGTGTTCGTACTCTATCCCTCTTTAAATCGGATCCCAATGCTTTCAATGGTGCAGAGTATTTTCCCATTACACATCCTACTTGCTGTGCAGTCATATTCCCAGATACTTAACTAGTGTGTAATTGCTAATGTCTGGTCCTCCGGTGTAATCGTCACCCAGGGCGATTGGTCAAGTGGTGCCATTACATCCCAAAACTACAGCAGGATGTCATCTGACATGAGGGCCAATCAGTTGCTTCTTCTAACTCTAGCCCTCTTTAAATAGGAGCCCAATGCTTTCAATGGTGCAGTGTACTTTCCCATTGCACCTCCTACTTGCTGTGCTGTCATATTCACAGACAGTTACCTAGTGTGTAATTGCTGATGTCTGGTCCTACGGTGTAATCGTCACCCAGGACGATTGGTCACGTGGTGCCATTACTTCACAAAGCTACAGCAGGATGTCATCTGACATGAGGGCCAATCAGTTGCCTAGTACGCAATAGGATACTTGTCTCATCGTATAGAAAAGGGAGCAATGTAGACCGGATGCCCAGCTGAAGACTAAGGTGGTGAGATGAAAGGAACTAGGCCATTATTTGAGACTTATACATTTGTTTAAAGGATTGGTTGATCATAACATTCTGGAGTTCTCTATAGGTTTACTAAGAGGGATGTGCTAAAATGAAGATGTTAGAATCTGTTATTCATAGGTTTTTCTTATTCCCACAAACGGTAGCATAAACCTTCCTCCCTTAACGTATCAGATCACTGAATTGCTATGGTGTACCATAACCTAAAATATTTCCTGTGAGAAGGGTACGTTATCTCTTGGCTGCCAAAGAGATCTTTCTATCCAAGTCCTCATATAGGTGCTAGAGTTGTGTAGAGAGTACCAGCAAATGAGGCACAGGATTGAAAGAAGTCTGCTAGGTTGAAATCTAAACTGAGAATATAATTTTTAGTGAGCTTTGGATTTTCACAATATTAGACACGCCATAGTACTAATAATTGACTCTTTATAGAAATCATTTTTTGGTAGTGTTGCATTTGGTTTGGAAGTATTCAAGTTCTAAAAATTGACTAACAGTGGACTTTTCCATCTGCAGAATATACTGAATGACCAGCAGAGGCAGTATTGCAGAGGAATATTTCTCCGCTTGCTGAGAAAAGAAAAAAAAAGAAAGCTCATTCCTCAGCCTTTTCCATGCCTCGATCAATAGATATGGTAAGTCAAACTCTCATTTAATCATTTTGCCATTAATTAAAAGTTCATTGCATCTGATGGCTCTCAGTGCCTTTTAGTGGGGTCTCCCGCATAAATATAATCTTCTAAGACGGTAGCAATATGAATGACGCTATGGCCATCATGATAGTTTCTCAAAGACTTTGACTGTCTATGTGGCTGACAAAATCTTCTTTAGATAGTTATGCAGGCAATATGTCCTCCGGGGTAATTACCATCTTTTATGCTGGAATGAGGTGTCTTAGGTTAGAGCAATTGACTTACTTTCTGATGGAGGGAAGCTATTTAACCGTTTTCCCTGCTCTCTGTGAGTGGGACTCTGATACTCAAGATGGACCGCTATTTAGAAACTGTGTTCTAACTCTATCCCTCTTTAAATATAATCCCAATGCTTTCAATGGTGCAGAGTATTTTCCCATTTCACATCCTACTTGCTGTGCAGTCATATTCCCAGATACTTAACTAGTGTGTAATTGCTGATGTCTGGTACTCCGGTGTAATCGTCACCCAGGGCGATTGGTCAAGTGGTGCCATTACATCCCAAAACTACAGCAGGATGTCATCTGACATGAGGGCCAATCAGTTGCTTCTTCTAACTCTAGCCCTCTTTAAATAGGAGCCCAATGCTTTCAATGGTGCAGTGTACTTTCCCATTGCACCTCCTACTTGCTGTGCTGTCATATTCACAGACAGTTACCTAGTGTGTAATTGCTGATGTCTGGTCCTACGGTGTAATCGTCACCCAGGACGATTGGTCACGTGGTGCCATTACTTCACAAAGCTACAGCAGGATGTCATCTGACATGAGGGCCAATCAGTTGCCTAGTACGCAATAGGATACATGTCTCATCGTATAGAAAAGGGAGCAATGTAGACCGGATGCCCAGCTGAAGACTAAGGTGGTGAGATGAAAGGAACTAGGCCATTATTTGAGACTTATACATTTGTTTAAAGGATTGGTTGATCATAACATTCTGGAGTTCTCTATAGGTTTACTAAGAGGGATGTGCTAAAATGAAGATGTTAGAATCTGTTATTCATAGGTTTTTCTTATTCCCACAAACGGTAGCATAAACCTTCCTCCCTTAACGTATCAGATCACTGAATTGCTATGGTGTACCATAACCTAAAATATTTCCTGTGAGAAGGGTACGTTATCTCTTGGCTGCCAAAGAGATCTTTCTATCCAAGTCCTCATATAGGTGCTAGAGTTGTGTAGAGAGTACCAGCAAATGAGTCACAGGATTGAAAGAAGTCTGCTAGGTTGAAATCTAAACTGAGAATATAATTTTTAGTGAGCTTTGGATTTTCACAATATTAGACACGCCATAGTACTAATAATTGACTCTTTATAGAAATCATTTTTTGGTAGTGTTGCATTTGGTTTGGAAGTATTCAAGTTCTAAAAATTGACTAACAGTGGACTTTTCCATCTGCAGAATATACTGAATGACCAGCAGAGGCAGTATTGCAGAGGAATATTTCTCCGCTTGCTGAGAAAAGAAAAAAAAAGAAAGCTCATTCCTCAGCCTTTTCCATGCCTCGATCAATAGATATGGTAAGTCAAACTCTCATTTAATCATTTTGCCATTAATTAAAAGTTCATTGCATCTGATGGCTCTCAGTGCCTTTTAGTGGGGTCTCCCGCATAAATATAATCTTCTAAGACGGTAGCAATATGAATGACGCTATGGCCATCATGATAGTTTCTCAAAGACTTTGACTGTCTATGTGGCTGACAAAATCTTCTTTAGATAGTTATGCAGGCAATATGTCCTCCGGGGTAATTACCATCTTTTATGCTGGAATGAGGTGTCTTAGGTTAGAGCAATTGACTTACTTTCTGATGGAGGGAAGCTATTTAACCGTTTTCCCTGCTCTCTGTGAGTGGGACTCTGATACTCAAGATGGACCGCTATTTAGAAACTGTGTTCTAACTCTATCCCTCTTTAAATATAATCCCAATGCTTTCAATGGTGCAGAGTATTTTCCCATTTCACATCCTACTTGCTGTGCAGTCATATTCCCAGATACTTAACTAGTGTGTAATTGCTGATGTCTGGTACTCCGGTGTAATCGTCACCCAGGGCGATTGGTCAAGTGGTGCCATTACATCCCATAACTACAGCAGGATGTCATCTGACATGAGGGCCAATCAGTTGCTTCTTCTAACTCTAGCCCTCTTTAAATCGGAGCCCAATGCTTTCAATGGTGCAGTGTACTTTCAAATTGCACCTCCTTCTTGCTGTGCAGTCATATTCACAGATAGTTACCTAGTGTGTAATTGCTGATGTCTGGTCCTCCGGTGTAATCGTCACCCAGGACGATTGGTCACGTGGTGCCATTACTTCACAAAGCTACAGCAGGATGTCATCTGACATGAGGGCCAATCAGTTGCCTAGTACGCAATAGGATACATGTCTCATCGTATAGAAAAGGGAGCAATGTAGACAGGATGCCCAGCTGAAGACTAAGGTGGTGAGATGAAAGGAACTAGGCCATTATTTGAGACTTATACATTTGTTTAAAGGATTGGTTGATCATAACATTCTGGAGTTCTCTATAGGTTTACTAAGAGGGATGTGCTAAAATGAAGATGTTAGAATCTGTTATTCATAGGTTTTTCTTATTCCCACAAACGGTAGCATAAACCTTCCTCCCTTAACGTATCAGATCACTGAATTGCTATGGTGTACCATAACCTAAAATATTTCCTGTGAGAAGGGTACGTTATCTCTTAGCTGCCAAAGAGATCTTTCTATCAAAGTCCTCATATAAGTGCTAGCGTTGTGTAGAGAGTACTAGCAAATGAGGCACAGGATTGAAAGAAGTCTGCTAGGTTGAAATCTAAATTGAGAATATAATTTTTAGTGAGCTTTGGATGTTCACAATATTAGACACGCCATAGTACTAATAATTGACTCTTTATAGAAATAATTTTTTGGTAGTGTTGCATTTGGTTTGGAAGTATTCAAGTTCTAAAAATTGACTAACAGTGGACTTTTCCATCTGCAGAATATACTGAATGACCAGCAGAGGCAGTATTGCAGAGGAATATTTCTCCGCTTGCTGAGAAAAGAAAAAAAAAGAAAGCTCATTCCTCAGCCTTTTCCATGCCTCGATCAATAGATATGGTAAGTCAAACTCTCATTTAATCATTTTGCCATTAATTAAAAGTTCATAGTATCTGATGGCTCTCAGTGCCTTTTAGTGGGGTCTTCCGCATAAATATAATCTTCTAAGACGGTAGCAATATGAATGACGCTATGGCCATCATGATAGTTTCTCAAAGACTTTGACTGTCTATGTGGCTGACAAAATCTTCTTTAGATAGTTTTGCAGGCAATATGTCCTCCGGGGTAATTACCATCTTTTAGGCTGGAATGAGGTGTCTTAGGTTAGAGCAATTGACTTACTTTCTGATGGAGGGAACCTATTCAACCGTTTTCCCTGCTCTCTGTGAGTGGGTCTCTGATACTCAAGATGGACCGCTATTTAGAAACTGTGTTCGTACTCTATCCCTCTTTAAATAGGATCCCAATGCTTTCAATGGTGCAGAGTATTTTCCCATTTCACATCCTACTTGCTGTGCAGTCATATTCCCAGATACTTAACTAGTGTGTAATTGCTGATGTCTGGTACTCCGGTGTAATCGTCACCCAGGGCGATTGGTCAAGTGGTGCCATTACATCCCAAAACTACAGCAGGATGTCATCTGACATGAGGGCCAATCAGTTGCTTCTTCTAACTCTAGCCCTCTTTAAATAGGAGCCCAATGCTTTCAATGGTGCAGTGTACTTTCAAATTGCACCTCCTTCTTGCTGTGCAGTCATATTCACAGATAGTTACCTAGTGTGTAATTGCTGATGACTGGTCCTCCGGTGTAATCGTCACCCAGGACGATTGGTCACGTGGTGCCATTACTTCACAAAGCTACAGCAGGATGTCATCTGACATGAGGGCCAATCAGTTGCCTAGTACGCAATAGGATACATGTCTCATCGTATAGAAAAGGGAGCAATGTAGACAGGATGCCCAGCTGAAGACTAAGGTGGTGAGATGAAAGGAACTAGGCCTTTATTTGAGACTTATACATTTGTTTGAAGGAGTGGTTGATCATAACATTCTGGAGTTCTCTATAGGTTTACTGAGAGGGATGTGCTAAAATGAAGATGTTAGAATCTGTTATTCATAGTTTTTCTTATTCCCACAAACGGTAGCATAAACCTTCCTCCCTTAACATATCAGATCACTGACTTGCTATGGTGTACCATAACCTAAAATAATTCCTGTGAGAAGGGTACGTTATCTCTTGGTTGCCAAAGAGATCTTTCTATCAAAGTCCTCATATAAGTGCTAGCGTTGTGTAGAGAGTACTAGCAAATGAGGCACAGGATTGAAAGAAGTTTGCTAGGTTGAAATCTAAATTGAGAATATAATTTTTAGTGAGCTTAGGATTTTCACAATATTAGACACGCCATAGTACTAATAATTGACTCTTTATAGAAATCATTTTTTGGCAGTGTTGCATTTGGTTTGGAAGTATTCAAGTTCTAAAAATTGACTAACAGTGGACTTTTCCATCTGCAGAATATACTGAATGACCAGCAGAGGCAGTATTGCAGAGGAATATTTCTCCGCTTGCTGAGAAAAGAAAAAAAAAGAAAGCTCATTCCTCAGCCTTTTCCATGCCTCGATCAATAGATATGGTAAGTCAAACTCTCATTTAATCATTTTGCCATTAATTAAAAGTTCATAGTATCTGATGGCTCTCAGTGCCTTTTAGTGGGGTCTTCCGCATAAATATAATCTTCTAAGACGTTAGCAATATGAATGACGCTATGGCCATCATGATAGTTTCTCAAAGACTTTGACTGTCTATGTGGCTGACAAAATCTTCTTTAGATAGTTTTGCAGGCAATATGTCCTCCGGGGTAATTACCATCTTTTAGGCTGGAATGAGGTGTCTTAGGTTAGAGCAATTGACTTAAATTCTGATGGAGGGAACCTATTCAACCGTTTTCCCTGCTCTCTGTGAGTGGGTCTCTGATACTCAAGATGGAGCGCTATTTAGAAACTGTGTTCGTACTCTATCCCTCTTTAAATCGGATCCCAATGCTTTCAATGGTGCAGAGTATTTTCCCATTACACATCCTACTTGCTGTGCAGTCATATTCCCAGATACTTAACTAGTGTGTAATTGCTAATGTCTGGTCCTCCGGTGTAATCGTCACCCAGGGCGATTGGTCAAGTGGTGCCATTACATCCCAAAACTACAGCAGGATGTCATCTGACATGAGGGCCAATCAGTTGCTTCTTCTAACTCTAGCCCTCTTTAAATAGGAGCCCAATGCTTTCAATGGTGCAGTGTACTTTCCCATTGCACCTCCTACTTGCTGTGCTGTCATATTCACAGACAGTTACCTAGTGTGTAATTGCTGATGTCTGGTCCTACGGTGTAATCGTCACCCAGGACGATTGGTCACGTGGTGCCATTACTTCACAAAGCTACAGCAGGATGTCATCTGACATGAGGGCCAATCAGTTGCCTAGTACGCAATAGGATACATGTCTCATCGTATAGAAAAGGGAGCAATGTAGACCGGATGCCCAGCTGAAGACTAAGGTGGTGAGATGAAAGGAACTAGGCCATTATTTGAGACTTATACATTTGTTTAAAGGATTGGTTGATCATAACATTCTGGAGTTCTCTATAGGTTTACTAAGAGGGATGTGCTAAAATGAAGATGTTAGAATCTGTTATTCATAGGTTTTTCTTATTCCCACAAACGGTAGCATAAACCTTCCTCCCTTAACGTATCAGATCACTGAATTGCTATGGTGTACCATAACCTAAAATATTTCCTGTGAGAAGGGTACGTTATCTCTTGGCTGCCAAAGAGATCTTTCTATCCAAGTCCTCATATAGGTGCTAGAGTTGTGTAGAGAGTACCAGCAAATGAGGCACAGGATTGAAAGAAGTCTGCTAGGTTGAAATCTAAACTGAGAATATAATTTTTAGTGAGCTTTGGATTTTCACAATATTAGACACGCCATAGTACTAATAATTGACTCTTTATAGAAATCATTTTTTGGTAGTGTTGCATTTGGTTTGGAAGTATTCAAGTTCTAAAAATTGACTAACAGTGGACTTTTCCATCTGCAGAATATACTGAATGACCAGCAGAGGCAGTGTTGCAGAGGAATATTTCTCCGCTTGCTGAGAAAAGAAAAAAAAAGAAAGCTCATTCCTCAGCCTTTTCCATGCCTCGATCAATAGATATGGTAAGTCAAACTCTCATTTAATCATTCTGCCATTAATTAAAAGTTCATTGCATCTGATGGCTCTCAGTGCCTTTTAGTGGGGTCTCCCGCATAAATATAATCTTCTAAGACGGTAGCAATATGAATGACGCTATGGCCATCATGATAGTTTCTCAAAGACTTTGACTGTCTATGTGGCTGACAAAATCTTCTTTAGATAGTTATGCAGGCAATATGTCCTCCGGGGTAATTACCATCTTTTATGCTGGAATGAGGTGTCTTAGGTTAGAGCAATTGACTTACTTTCTGATGGAGGGAAGCTATTTAACCGTTTTCCCTGCTCTCTGTGAGTGGGACTCTGATACTCAAGATGGACCGCTATTTAGAAACTGTGTTCTAACTCTATTCCTCTTTAAATATAATCCCAATGCTTTCAATGGTGCAGAGTATTTTCCCATTTCACATCCTACTTGCTGTGCAGTCATATTCCCAGATACTTAACTAGTGTGTAATTGCTGATGTCTGGTACTCCGGTGTAATCGTCACCCAGGGCGATTGGTCAAGTGGTGCCATTACATCCCAAAACTACAGCAGGATGTCATCTGACATGAGGGCCAATCAGTTGCTTCTTCTAACTCTAGCCCTCTTTAAATCGGAGCCCAATGCTTTCAATGGTGCAGTGTACTTTCAAATTGCACCTCCTTCTTGCTGTGCAGTCATATTCACAGATAGTTACCTAGTGTGTAATTGCTGATGTCTGGTCCTCCGGTGTAATCGTCACCCAGGACGATTGGTCACGTGGTGCCATTACTTCACAAAGCTACAGCAGGATGTCATCTGACATGAGGGCCAATCAGTTGCCTAGTACGCAATAGGATACATGTCTCATCGTATAGAAAAGGGAGCAATGTAGACAGGATGCCCAGCTGAAGACTAAGGTGGTGAGATGAAAGGAACTAGGCCATTATTTGAGACTTATACATTTGTTTAAAGGATTGGTTGATCATAACATTCTGGAGTTCTCTATAGGTTTACTAAGAGGGATGTGCTAAAATGAAGATGTTAGAATCTGTTATTCATAGGTTTTTCTTATTCCCACAAACGGTAGCATAAACCTTCCTCCCTTAACGTATCAGATCACTGAATTGCTATGGTGTACCATAACCTAAAATATTTCCTGTGAGAAGGGTACGTTATCTCTTAGCTGCCAAAGAGATCTTTCTATCAAAGTCCTCATATAGGTGCTAGAGTTGTGTAGAGAGTACCAGCAAATGAGGCACAGGATTGAAAGAAGCCTGCTAGGTTGAAATCTAAACTGAGAATATAATTTTTAGTGAGCTTTGGATTTTCACAATATTAGACACGCCATAGTACTAATAATTGACTCTTTATAGAAATCATTTTTTGGTAGTGTTGCATTTGGTTTGGAAGTATTCAAGTTCTAAAAATTGACTAACAGTGGACTTTTCCATCTGCAGAATATACTGAATGACCAGCAGAGGCAGTGTTGCAGAGGAATATTTCTCCGCTTGCTGAGAAAAGAAAAAAAAAGAAAGCTCATTCCTCAGCCTTTTCCATGCCTCGATCAATAGATATGGTAAGTCAAACTCTCATTTAATCATTTTGCCATTAATTAAAAGTTCATAGTATCTGATGGCTCTCAGTGCCTTTTAGTGGGGTCTTCCGCATAAATATAATCTTCTAAGACGTTAGCAATATGAATGACGCTATGGCCATCATGATAGTTTCTCAAAGACTTTGACTGTCTATGTGGCTGACAAAATCTTCTTTAGATAGTTTTGCAGGCAATATGTCCTCCGGGGTAATTACCATCTTTTAGGCTGGAATGAGGTGTCTTAGGTTAGAGCAATTGACTTAAATTCTGATGGAGGGAACCTATTCAACCGTTTTCCCTGCTCTCTGTGAGTGGGTCTCTGATACTCAAGATGGAGCGCTATTTAGAAACTGTGTTCGTACTCTATCCCTCTTTAAATCGGATCCCAATGCTTTCAATGGTGCAGAGTATTTTCCCATTACACATCCTACTTGCTGTGCAGTCATATTCCCAGATACTTAACTAGTGTGTAATTGCTAATGTCTGGTCCTCCGGTGTAATCGTCACCCAGGGCGATTGGTCAAGTGGTGCCATTACATCCCAAAACTACAGCAGGATGTCATCTGACATGAGGGCCAATCCGTTGCTTCTTCTAACTCTAGCCCTCTTTAAATAGGAGCCCAATGCTTTCAATGGTGCAGTGTACTTTCCCATTGCACCTCCTACTTGCTGTGCTGTCATATTCACAGACAGTTACCTAGTGTGTAATTGCTGATGTCTGGTCCTACGGTGTAATCGTCACCCAGGACGATTGGTCACGTGGTGCCATTACTTCACAAAGCTACAGCAGGATGTCATCTGACATGAGGGCCAATCAGTTGCCTAGTACGCAATAGGATACATGTCTCATCGTATAGAAAAGGGAGCAATGTAGACCGGATGCCCAGCTGAAGACTAAGGTGGTGAGATGAAAGGAACTAGGCCATTATTTGAGACTTATACATTTGTTTAAAGGATTGGTTGATCATAACATTCTGGAGTTCTCTATAGGTTTACTAAGAGGGATGTGCTAAAATGAAGATGTTAGAATCTGTTATTCATAGGTTTTTCTTATTCCCACAAACGGTAGCATAAACCTTCCTCCCTTAACGTATCAGATCACTGAATTGCTATGGTGTACCATAACCTAAAATATTTCCTGTGAGAAGGGTACGTTATCTCTTGGCTGCCAAAGAGATCTTTCTATCCAAGTCCTCATATAGGTGCTAGAGTTGTGTAGAGAGTACCAGCAAATGAGGCACAGGATTGAAAGAAGTCTGCTAGGTTGAAATCTAAACTGAGAATATAATTTTTAGTGAGCTTTGGATTTTCACAATATTAGACACGCCATAGTACTAATAATTGACTCTTTATAGAAATCATTTTTTGGTAGTGTTGCATTTGGTTTGGAAGTATTCAAGTTCTAAAAATTGACTAACAGTGGACTTTTCCATCTGCAGAATATACTGAATGACCAGCAGAGGCAGTATTGCAGAGGAATATTTCTCCGCTTGCTGAGAAAAGAAAAAAAAAGAAAGCTCATTCCTCAGCCTTTTCCATGCCTCGATCAATAGATATGGTAAGTCAAACTCTCATTTAATCATTTTGCCATTAATTAAAAGTTCATTGCATCTGATGGCTCTCAGTGCCTTTTAGTGGGGTCTCCCGCATAAATATAATCTTCTAAGACGGTAGCAATATGAATGACGCTATGGCCATCATGATAGTTTCTCAAAGACTTTGACTGTCTATGTGGCTGACAAAATCTTCTTTAGATAGTTATGCAGGCAATATGTCCTCCGGGGTAATTACCATCTTTTATGCTGGAATGAGGTGTCTTAGGTTAGAGCAATTGACTTACTTTCTGATGGAGGGAAGCTATTTAACCGTTTTCCCTGCTCTCTGTGAGTGGGACTCTGATACTCAAGATGGACCGCTATTTAGAAACTGTGTTCTAACTCTATCCCTCTTTAAATATAATCCCAATGCTTTCAATGGTGCAGAATATTTTCCCATTTCACATCCTACTTGCTGTGCAGTCATATTCCCAGATACTTAACTAGTGTGTAATTGCTGATGTCTGGTACTCCGGTGTAATAGTCACCCAGGGCGATTGGTCAAGTGGTGCCATTACATCCCAAAACTACAGCAGGATGTCATCTGACATGAGGGCCAATCAGTTGCTTCTTCTAACTCTAGCCCTCTTTAAATCGGAGCCCAATGCTTTCAATGGTGCAGTGTACTTTCAAATTGCACCTCCTTCTTGCTGTGCAGTCATATTCACAGATAGTTACCTAGTGTGTAATTGCTGATGTCTGGTCCTCCGGTGTAATCGTCACCCAGGACGATTGGTCACGTGGTGCCATTACTTCACAAAGCTACAGCAGGATGTCATCTGACATGAGGGCCAATCAGTTGCCTAGTACGCAATAGGATACATGTCTCATCGTATAGAAAAGGGAGCAATGTAGACAGGATGCCCAGCTGAAGACGAAGGTGGTGAGATGAAAGGAACTAGGCCATTATTTGAGACTTATACATTTGTTTAAAGGATTGGTTGATCATAACATTCTGGAGTTCTCTATAGGTTTACTAAGAGGGATGTGCTAAAATGAAGATGTTAGAATCTGTTATTCATAGGTTTTTCTTATTCCCACAAACGGTAGCATAAACCTTCCTCCCTTAACGTATCAGATCACTGAATTGCTATGGTGTACCATAACCTAAAATATTTCCTGTGAGAAGGGTACGTTATCTCTTAGCTGCCAAAGAGATCTTTCTATCAAAGTCCTCATATAAGTGCTAGCGTTGTGTAGAGAGTACTAGCAAATGAGGCACAGGATTGAAAGAAGTCTGCTAGGTTGAAATCTAAATTGAGAATATAATTTTTAGTGAGCTTTGGATGTTCACAATATTAGACACGCCATAGTACTAATAATTGACTCTTTATAGAAATAATTTTTTGGTAGTGTTGCATTTGGTTTGGAAGTATTCAAGTTCTAAAAATTGACTAACAGTGGACTTTTCCATCTGCAGAATATACTGAATGACCAGCAGAGGCAGTATTGCAGAGGAATATTTCTCCGCTTGCTGAGAAAAGAAAAAAAAAGAAAGCTCATTCCTCAGCCTTTTCCATGCCTCGATCAATAGATATGGTAAGTCAAACTCTCATTTAATCATTTTGCCATTAATTAAAAGTTCATAGTATCTGATGGCTCTCAGTGCCTTTTAGTGGGGTCTTCCGCATAAATATAATCTTCTAAGACGGTAGCAATATGAATGACGCTATGGCCATCATGATAGTTTCTCAAAGACTTTGACTGTCTATGTGGCTGACAAAATCTTCTTTAGATAGTTTTGCAGGCAATATGTCCTCCGGGGTAATTACCATCTTTTAGGCTGGAATGAGGTGTCTTAGGTTAGAGCAATTGACTTACTTTCTGATGGAGGGAACCTATTCAACCGTTTTCCCTGCTCTCTGTGAGTGGGTCTCTGATACTCAAGATGGACCGCTATTTAGAAACTGTGTTCGTACTCTATCCCTCTTTAAATAGGATCCCAATGCTTTCAATGGTGCAGAGTATTTTCCCATTTCACATCCTACTTGCTGTGCAGTCATATTCCCAGATACTTAACTAGTGTGTAATTGCTGATGTCTGGTACTCCGGTGTAATCGTCACCCAGGGCGATTGGTCAAGTGGTGCCATTACATCCCAAAACTACAGCAGGATGTCATCTGACATGAGGGCCAATCAGTTGCTTCTTCTAACTCTAGCCCTCTTTAAATAGGAGCCCAATGCTTTCAATGGTGCAGTGTACTTTCAAATTGCACCTCCTTCTTGCTGTGCAGTCATATTCACAGATAGTTACCTAGTGTGTAATTGCTGATGACTGGTCCTCCGGTGTAATCGTCACCCAGGACGATTGGTCACGTGGTGCCATTACTTCACAAAGCTACAGCAGGATGTCATCTGACATGAGGGCCAATCAGTTGCCTAGTACGCAATAGGATACATGTCTCATCGTATAGAAAAGGGAGCAATGTAGACAGGATGCCCAGCTGAAGACTAAGGTGGTGAGATGAAAGGAACTAGGCCTTTATTTGAGACTTATACATTTGTTTGAAGGAGTGGTTGATCATAACATTCTGGAGTTCTCTATAGGTTTTCTGAGAGGGATGTGCTAAAATGAAGATGTTAGAATCTGTTATTCATAGTTTTTCTTATTCCCACAAACAGTAGCATAAACCTTCCTCCCTTAACGTATCAGATCACTGAATTGCTATGGTGTACCATAACCTAAAATATTTCCTGTGAGAAGGGTACGTTATCTCTTAGCTGCCAAAGAGATCTTTCTATCAAAGTCCTCATATAAGTGCTAGCGTTGTGTAGAGAGTACTAGCAAATGAGGCACAGGATTGAAAGAAGTCTGCTAGGTTGAAATCTAAATTGAGAATATAATTTTTAGTGAGCTTTGGATGTTCACAATATTAGACACGCCATAGTACTAATAATTGACTCTTTATAGAAATAATTTTTTGGTAGTGTTGCATTTGGTTTGGAAGTATTCAAGTTCTAAAAATTGACTGACAGTGGACTTTTCCATCTGCAGAATATACTGAATGACCAGCAGAGGCAGTATTGCAGAGGAATATTTCTCCGCTTGCTGAGAAAAGAAAAAAAAAGAAAGCTCATTCCTCAGCCTTTTCCATGCCTCGATCAATAGATATGGTAAGTCAAACTCTCATTTAATCATTTTGCCATTAATTAAAAGTTCATAGTATCTGATGGCTCTCAGTGCCTTTTAGTGGGGTCTTCCGCATAAATATAATCTTCTAAGACGGTAGCAATATGAATGACGCTATGGCCATCATGATAGTTTCTCAAAGACTTTGACTGTCTATGTGGCTGACAAAATCTTCTTTAGATAGTTTTGCAGGCAATATGTCCTCCGGGGTAATTACCATCTTTTAGGCTGGAATGAGGTGTCTTAGGTTAGAGCAATTGACTTACTTTCTGATGGAGGGAACCTATTCAACCGTTTTCCCTGCTCTCTGTGAGTGGGACTCTGATACTCAAGATGGACCGCTATTTAGAAACTGTGTTCTAACTCTATCCCTCTTTAAATAGGATCCCAATGCTTTCAATGGCGCAGAGTATTTTCCCATTACACATCCTACTTGCTGTGCAGTCATATTCCCAGATACTTAACTAGTGTGTAATTGCTGATGTCTGGTCCTCCGGTGTAATCGTCACCCAGAGCGATTGGTCAAGTGGTGCCATTACATCCCAAAACTACAGCAGGATGTCATCTGACATGAGGGCCAATCAGTTGCTTCTTCTAACTCTAGCCCTCTTTAAATAGGAGCCCAATGCTTTCAATGGTGCAGTGTACTTTCCCATTGCACCTCCTACTTGCTGTGCTGTCATATTCACAGACAGTTATCTAGTGTGTAATTGCTGATGTCTGGTCCTACGGTGTAATCTTCACCCAGGATGATTGGTCATGTGGTGCCATTACTTCACAAAGCTACAGCAGGATGTCATCTGACATGAGGGCCAATCAGTTGCCTAGTACGCAATAGGATACATGTCTCATCGTATAGAAAAGGGAGCAATGTAGACAGGATGCCCAGCTGAAGACTAAGGTGGTGAGATGAAAGGAACTAGGCCATTATTTGAGACTTATACATTTGTTTAAAGGATTGGTTGATCATAACATTCTGGAGTTCTCTATAGGTTTACTAAGAGGGATGTGCTAAAATGAAGATGTTAGAATCTGTTATTCATAGGTTTTTCTTATTCCCACAAACGGTAGCATAAACCTTCCTCCCTTAACGTATCAGATCACTGAATTGCTATGGTGTACCATAACCTAAAATATTTCCTGTGAGAAGGGTACGTTATCTCTTAGCTGCCAAAGAGATCTTTCTATCAAAGTCCTCATATAAGTGCTAGCGTTGTGTAGAGAGTACTAGCAAATGAGGCACAGGATTGAAAGAAGTCTGCTAGGTTGAAATCTAAATTGAGAATATAATTTTTAGTGAGCTTTGGATGTTCACAATATTAGACACGCCATAGTACTAATAATTGACTCTTTATAGAAATAATTTTTTGGTAGTGTTGCATTTGGTTTGGAAGTATTCAAGTTCTAAAAATTGACTGACAGTGGACTTTTCCATCTGCAGAATATACTGAATGACCAGCAGAGGCAGTATTGCAGAGGAATATTTCTCCGCTTGCTGAGAAAAGAAAAAAAAAGAAAGCTCATTCCTCAGCCTTTTCCATGCCTCGATCAATAGATATGGTAAGTCAAACTCTCATTTAATCATTTTGCCATTAATTAAAAGTTCATAGTATCTGATGGCTCTCAGTGCCTTTTAGTGGGGTCTTCCGCATAAATATAATCTTCTAAGACGGTAGCAATATGAATGACGCTATGGCCATCATGATAGTTTCTCAAAGACTTTGACTGTCTATGTGGCTGACAAAATCTTCTTTAGATAGTTTTGCAGGCAATATGTCCTCCGGGGTAATTACCATCTTTTAGGCTGGAATGAGGTGTCTTAGGTTAGAGCAATTGACTTACTTTCTGATGGAGGGAACCTATTCAACCGTTTTCCCTGCTCTCTGTGAGTGGGTCTCTGATACTCAAGATGGACCGCTATTTAGAAACTGTGTTCGTACTCTATCCCTCTTTAAATAGGATCCCAATGCTTTCAATGGTGCAGAGTATTTTCCCATTTCACATCCTACTTGCTGTGCAGTCATATTCCCAGATACTTAACTAGTGTGTAATTGCTGATGTCTGGTACTCCGGTGTAATCGTCACCCAGGGCGATTGGTCAAGTGGTGCCATTACATCCCAAAACTACAGCAGGATGTCATCTGACATGAGGGCCAATCAGTTGCTTCTTCTAACTCTAGCCCTCTTTAAATAGGAGCCCAATGCTTTCAATGGTGCAGTGTACTTTCAAATTGCACCTCCTTCTTGCTGTGCAGTCATATTCACAGATAGTTACCTAGTGTGTAATTGCTGATGACTGGTCCTCCGGTGTAATCGTCACCCAGGACGATTGGTCACGTGGTGCCATTACTTCACAAAGCTACAGCAGGATGTCATCTGACATGAGGGCCAATCAGTTGCCTAGTACGCAATAGGATACATGTCTCATCGTATAGAAAAGGGAGCAATGTAGACAGGATGCCCAGCTGAAGACTAAGGTGGTGAGATGAAAGGAACTAGGCCTTTATTTGAGACTTATACATTTGTTTGAAGGAGTGGTTGATCATAACATTCTGGAGTTCTCTATAGGTTTACTGAGAGGGATGTGCTAAAATGAAGATGTTAGAATCTGTTATTCATAGTTTTTCTTATTCCCACAAACGGTAGCATAAACCTTCCTCCCTTAACATATCAGATCACTGACTTGCTATGGTGTACCATAACCTAAAATAATTCCTGTGAGAAGGGTACGTTATCTCTTGGTTGCCAAAGAGATCTTTCTATCAAAGTCCTCATATAAGTGCTAGCGTTGTGTAGAGAGTACTAGCAAATGAGGCACAGGATTGAAAGAAGTTTGCTAGGTTGAAATCTAAATTGAGAATATAATTTTTAGTGAGCTTAGGATTTTCACAATATTAGACACGCCATAGTACTAATAATTGACTCTTTATAGAAATCATTTTTTGGCAGTGTTGCATTTGGTTTGGAAGTATTCAAGTTCTAAAAATTGACTAACAGTGGACTTTTCCATCTGCAGAATATACTGAATGACCAGCAGAGGCAGTATTGCAGAGGAATATTTCTCCGCTTGCTGAGAAAAGAAAAAAAAAGAAAGCTCATTCCTCAGCCTTTTCCATGCCTCGATCAATAGATATGGTAAGTCAAACTCTCATTTAATCATTTTGCCATTAATTAAAAGTTCATAGTATCTGATGGCTCTCAGTGCCTTTTAGTGGGGTCTTCCGCATAAATATAATCTTCTAAGACGTTAGCAATATGAATGACGCTATGGCCATCATGATAGTTTCTCAAAGACTTTGACTGTCTATGTGGCTGACAAAATCTTCTTTAGATAGTTTTGCAGGCAATATGTCCTCCGGGGTAATTACCATCTTTTAGGCTGGAATGAGGTGTCTTAGGTTAGAGTAATTGACTTAAATTCTGATGGAGGGAACCTATTCAACCGTTTTCCCTGCTCTCTGTGAGTGGGTCTCTGATACTCAAGATGGACCGCTATTTAGAAACTGTGTTCGTACTCTATCCCTCTTTAAATAGGATCCCAATGCTTTCAATGGTGCAGAGTACTTTCCCATTACACATCCTACTTGCTGTGCAGTCATATTCCCAGATACTTAACTAGTGTGTAATTGCTGATATCTGGTCCTCTGGTGTAATTGTCACCCAGAGCGATTGGTCAAGTGGTGCCATTACATCCCAAAACTACAGCAGGATGTCATCTGACATGAGGGCCAATCAGTTGCTTCTTCTAACTCTAGCCCTCTTTAAATCGGAGCCCAATGCTTTCAATGGTGCAGTGTACTTTCAAATTGCACCTCCTTCTTGCTGTGCAGTCATATTCACAGATAGTTACCTAGTGTGTAATTGCTGATGTCTGGTCCTCCGGTGTAATCGTCACCCAGGACGATTGGTCACGTGGTGCCATTACTTCACAAAGCTACAGCAGGATGTCATCTGACATGAGGGCCAATCAGTTGCCTAGTACGCAATAGGATACATGTCTCATCGTATAGAAAAGGGAGCAATGTAGACAGGATGCCCAGCTGAAGACTAAGGTGGTGAGATGAAAGGAACTAGGCCATTATTTGAGACTTATACATTTGTTTAAAGGATTGGTTGATCATAACATTCTGGAGTTCTCTATAGGTTTACTAAGAGGGATGTGCTAAAATGAAGATGTTAGAATCTGTTATTCATAGGTTTTTCTTATTCCCACAAACGGTAGCATAAACCTTCCTCCCTTAACGTATCAGATCACTGAATTGCTATGGTGTACCATAACCTAAAATATTTCCTGTGAGAAGGGTACGTTATCTCTTAGCTGCCAAAGAGATCTTTCTATCAAAGTCCTCATATAAGTGCTAGCGTTGTGTAGAGAGTACTAGCAAATGAGGCACAGGATTGAAAGAAGTCTGCTAGGTTGAAATCTAAATTGAGAATATAATTTTTAGTGAGCTTTGGATGTTCACAATATTAGACACGCCATAGTACTAATAATTGACTCTTTATAGAAATAATTTTTTGGTAGTGTTGCATTTGGTTTGGAAGTATTCAAGTTCTAAAAATTGACTAACAGTGGACTTTTCCATCTGCAGAATATACTGAATGACCAGCAGAGGCAGTATTGCAGAGGAATATTTCTCCGCTTGCTGAGAAAAGAAAAAAAAAGAAAGCTCATTCCTCAGCCTTTTCCATGCCTCGATCAATAGATATGGTAAGTCAAACTCTCATTTAATCATTTTGCCATTAATTAAAAGTTCATAGTATCTGATGGCTCTCAGTGCCTTTTAGTGGGGTCTTCCGCATAAATATAATCTTCTAAGACGGTAGCAATATGAATGACGCTATGGCCATCATGATAGTTTCTCAAAGACTTTGACTGTCTATGTGGCTGACAAAATCTTCTTTAGATAGTTTTGCAGGCAATATGTCCTCCGGGGTAATTACCATCTTTTAGGCTGGAATGAGGTGTCTTAGGTTAGAGCAATTGACTTACTTTCTGATGGAGGGAACCTATTCAACCGTTTTCCCTGCTCTCTGTGAGTGGGTCTCTGATACTCAAGATGGACCGCTATTTAGAAACTGTGTTCGTACTCTATCCCTCTTTAAATAGGATCCCAATGCTTTCAATGGTGCAGAGTATTTTCCCATTTCACATCCTACTTGCTGTGCAGTCATATTCCCAGATACTTAACTAGTGTGTAATTGCTGATGTCTGGTACTCCGGTGTAATCGTCACCCAGGGCGATTGGTCAAGTGGTGCCATTACATCCCAAAACTACAGCAGGATGTCATCTGACATGAGGGCCAATCAGTTGCTTCTTCTAACTCTAGCCCTCTTTAAATATGAGCCCAATGCTTTCAATGGTGCAGTGTACTTTCAAATTGCACCTCCTTCTTGCTGTGCAGTCATATTCACAGATAGTTACCTAGTGTGTAATTGCTGATGACTGGTTCTCCGGTGTAATCGTCACCCAGGACGATTGGTCACGTGGTGCCATTACTTCACAAAGCTACAGCAGGATGTCATCTGACATGAGGGCCAATCAGTTGCCTAGTACGCAATAGGATACATGTCTCATCGTATAGAAAAGGGAGCAATGTAGACAGGATGCCCAGCTGAAGACTAAGGTGGTGAGATGAAAGGAACTAGGCCTTTATTTGAGACTTATACATTTGTTTGAAGGAGTGGTTGATCATAACATTCTGGAGTTCTCTATAGGTTTACTGAGAGGGATGTGCTAAAATGAAGATGTTAGAATCTGTTATTCATAGTTTTTCTTATTCCCACAAACGGTAGCATAAACCTTCCTCCCTTAACATATCAGATCACTGACTTGCTATGGTGTACCATAACCTAAAATAATTCCTGTGAGAAGGGTACGTTATCTCTTGGTTGCCAAAGAGATCTTTCTATCAAAGTCCTCATATAAGTGCTAGCGTTGTGTAGAGAGTACTAGCAAATGAGGCACAGGATTGAAAGAAGTTTGCTAGGTTGAAATCTAAATTGAGAATATAATTTTTAGTGAGCTTAGGATTTTCACAATATTAGACACGCCATAGTACTAATAATTGACTCTTTATAGAAATAATTTTTTGGTAGTGTTGCATTTGGTTTGGAAGTATTCAAGTTCTAAAAATTGACTAACAGTGGACTTTTCCATCTGCAGAATATACTGAATGACCAGCAGAGGCAGTATTGCAGAGGAATATTTCTCCGCTTGCTGAGAAAAGAAAAAAAAAGAAAGCTCATTCCTCAGCCTTTTCCATGCCTCGATCAATAGATATGGTAAGTCAAACTCTCATTTAATCATTTTGCCATTAATTAAAAGTTCATAGTATCTGATGGCTCTCAGTGCCTTTTAGTGGGGTCTTCCGCATAAATATAATCTTCTAAGACGGTAGCAATATGAATGACGCTATGGCCATCATGATAGTTTCTCAAAGACTTTGACTGTCTATGTGGCTGACAAAATCTTCTTTAGATAGTTTTGCAGGCAATATGTCCTCCGGGGTAATTACCATCTTTTAGGCTGGAATGAGGTGTCTTAGGTTAGAGCAATTGACTTACTTTCTGATGGAGGGAACCTATTCAACCGTTTTCCCTGCTCTCTGTGAGTGGGTCTCTGATACTCAAGATGGACCGCTATTTAGAAACTGTGTTCGTACTCTATCCCTCTTTAAATAGGATCCCAATGCTTTCAATGGTGCAGAGTATTTTCCCATTTCACATCCTACTTGCTGTGCAGTCATATTCCCAGATACTTAACTAGTGTGTAATTGCTGATGTCTGGTACTCCGGTGTAATCGTCACCCAGGGCGATTGGTCAAGTGGTGCCATTACATCCCAAAACTACAGCAGGATGTCATCTGACATGAGGGCCAATCAGTTGCTTCTTCTAACTCTAGCCCTCTTTAAATATGAGCCCAATGCTTTCAATGGTGCAGTGTACTTTCAAATTGCACCTCCTTCTTGCTGTGCAGTCATATTCACAGATAGTTACCTAGTGTGTAATTGCTGATGACTGGTTCTCCGGTGTAATCGTCACCCAGGACGATTGGTCACGTGGTGCCATTACTTCACAAAGCTACAGCAGGATGTCATCTGACATGAGGGCCAATCAGTTGCCTAGTACGCAATAGGATACATGTCTCATCGTATAGAAAAGGGAGCAATGTAGACAGGATGCCCAGCTGAAGACTAAGGTGGTGAGATGAAAGGAACTAGGCCTTTATTTGAGACTTATACATTTGTTTGAAGGAGTGGTTGATCATAACATTCTGGAGTTCTCTATAGGTTTACTGAGAGGGATGTGCTAAAATGAAGATGTTAGAATCTGTTATTCATAGTTTTTCTTATTCCCACAAACGGTAGCATAAACCTTCCTCCCTTAACATATCAGATCACTGACTTGCTATGGTGTACCATAACCTAAAATAATTCCTGTGAGAAGGGTACGTTATCTCTTGGTTGCCAAAGAGATCTTTCTATCAAAGTCCTCATATAAGTGCTAGCGTTGTGTAGAGAGTACTAGCAAATGAGGCACAGGATTGAAAGAAGTTTGCTAGGTTGAAATCTAAATTGAGAATATAATTTTTAGTGAGCTTAGGATTTTCACAATATTAGACACGCCATAGTACTAATGATTGACTCTTTATAGAAATCATTTTTTGGCAGTGTTGCATTTGGTTTGGAAGTATTCAAGTTCTAAAAATTGACTAACAGTGGACTTTTCCATCTGCAGAATATACTGAATGACCAGCAGAGGCAGTATTGCAGAGGAATATTTCTCCGCTTGCTGAGAAAAGAAAAAAAAAGAAAGCTCATTCCTCAGCCTTTTCCATGCCTCGATCAATAGATATGGTAAGTCAAACTCTCATTTAATCATTTTGCCATTAATTAAAAGTTCATAGTATCTGATGGCTCTCAGTGCCTTTTAGTGGGGTCTTCCGCATAAATATAATCTTCTAAGACGTTAGCAATATGAATGACGCTATGGCCATCATGATAGTTTCTCAAAGACTTTGACTGTCTATGTGGCTGACAAAATCTTCTTTAGATAGTTTTGCAGGCAATATGTCCTCCGGGGTAATTACCATCTTTTAGGCTGGAATGAGGTGTCTTAGGTTAGAGCAATTGACTTAAATTCTGATGGAGGGAACCTATTCAACCGTTTTCCCTGCTCTCTGTGAGTGGGTCTCTGATACTCAAGATGGACCGCTATTTAGAAACTGTGTTCGTACTCTATCCCTCTTTAAATAGGATCCCAATGCTTTCAATGGTGCAGAGTACTTTCCCATTACACATCCTACTTGCTGTGCAGTCATATTCCCAGATACTTAACTAGTGTGTAATTGCTGATATCTGGTCCTCTGGTGTAATTGTCACCCAGAGCGATTGGTCAAGTGGTGCCATTACATCCCAAAACTACAGCAGGATGTCATCTGACATGAGGGCCAATCAGTTGCTTCTTCTAACTCTAGCCCTCTTTAAATCGGAGCCCAATGCTTTCAATGGTGCAGTGTACTTTCAAATTGCACCTCCTTCTTGCTGTGCAGTCATATTCACAGATAGTTACCTAGTGTGTAATTGCTGATGTCTGGTCCTCCGGTGTAATCGTCACCCAGGACGATTGGTCACGTGGTGCCATTACTTCACAAAGCTACAGCAGGATGTCATCTGACATGAGGGCCAATCAGTTGCCTAGTACGCAATAGGATACATGTCTCATCGTATAGAAAAGGGAGCAATGTAGACAGGATGCCCAGCTGAAGACTAAGGTGGTGAGATGAAAGGAACTAGGCCATTATTTGAGACTTATACATTTGTTTAAAGGATTGGTTGATCATAACATTCTGGAGTTCTCTATAGGTTTACTAAGAGGGATGTGCTAAAATGAAGATGTTAGAATCTGTTATTCATAGGTTTTTCTTATTCCCACAAACGGTAGCATAAACCTTCCTCCCTTAACGTATCAGATCACTGAATTGCTATGGTGTACCATAACCTAAAATATTTCCTGTGAGAAGGGTACGTTATCTCTTAGCTGCCAAAGAGATCTTTCTATCAAAGTCCTCATATAAGTGCTAGCGTTGTGTAGAGAGTACTAGCAAATGAGGCACAGGATTGAAAGAAGTCTGCTAGGTTGAAATCTAAATTGAGAATATAATTTTTAGTGAGCTTTGGATGTTCACAATATTAGACACGCCATAGTACTAATAATTGACTCTTTATAGAAATAATTTTTTGGTAGTGTTGCATTTGGTTTGGAAGTATTCAAGTTCTAAAAATTGACTAACAGTGGACTTTTCCATCTGCAGAATATACTGAATGACCAGCAGAGGCAGTATTGCAGAGGAATATTTCTCCGCTTGCTGAGAAAAGAAAAAAAAAGAAAGCTCATTCCTCAGCCTTTTCCATGCCTCGATCAATAGATATGGTAAGTCAAACTCTCATTTAATCATTTTGCCATTAATTAAAAGTTCATAGTATCTGATGGCTCTCAGTGCCTTTTAGTGGGGTCTTCCGCATAAATATAATCTTCTAAGACGTTCGCAATATGAATGACGCTATGGCCATCATGATAGTTTCTCAAAGACTTTGACTGTCTATGTGGCTGACAAAATCTTCTTTAGATAGTTTTGCAGGCAATATGTCCTCCGGGGTAATTACCATCTTTTAGGCTGGAATGAGGTGTCTTAGGTTAGAGCAATTGACTTAAATTCTGATGGAGGGAACCTATTCAACCGTTTTCCCTGCTCTCTGTGAGTGGGTCTCTGATACTCAAGATGGACCGCTATTTAGAAACTGTGTTCGTACTCTATCCCTCTTTAAATAGGATCCCAATGCTTTCAATGGTGCAGAGTACTTTCCCATTACACATCCTACTTGCTGTGCAGTCATATTCCCAGATACTTAACTAGTGTGTAATTGCTGATATCTGGTCCTCTGGTGTAATTGTCACCCAGAGCGATTGGTCAAGTGGTGCCATTACATCCCAAAACTACAGCAGGATGTCATCTGACATGAGGGCCAATCAGTTGCTTCTTCTAACTCTAGCCCTCTTTAAATCGGAGCCCAATGCTTTCAATGGTGCAGTGTACTTTCAAATTGCACCTCCTTCTTGCTGTGCAGTCATATTCACAGATAGTTACCTAGTGTGTAATTGCTGATGTCTGGTCCTCCGGTGTAATCGTCACCCAGGACGATTGGTCACGTGGTGCCATTACTTCACAAAGCTACAGCAGGATGTCATCTGACATGAGGGCCAATCAGTTGCCTAGTACGCAATAGGATACATGTCTCATCGTATAGAAAAGGGAGCAATGTAGACAGGATGCCCAGCTGAAGACTAAGGTGGTGAGATGAAAGGAACTAGGCCATTATTTGAGACTTATACATTTGTTTAAAGGATTGGTTGATCATAACATTCTGGAGTTCTCTATAGGTTTACTAAGAGGGATGTGCTAAAATGAAGATGTTAGAATCTGTTATTCATAGGTTTTTCTTATTCCCACAAACGGTAGCATAAACCTTCCTCCCTTAACGTATCAGATCACTGAATTGCTATGGTGTACCATAACCTAAAATATTTCCTGTGAGAAGGGTACGTTATCTCTTAGCTGCCAAAGAGATCTTTCTATCAAAGTCCTCATATAAGTGCTAGCGTTGTGTAGAGAGTACTAGCAAATGAGGCACAGGATTGAAAGAAGTCTGCTAGGTTGAAATCTAAATTGAGAATATAATTTTTAGTGAGCTTTGGATGTTCACAATATTAGACACGCCATAGTACTAATAATTGACTCTTTATAGAAATAATTTTTTGGTAGTGTTGCATTTGGTTTGGAAGTATTCAAGTTCTAAAAATTGACTAACAGTGGACTTTTCCATCTGCAGAATATACTGAATGACCAGCAGAGGCAGTATTGCAGAGGAATATTTCTCCGCTTGCTGAGAAAAGAAAAAAAAAGAAAGCTCATTCCTCAGCCTTTTCCATGCCTCGATCAATAGATATGGTAAGTCAAACTCTCATTTAATCATTTTGCCATTAATTAAAAGTTCATAGTATCTGATGGCTCTCAGTGCCTTTTAGTGGGGTCTTCCGCATAAATATAATCTTCTAAGACGGTAGCAATATGAATGACGCTATGGCCATCATGATAGTTTCTCAAAGACTTTGACTGTCTATGTGGCTGACAAAATCTTCTTTAGATAGTTTTGCAGGCAATATGTCCTCCGGGGTAATTACCATCTTTTAGGCTGGAATGAGGTGTCTTAGGTTAGAGCAATTGACTTACTTTCTGATGGAGGGAACCTATTCAACCGTTTTCCCTGCTCTCTGTGAGTGGGTCTCTGATACTCAAGATGGACCGCTATTTAGAAACTGTGTTCGTACTCTATCCCTCTTTAAATAGGATCCCAATGCTTTCAATGGTGCAGAGTATTTTCCCATTTCACATCCTACTTGCTGTGCAGTCATATTCCCAGATACTTAACTAGTGTGTAATTGCTGATGTCTGGTACTCCGGTGTAATCGTCACCCAGGGCGATTGGTCAAGTGGTGCCATTACATCCCAAAACTACAGCAGGATGTCATCTGACATGAGGGCCAATCAGTTGCTTCTTCTAACTCTAGCCCTCTTTAAATATGAGCCCAATGCTTTCAATGGTGCAGTGTACTTTCAAATTGCACCTCCTTCTTGCTGTGCAGTCATATTCACAGATAGTTACCTAGTGTGTAATTGCTGATGACTGGTTCTCCGGTGTAATCGTCACCCAGGACGATTGGTCACGTGGTGCCATTACTTCACAAAGCTACAGCAGGATGTCATCTGACATGAGGGCCAATCAGTTGCCTAGTACGCAATAGGATACATGTCTCATCGTATAGAAAAGGGAGCAATGTAGACAGGATGCCCAGCTGAAGACTAAGGTGGTGAGATGAAAGGAACTAGGCCTTTATTTGAGACTTATACATTTGTTTGAAGGAGTGGTTGATCATAACATTCTGGAGTTCTCTATAGGTTTACTGAGAGGGATGTGCTAAAATGAAGATGTTAGAATCTGTTATTCATAGTTTTTCTTATTCCCACAAACGGTAGCATAAACCTTCCTCCCTTAACATATCAGATCACTGACTTGCTATGGTGTACCATAACCTAAAATAATTCCTGTGAGAAGGGTACGTTATCTCTTGGTTGCCAAAGAGATCTTTCTATCAAAGTCCTCATATAAGTGCTAGCGTTGTGTAGAGAGTACTAGCAAATGAGGCACAGGATTGAAAGAAGTTTGCTAGGTTGAAATCTAAATTGAGAATATAATTTTTAGTGAGCTTAGGATTTTCACAATATTAGACACGCCATAGTACTAATGATTGACTCTTTATAGAAATCATTTTTTGGCAGTGTTGCATTTGGTTTGGAAGTATTCAAGTTCTAAAAATTGACTAACAGTGGACTTTTCCATCTGCAGAATATACTGAATGACCAGCAGAGGCAGTATTGCAGAGGAATATTTCTCCGCTTGCTGAGAAAAGAAAAAAAAAGAAAGCTCATTCCTCAGCCTTTTCCATGCCTCGATCAATAGATATGGTAAGTCAAACTCTCATTTAATCATTTTGCCATTAATTAAAAGTTCATAGTATCTGATGGCTCTCAGTGCCTTTTAGTGGGGTCTTCCGCATAAATATAATCTTCTAAGACGTTAGCAATATGAATGACGCTATGGCCATCATGATAGTTTCTCAAAGACTTTGACTGTCTATGTGGCTGACAAAATCTTCTTTAGATAGTTTTGCAGGCAATATGTCCTCCGGGGTAATTACCATCTTTTAGGCTGGAATGAGGTGTCTTAGGTTAGAGCAATTGACTTAAATTCTGATGGAGGGAACCTATTCAACCGTTTTCCCTGCTCTCTGTGAGTGGGTCTCTGATACTCAAGATGGACCGCTATTTAGAAACTGTGTTCGTACTCTATCCCTCTTTAAATAGGATCCCAATGCTTTCAATGGTGCAGAGTATTTTCCCATTACACATCCTACTTGCTGTGCAGTCATATTCCCAGATACTTAACTAGTGTGTAATTGCTAATGTCTGGTCCTCCGGTGTAATCGTCACCCAGGGCGATTGGTCAAGTCGTGCCATTACATCCCAAAACTACAGCAGGATGTCATCTGACATGAGGGCCAATCAGTTGCTTCTTCTAACTCTAGCCCTCTTTAAATAGGAGCCCAATGCTTTCAATGGTGCAGTGTACTTTCCCATTGCACCTCCTACTTGCTGTGCTGTCATATTCACAGACAGTTACCTAGTGTGTAATTGCTGATGTCTGGTCCTACGGTGTAATCGTCACCCAGGACGATTGGTCACGTGGTGCCATTACTTCACAAAGCTACAGCAGGATGTCATCTGACATGAGGGCCAATCAGTTGCCTAGTACCCAATAGGATACATGTCTCATCGTATAGAAAAGGGAGCAATGTAGACAGGATGCCCAGCTGAAGACTAAGGTGGTGAGATGAAAGGAACTAGGCCATTATTTGAGACTTATACATTTGTTTAAAGGATTGGTTGATCATAACATTCTGGAGTTCTCTATAGGTTTACTGAGAGGGATGTGCTAAAATGAAGATGTTAGAATCTGTTATTCATAGTTTTTCTTATTCCCACAAACGGTAGCATAAACCTTCCTCCCTTAACGTATCAGATCCCTGACTTGCTATGGTGTACCATAACCTAAAATAATTCCTGTGAAAAGGGTACGCAATCTCTTGGCTGCCAAAGAGATCTTTCTATCTAAGTCCTCATATAGGTGCTAGAGTTGTGTAGAGAGTACCAGCAAATGAGGCACAGGATTGAAAGAAGTCTGCTAGGTTGAAATCTAAATTGAGAATATAATTTTTAGTGAGCTTTGGATTTTCACAATATTAGACACGCCATAGTACTAATAATTGACTCTTTATAGAAATCATTTTTTGGTAGTGTTGCATTTGGTTTGGAAGTATTCAAGTTCTAAAAATTGACTAACAGTGGACTTTCCATCTGCAGAATATACTGAATGACCAGCAGAGGCAGTATTGCAGAGGAATATTTCTCCGCTTGCTGAGAAAAGAAAAAAAAAGAAAGCTCATTCCTCAGCCTTTTCCATGCCTCGATCAATAGATATGGTAAGTCAAACTCTCATTTAATCATTTTGCCATTAATTAAAAGTTCATTGCATCTGATGGCTCTCAGTGCCTTTTAGTGGGGTCTCCCGCATAAATATAATCTTCTAAGACGGTAGCAATATGAATGACGCTATGGCCATCATGATAGTTTCTCAAAGACTTTGACTGTCTATGTGGCTGACAAAATCTTCTTTAGATAGTTATGCAGGCAATATGTCCTCCGGGGTAATTACCATCTTTTATGCTGGAATGAGGTGTCTTAGGTTAGAGCAATTGACTTACTTTCTGATGGAGGGAAGCTATTTAACCGTTTTCCCTGCTCTCTGTGAGTGGGACTCTGATACTCAAGATGGACCGCTATTTAGAAACTGTGTTCGTACTCTATCCCTCTTTAAATAGGATCCCAATGCTTTCAATGGTGCAGAGTACTTTCCCATTACACATCCTACTTGCTGTGCAGTCATATTCCCAGATACTTAACTAGTGTGTAATTGCTGATATCTGGTCCTCTGGTGTAATTGTCACCCAGAGCGATTGGTCAAGTGGTGCCATTACATCCCAAAACTACAGCAGGATGTCATCTGACATGAGGGCCAATCAGTTGCTTCTTCTAACTCTAGCCCTCTTTAAATAGGAGCCCAATGCTTTCAATGGTGCAGTGTACTTTCCCATTGCACCTCCTACTTGCTGTGCTGTCATATTCACAGACAGTTACCTAGTGTGTAATTGCTGATGTCTGGTCCTACGGTGTAATCTTCACCCAGGATGATTGGTCATGTGGTGCCATTACTTCACAAAGCTACAGCAGGATGTCATCTGACATGAGGGCCAATCAGTTGCCTAGTACGCAATAGGATACATGTCTCATCGTATAGAAAAGGGAGCAATGTAGACCGGATGCCCAGCTGAAGACTAAGGTGGTGAGATGAAAGGAACTAGGCCATTATTTGAGACTTATACATTTGTTTAAAGGATTGGTTGATCATAACATTCTGGAGTTCTCTATAGGTTTACTAAGAGGGATGTGCTAAAATGAAGATGTTAGAATCTGTTATTCATAGGTTTTTCTTATTCCCACAAACGGTAGCATAAACCTTCCTCCCTTAACGTATCAGATCACTGAATTGCTATGGTGTACCATAACCTAAAATATTTCCTGTGAGAAGGGTACGTTATCTCTTGGCTGCCAAAGAGATCTTTCTATCCAAGTCCTCATATAGGTGCTAGAGTTGTGTAGAGAGTACCAGCAAATGAGGCACAGGATTGAAAGAAGTCTGCTAGGTTGAAATCTAAACTGAGAATATAATTTTTAGTGAGCTTTGGATTTTCACAATATTAGACACGCCATAGTACTAATAATTGACTCTTTATAGAAATCATTTTTTGGTAGTGTTGCATTTGGTTTGGAAGTATTCAAGTTCTAAAAATTGACTAACAGTGGACTTTTCCATCTGCAGAATATACTGAATGACCAGCAGAGGCAGTATTGCAGAGGAATATTTCTCCGCTTGCTGAGAAAAGAAAAAAAAAGAAAGCTCATTCCTCAGCCTTTTCCATGCCTCGATCAATAGATATGGTAAGTCAAACTCTCATTTAATCATTTTGCCATTAATTAAAAGTTCATTGCATCTGATGGCTCTCAGTGCCTTTTAGTGGGGTCTCCCGCATAAATATAATCTTCTAAGACGGTAGCAATATGAATGACGCTATGGCCATCATGATAGTTTCTCAAAGACTTTGACTGTCTATGTGGCTGACAAAATCTTCTTTAGATAGTTATGCAGGCAATATGTCCTCCGGGGTAATTACCATCTTTTATGCTGGAATGAGGTGTCTTAGGTTAGAGCAATTGACTTACTTTCTGATGGAGGGAAGCTATTTAACCGTTTTCCCTGCTCTCTGTGAGTGGGACTCTGATACTCAAGATGGACCGCTATTTAGAAACTGTGTTCTAACTCTATCCCTCTTTAAATATAATCCCAATGCTTTCAATGGTGCAGAGTATTTTCCCATTTCACATCCTACTTGCTGTGCAGTCATATTCCCAGATACTTAACTAGTGTGTAATTGCTGATGTCTGGTACTCCGGTGTAATCGTCACCCAGGGCGATTGGTCAAGTGGTGCCATTACATCCCAAAACTACAGCAGGATGTCATCTGACATGAGGGCCAATCAGTTGCTTCTTCTAACTCTAGCCCTCTTTAAATCGGAGCCCAATGCTTTCAATGGTGCAGTGTACTTTCAAATTGCACCTCCTTCTTGCTGTGCAGTCATATTCACAGATAGTTACCTAGTGTGTAATTGCTGATGTCTGGTCCTCCGGTGTAATCGTCACCCAGGACGATTGGTCACGTGGTGCCATTACTTCACAAAGCTACAGCAGGATGTCATCTGACATGAGGGCCAATCAGTTGCCTAGTACGCAATAGGATACATGTCTCATCGTATAGAAAAGGGAGCAATGTAGACAGGATGCCCAGCTGAAGACTAAGGTGGTGAGATGAAAGGAACTAGGCCATTATTTGAGACTTATACATTTGTTTAAAGGATTGGTTGATCATAACATTCTGGAGTTCTCTATAGGTTTACTAAGAGGGATGTGCTAAAATGAAGATGTTAGAATCTGTTATTCATAGGTTTTTCTTATTCCCACAAACGGTAGCATAAACCTTCCTCCCTTAACGTATCAGATCACTGAATTGCTATGGTGTACCATAACCTAAAATATTTCCTGTGAGAAGGGTACGTTATCTCTTAGCTGCCAAAGAGATCTTTCTATCAAAGTCCTCATATAAGTGCTAGCGTTGTGTAGAGAGTACTAGCAAATGAGGCACAGGATTGAAAGAAGTCTGCTAGGTTGAAATCTAAATTGAGAATATAATTTTTAGTGAGCTTTGGATGTTCACAATATTAGACACGCCATAGTACTAATAATTGACTCTTTATAGAAATAATTTTTTGGTAGTGTTGCATTTGGTTTGGAAGTATTCAAGTTCTAAAAATTGACTAACAGTGGACTTTTCCATCTGCAGAATATACTGAATGACCAGCAGAGGCAGTATTGCAGAGGAATATTTCTCCGCTTGCTGAGAAAAGAAAAAAAAAGAAAGCTCATTCCTCAGCCTTTTCCATGCCTCGATCAATAGATATGGTAAGTCAAACTCTCATTTAATCATTTTGCCATTAATTAAAAGTTCATAGTATCTGATGGCTCTCAGTGCCTTTTAGTGGGGTCTTCCGCATAAATATAATCTTCTAAGACGGTAGCAATATGAATGACGCTATGGCCATCATGATAGTTTCTCAAAGACTTTGACTGTCTATGTGGCTGACAAAATCTTCTTTAGATAGTTTTGCAGGCAATATGTCCTCCGGGGTAATTACCATCTTTTAGGCTGGAATGAGGTGTCTTAGGTTAGAGCAATTGACTTACTTTCTGATGGAGGGAACCTATTCAACCGTTTTCCCTGCTCTCTGTGAGTGGGTCTCTGATACTCAAGATGGACCGCTATTTAGAAACTGTGTTCGTACTCTATCCCTCTTTAAATAGGATCCCAATGCTTTCAATGGTGCAGAGTATTTTCCCATTTCACATCCTACTTGCTGTGCAGTCATATTCCCAGATACTTAACTAGTGTGTAATTGCTGATGTCTGGTACTCCGGTGTAATCGTCACCCAGGGCGATTGGTCAAGTGGTGCCATTACATCCCAAAACTACAGCAGGATGTCATCTGACATGAGGCCCAATCAGTTGCTTCTTCTAACTCTAGCCCTCTTTAAATAGGAGCCCAATGCTTTCAATGGTGCAGTGTACTTTCAAATTGCACCTCCTTCTTGCTGTGCAGTCATATTCACAGATAGTTACCTAGTGTGTAATTGCTGATGACTGGTCCTCCGGTGTAATCGTCACCCAGGACGATTGGTCACGTGGTGCCATTACTTCACAAAGCTACAGCAGGATGTCATCTGACATGAGGGCCAATCAGTTGCCTAGTACGCAATAGGATACATGTCTCATCGTATAGAAAAGGGAGCAATGTAGACAGGATGCCCAGCTGAAGACTAAGGTGGTGAGATGAAAGGAACTAGGCCTTTATTTGAGACTTATACATTTGTTTGAAGGAGTGGTTGATCATAACATTCTGGAGTTCTCTATAGGTTTACTGAGAGGGATGTGCTAAAATGAAGATGTTAGAATCTGTTATTCATAGTTTTTCTTATTCCCACAAACGGTAGCATAAACCTTCCTCCCTTAACATATCAGATCACTGACTTGCTATGGTGTACCATAACCTAAAATAATTCCTGTGAGAAGGGTACGTTATCTCTTGGTTGCCAAAGAGATCTTTCTATCAAAGTCCTCATATAAGTGCTAGCGTTGTGTAGAGAGTACTAGCAAATGAGGCACAGGATTGAAAGAAGTTTGCTAGGTTGAAATCTAAATTGAGAATATAATTTTTAGTGAGCTTAGGATTTTCACAATATTAGACACGCCATAGTACTAATGATTGACTCTTTATAGAAATCATTTTTTGGCAGTGTTGCATTTGGTTTGGAAGTATTCAAGTTCTAAAAATTGACTAACAGTGGACTTTTCCATCTGCAGAATATACTGAATGACCAGCAGAGGCAGTATTGCAGAGGAATATTTCTCCGCTTGCTGAGAAAAGAAAAAAAAAGAAAGCTCATTCCTCAGCCTTTTCCATGCCTCGATCAATAGATATGGTAAGTCAAACTCTCATTTAATCATTTTGCCATTAATTAAAAGTTCATAGTATCTGATGGCTCTCAGTGCCTTTTAGTGGGGTCTTCCGCATAAATATAATCTTCTAAGACGTTAGCAATATGAATGACGCTATGGCCATCATGATAGTTTCTCAAAGACTTTGACTGTCTATGTGGCTGACAAAATCTTCTTTAGATAGTTTTGCAGGCAATATGTCCTCCGGGGTAATTACCATCTTTTAGGCTGGAATGAGGTGTCTTAGGTTAGAGCAATTGACTTAAATTCTGATGGAGGGAACCTATTCAACCGTTTTCCCTGCTCTCTGTGAGTGGGTCTCTGATACTCAAGATGGACCGCTATTTAGAAACTGTGTTCGTACTCTATCCCTCTTTAAATAGGATCCCAATGCTTTCAATGGTGCAGAGTATTTTCCCATTACACATCCTACTTGCTGTGCAGTCATATTCCCAGATACTTAACTAGTGTGTAATTGCTAATGTCTGGTCCTCCGGTGTAATCGTCACCCAGGGCGATTGGTCAAGTCGTGCCATTACATCCCAAAACTACAGCAGGATGTCATCTGACATGAGGGCCAATCAGTTGCTTCTTCTAACTCTAGCCCTCTTTAAATAGGAGCCCAATGCTTTCAATGGTGCAGTGTACTTTCCCATTGCACCTCCTACTTGCTGTGCTGTCATATTCACAGACAGTTACCTAGTGTGTAATTGCTGATGTCTGGTCCTACGGTGTAATCGTCACCCAGGACGATTGGTCACGTGGTGCCATTACTTCACAAAGCTACAGCAGGATGTCATCTGACATGAGGGCCAATCAGTTGCCTAGTACCCAATAGGATACATGTCTCATCGTATAGAAAAGGGAGCAATGTAGACAGGATGCCCAGCTGAAGACTAAGGTGGTGAGATGAAAGGAACTAGGCCATTATTTGAGACTTATACATTTGTTTAAAGGATTGGTTGATCATAACATTCTGGAGTTCTCTATAGGTTTACTGAGAGGGATGTGCTAAAATGAAGATGTTAGAATCTGTTATTCATAGTTTTTCTTATTCCCACAAACGGTAGCATAAACCTTCCTCCCTTAACGTATCAGATCCCTGACTTGCTATGGTGTACCATAACCTAAAATAATTCCTGTGAAAAGGGTACGCAATCTCTTGGCTGCCAAAGAGATCTTTCTATCTAAGTCCTCATATAGGTGCTAGAGTTGTGTAGAGAGTACCAGCAAATGAGGCACAGGATTGAAAGAAGTCTGCTAGGTTGAAATCTAAATTGAGAATATAATTTTTAGTGAGCTTTGGATTTTCACAATATTAGACACGCCATAGTACTAATAATTGACTCTTTATAGAAATCATTTTTTGGTAGTGTTGCATTTGGTTTGGAAGTATTCAAGTTCTAAAAATTGACTAACAGTGGACTTTCCATCTGCAGAATATACTGAATGACCAGCAGAGGCAGTATTGCAGAGGAATATTTCTCCGCTTGCTGAGAAAAGAAAAAAAAAGAAAGCTCATTCCTCAGCCTTTTCCATGCCTCGATCAATAGATATGGTAAGTCAAACTCTCATTTAATCATTTTGCCATTAATTAAAAGTTCATTGCATCTGATGGCTCTCAGTGCCTTTTAGTGGGGTCTCCCGCATAAATATAATCTTCTAAGACGGTAGCAATATGAATGACGCTATGGCCATCATGATAGTTTCTCAAAGACTTTGACTGTCTATGTGGCTGACAAAATCTTCTTTAGATAGTTATGCAGGCAATATGTCCTCCGGGGTAATTACCATCTTTTATGCTGGAATGAGGTGTCTTAGGTTAGAGCAATTGACTTACTTTCTGATGGAGGGAAGCTATTTAACCGTTTTCCCTGCTCTCTGTGAGTGGGACTCTGATACTCAAGATGGACCGCTATTTAGAAACTGTGTTCGTACTCTATCCCTCTTTAAATAGGATCCCAATGCTTTCAATGGTGCAGAGTACTTTCCCATTACACATCCTACTTGCTGTGCAGTCATATTCCCAGATACTTAACTAGTGTGTAATTGCTGATATCTGGTCCTCTGGTGTAATTGTCACCCAGAGCGATTGGTCAAGTGGTGCCATTACATCCCAAAACTACAGCAGGATGTCATCTGACATGAGGGCCAATCAGTTGCTTCTTCTAACTCTAGCCCTCTTTAAATAGGAGCCCAATGCTTTCAATGGTGCAGTGTACTTTCCCATTGCACCTCCTACTTGCTGTGCTGTCATATTCACAGACAGTTACCTAGTGTGTAATTGCTGATGTCTGGTCCTACGGTGTAATCTTCACCCAGGATGATTGGTCATGTGGTGCCATTACTTCACAAAGCTACAGCAGGATGTCATCTGACATGAGGGCCAATCAGTTGCCTAGTACGCAATAGGATACATGTCTCATCGTATAGAAAAGGGAGCAATGTAGACCGGATGCCCAGCTGAAGACTAAGGTGGTGAGATGAAAGGAACTAGGCCATTATTTGAGACTTATACATTTGTTTAAAGGATTGGTTGATCATAACATTCTGGAGTTCTCTATAGGTTTACTAAGAGGGATGTGCTAAAATGAAGATGTTAGAATCTGTTATTCATAGGTTTTTCTTATTCCCACAAACGGTAGCATAAACCTTCCTCCCTTAACGTATCAGATCACTGAATTGCTATGGTGTACCATAACCTAAAATATTTCCTGTGAGAAGGGTACGTTATCTCTTGGCTGCCAAAGAGATCTTTCTATCCAAGTCCTCATATAGGTGCTAGAGTTGTGTAGAGAGTACCAGCAAATGAGGCACAGGATTGAAAGAAGTCTGCTAGGTTGAAATCTAAACTGAGAATATAATTTTTAGTGAGCTTTGGATTTTCACAATATTAGACACGCCATAGTACTAATAATTGACTCTTTATAGAAATCATTTTTTGGTAGTGTTGCATTTGGTTTGGAAGTATTCAAGTTCTAAAAATTGACTAACAGTGGACTTTTCCATCTGCAGAATATACTGAATGACCAGCAGAGGCAGTATTGCAGAGGAATATTTCTCCGCTTGCTGAGAAAAGAAAAAAAAAGAAAGCTCATTCCTCAGCCTTTTCCATGCCTCGATCAATAGATATGGTAAGTCAAACTCTCATTTAATCATTTTGCCATTAATTAAAAGTTCATTGCATCTGATGGCTCTCAGTGCCTTTTAGTGGGGTCTCCCGCATAAATATAATCTTCTAAGACGGTAGCAATATGAATGACGCTATGGCCATCATGATAGTTTCTCAAAGACTTTGACTGTCTATGTGGCTGACAAAATCTTCTTTAGATAGTTATGCAGGCAATATGTCCTCCGGGGTAATTACCATCTTTTATGCTGGAATGAGGTGTCTTAGGTTAGAGCAATTGACTTACTTTCTGATGGAGGGAAGCTATTTAACCGTTTTCCCTGCTCTCTGTGAGTGGGACTCTGATACTCAAGATGGACCGCTATTTAGAAACTGTGTTCTAACTCTATCCCTCTTTAAATATAATCCCAATGCTTTCAATGGTGCAGAGTATTTTCCCATTTCACATCCTACTTGCTGTGCAGTCATATTCCCAGATACTTAACTAGTGTGTAATTGCTGATGTCTGGTACTCCGGTGTAATCGTCACCCAGGGCGATTGGTCAAGTGGTGCCATTACATCCCAAAACTACAGCAGGATGTCATCTGACATGAGGGCCAATCAGTTGCTTCTTCTAACTCTAGCCCTCTTTAAATCGGAGCCCAATGCTTTCAATGGTGCAGTGTACTTTCAAATTGCACCTCCTTCTTGCTGTGCAGTCATATTCACAGATAGTTACCTAGTGTGTAATTGCTGATGTCTGGTCCTCCGGTGTAATCGTCACCCAGGACGATTGGTCACGTGGTGCCATTACTTCACAAAGCTACAGCAGGATGTCATCTGACATGAGGGCCAATCAGTTGCCTAGTACGCAATAGGATACATGTCTCATCGTATAGAAAAGGGAGCAATGTAGACAGGATGCCCAGCTGAAGACTAAGGTGGTGAGATGAAAGGAACTAGGCCATTATTTGAGACTTATACATTTGTTTAAAGGATTGGTTGATCATAACATTCTGGAGTTCTCTATAGGTTTACTAAGAGGGATGTGCTAAAATGAAGATGTTAGAATCTGTTATTCATAGGTTTTTCTTATTCCCACAAACGGTAGCATAAACCTTCCTCCCTTAACGTATCAGATCACTGAATTGCTATGGTGTACCATAACCTAAAATATTTCCTGTGAGAAGGGTACGTTATCTCTTAGCTGCCAAAGAGATCTTTCTATCAAAGTCCTCATATAAGTGCTAGCGTTGTGTAGAGAGTACTAGCAAATGAGGCACAGGATTGAAAGAAGTCTGCTAGGTTGAAATCTAAATTGAGAATATAATTTTTAGTGAGCTTTGGATGTTCACAATATTAGACACGCCATAGTACTAATAATTGACTCTTTATAGAAATAATTTTTTGGTAGTGTTGCATTTGGTTTGGAAGTATTCAAGTTCTAAAAATTGACTAACAGTGGACTTTTCCATCTGCAGAATATACTGAATGACCAGCAGAGGCAGTATTGCAGAGGAATATTTCTCCGCTT
Organism: Lissotriton vulgaris; assembly: GCF_964263255.1. Taxonomy (NCBI): domain Eukaryota; kingdom Metazoa; phylum Chordata; class Amphibia; order Caudata; family Salamandridae; genus Lissotriton; species Lissotriton vulgaris. The sequence continues at coordinate 935,657,245 of NC_141693.1, read as the reverse complement.
GCTGAGAAAAGAAAAAAAAAGAAAGCTCATTCCTCAGCCTTTTCCATGCCTCGATCAATAGATATGGTAAGTCAAACTCTCATTTAATCATTTTGCCATTAATTAAAAGTTCATAGTATCTGATGGCTCTCAGTGCCTTTTAGTGGGGTCTTCCGCATAAATATAATCTTCTAAGACGGTAGCAATATGAATGACGCTATGGCCATCATGATAGTTTCTCAAAGACTTTGACTGTCTATGTGGCTGACAAAATCTTCTTTAGATAGTTTTGCAGGCAATATGTCCTCCGGGGTAATTACCATCTTTTAGGCTGGAATGAGGTGTCTTAGGTTAGAGCAATTGACTTACTTTCTGATGGAGGGAACCTATTCAACCGTTTTCCCTGCTCTCTGTGAGTGGGTCTCTGATACTCAAGATGGACCGCTATTTAGAAACTGTGTTCGTACTCTATCCCTCTTTAAATAGGATCCCAATGCTTTCAATGGTGCAGAGTATTTTCCCATTTCACATCCTACTTGCTGTGCAGTCATATTCCCAGATACTTAACTAGTGTGTAATTGCTGATGTCTGGTACTCCGGTGTAATCGTCACCCAGGGCGATTGGTCAAGTGGTGCCATTACATCCCAAAACTACAGCAGGATGTCATCTGACATGAGGCCCAATCAGTTGCTTCTTCTAACTCTAGCCCTCTTTAAATAGGAGCCCAATGCTTTCAATGGTGCAGTGTACTTTCAAATTGCACCTCCTTCTTGCTGTGCAGTCATATTCACAGATAGTTACCTAGTGTGTAATTGCTGATGACTGGTCCTCCGGTGTAATCGTCACCCAGGACGATTGGTCACGTGGTGCCATTACTTCACAAAGCTACAGCAGGATGTCATCTGACATGAGGGCCAATCAGTTGCCTAGTACGCAATAGGATACATGTCTCATCGTATAGAAAAGGGAGCAATGTAGACAGGATGCCCAGCTGAAGACTAAGGTGGTGAGATGAAAGGAACTAGGCCTTTATTTGAGACTTATACATTTGTTTGAAGGAGTGGTTGATCATAACATTCTGGAGTTCTCTATAGGTTTACTGAGAGGGATGTGCTAAAATGAAGATGTTAGAATCTGTTATTCATAGTTTTTCTTATTCCCACAAACGGTAGCATAAACCTTCCTCCCTTAACATATCAGATCACTGACTTGCTATGGTGTACCATAACCTAAAATAATTCCTGTGAGAAGGGTACGTTATCTCTTGGTTGCCAAAGAGATCTTTCTATCAAAGTCCTCATATAAGTGCTAGCGTTGTGTAGAGAGTACTAGCAAATGAGGCACAGGATTGAAAGAAGTTTGCTAGGTTGAAATCTAAATTGAGAATATAATTTTTAGTGAGCTTAGGATTTTCACAATATTAGACACGCCATAGTACTAATGATTGACTCTTTATAGAAATCATTTTTTGGCAGTGTTGCATTTGGTTTGGAAGTATTCAAGTTCTAAAAATTGACTAACAGTGGACTTTTCCATCTGCAGAATATACTGAATGACCAGCAGAGGCAGTATTGCAGAGGAATATTTCTCCGCTTGCTGAGAAAAGAAAAAAAAAGAAAGCTCATTCCTCAGCCTTTTCCATGCCTCGATCAATAGATATGGTAAGTCAAACTCTCATTTAATCATTTTGCCATTAATTAAAAGTTCATAGTATCTGATGGCTCTCAGTGCCTTTTAGTGGGGTCTTCCGCATAAATATAATCTTCTAAGACGTTAGCAATATGAATGACGCTATGGCCATCATGATAGTTTCTCAAAGACTTTGACTGTCTATGTGGCTGACAAAATCTTCTTTAGATAGTTTTGCAGGCAATATGTCCTCCGGGGTAATTACCATCTTTTAGGCTGGAATGAGGTGTCTTAGGTTAGAGCAATTGACTTAAATTCTGATGGAGGGAACCTATTCAACCGTTTTCCCTGCTCTCTGTGAGTGGGTCTCTGATACTCAAGATGGACCGCTATTTAGAAACTGTGTTCGTACTCTATCCCTCTTTAAATAGGATCCCAATGCTTTCAATGGTGCAGAGTATTTTCCCATTACACATCCTACTTGCTGTGCAGTCATATTCCCAGATACTTAACTAGTGTGTAATTGCTAATGTCTGGTCCTCCGGTGTAATCGTCACCCAGGGCGATTGGTCAAGTCGTGCCATTACATCCCAAAACTACAGCAGGATGTCATCTGACATGAGGGCCAATCAGTTGCTTCTTCTAACTCTAGCCCTCTTTAAATAGGAGCCCAATGCTTTCAATGGTGCAGTGTACTTTCCCATTGCACCTCCTACTTGCTGTGCTGTCATATTCACAGACAGTTACCTAGTGTGTAATTGCTGATGTCTGGTCCTACGGTGTAATCGTCACCCAGGACGATTGGTCACGTGGTGCCATTACTTCACAAAGCTACAGCAGGATGTCATCTGACATGAGGGCCAATCAGTTGCCTAGTACCCAATAGGATACATGTCTCATCGTATAGAAAAGGGAGCAATGTAGACAGGATGCCCAGCTGAAGACTAAGGTGGTGAGATGAAAGGAACTAGGCCATTATTTGAGACTTATACATTTGTTTAAAGGATTGGTTGATCATAACATTCTGGAGTTCTCTATAGGTTTACTGAGAGGGATGTGCTAAAATGAAGATGTTAGAATCTGTTATTCATAGTTTTTCTTATTCCCACAAACGGTAGCATAAACCTTCCTCCCTTAACGTATCAGATCCCTGACTTGCTATGGTGTACCATAACCTAAAATAATTCCTGTGAAAAGGGTACGCAATCTCTTGGCTGCCAAAGAGATCTTTCTATCTAAGTCCTCATATAGGTGCTAGAGTTGTGTAGAGAGTACCAGCAAATGAGGCACAGGATTGAAAGAAGTCTGCTAGGTTGAAATCTAAATTGAGAATATAATTTTTAGTGAGCTTTGGATTTTCACAATATTAGACACGCCATAGTACTAATAATTGACTCTTTATAGAAATCATTTTTTGGTAGTGTTGCATTTGGTTTGGAAGTATTCAAGTTCTAAAAATTGACTAACAGTGGACTTTCCATCTGCAGAATATACTGAATGACCAGCAGAGGCAGTATTGCAGAGGAATATTTCTCCGCTTGCTGAGAAAAGAAAAAAAAAGAAAGCTCATTCCTCAGCCTTTTCCATGCCTCGATCAATAGATATGGTAAGTCAAACTCTCATTTAATCATTTTGCCATTAATTAAAAGTTCATTGCATCTGATGGCTCTCAGTGCCTTTTAGTGGGGTCTCCCGCATAAATATAATCTTCTAAGACGGTAGCAATATGAATGACGCTATGGCCATCATGATAGTTTCTCAAAGACTTTGACTGTCTATGTGGCTGACAAAATCTTCTTTAGATAGTTATGCAGGCAATATGTCCTCCGGGGTAATTACCATCTTTTATGCTGGAATGAGGTGTCTTAGGTTAGAGCAATTGACTTACTTTCTGATGGAGGGAAGCTATTTAACCGTTTTCCCTGCTCTCTGTGAGTGGGACTCTGATACTCAAGATGGACCGCTATTTAGAAACTGTGTTCGTACTCTATCCCTCTTTAAATAGGATCCCAATGCTTTCAATGGTGCAGAGTACTTTCCCATTACACATCCTACTTGCTGTGCAGTCATATTCCCAGATACTTAACTAGTGTGTAATTGCTGATATCTGGTCCTCTGGTGTAATTGTCACCCAGAGCGATTGGTCAAGTGGTGCCATTACATCCCAAAACTACAGCAGGATGTCATCTGACATGAGGGCCAATCAGTTGCTTCTTCTAACTCTAGCCCTCTTTAAATAGGAGCCCAATGCTTTCAATGGTGCAGTGTACTTTCCCATTGCACCTCCTACTTGCTGTGCTGTCATATTCACAGACAGTTACCTAGTGTGTAATTGCTGATGTCTGGTCCTACGGTGTAATCTTCACCCAGGATGATTGGTCATGTGGTGCCATTACTTCACAAAGCTACAGCAGGATGTCATCTGACATGAGGGCCAATCAGTTGCCTAGTACGCAATAGGATACATGTCTCATCGTATAGAAAAGGGAGCAATGTAGACCGGATGCCCAGCTGAAGACTAAGGTGGTGAGATGAAAGGAACTAGGCCATTATTTGAGACTTATACATTTGTTTAAAGGATTGGTTGATCATAACATTCTGGAGTTCTCTATAGGTTTACTAAGAGGGATGTGCTAAAATGAAGATGTTAGAATCTGTTATTCATAGGTTTTTCTTATTCCCACAAACGGTAGCATAAACCTTCCTCCCTTAACGTATCAGATCACTGAATTGCTATGGTGTACCATAACCTAAAATATTTCCTGTGAGAAGGGTACGTTATCTCTTGGCTGCCAAAGAGATCTTTCTATCCAAGTCCTCATATAGGTGCTAGAGTTGTGTAGAGAGTACCAGCAAATGAGGCACAGGATTGAAAGAAGTCTGCTAGGTTGAAATCTAAACTGAGAATATAATTTTTAGTGAGCTTTGGATTTTCACAATATTAGACACGCCATAGTACTAATAATTGACTCTTTATAGAAATCATTTTTTGGTAGTGTTGCATTTGGTTTGGAAGTATTCAAGTTCTAAAAATTGACTAACAGTGGACTTTTCCATCTGCAGAATATACTGAATGACCAGCAGAGGCAGTATTGCAGAGGAATATTTCTCCGCTTGCTGAGAAAAGAAAAAAAAAGAAAGCTCATTCCTCAGCCTTTTCCATGCCTCGATCAATAGATATGGTAAGTCAAACTCTCATTTAATCATTTTGCCATTAATTAAAAGTTCATTGCATCTGATGGCTCTCAGTGCCTTTTAGTGGGGTCTCCCGCATAAATATAATCTTCTAAGACGGTAGCAATATGAATGACGCTATGGCCATCATGATAGTTTCTCAAAGACTTTGACTGTCTATGTGGCTGACAAAATCTTCTTTAGATAGTTATGCAGGCAATATGTCCTCCGGGGTAATTACCATCTTTTATGCTGGAATGAGGTGTCTTAGGTTAGAGCAATTGACTTACTTTCTGATGGAGGGAAGCTATTTAACCGTTTTCCCTGCTCTCTGTGAGTGGGACTCTGATACTCAAGATGGACCGCTATTTAGAAACTGTGTTCTAACTCTATCCCTCTTTAAATATAATCCCAATGCTTTCAATGGTGCAGAGTATTTTCCCATTTCACATCCTACTTGCTGTGCAGTCATATTCCCAGATACTTAACTAGTGTGTAATTGCTGATGTCTGGTACTCCGGTGTAATCGTCACCCAGGGCGATTGGTCAAGTGGTGCCATTACATCCCAAAACTACAGCAGGATGTCATCTGACATGAGGGCCAATCAGTTGCTTCTTCTAACTCTAGCCCTCTTTAAATCGGAGCCCAATGCTTTCAATGGTGCAGTGTACTTTCAAATTGCACCTCCTTCTTGCTGTGCAGTCATATTCACAGATAGTTACCTAGTGTGTAATTGCTGATGTCTGGTCCTCCGGTGTAATCGTCACCCAGGACGATTGGTCACGTGGTGCCATTACTTCACAAAGCTACAGCAGGATGTCATCTGACATGAGGGCCAATCAGTTGCCTAGTACGCAATAGGATACATGTCTCATCGTATAGAAAAGGGAGCAATGTAGACAGGATGCCCAGCTGAAGACTAAGGTGGTGAGATGAAAGGAACTAGGCCATTATTTGAGACTTATACATTTGTTTAAAGGATTGGTTGATCATAACATTCTGGAGTTCTCTATAGGTTTACTAAGAGGGATGTGCTAAAATGAAGATGTTAGAATCTGTTATTCATAGGTTTTTCTTATTCCCACAAACGGTAGCATAAACCTTCCTCCCTTAACGTATCAGATCACTGAATTGCTATGGTGTACCATAACCTAAAATATTTCCTGTGAGAAGGGTACGTTATCTCTTAGCTGCCAAAGAGATCTTTCTATCAAAGTCCTCATATAAGTGCTAGCGTTGTGTAGAGAGTACTAGCAAATGAGGCACAGGATTGAAAGAAGTCTGCTAGGTTGAAATCTAAATTGAGAATATAATTTTTAGTGAGCTTTGGATGTTCACAATATTAGACACGCCATAGTACTAATAATTGACTCTTTATAGAAATAATTTTTTGGTAGTGTTGCATTTGGTTTGGAAGTATTCAAGTTCTAAAAATTGACTAACAGTGGACTTTTCCATCTGCAGAATATACTGAATGACCAGCAGAGGCAGTATTGCAGAGGAATATTTCTCCGCTTGCTGAGAAAAGAAAAAAAAAGAAAGCTCATTCCTCAGCCTTTTCCATGCCTCGATCAATAGATATGGTAAGTCAAACTCTCATTTAATCATTTTGCCATTAATTAAAAGTTCATAGTATCTGATGGCTCTCAGTGCCTTTTAGTGGGGTCTTCCGCATAAATATAATCTTCTAAGACGGTAGCAATATGAATGACGCTATGGCCATCATGATAGTTTCTCAAAGACTTTGACTGTCTATGTGGCTGACAAAATCTTCTTTAGATAGTTTTGCAGGCAATATGTCCTCCGGGGTAATTACCATCTTTTAGGCTGGAATGAGGTGTCTTAGGTTAGAGCAATTGACTTACTTTCTGATGGAGGGAACCTATTCAACCGTTTTCCCTGCTCTCTGTGAGTGGGTCTCTGATACTCAAGATGGACCGCTATTTAGAAACTGTGTTCGTACTCTATCCCTCTTTAAATAGGATCCCAATGCTTTCAATGGTGCAGAGTATTTTCCCATTTCACATCCTACTTGCTGTGCAGTCATATTCCCAGATACTTAACTAGTGTGTAATTGCTGATGTCTGGTACTCCGGTGTAATCGTCACCCAGGGCGATTGGTCAAGTGGTGCCATTACATCCCAAAACTACAGCAGGATGTCATCTGACATGAGGCCCAATCAGTTGCTTCTTCTAACTCTAGCCCTCTTTAAATAGGAGCCCAATGCTTTCAATGGTGCAGTGTACTTTCAAATTGCACCTCCTTCTTGCTGTGCAGTCATATTCACAGATAGTTACCTAGTGTGTAATTGCTGATGACTGGTCCTCCGGTGTAATCGTCACCCAGGACGATTGGTCACGTGGTGCCATTACTTCACAAAGCTACAGCAGGATGTCATCTGACATGAGGGCCAATCAGTTGCCTAGTACGCAATAGGATACATGTCTCATCGTATAGAAAAGGGAGCAATGTAGACAGGATGCCCAGCTGAAGACTAAGGTGGTGAGATGAAAGGAACTAGGCCTTTATTTGAGACTTATACATTTGTTTGAAGGAGTGGTTGATCATAACATTCTGGAGTTCTCTATAGGTTTACTGAGAGGGATGTGCTAAAATGAAGATGTTAGAATCTGTTATTCATAGTTTTTCTTATTCCCACAAACGGTAGCATAAACCTTCCTCCCTTAACATATCAGATCACTGACTTGCTATGGTGTACCATAACCTAAAATAATTCCTGTGAGAAGGGTACGTTATCTCTTGGTTGCCAAAGAGATCTTTCTATCAAAGTCCTCATATAAGTGCTAGCGTTGTGTAGAGAGTACTAGCAAATGAGGCACAGGATTGAAAGAAGTTTGCTAGGTTGAAATCTAAATTGAGAATATAATTTTTAGTGAGCTTAGGATTTTCACAATATTAGACACGCCATAGTACTAATAATTGACTCTTTATAGAAATCACTTTTTGGCAGTGTTGCATTTGGTTTGGAAGTATTCAAGTTCTAAAAATTGACTAACAGTGGACTTTTCCATCTGCAGAATATACTGAATGACCAGCAGAGGCAGTATTGCAGAGGAATATTTCTCCGCTTGCTGAGAAAAGAAAAAAAAAGAAAGCTCATTCCTCAGCCTTTTCCATGCCTCGATCAATAGATATGGTAAGTCAAACTCTCATTTAATCATTTTGCCATTAATTAAAAGTTCATAGTATCTGATGGCTCTCAGTGCCTTTTAGTGGGGTCTTCCGCATAAATATAATCTTCTAAGACGTTAGCAATATGAATGACGCTATGGCCATCATGATAGTTTCTCAAAGACTTTGACTGTCTATGTGGCTGACAAAATCTTCTTTAGATAGTTTTGCAGGCAATATGTCCTCCGGGGTAATTACCATCTTTTAGGCTGGAATGAGGTGTCTTAGATTAGAGCAATTGACTTAAATTCTGATGGAGGGAACCTATTCAACCGTTTTCCCTGCTCTCTGTGAGTGGGTCTCTGATACTCAAGATGGACCGCTATTTAGAAACTGTGTTCGTACTCTATCCCTCTTTAAATAGGATCCCAATGCTTTCAATGGTGCAGAGTACTTTCCCATTACACATCCTACTTGCTGTGCAGTCATATTCCCAGATACTTAACTAGTGTGTAATTACTGATATCTGGTCCTCTGGTGTAATTGTCACCCAGAGCGATTGGTCAAGTGGTGCCATTACATCCCAAAACTACAGCAGGATGTCATCTGACATGAGGGCCAATCAGTTGCTTCTTCTAACTCTAGCCCTCTTTAAATAGGAGCCCAATGCTTTCAATGGTGCAGTGTACTTTCCCATTGCACCTCCTACTTGCTGTGCTGTCATATTCACAGACAGTTACCTAGTGTGTAATTGCTGATGTCTGGTCCTACGGTGTAATCTTCACCCAGGATGATTGGTCATGTGGTGCCATTACTTCACAAAGCTACAGCAGGATGTCATCTGACATGAGGGCAAATCAGTTGCCTAGTACGCAATAGGATACATGTCTCATCGTATAGAAAAGGGAGCAATGTAGACCGGATGCCCAGCTGAAGACTAGGGGGGTGAGATGAAAGGAACTAGGCCATTATTTGAGACTTATACATTTGTTTAAAGGATTGGTTGATCATAACATTCTGGAGTTCTCTATAGGTTTACTAAGAGGGATGTGCTAAAATGAAGATGTTAGAATCTGTTATTCATAGGTTTTTCTTATTCCCACAAACGGTAGCATAAACCTTCCTCCCTTAACGTATCAGATCACTGAATTGCTATGGTGTACCATAACCTAAAATATTTCCTGTGAGAAGGGTACGTTATCTCTTGGCTGCCAAAGAGATCTTTCTATCCAAGTCCTCATATAGGTGCTAGAGTTGTGTAGAGAGTACCAGCAAATGAGGCACAGGATTGAAAGAAGTCTGCTAGGTTGAAATCTAAACTGAGAATATAATTTTTAGTGAGCTTTGGATTTTCACAATATTAGACACGCCATAGTACTAATAATTGACTCTTTATAGAAATCATTTTTTGGTAGTGTTGCATTTGGTTTGGAAGTATTCAAGTTCTAAAAATTGACTAACAGTGGACTTTTCCATCTGCAGAATATACTGAATGACCAGCAGAGGCAGTATTGCAGAGGAATATTTCTCCGCTTGCTGAGAAAAGAAAAAAAAAGAAAGCTCATTCCTCAGCCTTTTCCATGCCTCGATCAATAGATATGGTAAGTCAAACTCTCATTTAATCATTTTGCCATTAATTAAAAGTTCATTGCATCTGATGGCTCTCAGTGCCTTTTAGTGGGGTCTCCCGCATAAATATAATCTTCTAAGACGGTAGCAATATGAATGACGCTATGGCCATCATGATAGTTTCTCAAAGACTTTGACTGTCTATGTGGCTGACAAAATCTTCTTTAGATAGTTATGCAGGCAATATGTCCTCCGGGGTAATTACCATCTTTTATGCTGGAATGAGGTGTCTTAGGTTAGAGCAATTGACTTACTTTCTGATGGAGGGAAGCTATTTAACCGTTTTCCCTGCTCTCTGTGAGTGGGACTCTGATACTCAAGATGGACCGCTATTTAGAAACTGTGTTCTAACTCTATCCCTCTTTAAATATAATCCCAATGCTTTCAATGGTGCAGAGTATTTTCCCATTTCACATCCTACTTGCTGTGCAGTCATATTCCCAGATACTTAACTAGTGTGTAATTGCTGATGTCTGGTACTCCGGTGTAATCGTCACCCAGGGCGATTGGTCAAGTGGTGCCATTACATCCCAAAACTACAGCAGGATGTCATCTGACATGAGGGCCAATCAGTTGCTTCTTCTAACTCTAGCCCTCTTTAAATCGGAGCCCAATGCTTTCAATGGTGCAGTGTACTTTCAAATTGCACCTCCTTCTTGCTGTGCAGTCATATTCACAGATAGTTACCTAGTGTGTAATTGCTGATGTCTGGTCCTCCGGTGTAATCGTCACCCAGGACGATTGGTCACGTGGTGCCATTACTTCACAAAGCTACAGCAGGATGTCATCTGACATGAGGGCCAATCAGTTGCCTAGTACGCAATAGGATACATGTCTCATCGTATAGAAAAGGGAGCAATGTAGACAGGATGCCCAGCTGAAGACTAAGGTGGTGAGATGAAAGGAACTAGGCCATTATTTGAGACTTATACATTTGTTTAAAGGATTGGTTGATCATAACATTCTGGAGTTCTCTATAGGTTTACTAAGAGGGATGTGCTAAAATGAAGATGTTAGAATCTGTTATTCATAGGTTTTTCTTATTCCCACAAACGGTAGCATAAACCTTCCTCCCTTAACGTATCAGATCACTGAATTGCTATGGTGTACCATAACCTAAAATATTTCCTGTGAGAAGGGTACGTTATCTCTTAGCTGCCAAAGAGATCTTTCTATCAAAGTCCTCATATAAGTGCTAGCGTTGTGTAGAGAGTACTAGCAAATGAGGCACAGGATTGAAAGAAGTCTGCTAGGTTGAAATCTAAATTGAGAATATAATTTTTAGTGAGCTTTGGATGTTCACAATATTAGACACGCCATAGTACTAATAATTGACTCTTTATAGAAATAATTTTTTGGTAGTGTTGCATTTGGTTTGGAAGTATTCAAGTTCTAAAAATTGACTAACAGTGGACTTTTCCATCTGCAGAATATACTGAATGACCAGCAGAGGCAGTATTGCAGAGGAATATTTCTCCGCTTGCTGAGAAAAGAAAAAAAAAGAAAGCTCATTCCTCAGCCTTTTCCATGCCTCGATCAATAGATATGGTAAGTCAAACTCTCATTTAATCATTTTGCCATTAATTAAAAGTTCATTGCATCTGATGGCTCTCAGTGCCTTTTAGTGGGGTCTCCCGCATAAATATAATCTTCTAAGACGGTAGCAATATGAATGACGCTATGGCCATCATGATAGTTTCTCAAAGACTTTGACTGTCTATGTGGCTGACAAAATCTTCTTTAGATAGTTTTGCAGGCAATATGTCCTCCGGGGTAATTACCATCTTTTATGCTGGAATGAGGTGTCTTAGGTTAGAGCAATTGACTTACTTTCTGATGGAGGGAAGCTATTTAACCGTTTTCCCTGCTCTCTGTGAGTGGGACTCTGATACTCAAGATGGACCGCTATTTAGAAACTGTGTTCTAACTCTATCCCTCTTTAAATATAATCCCAATGCTTTCAATGGTGCAGAGTATTTTCCCATTTCACATCCTACTTGCTGTGCAGTCATATTCCCAGATACTTAACTAGTGTGTAATTGCTGATGTCTGGTACTCCGGTGTAATCGTCACCCAGGGCGATTGGTCAAGTGGTGCCATTACATCCCAAAACTACAGCAGGATGTCATCTGACATGAGGGCCAATCAGTTGCTTCTTCTAACTCTAGCCCTCTTTAAATAGGAGCCCAATGCTTTCAATGGTGCAGTGTACTTTCCCATTGCACCTCCTACTTGCTGTGCTGTCATATTCACAGACAGTTACCTAGTGTGTAATTGCTGATGTCTGGTCCTACGGTGTAATCGTCACCCAGGACGATTGGTCACGTGGTGCCATTACTTCACAAAGCTACAGCAGGATGTCATCTGACATGAGGGCCAATCAGTTGCCTAGTACGCAATAGGATACATGTCTCATCGTATAGAAAAGGGAGCAATGTAGACCGGATGCCCAGCTGAAGACTAAGGTGGTGAGATGAAAGGAACTAGGCCATTATTTGAGACTTATACATTTGTTTAAAGGATTGGTTGATCATAACATTCTGGAGTTCTCTATAGGTTTACTAAGAGGGATGTGCTAAAATGAAGATGTTAGAATCTGTTATTCATAGGTTTTTCTTATTCCCACAAACGGTAGCATAAACCTTCCTCCCTTAACGTATCAGATCACTGAATTGCTATGGTGTACCATAACCTAAAATAATTCCTGTGAGAAGGGTACGTTATCTTTTAGCTGCCAAAGAGATCTTTCTATCAAAGTCCTCATATAAGTGCTAGCGTTGTGTAGAGAGTACTAGCAAATGAGGCACAGGATTGAAAGAAGTCTGCTAGGTTGAAATCTAAATTGAGAATATAATTTTTAGTGAGCTTTGGATGTTCACAATATTAGACACGCCATAGTACTAATAATTGACTCTTTATAGAAATAATTTTTTGGTAGTGTTGCATTTGGTTTGGAAGTATTCAAGTTCTAAAAATTGACTAACAGTGGACTTTTCCATCTGCAGAATATACTGAATGACCAGCAGAGGCAGTATTGCAGAGGAATATTTCTCCGCTTGCTGAGAAAAGAAAAAAAAAGAAAGCTCATTCCTCAGCCTTTTCCATGCCTCGATCAATAGATATGGTAAGTCAAACTCTCATTTAATCATTTTGCCATTAATTAAAAGTTCATTGCATCTGATGGCTCTCAGTGCCTTTTAGTGGGGTCTCCCGCATAAATATAATCTTCTAAGACGGTAGCAATATGAATGACGCTATGGCCATCATGATAGTTTCTCAAAGACTTTGACTGTCTATGTGGCTGACAAAATCTTCTTTAGATAGTTTTGCAGGCAATATGTCCTCCGGGGTAATTACCATCTTTTAGGCTGGAATGAGGTGTCTTAGGTTAGAGCAATTGACTTACTTTCTGATGGAGGGAACCTATTCAACCGTTTTCCCTGCTCTCTGTGAGTGGGTCTCTGATACTCAAGATGGACCGCTATTTAGAAACTGTGTTCGTACTCTATCCCTCTTTAAATAGGATCCCAATGCTTTCAATGGTGCAGAGTATTTTCCCATTTCACATCCTACTTGCTGTGCAGTCATATTCCCAGATACTTAACTAGTGTGTAATTGCTGATGTCTGGTACTCCGGTGTAATCGTCACCCAGGGCGATTGGTCAAGTGGTGCCATTACATCCCAAAACTACAGCAGGATGTCATCTGACATGAGGGCCAATCAGTTGCTTCTTCTAACTCTAGCCCTCTTTAAATAGGAGCCCAATGCTTTCAATGGTGCAGTGTACTTTCCCATTGCACCTCCTACTTGCTGTGCTGTCATATTCACAGACAGTTACCTAGTGTGTAATTGCTGATGTCTGGTCCTACGGTGTAATCGTCACCCAGGACGATTGGTCACGTGGTGCCATTACTTCACAAAGCTACAGCAGGATGTCATCTGACATGAGGGCCAATCAGTTGCCTAGTACGCAATAGGATACATGTCTCATCGTATAGAAAAGGGAGCAATGTAGACAGGATGCCCAGCTGAAGACTAAGGTGGTGAGATGAAAGGAACTAGGCAATTATTTGAGACTTATACATTTGTTTAAAGGATTGGTTGATCATAACATTCTGGAGTTCTCTATAGGTTTACTAAGAGGGATGTGCTAAAATGAAGATGTTAGAATCTGTTATTCATAGGTTTTTCTTATTCCCACAAACGGTAGCATAAACCTTCCTCCCTTAACGTATCAGATCACTGAATTGCTATGGTGTACCATAACCTAAAATATTTCCTGTGAGAAGGGTACGTTATCTCTTGGCTGCCAAAGAGATCTTTCTATCCAAGTCCTCATATAGGTGCTAGAGTTGTGTAGAGAGTACCAGCAAATGAGGCACAGGATTGAAAGAAGTCTGCTAGGTTGAAATCTAAACTGAGAATATAATTTTTAGTGAGCTTTGGATGTTCACAATATTAGACACGCCATAGTACTAATAATTGACTCTTTATAGAAATCATTTTTTGGTAGTGTTGCATTTGGTTTGGAAGTATTCAAGTTCTAAAAATTGACTAACAGTGGACTTTTCCATCTGCAGAATATACTGAATGACCAGCAGAGGCAGTATTGCAGAGGAATATTTCTCCGCTTGCTGAGAAAAGAAAAAAAAAGAAAGCTCATTCCTCAGCCTTTTCCATGCCTCGATCAATAGATATGGTAAGTCAAACTCTCATTTAATCATTTTGCCATTAATTAAAAGTTCATTGCATCTGATGGCTCTCAGTGCCTTTTAGTGGGGTCTCCCGCATAAATATAATCTTCTAAGACGGTAGCAATATGAATGACGCTATGGCCATCATGATAGTTTCTCAAAGACTTTGACTGTCTATGTGGCTGACAAAATCTTCTTTAGATAGTTATGCAGGCAATATGTCCTCCGGGGTAATTACCATCTTTTATGCTGGAATGAGGTGTCTTAGGTTAGAGCAATTGACTTACTTTCTGATGGAGGGAAGCTATTTAACCGTTTTCCCTGCTCTCTGTGAGTGGGACTCTGATACTCAAGATGGACCGCTATTTAGAAACTGTGTTCTAACTCTATCCCTCTTTAAATATAATCCCAATGCTTTCAATGGTGCAGAGTACTTTCCCATTACACATCCTACTTGCTGTGCAGTCATATTCCCAGATACTTAACTAGTGTGTAATTACTGATATCTGGTCCTCTGGTGTAATTGTCACCCAGAGCGATTGGTCAAGTGGTGCCATTACATCCCAAAACTACAGCAGGATGTCATCTGACATGAGGGCCAATCAGTTGCTTCTTCTAACTCTAGCCCTCTTTAAATAGGAGCCCAATGCTTTCAATGGTGCAGTGTACTTTCCCATTGCACCTCCTACTTGCTGTGCTGTCATATTCACAGACAGTTACCTAGTGTGTAATTGCTGATGTCTGGTCCTACGGTGTAATCTTCACCCAGGATGATTGGTCATGTGGTGCCATTACTTCACAAAGCTACAGCAGGATGTCATCTGACATGAGGGCAAATCAGTTGCCTAGTACGCAATAGGATACATGTCTCATCGTATAGAAAAGGGAGCAATGTAGACCGGATGCCCAGCTGAAGACTAAGGTGGTGAGATGAAAGGAACTAGGCCATTATTTGAGACTTATACATTTGTTTAAAGGATTGGTTGATCATAACATTCTGGAGTTCTCTATAGGTTTACTAAGAGGGATGTGCTAAAATGAAGATGTTAGAATCTGTTATTCATAGGTTTTTCTTATTCCCACAAACGGTAGCATAAACCTTCCTCCCTTAACGTATCAGATCACTGAATTGCTATGGTGTACCATAACCTAAAATATTTCCTGTGAGAAGGGTACGTTATCTCTTGGCTGCCAAAGAGATCTTTCTATCCAAGTCCTCATATAGGTGCTAGAGTTGTGTAGAGAGTACCAGCAAATGAGGCACAGGATTGAAAGAAGTCTGCTAGGTTGAAATCTAAACTGAGAATATAATTTTTAGTGAGCTTTGGATTTTCACAATATTAGACACGCCATAGTACTAATAATTGACTCTTTATAGAAATCATTTTTTGGTAGTGTTGCATTTGGTTTGGAAGTATTCAAGTTCTAAAAATTGACTAACAGTGGACTTTTCCATCTGCAGAATATACTGAATGACCAGCAGAGGCAGTATTGCAGAGGAATATTTCTCCGCTTGCTGAGAAAAGAAAAAAAAAGAAAGCTCATTCCTCAGCCTTTTCCATGCCTCGATCAATAGATATGGTAAGTCAAACTCTCATTTAATCATTTTGCCATTAATTAAAAGTTCATTGCATCTGATGGCTCTCAGTGCCTTTTAGTGGGGTCTCCCGCATAAATATAATCTTCTAAGACGGTAGCAATATGAATGACGCTATGGCCATCATGATAGTTTCTCAAAGACTTTGACTGTCTATGTGGCTGACAAAATCTTCTTTAGATAGTTATGCAGGCAATATGTCCTCCGGGGTAATTACCATCTTTTATGCTGGAATGAGGTGTCTTAGGTTAGAGCAATTGACTTACTTTCTGATGGAGGGAAGCTATTTAACCGTTTTCCCTGCTCTCTGTGAGTGGGACTCTGATACTCAAGATGGACCGCTATTTAGAAACTGTGTTCTAACTCTATCCCTCTTTAAATATAATCCCAATGCTTTCAATGGTGCAGAGTATTTTCCCATTTCACATCCTACTTGCTGTGCAGTCATATTCCCAGATACTTAACTAGTGTGTAATTGCTGATGTCTGGTACTCCGGTGTAATCGTCACCCAGGGCGATTGGTCAAGTGGTGCCATTACATCCCAAAACTACAGCAGGATGTCATCTGACATGAGGGCCAATCAATTGCTTCTTCTAACTCTAGCCCTCTTTAAATAGGAGCCCAATGCTTTCAATGGTGCAGTATACTTTCCCATTGCACCTCCTACTTGCTGTGCAGTCATATTCACAGATAGTTACCTAGTGTGTAATTGCTGATGTCTGGTCCTCCGGTGTAATCGTCACCCAGGACGATTGGTCACGTGGTGCCATTACTTCACAAAGCTACAGCAGGATGTCATCTGACATGAGGGCCAATCAGTTGCCTAGTACGCAATAGGATACATGTCTCATCGTATAGAAAAGGGAGCAATGTAGACAGGATGCCCAGCTGAAGACTAAGGTGGTGAGATGAAAGGAACTAGGCCTTTATTTGAGACTTATACATTTGTTTGAAGGAGTGGTTGATCATAACATTCTGGAGTTCTCTATAGGTTTACTGAGAGGGATGTGCTAAAATGAAGATGTTAGAATCTGTTATTCATAGTTTTTCTTATTCCCACAAACGGTAGCATAAACCTTCCTCCCTTAACATATCAGATCACTGACTTGCTATGGTGTACCATAACCTAAAATATTTCCTGTGAGAAGGGTACGTTATCTCTTAGCTGCCAAAGAGATCTTTCTATCAAAGTCCTCATATAAGTGCTAGCGTTGTGTAGAGAGTACTAGCAAATGAGGCACAGGATTGAAAGAAGTCTGCTAGGTTGAAATCTAAATTGAGAATATAATTTTTAGTGAGCTTTGGATGTTCACAATATTAGACACGCCATAGTACTAATAATTGACTCTTTATAGAAATCATTTTTTGGTAGTGTTGCATTTGGTTTGGAAGTATTCAAGTTCTAAAAATTGACTAACAGTGGACTTTTCCATCTGCAGAATATACTGAATGACCAGCAGAGGCAGTATTGCAGAGGAATATTTCTCCGCTTGCTGAGAAAAGAAAAAAAAAGAAAGCTCATTCCTCAGCCTTTTCCATGCCTCGATCAATAGATATGGTAAGTCAAACTCTCATTTAATCATTTTGCCATTAATTAAAAGTTCATAGTATCTGATGGCTCTCAGTGCCTTTTAGTGGGGTCTTCCGCATAAATATAATCTTCTAAGACGTTAGCAATATGAATGACGCTATGGCCATCATGATAGTTTCTCAAAGACTTTGACTGTCTATGTGGCTGACAAAATCTTCTTTAGATAGTTTTGCAGGCAATATGTCCTCCGGGGTAATTACCATCTTTTAGGCTGGAATGAGGTGTCTTAGGTTAGAGCAATTGACTTAAATTCTGATGGAGGGAACCTATTCAACCGTTTTCCCTGCTCTCTGTGAGTGGGTCTCTGATACTCAAGATGGACCGCTATTTAGAAACTGTGTTCGTACTCTATCCCTCTTTAAATAGGATCCCAATGCTTTCAATGGTGCAGAGTATTTTCCCATTACACATCCTACTTGCTGTGCAGTCATATTCCCAGATACTTAACTAGTGTGTAATTGCTAATGTCTGGTCCTCCGGTGTAATCGTCACCCAGGGCGATTGGTCAAGTGGTGCCATTACATCCCAAAACTACAGCAGGATGTCATCTGACATGAGGGCCAATCAGTTGCTTCTTCTAACTCTAGCCCTCTTTAAATAGGAGCCCAATGCTTTCAATGGTGCAGTGTACTTTCCCATTGCACCTCCTACTTGCTGTGCTGTCATATTCACAGACAGTTACCTAGTGTGTAATTGCTGATGTCTGGTCCTCCGGTGTAATCGTCACCCAGGACGATTGGTCACGTGGTGCCATTACTTCACAAAGCTACAGCAGGATGTCATCTGACATGAGGGCCAATCAGTTGCCTAGTACGCAATAGGATACATGTCTCATCGTATAGAAAAGGGAGCAATGTAGACAGGATGCCCAGCTGAAGACTAAGGTGGTGAGATGAAAGGAACTAGGCCTTTATTTGAGACTTATACATTTGTTTGAAGGAGTGGTTGATCATAACATTCTGGAGTTCTCTATAGGTTTACTGAGAGGGATGTGCTAAAATGAAGATGTTAGAATCTGTTATTCATAGTTTTTCTTATTCCCACAAACGGTAGCATAAACCTTCCTCCCTTAACATATCAGATCACTGACTTGCTATGGTGTACCATAACCTAAAATATTTCCTGTGAGAAGGGTACGTTATCTCTTAGCTGCCAAAGAGATCTTTCTATCAAAGTCCTCATATAAGTGCTAGCGTTGTGTAGGGAGTACTAGCAAATGAGGCACAGGATTGAAAGAAGTCTGCTAGGTTGAAATCTAAATTGAGAATATAATTTTTAGTGAGCTTTGGATGTTCACAATATTAGACACGCCATAGTACTAATAATTGACTCTTTATAGAAATCATTTTTTGGTAGTGTTGCATTTGGTTTGGAAGTATTCAAGTTCTAAAAATTGACTGACAGTGGACTTTTCCATCTGCAGAATATACTGAATGACCAGCAGAGGCAGTATTGCAGAGGAATATTTCTCCGCTTGCTGAGAAAAGAAAAAAAAAGAAAGCTCATTCCTCAGCCTTTTCCATGCCTCGATCAATAGATATGGTAAGTCAAACTCTCATTTAATCATTTTGCCATTAATTAAAAGTTCATAGTATCTGATGGCTCTCAGTGCCTTTTAGTGGGGTCTTCCGCATAAATATAATCTTCTAAGACGTTAGCAATATGAATGACGCTATGGCCATCATGATAGTTTCTCAAAGACTTTGACTGTCTATGTGGCTGACAAAATCTTCTTTAGATAGTTTTGCAGGCAATATGTCCTCCGGGGTAATTACCATCTTTTAGGCTGGAATGAGGTGTCTTAGGTTAGAGCAATTGACTTAAATTCTGATGGAGGGAACCTATTCAACCGTTTTCCCTGCTCTCTGTGAGTGGGTCTCTGATACTCAAGATGGACCGCTATTTAGAAACTGTGTTCGTACTCTATCCCTCTTTAAATAGGATCCCAATGCTTTCAATGGTGCAGAGTATTTTCCCATTACACATCCTACTTGCTGTGCAGTCATATTCCCAGATACTTAACTAGTGTGTAATTGCTAATGTCTGGTCCTCCGGTGTAATCGTCACCCAGGGCGATTGGTCAAGTGGTGCCATTACATCCCAAAACTACAGCAGGATGTCATCTGACATGAGGGCCAATCAGTTGCTTCTTCTAACTCTAGCCCTCTTTAAATAGGAGCCCAATGCTTTCAATGGTGCAGTGTACTTTCCCATTGCACCTCCTACTTGCTGTGCTGTCATATTCACAGACAGTTATCTAGTGTGTAATTGCTGATGTCTGGTCCTACGGTGTAATCGTCACCCAGGACGATTGGTCACGTGGTGCCATTACTTCACAAAGCTACAGCAGGATGTCATCTGACATGAGGGCCAATCAGTTGCCTAGTACGCAATAGGATACATGTCTCATCGTATAGAAAAGGGAGCAATGTAGACCGGATGCCCAGCTGAAGACTAAGGTGGTGAGATGAAAGGAACTAGGCCATTATTTGAGACTTATACATTTGTTTAAAGGATTGGTTGATCATAACATTCTGGAGTTCTCTATAGGTTTACTAAGAGGGATGTGCTAAAATGAAGATGTTAGAATCTGTTATTCATAGGTTTTTCTTATTCCCACAAACGGTAGCATAAACCTTCCTCCCTTAACGTATCAGATCACTGAATTGCTATGGTGTACCATAACCTAAAATATTTCCTGTGAGAAGGGTACGTTATCTCTTGGCTGCCAAAGAGATCTTTCTATCCAAGTCCTCATATAGGTGCTAGAGTTGTGTAGAGAGTACCAGCAAATGAGGCACAGGATTGAAAGAAGTCTGCTAGGTTGAAATCTAAACTGAGAATATAATTTTTAGTGAGCTTTGGATTTTCACAATATTAGACACGCCATAGTACTAATAATTGACTCTTTATAGAAATCATTTTTTGGTAGTGTTGCATTTGGTTTGGAAGTATTCAAGTTCTAAAAATTGACTAACAGTGGACTTTTCCATCTGCAGAATATACTGAATGACCAGCAGAGGCAGTATTGCAGAGGAATATTTCTCCGCTTGCTGAGAAAAGAAAAAAAAAGAAAGCTCATTCCTCAGCCTTTTCCATGCCTCGATCAATAGATATGGTAAGTCAAACTCTCATTTAATCATTTTGCCATTAATTAAAAGTTCATTGCATCTGATGGCTCTCAGTGCCTTTTAGTGGGGTCTCCCGCATAAATATAATCTTCTAAGACGGTAGCAATATGAATGACGCTATGGCCATCATGATAGTTTCTCAAAGACTTTGACTGTCTATGTGGCTGACAAAATCTTCTTTAGATAGTTATGCAGGCAATATGTCCTGCGGGGTAATTACCATCTTTTATGCTGGAATGAGGTGTCTTAGGTTAGAGCAATTGACTTACTTTCTGATGGAGGGAAGCTATTTAACCGTTTTCCCTGCTCTCTGTGAGTGGGACTCTGATACTCAAGATGGACCGCTATTTAGAAACTGTGTTCTAACTCTATCCCTCTTTAAATATAATCCCAATGCTTTCAATGGTGCAGAGTATTTTCCCATTTCACATCCTACTTGCTGTGCAGTCATATTCCCAGATACTTAACTAGTGTGTAATTGCTGATGTCTGGTACTCCGGTGTAATCGTCACCCAGGGCGATTGGTCAAGTGGTGCCAGTACATCCCAAAACTACAGCAGGATGTCATCTGACATGAGGGCCAATCAGTTGCTTCTTCTAACTCTAGCCCTCTTTAAATAGGAGCCCAATGCTTTCAATGGTGCAGTGTACTTTCCCATTGCACCTCCTACTTGCTGTGCTGTCATATTCACAGACAGTTACCTAGTGTGTAATTGCTGATGTCTGGTCCTACGGTGTAATCGTCACCCAGGACGATTGGTCACGTGGTGCCATTACTTCACAAAGCTACAGCAGGATGTCATCTGACATGAGGGCCAATCAGTTGCCTAGTACGCAATAGGATACATGTCTCATCGTATAGAAAAGGGAGCAATGTAGACCGGATGCCCAGCTGAAGACTAAGGTGGTGAGATGAAAGGAACTAGGCCATTATTTGAGACTTATACATTTGTTTAAAGGATTGGTTGATCATAACATTCTGGAGTTCTCTATAGGTTTACTAAGAGGGATGTGCTAAAATGAAGATGTTAGAATCTGTTATTCATAGGTTTTTCTTATTCCCACAAACGGTAGCATAAACCTTCCTCCCTTAACGTATCAGATCACTGAATTGCTATGGTGTACCATAACCTAAAATAATTCCTGTGAGAAGGGTACGTTATCTTTTAGCTGCCAAAGAGATCTTTCTATCAAAGTCCTCATATAAGTGCTAGCGTTGTGTAGAGAGTACTAGCAAATGAGGCACAGGATTGAAAGAAGTCTGCTAGGTTGAAATCTAAATTGAGAATATAATTTTTAGTGAGCTTTGGATGTTCACAATATTAGACACGCCATAGTACTAATAATTGACTCTTTATAGAAATACTTTTTTGGTAGTGTTGCATTTGGTTTGGAAGTATTCAAGTTCTAAAAATTGACTAACAGTGGACTTTTCCATCTGCAGAATATACTGAATGACCAGCAGAGGCAGTATTGCAGAGGAATATTTCTCCGCTTGCTGAGAAAAGAAAAAAAAAGAAAGCTCATTCCTCAGCTTTTTTCCATGCCTCGATCAATAGATATGGTGAGTCAAACTCTCATTTGATCATTTTGCCATTAATTAAAAGTTCATAGTATCTGATGGCTCTCAGTGCCTTTTAGTGGGGTCTTCCGCATAAATATAATCTTCTAAGACGGTAGCAATATGAATGACGCTATGGCCATCATGATAGTTTCTCAAAGACTTTGACTGTCTATGTGGCTGACAAAATCTTCTTTAGATAGTTTTGCAGGCAATATGTCCTCCGGGGTAATTACCATCTTTTAGGCTGGAATGAGGTGTCTTAGGTTAGAGCAATTGACTTACTTTCTGATGGAGGGAACCTTTTCAACCGTTTTCCCTGCTCTCTGTGAGTGGGTCTCTGATACTCAAGATGGACCGCTATTTAGAAACTGTGTTCGTACTCTATCCCTCTTTAAATAGGATCCCAATGCTTTCAATGGTGCAGAGTATTTTCCCATTTCACATCCTACTTGCTGTGCAGTCATATTCCCAGATACTTAACTAGTGTGTAATTGCTAATGTCTGGTCCTCCGGTGTAATCGTCACCCAGGGCGATTGGTCAAGTGGTGCCATTACATCCCAAAACTACAGCAGGATGTCATCTGACATGAGGGCCAATCAGTTGCTTCTTCTAACTCTAGCCCTCTTTAAATAGGAGCCCAATGCTTTCAATGGTGCAGTGTACTTTCCCATTGCACCTCCTACTTGCTGTGCTGTCATATTCACAGACAGTTACCTAGTGTGTAATTGCTGATGTCTGGTCCTCCGGTGTAATCATCACCCAGGACAGTTGGTCACGTGGTGCCATTACTTCACAAAGCTACAGCAGGATGTCATCTGACATGAGGGCCAATCAGTTGCCTAGTACGCAATAGGATACATGTCTCATCGTATAGAAAAGGGAGCAATGTAGACCGGATGCCCAGCTGAAGACTAAGGTGGTGAGATGAAAGGAACTAGGCCATTATTTGAGACTTATACATTTGTTTGAAGGAGTGGTTGATCATAACATTCTGGAGTTCTCTATAGGTTTACTGAGAGGGATGTGCTAAAATGAAGATGTTAGAATCTGTTATTCATAGTTTTTCTTATTCCCACAAACGGTAGCATAAACCTTCCTCCCTTAACATATCAGATCACTGACTTGCTATGGTGTACCATAACCTAAAATATTTCCTGTGAGAAGGGTACGTTATCTCTTAGCTGCCAAAGAGATCTTTCTATCAAAGTCCTCATATAAGTGCTAGCGTTGTGTAGAGAGTACTAGCAAATGAGGCACAGGATTGAAAGAAGTCTGCTAGGTTGAAATCTAAATTGAGAATATAATTTTTAGTGAGCTTTGGATGTTCACAATATTAGACACGCCATAGTACTAATAATTGACTCTTTATAGAAATCATTTTTTGGTAGTGTTGCATTTGGTTTGGAAGTATTCAAGTTCTAAAAATTGACTGACAGTGGACTTTTCCATCTGCAGAATATACTGAATGACCAGCAGAGGCAGTATTGCAGAGGAATATTTCTCCGCTTGCTGAGAAAAGAAAAAAAAAGAAAGCTCATTCCTCAGCCTTTTCCATGCCTCGATCAATAGATATGGTAAGTCAAACTCTCATTTAATCATTTTGCCATTAATTAAAAGTTCATAGTATCTGATGGCTCTCAGTGCCTTTTAGTGGGGTCTTCCGCATAAATATAATCTTCTAAGACGTTAGCAATATGAATGACGCTATGGCCATCATGATAGTTTCTCAAAGACTTTGACTGTCTATGTGGCTGACAAAATCTTCTTTAGATAGTTTTGCAGGCAATATGTCCTCCGGGGTAATTACCATCTTTTAGGCTGGAATGAGGTGTCTTAGGTTAGAGCAATTGACTTAAATTCTGATGGAGGGAACCTATTCAACCGTTTTCCCTGCTCTCTGTGAGTGGGTCTCTGATACTCAAGATGGACCGCTATTTAGAAACTGTGTTCGTACTCTATCCCTCTTTAAATAGGATCCCAATGCTTTCAATGGTGCAGAGTATTTTCCCATTACACATCCTACTTGCTGTGCAGTCATATTCCCAGATACTTAACTAGTGTGTAATTGCTAATGTCTGGTCCTCCGGTGTAATCGTCACCCAGGGCGATTGGTCAAGTGGTGCCATTACATCCCAAAACTACAGCAGGATGTCATCTGACATGAGGGCCAATCAGTTGCTTCTTCTAACTCTAGCCCTCTTTAAATAGGAGCCCAATGCTTTCAATGGTGCAGTGTACTTTCCCATTGCACCTCCTACTTGCTGTGCTGTCATATTCACAGACAGTTATCTAGTGTGTAATTGCTGATGTCTGGTCCTACGGTGTAATCGTCACCCAGGACGATTGGTCACGTGGTGCCATTACTTCACAAAGCTACAGCAGGATGTCATCTGACATGAGGGCCAATCAGTTGCCTAGTACGCAATAGGATACATGTCTCATCGTATAGAAAAGGGAGCAATGTAGACCGGATGCCCAGCTGAAGACTAAGGTGGTGAGATGAAAGGAACTAGGCCATTATTTGAGACTTATACATTTGTTTAAAGGATTGGTTGATCATAACATTCTGGAGTTCTCTATAGGTTTACTAAGAGGGATGTGCTAAAATGAAGATGTTAGAATCTGTTATTCATAGGTTTTTCTTATTCCCACAAACGGTAGCATAAACCTTCCTCCCTTAACGTATCAGATCACTGAATTGCTATGGTGTACCATAACCTAAAATATTTCCTGTGAGAAGGGTACGTTATCTCTTGGCTGCCAAAGAGATCTTTCTATCCAAGTCCTCATATAGGTGCTAGAGTTGTGTAGAGAGTACCAGCAAATGAGGCACAGGATTGAAAGAAGTCTGCTAGGTTGAAATCTAAACTGAGAATATAATTTTTAGTGAGCTTTGGATTTTCACAATATTAGACACGCCATAGTACTAATAATTGACTCTTTATAGAAATCATTTTTTGGTAGTGTTGCATTTGGTTTGGAAGTATTCAAGTTCTAAAAATTGACTAACAGTGGACTTTTCCATCTGCAGAATATACTGAATGACCAGCAGAGGCAGTATTGCAGAGGAATATTTCTCCGCTTGCTGAGAAAAGAAAAAAAAAGAAAGCTCATTCCTCAGCCTTTTCCATGCCTCGATCAATAGATATGGTAAGTCAAACTCTCATTTAATCATTTTGCCATTAATTAAAAGTTCATTGCATCTGATGGCTCTCAGTGCCTTTTAGTGGGGTCTCCCGCATAAATATAATCTTCTAAGACGGTAGCAATATGAATGACGCTATGGCCATCATGATAGTTTCTCAAAGACTTTGACTGTCTATGTGGCTGACAAAATCTTCTTTAGATAGTTATGCAGGCAATATGTCCTGCGGGGTAATTACCATCTTTTATGCTGGAATGAGGTGTCTTAGGTTAGAGCAATTGACTTACTTTCTGATGGAGGGAAGCTATTTAACCGTTTTCCCTGCTCTCTGTGAGTGGGACTCTGATACTCAAGATGGACCGCTATTTAGAAACTGTGTTCTAACTCTATCCCTCTTTAAATATAATCCCAATGCTTTCAATGGTGCAGAGTATTTTCCCATTTCACATCCTACTTGCTGTGCAGTCATATTCCCAGATACTTAACTAGTGTGTAATTGCTGATGTCTGGTACTCCGGTGTAATCGTCACCCAGGGCGATTGGTCAAGTGGTGCCAGTACATCCCAAAACTACAGCAGGATGTCATCTGACATGAGGGCCAATCAGTTGCTTCTTCTAACTCTAGCCCTCTTTAAATAGGAGCCCAATGCTTTCAATGGTGCAGTGTACTTTCCCATTGCACCTCCTACTTGCTGTGCTGTCATATTCACAGACAGTTACCTAGTGTGTAATTGCTGATGTCTGGTCCTACGGTGTAATCGTCACCCAGGACGATTGGTCACGTGGTGCCATTACTTCACAAAGCTACAGCAGGATGTCATCTGACATGAGGGCCAATCAGTTGCCTAGTACGCAATAGGATACATGTCTCATCGTATAGAAAAGGGAGCAATGTAGACCGGATGCCCAGCTGAAGACTAAGGTGGTGAGATGAAAGGAACTAGGCCATTATTTGAGACTTATACATTTGTTTAAAGGATTGGTTGATCATAACATTCTGGAGTTCTCTATAGGTTTACTAAGAGGGATGTGCTAAAATGAAGATGTTAGAATCTGTTATTCATAGGTTTTTCTTATTCCCACAAACGGTAGCATAAACCTTCCTCCCTTAACGTATCAGATCACTGAATTGCTATGGTGTACCATAACCTAAAATAATTCCTGTGAGAAGGGTACGTTATCTTTTAGCTGCCAAAGAGATCTTTCTATCAAAGTCCTCATATAAGTGCTAGCGTTGTGTAGAGAGTACTAGCAAATGAGGCACAGGATTGAAAGAAGTCTGCTAGGTTGAAATCTAAATTGAGAATATAATTTTTAGTGAGCTTTGGATGTTCACAATATTAGACACGCCATAGTACTAATAATTGACTCTTTATAGAAATACTTTTTTGGTAGTGTTGCATTTGGTTTGGAAGTATTCAAGTTCTAAAAATTGACTAACAGTGGACTTTTCCATCTGCAGAATATACTGAATGACCAGCAGAGGCAGTATTGCAGAGGAATATTTCTCCGCTTGCTGAGAAAAGAAAAAAAAAGAAAGCTCATTCCTCAGCTTTTTTCCATGCCTCGATCAATAGATATGGTGAGTCAAACTCTCATTTGATCATTTTGCCATTAATTAAAAGTTCATAGTATCTGATGGCTCTCAGTGCCTTTTAGTGGGGTCTTCCGCATAAATATAATCTTCTAAGACGGTAGCAATATGAATGACGCTATGGCCATCATGATAGTTTCTCAAAGACTTTGACTGTCTATGTGGCTGACAAAATCTTCTTTAGATAGTTTTGCAGGCAATATGTCCTCCGGGGTAATTACCATCTTTTAGGCTGGAATGAGGTGTCTTAGGTTAGAGCAATTGACTTACTTTCTGATGGAGGGAACCTTTTCAACCGTTTTCCCTGCTCTCTGTGAGTGGGTCTCTGATACTCAAGATGGACCGCTATTTAGAAACTGTGTTCGTACTCTATCCCTCTTTAAATAGGATCCCAATGCTTTCAATGGTGCAGAGTATTTTCCCATTTCACATCCTACTTGCTGTGCAGTCATATTCCCAGATACTTAACTAGTGTGTAATTGCTAATGTCTGGTCCTCCGGTGTAATCGTCACCCAGGGCGATTGGTCAAGTGGTGCCATTACATCCCAAAACTACAGCAGGATGTCATCTGACATGAGGGCCAATCAGTTGCTTCTTCTAACTCTAGCCCTCTTTAAATAGGAGCCCAATGCTTTCAATGGTGCAGTGTACTTTCCCATTGCACCTCCTACTTGCTGTGCTGTCATATTCACAGACAGTTACCTAGTGTGTAATTGCTGATGTCTGGTCCTCCGGTGTAATCATCACCCAGGACAGTTGGTCACGTGGTGCCATTACTTCACAAAGCTACAGCAGGATGTCATCTGACATGAGGGCCAATCAGTTGCCTAGTACGCAATAGGATACATGTCTCATCGTATAGAAAAGGGAGCAATGTAGACCGGATGCCCAGCTGAAGACTAAGGTGGTGAGATGAAAGGAACTAGGCCATTATTTGAGACTTATACATTTGTTTGAAGGAGTGGTTGATCATAACATTCTGGAGTTCTCTATAGGTTTACTGAGAGGGATGTGCTAAAATGAAGATGTTAGAATCTGTTATTCATAGTTTTTCTTATTCCCACAAACGGTAGCATAAACCTTCCTCCCTTAACATATCAGATCACTGACTTGCTATGGTGTACCATAACCTAAAATATTTCCTGTGAGAAGGGTACGTTATCTCTTAGCTGCCAAAGAGATCTTTCTATCAAAGTCCTCATATAAGTGCTAGCGTTGTGTAGAGAGTACTAGCAAATGAGGCACAGGATTGAAAGAAGTCTGCTAGGTTGAAATCTAAATTGAGAATATAATTTTTAGTGAGCTTTGGATGTTCACAATATTAGACACGCCATAGTACTAATAATTGACTCTTTATAGAAATACTTTTTTGGTAGTGTTGCATTTGGTTTGGAAGTATTCAAGTTCTAAAAATTGACTAACAGTGGACTTTTCCATCTGCAGAATATACTGAATGACCAGCAGAGGCAGTATTGCAGAGGAATATTTCTCCGCTTGCTGAGAAAAGAAAAAAAAAGAAAGCTCATTCCTCAGCTTTTTTCCATGCCTCGATCAATAGATATGGTGAGTCAAACTCTCATTTGATCATTTTGCCATTAATTAAAAGTTCATAGTATCTGATGGCTCTCAGTGCCTTTTAGTGGGGTCTTCCGCATAAATATAATCTTCTAAGACGGTAGCAATATGAATGACGCTATGGCCATCATGATAGTTTCTCAAAGACTTTGACTGTCTATGTGGCTGACAAAATCTTCTTTAGATAGTTTTGCAGGCAATATGTCCTCCGGGGTAATTACCATCTTTTAGGCTGGAATGAGGTGTCTTAGGTTAGAGCAATTGACTTACTTTCTGATGGAGGGAACCTTTTCAACCGTTTTCCCTGCTCTCTGTGAGTGGGTCTCTGATACTCAAGATGGACCGCTATTTAGAAACTGTGTTCGTACTCTATCCCTCTTTAAATAGGATCCCAATGCTTTCAATGGTGCAGAGTATTTTCCCATTTCACATCCTACTTGCTGTGCAGTCATATTCCCAGATACTTAACTAGTGTGTAATTGCTAATGTCTGGTCCTCCGGTGTAATCGTCACCCAGGGCGATTGGTCAAGTGGTGCCATTACATCCCAAAACTACAGCAGGATGTCATCTGACATGAGGGCCAATCAGTTGCTTCTTCTAACTCTAGCCCTCTTTAAATAGGAGCCCAATGCTTTCAATGGTGCAGTGTACTTTCCCATTGCACCTCCTACTTGCTGTGCTGTCATATTCACAGACAGTTACCTAGTGTGTAATTGCTGATGTCTGGTCCTCCGGTGTAATCATCACCCAGGACAGTTGGTCACGTGGTGCCATTACTTCACAAAGCTACAGCAGGATGTCATCTGACATGAGGGCCAATCAGTTGCCTAGTACGCAATAGGATACATGTCTCATCGTATAGAAAAGGGAGCAATGTAGACCGGATGCCCAGCTGAAGACTAAGGTGGTGAGATGAAAGGAACTAGGCCATTATTTGAGACTTATACATTTGTTTGAAGGAGTGGTTGATCATAACATTCTGGAGTTCTCTATAGGTTTACTGAGAGGGATGTGCTAAAATGAAGATGTTAGAATCTGTTATTCATAGTTTTTCTTATTCCCACAAACGGTAGCATAAACCTTCCTCCCTTAACATATCAGATCACTGACTTGCTATGGTGTACCATAACCTAAAATATTTCCTGTGAGAAGGGTACGTTATCTCTTAGCTGCCAAAGAGATCTTTCTATCAAAGTCCTCATATAAGTGCTAGCGTTGTGTAGAGAGTACTAGCAAATGAGGCACAGGATTGAAAGAAGTCTGCTAGGTTGAAATCTAAATTGAGAATATAATTTTTAGTGAGCTTTGGATGTTCACAATATTAGACACGCCATAGTACTAATAATTGACTCTTTATAGAAATCATTTTTTGGTAGTGTTGCATTTGGTTTGGAAGTATTCAAGTTCTAAAAATTGACTGACAGTGGACTTTTCCATCTGCAGAATATACTGAATGACCAGCAGAGGCAGTATTGCAGAGGAATATTTCTCCGCTTGCTGAGAAAAGAAAAAAAAAGAAAGCTCATTCCTCAGCCTTTTCCATGCCTCGATCAATAGATATGGTAAGTCAAACTCTCATTTAATCATTTTGCCATTAATTAAAAGTTCATAGTATCTGATGGCTCTCAGTGCCTTTTAGTGGGGTCTTCCGCATAAATATAATCTTCTAAGACGTTAGCAATATGAATGACGCTATGGCCATCATGATAGTTTCTCAAAGACTTTGACTGTCTATGTGGCTGACAAAATCTTCTTTAGATAGTTTTGCAGGCAATATGTCCTCCGGGGTAATTACCATCTTTTAGGCTGGAATGAGGTGTCTTAGGTTAGAGCAATTGACTTAAATTCTGATGGAGGGAACCTATTCAACCGTTTTCCCTGCTCTCTGTGAGTGGGTCTCTGATACTCAAGATGGACCGCTATTTAGAAACTGTGTTCGTACTCTATCCCTCTTTAAATAGGATCCCAATGCTTTCAATGGTGCAGAGTATTTTCCCATTACACATCCTACTTGCTGTGCAGTCATATTCCCAGATACTTAACTAGTGTGTAATTGCTAATGTCTGGTCCTCCGGTGTAATCGTCACCCAGGGCGATTGGTCAAGTGGTGCCATTACATCCCAAAACTACAGCAGGATGTCATCTGACATGAGGGCCAATCAGTTGCTTCTTCTAACTCTAGCCCTCTTTAAATAGGAGCCCAATGCTTTCAATGGTGCAGTGTACTTTCCCATTGCACCTCCTACTTGCTGTGCTGTCATATTCACAGACAGTTATCTAGTGTGTAATTGCTGATGTCTGGTCCTACGGTGTAATCGTCACCCAGGACGATTGGTCACGTGGTGCCATTACTTCACAAAGCTAGAGCAGGATGTCATCTGACATGAGGGCCAATCAGTTGCCTAGTACGCAATAGGATACATGTCTCATCGTATAGAAAAGGGAGCAATGTAGACCGGATGCCCAGCTGAAGACTAAGGTGGTGAGATGAAAGGAACTAGGCCATTATTTGAGACTTATACATTTGTTTAAAGGATTGGTTGATCATAACATTCTGGAGTTCTCTATAGGTTTACTAAGAGGGATGTGCTAAAATGAAGATGTTAGAATCTGTTATTCATAGGTTTTTCTTATTCCCACAAACGGTAGCATAAACCTTCCTCCCTTAACGTATCAGATCACTGAATTGCTATGGTGTACCATAACCTAAAATATTTCCTGTGAGAAGGGTACGTTATCTCTTGGCTGCCAAAGAGATCTTTCTATCCAAGTCCTCATATAGGTGCTAGAGTTGTGTAGAGAGTACCAGCAAATGAGGCACAGGATTGAAAGAAGTCTGCTAGGTTGAAATCTAAACTGAGAATATAATTTTTAGTGAGCTTTGGATTTTCACAATATTAGACACGCCATAGTACTAATAATTGACTCTTTATAGAAATCATTTTTTGGTAGTGTTGCATTTGGTTTGGAAGTATTCAAGTTCTAAAAATTGACTAACAGTGGACTTTTCCATCTGCAGAATATACTGAATGACCAGCAGAGGCAGTATTGCAGAGGAATATTTCTCCGCTTGCTGAGAAAAGAAAAAAAAAGAAAGCTCATTCCTCAGCCTTTTCCATGCCTCGATCAATAGATATGGTAAGTCAAACTCTCATTTAATCATTTTGCCATTAATTAAAAGTTCATTGCATCTGATGGCTCTCAGTGCCTTTTAGTGGGGTCTCCCGCATAAATATAATCTTCTAAGACGGTAGCAATATGAATGACGCTATGGCCATCATGATAGTTTCTCAAAGACTTTGACTGTCTATGTGGCTGACAAAATCTTCTTTAGATAGTTATGCAGGCAATATGTCCTGCGGGGTAATTACCATCTTTTATGCTGGAATGAGGTGTCTTAGGTTAGAGCAATTGACTTACTTTCTGATGGAGGGAAGCTATTTAACCGTTTTCCCTGCTCTCTGTGAGTGGGACTCTGATACTCAAGATGGACCGCTATTTAGAAACTGTGTTCTAACTCTATCCCTCTTTAAATATAATCCCAATGCTTTCAATGGTGCAGAGTATTTTCCCATTTCACATCCTACTTGCTGTGCAGTCATATTCCCAGATACTTAACTAGTGTGTAATTGCTGATGTCTGGTACTCCGGTGTAATCGTCACCCAGGGCGATTGGTCAAGTGGTGCCATTACATCCCAAAACTACAGCAGGATGTCATCTGACATGAGGGCCAATCAGTTGCTTCTTCTAACTCTAGCCCTCTTTAAATAGGAGCCCAATGCTTTCAATGGTGCAGTGTACTTTCCCATTGCACCTCCTACTTGCTGTGCTGTCATATTCACAGACAGGTACCTAGTGTGTAATTGCTGATGTCTGGTCCTACGGTGTAATCGTCACCCAGGACGATTGGTCACGTGGTGCCATTACTTCACAAAGCTACAGCAGGATGTCATCTGACATGAGGGCCAATCAGTTGCCTAGTACGCAATAGGATACATGTCTCATCGTATAGAAAAGGGAGCAATGTAGACCGGATGCCCAGCTGAAGACTAAGGTGGTGAGATGAAAGGAACTAGGCCATTATTTGAGACTTATACATTTGTTTAAAGGATTGGTTGATCATAACATTCTGGAGTTCTCTATAGGTTTACTAAGAGGGATGTGCTAAAATGAAGATGTTAGAATCTGTTATTCATAGGTTTTTCTTATTCCCACAAACGGTAGCATAAACCTTCCTCCCTTAACGTATCAGATCACTGAATTGCTATGGTGTACCATAACCTAAAATAATTCCTGTGAGAAGGGTACGTTATCTTTTAGCTGCCAAAGAGATCTTTCTATCAAAGTCCTCATATAAGTGCTAGCGTTGTGTAGAGAGTACTAGCAAATGAGGCACAGGATTGAAAGAAGTCTGCTAGGTTGAAATCTAAATTGAGAATATAATTTTTAGTGAGCTTTGGATGTTCACAATATTAGACACGCCATAGTACTAATAATTGACTCTTTATAGAAATACTTTTTTGGTAGTGTTGCATTTGGTTTGGAAGTATTCAAGTTCTAAAAATTGACTAACAGTGGACTTTTCCATCTGCAGAATATACTGAATGACCAGCAGAGGCAGTATTGCAGAGGAATATTTCTCCGCTTGCTGAGAAAAGAAAAAAAAAGAAAGCTCATTCCTCAGCTTTTTTCCATGCCTCGATCAATAGATATGGTGAGTCAAACTCTCATTTGATCATTTTGCCATTAATTAAAAGTTCATAGTATCTGATGGCTCTCAGTGCCTTTTAGTGGGGTCTTCCGCATAAATATAATCTTCTAAGACGGTAGCAATATGAATGACGCTATGGCCATCATGATAGTTTCTCAAAGACTTTGACTGTCTATGTGGCTGACAAAATCTTCTTTAGATAGTTTTGCAGGCAATATGTCCTCCGGGGTAATTACCATCTTTTAGGCTGGAATGAGGTGTCTTAGGTTAGAGCAATTGACTTACTTTCTGATGGAGGGAACCTTTTCAACCGTTTTCCCTGCTCTCTGTGAGTGGGTCTCTGATACTCAAGATGGACCGCTATTTAGAAACTGTGTTCGTACTCTATCCCTCTTTAAATAGGATCCCAATGCTTTCAATGGTGCAGAGTATTTTCCCATTTCACATCCTACTTGCTGTGCAGTCATATTCCCAGATACTTAACTAGTGTGTAATTGCTAATGTCTGGTCCTCCGGTGTAATCGTCACCCAGGGCGATTGGTCAAGTGGTGCCATTACATCCCAAAACTACAGCAGGATGTCATCTGACATGAGGGCCAATCAGTTGCTTCTTCTAACTCTAGCCCTCTTTAAATAGGAGCCCAATGCTTTCAATGGTGCAGTGTACTTTCCCATTGCACCTCCTACTTGCTGTGCTGTCATATTCACAGACAGTTACCTAGTGTGTAATTGCTGATGTCTGGTCCTACGGTGTAATCATCACCCAGGACAGTTGGTCACGTGGTGCCATTACTTCACAAAGCTACAGCAGGATGTCATCTGACATGAGGGCCAATCAGTTGCCTAGTACGCAATAGGATACATGTCTCATCGTATAGAAAAGGGAGCAATGTAGACCGGATGCCCAGCTGAAGACTAAGGTGGTGAGATGAAAGGAACTAGGCCATTATTTGAGACTTATACATTTGTTTAAAGGATTG
This sequence comes from Lissotriton vulgaris, assembly GCF_964263255.1. NCBI lineage: Eukaryota > Metazoa > Chordata > Amphibia > Caudata > Salamandridae > Lissotriton > Lissotriton vulgaris. The sequence goes on along the minus strand of NC_141693.1, from coordinate 935,623,111 downwards.
GTTGATCATAACATTCTGGAGTTCTCTATAGGTTTACTAAGAGGGATGTGCTAAAATGAAGATGTTAGAATCTGTTATTCATAGGTTTTTCTTATTCCCACAAACGGTAGCATAAACCTTCCTCCCTTAACGTATCAGATCACTGAATTGCTATGGTGTACCATAACCTAAAATATTTCCTGTGAGAAGGGTACGTTATCTCTCGGCTGCCAAAGAGATCTTTCTATCCAAGTCCTCATATAGGTGCTAGAGTTGTGTAGAGAGTACCAGCAAATGAGGCACAGGATTGAAAGAAGTCTGCTAGGTTGAAATCTAAACTGAGAATATAATTTTTAGTGAGCTTTGGATTTTCACAATATTAGACACGCCATAGTACTAATAATTGACTCTTTATAGAAATCATTTTTTGGTAGTGTTGCATTTGGTTTGGAAGTATTCAAGTTCTAAAAATTGACTAACAGTGGACTTTTCCATCTGCAGAATATACTGAATGACCAGCAGAGGCAGTATTGCAGAGGAATATTTCTCCGCTTGCTGAGAAAAGAAAAAAAAAGAAAGCTCATTCCTCAGCCTTTTCCATGCCTCGATCAATAGATATGGTAAGTCAAACTCTCATTTAATCATTTTGCCATTAATTAAAAGTTCATTGCATCTGATGGCTCTCAGTGCCTTTTAGTGGGGTCTCCCGCATAAATATAATCTTCTAAGACGGTAGCAATATGAATGACGCTATGGCCATCATGATAGTTTCTCAAAGACTTTGACTGTCTATGTGGCTGACAAAATCTTCTTTAGATAGTTATGCAGGCAATATGTCCTCCGGGGTAATTACCATCTTTTATGCTGGAATGAGGTGTCTTAGGTTAGAGCAATTGACTTACTTTCTGATGGAGGGAAGCTATTTAACCGTTTTCCCTGCTCTCTGTGAGTGGGACTCTGATACTCAAGATGGACCGCTATTTAGAAACTGTGTTCTAACTCTATCCCTCTTTAAATATAATCCCAATGCTTTCAATGGTGCAGAGTATTTTCCCATTTCACATCCTACTTGCTGTGCAGTCATATTCCCAGATACTTAACTAGTGTGTAATTGCTGATGTCTGGTACTCCGGTGTAATCGTCACCCAGGGCGATTGGTCAAGTGGTGCCATTACATCCCAAAACTACAGCAGGATGTCATCTGACATGAGGGCCAATCAGTTGCTTCTTCTAACTCTAGCCCTCTTTAAATAGGAGCCCAATGCTTTCAATGGTGCAGTGTACTTTCCCATTGCACCTCCTACTTGCTGTGCTGTCATATTCACAGACAGTTACCTAGTGTGTAATTGCTGATGTCTGGTCCTACGGTGTAATCTTCACCCAGGACGATTGGTCATGTGGTGCCATTACTTCACAAAGCTACAGCAGGATGTCATCTGACATGAGGGCAAATCAGTTGCCTAGTACGCAATAGGATACATGTCTCATCGTATAGAAAAGGGAGCAATGTAGACAGGATGCCCAGCTGAAGACTAAGGTAGTGAGATGAAAGGAACTAGGCCTTTATTTGAGACTTATACATTTGTTTAAAGGATTGGTTGATCATAACATTCTGGAGTTCTCTATAGGTTTACTAAGAGGGATGTGCTAAAATGAAGATGTTAGAATCTGTTATTCATAGGTTTTTCTTATTCCCACAAACGGTAGCATAAACCTTCCTCCCTTAACGTATCAGATCACTGAATTGCTATGGTGTACCATAACCTAAAATATTTCCTGTGAGAAGGGTACGTTATCTCTTAGCTGCCAAAGAGATCTTTCTATCAAAGTCCTCATATAAGTGCTAGCGTTGTGTAGAGAGTACTAGCAAATGAGGCACAGGATTGAAAGAAGTCTGCTAGGTTGAAATCTAAATTGAGAATATAATTTTTAGTGAGCTTTGGATGTTCACAATATTAGACACGCCATAGTACTAATAATTGACTCTTTATAGAAATACTTTTTTGGTAGTGTTGCATTTGGTTTGGAAGTATTCAAGTTCTAAAAATTGACTAACAGTGGACTTTTCCATCTGCAGAATATACTGAATGACCAGCAGAGGCAGTATTGCAGAGGAATATTTCTCCGCTTGCTGAGAAAAGAAAAAAAAAGAAAGCTCATTCCTCAGCTTTTTTCCATGCCTCGATCAATAGATATGGTGAGTCAAACTCTCATTTAATCATTTTGCCATTAATTAAAAGTTCATAGTATCTTATGGCTCTCAGTGCCTTTTAGTGGGGTCTTCCGCATAAATATAATCTTCTAAGACGGTAGCAATATGAATGACGCTATGGCCATCATGATAGTTTCTCAAAGACTTTGACTGTCTATGTGGCTGACAAAATCTTCTTTAGATAGTTTTGCAGGCAATATGTCCTCCGGGGTAATTACCATCTTTTAGGCTGGAATGAGGTGTCTTAGGTTAGAGCAATTGACTTACTTTCTGATGGAGGGAACCTTTTCAACCGTTTTCCCTGCTCTCTGTGAGTGGGTCTCTGATACTCAAGATGGACCGCTATTTAGAAACTGTGTTCGTACTCTATCCCTCTTTAAATAGGATCCCAATGCTTTCAATGGTGCAGAGTATTTTCCCATTTCACATCCTACTTGCTGTGCAGTCATATTCCCAGATACTTAACTAGTGTGTAATTGCTAATGTCTGGTCCTCCGGTGTAATCGTCACCCAGGGCGATTGGTCAAGTGGTGCCATTACATCCCAAAACTACAGCAGGATGTCATCTGACATGAGGGCCAATCAATTGCTTCTTCTAACTCTAGCCCTCTTTAAATAGGAGCCCAATGCTTTCAATGGTGCAGTGTACTTTCCCATTGCACCTCCTACTTGCTGTGCTGTCATATTCACAGACAGTTACCTAGTGTGTAATTGCTGATGTCTGGTCCTACGGTGTAATCGTCACCCAGGACGATTGGTCACGTGGTGCCATTACTTCACAAAGCTACAGCAGGATGTCATCTGACATGAGGGCCAATCAGTTGCCTAGTACGCAATAGGATACATGTCTCATCGTATAGAAAAGGGAGCAATGTAGACAGGATGCCCAGCTGAAGACTAAGGTGGTGAGATGAAAGGAAGTAGGCCATTATTTGAGACTTATACATTTGTTTAAAGGATTGGTTGATCATAACATTCTGGAGTTCTCTATAGGTTTACTGAGAGGGATGTGCTAAAATGAAGATGTTAGAATCTGTTATTCATAGTTTTTCTTATTCCCACAAACGGTAGCATAAACCTTCCTCCCTTAACGTATCAGATCCCTGACTTGCTATGGTGTACCATAACCTAAAATAATTCCTGTGAAAAGGGTACGCAATCTCTTGGCTGCCAAAGAGATCTTTCTATCTAAGTCCTCATATAGGTGCTAGAGTTGTGTAGAGAGTACCAGCAAATGAGGCACAGGATTGAAAGAAGTCTGCTAGGTTGAAATCTAAATTGAGAATATAATTTTTAGTGAGCTTTGGATTTTCACAATATTAGACACGCCATAGTACTAATAATTGACTCTTTATAGAAATCATTTTTTGGTAGTGTTGCATTTGGTTTGGAAGTATTCAAGTTCTAAAAATTGACTAACAGTGGACTTTTCCATCTGCAGAATATACTGAATGACCAGCAGAGGCAGTATTGCAGAGGAATATTTCTCCGCTTGCTGAGAAAAGAAAAAAAAAGAAAGCTCATTCCTCAGCCTTTTCCATGCCTCGATCAATAGATATGGTAAGTCAAACTCTCATTTAATCATTTTGCCATTAATTAAAAGTTCATTGCATCTGATGGCTCTCAGTGCCTTTTAGTGGGGTCTCCCGCATAAATATAATCTTCTAAGACGGTAGCAATATGAATGACGCTATGGCCATCATGATAGTTTCTCAAAGACTTTGACTGTCTATGTGGCTGACAAAATCTTCTTTAGATAGTTATGCAGGCAATATGTCCTGCGGGGTAATTACCATCTTTTATGCTGGAATGAGGTGTCTTAGGTTAGAGCAATTGACTTACTTTCTGATGGAGGGAAGCTATTTAACCGTTTTCCCTGCTCTCTGTGAGTGGGACTCTGATACTCAAGATGGACCGCTATTTAGAAACTGTGTTCTAACTCTATCCCTCTTTAAATATAATCCCAATGCTTTCAATGGTGCAGAGTATTTTCCCATTTCACATCCTACTTGCTGTGCAGTCATATTCCCAGATACTTAACTAGTGTGTAATTGCTGATGTCTGGTACTCCGGTGTAATCGTCACCCAGGGCGATTGGTCAAGTGGTGCCATTACATCCCAAAACTACAGCAGGATGTCATCTGACATGAGGGCCAATCAGTTGCTTCTTCTAACTCTAGCCCTCTTTAAATCGGAGCCCAATGCTTTCAATGGTGCAGTGTACTTTCAAATTGCACCTCCTTCTTGCTGTGCAGTCATATTCACAGATAGTTACCTAGTGTGTAATTGCTGATGTCTGGTCCTCCGGTGTAATCGTCACCCAGGACGATTGGTCACGTGGTGCCATTACTTCACAAAGCTACAGCAGGATGTCATCTGACATGAGGGCCAATCAGTTGCCTAGTACGCAATAGGATACATGTCTCATCGTATAGAAAAGGGAGCAATGTAGACAGGATGCCCAGCTGAAGACTAAGGTGGTGAGATGAAAGGAACTAGGCCATTATTTGAGACTTATACATTTGTTTAAAGGATTGGTTGATCATAACATTCTGGAGTTCTCTATAGGTTTACTAAGAGGGATGTGCTAAAATGAAGATGTTAGAATCTGTTATTCATAGGTTTTTCTTATTCCCACAAACGGTAGCATAAACCTTCCTCCCTTAACATATCAGATCACTGACTTGCTATGGTGTACCATAACCTAAAATATTTCCTGTGAGAAGGGTACGTTATCTCTTAGCTGCCAAAGAGATCTTTCTATCAAAGTCCTCATATAAGTGCTAGCGTTGTGTAGAGAGTACTAGCAAATGAGGCACAGGATTGAAAGAAGTCTGCTAGGTTGAAATCTAAATTGAGAATATAATTTTTAGTGAGCTTTGGATGTTCACAATATTAGACACGCCATAGTACTAATAATTGACTCTTTATAGAAATCATTTTTTGGTAGTGTTGCATTTGGTTTGGAAGTATTCAAGTTCTAAAAATTGACTAACAGTGGACTTTTCCATCTGCAGAATATACTGAATGACCAGCAGAGGCAGTATTGCAGAGGAATATTTCTCCGCTTGCTGAGAAAAGAAAAAAAAAGAAAGCTCATTCCTCAGCCTTTTCCATGCCTCGATCAATAGATATGGTAAGTCAAACTCTCATTTAATCATTTTGCCATTAATTAAAAGTTCATAGTATCTGATGGCTCTCAGTGCCTTTTAGTGGGGTCTTCCGCATAAATATAATCTTCTAAGACGTTAGCAATATGAATGACGCTATGGCCATCATGATAGTTTCTCAAAGACTTTGACTGTCTATGTGGCTGACAAAATCTTCTTTAGATAGTTTTGCAGGCAATATGTCCTCCGGGGTAATTACCATCTTTTAGGCTGGAATGAGGTGTCTTAGGTTAGAGCAATTGACTTAAATTCTGATGGAGGGAACCTATTCAACCGTTTTCCCTGCTCTCTGTGAGTGGGTCTCTGATACTCAAGATGGACCGCTATTTAGAAACTGTGTTCGTACTCTATCCCTCTTTAAATAGGATCCCAATGCTTTCAATGGTGCAGAGTATTTTCCCATTACACATCCTACTTGCTGTGCAGTCATATTCCCAGATACTTAACTAGTGTGTAATTGCTAATGTCTGGTCCTCCGGTGTAATCGTCACCCAGGGCGATTGGTCAAGTGGTGCCATTACATCCCAAAACTACAGCAGGATGTCATCTGACATGAGGGCCAATCAGTTGCTTCTTCTAACTCTAGCCCTCTTTAAATAGGAGCCCAATGCTTTCAATGGTGCAGTGTACTTTCCCATTGCACCTCCTACTTGCTGTGCTGTCATATTCACAGACAGTTACCTAGTGTGTAATTGCTGATGTCTGGTCCTCCGGTGTAATCGTCACCCAGGACGATTGGTCACGTGGTGCCATTACTTCACAAAGCTACAGCAGGATGTCATCTGACATGAGGGCCAATCAGTTGCCTAGTACGCAATAGGATACATGTCTCATCGTATAGAAAAGGGAGCAATGTAGACAGGATGCCCAGCTGAAGACTAAGGTGGTGAGATGAAAGGAACTAGGCCTTTATTTGAGACTTATACATTTGTTTGAAGGAGTGGTTGATCATAACATTCTGGAGTTCTCTATAGGTTTACTGAGAGGGATGTGCTAAAATGAAGATGTTAGAATCTGTTATTCATAGTTTTTCTTATTCCCACAAACGGTAGCATAAACCTTCCTCCCTTAACATATCAGATTACTGACTTGCTATGGTGTACCATAACCTAAAATATTTCCTGTGAGAAGGGTACGTTATCTCTTAGCTGCCAAAGAGATCTTTCGATCAAAGTCCTCATATAAGTGCTAGCGTTGTGTAGAGAGTACTAGCAAATGAGGCACAGGATTGAAAGAAGTCTGCTAGGTTGAAATCTAAATTGAGAATATAATTTTTAGTGAGCTTTGGATGTTCACAATATTAGACACGCCATAGTACTAATAATTGACTCTTTATAGAAATCATTTTTTGGTAGTGTTGCATTTGGTTTGGAAGTATTCAAGTTCTAAAAATTGACTGACAGTGGACTTTTCCATCTGCAGAATATACTGAATGACCAGCAGAGGCAGTATTGCAGAGGAATATTTCTCCGCTTGCTGAGAAAAGAAAAAAAAAGAAAGCTCATTCCTCAGCCTTTTCCATGCCTCGATCAATAGATATGGTAAGTCAAACTCTCATTTAATCATTTTGCCATTAATTAAAAGTTCATAGTATCTGATGGCTCTCAGTGCCTTTTAGTGGGGTCTTCCGCATAAATATAATCTTCTAAGACGTTAGCAATATGAATGACGCTATGGCCATCATGATAGTTTCTCAAAGACTTTGACTGTCTATGTGGCTGACAAAATCTTCTTTAGATAGTTTTGCAGGCAATATGTCCTCCGGGGTAATTACCATCTTTTAGGCTGGAATGAGGTGTCTTAGGTTAGAGCAATTGACTTAAATTCTGATGGAGGGAACCTATTCAACCGTTTTCCCTGCTCTCTGTGAGTGGGTCTCTGATACTCAAGATGGACCGCTATTTAGAAACTGTGTTCGTACTCTATCCCTCTTTAAATAGGATCCCAATGCTTTCAATGGTGCAGAGTATTTTCCCATTACACATCCTACTTGCTGTGCAGTCATATTCCCAGATACTTAACTAGTGTGTAATTGCTAATGTCTAGTCCTCCGGTGTAATCGTCACCCAGGGCGATTGGTCAAGTGGTGCCATTACATCCCAAAACTACAGCAGGATGTCATCTGACATGAGGGCCAATCAGTTGCTTCTTCTAACTCTAGCCCTCTTTAAATAGGAGCCCAATGCTTTCAATGGTGCAGTGTACTTTCCCATTGCACCTCCTACTTGCTGTGCTGTCATATTCACAGACAGTTATCTAGTGTGTAATTGCTGATGTCTGGTCCTACGGTGTAATCGTCACCCAGGACGATTGGTCACGTGGTGCCATTACTTCACAAAGCTACAGCAGGATGTCATCTGACATGAGGGCCAATCAGTTGCCTAGTACGCAATAGGATACATGTCTCATCGTATAGAAAAGGGAGCAATGTAGACCGGATGCCCAGCTGAAGACTAAGGTGGTGAGATGAAAGGAACTAGGCCATTATTTGAGACTTATACATTTGTTTAAAGGATTGGTTGATCATAACATTCTGGAGTTCTCTATAGGTTTACTAAGAGGGATGTGCTAAAATGAAGATGTTAGAATCTGTTATTCATAGGTTTTTCTTATTCCCACAAACGGTAGCATAAACCTTCCTCCCTTAACGTGTCAGATCACTGAATTGCTATGGTGTACCATAACCTAAAATATTTCCTGTGAGAAGGGTACGTTATCTCTTGGCTGCCAAAGAGATCTTTCTATCCAAGTCCTCATATAGGTGCTAGAGTTGTGTAGAGAGTACCAGCAAATGAGGCACAGGATTGAAAGAAGTCTGCTAGGTTGAAATCTAAACTGAGAATATAATTTTTAGTGAGCTTTGGATTTTCACAATATTAGACACGCCATAGTACTAATAATTGACTCTTTATAGAAATCATTTTTTGGTAGTGTTGCATTTGGTTTGGAAGTATTCAAGTTCTAAAAATTGACTAACAGTGGACTTTTCCATCTGCAGAATATACTGAATGACCAGCAGAGGCAGTATTGCAGAGGAATATTTCTCCGCTTGCTGAGAAAAGAAAAAAAAAGAAAGCTCATTCCTCAGCCTTTTCCATGCCTCGATCAATAGATATGGTAAGTCAAACTCTCATTTAATCATTTTGCCATTAATTAAAAGTTCATTGCATCTGATGGCTCTCAGTGCCTTTTAGTGGGGTCTCCCGCATAAATATAATCTTCTAAGACGGTAGCAATATGAATGACGCTATGGCCATCATGATAGTTTCTCAAAGACTTTGACTGTCTATGTGGCTGACAAAATCTTCTTTAGATAGTTATGCAGGCAATATGTCCTGCGGGGTAATTACCATCTTTTATGCTGGAATGAGGTGTCTTAGGTTAGAGCAATTGACTTACTTTCTGATGGAGGGAAGCTATTTAACCGTTTTCCCTGCTCTCTGTGAGTGGGACTCTGATACTCAAGATGGACCGCTATTTAGAAACTGTGTTCTAACTCTATCCCTCTTTAAATATAATCCCAATGCTTTCAATGGTGCAGAGTATTTTCCCATTTCACATCCTACTTGCTGTGCAGTCATATTCCCAGATACTTAACTAGTGTGTAATTGCTGATGTCTGGTACTCCGGTGTAATCGTCACCCAGGGCGATTGGTCAAGTGGTGCCATTACATCCCAAAACTACAGCAGGATGTCATCTGACATGAGGGCCAATCAGTTGCTTCTTCTAACTCTAGCCCTCTTTAAATAGGAGCCCAATGCTTTCAATGGTGCAGTGTACTTTCCCATTGCACCTCCTACTTGCTGTGCTGTCATATTCACAGACAGTTACCTAGTGTGTAATTGCTGATGTCTGGTCCTACGGTGTAATCGTCACCCAGGACGATTGGTCACGTGGTGCCATTACTTCACAAAGCTACAGCAGGATGTCATCTGACATGAGGGCCAATCAGTTGCCTAGTACGCAATAGGATACATGTCTCATCGTATAGAAAAGGGAGCAATGTAGACCGGATGCCCAGCTGAAGACTAAGGTGGTGAGATGAAAGGAACTAGGCCATTATTTGAGACTTATACATTTGTTTAAAGGATTGGTTGATCATAACATTCTGGAGTTCTCTATAGGTTTACTAAGAGGGATGTGCTAAAATGAAGATGTTAGAATCTGTTATTCATAGGTTTTTCTTATTCCCACAAACGGTAGCATAAACCTTCCTCCCTTAACGTATCAGATCACTGAATTGCTATGGTGTACCATAACCTAAAATAATTCCTGTGAGAAGGGTACGTTATCTTTTAGCTGCCAAAGAGATCTTTCTATCAAAGTCCTCATATAAGTGCTAGCGTTGTGTAGAGAGTACTAGCAAATGAGGCACAGGATTGAAAGAAGTCTGCTAGGTTGAAATCTAAATTGAGAATATAATTTTTAGTGAGCTTTGGATGTTCACAATATTAGACACGCCATAGTACTAATAATTGACTCTTTATAGAAATACTTTTTTGGTAGTGTTGCATTTGGTTTGGAAGTATTCAAGTTCTAAAAATTGACTAACAGTGGACTTTTCCATCTGCAGAATATACTGAATGACCAGCAGAGGCAGTATTGCAGAGGAATATTTCTCCGCTTGCTGAGAAAAGAAAAAAAAAGAAAGCTCATTCCTCAGCTTTTTTCCATGCCTCGATCAATAGATATGGTGAGTCAAACTCTCATTTGATCATTTTGCCATTAATTAAAAGTTCATAGTATCTGATGGCTCTCAGTGCCTTTTAGTGGGGTCTTCCGCATAAATATAATCTTCTAAGACGGTAGCAATATGAATGACGCTATGGCCATCATGATAGTTTCTCAAAGACTTTGACTGTCTATGTGGCTGACAAAATCTTCTTTAGATAGTTTTGCAGGCAATATGTCCTCCGGGGTAATTACCATCTTTTAGGCTGGAATGAGGTGTCTTAGGTTAGAGCAATTGACTTACTTTCTGATGGAGGGAACCTTTTCAACCGTTTTCCCTGCTCTCTGTGAGTGGGTCTCTGATACTCAAGATGGACCGCTATTTAGAAACTGTGTTCGTACTCTATCCCTCTTTAAATAGGATCCCAATGCTTTCAATGGTGCAGAGTATTTTCCCATTTCACATCCTACTTGCTGTGCAGTCATATTCCCAGATACTTAACTAGTGTGTAATTGCTAATGTCTGGTCCTCCGGTGTAATCGTCACCCAGGGCGATTGGTCAAGTGGTGCCATTACATCCCAAAACTACAGCAGGATGTCATCTGACATGAGGGCCAATCAGTTGCTTCTTCTAACTCTAGCCCTCTTTAAATAGGAGCCCAATGCTTTCAATGGTGCAGTGTACTTTCCCATTGCACCTCCTACTTGCTGTGCTGTCATATTCACAGACAGTTACCTAGTGTGTAATTGCTGATGTCTGGTCCTACGGTGTAATCATCACCCAGGACAGTTGGTCACGTGGTGCCATTACTTCACAAAGCTACAGCAGGATGTCATCTGACATGAGGGCCAATCAGTTGCCTAGTACGCAATAGGATACATGTCTCATCGTATAGAAAAGGGAGCAATGTAGACCGGATGCCCAGCTGAAGACTAAGGTGGTGAGATGAAAGGAACTAGGCCATTATTTGAGACTTATACATTTGTTTAAAGGATTGGTTGATCATAACATTCTGGAGTTCTCTATAGGTTTACTAAGAGGGATGTGCTAAAATGAAGATGTTAGAATCTGTTATTCATAGGTTTTTCTTATTCCCACAAACGGTAGCATAAACCTTCCTCCCTTAACGTATCAGATCACTGAATTGCTATGGTGTACCATAACCTAAAATATTTCCTGTGAGAAGGGTACGTTATCTCTTGGCTGCCAAAGAGATCTTTCTATCCAAGTCCTCATATAGGTGCTAGAGTTGTGTAGAGAGTACCAGCAAATGAGGCACAGGATTGAAAGAAGTCTGCTAGGTTGAAATCTAAACTGAGAATATAATTTTTAGTGAGCTTTGGATTTTCACAATATTAGACACGCCATAGTACTAATAATTGACTCTTTATAGAAATCATTTTTTGGTAGTGTTGCATTTGGTTTGGAAGTATTCAAGTTCTAAAAATTGACTAACAGTGGACTTTTCCATCTGCAGAATATACTGAATGACCAGCAGAGGCAGTATTGCAGAGGAATATTTCTCCGCTTGCTGAGAAAAGAAAAAAAAAGAAAGCTCATTCCTCAGCCTTTTCCATGCCTCGATCAATAGATATGGTAAGTCAAACTCTCATTTAATCATTTTGCCATTAATTAAAAGTTCATTGCATCTGATGGCTCTCAGTGCCTTTTAGTGGGGTCTCCCGCATAAATATAATCTTCTAAGACGGTAGCAATATGAATGACGCTATGGCCATCATGATAGTTTCTCAAAGACTTTGACTGTCTATGTGGCTGACAAAATCTTCTTTAGATAGTTATGCAGGCAATATGTCCTCCGGGGTAATTACCATCTTTTATGCTGGAATGAGGTGTCTTAGGTTAGAGCAATTGACTTACTTTCTGATGGAGGGAAGCTATTTAACCGTTTTCCCTGCTCTCTGTGAGTGGGACTCTGATACTCAAGATGGACCGCTATTTAGAAACTGTGTTCTAACTCTATCCCTCTTTAAATATAATCCCAATGCTTTCAATGGTGCAGAGTATTTTCCCATTTCACATCCTACTTGCTGTGCAGTCATATTCCCAGATACTTAACTAGTGTGTAATTGCTGATGTCTGGTACTCCGGTGTAATCGTCACCCAGGGCGATTGGTCAAGTGGTGCCATTACATCCCAAAACTACAGCAGGATGTCATCTGACATGAGGGCCAATCAGTTGCTTCTTCTAACTCTAGCCCTCTTTAAATAGGAGCCCAATGCTTTCAATGGTGCAGTGTACTTTCCCATTGCACCTCCTACTTGCTGTGCTGTCATATTCACAGACAGTTACCTAGTGTGTAATTGCTGATGTCTGGTCCTACGGTGTAATCTTCACCCAGGACGATTGGTCATGTGGTGCCATTACTTCACAAAGCTACAGCAGGATGTCATCTGACATGAGGGCAAATCAGTTGCCTAGTACGCAATAGGATACATGTCTCATCGTATAGAAAAGGGAGCAATGTAGACAGGATGCCCAGCTGAAGACTAAGGTAGTGAGATGAAAGGAACTAGGCCTTTATTTGAGACTTATACATTTGTTTAAAGGATTGGTTGATCATAACATTCTGGAGTTCTCTATAGGTTTACTAAGAGGGATGTGCTAAAATGAAGATGTTAGAATCTGTTATTCATAGGTTTTTCTTATTCCCACAAACGGTAGCATAAACCTTCCTCCCTTAACGTATCAGATCACTGAATTGCTATGGTGTACCATAACCTAAAATATTTCCTGTGAGAAGGGTACGTTATCTCTTAGCTGCCAAAGAGATCTTTCTATCAAAGTCCTCATATAAGTGCTAGCGTTGTGTAGAGAGTACTAGCAAATGAGGCACAGGATTGAAAGAAGTCTGCTAGGTTGAAATCTAAATTGAGAATATAATTTTTAGTGAGCTTTGGATGTTCACAATATTAGACACGCCATAGTACTAATAATTGACTCTTTATAGAAATACTTTTTTGGTAGTGTTGCATTTGGTTTGGAAGTATTAAAGTTCTAAAAATTGACTAACAGTGGACTTTTCCATCTGCAGAATATACTGAATGACCAGCAGAGGCAGTATTGCAGAGGAATATTTCTCCGCTTGCTGAGAAAAGAAAAAAAAAGAAAGCTCATTCCTCAGCTTTTTTCCATGCCTCGATCAATAGATATGGTGAGTCAAACTCTCATTTAATCATTTTGCCATTAATTAAAAGTTCATAGTATCTTATGGCTCTCAGTGCCTTTTAGTGGGGTCTTCCGCATAAATATAATCTTCTAAGACGGTAGCAATATGAATGACGCTATGGCCATCATGATAGTTTCTCAAAGACTTTGACTGTCTATGTGGCTGACAAAATCTTCTTTAGATAGTTTTGCAGGCAATATGTCCTCCGGGGTAATTACCATCTTTTAGGCTGGAATGAGGTGTCTTAGGTTAGAGCAATTGACTTACTTTCTGATGGAGGGAACCTTTTCAACCGTTTTCCCTGCTCTCTGTGAGTGGGTCTCTGATACTCAAGATGGACCGCTATTTAGAAACTGTGTTCGTACTCTATCCCTCTTTAAATAGGATCCCAATGCTTTCAATGGTGCAGAGTATTTTCCCATTTCACATCCTACTTGCTGTGCAGTCATATTCCCAGATACTTAACTAGTGTGTAATTGCTAATGTCTGGTCCTCCGGTGTAATCGTCACCCAGGGCGATTGGTCAAGTGGTGCCATTACATCCCAAAACTACAGCAGGATGTCATCTGACATGAGGGCCAATCAATTGCTTCTTCTAACTCTAGCCCTCTTTAAATAGGAGCCCAATGCTTTCAATGGTGCAGTGTACTTTCCCATTGCACCTCCTACTTGCTGTGCTGTCATATTCACAGACAGTTACCTAGTGTGTAATTGCTGATGTCTGGTCCTACGGTGTAATCGTCACCCAGGACGATTGGTCACGTGGTGCCATTACTTCACAAAGCTACAGCAGGATGTCATCTGACATGAGGGCCAATCAGTTGCCTAGTACGCAATAGGATACATGTCTCATCGTATAGAAAAGGGAGCAATGTAGACAGGATGCCCAGCTGAAGACTAAGGTGGTGAGATGAAAGGAAGTAGGCCATTATTTGAGACTTATACATTTGTTTAAAGGATTGGTTGATCATAACATTCTGGAGTTCTCTATAGGTTTACTGAGAGGGATGTGCTAAAATGAAGATGTTAGAATCTGTTATTCATAGTTTTTCTTATTCCCACAAACGGTAGCATAAACCTTCCTCCCTTAACGTATCAGATCCCTGACTTGCTATGGTGTACCATAACCTAAAATAATTCCTGTGAAAAGGGTACGCAATCTCTTGGCTGCCAAAGAGATCTTTCTATCTAAGTCCTCATATAGGTGCTAGAGTTGTGTAGAGAGTACCAGCAAATGAGGCACAGGATTGAAAGAAGTCTGCTAGGTTGAAATCTAAATTGAGAATATAATTTTTAGTGAGCTTTGGATTTTCACAATATTAGACACGCCATAGTACTAATAATTGACTCTTTATAGAAATCATTTTTTGGTAGTGTTGCATTTGGTTTGGAAGTATTCAAGTTCTAAAAATTGACTAACAGTGGACTTTTCCATCTGCAGAATATACTGAATGACCAGCAGAGGCAGTATTGCAGAGGAATATTTCTCCGCTTGCTGAGAAAAGAAAAAAAAAGAAAGCTCATTCCTCAGCCTTTTCCATGCCTCGATCAATAGATATGGTAAGTCAAACTCTCATTTAATCATTTTGCCATTAATTAAAAGTTCATTGCATCTGATGGCTCTCAGTGCCTTTTAGTGGGGTCTCCCGCATAAATATAATCTTCTAAGACGGTAGCAATATGAATGACGCTATGGCCATCATGATAGTTTCTCAAAGACTTTGACTGTCTATGTGGCTGACAAAATCTTCTTTAGATAGTTATGCAGGCAATATGTCCTGCGGGGTAATTACCATCTTTTATGCTGGAATGAGGTGTCTTAGGTTAGAGCAATTGACTTACTTTCTGATGGAGGGAAGCTATTTAACCGTTTTCCCTGCTCTCTGTGAGTGGGACTCTGATACTCAAGATGGACCGCTATTTAGAAACTGTGTTCTAACTCTATCCCTCTTTAAATATAATCCCAATGCTTTCAATGGTGCAGAGTATTTTCCCATTTCACATCCTACTTGCTGTGCAGTCATATTCCCAGATACTTAACTAGTGTGTAATTGCTGATGTCTGGTACTCCGGTGTAATCGTCACCCAGGGCGATTGGTCAAGTGGTGCCATTACATCCCAAAACTACAGCAGGATGTCATCTGACATGAGGGCCAATCAGTTGCTTCTTCTAACTCTAGCCCTCTTTAAATCGGAGCCCAATGCTTTCAATGGTGCAGTGTACTTTCAAATTGCACCTCCTTCTTGCTGTGCAGTCATATTCACAGATAGTTACCTAGTGTGTAATTGCTGATGTCTGGTCCTCCGGTGTAATCGTCACCCAGGACGATTGGTCACGTGGTGCCATTACTTCACAAAGCTACAGCAGGATGTCATCTGACATGAGGGCCAATCAGTTGCCTAGTACGCAATAGGATACATGTCTCATCGTATAGAAAAGGGAGCAATGTAGACAGGATGCCCAGCTGAAGACTAAGGTGGTGAGATGAAAGGAACTAGGCCATTATTTGAGACTTATACATTTGTTTAAAGGATTGGTTGATCATAACATTCTGGAGTTCTCTATAGGTTTACTAAGAGGGATGTGCTAAAATGAAGATGTTAGAATCTGTTATTCATAGGTTTTTCTTATTCCCACAAACGGTAGCATAAACCTTCCTCCCTTAACATATCAGATCACTGACTTGCTATGGTGTACCATAACCTAAAATATTTCCTGTGAGAAGGGTACGTTATCTCTTAGCTGCCAAAGAGATCTTTCTATCAAAGTCCTCATATAAGTGCTAGCGTTGTGTAGAGAGTACTAGCAAATGAGGCACAGGATTGAAAGAAGTCTGCTAGGTTGAAATCTAAATTGAGAATATAATTTTTAGTGAGCTTTGGATGTTCACAATATTAGACACGCCATAGTACTAATAATTGACTCTTTATAGAAATCATTTTTTGGTAGTGTTGCATTTGGTTTGGAAGTATTCAAGTTCTAAAAATTGACTAACAGTGGACTTTTCCATCTGCAGAATATACTGAATGACCAGCAGAGGCAGTATTGCAGAGGAATATTTCTCCGCTTGCTGAGAAAAGAAAAAAAAAGAAAGCTCATTCCTCAGCCTTTTCCATGCCTCGATCAATAGATATGGTAAGTCAAACTCTCATTTAATCATTTTGCCATTAATTAAAAGTTCATAGTATCTGATGGCTCTCAGTGCCTTTTAGTGGGGTCTTCCGCATAAATATAATCTTCTAAGACGTTAGCAATATGAATGACGCTATGGCCATCATGATAGTTTCTCAAAGACTTTGACTGTCTATGTGGCTGACAAAATCTTCTTTAGATAGTTTTGCAGGCAATATGTCCTCCGGGGTAATTACCATCTTTTAGGCTGGAATGAGGTGTCTTAGGTTAGAGCAATTGACTTAAATTCTGATGGAGGGAACCTATTCAACCGTTTTCCCTGCTCTCTGTGAGTGGGTCTCTGATACTCAAGATGGACCGCTATTTAGAAACTGTGTTCGTACTCTATCCCTCTTTAAATAGGATCCCAATGCTTTCAATGGTGCAGAGTATTTTCCCATTACACATCCTACTTGCTGTGCAGTCATATTCCCAGATACTTAACTAGTGTGTAATTGCTAATGTCTGGTCCTCCGGTGTAATCGTCACCCAGGGCGATTGGTCAAGTGGTGCCATTACATCCCAAAACTACAGCAGGATGTCATCTGACATGAGGGCCAATCAGTTGCTTCTTCTAACTCTAGCCCTCTTTAAATAGGAGCCCAATGCTTTCAATGGTGCAGTGTACTTTCCCATTGCACCTCCTACTTGCTGTGCTGTCATATTCACAGACAGTTACCTAGTGTGTAATTGCTGATGTCTGGTCCTCCGGTGTAATCGTCACCCAGGACGATTGGTCACGTGGTGCCATTACTTCACAAAGCTACAGCAGGATGTCATCTGACATGAGGGCCAATCAGTTGCCTAGTACGCAATAGGATACATGTCTCATCGTATAGAAAAGGGAGCAATGTAGACAGGATGCCCAGCTGAAGACTAAGGTGGTGAGATGAAAGGAACTAGGCCTTTATTTGAGACTTATACATTTGTTTGAAGGAGTGGTTGATCATAACATTCTGGAGTTCTCTATAGGTTTACTGAGAGGGATGTGCTAAAATGAAGATGTTAGAATCTGTTATTCATAGTTTTTCTTATTCCCACAAACGGTAGCATAAACCTTCCTCCCTTAACATATCAGATTACTGACTTGCTATGGTGTACCATAACCTAAAATATTTCCTGTGAGAAGGGTACGTTATCTCTTAGCTGCCAAAGAGATCTTTCGATCAAAGTCCTCATATAAGTGCTAGCGTTGTGTAGAGAGTACTAGCAAATGAGGCACAGGATTGAAAGAAGTCTGCTAGGTTGAAATCTAAATTGAGAATATAATTTTTAGTGAGCTTTGGATGTTCACAATATTAGACACGCCATAGTACTAATAATTGACTCTTTATAGAAATCATTTTTTGGTAGTGTTGCATTTGGTTTGGAAGTATTCAAGTTCTAAAAATTGACTGACAGTGGACTTTTCCATCTGCAGAATATACTGAATGACCAGCAGAGGCAGTATTGCAGAGGAATATTTCTCCGCTTGCTGAGAAAAGAAAAAAAAAGAAAGCTCATTCCTCAGCCTTTTCCATGCCTCGATCAATAGATATGGTAAGTCAAACTCTCATTTAATCATTTTGCCATTAATTAAAAGTTCATAGTATCTGATGGCTCTCAGTGCCTTTTAGTGGGGTCTTCCGCATAAATATAATCTTCTAAGACGTTAGCAATATGAATGACTGTAGGAAGGTGGATATCTGACTATGGTTACCCCCAAACTTTTTGCCTGGTGTTTAGCTGGTTTTTGACTTAGTTGGCCTGGGATCCTGCTATTCAGGGCCCCAGGCTGATTGCTCTCTCCTTAAAATGGACTCCATGTACCTTAGGTGCATAACACAATTGGAATTGGTTCACCTTATAGGCCCCTGTAACAGTGTACCATAGGTACCCAGGGCATAGGTGTAGCCAAGGCCTGCCAGGGGCTGCAGCATGTATTGTGCCACCCCTGGCCTGGCCTCCATATTTGACACAACTGGCTGATCACTCAGCTGGGGTAAGTTGGTGTAATCACCTCTTACTTAGGTACAGTATGCCTGTGCCTAACCCTAAACTGGACACATATGTTCCTATCAGCCACTCCTATGGAAGGCCTCATCAATCCTAGAGGCAGAGTGCTTGGAAATATGTGAGATGGTGCTCTAGCATGAGCTGAGCCTGTCTGCAGCTGTCGGGAACCACTCCCTAAGCTGTTCCGGGATATTGCCATACCATATACTCTTAAGTGCATTATAATCCTCGCGGTTAAATGCTATCTTTGGTTTGGCTTTATCAAAACATGTCGAGTAAGGTGTCATACGAATTGGAATACTATCCCCTCACCAGTTCTGGCGACGGGGATAGCATTCCACCCTTCTAGAGGGACACGACATGTGTGTAGCCTTAACCCCGGTTAAAGTTAAACAGAGCCTCAGCATCACAAAATGGATGCTGCCACCACAGACACATGTCTGACCTCCTGCTGCTGGGAGTCCTTCCAGTGAGGAGGGCCTGGACAAAGGGTTTCCTGCCTGGGGAGGTGCGAGCACCACCCCAGACAGGGTTTTGTGTATTGGGTAGGACAGGGCTGAATAGATTGAGACATGCCTGGGGCACACAAGGTGTCCCTGTGCATAAGCCAGCCCAAACCGGTTCTGGGGCTTTCCAGCCCCAGTCCTGGCGAGGAGCTGGACAAAGGAGAGGGGGTGTAACCACCCCCCTTCCTGGTCCCACCCATAGGGGAGGGACCTAGCAGGAGATCCACCCCTCAGATTGGAATAAGAGAGGGAGCAGTGCCATTGCACAGCAGATCATCCCGAAATTGACTTAAACTAAGAAGAAGACTGGACTTCGACATTCTGCTGCACAGAAGACTGAAGAAGAATCT
This sequence comes from Lissotriton vulgaris, assembly GCF_964263255.1. NCBI lineage: Eukaryota > Metazoa > Chordata > Amphibia > Caudata > Salamandridae > Lissotriton > Lissotriton vulgaris. The sequence goes on along the minus strand of NC_141693.1, from coordinate 935,603,865 downwards.
CCCTTGTGGCCAAGGAGTGACCACCCTGTGAACACAGGTACCAACCAGCAACTCGACGTCTGCTTTGCCGCCGCCTCCCGCCGGAGCCCGAGCCCAGAGCCCGACAAGAACCAGATTCCCAGACCTCTCAGAGCCCGATCCACAGTCCCTGCAAAGAAGGGACCCGTGGAGGCACCGAGTGACGTGGGACCGGACCTCTTGAAAGACACCCGAAAAGCTGACTGCGCAGCTTCTGAGGCATCCTCGACGTTGTGCTTTGGGGATTGAGAACCCCCACCACCGAGCAGCCCTTGCACCGAAGATCAGCCCCCCAGCATCTCCACGATCTGCGTGGGGCCCTTTTGCACTGTGCCACTCGACGCGCCATCCCGGCCACTAGCCACGCGGCCAGCGGCCATCTTGGCGACGAACCCGAAGATTTAAACAGCAGGTCTGGTTGCTCCAGACCTACCCAAGCTCCTGTGAAAAGGAGCACCCGCTCTGACCTTGCTGGTCCGAGTGAACAGCATCTTTCAACTCCTGCGTGGCTTGCATTTGCCAAGGCCTGTTTGCTCCGATCAGGTCGCCGACACCGCCAACAGCGAGAGGCCTACGTGGGACAGCTCGTGACCGACTCCTGGACGTCCTCGACCCCGGGTATCCACGTGGCTGCAGAAAGAAGCTACCCGACAACGCCTGTTTGCACCCGACATCACCTGGTTCCACTCTGGTTCCACGGCAGTCACTGGCTAGTGACTTTGAACACTGTCCCCTCTGCTTTCAGGTCTTCACATCTTCAGATCCACCCTTGGATCCACCGGAACTCTTCTCATCGAGCCGCCTGCAGCATCTTCAGCTCCAAGCACCATCGACCAGCGTGACGAAACCCGACACATCTTCGACCCTGTGCACCCGCTTCCTGTGGGTGAGGTAACTCAGCTCCGCCGGTGCTCCTGCACTGGTACACATCCCAAGGGCCTGTGTTTTAAGTTTCAGCTCCGTAGGTCACTCGGAAGGTTCCTAACTTTCTAACTTTGTGCTTTTTACGCACCATAGACTTTGTATTGAGAAGTGCGTGCACTTTGAACACTGCACCCGAGTCCCGTGGGCCTTTCCCGACTTAGTTAACTCCAGTCTCGAATAGCTCCAGCGATTCCCAAGGCCCTAGGCCTCTTCACTTTCCTCCTGGTATCCCTTATACCACTTATTTAGTATATGGTTTAGGTGGCCCCTAGGGCTCATCCATATTGTGCAACTTTTGTGTATTTTAAACTGTCTTGTGATTTTAACGCTTGTGCTTCTGTGCTCATAAAGAGTCCAGGGGATTTTATAGTTAATAAATCAATATATATTTTCAATATATATCTGTGTGGTGTCCCTTTCATTTGGTATTCAAGGGGGTTGTGTATGGTATAACAGCTGGCTTCACATGCCTTTCAGAGTTTAGCCTAAGACTGCTTTGTCCACGTTACCACTAGGATAACTGGTCTACAAGGTTGAATTACAACCATCATCATAAGGGTTGCTTGGCATGGTACAAAGTGATCACTAGAACTAGTGAGCATTATATACCAGGCCAACTTCTCACATTGGTGAGCAGCGGATTGGGATCTGAGCTTGCTGTTGTTTTACCATTGCAATCTTTGAGATTATCATTTGAAAGATCATACAGGTACCTGCTAGGTACATATAAAACAAGACTAGTATACTTAAGTTCTACTGAACTTAGTTGTTGTAGAGCAAAGGGAGTAGCACACCCTAGCTACAACTACTAGATAGGTTTAGTAGGTAAACACCAGTGTAGGTAGATTGCAACACATCCACCCACACTAGAGCAATGTCTGGAACAGAGGGGTCCAGTGGACTTACTCCTGTTGAGAGTGACCCTCCAAGGGCACCATCCCAGTTTGCTATTTTTCCTTTTAAGGAATTAAGACAGCTTTGTGTCTTAAGGGGTCTGAAGACAGGGCCTACCCCTACTACAGACCACCTAAGAGAGCTCTTGGATCAGTCTGAGGCTCTAAAGACCTCTAAAGCAAACCCCACAGGGAATGCTGAAGGAGGCCATCCTTCAGAGGATGACACTGTAGACACCCCTACCCCTATCATCCTAGTAGATGAGGAAGCCTCCACCACTGGAGCTCCTCAGGTAGATGAAGAGGAAGAAGAAGAAGAGGAGGAGGAGGTGGAAAGCAGTGAGTCAGATGATGACAGAGATAGTCAGGTGCTGGTCAGTAGACTGAACCAGGCTAACTTAAGTCAACTTGGGAATGAATCAGGTAACAACCCATTCAGACCCCCAGGTGGACTTAACCAGGGCCATAGGAGGAGAAGGCATCACTCAGGTGAATCCAACACCTCCCATGTCTCTAGAGGCTCTCATGGTCACTCCAGAAAGGAGATGACTAGCCCTCAGAGAAGGGAACATGAGGCCAAGATGAGAGAGGCTGAGCTTAGGATCCAGAGGCAAGAGTTAGAGGTTGCCCTGGCTAAGGAGAAACTTGCTAGAGCAAGACAGCCTAGAGAGAGTGGATTAGGATCCACTGGTGGCAGCACTATCCAGAAGGATAAAGACAGGTCCTTTGATACAAGAAACCTGAGTAAGATTGTGCCCCCCTACAAAGCTGGGGATGACATCCACAAATGGATGACTGCACTTGAGAGAGCCTGCATGGTACAGCAGATCCCTCAGGAGCAGTGGGCAGCAATCCTGTGGCTCTCCTTTGAAGGTAGAGGCAGAGACAGACTCCTCACAGTTAGTGATGAGGATTCTAGAAACTACATGGTCCTGAAGAGTGCTCTGATTGATGGGTTAGGCTTAACCACTGAACAGTACAGGTTAATGTTCAGAGATACCCAGAAGACACAGACTCAGGACTGGTCTGAATTTGTTGAATGTGCCACTAAGGCTCTGGAGGGCTGGTTGCTCGGAAGTAAGGTTACTGACTATACAGGATTGTATAATTTAATTATGAGAGAGCAAATCTTAAGTAATTGTCAAAATCAGCTTCTACATCAGCACCTGGTTGACTCTGATCTGACCTCCCCACAAGAATTGGGTAGGAGGGCAGACAAATGGGTCAGAACCAGGATCAGGCCTAAGAACCAGGGTGGTGACCAAAAGAAAGAGACTACCAAGCCTCAAGAGAAGGGTGGGGATAAAAGTAAGGAAAAGACTTCCCCAGGGCCCCAAAACTCCAAGAATGGGGGTGGGTCCCAAGACACTTCTACATCCCAGAAAAAGCCTTATTGTCATACCTGTAAACAGGTGGGGCATTACAAAACAGATAGCTGTTGTCCCAAGAATGGCAATAAGGAGAATATACCTCCAGGTAAGGCTCCAACACCTCCTGTCACTGTTAGCAGTGGTCCCCCAGGTGGTGGGAGCACCCCCATGAATTTGGGTGGGTTTACTTTTGGAGGACAGGTGGACTCTGGCCTATCCAGGTCCCCTAACTCAGATACTCTTGTCTATGAGACTGGCATGGGGTTTGCCAATTTCACAGCTTGCCCAAACACTTTGAGCAAGTATAGACAGGAGCCCCTCATCAATGGCTTGAAAGTTGAGGCCTTCAGAGACACAGGGGCTAGCATCACCATGGTGGCTGAATGTCTAGTCCCCTCAAGGCAACTTTTACCTGATGCCAAATATCAGGTGACAAACATTGATGGCATAGAATCCAATCATCCCATGGCAGTAGTCAATCTTAGCTGGGGAGGTGTCACTGGCCCAAAGAGAGTGGCAGTGTCAGCAAACTTGCCTGTAGATTGCCTACTGGGTAATGATTTGGAAATCTCAGCCTGGGCTGAGGTTGAACAGCAAACCCATTCTAGAATGGTAAATCTCCATGGAAAGGTTAGTGGGGCTGTAATGGCTACAGCCCCAATTCAAGATGTCCTTCCTGAAAAGGTTGGGAGGGCTGAGCAAACCTCAGCCCCATCTTTAGATAACTTCCCTCCTGAAGAGAGTAGCAGGGCTGTACTGATAACAGCCCATACCCAAACTGAGTCTCCTCCTGAAAAGGTTGGTGGGGCTGTGATGGCCACAGCCCAAACTCAAACTGATACATGGGTAGTGAAGCCTGAAATGATGGATCACTCCACCCAAACAGAGAGCATTGAGGAGGAAGAGAAATCTCCCTCCCACCAGACTTTAGGAAAGGATCAGCCTCCTCAGGGAACTGATCTTACCCCTGATGAAGGAACTGTCCCAGAGGTTGTTAGGCCTGGCCTAACAGAGCCTCTGATGCCAGTGGACCCTTCTCAGGTGGGACCCAGTCTGGAGCAGGTAACCTGCCCCTCTCTACTTTGCCTTACTCAGCCCAGGGCTGCAGAGGACAAGAAGGACAGTGAGACCCAAAGGGCCCCCTGTCAAATAAAGCACCCCCATCAACAGATTAGGGGCACCGAAACTAGTAGCCCTAGTGAGGTGCAAACTTTAAAAACTCCTGAGGGATCCCCCTTAAAAGTAGTTAGGGACCTCCCCCAGATGGATATTGTTGGGCACAGCCAAACCTGGGACCCTAAGGGCCCAAACCTGAACTGTCCCTCCAGTAAGCCAAACAGAGGGACTCAGCCTCCAGCTTTAGGTAGCCAGAGGTTGACCCTGAGAGCACAGTGCAACTCAGTCAAAGAAAGAAAGGCACACATGGTGGAGAGTGATTGGAGGAAGCTGAGCCCTACAGAGGAGACTCACTTCAGTACTCCATCCCAACACCAGCCTTTGACTTTGCAAAGACACACCACAGGTAGAGATTCCCTATGGTGGAGACCCTCAGATACCCTTAGGGTGAGGGATTGCTTAGTGGACCATGAGACAGGGGGTTACCAAGCCAGAGCTGGTACTTCCTTATATGGCCACTTAGGCAATATAGGCTTACCTGGTCAAGGATAGCCTTATCTCCTTTCGTTTGGGGGGGGGTTATGTAGGAAGGTGGATATCTGACTATGGTTACCCCCAAACTTTTTGCCTGGTGTTTAGCTGGTTTTTGACTTAGTTGGCCTGGGATCCTGCTATTCAGGGCCCCAGGCTGATTGCTCTCTCCTTAAAATGGACTCCATGTACCTTAGGTGCATAACACAATTGGAATTGGTTCACCTTATAGGCCCCTGTAACAGTGTACCATAGGTACCCAGGGCATAGGTGTAGCCAAGGCCTGCCAGGGGCTGCAGCATGTATTGTGCCACCCCTGGCCTGGCCTCCATATTTGACACAACTGGCTGATCACTCAGCTGGGGTAAGTTGGTGTAATCACCTCTTACTTAGGTACAGTATGCCTGTGCCTAACCCTAAACTGGACACATATGTTCCTATCAGCCACTCCTATGGAAGGCCTCATCAATCCTAGAGGCAGAGTGCTTGGAAATATGTGAGATGGTGCTCTAGCATGAGCTGAGCCTGTCTGCAGCTGTCGGGAACCACTCCCTAAGCTGTTCCGGGATATTGCCATACCATATACTCTTAAGTGCATTATAATCCTCGCGGTTAAATGCTATCTTTGGTTTGGCTTTATCAAAACATGTCGAGTAAGGTGTCATACGAATTGGAATACTATCCCCTCACCAGTTCTGGCGACGGGGATAGCATTCCACCCTTCTAGAGGGACACGACATGTGTGTAGCCTTAACCCCGGTTAAAGTTAAACAGAGCCTCAGCATCACAAAATGGATGCTGCCACCACAGACACATGTCTGACCTCCTGCTGCTGGGAGTCCTTCCAGTGAGGAGGGCCTGGACAAAGGGTTTCCTGCCTGGGGAGGTGCGAGCACCACCCCAGACAGGGTTTTGTGTATTGGGTAGGACAGGGCTGAATAGATTGAGACATGCCTGGGGCACACAAGGTGTCCCTGTGCATAAGCCAGCCCAAACCGGTTCTGGGGCTTTCCAGCCCCAGTCCTGGCGAGGAGCTGGACAAAGGAGAGGGGGTGTAACCACCCCCCTTCCTGGTCCCACCCATAGGGGAGGGACCTAGCAGGAGATCCACCCCTCAGATTGGAATAAGAGAGGGAGCAGTGCCATTGCACAGCAGATCATCCCGAAATTGACTTAAACTAAGAAGAAGACTGGACTTCGACATTCTGCTGCACAGAAGACTGAAGAAGAATCTCCCTTGTGGCCAAGGAGTGACCACCCTGTGAACACAGGTACCAACCAGCAACTCGACGTCTGCTTTGCCGCCGCCTCCCGCCGGAGCCCGAGCCCAGAGCCCGACAAGAACCAGATTCCCAGACCTCTCAGAGCCCGATCCACAGTCCCTGCAAAGAAGGGACCCGTGGAGGCACCGAGTGACGTGGGACCGGACCTCTTGAAAGACACCCGAAAAGCTGACTGCGCAGCTTCTGAGGCATCCTCGACGTTGTGCTTTGGGGATTGAGAACCCCCACCACCGAGCAGCCCTTGCACCGAAGATCAGCCCCCCAGCATCTCCACGATCTGCGTGGGGCCCTTTTGCACTGTGCCACTCGACGCGCCATCCCGGCCACTAGCCACGCGGCCAGCGGCCATCTTGGCGACGAACCCGAAGATTTAAACAGCAGGTCTGGTTGCTCCAGACCTACCCAAGCTCCTGTGAAAAGGAGCACCCGCTCTGACCTTGCTGGTCCGAGTGAACAGCATCTTTCAACTCCTGCGTGGCTTGCATTTGCCAAGGCCTGTTTGCTCCGATCAGGTCGCCGACACCGCCAACAGCGAGAGGCCTACGTGGGACAGCTCGTGACCGACTCCTGGACGTCCTCGACCCCGGGTATCCACGTGGCTGCAGAAAGAAGCTACCCGACAACGCCTGTTTGCACCCGACATCACCTGGTTCCACTCTGGTTCCACGGCAGTCACTGGCTAGTGACTTTGAACACTGTCCCCTCTGCTTTCAGGTCTTCACATCTTCAGATCCACCCTTGGATCCACCGGAACTCTTCTCATCGAGCCGCCTGCAGCATCTTCAGCTCCAAGCACCATCGACCAGCGTGACGAAACCCGACACATCTTCGACCCTGTGCACCCGCTTCCTGTGGGTGAGGTAACTCAGCTCCGCCGGTGCTCCTGCACTGGTACACATCCCAAGGGCCTGTGTTTTAAGTTTCAGCTCCGTAGGTCACTCGGAAGGTTCCTAACTTTCTAACTTTGTGCTTTTTACGCACCATAGACTTTGTATTGAGAAGTGCGTGCACTTTGAACACTGCACCCGAGTCCCGTGGGCCTTTCCCGACTTAGTTAACTCCAGTCTCGAATAGCTCCAGCGATTCCCAAGGCCCTAGGCCTCTTCACTTTCCTCCTGGTATCCCTTATACCACTTATTTAGTATATGGTTTAGGTGGCCCCTAGGGCTCATCCATATTGTGCAACTTTTGTGTATTTTAAACTGTCTTGTGATTTTAACGCTTGTGCTTCTGTGCTCATAAAGAGTCCAGGGGATTTTATAGTTAATAAATCAATATATATTTTCAATATATATCTGTGTGGTGTCCCTTTCATTTGGTATTCAAGGGGGTTGTGTATGGTATAACAGCTGGCTTCACATGCCTTTCAGAGTTTAGCCTAAGACTGCTTTGTCCACGTTACCACTAGGATAACTGGTCTACAAGGTTGAATTACAACCATCATCATAAGGGTTGCTTGGCATGGTACAAAGTGATCACTAGAACTAGTGAGCATTATATACCAGGCCAACTTCTCACAATGACGCTATGGCCATCATGATAGTTTCTCAAAGACTTTGACTGTCTATGTGGCTGACAAAATCTTCTTTAGATAGTTTTGCAGGCAATATGTCCTCCGGGGTAATTACCATCTTTTAGGCTGGAATGAGGTGTCTTAGGTTAGAGCAATTGACTTAAATTCTGATGGAGGGAACCTATTCAACCGTTTTCCCTGCTCTCTGTGAGTGGGTCTCTGATACTCAAGATGGACCGCTATTTAGAAACTGTGTTCGTACTCTATCCCTCTTTAAATAGGATCCCAATGCTTTCAATGGTGCAGAGTATTTTCCCATTACACATCCTACTTGCTGTGCAGTCATATTCCCAGATACTTAACTAGTGTGTAATTGCTAATGTCTGGTCCTCCGGTGTAATCGTCACCCAGGGCGATTGGTCAAGTGGTGCCATTACATCCCAAAACTACAGCAGGATGTCATCTGACATGAGGGCCAATCAGTTGCTTCTTCTAACTCTAGCCCTCTTTAAATAGGAGCCCAATGCTTTCAATGGTGCAGTGTACTTTCCCATTGCACCTCCTACTTGCTGTGCTGTCATATTCACAGACAGTTATCTAGTGTGTAATTGCTGATGTCTGGTCCTACGGTGTAATCGTCACCCAGGACGATTGGTCACGTGGTGCCATTACTTCACAAAGCTACAGCAGGATGTCATCTGACATGAGGGCCAATCAGTTGCCTAGTACGCAATAGGATACATGTCTCATCGTATAGAAAAGGGAGCAATGTAGACCGGATGCCCAGCTGAAGACTAAGGTGGTGAGATGAAAGGAACTAGGCCATTATTTGAGACTTATACATTTGTTTAAAGGATTGGTTGATCATAACATTCTGGAGTTCTCTATAGGTTTACTAAGAGGGATGTGCTAAAATGAAGATGTTAGAATCTGTTATTCATAGGTTTTTCTTATTCCCACAAACGGTAGCATAAACCTTCCTCCCTTAACGTGTCAGATCACTGAATTGCTATGGTGTACCATAACCTAAAATATTTCCTGTGAGAAGGGTACGTTATCTCTTGGCTGCCAAAGAGATCTTTCTATCCAAGTCCTCATATAGGTGCTAGAGTTGTGTAGAGAGTACCAGCAAATGAGGCACAGGATTGAAAGAAGTCTGCTAGGTTGAAATCTAAACTGAGAATATAATTTTTAGTGAGCTTTGGATTTTCACAATATTAGACACGCCATAGTACTAATAATTGACTCTTTATAGAAATCATTTTTTGGTAGTGTTGCATTTGGTTTGGAAGTATTCAAGTTCTAAAAATTGACTAACAGTGGACTTTTCCATCTGCAGAATATACTGAATGACCAGCAGAGGCAGTATTGCAGAGGAATATTTCTCCGCTTGCTGAGAAAAGAAAAAAAAAGAAAGCTCATTCCTCAGCCTTTTCCATGCCTCGATCAATAGATATGGTAAGTCAAACTCTCATTTAATCATTTTGCCATTAATTAAAAGTTCATTGCATCTGATGGCTCTCAGTGCCTTTTAGTGGGGTCTCCCGCATAAATATAATCTTCTAAGACGGTAGCAATATGAATGACGCTATGGCCATCATGATAGTTTCTCAAAGACTTTGACTGTCTATGTGGCTGACAAAATCTTCTTTAGATAGTTATGCAGGCAATATGTCCTCCGGGGTAATTACCATCTTTTATGCTGGAATGAGGTGTCTTAGGTTAGAGCAATTGACTTACTTTCTGATGGAGGGAAGCTATTTAACCGTTTTCCCTGCTCTCTGTGAGTGGGACTCTGATACTCAAGATGGACCGCTATTTAGAAACTGTGTTCTAACTCTATCCCTCTTTAAATATAATCCCAATGCTTTCAATGGTGCAGAGTATTTTCCCATTTCACATCCTACTTGCTGTGCAGTCATATTCCCAGATACTTAACTAGTGTGTAATTGCTGATGTCTGGTACTCCGGTGTAATCGTCACCCAGGGCGATTGGTCAAGTGGTGCCATTACATCCCAAAACTACAGCAGGATGTCATCTGACATAAGGGCCAATCAGTTGCTTCTTCTAACTCTAGCCCTCTTTAAATCGGAGCCCAATGCTTTCAATGGTGCAGTGTACTTTCAAATTGCACCTCCTTCTTGCTGTGCAGTCATATTCACAGATAGTTACCTAGTGTGTAATTGCTGATGTCTGGTCCTCCGGTGTAATCGTCACCCAGGACGATTGGTCACGTGGTGCCATTACTTCACAAAGCTACAGCAGGATGTCATCTGACATGTGGTCCAATCAGTTGCCTAGTACGCAATAGGATACATGTCTCATCGTATAGAAAAGGGAGCAATGTAGACAGGATGCCCAGCTGAAGACTAAGGTGGTGAGATGAAAGGAACTAGGCCTTTATTTGAGACTTATACATTTGTTTGAAGGAGTGGTTGATCATAACATTCTGGAGTTCTCTATAGGTTTACTGAGAGGGATGTGCTAAAATGAAGATGTTAGAATCTGTTATTCATAGTTTTTCTTATTCCCACAAACGGTAGCATAAACCTTCCTCCCTTAACATATCAGATCACTGACTTGCTATGGTGTACCATAACCTAAAATATTTCCTGTGAGAAGGGTACGTTATCTCTTAGTTGCCAAAGAGATCTTTCTATCAAAGTCCTCATATAAGTGCTAGCGTTGTGTAGAGAGTACTAGCAAATGAGGCACAGGATTGAAAGAAGTCTGCTAGGTTGAAATCTAAACTGAGAATATAATTTTTAGTGAGCTTTGGATTTTCACAATATTAGACACGCCATAGTACTAATAATTGACTCTTTATAGAAATCATTTTTTGGTAGTGTTGCATTTGGTTTGGAAGTATTCAAGTTCTAAAAATTGACTAACAGTGGACTTTTCCATCTGCAGAATATACTGAATGACCAGCAGAGGCAGTATTGCAGAGGAATATTTCTCCGCTTGCTGAGAAAAGAAAAAAAAAGAAAGCTCATTCCTCAGCCTTTTCCATGCCTCGATCAATAGTTATGGTAAGTCAAACTCTCATTTAATCATTTTGCCATTAATTAAAAGTTCATAGTATCTGATGGATCTCAGTGCCTTTTAGTGGGGTCTCCCGCATAAATATAATCTTCTAAGACGGTAGCAATATGAATGACGCTATGGCCATCATGATAGTTTCTCAAAGACTTTGACTGTCTATGTGGCTGACAAAATCTTCTTTAGATAGTTTTGCAGGCAATATGTCCTCCGGGGTAATTACCATCTTTTATGCTGGAATGAGGTGTCTTAGGTTAGAGCAATTGAATTACTTTCTGATGGAGGGAACCTATTCAACCGTTTTCCCTGCTCTCTGTGAGTGGGTCTCTGATACTCAAGATGGACCGCTATTTAGAAACTGTGTTCTAACTCTATCCCTCTTTAAATAGGAGCCCAATGCTTTCAATGATGCAGTGTACTTTCCCATTGCACCTCCTACTTGCTGTGCTGTCATATTCACAGACAGTTACCTAGTGTGTAATTGCTAATGTCTGGTCCTCCGGTGTAATCGTCACCCAGGGCGATTGGTCAAGTGGTGCCATTACATCCCAAAACTACAGCAGGATATCATCTGACATGAGGGCCAATCAGTTGCTTCTTCTAACTCTAGCCCTCTTTAAATAGGAGCCCAATGCTTTCAATGGTGCAGTGTCCTTTCCCATTGCACCTCCTACTTGCTGTGCTGTCATATTCACAGACAGTTACCTAGTGTGTAATTGCTGATGTCTGGTCCTACGGTGTAATCGTCACCCAGGACGATTGGTCACGTGGTGCCATTACTTCACAAAGCTACAGCAGGATGTCATCTGACATGAGGGCCAATCAGTTGCCTAGTACGCAATAGGATACATGTCTCATCGTATAGAAAAGGGAGCAGGATGCCCAGCTGAAGACTAAGGTGGTGAGATGAAAGGAACTAGGCCATTATTTGAGACTTATACATTTGTTTAAAGGATTGGTTGATCATAACATTCTGGAGTTCTCTATAGGTTTACTAAGAGGGATGTGCTAAAATGAAGATGTTAGAATCTGTTATTCATAGGTTTTTCTTATTCCCACAAACGGTAGCATAAACCTTCCTCCCTTAACGTATCAGATCACTGAATTGCTATGGTGTACCATAACCTAAAATATTTCCTGTGAGAAGGGTACGTTATCTCTTGGCTGCCAAAGAGATCTTTCTATCCAAGTCCTCATATAGGTGCTAGAGTTGTGTAGAGAGTACCAGCAAATGAGGCACAGGATTGAAAGAAGTCTGCTAGGTTGAAATCTAAACTGAGAATATAATTTTTAGTGAGCTTTGGATTTTCACAATATTAGACACGCCATAGTACTAATAATTGACTCTTTATAGAAATCATTTTTTGGTAGTGTTGCATTTGGTTTGGAAGTATTCAAGTTCTAAAAATTGACTAACAGTGGACTTTTCCATCTGCAGAATATACTGAATGACCAGCAGAGGCAGTATTGCAGAGGAATATTTCTCCGCTTGCTGAGAAAAGAAAAAAAAAGAAAGCTCATTCCTCAGCCTTTTCCATGCCTCGATCAATAGATATGGTAAGTCAAACTCTCATTTAATCATTTTGCCATTAATTAAAAGTTCATTGCATCTGATGGCTCTCAGTGCCTTTTAGTGGGGTCTCCCGCATAAATATAATCTTCTAAGACGGTAGCAATATGAATGACGCTATGGCCATCATGATAGTTTCTCAAAGACTTTGACTGTCTATGTGGCTGACAAAATCTTCTTTAGATAGTTATGCAGGCAATATGTCCTGCGGGGTAATTACCATCTTTTATGCTGGAATGAGGTGTCTTAGGTTAGAGCAATTGACTTACTTTCTGATGGAGGGAAGCTATTTAACCGTTTTCCCTGCTCTCTGTGAGTGGGACTCTGATACTCAAGATGGACCGCTATTTAGAAACTGTGTTCTAACTCTATCCCTCTTTAAATATAATCCCAATGCTTTCAATGGTGCAGAGTATTTTCCCATTTCACATCCTACTTGCTGTGCAGTCATATTCCCAGATACTTAACTAGTGTGTAATTGCTGATGTCTGGTACTCCGGTGTAATCGTCACCCAGGGCGATTGGTCAAGTGGTGCCATTACATCCCAAAACTACAGCAGGATGTCATCTGACATGAGGGCCAATCAGTTGCTTCTTCTAACTCTAGCCCTCTTTAAATCGGAGCCCAATGCTTTCAATGGTGCAGTGTACTTTCAAATTGCACCTCCTTCTTGCTGTGCAGTCATATTCACAGATAGTTACCTAGTGTGTAATTGCTGATGTCTGGTCCTCCGGTGTAATCGTCACCCAGGACGATTGGTCACGTGGTGCCATTACTTCACAAAGCTACAGCAGGATGTCATCTGACATGAGGGCCAATCAGTTGCCTAGTACGCAATAGGATACATGTCTCATCGTATAGAAAAGGGAGCAATGTAGACAGGATGCCCAGCTGAAGACTAAGGTGGTGAGATGAAAGGAACTAGGCCATTATTTGAGACTTATACATTTGTTTAAAGGATTGGTTGATCATAACATTCTGGAGTTCTCTATAGGTTTACTAAGAGGGATGTGCTAAAATGAAGATGTTAGAATCTGTTATTCATAGGTTTTTCTTATTCCCACAAACGGTAGCATAAACCTTCCTCCCTTAACATATCAGATCACTGACTTGCTATGGTGTACCATAACCTAAAATATTTCCTGTGAGAAGGGTACGTTATCTCTTAGCTGCCAAAGAGATCTTTCTATCAAAGTCCTCATATAAGTGCTAGCGTTGTGTAGAGAGTACTAGCAAATGAGGCACAGGATTGAAAGAAGTCTGCTAGGTTGAAATCTAAAGTGAGAATATAATTTTTAGTGAGCTTTGGATGTTCACAATATTAGACACGCCATAGTACTAATAATTGACTCTTTATAGAAATCATTTTTTGGTAGTGTTGCATTTGGTTTGGAAGTATTCAAGTTCTAAAAATTGACTAACAGTGGACTTTTCCATCTGCAGAATATACTGAATGACCAGCAGAGGCAGTATTGCAGAGGAATATTTCTCCGCTTGCTGAGAAAAGAAAAAAAAAGAAAGCTCATTCCTCAGCCTTTTCCATGCCTCGATCAATAGATATGGTAAGTCAAACTCTCATTTAATCATTTTGCCATTAATTAAAAGTTCATAGTATCTGATGGCTCTCAGTGCCTTTTAGTGGGGTCTTCCGCATAAATATAATCTTCTAAGACGTTAGCAATATGAATGACGCTATGGCCATCATGATAGTTTCTCAAAGACTTTGACTGTCTATGTGGCTGACAAAATCTTCTTTAGATAGTTTTGCAGGCAATATGTCCTCCGGGGTAATTACCATCTTTTAGGCTGGAATGAGGTGTCTTAGGTTAGAGCAATTGACTTAAATTCTGATGGAGGGAACCTATTCAACCGTTTTCCCTGCTCTCTGTGAGTGGGTCTCTGATACTCAAGATGGACCGCTATTTAGAAACTGTGTTCGTACTCTATCCCTCTTTAAATAGGATCCCAATGCTTTCAATGGTGCAGAGTATTTTCCCATTACACATCCTACTTGCTGTGCAGTCATATTCCCAGATACTTAACTAGTGTGTAATTGCTAATGTCTGGTCCTCCGGTGTAATCGTCACCCAGGGCGATTGGTCAAGTGGTGCCATTACATCCCAAAACTACAGCAGGATGTCATCTGACATGAGGGCCAATCAGTTGCTTCTTCTTACTCTAGCCCTCTTTAAATAGGAGCCCAATGCTTTCAATGGTGCAGTGTACTTTCCCATTGCACCTCCTACTTGCTGTGCTGTCATATTCACAGACAGTTACCTAGTGTGTAATTGCTGATGTCTGGTCCTCCGGTGTAATCGTCACCCAGGACGATTGGTCACGTGGTGCCATTACTTCACAAAGCTACAGCAGGATGTCATCTGACATGAGGGCCAATCAGTTGCCTAGTACGCAATAGGATACATGTCTCATCGTATAGAAAAGGGAGCAATGTAGACAGGATGCCCAGCTGAAGACTAAGGTGGTGAGATGAAAGGAACTAGGCCTTTATTTGAGACTTATACATTTGTTTGAAGGAGTGGTTGATCATAACATTCTGGAGTTCTCTATAGGTTTACTGAGAGGGATGTGCTAAAATGAAGATGTTAGAATCTGTTATTCATAGTTTTTCTTATTCCCACAAACGGTAGCATAAACCTTCCTCCCTTAACATATCAGATTACTGACTTGCTATGGTGTACCATAACCTAAAATATTTCCTGTGAGAAGGGTACGTTATCTCTTAGCTGCCAAAGAGATCTTTCGATCAAAGTCCTCATATAAGTGCTAGCGTTGTGTAGAGAGTACTAGCAAATGAGGCACAGGATTGAAAGAAGTCTGCTAGGTTGAAATCTAAATTGAGAATATAATTTTTAGTGAGCTTTGGATGTTCACAATATTAGACACGCCATAGTACTAATAATTGACTCTTTATAGAAATCATTTTTTGGTAGTGTTGCATTTGGTTTGGAAGTATTCAAGTTCTAAAAATTGACTGACAGTGGACTTTTCCATCTGCAGAATATACTGAATGACCAGCAGAGGCAGTATTGCAGAGGAATATTTCTCCGCTTGCTGAGAAAAGAAAAAAAAAGAAAGCTCATTCCTCAGCCTTTTCCATGCCTCGATCAATAGATATGGTAAGTCAAACTCTCATTTAATCATTTTGCCATTAATTAAAAGTTCATAGTATCTGATGGCTCTCAGTGCCTTTTAGTGGGGTCTTCCGCATAAATATAATCTTCTAAGACGTTAGCAATATGAATGACGCTATGGCCATCATGATAGTTTCTCAAAGACTTTGACTGTCTATGTGGCTGACAAAATCTTCTTTAGATAGTTTTGCAGGCAATATGTCCTCCGGGGTAATTACCATCTTTTAGGCTGGAATGAGGTGTCTTAGGTTAGAGCAATTGACTTAAATTCTGATGGAGGGAACCTATTCAACCGTTTTCCCTGCTCTCTGTGAGTGGGTCTCTGATACTCAAGATGGACCGCTATTTAGAAACTGTGTTCGTACTCTATCCCTCTTTAAATAGGATCCCAATGCTTTCAATGGTGCAGAGTATTTTCCCATTACACATCCTACTTGCTGTGCAGTCATATTCCCAGATACTTAACTAGTGTGTAATTGCTAATGTCTGGTCCTCCGGTGTAATCGTCACCCAGGGCGATTGGTCAAGTGGTGCCATTACATCCCAAAACTACAGCAGGATGTCATCTGACATGAGGGCCAATCAGTTGCTTCTTCTAACTCTAGCCCTCTTTAAATAGGAGCCCAATGCTTTCAATGGTGCAGTGTACTTTCCCATTGCACCTCCTACTTGCTGTGCTGTCATATTCACAGACAGTTATCTAGTGTGTAATTGCTGATGTCTGGTCCTACGGTGTAATCGTCACCCAGGACGATTGGTCACGTGGTGCCATTACTTCACAAAGCTACAGCAGGATGTCATCTGACATGAGGGCCAATCAGTTGCCTAGTACGCAATAGGATACATGTCTCATCGTATAGAAAAGGGAGCAATGTAGACCGGATGCCCAGCTGAAGACTAAGGTGGTGAGATGAAAGGAACTAGGCCATTATTTGAGACTTATACATTTGTTTAAAGGATTGGTTGATCATAACATTCTGGAGTTCTCTATAGGTTTACTAAGAGGGATGTGCTAAAATGAAGATGTTAGAATCTGTTATTCATAGGTTTTTCTTATTCCCACAAACGGTAGCATAAACCTTCCTCCCTTAACGTGTCAGATCACTGAATTGCTATGGTGTACCATAACCTAAAATATTTCCTGTGAGAAGGGTACGTTATCTCTTGGCTGCCAAAGAGATCTTTCTATCCAAGTCCTCATATAGGTGCTAGAGTTGTGTAGAGAGTACCAGCAAATGAGGCACAGGATTGAAAGAAGTCTGCTAGGTTGAAATCTCAACTGAGAATATAATTTTTAGTGAGCTTTGGATTTTCACAATATTAGACACGCCATAGTACTAATAATTGACTCTTTATAGAAATCATTTTTTGGTAGTGTTGCATTTGGTTTGGAAGTATTCAAGTTCTAAAAATTGACTAACAGTGGACTTTTCCATCTGCAGAATATACTGAATGACCAGCAGAGGCAGTATTGCAGAGGAATATTTCTCCACTTGCTGAGAAAAGAAAAAAAAAGAAAGCTCATTCCTCAGCCTTTTCCATGCCTCGATCAATAGATATGGTAAGTCAAACTCTCATTTAATCATTTTGCCATTAATTAAAAGTTCATTGCATCTGATGGCTCTCAGTGCCTTTTAGTGGGGTCTCCCGCATAAATATAATCTTCTAAGACGGTAGCAATATGAATGACGCTATGGCCATCATGATAGTTTCTCAAAGACTTTGACTGTCTATGTGGCTGACAAAATCTTCTTTAGATAGTTATGCAGGCAATATGTCCTCCGGGGTAATTACCATCTTTTATGCTGGAATGAGGTGTCTTAGGTTAGAGCAATTGACTTACTTTCTGATGGAGGGAAGCTATTTAACCGTTTTCCCTGCTCTCTGTGAGTGGGACTCTGATACTCAAGATGGACCGCTATTTAGAAACTGTGTTCTAACTCTATCCCTCTTTAAATATAATCCCAATGCTTTCAATGGTGCAGAGTATTTTCCCATTTCACATCCTACTTGCTGTGCAGTCATATTCCCAGATACTTAACTAGTGTGTAATTGCTGATGTCTGGTACTCCGGTGTAATCGTCACCCAGGGCGATTGGTCAAGTGGTGCCATTACATCCCAAAACTACAGCAGGATGTCATCTGACATAAGGGCCAATCAGTTGCTTCTTCTAACTCTAGCCCTCTTTAAATCGGAGCCCAATGCTTTCAATGGTGCAGTGTACTTTCAAATTGCACCTCCTTCTTGCTGTGCAGTCATATTCACAGATAGTTACCTAGTGTGTAATTGCTGATGTCTGGTCCTCCGGTGTAATCGTCACCCAGGACGATTGGTCACGTGGTGCCATTACTTCACAAAGCTACAGCAGGATGTCATCTGACATGAGGTCCAATCAGTTGCCTAGTACGTAATAGGATACATGTCTCATCGTATAGAAAAGGGAGCAATGTAGACAGGATGCCCAGCTGAAGACTAAGGTGGTGAGATGAAAGGAACTAGGCCTTTATTTGAGACTTATACATTTGTTTGAAGGAGTGGTTGATCATAACATTCTGGAGTTCTCTATAGGTTTACTGAGAGGGATGTGCTAAAATGAAGATGTTAGAATCTGTTATTCATAGTTTTTCTTATTCCCACAAACGGTAGCATAAACCTTCCTCCCTTAACATATCAGATCACTGACTTGCTATGGTGTACCATAACCTAAAATATTTCCTGTGAGAAGGGTACGTTATCTCTTAGTTGCCAAAGAGATCTTTCTATCAAAGTCCTCATATAAGTGCTAGCGTTGTGTAGAGAGTACTAGCAAATGAGGCACAGGATTGAAAGAAGTCTGCTAGGTTGAAATCTAAACTGAGAATATAATTTTTAGTGAGCTTTGGATTTTCACAATATTAGACACGCCATAGTACTAATAATTGACTCTTTATAGAAATCATTTTTTGGTAGTGTTGCATTTGGTTTGGAAGTATTCAAGTTCTAAAAATTGACTAACAGTGGACTTTTCCATCTGCAGAATATACTGAATGACCAGCAGAGGCAGTATTGCAGAGGAATATTTCTCCGCTTGCTGAGAAAAGAAAAAAAAAGAAAGCTCATTCCTCAGCCTTTTCCATGCCTCGATCAATAGTTATGGTAAGTCAAACTCTCATTTAATCATTTTGCCATTAATTAAAATTCATAGTATCTGATGGATCTCAGTGCCTTTTAGTGGGGTCTCCCGCATAAATATAATCTTCTAAGACGGTAGCAATATGAATGACGCTATGGCCATCATGATAGTTTCTCAAAGACTTTGACTGTCTATGTGGCTGACAAAATCTTCTTTAGATAGTTTTGCAGGCAATATGTCCTCCGGGGTAATTACCATCTTTTATGCTGGAATGAGGTGTCTTAGGTTAGAGCAATTGAATTACTTTCTGATGGAGGGAACCTATTCAACCGTTTTCCCTGCTCTCTGTGAGTGGGTCTCTGATACTCAAGATGGACCGCTATTTAGAAACTGTGTTCTAACTCTATCCCTCTTTAAATAGGAGCCCAATGCTTTCAATGATGCAGTGTACTTTCCCATTGCACCTCCTACTTGCTGTGCTGTCATATTCACAGACAGTTACCTAGTGTGTAATTGCTAATGTCTGGTCCTCCGGTGTAATCGTCACCCAGGGCGATTGGTCAAGTGGTGCCATTACATCCCAAAACTACAGCAGGATATCATCTGACATGAGGGCCAATCAGTTGCTTCTTCTAACTCTAGCCCTCTTTAAATAGGAGCCCAATGCTTTCAATGGTGCAGTGTCCTTTCCCATTGCACCTCCTACTTGCTGTGCTGTCATATTCACAGACAGTTACCTAGTGTGTAATTGCTGATGTCTGGTCCTACGGTGTAATCGTCACCCAGGACGATTGGTCACGTGGTGCCATTACTTCACAAAGCTACAGCAGGATGTCATCTGACATGAGGGCCAATCAGTTGCCTAGTACGCAATAGGATACATGTCTCATCGTATAGAAAAGGGAGCAGGATGCCCAGCTGAAGACTAAGGTGGTGAGATGAAAGGAACTAGGCCATTATTTGAGACTTATACATTTGTTTAAAGGATTGGTTGATCATAACATTCTGGAGTTCTCTATAGGTTTACTAAGAGGGATGTGCTAAAATGAAGATGTTAGAATCTGTTATTCATAGGTTTTTCTTATTCCCACAAATGGTAGCATAAACCTTCCTCCCTTAACGTATCAGATCACTGAATTGCTATGGTGTACCATAACCTAAAATATTTCCTGTGAGAAGGGTACGTTATCTCTTGGCTGCCAAAGAGATCTTTCTATCCAAGTCCTCATATAGGTGCTAGAGTTGTGTAGAGAGTACCAGCAAATGAGGCACAGGATTGAAAGAAGTCTGCTAGGTTGAAATCTAAACTGAGAATATAATTTTTAGTGAGCTTTGGATTTTCACAATATTAGACACGCCATAGTACTAATAATTGACTCTTTATAGAAATCATTTTTTGGTAGTGTTGCATTTGGTTTGGAAGTATTCAAGTTCTAAAAATTGACTAACAGTGGACTTTTCCATCTGCAGAATATACTGAATGACCAGCAGAGGCAGTATTGCAGAAGAATATTTCTCCGCTTGCTGAGAAAAGAAAAAAAAAGAAAGCTCATTCCTCAGCCTTTTCCATGCCTCGATCAATAGATATGGTAAGTCAAACTCTCATTTAATCATTTTGCCATTAATTAAAAGTTCATAGTATCTGATGGCTCTCAGTGCCTTTTAGTGGGGTCTTCCGCATAAATATAATCTTCTAAGACGGTAGCAATATGAATGACGCTATGGCCATCATGATAGTTTCTCAAAGACTTTGACTGTCTATGTGGCTGACAAAATCTTCTTTAGATAGTTTTGCAGGCAATATGTCCTCCGGGGTAATTACCATCTTTTAGGCTGGAATGAGGTGTCTTAGGTTAGAGCAATTGACTTAAATTCTGATGGAGGGAACCTATTCAACCGTTTTCCCTGCTCTCTGTGAGTGGGTCTCTGATACTCAAGATGGACCGCTATTTAGAAACTGTGTTCGTACTCTATCCCTCTTTAAATAGGATCCCAATGCTTTCAATGGTGCAGAGTATTTTCCCATTACACATCCTACTTGCTGTGCAGTCATATTCCCAGATACTTAACTAGTGTGTAATTGCTAATGTCTGGTCCTCCGGTGTAATCGTCACCCAGGGCGATTGGTCAAGTGGTGCCATTACATCCCAAAACTACAGCAGGATGTCATCTGACATGAGGGCCAATCAGTTGCTTCTTCTAACTCTAGCCCTCTTTAAATAGGAGCCCAATGCTTTCAATGATGCAGTGTACTTTCCCATTGCAACTCCTACTTGCTGTGCAGTCATATTCACAGACAGTTACCTAGTGTGTAATTGCTGATGTCTGGTCCGCCGGTGTAATCGTCACCCACGATGATTGGTCACATGGTGCCATTACTTCACAAAGCTACAGCAGGATTTCATCTGACATGAGGGCCAATCAGTTGCCTAGTACGCAATAGGATACATGTCTCATCGTATAGAAAAGGGAGCAATGTAGACAGGATGCCCAGCTGAAGACTAAGGTGGTGAGATGAAAGGAACTAGGCCTTTATTTGAGACTTATACATTTGTTTGAAGGAGTGGTTGATCATAACATTCTGGAGTTCTCTATAGGTTTACTGAGAGGGATGTGCTAAAATGAAGATGTTAGAATATGTTATTCATAGTTTTTCTTATTCCCACAAACGGTAGCATAAACCTTCCTCCCTTAACATATCAGATCACTGACTTGCTATGGTGTACCATAACCTAAAATATTTCCTGTGAGAAGGGTACGTTATCTCTTGGCTGCCAAAGAGATCTTTCTATCAAAGTCCTCATATAAGTGCTAGCGTTGTGTAGAGAGTACTAGCAAATGAGGCACAGGATTGAAAGAAGTTTGCTAGGTTGAAATCTAAATTGAGAATATAATTTTTAGTGAGCTTTGGATGTTCACAATATTAGACACGCCATAGTACTAATAATTGACTCTTTATAGAAATCATTTTTTGGTAGTGTTGCATTTGGTTTGGAAGTATTCAAGTTCTAAAAATTGACTAACAGTGGACTTTTCCATCTGCAGAATATACTGAATGACCAGCAGAGGCAGTATTGCAGAGGAATATTTCTCCGCTTGCTGAGAAAAGAAAAAAAAAGAAAGCTCATTCCTCAGCCTTTTCCATGCCTCGATCAATAGTTATGGTAAGTCAAACTCTCATTTAATCATTTTGCCATTAATTAAAAGTTCATAGTATCTGATGGATCTCAGTGCCTTTTAGTGGGGTCTTCCGCATAAATATAATCTTCTAAGACGGTAGCAATATGAATGACGCTATGGCCATCATGATAGTTTCTCAAAGACTTTGACTGTCTATGTGGCTGACAAAATCTTCTTTAGATAGTTTTGCAGGCAATATGTCCTCCGGGGTAATTACCATCTTTTAGGCTGGAATGAGGTGTCTTAGGTTAGAGCAATTGAATTACTTTCTGATGGAGGGAACCTATTCAACCGTTTTCCCTGCTCTCTGTGAGTGGGTCTCTGATACTCAAGATGGACCGCTATTTAGAAACTGTGTTCTAACTCTATCCCTCTTTAAATAGGAGCCCAATGCTTTCAATGATGCAGTGTACTTTCCCATTGCACCTCCTACTTGCTGTGCTGTCATATTCACAGACAGTTACCTAGTGTGTAATTGCTAATGTCTGGTCCTCCGGTGTAATCGTCACCCAGGGCGATTGGTCAAGTGGTGCCATTACATCCCAAAACTACAGCAGGATATCATCTGACATGAGGGCCAATCAGTTGCTTCTTCTAACTCTAGCCCTCTTTAAATAGGAGCCCAATGCTTTCAATGGTGCAGTGTCCTTTCCCATTGCACCTCCTACTTGCTGTGCTGTCATATTCACAGACAGTTACCTAGTGTGTAATTGCTGATGTCTGGTCCTCCGGTGTAATCGTCACCCAGGACGATTGGTCACGTGGTGCCATTACTTCACAAAGCTACAGCAGGATGTCATCTGACATGAGGGCCAATCAGTTGCCTAGTACGCAATAGGATACATGTCTCATCGTATAGAAAAGGGAGCAATGTAGACAGGATGCCCAGCTGAAGACTAAGGTGGTGAGATGAAAGGAACTAGGCCTTTATTTGAGACTTATACATTTGTTTGAAGGAGTGGTTGATCATAACATTCTGGAGTTCTCTATAGGTTTACTGAGAGGGATGTGCTAAAATGAAGATGTTAGAATCTGTTATTCATAGTTTTTCTTATTCCCACAAACGGTAGCATAAACCTTCCTCCCTTAACATATCAGATCACTGACTTGCTATGGTGTACCATAACCTAAAATATTTCCTGTGAGAAGGGTACGTTATCTCTTGGCTGCCAAAGAGATCTTTCTATCAAAGTCCTCATATAAGTGCTAGCGTTGTGTAGAGAGTACTAGCAAATGAGGCACAGGATTGAAAGAAGTCTGCTAGGTTGAAATCTAAACTGAGAATATAATTTTTAGTGAGCTTTGGATTTTCACAATATTAGACACGCCATAGTACTAATAATTGACTCTTTATAGAAATCATTTTTTGGTAGTGTTGCATTTGGTTTGGAAGTATTCAAGTTCTAAAAATTGACTAACAGTGGACTTTTCCATCTGCAGAATATACTGAATGACCAGCAGAGGCAGTATTGCAGAGGAATATTTCTCCGCTAGCTGAGAAAAGAAAAAAAAAGAAAGCTCATTCCTCAGCCTTTTCCATGCCTCGATCAATAGATATGGTAAGTCAACCTCTCATTTAATCAGTTTGCCATTAATTAAAAGTTCATTGCATCTGATGGCTCTCAGTGCCTTTTAGTGGGGTCTCCCGCATAAATATAATCTTCTAAGACGGTAGCAATATGAATGACGCTATGGCCATCATGATAGTTTCTCAAAGACTTTGACTGTCTATGTGGCTGACAAAATCTTCTTTAGATAGTTATGCAGGCAATATGTCCTCCGGGGTAATTACCATCTTTTATGCTGGAATGAGGTGTCTTAGGTTAGAGCAATTGACTTACTTTCTGATGGAGGGAAGCTATTTAACCGTTTTCCCTGCTCTCTGTGAGTGGGACTCTGATACTCAAGATGGACCGCTATTTAGAAACTGTGTTCTAACTCTATCCCTCTTTAAATATAATCCCAATGCTTTCAATGGTGCAGAGTATTTTCCCATTACACATCCTACTTGCTGTGCA
The DNA here is from genome assembly GCF_964263255.1 of Lissotriton vulgaris. Classification (NCBI taxonomy): domain Eukaryota; kingdom Metazoa; phylum Chordata; class Amphibia; order Caudata; family Salamandridae; genus Lissotriton; species Lissotriton vulgaris. The sequence goes on along the minus strand of NC_141693.1, from coordinate 935,580,140 downwards.
GTCATACTCCCAGATACTTAACTAGTGTGTAATTGCTGATGTCTGGTCCTCCGGTGTAATCGTCACCCAGGGCGATTGGTCAAGTGGTGCCATTACATCCCAAAACTACAGCAGGATGTCATCTGACATGAGGGCCAATCAGTTGCTTCTTCTAACTCTAGCCCTCTTTAAATAGGAGCCCAATGCTTTCAATGGTGCAGTGTACTTTCAAATTGCACCTCCTTCTTGCTGTGCAGTCATATTCACAGATAGTTACCTAGTGTGTAATTGCTGATGTCTGGTACTCCGGTGTAATCGTCACCCAGGACGATTGGTCACGTGGTGCCATTACTTCACAAAGCTACAGCAGGATGTCATCTGACATGAGGGCAAATCAGTTGCCTAGTACGCAATAGGATACATGTCTCATCGTATAGAAAAGGGAGCAATGTAGACAGGATGCCCAGCTGAAGACTAAGGTGGTGAGATGAAAGGAACTAGGCCTTTATTTGAGACTTATACATTTGTTTGAAGGAGTGGTTGATCATAACATTCTGGAGTTCTCTATAGGTTTACTGAGAGGGATGTGCTAAAATGAAGATGTTAGAATCTGTTATTCATAGTTTTTCTTATTCCCACAAACGGTAGCATAAACCTTCCTCCCTTAACATATCAGATCACTGACTTGCTATGGTGTACCATAACCTAAAATATTTCCTGTGAGAAGGGTACGTTATCTCTTAGCTGCCAAAGAGATCTTTCTATCAAAGTCCTCATATAAGTGCTAGCATTGTGTAGAGAGTACTAGCAAATGAGGCACAGGATTGAAAGAAGTCTGCTAGGTTGAAATCTAAATTGAGAATATAATTTTTAGTGAGCTTTGGATGTTCACAATATTAGACACGCCATAGTACTAATAATTGACTCTTTATAGAAATCATTTTTTGGTAGTGTTGCATTTGGTTTGGAAGTATTCAAGTTCTAAAAATTGACTAACAGTGGACTTTTCCATCTGCAGAATATACTGAATGACCAGCAGAGGCAGTATTGCAGAGGAATATTTCTCCGCTTGCTGAGAAAAGAAAAAAAAAAAAAGCTCATTCCTCAGCCTTTTCCATGCCTCGATCAATAGATATGGTAAGTCAAACTCTCATTTAATCATTTTGCCATTAATTAAAAGTTCATAGTATCTGATGGCTCTCAGTGCCTTTTAGTGGGGTCTTCCGCATAAATATAATCTTCTAAGACGGTAGCAATATGAATGACGCTATGGCCATCATGATAGTTTCTCAAAGACTTTGACTGTCTATGTGGCTGACAAAATCTTCTTTAGATAGTTTTGCAGGCAATATGTCCTCCGGGGTAATTACCATCTTTTAGGCTGGAATGAGGTGTCTTAGGTTAGAGCAATTGACTTACTTTCTGATGGAGGGAACCTATTCAACCGTTTTCCCTGCTCTCTGTGAGTGGGTCTCTGATACTCAAGATGGACCGCTATTTAGAAACTGTGTTCGTATTCTATCCCTCTTTAAATAGGATCCCAATGCTTTCAATGGTGCAGAGTATTTTCCCATTTCACATCCTACTTGCTGTGCAGTCATATTCCCAGATACTTAACTAGTGTGTAATTGCTGATGTCTGGTACTCCGGTGTAATCGTCACCCAGGGCGATTGGTCAAGTGGTGCCATTACATCCCAAAACTACAGCAGGATGTCATCTGACATGAGGGCCAATCAGTTGCTTCTTCTAACTCTAGCCCTCTTTAAATAGGAGCCCAATGCTTTCAATGGTGCAGTGTACTTTCCCATTGCAACTCCTACTTGCTGTGCAGTCATATTCACAGACAGTTACCTAGCGTGTAATTGCTGATGTCTGGTCCTCCGGTGTAATCGTCACCCACGATGATTGGTCACATGGTGCCATTACTTCACAAAGCTACAGCAGGATGTCATCTGACATGAGGGCCAATCAGTTGCCTAGTACGCAATAGGATACATGTCTCATCGTATAGACAAGGGAGCAATGTAGACAGGATGCCCAGCTGAAGACTAAGGTGGTGAGATGAAAGGAACTAGGCCATTATTTGAGACTTATACATTTGTTTGAAGGAGTGGTTGATCATAAAATTCTGGAGTTCTCTATAGGTTTACTGAGAGGGATGTGCTAAAATGAAGATGTTAGAATCTGTTATTCATAGTTTTTCTTATTCCCACAAACGGTAGCATAAACCTTCCTCCCTTAACGTATCAGATCCCTGACTTGCTATGGTGTACCATAACCTAAAATAATTCCTGTGAAAAGGGTACGCAATCTCTTGGCTGCCAAAGAGATCTTTCTATCTAAGTCCTCATATAGGTGCTAGAGTTGTGTAGAGAGTACCAGCAAATGAGGCACAGGATTGAAAGAAGTCTGCTAGGTTGAAATCTAAATTGAGAATATAATTTTTAGTGAGCTTTGGATTTTCACAATATTAGACACGCCATCGTACTAATAATTGACTCTTTATAGAAATCATTTTTTGGTAGTGTTGCATTTGGTTTGGAAGTATTCAAGTTCTAAAAATTGACTAACAGTGGACTTTTCCATCTGCAGAATATACTGAATGACCAGCAGAGGCAGTATTGCAGAGGAATATTTCTCCGCTTGCTGAGAAAAGAAAAAAAAAGAAAGCTCATTCCTCAGCCTTTTCCATGCCTCGATCAATAGTTATGGTAAGTCAAACTCTCATTTAATCATTTGCCATTAATTAAAAGTTCATAGTATCTGATGGATCTCAGTACCTTTTAGTGGGGTCTTCCGCATAAATATAATCTTCTAAGACGGTAGCAATATGAATGACGCTATGGCCATCATGATAGTTTCTCAAAGACTTTGACTGTCTATGTGGCTGACAAAATCTTCTTTAGATAGTTTTGCAGGCAATATGTCCTCCGGGGTAATTACCATCTTTTAGGCTGGAATGAGGTGTCTTAGGTTAGAGCAATTGACTTACTTTCTGATGGAGGGAACCTATTCAACCGTTTTCCCTGCTCTCTGTGAGTGGGTCTCTGATACTCCAGATGGACCGCTATTTAGAAACTGTGTTCTAACTCTATCCCTCTTTAAATAGAATCCCAATGCTTTCAATGGTGCAGAGTATTTTCCCATTACACATCCTATTTGCTGTGCAGTCATATTCCCAGATACTTAACTAGTGTGTAATTGCTGATGTCTGGTCCTCCGGTGTAATCGTCACCCAGGGCGATTGGTCAAGTGGTGCCATTACATCCCAAAACTACAGCAGGATGTCATCTGACATGAGGGCCAATCAGTTGCTTCTTCTAACTCTAGCCCTCTTTAAATAGGAGCCCAATGCTTTCAATGGTGCAGTGTACTTTCAAATTGCACCTCCTTCTTGCTGTGCAGTCATATTCACAGATAGTTACCTAGTGTGTAATTGCTGATGTCTGGTCCTCCGGTGTAATCGTCACCCAGGACGATTGGTCACGTGGTGCCATTACTTCACAAAGCTACAGCAGGATGTCATCTGACATGAGGGCCAATCAGTTGCCTAGTACGCAATAGGATACATGTCTCATCGTATAGAAAAGGGAGCAATGTAGACAGGATGCCCAGCTGAAGACTAAGGTGGTGAGATGAAAGGAACTAGGCCTTTATTTGAGACTTATACATTTGTTTGAAGGAGTGGTTGATCATAACATTCTGGAGTTCTCTATAGGTTTACTGAGAGGGATGTGCTAAAATGAAGATGTTAGAATCTGTTATTCATAGTTTTTCTTATTCCCACAAACGGTAGCATAAACCTTCCTCCCTTAACATATCAGATCACTGACTTGCTATGGTGTACCATAACCTAAAATATTTCCTGTGAGAAGGGTACGTTATCTCTTAGCTGCCAAAGAGATCTTTCTATCAAAGTCCTCATATAAGTGCTAGCGTTGTGTAGAGAGTACCAGCAAATGAGGCACAGGATTGAAAGAAGTCTGCTAGGTTGAAATCTAAATTGAGAATATAATTTTTAGTGAGCTTTGGATGTTCACAATATTAGACACGCCATAGTACTAATAATTGACTCTTTATAGAAATCATTTTTTGGTAGTGTTGCATTTGATTTGGAAGTATTCAAGTCTAAAAAATTGACTGACAGTGGACTTTTCCATCTGCAGAATATACTGAATGACCAGCAGAGGCTGTTTTGCAGAGGAATATTTCTCCGCTTGCTGAGAAAAGAAAAAAAAAGAAAGCTCATTCCTCAGCCTTTTCCATGCTTCGATCAATAGATATGGTAAGTCAAACTCTCATTTAATCATTTTGCCATTAATTAAAAGTTCATAGTATCTGATGGCTCTCAGTGCCTTTTAGTGGGGTCTTCCGCATAAATATAATCTTCTAAGACGGTAGCAATATGAATGACGCTATGGCCATCATGATAGTTTCTCAAAGACTTTGACTGTCTATGTGGCTGACAAAATCTTCTTTAGATAGTTTTGCAGGCAATATGTCCTCCGGGGTAATTACCATCTTTTAGGCTGGAATGAGGTGTCTTAGGTTAGAGCAATTGACTTAAATTATGATGGAGGGAACCTATTCAACCGTTTTCCCTGCTCTCTGTGAGTGGGTCTCTGATACTCAAGATGGACCGCTATTTAGAAACTGTGTTCGTACTCTATCCCTCTTTAAATAGGATCCCAATGCTTTCAATGGTGCAGAGTATTTTCCCATTACACATCCTACTTGCTGTGCAGTCATATTCCCAGATACTTAACTAGTGTGTAATTGCTAATGTCTGGTCCTCCGGTGTAATCGTCACCCAGGGCGATTGGTCAAGTGGTGCCATTACATCCCAAAACTACAGCAGGATGTCATCTGACATGAGGGCCAATCAGTTGCTTCTTCTAACTCTAGCCCTCTTTAAATAGGAGCCCAATGCTTTCAATGATGCAGTGTACTTTCCCATTGCAACTCCTACTTGCTGTGCAGTCATATTCACAGACAGTTACCTAGTGTGTAATTGCTGATGTCTGGTCCGCCGGTGTAATCGTCACCCACGATGATTGGTCACATGGTGCCATTACTTCACAAAGCTACAGCAGGATTTCATCTGACATGAGGGCCAATCAGTTGCCTAGTACGCAATAGGATACATGTCTCATCGTATAGAAAAGGGAGCAATGTAGACCGGATGCCCAGCTGAAGACTAAGGTGGTGAGATGAAAGGAACTAGGCCATTATTTGAGACTTATACATTTGTTTGAAGGATTGGTTGATAATAACATTCTGGAGTTCTCTATAGGTTTACTGAGAGGGATGTGCTAAAATGAAGATGTTAGAATCTGTTATTCGTAGTTTTTCTTATTCCCACGAACGGTAGCATAAACCTTCCTCCCTTAACGTATCAGATCCCTGACTTGCTATGGTGTACCATAACCTAAAATAATTCCTGTGAAAAGGGTACGCAATCTCTTGGCTGCCAAGGAGATCTTTCTATCTAAGTCCTCATATAGGTGCTAGAGTTGTGTAGAGAGTACCAGCAAATGAGGCACAGGATTGAAAGAAGTCTGCTAGGTTGAAATCTAAATTGAGAATATAATTTTTAGTGAGCTTTGGATGTTCACAATATTAGACACGCCATAGTACTAATAATTGACTCTTTATAGAAATCATTTTTTGGTAGTGTTGCATTTGGTTTGGAAGTATTCAAGTTCTAAAAATTGACTAACAGTGGACTTTTCCATCTGCAGAATATACTGAATGACCAGCAGAGGCAGTATTGCAGAGGAATATTTCTCCGCTAGCTGAGAAAAGAAAAAAAAAGAAAGCTCATTCCTCAGCCTTTTCCATGCCTCGATCAATAGATATGGTAAGTCAAACTCTCATTTAATCATTTTGCCATTAATTAAAAGTTCATAGTATCTGATGGCTCTCAGTGCCTTTTAGTGGGGTCTTCCGCATAAATATAATCTTCTAAGACGGTAGCAATATGAATGACGCTATGGCCATCATGATAGTTTCTCAAAGACTTTGACTGTCTATGTGGCTGACAAAATCTTCTTTAGATAGTTTTGCAGGCAATATGTCCTCCGGGGTAATTACCATCTTTTAGGCTGGAATGAGGTGTCTTAGGTTAGAGCAATTGACTTACTTTCTGATGGAGGGAACCTATTCAACCGTTTTCCCTGCTCTCTGTCAGTGGGTCTCTGATACTCAAGATGGACCGCTATTTAGAAACTGTGTTCGTACTCTATCCCTCTTTAAATAGGATCCCAATGCTTTCAATGGTGCAGAGTATTTTCCCATTTCACATCCTACTTGCTGTGCAGTCATATTCCCAGATACTTAACTAGTGTGTAATTGCTGATGTCTGGTACTCCGGTGTAATCGTCACCCAGGGCGATTGGTCAAGTGGTGCCATTACATCCCAAAACTACAGCAGGATGTCATCTGACATGAGGGCCAATCAGTTGCTTCTTCTAACTCTAGCCCTCTTTAAATAGGAGCCCAATGCTTTCAATGGTGCAGTGTACTTTCAAATTGCACCTCCTTCTTGCTGTGCAGTCATATTCACAGATAGTTACCTAGTGTGTAATTGCTGATGTCTGGTCCTCCGGTGTAATCGTCACCCAGGACGATTGGTCACGTGGTGCCATTACTTCACAAAGCTACAGCAGGATGTCATCTGACATGAGGGCCAATCAGTTGCCTAGTACGCAATAGGATACATGTCTCATCGTATAGAAAAGGGAGCAATGTAGACAGGATGCCCAGCTGAAGACTAAGGTGGTGAGATGAAAGGAACTAGGCCTTTATTTGAGACTTATACATTTGTTTGAAGGAGTGGTTGATCATAACATTCTGGAGTTCTCTATAGGTTTACTGAGAGGGATGTGCTAAAATGAAGATGTTAGAATCTGTTATTCATAGTTTTTCTTATTCCCACAAACGGTAGCATAAACCTTCCTCCCTTAACATATCAGATCACTGACTTGCTATGGTGTACCATAACCTAAAATATTTCCTGTGAGAAGGGTACGTTATCTCTTGGCTGCCAAAGAGATCTTTCTATCAAAGTCCTCATATAAGTGCTAGCGTTGTGTAGAGAGTACTAGCAAATGAGGCACAGGATTGAAAGAAGTCTGCTAGGTTGAAATCTAAACTGAGAATATAATTTTTAGTGAGCTTTGGATTTTCACAATATTAGACACGCCATAGTACTAATAATTGACTCTTTATAGAAATCATTTTTTGGTAGTGTTGCATTTGGTTTGGAAGTATTCAAGTTCTAAAAATTGACTAACAGTGGACTTTTCCATCTGCAGAATATACTGAATGACCAGCAGAGGCAGTATTGCAGAGGAATATTTCTCCGCTAGCTGAGAAAAGAAAAAAAAAGAAAGCTCATTCCTCAGCCTTTTCCATGCCTCGATCAATAGATATGGTAAGTCAAACTCTCATTTAATCAGTTTGCCATTAATTAAAAGTTCATTGCATCTGATGGCTCTCAGTGCCTTTTAGTGGGGTCTCCCGCATAAATATAATCTTCTAAGACGGTAGCAATATGAATGACGCTATGGCCATCATGATAGTTTCTCAAAGACTTTGACTGTCTATGTGGCTGACAAAATCTTCTTTAGATAGTTATGCAGGCAATATGTCCTCCGGGGTAATTCCCATCTTTTATGCTGGAATGAGGTGTCTTAGGTTAGAGCAATTGACTTACTTTCTGATGGAGGGAAGCTATTTAACCGTTTTCCCTGCTCTCTGTGAGTGGGACTCTGATACTCAAGATGGACCGCTATTTAGAAACTGTGTTCTAACTCTATCCCTCTTTAAATATAATCCCAATGCTTTCAATGGTGCAGAGTATTTTCCCATTACACATCCTACTTGCTGTGCAGTCATATTCCCAGATACTTAACTAGTGTGTAATTGCTGATGTCTGGTCCTCCGGTGTAATCGTCACCCAGGGCGATTGGTCAAGTGGTGCCATTACATCCCAAAACTACAGCAGGATGTCATCTGACATGAGGGCCAATCAGTTGCTTCTTCTAACTCTAGCCCTCTTTAAATAGGAGCCCAATGCTTTCAATGGTGCAGTGTACTTTCAAATTGCACCTCCTTCTTGCTGTGCAGTCATATTCACAGATAGTTACCTAGTGTGTAATTGCTGATGTCTGGTACTCCGGTGTAATCGTCACCCAGGACGATTGGTCACGTGGTGCCATTACTTCACAAAGCTACAGCAGGATGTCATCTGACATGAGGGCCAATCAGTTGCCTAGTACGCAATAGGATACATGTCTCATCGTATAGAAAAGGGAGCAATGTAGACAGGATGCCCAGCTGAAGACTAAGGTGGTGAGATGAAAGGAACTAGGCCTTTATTTGAGACTTATACATTTGTTTGAAGGAGTGGTTGATCATAACATTCTGGAGTTCTCTATAGGTTTACTGAGAGGGATGTGCTAAAATGAAGATGTTAGAATCTGTTATTCATAGTTTTTCTTATTCCCACAAACGGTAGCATAAACCTTCCTCCCTTAACATATCAGATCACTGACTTGCTATGGTGTACCATAACCTAAAATATTTCCTGTGAGAAGGGTACGTTATCTCTTAGCTGCCAAAGAGATCTTTCTATCAAAGTCCTCATATAAGTGCTAGCGTTGTGTAGAGAGTACTAGCAAATGAGGCACAGGATTGAAAGAAGTCTGCTAGGTTGAAATCTAAATTGAGAATATAATTTTTAGTGAGCTTTGGATGTTCACAATATTAGACACGCCATAGTACTAATAATTGACTCTTTATAGAAATCATTTTTTGGTAGTGTTGCATTTGGTTTGGAAGTATTCAAGTTCTAAAAATTGACTAACAGTGGACTTTTCCATCTGCAGAATATACTGAATGACCAGCAGAGGCAGTATTGCAGAGGAATATTTCTCCGCTTGCTGAGAAAAGAAACAAAAAAAAAGCTCATTCCTCAGCCTTTTCCATGCCTCGATCAATAGATATGGTAAGTCAAACTCTCATTTAATCATTTTGCCATTAATTAAAAGTTCATAGTATCTGATGGCTCTCAGTGCCTTTTAGTGGGGTCTTCCGCATAAATATAATCTTCTAAGACGGTAGCAATATGAATGACGCTATGGCCATCATGATAGTTTCTCAAAGACTTTGACTGTCTATGTGGCTGACAAAATCTTCTTTAGATAGTTTTGCAGGCAATATGTCCTCCGGGGTAATTACCATCTTTTAGGCTGGAATGAGGTGTCCTGGTTAGAGCAATTGACTTACTTTCTGATGGAGGGAACCTATTCAACCGTTTTCCCTGCTCTCTGTGAGTGGGTCTCTGATACTCAAGATGGACCGCTATTTAGAAACTGTGTTCGTATTCTATCCCTCTTTAAATAGGATCCCAATGCTTTCAATGGTGCAGAGTATTTTCCCATTTCACATCCTACTTGCTGTGCAGTCATATTCCCAGATACTTAACTAGTGTGTAATTGCTGATGTCTGGTACTCCGGTGTAATCGTCACCCAGGGCGATTGGTCAAGTGGTGCCATTACATCCCAAAACTACAGCAGGATGTCATCTGACATGAGGGCCAATCAGTTGCTTCTTCTAACTCTAGCCCTCTTTAAATAGGAGCCCAATGCTTTCAATGGTGCAGTGTACTTTCCCATTGCAACTCCTACTTGCTGTGCAGTCATATTCACAGACAGTTACCTAGCGTGTAATTGCTGATGTCTGGTCCTCCGGTGTAATCGTCACCCACGATGATTGGTCACATGGTGCCATTACTTCACAAAGCTACAGCAGGATGTCATCTGACATGAGGGCCAATCAGTTGCCTAGTACGCAATAGGATACATGTCTCATCGTATAGACAAGGGAGCAATGTAGACAGGATGCCCAGCTGAAGACTAAGGTGGTGAGATGAAAGGAACTAGGCCATTATTTGAGACTTATACATTTGTTTGAAGGAGTGGTTGACCATAAAATTCTGGAGTTCTCTATAGGTTTACTGAGAGGGATGTGCTAAAATGAAGATGTTAGAATCTGTTATTCATAGTTTTTCTTATTCCCACAAACGGTAGCATAAACCTTCCTCCCTTAACGTATCAGATCCCTGACTTGCTATGGTGTACCATAACCTAAAATAATTCCTGTGAAAAGGGTACGCAATCTCTTGGCTGCCAAAGAGATCTTTCTATCTAAGTCCTCATATAGGTGCTAGAGTTGTGTAGAGAGTACCAGCAAATGAGGCACAGGATTGAAAGAAGTCTGCTAGGTTGAAATCTAAATTGAGAATATAATTTTTAGTGAGCTTTGGATTTTCACAATATTAGACACGCCATCGTACTAATAATTGACTCTTTATAGAAATCATTTTTTGGTAGTGTTGCATTTGGTTTGGAAGTATTCAAGTTCTAAAAATTGACTAACAGTGGACTTTTCCATCTGCAGAATATACTGAATGACCAGCAGAGGCAGTATTGCAGAGGAATATTTCTCCGCTTGCTGAGAAAAGAAAAAAAAAGAAAGCTCATTCCTCAGCCTTTTCCATGCCTCGATCAATAGTTATGGTAAGTCAAACTCTCATTTAATCATTTGCCATTAATTAAAAGTTCATAGTATCTGATGGATCTCAGTACCTTTTAGTGGGGTCTTCCGCATAAATATAATCTTCTAAGACGGTAGCAATATGAATGACGCTATGGCCATCATGATAGTTTCTCAAAGACTTTGACTGTCTATGTGGCTGACAAAATCTTCTTTAGATAGTTTTGCAGGCAATATGTCCTCCGGGGTAATTACCATCTTTTAGGCTGGAATGAGGTGTCTTAGGTTAGAGCAATTGACTTACTTTCTGATGGAGGGAACCTATTCAACCGTTTTCCCTGCTCTCTGTGAGTGGGTCTCTGATACTCCAGATGGACCGCTATTTAGAAACTGTGTTCTAACTCTATCCCTCTTTAAATAGAATCCCAATGCTTTCAATGGTGCAGAGTATTTTCCCATTACACATCCTATTTGCTGTGCAGTCATATTCCCAGATACTTAACTAGTGTGTAATTGCTGATGTCTGGTCCTCCGGTGTAATCGTCACCCAGGGCGATTGGTCAAGTGGTGCCATTACATCCCAAAACTACAGCAGGATGTCATCTGACATGAGGGCCAATCAGTTGCTTCTTCTAAATCTAGCCCTCTTTAAATAGGAGCCCAATGCTTTCAATGGTGCAGTGTACTTTCAAATTGCACCTCCTTCTTGCTGTGCAGTCATATTCACAGATAGTTACCTAGTGTGTAATTGCTGATGTCTGGTCCTCCGGTGTAATCGTCACCCAGGACGATTGGTCACGTGGTGCCATTACTTCACAAAGCTACAGCAGGATGTCATCTGACATGAGGGCCAATCAGTTGCCTAGTACGCAATAGGATACATGTCTCATCGTATAGAAAAGGGAGCAATGTAGACAGGATGCCCAGCTGAAGACTAAGGTGGTGAGATGAAAGGAACTAGGCCTTTATTTGAGACTTATACATTTGTTTGAAGGAGTGGTTGATCATAACATTCTGGAGTTCTCTATAGGTTTACTGAGAGGGATGTGCTAAAATGAAGATGTTAGAATCTGTTATTCATAGTTTTTCTTATTCCCACAAACGGTAGCATAAACCTTCCTCCCTTAACATATCAGATCACTGACTTGCTATGGTGTACCATAACCTAAAATATTTCCTGTGAGAAGGGTACGTTATCTCTTAGCTGCCAAAGAGATCTTTCTATCAAAGTCCTCATATAAGTGCTAGCGTTGTGTAGAGAGTACCAGCAAATGAGGCACAGGATTGAAAGAAGTCTGCTAGGTTGAAATCTAAATTGAGAATATAATTTTTAGTGAGCTTTGGATGTTCACAATATTAGACACGCCATAGTACTAATAATTGACTCTTTATAGAAATCATTTTTTGGTAGTGTTGCATTTGATTTGGAAGTATTCAAGTCTAAAAAATTGACTGACAGTGGACTTTTCCATCTGCAGAATATACTGAATGACCAGCAGAGGCTGTTTTGCAGAGGAATATTTCTCCGCTTGCTGAGAAAAGAAAAAAAAAGAAAGCTCATTCCTCAGCCTTTTCCATGCCTCGATCAATAGATATGGTAAGTCAAACTCTCATTTAATCATTTTGCCATTAATTAAAAGTTCATAGTATCTGATGGCTCTCAGTGCCTTTTAGTGGGGTCTTCCGCATAAATATAATCTTCTAAGACGGTAGCAATATGAATGACGCTATGGCCATCATGATAGTTTCTCAAAGACTTTGACTGTCTATGTGGCTGACAAAATCTTCTTTAGATAGTTTTGCAGGCAATATGTCCTCCGGGGTAATTACCATCTTTTAGGCTGGAATGAGGTGTCTTAGGTTAGAGCAATTGACTTAAATTATGATGGAGGGAACCTATTCAACCGTTTTCCCTGCTCTCTGTGAGTGGGTCTCTGATACTCAAGATGGACCGCTATTTAGAAACTGTGTTCGTACTCTATCCCTCTTTAAATAGGATCCCAATGCTTTCAATGGTGCAGAGTATTTTCCCATTACACATCCTACTTGCTGTGCAGTCATATTCCCAGATACTTAACTAGTGTGTAATTGCTAATGTCTGGTCCTCTGGTGTAATCGTCACCCAGGGCGATTGGTCAAGTGGTGCCATTACATCCCAAAACTACAGCAGGATGTCATCTGACATGAGGGCCAATCAGTTGCTTCTTCTAACTCTAGCCCTCTTTAAATAGGAGCCCAATGCTTTCAATGATGCAGTGTACTTTCCCATTGCAACTCCTACTTGCTGTGCAGTCATATTCACAGACAGTTACCTAGTGTGTAATTGCTGATGTCTGGTCCGCCGGTGTAATCGTCACCCACGATGATTGGTCACATGGTGCCATTACTTCACAAAGCTACAGCAGGATTTCATCTGACATGAGGGCCAATCAGTTGCCTAGTACGCAATAGGATACATGTCTCATCGTATAGAAAAGGGAGCAATGTAGACCGGATGCCCAGCTGAAGACTAAGGTGGTGAGATGAAAGGAACTAGGCCATTATTTGAGACTTATACATTTGTTTGAAGGATTGGTTGATCATAACATTCTGGAGTTCTCTATAGGTTTACTGAGAGGGATGTGCTAAAATGAAGATGTTAGAATCTGTTATTCGTAGTTTTTCTTATTCCCACGAACGGTAGCATAAACCTTCCTCCCTTAACGTATCAGATCCCTGACTTGCTATGGTGTACCATAACCTAAAATAATTCCTGTGAAAAGGGTACGCAATCTCTTGGCTGCCAAGGAGATCTTTCTATCTAAGTCCTCATATAGGTGCTAGAGTTGTGTAGAGAGTACCAGCAAATGAGGCACAGGATTGAAAGAAGTTTGCTAGGTTGAAATCTAAATTGAGAATATAATTTTTAGTGAGCTTTGGATGTTCACAATATTAGACACGCCATAGTACTAATAATTGACTCTTTATAGAAATCATTTTTTGGTAGTGTTGCATTTGGTTTGGAAGTATTCAAGTTCTAAAAATTGACTAACAGTGGACTTTTCCATCTGCAGAATATACTGAATGACCAGCAGAGGCAGTATTGCAGAGGAATATTTCTCCGCTAGCTGAGAAAAGAAAAAAAAAGAAAGCTCATTCCTCAGCCTTTTCCATGCCTCGATCAATAGATATGGTAAGTCAAACTCTCATTTAATCATTTTGCCATTAATTAAAAGTTCATAGTATCTGATGGCTCTCAGTGCCTTTTAGTGGGGTCTTCCGCATAAATATAATCTTCTAAGACGGTAGCAATATGAATGACGCTATGGCCATCATGATAGTTTCTCAAAGACTTTGACTGTCTATGTGGCTGACAAAATCTTCTTTAGATAGTTTTGCAGGCAATATGTCCTCCGGGGTAATTACCATCTTTTAGGCTGGAATGAGGTGTCTTAGGTTAGAGCAATTGACTTAAATTATGATGGAGGGAACCTATTCAACCGTTTTCCCTGCTCTCTGTGAGTGGGTCTCTGATACTCAAGATGGACCGCTATTTAGAAACTGTGTTCGTACTCTATCCCTCTTTAAATAGGATCCCAATGCTTTCAATGGTGCAGAGTATTTTCCCATTACACATCCTACTTGCTGTGCAGTCATATTCCCAGATACTTAACTAGTGTGTAATTGCTAATGTCTGGTCCTCTGGTGTAATCGTCACCCAGGGCGATTGGTCAAGTGGTGCCATTACATCCCAAAACTACAGCAGGATGTCATCTGACATGAGGGCCAATCAGTTGCTTCTTCTAACTCTAGCCCTCTTTAAATAGGAGCCCAATGCTTTCAATGATGCAGTGTACTTTCCCATTGCAACTCCTACTTGCTGTGCAGTCATATTCACAGACAGTTACCTAGTGTGTAATTGCTGATGTCTGGTCCGCCGGTGTAATCGTCACCCACGATGATTGGTCACATGGTGCCATTACTTCACAAAGCTACAGCAGGATTTCATCTGACATGAGGGCCAATCAGTTGCCTAGTACGCAATAGGATACATGTCTCATCGTATAGAAAAGGGAGCAATGTAGACCGGATGCCCAGCTGAAGACTAAGGTGGTGAGATGAAAGGAACTAGGCCATTATTTGAGACTTATACATTTGTTTGAAGGATTGGTTGATCATAACATTCTGGAGTTCTCTATAGGTTTACTGAGAGGGATGTGCTAAAATGAAGATGTTAGAATCTGTTATTCGTAGTTTTTCTTATTCCCACGAACGGTAGCATAAACCTTCCTCCCTTAACGTATCAGATCCCTGACTTGCTATGGTGTACCATAACCTAAAATAATTCCTGTGAAAAGGGTACGCAATCTCTTGGCTGCCAAGGAGATCTTTCTATCTAAGTCCTCATATAGGTGCTAGAGTTGTGTAGAGAGTACCAGCAAATGAGGCACAGGATTGAAAGAAGTCTGCTAGGTTGAAATCTAAATTGAGAATATAATTTTTAGTGAGCTTTGGATGTTCACAATATTAGACACGCCATAGTACTAATAATTGACTCTTTATAGAAATCATTTTTTGGTAGTGTTGCATTTGGTTTGGAAGTATTCAAGTTCTAAAAATTGACTAACAGTGGACTTTTCCATCTGCAGAATATACTGAATGACCAGCAGAGGCAGTATTGCAGAGGAATATTTCTCCGCTAGCTGAGAAAAGAAAAAAAAAGAAAGCTCATTCCTCAGCCTTTTCCATGCCTCGATCAATAGATATGGTAAGTCAAACTCTCATTTAATCATTTTGCCATTAATTAAAAGTTCATAGTATCTGATGGCTCTCAGTGCCTTTTAGTGGGGTCTTCCGCATAAATATAATCTTCTAAGACGGTAGCAATATGAATGACGCTATGGCCATCATGATAGTTTCTCAAAGACTTTGACTGTCTATGTGGCTGACAAAATCTTCTTTAGATAGTTTTGCAGGCAATATGTCCTCCGGGGTAATTACCATCTTTTAGGCTGGAATGAGGTGTCTTAGGTTAGAGCAATTGACTTACTTTCTGATGGAGGGAACCTATTCAACCGTTTTCCCTGCTCTCTGTCAGTGGGTCTCTGATACTCAAGATGGACCGCTATTTAGAAACTGTGTTCGTACTCTATCCCTCTTCAAATAGGATCCCAATGCTTTCAATGGTGCAGAGTATTTTCCCATTTCACATCCTACTTGCTGTGCAGTCATATTCCCAGATACTTAACTAGTGTGTAATTGCTGATGTCTGGTACTCCGGTGTAATCGTCACCCAGGGCGATTGGTCAAGTGGTGCCATTACATCCCAAAACTACAGCAGGATGTCATCTGACATGAGGGCCAATCAGTTGCTTCTTCTAACTCTAGCCCTCTTTAAATAGGAGCCCAATGCTTTCAATGGTGCAGTGTACTTTCAAATTGCACCTCCTTCTTGCTGTGCAGTCATATTCACAGATAGTTACCTAGTGTGTAATTGCTGATGTCTGGTCCTCCGGTGTAATCGTCACCCAGGACGATTGGTCACGTGGTGCCATTACTTCACAAAGCTACAGCAGGATGTCATCTGACATGAGGGCCAATCAGTTGCCTAGTACGCAATAGGATACATGTCTCATCGTATAGAAAAGGGAGCAATGTAGACAGGATGCCCAGCTGAAGACTAAGGTGGTGAGATGAAAGGAACTAGGCCTTTATTTGAGACTTATACATTTGTTTGAAGGAGTGGTTGATCATAACATTCTGGAGTTCTCTATAGGTTTACTGAGAGGGATGTGCTAAAATGAAGATGTTAGAATCTGTTATTCATAGTTTTTCTTATTCCCACAAACGGTAGCATAAACCTTCCTCCCTTAACATATCAGATCACTGACTTGCTATGGTGTACCATAACCTAAAATATTTCCTGTGAGAAGGGTACGTTATCTCTTGGCTGCCAAAGAGATCTTTCTATCAAAGTCCTCATATAAGTGCTAGCGTTGTGTAGAGAGTACTAGCAAATGAGGCACAGGATTGAAAGAAGTCTGCTAGGTTGAAATCTAAACTGAGAATATAATTTTTAGTGAGCTTTGGATTTTCACAATATTAGACACGCCATAGTACTAATAATTGACTCTTTATAGAAATCATTTTTTGGTAGTGTTGCATTTGGTTTGGAAGTATTCAAGTTCTAAAAATTGACTAACAGTGGACTTTTCCATCTGCAGAATATACTGAATGACCAGCAGAGGCAGTATTGCAGAGGAATATTTCTCCGCTAGCTGAGAAAAGAAAAAAAAAGAAAGCTCATTCCTCAGCCTTTTCCATGCCTCGATCAATAGATATGGTAAGTCAAACTCTCATTTAATCAGTTTGCCATTAATTAAAAGTTCATTGCATCTGATGGCTCTCAGTGCCTTTTAGTGGGGTCTCCCGCATAAATATAATCTTCTAAGACGGTAGCAATATGAATGACGCTATGGCCATCATGATAGTTTCTCAAAGACTTTGACTGTCTATGTGGCTGACAAAATCTTCTTTAGATAGTTATGCAGGCAATATGTCCTCCGGGGTAATTACCATCTTTTATGCTGGAATGAGGTGTCTTAGGTTAGAGCAATTGACTTACTTTCTGATGGAGGGAAGCTATTTAACCGTTTTCCCTGCTCTCTGTGAGTGGGACTCTGATACTCAAGATGGACCGCTATTTAGAAACTGTGTTCTAACTCTATCCCTCTTTAAATATAATCCCAATGCTTTCAATGGTGCAGAGTATTTTCCCATTACACATCCTACTTGCTGTGCAGTCATATTCCCAGATACTTAACTAGTGTGTAATTGCTGATGTCTGGTCCTCCGGTGTAATCGTCACCCAGGGCGATTGGTCAAGTGGTGCCATTACATCCCAAAACTACAGCAGGATGTCATCTGACATGAGGGCCAATCAGTTGCTTCTTCTAACTCTAGCCCTCTTTAAATAGGAGCCCAATGCTTTCAATGGTGCAGTGTACTTTCAAATTGCACCTCCTTCTTGCTGTGCAGTCATATTCACAGATAGTTACCTAGTGTGTAATTGCTGATGTCTGGTACTCCGGTGTAATCGTCACCCAGGACGATTGGTCACGTGGTGCCATTACTTCACAAAGCTACAGCAGGATGTCATCTGACATGAGGGCCAATCAGTTGCCTAGTACGCAATAGGATACATGTCTCATCGTATAGAAAAGGGAGCAATGTAGACAGGATGCCCAGCTGAAGACTAAGGTGGTGAGATGAAAGGAACTAGGCCTTTATTTGAGACTTATACATTTGTTTGAAGGAGTGGTTGATCATAACATTCTGGAGTTCTCTATAGGTTTACTGAGAGGGATGTGCTAAAATGAAGATGTTAGAATCTGTTATTCATAGTTTTTCTTATTCCCACAAACGGTAGCATAAACCTTCCTCCCTTAACATATCAGATCACTGACTTGCTATGGTGTACCATAACCTAAAATATTTCCTGTGAGAAGGGTACGTTATCTCTTAGCTGCCAAAGAGATCTTTCTATCAAAGTCCTCATATAAGTGCTAGCGTTGTGTAGAGAGTACTAGCAAATGAGGCACAGGATTGAAAGAAGTTTGCTAGGTTGAAATCTAAATTGAGAATATAATTTTTAGTGAGCTTTGGATGTTCACAATATTAGACACGCCATAGTACTAATAATTGACTCTTTATAGAAATCATTTTTTGGTAGTGTTGCATTTGGTTTGGAAGTATTCAAGTTCTAAAAATTGACTAACAGTGGACTTTTCCATCTGCAGAATATACTGAATGACCAGCAGAGGCAGTATTGCAGAGGAATATTTCTCCGCTAGCTGAGAAAAGAAAAAAAAAGAAAGCTCATTCCTCAGCCTTTTCCATGCCTCGATCAATAGATATGGTAAGTCAAACTCTCATTTAATCATTTTGCCATTAATTAAAAGTTCATAGTATCTGATGGCTCTCAGTGCCTTTTAGTGGGGTCTTCCGCATAAATATAATCTTCTAAGACGGTAGCAATATGAATGACGCTATGGCCATCATGATAGTTTCTCAAAGACTTTGACTGTCTATGTGGCTGACAAAATCTTCTTTAGATAGTTTTGCAGGCAATATGTCCTCCGGGGTAATTACCATCTTTTAGGCTGGAATGAGGTGTCTTAGGTTAGAGCAATTGACTTACTTTCTGATGGAGGGAACCTATTCAACCGTTTTCCCTGCTCTCTGTCAGTGGGTCTCTGATACTCAAGATGGACCGCTATTTAGAAACTGTGTTCGTACTCTATCCCTCTTTAAATAGGATCCCAATGCTTTCAATGGTGCAGAGTATTTTCCCATTTCACATCCTACTTGCTGTGCAGTCATATTCCCAGATACTTAACTAGTGTGTAATTGCTGATGTCTGGTACTCCGGTGTAATCGTCACCCAGGGCGATTGGTCAAGTGGTGCCATTACATCCCAAAACTACAGCAGGATGTCATCTGACATGAGGGCCAATCAGTTGCTTCTTCTAACTCTAGCCCTCTTTAAATAGGAGCCCAATGCTTTCAATGGTGCAGTGTACTTTCAAATTGCACCTCCTTCTTGCTGTGCAGTCATATTCACAGATAGTTACCTAGTGTGTAATTGCTGATGTCTGGTCCTCCGGTGTAATCGTCACCCAGGACGATTGGTCACGTGGTGCCATTACTTCACAAAGCTACAGCAGGATGTCATCTGACATGAGGGCCAATCAGTTGCCTAGTACGCAATAGGATACATGTCTCATCGTATAGAAAAGGGAGCAATGTAGACAGGATGCCCAGCTGAAGACTAAGGTGGTGAGATGAAAGGAACTAGGCCTTTATTTGAGACTTATACATTTGTTTGAAGGAGTGGTTGATCATAACATTCTGGAGTTCTCTATAGGTTTACTGAGAGGGATGTGCTAAAATGAAGATGTTAGAATCTGTTATTCATAGTTTTTCTTATTCCCACAAACGGTAGCATAAACCTTCCTCCCTTAACATATCAGATCACTGACTTGCTATGGTGTACCATAACCTAAAATATTTCCTGTGAGAAGGGTACGTTATCTCTTGGCTGCCAAAGAGATCTTTCTATCTAAGTCCTCATATAGGTGCTAGAGTTGTGTAGAGAGTACCAGCAAATGAGGCCCAGGATTGAAAGAAGTCTGCTAGGTTGAAATCTAAATTGAGAATATAATTTTTAGTGAGCTTTGGATTTTCACAATATTAGACACGCCATCGTACTAATAATTGACTCTTTATAGAAATCATTTTTTGGTAGTGTTGCATTTGGTTTGGAAGTATTCAAGTTCTAAAAATTGACTAACAGTGGACTTTTCCATCTGCAGAATATACTGAATGACCAGCAGAGGCAGTATTGCAGAGGAATATTTCTCCGCTTGCTGAGAAAAGAAAAAAAAAGAAAGCTCATTCCTCAGCCTTTTCCATGCCTCGATCAATAGTTATGGTAAGTCAAACTCTCATTTAATCATTTGCCATTAATTAAAAGTTCATAGTATCTGATGGATCTCAGTACCTTTTAGTGGGGTCTTCCGCATAAATATAATCTTCTAAGACGGTAGCAATATGAATGACGCTATGGCCATCATGATAGTTTCTCAAAGACTTTGACTGTCTATGTGGCTGACAAAATCTTCTTTAGATAGTTTTGCAGGCAATATGTCCTCCGGGGTAATTACCATCTTTTAGGCTGGAATGAGGTGTCTTAGGTTAGAGCAATTGACTTAAATTATGATGGAGGGAACCTATTCAACCGTTTTCCCTGCTCTCTGTGAGTGGGTCTCTGATACTCAAGATGGACCGCTATTTAGAAACTGTGTTCGTACTCTATCCCTCTTTAAATAGGATCCCAATGCTTTCAATGGTGCAGAGTATTTTCCCATTACACATCCTACTTGCTGTGCAGTCATATTCCCAGATACTTAACTAGTGTGTAATTGCTAATGTCTGGTCCTCCGGTGTAATCGTCACCCAGGGCGATTGGTCAAGTGGTGCCATTACATCCCAAAACTACAGCAGGATGTCATCTGACATGAGGGCCAATCAGTTGCTTCTTCTAACTCTAGCCCTCTTTAAATAGGAGCCCAATGCTTTCAATGATGCAGTGTACTTTCCCATTGCAACTCCTACTTGCTGTGCAGTCATATTCACAGACAGTTACCTAGTGTGTAATTGCTGATGTCTGGTCCGCCGGTGTAATCGTCACCCACGATGATTGGTCACATGGTGCCATTACTTCACAAAGCTACAGCAGGATTTCATCTGACATGAGGGCCAATCAGTTGCCTAGTACGCAATAGGATACATGTCTCATCGTATAGAAAAGGGAGCAATGTAGACCGGATGCCCAGCTGAAGACTAAGGTGGTGAGATGAAAGGAACTAGGCCATTATTTGAGACTTATACATTTGTTTGAAGGATTGGTTGATCATAACATTCTGGAGTTCTCTATAAGTTTACTGAGAGGGATGTGCTAAAATGAAGATGTTAGAATCTGTTATTCGTAGTTTTTCTTATTCCCACGAACGGTAGCATAAACCTTCCTCCCTTAACGTATCAGATCCCTGACTTGCTATGGTGTACCATAACCTAAAATAATTCCTGTGAAAAGGGTACGCAATCTCTTGGCTGCCAAGGAGATCTTTCTATCAAAGTCCTCATATAGGTGCTAGAGTTGTGTAGAGAGTACCAGCAAATGAGGCACAGGATTGAAAGAAGTCTGCTAGGTTGAAATCTAAATTGAGAATATAATTTTTAGTGAGCTTTGGATGTTCACAATATTAGACACGCCATAGTACTAATAATTGACTCTTTATAGAAATCATTTTTTGGTAGTGTTGCATTTGATTTGGAAGTATTCAAGTCTAAAAAATTGACTGACAGTGGACTTTTCCATCTGCAGAATATACTGAATGACCAGCAGAGGCTGTTTTGCAGAGGAATATTTCTCCGCTTGCTGAGAAAAGAAAAAAAAAGAAAGCTCATTCCTCAGCCTTTTCCATGCCTCGATCAATAGATATGGTAAGTCAAACTCTCATTTAATCATTTTGCCATTAATTAAAAGTTCATAGTATCTGATGGCTCTCAGTGCCTTTTAGTGGGGTCTTCCGCATAAATATAATCTTCTAAGACCGTAGCAATATGAATGACGCTATGGCCATCATGATAGTTTCTCAAAGACTTTGACTGTCTATGTGGCTGACAAAATCTTCTTTAGATAGTTTTGCAGGCAATATGTCCTCCGGGGTAATTACCATCTTTTAGGCTGGAATGAGGTGTCTTAGGTTAGAGCAATTGACTTAAATTATGATGGAGGGAACCTATTCAACCGTTTTCCCTGCTCTCTGTGAGTGGGTCTCTGATACTCAAGATGGACCGCTATTTAGAAACTGTGTTCGTACTCTATCCCTCTTTAAATAGGATCCCAATGCTTTCAATGGTGCAGAGTATTTTCCCATTACACATCCTACTTGCTGTGCAGTCATATTCCCAGATACTTAACTAGTGTGTAATTGCTAATGTCTGGTCCTCCGGTGTAATCGTCACCCAGGGCGATTGGTCAAGTGGTGCCATTACATCCCAAAACTACAGCAGGATGTCATCTGACATGAGGGCCAATCAGTTGCTTCTTCTAACTCTAGCCCTCTTTAAATAGGAGCCCAATGCTTTCAATGATGCAGTGTACTTTCCCATTGCAACTCCTACTTGCTGTGCAGTCATATTCACAGACAGTTACCTAGTGTGTAATTGCTGATGTCTGGTCCGCCGGTGTAATCGTCACCCACGATGATTGGTCACATGGTGCCATTACTTCACAAAGCTACAGCAGGATTTCATCTGACATGAGGGCCAATCAGTTGCCTAGTACGCAATAGGATACATGTCTCATCGTATAGAAAAGGGAGCAATGTAGACCGGATGCCCAGCTGAAGACTAAGGTGGTGAGATGAAAGGAACTAGGCCATTATTTGAGACTTATACATTTGTTTGAAGGATTGGTTGATCATAACATTCTGGAGTTCTCTATAAGTTTACTGAGAGGGATGTGCTAAAATGAAGATGTTAGAATCTGTTATTCGTAGTTTTTCTTATTCCCACGAACGGTAGCATAAACCTTCCTCCCTTAACGTATCAGATCCCTGACTTGCTATGGTGTACCATAACCTAAAATAATTCCTGTGAAAAGGGTACGCAATCTCTTGGCTGCCAAGGAGATCTTTCTATCTAAGTCCTCATATAGGTGCTAGAGTTGTGTAGAGAGTACCAGCAAATGAGGCACAGGATTGAAAGAAGTCTGCTAGGTTGAAATCTAAATTGAGAATATAATTTTTAGTGAGCTTTGGATGTTCACAATATTAGACACGCCATAGTACTAATAATTGACTCTTTATAGAAATCATTTTTTGGTAGTGTTGCATTTGGTTTGGAAGTATTCAAGTTCTAAAAATTGACTAACAGTGGACTTTTCCATCTGCAGAATATACTGAATGACCAGCAGAGGCAGTATTGCAGAGGAATATTTCTCCGCTAGCTGAGAAAAGAAAAAAAAAGAAAGCTCATTCCTCAGCCTTTTCCATGCCTCGATCAATAGATATGGTAAGTCAAACTCTCATTTAATCATTTTGCCATTAATTAAAAGTTCATAGTATCTGATGGCTCTCAGTGCCTTTTAGTGGGGTCTTCCGCATAAATATAATCTTCTAAGACGGTAGCAATATGAATGACGCTATGGCCATCATGATAGTTTCTCAAAGACTTTGACTGTCTATGTGGCTGACAAAATCTTCTTTAGATAGTTTTGCAGGCAATATGTCCTCCGGGGTAATTACCATCTTTTAGGCTGGAATGAGGTGTCTTAGGTTAGAGCAATTGAATTACTTTCTGATGGAGGGAACCTATTCAACCGTTTTCCCTGCTCTCTGTGAGTGGGTCTCTGATACTCAAGATGGACCGCTATTTAGAAACTGTGTTCTAACTCTATCCCTCTTTAAATAGAATCCCAATGCTTTCAATGGTGCAGAGTATTTTCCCATTACACATCCTATTTGCTGTGCAGTCATATTCCCAGATACTTAACTAGTGTGTAATTGCTGATGTCTGGTCCTCCGGTGTAATCGTCACCCAGGGCGATTGGTCAAGTGGTGCCATTACATCCCAAAACTACAGCAGGATGTCATCTGACATGAGGGACAATCAGTTGCTTCTTCTAACTCTAGCCCTCTTTAAATAGGAGCCCAATGCTTTCAATGGTGCAGTGTACTTTCCCATTGCAACTCCTACTTGCTGTGCAGTCATATTCACAGACAGTTACCTAGCGTGTAATTGCTGATGTCTGGTCCTCCGGTGTAATCGTCACCCACGATGATTGGTCACATGGTGCCATTACTTCACAAAGCTACAGCAGGATGTCATCTGACATGAGGGCCAATCAGTTGCCTAGTACGCAATAGGATACATGTCTCATCGTATAGACAAGGGAGCAATGTAGACAGGATGCCCAGCTGAAGACTAAGGTGGTGAGATGAAAGGAACTAGGCCATTATTTGAGACTTATACATTTGTTTGAAGGAGTGGTTGATCATAACATTCTGGAGTTCTCTATAGGTTTACTGAGAGGGATGTGCTAAAATGAAGATGTTAGAATCTGTTATTCATAGTTTTTCTTATTCCCACAAACGGTAGCATAAACCTTCCTCCCTTAACGTATCAGATCCCTGACTTGCTATGGTGTACCATAACCTAAAATAATTCCTGTGAAAAGGGTACGCAATCTCTTGGCTGCCAAAGAGATCTTTCTATCTAAGTCCTCATATAGGTGCTAGAGTTGTGTAGAGAGTACCAGCAAATGAGGCACAGGATTGAAAGAAGTCTGCTAGGTTGAAATCTAAATTGAGAATATAATTTTTAGTGAGCTTTGGATTTTCACAATATTAGACACGCCATCGTACTAATAATTGACTCTTTATAGAAATCATTTTTTGGTAGTGTTGCATTTGGTTTGGAAGTATTCAAGTTCTAAAAATTGACTAACAGTGGACTTTTCCATCTGCAGAATATACTGAATGACCAGCAGAGGCAGTATTGCAGAGGAATATTTCTCCGCTTGCTGAGAAAAGAAAAAAAAAGAAAGCTCATTCCTCAGCCTTTTCCATGCCTCGATCAATAGTTATGGTAAGTCAAACTCTCATTTAATCATTTGCCATTAATTAAAAGTTCATAGTATCTGATGGATCTCAGTACCTTTTAGTGGGGTCTTCCGCATAAATATAATCTTCTAAGACGGTAGCAATATGAATGACGCTATGGCCATCATGATAGTTTCTCAAAGACTTTGACTGTCTATGTGGCTGACAAAATCTTCTTTAGATAGTTTTGCAGGCAATATGTCCTCCGGGGTAATTACCATCTTTTAGGCTGGAATGAGGTGTCTTAGGTTAGAGCAATTGACTTACTTTCTGATGGAGGGAACCTATTCAACCGTTTTCCCTGCTCTCTGTGAGTGGGTCTCTGATACTCCAGATGGACCGCTATTTAGAAACTGTGTTCTAACTCTATCCCTCTTTAAATAGAATCCCAATGCTTTCAATGGTGCAGAGTATTTTCCCATTACACATCCTATTTGCTGTGCAGTCATATTCCCAGATACTTAACTAGTGTGTAATTGCTGATGTCTGGTCCTCCGGTGTAATCGTCACCCAGGGCGATTGGTCAAGTGGTGCCATTACATCCCAAAACTACAGCAGGATGTCATCTGACATGAGGGCCAATCAGTTGCTTCTTCTAACTCTAGCCCTCTTTAAATAGGAGCCCAATGCTTTCAATGGTGCAGTGTACTTTCAAATTGCACCTCCTTCTTGCTGTGCAGTCATATTCACAGATAGTTACCTAGTGTGTAATTGCTGATGTCTGGTCCTCCGGTGTAATCGTCACCCAGGACGATTGGTCACGTGGTGCCATTACTTCACAAAGCTACAGCAGGATGTCATCTGACATGAGGGCCAATCAGTTGCCTAGTACGCAATAGGATACATGTCTCATCGTATAGAAAAGGGAGCAATGTAGACAGGATGCCCAGCTGAAGACTAAGGTGGTGAGATGAAAGGAACTAGGCCTTTATTTGAGACTTATACATTTGTTTGAAGGAGTGGTTGATCATAACATTCTGGAGTTCTCTATAGGTTTACTGAGAGGGATGTGCTAAAATGAAGATGTTAGAATCTGTTATTCATAGTTTTTCTTATTCCCACAAACGGTAGCATAAACCTTCCTCCCTTAACATATCAGATCACTGACTTGCTATGGTGTACCATAACCTAAAATATTTCCTGTGAGAAGGGTACGTTATCTCTTGGCTGCCAAAGAGATCTTTCTATCAAAGTCCTCATATAAGTGCTAGCGTTGTGTAGAGAGTACTAGCAAATGAGGCACAGGATTGAAAGAAGTCTGCTAGGTTGAAATCTAAACTGAGAATATAATTTTTAGTGAGCTTTGGATTTTCACAATATTAGACACGCCATAGTACTAATAATTGACTCTTTATAGAAATCATTTTTTGGTAGTGTTGCATTTGGTTTGGAAGTATTCAAGTTCTAAAAATTGACTAACAGTGGACTTTTCCATCTGCAGAATATACTGAATGACCAGCAGAGGCAGTATTGCAGAGGAATATTTCTCCGCTAGCTGAGAAAAGAAAAAAAAAGAAAGCTCATTCCTCAGCCTTTTCCATGCCTCGATCAATAGATATGGTAAGTCAAACTCTCATTTAATCAGTTTGCCATTAATTAAAAGTTCATTGCATCTGATGGCTCTCAGTGCCTTTTAGTGGGGTCTCCCGCATAAATATAATCTTCTAAGACGGTAGCAATATGAATGACGCTATGGCCATCATGATAGTTTCTCAAAGACTTTGACTGTCTATGTGGCTGACAAAATCTTCTTTAGATAGTTATGCAGGCAATATGTCCTCCGGGGTAATTACCATCTTTTATGCTGGAATGAGGTGTCTTAGGTTAGAGCAATTGACTTACTTTCTGATGGAGGGAAGCTATTTAACCGTTTTCCCTGCTCTCTGTGAGTGGGACTCTGATACTCAAGATGGACCGCTATTTAGAAACTGTGTTCTAACTCTATCCCTCTTTAAATATAATCCCAATGCTTTCAATGGTGCAGAGTATTTTCCCATTACACATCCTACTTGCTGTGCAGTCATATTCCCAGATACTTAACTAGTGTGTAATTGCTGATGTCTGGTCCTCCGGTGTAATCGTCACCCAGGGCGATTGGTCAAGTGGTGCCATTACATCCCAAAACTACAGCAGGATGTCATCTGACATGAGGGCCAATCAGTTGCTTCTTCTAACTCTAGCCCTCTTTAAATAGGAGCCCAATGCTTTCAATGGTGCAGTGTACTTTCAAATTGCACCTCCTTCTTGCTGTGCAGTCATATTCACAGATAGTTACCTAGTGTGTAATTGCTGATGTCTGGTACTCCGGTGTAATCGTCACCCAGGACGATTGGTCACGTGGTGCCATTACTTCACAAAGCTACAGCAGGATGTCATCTGACATGAGGGCCAATCAGTTGCCTAGTACGCAATAGGATACATGTCTCATCGTATAGAAAAGGGAGCAATGTAGACAGGATGCCCAGCTGAAGACTAAGGTGGTGAGATGAAAGGAACTAGGCCTTTATTTGAGACTTATACATTTGTTTGAAGGAGTGGTTGATCATAACATTCTGGAGTTCTCTATAGGTTTACTGAGAGGGATGTGCTAAAATGAAGATGTTAGAATCTGTTATTCATAGTTTTTCTTATTCCCACAAACGGTAGCATAAACCTTCCTCCCTTAACATATCAGATCACTGACTTGCTATGGTGTACCATAACCTAAAATATTTCCTGTGAGAAGGGTACGTTATCTCTTAGCTGCCAAAGAGATCTTTCTATCAAAGTCCTCATATAAGTGCTAGCGTT
Source organism: Lissotriton vulgaris (assembly GCF_964263255.1). Lineage (NCBI taxonomy): Eukaryota > Metazoa > Chordata > Amphibia > Caudata > Salamandridae > Lissotriton > Lissotriton vulgaris. The sequence continues at coordinate 935,552,599 of NC_141693.1, read as the reverse complement.
GTGTAGAGAGTACTAGCAAATGAGGCACAGGATTGAAAGAAGTCTGCTAGGTTGAAATCTAAATTGAGAATATAATTTTTAGTGAGCTTTGGATGTTCACAATATTAGACACGCCATAGTACTAATAATTGACTCTTTATAGAAATCATTTTTTGGTAGTGTTGCATTTGGTTTGGAAGTATTCAAGTTCTAAAAATTGACTAACAGTGGACTTTTCCATCTGCAGAATATACTGAATGACCAGCAGAGGCAGTATTGCAGAGGAATATTTCTCCGCTTGCTGAGAAAAGAAAAAAAAAAAAGCTCATTCCTCAGCCTTTTCCATGCCTCGATCAATAGATATGGTAAGTCAAACTCTCATTTAATCATTTTGCCATTAATTAAAAGTTCATAGTATCTGATGGCTCTCAGTGCCTTTTAGTGGGGTCTTCCGCATAAATATAATCTTCTAAGACGGTAGCAATATGAATGACGCTATGGCCATCATGATAGTTTCTCAAAGACTTTGACTGTCTATGTGGCTGACAAAATCTTCTTTAGATAGTTTTGCAGGCAATATGTCCTCCGGGGTAATTACCATCTTTTAGGCTGGAATGAGGTGTCTTAGGTTAGAGCAATTGACTTACTTTCTGATGGAGGGAACCTATTCAACCGTTTTCCCTGCTCTCTGTGAGTGGGTCTCTGATACTCAAGATGGACCGCTATTTAGAAACTGTGTTCGTATTCTATCCCTCTTTAAATAGGATCCCAATGCTTTCAATGGTGCAGAGTATTTTCCCATTTCACATCCTACTTGCTGTGCAGTCATATTCCCAGATACTTAACTAGTGTGTAATTGCTGATGTCTGGTACTCCGGTGTAATCGTCACCCAGGGCGATTGGTCAAGTGGTGCCATTACATCCCAAAACTACAGCAGGATGTCATCTGACATGAGGGCCAATCAGTTGCTTCTTCTAACTCTAGCCCTCTTTAAATAGGAGCCCAATGCTTTCAATGGTGCAGTGTACTTTCCCATTGCAACTCCTACTTGCTGTGCAGTCATATTCACAGACAGTTACCTAGCGTGTAATTGCTGATGTCTGGTCCTCCGGTGTAATCGTCACCCACGATGATTGGTCACATGGTGCCATTACTTCACAAAGCTACAGCAGGATGTCATCTGACATGAGGGCCAATCAGTTGCCTAGTACGCAATAGGATACATGTCTCATCGTATAGACAAGGGAGCAATGTAGACAGGATGCCCAGCTGAAGACTAAGGTGGTGAGATGAAAGGAACTAGGCCATTATTTGAGACTTATACATTTGTTTGAAGGAGTGGTTGATCATAAAATTCTGGAGTTCTCTATAGGTTTACTGAGAGGGATGTGCTAAAATGAAGATGTTAGAATCTGTTATTCATAGTTTTTCTTATTCCCACAAACGGTAGCATAAACCTTCCTCCCTTAACGTATCAGATCCCTGACTTGCTATGGTGTACCATAACCTAAAATAATTCCTGTGAAAAGGGTACGCAATCTCTTGGCTGCCAAAGAGATCTTTCTATCTAAGTCCTCATATAGGTGCTAGAGTTGTGTAGAGAGTACCAGCAAATGAGGCACAGGATTGAAAGAAGTCTGCTAGGTTGAAATCTAAATTGAGAATATAATTTTTAGTGAGCTTTGGATTTTCACAATATTAGACACGCCATCGTACTAATAATTGACTCTTTATAGAAATCATTTTTTGGTAGTGTTGCATTTGGTTTGGAAGTATTCAAGTTCTAAAAATTGACTAACAGTGGACTTTTCCATCTGCAGAATATACTGAATGACCAGCAGAGGCAGTATTGCAGAGGAATATTTCTCCGCTTGCTGAGAAAAGAAAAAAAAAGAAAGCTCATTCCTCAGCCTTTTCCATGCCTCGATCAATAGTTATGGTAAGTCAAACTCTCATTTAATCATTTGCCATTAATTAAAAGTTCATAGTATCTGATGGATCTCAGTACCTTTTAGTGGGGTCTTCCGCATAAATATAATCTTCTAAGACGGTAGCAATATGAATGACGCTATGGCCATCATGATAGTTTCTCAAAGACTTTGACTGTCTATGTGGCTGACAAAATCTTCTTTAGATAGTTTTGCAGGCAATATGTCCTCCGGGGTAATTACCATCTTTTAGGCTGGAATGAGGTGTCTTAGGTTAGAGCAATTGACTTACTTTCTGATGGAGGGAACCTATTCAACCGTTTTCCCTGCTCTCTGTGAGTGGGTCTCTGATACTCCAGATGGACCGCTATTTAGAAACTGTGTTCTAACTCTATCCCTCTTTAAATAGAATCCCAATGCTTTCAATGGTGCAGAGTATTTTCCCATTACACATCCTATTTGCTGTGCAGTCATATTCCCAGATACTTAACTAGTGTGTAATTGCTGATGTCTGGTCCTCCGGTGTAATCGTCACCCAGGGCGATTGGTCAAGTGGTGCCATTACATCCCAAAACTACAGCAGGATGTCATCTGACATGAGGGCCAATCAGTTGCTTCTTCTAACTCTAGCCCTCTTTAAATAGGAGCCCAATGCTTTCAATGGTGCAGTGTACTTTCAAATTGCACCTCCTTCTTGCTGTGCAGTCATATTCACAGATAGTTACCTAGTGTGTAATTGCTGATGTCTGGTCCTCCGGTGTAATCGTCACCCAGGACGATTGGTCACGTGGTGCCATTACTTCACAAAGCTACAGCAGGATGTCATCTGACATGAGGGCCAATCAGTTGCCTAGTACGCAATAGGATACATGTCTCATCGTATAGAAAAGGGAGCAATGTAGACAGGATGCCCAGCTGAAGACTAAGGTGGTGAGATGAAAGGAACTAGGCCTTTATTTGAGACTTATACATTTGTTTGAAGGAGTGGTTGATCATAACATTCTGGAGTTCTCTATAGGTTTACTGAGAGGGATGTGCTAAAATGAAGATGTTAGAATCTGTTATTCATAGTTTTTCTTATTCCCACAAACGGTAGCATAAACCTTCCTCCCTTAACATATCAGATCACTGACTTGCTATGGTGTACCATAACCTAAAATATTTCCTGTGAGAAGGGTACGTTATCTCTTAGCTGCCAAAGAGATCTTTCTATCAAAGTCCTCATATAAGTGCTAGCGTTGTGTAGAGAGTACCAGCAAATGAGGCACAGGATTGAAAGAAGTCTGCTAGGTTGAAATCTAAATTGAGAATATAATTTTTAGTGAGCTTTGGATGTTCACAATATTAGACACGCCATAGTACTAATAATTGACTCTTTATAGAAATCATTTTTTGGTAGTGTTGCATTTGATTTGGAAGTATTCAAGTCTAAAAAATTGACTGACAGTGGACTTTTCCATCTGCAGAATATACTGAATGACCAGCAGAGGCTGTTTTGCAGAGGAATATTTCTCCGCTTGCTGAGAAAAGAAAAAAAAAGAAAGCTCATTCCTCAGCCTTTTCCATGCCTCGATCAATAGATATGGTAAGTCAAACTCTCATTTAATCATTTTGCCATTAATTAAAAGTTCATAGTATCTGATGGCTCTCAGTGCCTTTTAGTGGGGTCTTCCGCATAAATATAATCTTCTAAGACGGTAGCAATATGAATGACGCTATGGCCATCATGATAGTTTCTCAAAGACTTTGACTGTCTACGTGGCTGACAAAATCTTCTTTAGATAGTTTTGCAGGCAATATGTCCTCCGGGGTAATTACCATCTTTTAGGCTGGAATGAGGTGTCTTAGGTTAGAGCAATTGACTTAAATTATGATGGAGGGAACCTATTCAACCGTTTTCCCTGCTCTCTGTGAGTGGGTCTCTGATACTCAAGATGGACCGCTATTTAGAAACTGTGTTCGTACTCTATCCCTCTTTAAATAGGATCCCAATGCTTTCAATGGTGCAGAGTATTTTCCCATTACACATCCTACTTGCTGTGCAGTCATATTCCCAGATACTTAACTAGTGTGTAATTGCTAATGTCTGGTCCTCCGGTGTAATCGTCACCCAGGGCGATTGGTCAAGTGGTGCCATTACATCCCAAAACTACAGCAGGATGTCATCTGACATGAGGGCCAATCAGTTGCTTCTTCTAACTCTAGCCCTCTTTAAATAGGAGCCCAATGCTTTCAATGATGCAGTGTACTTTCCCATTGCAACTCCTACTTGCTGTGCAGTCATATTCACAGACAGTTACCTAGTGTGTAATTGCTGATGTCTGGTCCGCCGGTGTAATCGTCACCCACGATGATTGGTCATATGGTGCCATTACTTCACAAAGCTACAGCAGGATTTCATCTGACATGAGGGCCAATCAGTTGCCTAGTACGCAATAGGATACATGTCTCATCGTATAGAAAAGGGAGCAATGTAGACCGGATGCCCAGCTGAAGACTAAGGTGGTGAGATGAAAGGAACTAGGCCATTATTTGAGACTTATACATTTGTTTGAAGGATTGGTTGATCATAACATTCTGGAGTTCTCTATAGGTTTACTGAGAGGGATGTGCTAAAATGAAGATGTTAGAATCTGTTATTCGTAGTTTTTCTTATTCCCACGAACGGTAGCATAAACCTTCCTCCCTTAACGTATCAGATCCCTGACTTGCTATGGTGTACCATAACCTAAAATAATTCCTGTGAAAAGGGTACGCAATCTCTTGGCTGCCAAGGAGATCTTTCTATCTAAGTCCTCATATAGGTGCTAGAGTTGTGTAGAGAGTACCAGCAAATGAGGCACAGGATTGAAAGAAGTCTGCTAGGTTGAAATCTAAATTGAGAATATAATTTTTAGTGAGCTTTGGATGTTCACAATATTAGACACGCCATAGTACTAATAATTGACTCTTTATAGAAATCATTTTTTGGTAGTGTTGCATTTGGTTTGGAAGTATTCAAGTTCTAAAAATTGACTAACAGTGGACTTTTCCATCTGCAGAATATACTGAATGACCAGCAGAGGCAGTATTGCAGAGGAATATTTCTCCGCTAGCTGAGAAAAGAAAAAAAAAGAAAGCTCATTCCTCAGCCTTTTCCATGCCTCGATCAATAGATATGGTAAGTCAAACTCTCATTTAATCATTTTGCCATTAATTAAAAGTTCATAGTATCTGATGGCTCTCAGTGCCTTTTAGTGGGGTCTTCCGCATAAATATAATCTTCTAAGACGGTAGCAATATGAATGACGCTATGGCCATCATGATAGTTTCTCAAAGACTTTGACTGTCTATGTGGCTGACAAAATCTTCTTTAGATAGTTTTGCAGGCAATATGTCCTCCGGGGTAATTACCATCTTTTAGGCTGGAATGAGGTGTCTTAGGTTAGAGCAATTGACTTACTTTCTGATGGAGGGAACCTATTCAACCGTTTTCCCTGCTCTCTGTCAGTGGGTCTCTGATACTCAAGATGGACCGCTATTTAGAAACTGTGTTCGTACTCTATCCCTCTTTAAATAGGATCCCAATGCTTTCAATGGTGCAGAGTATTTTCCCATTTCACATCCTACTTGCTGTGCAGTCATATTCCCAGATACTTAACTAGTGTGTAATTGCTGATGTCTGGTACTCCGGTGTAATCGTCACCCAGGGCGATTGGTCAAGTGGTGCCATTACATCCCAAAACTACAGCAGGATGTCATCTGACATGAGGGCCAATCAGTTGCTTCTTCTAACTCTAGCCCTCTTTAAATAGGAGCCCAATGCTTTCAATGGTGCAGTGTACTTTCAAATTGCACCTCCTTCTTGCTGTGCAGTCATATTCACAGATAGTTACCTAGTGTGTAATTGCTGATGTCTGGTCCTCCGGTGTAATCGTCACCCAGGACGATTGGTCACGTGGTGCCATTACTTCACAAAGCTACAGCAGGATGTCATCTGACATGAGGGCCAATCAGTTGCCTAGTACGCAATAGGATACATGTCTCATCGTATAGAAAAGGGAGCAATGTAGACAGGATGCCCAGCTGAAGACTAAGGTGGTGAGATGAAAGGAACTAGGCCTTTATTTGAGACTTATACATTTGTTTGAAGGGGTGGTTGATCATAACATTCTGGAGTTCTCTATAGGTTTACTGAGAGGGATGTGCTAAAATGAAGATGTTAGAATCTGTTATTCATAGTTTTTCTTATTCCCACAAACGGTAGCATAAACCTTCCTCCCTTAACATATCAGATCACTGACTTGCTATGGTGTACCATAACCTAAAATATTTCCTGTGAGAAGGGTACGTTATCTCTTGGCTGCCAAAGAGATCTTTCTATCAAAGTCCTCATATAAGTGCTAGCGTTGTGTAGAGAGTACTAGCAAATGAGGCACAGGATTGAAAGAAGTCTGCTAGGTTGAAATCTAAACTGAGAATATAATTTTTAGTGAGCTTTGGATTTTCACAATATTAGACACGCCATAGTACTAATAATTGACTCTTTATAGAAATCATTTTTTGGTAGTGTTGCATTTGGTTTGGAAGTATTCAAGTTCTAAAAATTGACTAACAGTGGACTTTTCCATCTGCAGAATATACTGAATGACCAGCAGAGGCAGTATTGCAGAGGAATATTTCTCCGCTAGCTGAGAAAAGAAAAAAAAAGAAAGCTCATTCCTCAGCCTTTTCCATGCCTCGATCAATAGATATGGTAAGTCAAACTCTCATTTAATCAGTTTGCCATTAATTAAAAGTTCATTGCATCTGATGGCTCTCAGTGCCTTTTAGTGGGGTCTCCCGCATAAATATAATCTTCTAAGACGGTAGCAATATGAATGACGCTATGGCCATCATGATAGTTTCTCAAAGACTTTGACTGTCTATGTGGCTGACAAAATCTTCTTTAGATAGTTATGCAGGCAATATGTCCTCCGGGGTAATTACCATCTTTTATGCTGGAATGAGGTGTCTTAGGTTAGAGCAATTGACTTACTTTCTGATGGAGGGAAGCTATTTAACCGTTTTCCCTGCTCTCTGTGAGTGGGACTCTGATACTCAAGATGGACCGCTATTTAGAAACTGTGTTCTAACTCTATCCCTCTTTAAATAGGATCCCAATGCTTTCAATGGTGCAGAGTATTTTCCCATTTCACATCCTACTTGCTGTGCAGTCATATTCCCAGATACTTAACTAGTGTGTAATTGCTGATGTCTGGTACTCCGGTGTAATCGTCACCCAGGGCGATTGGTCAAGTGGTGCCATTACATCCCAAAACTACAGCAGGATGTCATCTGACATGAGGGCCAATCAGTTGCTTCTTCTAACTCTAGCCCTCTTTAAATAGGAGCCCAATGCTTTCAATGGTGCAGTGTACTTTCCCATTGCAACTCCTACTTGCTGTGCAGTCATATTCACAGACAGTTACCTAGCGTGTAATTGCTGATGTCTGGTCCTCCGGTGTAATCGTCACCCACGATGATTGGTCACATGGTGCCATTACTTCACAAAGCTACAGCAGGATGTCATCTGACATGAGGGCCAATCAGTTGCCTAGTACGCAATAGGATACATGTCTCATCGTATAGAAAAGGGAGCAATGTAGACAGGATGCCCAGCTGAAGACTAAGGTGGTGAGATGAAAGGAACTAGGCCTTTATTTGAGACTTATACATTTGTTTGAAGGAGTGGTTGATCATAACATTCTGGAGTTCTCTATAGGTTTACTGAGAGGGATGTGCTAAAATGAAGATGTTAGAATCTGTTATTCATAGTTTTTCTTATTCCCACAAACGGTAGCATAAACCTTCCTCCCTTAACGTATCAGATCCCTGACTTGCTATGGTGTACCATAACCTAAAATAATTCCTGTGAAAAGGGTACGCAATCTCTTGGCTGCCAAAGAGATCTTTCTATCTAAGTCCTCATATAGGTGCTAGAGTTGTGTAGAGAGTACCAGCAAATGAGGCACAGGATTGAAAGAAGTCTGCTAGGTTGAAATCTAAATTGAGAATATAATTTTTAGTGAGCTTTGGATTTTCACAATATTAGACACGCCATCGTACTAATAATTGACTCTTTATAGAAATCATTTTTTGGTAGTGTTGCATTTGGTTTGGAAGTATTCAAGTTCTAAAAATTGACTAACAGTGGACTTTTCCATCTGCAGAATATACTGAATGACCAGCAGAGGCAGTATTGCAGAGGAATATTTCTCCGCTTGCTGAGAAAAGAAAAAAAAAGAAAGCTCATTCCTCAGCCTTTTCCATGCCTCGATCAATAGTTATGGTAAGTCAAACTCTCATTTAATCATTTGCCATTAATTAAAAGTTCATAGTATCTGATGGATCTCAGTACCTTTTAGTGGGGTCTTCCGCATAAATATAATCTTCTAAGACGGTAGCAATATGAATGACGCTATGGCCATCATGATAGTTTCTCAAAGACTTTGACTGTCTATGTGGCTGACAAAATCTTCTTTAGATAGTTTTGCAGGCAATATGTCCTCCGGGGTAATTACCATCTTTTAGGCTGGAATGAGGTGTCTTAGGTTAGAGCAATTGACTTACTTTCTGATGGAGGGAACCTATTCAACCGTTTTCCCTGCTCTCTGTGAGTGGGTCTCTGATACTCCAGATGGACCGCTATTTAGAAACTGTGTTCTAACTCTATCCCTCTTTAAATAGAATCCCAATGCTTTCAATGGTGCAGAGTATTTTCCCATTACACATCCTATTTGCTGTGCAGTCATATTCCCAGATACTTAACTAGTGTGTAATTGCTGATGTCTGGTCCTCCGGTGTAATCGTCACCCAGGGCGATTGGTCAAGTGGTGCCATTACATCCCAAAACTACAGCAGGATGTCATCTGACATGAGGGCCAATCAGTTGCTTCTTCTAACTCTAGCCCTCTTTAAATAGGAGCCCAATGCTTTCAATGGTGCAGTGTACTTTCAAATTGCACCTCCTTCTTGCTGTGCAGTCATATTCACAGATAGTTACCTAGTGTGTAATTGCTGATGTCTGGTCCTCCGGTGTAATCGTCACCTAGGACGATTGGTCACGTGGTGCCATTACTTCACAAAGCTACAGCAGGATGTCATCTGACATGAGGGCCAATCAGTTGCCTAGTACGCAATAGGATACATGTCTCATCGTATAGAAAAGGGAGCAATGTAGACAGGATGCCCAGCTGAAGACTAAGGTGGTGAGATGAAAGGAACTAGGCCTTTATTTGAGACTTATACATTTGTTTGAAGGAGTGGTTGATCATAACATTCTGGAGTTCTCTATAGGTTTACTGAGAGGGATGTGCTAAAATGAAGATGTTAGAATCTGTTATTCATAGTTTTTCTTATTCCCACAAACGGTAGCATAAACCTTCCTCCCTTAACATATCAGATCACTGACTTGCTATGGTGTACCATAACCTAAAATATTTCCTGTGAGAAGGGTACGTTATCTCTTAGCTGCCAAAGAGATCTTTCTATCAAAGTCCTCATATAAGTGCTAGCGTTGTGTAGAGAGTACCAGCAAATGAGGCACAGGATTGAAAGAAGTCTGCTAGGTTGAAATCTAAATTGAGAATATAATTTTTAGTGAGCTTTGGATGTTCACAATATTAGACACGCCATAGTACTAATAATTGACTCTTTATAGAAATCATTTTTTGGTAGTGTTGCATTTGATTTGGAAGTATTCAAGTCTAAAAAATTGACTGACAGTGGACTTTTCCATCTGCAGAATATACTGAATGACCAGCAGAGGCTGTTTTGCAGAGGAATATTTCTCCGCTTGCTGAGAAAAGAAAAAAAAAGAAAGCTCATTCCTCAGCCTTTTCCATGCCTCGATCAATAGATATGGTAAGTCAAACTCTCATTTAATCATTTTGCCATTAATTAAAAGTTCATAGTATCTGATGGCTCTCAGTGCCTTTTAGTGGGGTCTTCCGCATAAATATAATCTTCTAAGACGGTAGCAATATGAATGACGCTATGGCCATCATGATAGTTTCTCAAAGACTTTGACTGTCTATGTGGCTGACAAAATCTTCTTTAGATAGTTTTGCAGGCAATATGTCCTCCGGGGTAATTACCATCTTTTAGGCTGGAATGAGGTGTCTTAGGTTAGAGCAATTGACTTAAATTATGATGGAGGGAACCTATTCAACCGTTTTCCCTGCTCTCTGTGAGTGGGTCTCTGATACTCAAGATGGACCGCTATTTAGAAACTGTGTTCGTACTCTATCCCTCTTTAAATAGGATCCCAATGCTTTCAATGGTGCAGAGTATTTTCCCATTACACATCCTACTTGCTGTGCAGTCATATTCCCAGATACTTAACTAGTGTGTAATTGCTAATGTCTGGTCCTCCGGTGTAATCGTCACCCAGGGCGATTGGTCAAGTGGTGCCATTACATCCCAAAACTACAGCAGGATGTCATCTGACATGAGGGCCAATCAGTTGCTTCTTCTAACTCTAGCCCTCTTTAAATAGGAGCCCAATGCTTTCAATGATGCAGTGTACTTTCCCATTGCAACTCCTACTTGCTGTGCAGTCATATTCACAGACAGTTACCTAGTGTGTAATTGCTGATGTCTGGTCCGCCGGTGTAATCGTCACCCACGATGATTGGTCACATGGTGCCATTACTTCACAAAGCTACAGCAGGATTTCATCTGACATGAGGGCCAATCAGTTGCCTAGTACGCAATAGGATAGATGTCTCATCGTATAGAAAAGGGAGCAATGTAGACCGGATGCCCAGCTGAAGACTAAGGTGGTGAGATGAAAGGAACTAGGCCATTATTTGAGACTTATACATTTGTTTGAAGGATTGGTTGATCATAACATTCTGGAGTTCTCTATAAGTTTACTGAGAGGGATGTGCTAAAATGAAGATGTTAGAATCTGTTATTCATAGTTTTTCTTATTCCCACAAACGGTAGCATAAACCTTCCTCCCTTAACATATCAGATCACTGACTTGCTATGGTGTACCATAACCTAAAATATTTCCTGTGAGAAGGGTACGTTATCTCTTGGCTGCCAAAGAGATCTTTCTATCAAAGTCCTCATATAAGTGCTAGCGTTGTGTAGAGAGTACTAGCAAATGAGGCACAGGATTGAAAGAAGTCTGCTAGGTTGAAATCTAAACTGAGAATATAATTTTTAGTGAGCTTTGGATTTTCACAATATTAGACACGCCATAGTACTAATAATTGACTCTTTATAGAAATCATTTTTTGGTAGTGTTGCATTTGGTTTGGAAGTATTCAAGTTCTAAAAATTGACTAACAGTGGACTTTTCCATCTGCAGAATATACTGAATGACCAGCAGAGGCAGTATTGCAGAGGAATATTTCTCCGCTAGCTGAGAAAAGAAAAAAAAAGAAAGCTCATTCCTCAGCCTTTTCCATGCCTCGATCAATAGATATGGTAAGTCAAACTCTCATTTAATCAGTTTGCCATTAATTAAAAGTTCATTGCATCTGATGGCTCTCAGTGCCTTTTAGTGGGGTCTCCCGCATAAATATAATCTTCTAAGACGGTAGCAATATGAATGACGCTATGGCCATCATGATAGTTTCTCAAAGACTTTGACTGTCTATGTGGCTGACAAAATCTTCTTTAGATAGTTATGCAGGCAATATGTCCTCCGGGGTAATTACCATCTTTTATGCTGGAATGAGGTGTCTTAGGTTAGAGCAATTGACTTACTTTCTGATGGAGGGAAGCTATTTAACCGTTTTCCCTGCTCTCTGTGAGTGGGACTCTGATACTCAAGATGGACCGCTATTTAGAAACTGTGTTCTAACTCTATCCCTCTTTAAATATAATCCCAATGCTTTCAATGGTGCAGAGTATTTTCCCATTACACATCCTACTTGCTGTGCAGTCATATTCCCAGATACTTAACTAGTGTGTAATTGCTGATGTCTGGTCCTCCGGTGTAATCGTCACCCAGGGCGATTGGTCAAGTGGTGCCATTACATCCCAAAACTACAGCAGGATGTCATCTGACATGAGGGCCAATCAGTTGCTTCTTCTAACTCTAGCCCTCTTTAAATAGGAGCCCAATGCTTTCAATGGTGCAGTGTACTTTCAAATTGCACCTCCTTCTTGCTGTGCAGTCATATTCACAGATAGTTACCTAGTGTGTAATTGCTGATGTCTGGTACTCCGGTGTAATCGTCACCCAGGACGATTGGTCACGTGGTGCCATTACTTCACAAAGCTACAGCAGGATGTCATCTGACATGAGGGCCAATCAGTTGCCTAGTACGCAATAGGATACATGTCTCATCGTATAGAAAAGGGAGCAATGTAGACAGGATGCCCAGCTGAAGACTAAGGTGGTGAGATGAAAGGAACTAGGCCTTTATTTGAGACTTATACATTTGTTTGAAGGAGTGGTTGATCATAACATTCTGGAGTTCTCTATAGGTTTACTGAGAGGGATGTGCTAAAATGAAGATGTTAGAATCTGTTATTCATAGTTTTTCTTATTCCCACAAACGGTAGCATAAACCTTCCTCCCTTAACATATCAGATCACTGACTTGCTATGGTGTACCATAACCTAAAATATTTCCTGTGAGAAGGGTACGTTATCTCTTAGCTGCCAAAGAGATCTTTCTATCAAAGTCCTCATATAAGTGCTAGCGTTGTGTAGAGAGTACTAGCAAATGAGGCACAGGATTGAAAGAAGTCTGCTAGGTTGAAATCTAAATTGAGAATATAATTTTTAGTGAGCTTTGGATGTTCACAATATTAGACACGCCATAGTACTAATAATTGACTCTTTATAGAAATCATTTTTTGGTAGTGTTGCATTTGGTTTGGAAGTATTCAAGTTCTAAAAATTGACTAACAGTGGACTTTTCCATCTGCAGAATATACTGAATGACCAGCAGAGGCAGTATTGCAGAGGAATATTTCTCCGCTTGCTGAGAAAAGAAAAAAAAAGAAAGCTCATTCCTCAGCCTTTTCCATGCCTCGATCAATAGTTATGGTAAGTCAAACTCTCATTTAATCATTTGCCATTAATTAAAAGTTCATAGTATCTGATGGATCTCAGTACCTTTTAGTGGGGTCTTCCGCATAAATATAATCTTCTAAGACGGTAGCAATATGAATGACGCTATGGCCATCATGATAGTTTCTCAAAGACTTTGACTGTCTATGTGGCTGACAAAATCTTCTTTAGATAGTTTTGCAGGCAATATGTCCTCCGGGGTAATTACCATCTTTTAGGCTGGAATGAGGTGTCTTAGGTTAGAGCAATTGACTTACTTTCTGATGGAGGGAACCTATTCAACCGTTTTCCCTGCTCTCTGTGAGTGGGTCTCTGATACTCCAGATGGACCGCTATTTAGAAACTGTGTTCTAACTCTATCCCTCTTTAAATAGAATCCCAATGCTTTCAATGGTGCAGAGTATTTTCCCATTACACATCCTATTTGCTGTGCAGTCATATTCCCAGATACTTAACTAGTGTGTAATTGCTGATGTCTGGTCCTCCGGTGTAATCGTCACCCAGGGCGATTGGTCAAGTGGTGCCATTACATCCCAAAACTACAGCAGGATGTCATCTGACATGAGGGCCAATCAGTTGCTTCTTCTAACTCTAGCCCTCTTTAAATAGGAGCCCAATGCTTTCAATGGTGCAGTGTACTTTCAAATTGCACCTCCTTCTTGCTGTGCAGTCATATTCACAGATAGTTACCTAGTGTGTAATTGCTGATGTCTGGTCCTCCGGTGTAATCGTCACCCAGGACGATTGGTCACGTGGTGCCATTACTTCACAAAGCTACAGCAGGATGTCATCTGACATGAGGGCCAATCAGTTGCCTAGTACGCAATAGGATACATGTCTCATCGTATAGAAAAGGGAGCAATGTAGACAGGATGCCCAGCTGAAGACTAAGGTGGTGAGATGAAAGGAACTAGGCCTTTATTTGAGACTTATACATTTGTTTGAAGGAGTGGTTGATCATAACATTCTGGAGTTCTCTATAGGTTTACTGAGAGGGATGTGCTAAAATGAAGATGTTAGAATCTGTTATTCATAGTTTTTCTTATTCCCACAAACGGTAGCATAAACCTTCCTCCCTTAACATATCAGATCACTGACTTGCTATGGTGTACCATAACCTAAAATATTTCCTGTGAGAAGGGTACGTTATCTCTTAGCTGCCAAAGAGATCTTTCTATCAAAGTCCTCATATAAGTGCTAGCGTTGTGTAGAGAGTACCAGCAAATGAGGCACAGGATTGAAAGAAGTCTGCTAGGTTGAAATCTAAATTGAGAATATAATTTTTAGTGAGCTTTGGATGTTCACAATATTAGACACGCCATAGTACTAATAATTGACTCTTTATAGAAATCATTTTTTGGTAGTGTTGCATTTGATTTGGAAGTATTCAAGTCTAAAAAATTGACTGACAGTGGACTTTTCCATCTGCAGAATATACTGAATGACCAGCAGAGGCTGTTTTGCAGAGGAATATTTCTCCGCTTGCTGAGAAAAGAAAAAAAAAGAAAGCTCATTCCTCAGCCTTTTCCATGCCTCGATCAATAGATATGGTAAGTCAAACTCTCATTTAATCATTTTGCCATTAATTAAAAGTTCATAGTATCTGATGGCTCTCAGTGCCTTTTAGTGGGGTCTTCCGCATAAATATAATCTTCTAAGACGGTAGCAATATGAATGACGCTATGGCCATCATGATAGTTTCTCAAAGACTTTGACTGTCTATGTGGCTGACAAAATCTTCTTTAGATAGTTTTGCAGGCAATATGTCCTCCGGGGTAATTACCATCTTTTAGGCTGGAATGAGGTGTCTTAGGTTAGAGCAATTGACTTAAATTATGATGGAGGGAACCTATTCAACCGTTTTCCCTGCTCTCTGTGAGTGGGTCTCTGATACTCAAGATGGACCGCTATTTAGAAACTGTGTTCGTACTCTATCCCTCTTTAAATAGGATCCCAATGCTTTCAATGGTGCAGAGTATTTTCCCATTACACATCCTACTTGCTGTGCAGTCATATTCCCAGATACTTAACTAGTGTGTAATTGCTAATGTCTGGTCCTCCGGTGTAATCGTCACCCAGGGCGATTGGTCAAGTGGTGCCATTACATCCCAAAACTACAGCAGGATGTCATCTGACATGAGGGCCAATCAGTTGCTTCTTCTAACTCTAGCCCTCTTTAAATAGGAGCCCAATGCTTTCAATGATGCAGTGTACTTTCCCATTGCAACTCCTACTTGCTGTGCAGTCATATTCACAGACAGTTACCTAGTGTGTAATTGCTGATGTCTGGTCCGCCGGTGTAATCGTCACCCACGATGATTGGTCACATGGTGCCATTACTTCACAAAGCTACAGCAGGATTTCATCTGACATGAGGGCCAATCAGTTGCCTAGTACGCAATAGGATACATGTCTCATCGTATAGAAAAGGGAGCAATGTAGACCGGATGCCCAGCTGAAGACTAAGGTGGTGAGATGAAAGGAACTAGGCCATTATTTGAGACTTATACATTTGTTTGAAGGATTGGTTGATCATAACATTCTGGAGTTCTCTATAGGTTTACTGAGAGGGATGTGCTAAAATGAAGATGTTAGAATCTGTTATTCGTAGTTTTTCTTATTCCCACGAACGGTAGCATAAACCTTCCTCCCTTAACGTATCAGATCCCTGACTTGCTATGGTGTACCATAACCTAAAATAATTCCTGTGAAAAGGGTACGCAATCTCTTGGCTGCCAAGGAGATCTTTCTATCTAAGTCCTCATATAGGTCCTAGAGTTGTGTAGAGAGTACCAGCAAATGAGGCACAGGATTGAAAGAAGTCTGCTAGGTTGAAATCTAAATTGAGAATATAATTTTTAGTGAGCTTTGGATGTTCACAATATTAGACACGCCATAGTACTAATAATTGACTCTTTATAGAAATCATTTTTTGGTAGTGTTGCATTTGGTTTGGAAGTATTCAAGTTCTAAAAATTGACTAACAGTGGACTTTTCCATCTGCAGAATATACTGAATGACCAGCAGAGGCAGTATTGCAGAGGAATATTTCTCCGCTAGCTGAGAAAAGAAAAAAAAAGAAAGCTCATTCCTCAGCCTTTTCCATGCCTCGATCAATAGATATGGTAAGTCAAACTCTCATTTAATCATTTTGCCATTAATTAAAAGTTCATAGTATCTGATGGCTCTCAGTGCCTTTTAGTGGGGTCTTCCGCATAAATATAATCTTCTAAGACGGTAGCAATATGAATGACGCTATGGCCATCATGATAGTTTCTCAAAGACTTTGACTGTCTATGTGGCTGACAAAATCTTCTTTAGACAGTTTTGCAGGCAATATGTCCTCCGGGGTAATTACCATCTTTTAGGCTGGAATGAGGTGTCTTAGGTTAGAGCAATTGACTTACTTTCTGATGGAGGGAACCTATTCAACCGTTTTCCCTGCTCTCTGTCAGTGGGTCTCTGATACTCAAGATGGACCGCTATTTAGAAACTGTGTTCGTACTCTATCCCTCTTTAAATAGGATCCCAATGCTTTCAATGGTGCAGAGTATTTTCCCATTTCACATCCTACTTGCTGTGCAGTCATATTCCCAGATACTTAACTAGTGTGTAATTGCTGATGTCTGGTACTCCGGTGTAATCGTCACCCAGGGCGATTGGTCAAGTGGTGCCATTACATCCCAAAACTACAGCAGGATGTCATCTGACATGAGGGCCAATCAGTTGCTTCTTCTAACTCTAGCCCTCTTTAAATAGGAGCCCAATGCTTTCAATGGTGCAGTGTACTTTCAAATTGCACCTCCTTCTTGCTGTGCAGTCATATTCACAGATAGTTACCTAGTGTGTAATTGCTGATGTCTGGTCCTCCGGTGTAATCGTCACCCAGGACGATTGGTCACGTGGTGCCATTACTTCACAAAGCTACAGCAGGATGTCATCTGACATGAGGGCCAATCAGTTGCCTAGTACGCAATAGGATACATGTCTCATCGTATAGAAAAGGGAGCAATGTAGACAGGATGCCCAGCTGAAGACTAAGGTGGTGAGATGAAAGGAACTAGGCCTTTATTTGAGACTTATACATTTGTTTGAAGGGGTGGTTGATCATAACATTCTGGAGTTCTCTATAGGTTTACTGAGAGGGATGTGCTAAAATGAAGATGTTAGAATCTGTTATTCATAGTTTTTCTTATTCCCACAAACGGTAGCATAAACCTTCCTCCCTTAACATATCAGATCACTGACTTGCTATGGTGTACCATAACCTAAAATATTTCCTGTGAGAAGGGTACGTTATCTCTTGGCTGCCAAAGAGATCTTTCTATCAAAGTCCTCATATAAGTGCTAGCGTTGTGTAGAGAGTACTAGCAAATGAGGCACAGGATTGAAAGAAGTCTGCTAGGTTGAAATCTAAACTGAGAATATAATTTTTAGTGAGCTTTGGATTTTCACAATATTAGACACGCCATAGTACTAATAATTGACTCTTTATAGAAATCATTTTTTGGTAGTGTTGCATTTGGTTTGGAAGTATTCAAGTTCTAAAAATTGACTAACAGTGGACTTTTCCATCTGCAGAATATACTGAATGACCAGCAGAGGCAGTATTGCAGAGGAATATTTCTCCGCTAGCTGAGAAAAGAAAAAAAAAGAAAGCTCATTCCTCAGCCTTTTCCATGCCTCGATCAATAGATATGGTAAGTCAAACTCTCATTTAATCAGTTTGCCATTAATTAAAAGTTCATTGCATCTGATGGCTCTCAGTGCCTTTTAGTGGGGTCTCCCGCATAAATATAATCTTCTAAGACGGTAGCAATATGAATGACGCTATGGCCATCATGATAGTTTCTCAAAGACTTTGACTGTCTATGTGGCTGACAAAATCTTCTTTAGATAGTTATGCAGGCAATATGTCCTCCGGGGTAATTACCATCTTTTATGCTGGAATGAGGTGTCTTAGGTTAGAGCAATTGACTTACTTTCTGATGGAGGGAAGCTATTTAACCGTTTTCCCTGCTCTCTGTGAGTGGGACTCTGATACTCAAGATGGACCGCTATTTAGAAACTGTGTTCTAACTCTATCCCTCTTTAAATATAATCCCAATGCTTTCAATGGTGCAGAGTATTTTCCCATTACACATCCTACTTGCTGTGCAGTCATATTCCCAGATACTTAACTAGTGTGTAATTGCTGATGTCTGGTCCTCCGGTGTAATCGTCACCCAGGGCGATTGGTCAAGTGGTGCCATTACATCCCAAAACTACAGCAGGATGTCATCTGACATGAGGGCCAATCAGTTGCTTCTTCTAACTCTAGCCCTCTTTAAATAGGAGCCCAATGCTTTCAATGGTGCAGTGTACTTTCAAATTGCACCTCCTTCTTGCTGTGCAGTCATATTCACAGATAGTTACCTAGTGTGTAATTGCTGATGTCTGGTACTCCGGTGTAATCGTCACCCAGGACGATTGGTCACGTGGTGCCATTACTTCACAAAGCTACAGCAGGATGTCATCTGACATGAGGGCCAATCAGTTGCCTAGTACGCAATAGGATACATGTCTCATCGTATAGAAAAGGGAGCAATGTAGACAGGATGCCCAGCTGAAGACTAAGGTGGTGAGATGAAAGGAACTAGGCCTTTATTTGAGACTTATACATTTGTTTGAAGGAGTGGTTGATCATAACATTCTGGAGTTCTCTATAGGTTTACTGAGAGGGATGTGCTAAAATGAAGATGTTAGAATCTGTTATTCATAGTTTTTCTTATTCCCACAAACGGTAGCATAAACCTTCCTCCCTTAACATATCAGATCACTGACTTGCTATGGTGTACCATAACCTAAAATATTTCCTGTGAGAAGGGTACGTTATCTCTTAGCTGCCAAAGAGATCTTTCTATCAAAGTCCTCATATAAGTGCTAGCGTTGTGTAGAGAGTACTAGCAAATGAGGCACAGGATTGAAAGAAGTCTGCTAGGTTGAAATCTAAATTGAGAATATAATTTTTAGTGAGCTTTGGATGTTCACAATATTAGACACGCCATAGTACTAATAATTGACTCTTTATAGAAATCATTTCTTGGTAGTGTTGCATTTGGTTTGGAAGTATTCAAGTTCTAAAAATTGACTAACAGTGGACTTTTCCATCTGCAGAATATACTGAATGACCAGCAGAGGCAGTATTGCAGAGGAATATTTCTCCGCTTGCTGAGAAAAGAAAAAAAAAAAAAGCTCATTCCTCAGCCTTTTCCATGCCTCGATCAATAGATATGGTAAGTCAAACTCTCATTTAATCATTTTGCCATTAATTAAAAGTTCATAGTATCTGATGGCTCTCAGTGCCTTTTAGTGGGGTCTTCCGCATAAATATAATCTTCTAAGACGGTAGCAATATGAATGACGCTATGGCCATCATGATAGTTTCTCAAAGACTTTGACTGTCTATGTGGCTGACAAAATCTTCTTTAGATAGTTTTGCAGGCAATATGTCCTCCGGGGTAATTACCATCTTTTAGGCTGGAATGAGGTGTCTTAGGTTAGAGCAATTGACTTACTTTCTGATGGAGGGAACCTATTCAACCGTTTTCCCTGCTCTCTGTGAGTGGGTCTCTGATACTCAAGATGGACCGCTATTTAGAAACTGTGTTCGTATTCTATCCCTCTTTAAATAGGATCCCAATGCTTTCAATGGTGCAGAGTATTTTCCCATTTCACATCCTACTTGCTGTGCAGTCATATTCCCAGATACTTAACTAGTGTGTAATTGCTGATGTCTGGTACTCCGGTGTAATCGTCACCCAGGGCGATTGGTCAAGTGGTGCCATTACATCCCAAAACTACAGCAGGATGTCATCTGACATGAGGGCCAATCAGTTGCTTCTTCTAACTCTAGCCCTCTTTAAATAGGAGCCCAATGCTTTCAATGGTGCAGTGTACTTTCCCATTGCAACTCCTACTTGCTGTGCAGTCATATTCACAGACAGTTACCTAGCGTGTAATTGCTGATGTCTGGTCCTCCGGTGTAATCGTCACCCACGATGATTGGTCACATGGTGCCATTACTTCACAAAGCTACAGCAGGATGTCATCTGACATGAGGGCCAATCAGTTGCCTAGTACGCAATAGGATACATGTCTCATCGTATAGACAAGGGAGCAATGTAGACAGGATGCCCAGCTGAAGACTAAGGTGGTGAGATGAAAGGAACTAGGCCATTATTTGAGACTTATACATTTGTTTGAAGGAGTGGTTGATCATAAAATTCTGGAGTTCTCTATAGGTTTACTGAGAGGGATGTGCTAAAATGAAGATGTTAGAATCTGTTATTCATAGTTTTTCTTATTCCCACAAACGGTAGCATAAACCTTCCTCCCTTAACATATCAGATCACTGACTTGCTATGGTGTACCATAACCTAAAATATTTCCTGTGAGAAGGGTACGTTATCTCTTAGCTGCCAAAGAGATCTTTCTATCAAAGTCCTCATATAAGTGCTAGCGTTGTGTAGAGAGTACCAGCAAATGAGGCACAGGATTGAAAGAAGTCTGCTAGGTTGAAATCTAAATTGAGAATATAATTTTTAGTGAGCTTTGGATGTTCACAATATTAGACACGCCATAGTACTAATAATTGACTCTTTATAGAAATCATTTTTTGGTAGTGTTGCATTTGGTTTGGAAGTATTCAAGTTCTAAAAATTGACTAACAGTGGACTTTTCCATCTGCAGAATATACTGAATGACCAGCAGAGGCAGTATTGCAGAGGAATATTTCTCCGCTAGCTGAGAAAAGAAAAAAAAAGAAAGCTCATTCCTCAGCCTTTTCCATGCCTCGATCAATAGATATGGTAAGTCAAACTCTCATTTAATCAGTTTGCCATTAATTAAAAGTTCATTGCATCTGATGGCTCTCAGTGCCTTTTAGTGGGGTCTCCCGCATAAATATAATCTTCTAAGACGGTAGCAATATGAATGACGCTATGGCCATCATGATAGTTTCTCAAAGACTTTGACTGTCTATGTGGCTGACAAAATCTTCTTTAGATAGTTATGCAGGCAATATGTCCTCCGGGGTAATTACCATCTTTTATGCTGGAATGAGGTGTCTTAGGTTAGAGCAATTGACTTACTTTCTGATGGAGGGAAGCTATTTAACCGTTTTCCCTGCTCTCTGTGAGTGGGACTCTGATACTCAAGATGGACCGCTATTTAGAAACTGTGTTCTAACTCTATCCCTCTTTAAATATAATCCCAATGCTTTCAATGGTGCAGAGTATTTTCCCATTACACATCCTACTTGCTGTGCAGTCATATTCCCAGATACTTAACTAGTGTGTAATTGCTGATGTCTGGTCCTCCGGTGTAATCGTCACCCAGGGCGATTGGTCAAGTGGTGCCATTACATCCCAAAACTACAGCAGGATGTCATCTGACATGAGGGCCAATCAGTTGCTTCTTCTAACTCTAGCCCTCTTTAAATAGGAGCCCAATGCTTTCAATGGTGCAGTGTACTTTCAAATTGCACCTCCTTCTTGCTGTGCAGTCATATTCACAGATAGTTACCTAGTGTGTAATTGCTGATGTCTGGTACTCCGGTGTAATCGTCACCCAGGACGATTGGTCACGTGGTGCCATTACTTCACAAAGCTACAGCAGGATGTCATCTGACATGAGGGCCAATCAGTTGCCTAGTACGCAATAGGATACATGTCTCATCGTATAGAAAAGGGAGCAATGTAGACAGGATGCCCAGCTGAAGACTAAGGTGGTGAGATGAAAGGAACTAGGCCTTTATTTGAGACTTATACATTTGTTTGAAGGAGTGGTTGATCATAACATTCTGGAGTTCTCTATAGGTTTACTGAGAGGGATGTGCTAAAATGAAGATGTTAGAATCTGTTATTCATAGTTTTTCTTATTCCCACAAACGGTAGCATAAACCTTCCTCCCTTAACATATCAGATCACTGACTTGCTATGGTGTACCATAACCTAAAATATTTCCTGTGAGAAGGGTACGTTATCTCTTAGCTGCCAAAGAGATCTTTCTATCAAAGTCCTCATATAAGTGCTAGCGTTGTGTAGAGAGTACTAGCAAATGAGGCACAGGATTGAAAGAAGTCTGCTAGGTTGAAATCTAAATTGAGAATATAATTTTTAGTGAGCTTTGGATGTTCACAATATTAGACACGCCATAGTACTAATAATTGACTCTTTATAGAAATCATTTCTTGGTAGTGTTGCATTTGGTTTGGAAGTATTCAAGTTCTAAAAATTGACTAACAGTGGACTTTTCCATCTGCAGAATATACTGAATGACCAGCAGAGGCAGTATTGCAGAGGAATATTTCTCCGCTTGCTGAGAAAAGAAAAAAAAAAAAAGCTCATTCCTCAGCCTTTTCCATGCCTCGATCAATAGATATGGTAAGTCAAACTCTCATTTAATCATTTTGCCATTAATTAAAAGTTCATAGTATCTGATGGCTCTCAGTGCCTTTTAGTGGGGTCTTCCGCATAAATATAATCTTCTAAGACGGTAGCAATATGAATGACGCTATGGCCATCATGATAGTTTCTCAAAGACTTTGACTGTCTATGTGGCTGACAAAATCTTCTTTAGATAGTTTTGCAGGCAATATGTCCTCCGGGGTAATTACCATCTTTTAGGCTGGAATGAGGTGTCTTAGGTTAGAGCAATTGAATTACTTTCTGATGGAGGGAACCTATTCAACCGTTTTCCCTGCTCTCTGTGAGTGGGTCTCTGATACTCAAGATGGACCGCTATTTAGAAACTGTGTTCTAACTCTATCCCTCTTTAAATAGAATCCCAATGCTTTCAATGGTGCAGAGTATTTTCCCATTACACATCCTATTTGCTGTGCAGTCATATTCCCAGATACTTAACTAGTGTGTAATTGCTGATGTCTGGTCCTCCGGTGTAATCGTCACCCAGGGCGATTGGTCAAGTGGTGCCATTACATCCCAAAACTACAGCAGGATGTCATCTGACATGAGGGACAATCAGTTGCTTCTTCTAACTCTAGCCCTCTTTAAATAGGAGCCCAATGCTTTCAATGGTGCAGTGTACTTTCCCATTGCAACTCCTACTTGCTGTGCAGTCATATTCACAGACAGTTACCTAGCGTGTAATTGCTGATGTCTGGTCCTCCGGTGTAATCGTCACCCACGATGATTGGTCACATGGTGCCATTACTTCACAAAGCTACAGCAGGATGTCATCTGACATGAGGGCCAATCAGTTGCCTAGTACGCAATAGGATACATGTCTCATCGTATAGACAAGGGAGCAATGTAGACAGGATGCCCAGCTGAAGACTAAGGTGGTGAGATGAAAGGAACTAGGCCATTATTTGAGACTTATACATTTGTTTGAAGGAGTGGTTGATCATAAAATTCTGGAGTTCTCTATAGGTTTACTGAGAGGGATGTGCTAAAATGAAGATGTTAGAATCTGTTATTCATAGTTTTTCTTATTCCCACAAACGGTAGCATAAACCTTCCTCCCTTAACGTATCAGATCCCTGACTTGCTATGGTGTACCATAACCTAAAATAATTCCTGTGAAAAGGGTACGCAATCTCTTGGCTGCCAAAGAGATCTTTCTATCTAAGTCCTCATATAGGTGCTAGAGTTGTGTAGAGAGTACCAGCAAATGAGGCACAGGATTGAAAGAAGTCTGCTAGGTTGAAATCTAAATTGAGAATATAATTTTTAGTGAGCTTTGGATTTTCACAATATTAGACACGCCATAGTACTAATAATTGACTCTTTATAGAAATCATTTTTTGGTAGTGTTGCATTTGGTTTGGAAGTATTCAAGTTCTAAAAATTGACTAACAGTGGACTTTTCCATCTGCAGAATATACTGAATGACCAGCAGAGGCAGTATTGCAGAGGAATATTTCTCCGCTTGCTGAGAAAAGAAAAAAAAAGAAAGCTCATTCCTCAGCCTTTTCCATGCCTCGATCAATAGTTATGGTAAGTCAAACTCTCATTTAATCATTTGCCATTAATTAAAAGTTCATAGTATCTGATGGATCTCAGTACCTTTTAGTGGGGTCTTCCGCATAAATATAATCTTCTAAGACGGTAGCAATATGAATGACGCTATGGCCATCATGATAGTTTCTCAAAGACTTTGACTGTCTATGTGGCTGACAAAATCTTCTTTAAATAGTTTTGCAGGCAATATGTCCTCCGGGGTAATTACCATCTTTTAGGCTGGAATGAGGTGTCTTAGGTTAGAGCAATTGACTTACTTTCTGATGGAGGGAACCTATTCAACCGTTTTCCCTGCTCTCTGTGAGTGGGTCTCTGATACTCCAGATGGACCGCTATTTAGAAACTGTGTTCTAACTCTATCCCTCTTTAAATAGAATCCCAATGCTTTCAATGGTGCAGAGTATTTTCCCATTACACATCCTATTTGCTGTGCAGTCATATTCCCAGATACTTAACTAGTGTGTAATTGCTGATGTCTGGTCCTCCGGTGTAATCGTCACCCAGGGCGATTGGTCAAGTGGTGCCATTACATCCCAAAACTACAGCAGGATGTCATCTGACATGAGGGCCAATCAGTTGCTTCTTCTAACTCTAGCCCTCTTTAAATAGGAGCCCAATGCTTTCAATGGTGCAGTGTACTTTCAAATTGCACCTCCTTCTTGCTGTGCAGTCATATTCACAGATAGTTACCTAGTGTGTAATTGCTGATGTCTGGTCCTCCGGTGTAATCGTCACCCAGGACGATTGGTCACGTGGTGCCATTACTTCACAAAGCTACAGCAGGATGTCATCTGACATGAGGGCCAATCAGTTGCCTAGTACGCAATAGGATACATGTCTCATCGTATAGAAAAGGGAGCAATGTAGACAGGATGCCCAGCTGAAGACTAAGGTGGTGAGATGAAAGGAACTAGGCCTTTATTTGAGACTTATACATTTGTTTGAAGGAGTGGTTGATCATAACATTCTGGAGTTCTCTATAGGTTTACTGAGAGGGATGTGCTAAAATGAAGATGTTAGAATCTGTTATTCATAGTTTTTCTTATTCCCACAAACGGTAGCATAAACCTTCCTCCCTTAACATATCAGATCACTGACTTGCTATGGTGTACCATAACCTAAAATATTTCCTGTGAGAAGGGTACGTTATCTCTTAGCTGCCAAAGAGATCTTTCTATCAAAGTCCTCATATAAGTGCTAGCGTTGTGTAGAGAGTACCAGCAAATGAGGCACAGGATTGAAAGAAGTCTGCTAGGTTGAAATCTAAATTGAGAATATAATTTTTAGTGAGCTTTGGATGTTCACAATATTAGACACGCCATAGTACTAATAATTGACTCTTTATAGAAATCATTTTTTGGTAGTGTTGCATTTGATTTGGAAGTATTCAAGTCTAAAAAATTGACTGACAGTGGACTTTTCCATCTGCAGAATATACTGAATGACCAGCAGAGGCTGTTTTGCAGAGGAATATTTCTCCGCTTGCTGAGAAAAGAAAAAAAAAGAAAGCTCATTCCTCAGCCTTTTCCATGCCTCGATCAATAGATATGGTAAGTCAAACTCTCATTTAATCATTTTGCCATTAATTAAAAGTTCATAGTATCTGATGGC
The DNA here is from genome assembly GCF_964263255.1 of Lissotriton vulgaris. NCBI lineage: Eukaryota > Metazoa > Chordata > Amphibia > Caudata > Salamandridae > Lissotriton > Lissotriton vulgaris. The sequence continues at coordinate 935,526,998 of NC_141693.1, read as the reverse complement.
TCTCAGTGCCTTTTAGTGGGGTCTTCCGCATAAATATAATCTTCTAAGACGGTAGCAATATGAATGACGCTATGGCCATCATGATAGTTTCTCAAAGACTTTGACTGTCTATGTGGCTGACAAAATCTTCTTTAGATAGTTTTGCAGGCAATATGTCCTCCGGGGTAATTACCATCTTTTAGGCTGGAATGAGGTGTCTTAGGTTAGAGCAATTGACTTAAATTATGATGGAGGGAACCTATTCAACCGTTTTCCCTGCTATCTGTGAGTGGGTCTCGGATACTCAAGATGGACCGCTATTTAGAAACTGTGTTCGTACTCTATCCCTCTTTAAATAGGATCCCAATGCTTTCAATTTTGCAGAGTATTTTCCCATTACACATCCTACTTGCTGTGCAGTCATATTCCCAGATACTTAACTAGTGTGTAATTGCTAATGTCTGGTCCTCCGGTGTAATCGTCACCCAGGGCGATTGGTCAAGTGGTGCCATTACATCCCAAAACTACAGCAGGATGTCATCTGACATGAGGGCCAATCAGTTGCTTCTTCTAACTCTAGCCCTCTTTAAATAGGAGCCCAATGCTTTCAATGATGCAGTGTACTTTCCCATTGCAACTCCTACTTGCTGTGCAGTCATATTCACAGACAGTTACCTAGTGTGTAATTGCTGATGTCTGGTCCGCCGGTGTAATCGTCACCCACGATGATTGGTCACATGGTGCCATTACTTCACAAAGCTACAGCAGGATTTCATCTGACATGAGGGCCAATCAGTTGCCTAGTACGCAATAGGATACATGTCTCATCGTATAGAAAAGGGAGCAATGTAGACCGGATGCCCAGCTGAAGACTAAGGTGGTGAGATGAAAGGAACTAGGCCATTATTTGAGACTTATACATTTGTTTGAAGGATTGGTTGATCATAACATTCTGGAGTTCTCTATAGGTTTACTGAGAGGGATGTGCTAAAATGAAGATGTTAGAATCTGTTATTCGTAGTTTTTCTTATTCCCACGAACGGTAGCATAAACCTTCCTCCCTTAACGTATCAGATCCCTGACTTGCTATGGTGTACCATAACCTAAAATAATTCCTGTGAAAAGGGTACGCAATCTCTTGGCTGCCAAGGAGATCTTTCTATCTAAGTCCTCATATAGGTGCTAGAGTTGTGTAGAGAGTACCAGCAAATGAGGCACAGGATTGAAAGAAGTCTGCTAGGTTGAAATCTAAATTGAGAATATAATTTTTAGTGAGCTTTGGATGTTCACAATATTAGACACGCCATAGTACTAATAATTGACTCTTTATAGAAATCATTTTTTGGTAGTGTTGCATTTGGTTTGGAAGTATTCAAGTTCTAAAAATTGACTAACAGTGGACTTTTCCATCTGCAGAATATACTGAATGACCAGCAGAGGCAGTATTGCAGAGGAATATTTCTCCGCTAGCTGAGAAAAGAAAAAAAAAGAAAGCTCATTCCTCAGCCTTTTCCATGCCTCGATCAATAGATATGGTAAGTCAAACTCTCATTTAATCATTTTGCCATTAATTAAAAGTTCATAGTATCTGATGGCTCTCAGTGCCTTTTAGTGGGGTCTTCCGCATAAATATAATCTTCTAAGACGGTAGCAATATGAATGACGCTATGGCCATCATGATAGTTTCTCAAAGACTTTGACTGTCTATGTGGCTGACAAAATCTTCTTTAGATAGTTTTGCAGGCAATATGTCCTCCGGGGTAATTACCATCTTTTAGGCTGGAATGAGGTGTCTTAGGTTAGAGCAATTGACTTACTTTCTGATGGAGGGAACCTATTCAACCGTTTTCCCTGCTCTCTGTGAGTGGGTCTCTGATACTCAAGATGGACCGCTATTTAGAAACTGTGTTCGTACTCTATCCCTCTTTAAATAGGATCCCAATGCTTTCAATGGTGCAGAGTATTTTCCCATTTCACATCCTACTTGCTGTGCAGTCATATTCCCAGATACTTAACTAGTGTGTAATTGCTGATGTCTGGTACTCCGGTGTAATCGTCACCCAGGGCGATTGGTCAAGTGGTGCCATTACATCCCAAAACTACAGCAGGATGTCATCTGACATGAGGGCCAATCAGTTGCTTCTTCTAACTCTAGCCCTCTTTAAATAGGAGCCCAATGCTTTCAATGGTGCAGTGTACTTTCAAATTGCACCTCCTTCTTGCTGTGCAGTCATATTCACAGATAGTTACCTAGTGTGTAATTGCTGATGTCTGGTCCTCCGGTGTAATCGTCACCCAGGACGATTGGTCACGTGGTGCCATTACTTCACAAAGCTACAGCAGGATGTCATCTGACATGAGGGCCAATCAGTTGCCTAGTACGCAATAGGATACATGTCTCATCGTATAGAAAAGGGAGCAATGTAGACAGGATGCCCAGCTGAAGACTAAGGTGGTGAGATGAAAGGAACTAGGCCTTTATTTGAGACTTATACATTTGTTTGAAGGAGTGGTTGATCATAACATTCTGGAGTTCTCTATAGGTTTACTGAGAGGGATGTGCTAAAATGAAGATGTTAGAATCTGTTATTCATAGTTTTTCTTATTCCCACAAACGGTAGCATAAACCTTCCTCCCTTAACATATCAGATCACTGACTTGCTATGGTGTACCATAACCTAAAATATTTCCTGTGAGAAGGGTACGTTATCTCTTGGCTGCCAAAGAGATCTTTCTATCAAAGTCCTCCATATAAGTGCTAGCGTTGTGTAGAGAGTACTAGCAAATGAGGCACAGGATTGAAAGAAGTCTGCTAGGTTGAAATCTAAACTGAGAATATAATTTTTAGTGAGCTTTGGATTTTCACAATATTAGACACGCCATAGTACTAATAATTGACTCTTTATAGAAATCATTTTTTGGTAGTGTTGCATTTGGTTTGGAAGTATTCAAGTTCTAAAAATTGACTAACAGTGGACTTTTCCATCTGCAGAATATACTGAATGACCAGCAGAGGCAGTATTGCAGAGGAATATTTCTCCGCTAGCTGAGAAAAGAAAAAAAAAGAAAGCTCATTCCTCAGCCTTTTCCATGCCTCGATCAATAGATATGGTAAGTCAAACTCTCATTTAATCAGTTTGCCATTAATTAAAAGTTCATTGCATCTGATGGCTCTCAGTGCCTTTTAGTGGGGTCTCCCGCATAAATATAATCTTCTAAGACGGTAGCAATATGAATGACGCTATGGCCATCATGATAGTTTCTCAAAGACTTTGACTGTCTATGTGGCTGACAAAATCTTCTTTAGATAGTTATGCAGGCAATATGTCCTCCGGGGTAATTACCATCTTTTATGCTGGAATGAGGTGTCTTAGGTTAGAGCAATTGACTTACTTTCTGATGGAGGGAAGCTATTTAACCGTTTTCCCTGCTCTCTGTGAGTGGGACTCTGATACTCAAGATGGACCGCTATTTAGAAACTGTGTTCTAACTCTATCCCTCTTTAAATATAATCCCAATGCTTTCAATGGTGCAGAGTGTTTTCCCATTACACATCCTACTTGCTGTGCAGTCATATTCCCAGATACTTAACTAGTGTGTAATTGCTGATGTCTGGTCCTCCGGTGTAATCGTCACCCAGGGCGATTGGTCAAGTGGTGCCATTACATCCCAAAACTACAGCAGGATGTCATCTGACATGAGGGCCAATCAGTTGCTTCTTCTAACTCTAGCCCTCTTTAAATAGGAGCCCAATGCTTTCAATGGTGCAGTGTACTTTCAAATTGCACCTCCTTCTTGCTGTGCAGTCATATTCACAGATAGTTACCTAGTGTGTAATTGCTGATGTCTGGTACTCCGGTGTAATCGTCACCCAGGACGATTGGTCACGTGGTGCCATTACTTCACAAAGCTACAGCAGGATGTCATCTGACATGAGGGCCAATCAGTTGCCTAGTACGCAATAGGATACATGTCTCATCGTATAGAAAAGGGAGCAATGTAGACAGGATGCCCAGCTGAAGACTAAGGTGGTGAGATGAAAGGAACTAGGCCTTTATTTGAGACTTATACATTTGTTTGAAGGAGTGGTTGATCATACCATTCTGGAGTTCTCTATAGGTTTACTGAGAGGGATGTGCTAAAATGAAGATGTTAGAATCTGTTATTCATAGTTTTTCTTATTCCCACAAACGGTAGCATAAACCTTCCTCCCTTAACATATCAGATCACTGACTTGCTATGGTGTACCATAACCTAAAATATTTCCTGTGAGAAGGGTACGTTATCTCTTAGCTGCCAAAGAGATCTTTCTATCAAAGTCCTCAAATAAGTGCTAGCGTTGTGTAGAGAGTACTAGCAAATGAGGCACAGGATTGAAAGAAGTCTGCTAGGTTGAAATCTAAATTGAGAATATAATTTTTAGTGAGCTTTGGATGTTCACAATATTAGACACGCCATAGTACTAATAATTGACTCTTTATAGAAATCATTTTTTGGTAGTGTTACATTTGGTTTGGAAGTATTCAAGTTCTAAAAATTGACTAACAGTGGACTTTTCCATCTGCAGAATATACTGAATGACCAGCAGAGGCAGTATTGCAGAGGAATATTTCTCCGCTTGCTGAGAAAAGAAAAAAAAAAAAAGCTCATTCCTCAGCCTTTTCCATGCCTCGATCAATAGATATGGTAAGTCAAACTCTCATTTAATCATTTTGCCATTAATTAAAAGTTCATAGTATCTGATGGCTCTCAGTGCCTTTTAGTGGGGTCTTCCGCATAAATATAATCTTCTAAGACGGTAGCAATATGAATGACGCTATGGCCATCATGATAGTTTCTCAAAGACTTTGACTGTCTATGTGGCTGACAAAATCTTCTTTAGATAGTTTTGCAGGCAATATGTCCTCCGGGGTAATTACCATCTTTTAGGCTGGAATGAGGTGTCTTAGGTTAGAGCAATTGACTTACTTTCTGATGGAGGGAACCTATTCAACCGTTTTCCCTGCTCTCTGTGAGTGGGTCTCTGATACTCAAGATGGACCGCTATTTAGAAACTGTGTTCGTATTCTATCCCTCTTTAAATAGGATCCCAATGCTTTCAATGGTGCAGAGTATTTTCCCATTTCACATCCTACTTGCTGTGCAGTCATATTCCCAGATACTTAACTAGTGTGTAATTGCTGATGTCTGGTACTCCGGTGTAATCGTCACCCAGGGCGATTGGTCAAGTGGTGCCATTACATCCCAAAACTACAGCAGGATGTCATCTGACATGAGGGCCAATCAGTTGCTTCTTCTAACTCTAGCCCTCTTTAAATAGGAGCCCAATGCTTTCAATGGTGCAGTGTACTTTCAAATTGCACCTCCTTCTTGCTGTGCAGTCATATTCACAGATAGTTACCTAGTGTGTAATTGCTGATGTCTGGTCCTCCGGTGTAATCGTCACCCAGGACGATTGGTCACGTGGTGCCATTACTTCACAAAGCTACAGCAGGATGTCATCTGACATGAGGGCCAATCAGTTGCCTAGTACGCAATAGGATACATGTCTCATCGTATAGAAAAGGGAGCAATGTAGACAGGATGCCCAGCTGAAGACTAAGGTGGTGAGATGAAAGGAACTAGGCCTTTATTTGAGACTTATACATTTGTTTGAAGGAGTGGTTGATCATAACATTCTGGAGTTCTCTATAGGTTTACTGAGAGGGATGTGCTAAAATGAAGATGTTAGAATATGTTATTCATAGTTTTTCTTATTCCCACAAACGGTAGCATAAACCTTCCTCCCTTAACATATCAGATCACTGACTTGCTATGGTGTACCATAACCTAAAATATTTCCTGTGAGAAGGGTACGTTATCTCTTGGCTGCCAAAGAGATCTTTCTATCAAAGTCCTCATATAAGTGCTAGCGTTGTGTAGAGAGTACTAGCAAATGAGGCACAGGATTGAAAGAAGTTTGCTAGGTTGAAATCTAAATTGAGAATATAATTTTTAGTGAGCTTTGGATGTTCACAATATTAGACACGCCATAGTACTAATAATTGACTCTTTATAGAAATCATTTTTTGGTAGTGTTGCATTTGGTTTGGAAGTATTCAAGTTCTAAAAATAGACTAACAGTGGACTTTTCCATCTGCAGAATATACTGAATGACCAGCAGAGGCAGTATTGCAGAGGAATATTTCTCCGCTTGCTGAGAAAAGAAAAAAAAAGAAAGCTCATTCCTCAGCCTTTTCCATGCCTCGATCAATAGTTATGGTAAGTCAAACTCTCATTTAATCATTTTGCCATTAATTAAAAGTTCATAGTATCTGATGGATCTCAGTGCCTTTTAGTGGGGTCTTCCGCATAAATATAATCTTCTAAGACGGTAGCAATATGAATGACGCTATGGCCATCATGATAGTTTCTCAAAGACTTTGACTGTCTATGTGGCTGACAAAATCTTCTTTAGATAGTTTTGCAGGCAATATGTCCTCCGGGGTAATTACCATCTTTTAGGCTGGAATGAGGTGTCTTAGGTTAGAGCAATTGAATTACTTTCTGATGGAGGGAACCTATTCAACCGTTTTCCCTGCTCTCTGTGAGTGGGTCTCTGATACTCAAGATGGACCGCTATTTAGAAACTGTGTTCTAACTCTATCCCTCTTTAAATAGAATCCCAATGCTTTCAATGGTGCAGAGTATTTTCCCATTACACATCCTATTTGCTGTGCAGTCATATTCCCAGATACTTAACTAGTGTGTAATTGCTGATGTCTGGTCCTCCCGTGTAATCGTCACCCAGGGCGATTGGTCAAGTGGTGCCATTACATCCCAAAACTACAGCAGGATGTCATCTGACATGAGGGCCAATCAGTTGCTTCTTCTAACTCTAGCCCTCTTTAAATAGGAGCCCAATGCTTTCAATGGTGCAGTGTACTTTCCCATTGCAACTCCTACTTGCTGTGCAGTCATATTCACAGACAGTTACCTAGCGTGTAATTGCTGATGTCTGGTCCTCCGGTGTAATCGTCACCCACGATGATTGGTCACATGGTGCCATTACTTCACAAAGCTACAGCAGGATGTCATCTGACATGAGGGCCAATCAGTTGCCTAGTACGCAATAGGATACATGTCTCATCGTATAGACAAGGGAGCAATGTAGACAGGATGCCCAGCTGAAGACTAAGGTGGTGAGATGAAAGGAACTAGGCCATTATTTGAGACTTATACATTTGTTTGAAGGAGTGGTTGATCATAAAATTCTGGAGTTCTCTATAGGTTTACTGAGAGGGATGTGCTAAAATGAAGATGTTAGAATCTGTTATTCATAGTTTTTCTTATTCCCACAAACGGTAGCATAAACCTTCCTCCCTTAACGTATCAGATCCCTGACTTGCTATGGTGTACCATAACCTAAAATAATTCCTGTGAAAAGGGTACGCAATCTCTTGGCTGCCAAAGAGATCTTTCTATCTAAGTCCTCATATAGGTGCTAGAGTTGTGTAGAGAGTACCAGCAAATGAGGCACAGGATTGAAAGAAGTCTGCTAGGTTGAAATCTAAATTGAGAATATAATTTTTAGTGAGCTTTGGATTTTCACAATATTAGACACGCCATCGTACTAATAATTGACTCTTTATAGAAATCATTTTTTGGTAGTGTTGCATTTGGTTTGGAAGTATTCAAGTTCTAAAAATTGACTAACAGTGGACTTTTCCATCTGCAGAATATACTGAATGACCAGCAGAGGCAGTATTGCAGAGGAATATTTCTCCGCTTGCTGAGAAAAGAAAAAAAAAGAAAGCTCATTCCTCAGCCTTTTCCATGCCTCGATCAATAGTTATGGTAAGTCAAACTCTCATTTAATCATTTGCCATTAATTAAAAGTTCATAGTATCTGATGGATCTCAGTACCTTTTAGTGGGGTCTTCCGCATAAATATAATCTTCTAAGACGGTAGCAATATGAATGACGCTATGGCCATCATGATAGTTTCTCAAAGACTTTGACTGTCTATGTGGCTGACAAAATCTTCTTTAGATAGTTTTGCAGGCAATATGTCCTCCGGGGTAATTACCATCTTTTAGGCTGGAATGAGGTGTCTTAGGTTAGAGCAATTGACTTACTTTCTGATGGAGGGAACCTATTCAACCGTTTTCCCTGCTCTCTGTGAGTGGGTCTCTGATACTCCAGATGGACCGCTATTTAGAAACTGTGTTCTAACTCTATCCCTCTTTAAATAGAATCCCAATGCTTTCAATGGTGCAGAGTATTTTCCCATTACACATCCTATTTGCTGTGCAGTCATATTCCCAGATACTTAACTAGTGTGTAATTGCTGATGTCTGGTCCTCCGGTGTAATCGTCACCCAGGGCGATTGGTCAAGTGGTGCCATTACATCCCAAAACTACAGCAGGATGTCATCTGACATGAGGGCCAATCAGTTGCTTCTTCTAACTCTAGCCCTCTTTAAATAGGAGCCCAATGCTTTCAATGGTGCAGTGTACTTTCAAATTGCACCTCCTTCTTGCTGTGCAGTCATATTCACAGATAGTTACCTAGTGTGTAATTGCTGATGTCTGGTCCTCCGGTGTAATCGTCACCCAGGACGATTGGTCACGTGGTGCCATTACTTCACAAAGCTACAGCAGGATGTCATCTGACATGAGGGCCAATCAGTTGCCTAGTACGCAATAGGATACATGTCTCATCGTATAGAAAAGGGAGCAATGTAGACAGGATGCCCAGCTGAAGACTAAGGTGGTGAGATGAAAGGAACTAGGCCTTTATTTGAGACTTATACATTTGTTTGAAGGAGTGGTTGATCATAACATTCTGGAGTTCTCTATAGGTTTACTGAGAGGGATGTGCTAAAATGAAGATGTTAGAATCTGTTATTCATAGTTTTTCTTATTCCCACAAACGGTAGCATAAACCTTCCTCCCTTAACATATCAGATCACTGACTTGCTATGGTGTACCATAACCTAAAATATTTCCTGTGAGAAGGGTACGTTATCTCTTAGCTGCCAAAGAGATCTTTCTATCAAAGTCCTCATATAAGTGCTAGCGTTGTGTAGAGAGTACCAGCAAATGAGGCACAGGATTGAAAGAAGTCTGCTAGGTTGAAATCTAAATTGAGAATATAATTTTTAGTGAGCTTTGGATGTTCACAATATTAGACACGCCATAGTACTAATAATTGACTCTTTATAGAAATCATTTTTTGGTAGTGTTGCATTTGATTTGGAAGTATTCAAGTCTAAAAAATTGACTGACAGTGGACTTTTCCATCTGCAGAATATACTGAATGACCAGCAGAGGCTGTTTTGCAGAGGAATATTTCTCCGTTTGCTGAGAAAAGAAAAAAAAAGAAAGCTCATTCCTCAGCCTTTTCCATGCCTCGATCAATAGATATGGTAAGTCAAACTCTCATTTAATCATTTTGCCATTAATTAAAAGTTCATAGTATCTGATGGCTCTCAGTGCCTTTTAGTGGGGTCTTCCGCATAAATATAATCTTCTAAGACGGTAGCAATATGAATGACGCTATGGCCATCATGATAGTTTCTCAAAGACTTTGACTGTCTATGTGGCTGACAAAATCTTCTTTAGATAGTTTTGCAGGCAATATGTCCTCCGGGGTAATTACCATCTTTTAGGCTGGAATGAGGTGTCTTAGGTTAGAGCAATTGACTTAAATTATGATGGAGGGAACCTATTCAACCGTTTTCCCTGCTCTCTGTGAGTGGGTCTCTGATACTCAAGATGGACCGCTATTTAGAAACTGTGTTCGTACTCTATCCCTCTTTAAATAGGATCCCAATGCTTTCAATGGTGCAGAGTATTTTCCCATTACACATCCTACTTGCTGTGCAGTCATATTCCCAGATACTTAACTAGTGTGTAATTGCTAATGTCTGGTCCTCCGGTGTAATCGTCACCCAGGGCGATTGGTCAAGTGGTGCCATTACATCCCAAAACTACAGCAGGATGTCATCTGACATGAGGGCCAATCAGTTGCTTCTTCTAACTCTAGCCCTCTTTAAATAGGAGCCCAATGCTTTCAATGATGCAGTGTACTTTCCCATTGCAACTCCTACTTGCTGTGCAGTCATATTCACAGACAGTTACCTAGTGTGTAATTGCTGATGTCTGGTCCGCCGGTGTAATCGTCACCCACGATGATTGGTCACATGGTGCCATTACTTCACAAAGCTACAGCAGGATTTCATCTGACATGAGGGCCAATCAGTTGCCTAGTACGCAATAGGATACATGTCTCATCGTATAGAAAAGGGAGCAATGTAGACCGGATGCCCAGCTGAAGACTAAGGTGGTGAGATGAAAGGAACTAGGCCATTATTTGAGACTTATACATTTGTTTGAAGGATTGGTTGATCATAACATTCTGGAGTTCTCTATAGGTTTACTGAGAGGGATGTGCTAAAATGAAGATGTTAGAATCTGTTATTCGTAGTTTTTCTTATTCCCACGAACGGTAGCATAAACCTTCCTCCCTTAACGTATCAGATCCCTGACTTGCTATGGTGTACCATAACCTAAAATAATTCCTGTGAAAAGGGTACGCAATCTCTTGGCTGCCAAGGAGATCTTTCTATCTAAGTCCTCATATAGGTGCTAGAGTTGTGTAGAGAGTACCAGCAAATGAGGCACAGGATTGAAAGAAGTCTGCTAGGTTGAAATCTAAATTGAGAATATAATTTTTAGTGAGCTTTGGATGTTCACAATATTAGACACGCCATAGTACTAATAATTGACTCTTTATAGAAATCATTTTTTGGTAGTGTTGCATTTGGTTTGGAAGTATTCAAGTTCTAAAAATTGACTAACAGTGGACTTTTCCATCTGCAGAATATACTGAATGACCAGCAGAGGCAGTATTGCAGAGGAATATTTCTCCGCTAGCTGAGAAAAGAAAAAAAAAGAAAGCTCATTCCTCAGCCTTTTCCATGCCTCGATCAATAGATATGGTAAGTCAAACTCTCATTTAATCATTTTGCCATTAATTAAAAGTTCATAGTATCTGATGGCTCTCAGTGCCTTTTAGTGGGGTCTTCCGCATAAATATAATCTTCTAAGACGGTAGCAATATGAATGACGCTATGGCCATCATGATAGTTTCTCAAAGACTTTGCCTGTCTATGTGGCTGACAAAATCTTCTTTAGATAGTTTTGCAGGCAATATGTCCTCCGGGGTAATTACCATCTTTTAGGCTGGAATGAGGTGTCTTAGGTTAGAGCAATTGACTTACTTTCTGATGGAGGGAACCTATTCAACCGTTTTCCCTGCTCTCTGTCAGTGGGTCTCTGATACTCAAGATGGACCGCTATTTAGAAACTGTGTTCGTACTCTATCCCTCTTTAAATAGGATCCCAATGCTTTCAATGGTGCAGAGTATTTTCCCATTTCACATCCTACTTGCTGTGCAGTCATATTCCCAGATACTTAACTAGTGTGTAATTGCTGATGTCTGGTACTCCGGTGTAATCGTCACCCAGGGCGATTGGTCAAGTGGTGCCATTACATCCCAAAACTACAGCAGGATGTCATCTGACATGAGGGCCAATCAGTTGCTTCTTCTAACTCTAGCCCTCTTTAAATAGGAGCCCAATGCTTTCAATGGTGCAGTGTACTTTCAAATTGCACCTCCTTCTTGCTGTGCAGTCATATTCACAGATAGTTACCTAGTGTGTAATTGCTGATGTCTGGTCATCCGGTGTAATCGTCACCCAGGACGATTGGTCACGTGGTGCCATTACTTCACAAAGCTACAGCAGGATGTCATCTGACATGAGGGCCAATCAGTTGCCTAGTACGCAATAGGATACATGTCTCATCGTATAGAAAAGGGAGCAATGTAGACAGGATGCCCAGCTGAAGACTAAGGTGGTGAGATGAAAGGAACTAGGCCTTTATTTGAGACTTATACATTTGTTTGAAGGAGTGGTTGATCATAACATTCTGGAGTTCTCTATAGGTTTACTGAGAGGGATGTGCTAAAATGAAGATGTTAGAATCTGTTATTCATAGTTTTTCTTATTCCCACAAATGGTAGCATAAACCTTCCTCCCTTAACATATCAGATCACTGACTTGCTATGGTGTACCATAACCTAAAATATTTCCTGTGAGAAGGGTACGTTATCTCTTGGCTGCCAAAGAGATCTTTCTATCAAAGTCCTCATATAAGTGCTAGCGTTGTGTAGAGAGTACTAGCAAATGAGGCACAGGATTGAAAGAAGTCTGCTAGGTTGAAATCTAAATTGAGAATATAATTTTTAGTGAGCTTTGGATGTTCACAATATTAGACACGCCATAGTACTAATAATTGACTCTTTATAGAAATCATTTTTTGGTAGTGTTGCATTTGGTTTGGAAGTATTCAAGTTCTAAAAATTGACTAACAGTGGACTTTTCCATCTGCAGAATATACTGAATGACCAGCAGAGGCAGTATTGCAGAGGAATATTTCTCCGCTTGCTGAGAAAAGAAAAAAAAAGAAAGCTCATTCCTCAGCCTTTTCCATGCCTCGATCAATAGTTATGGTAAGTCAAACTCTCATTTAATCATTTTGCCATTAATTAAAAGTTCATAGTATCTGATGGATCTCAGTGCCTTTTAGTGGGGTCTTCCGCATAAATATAATCTTCTAAGACGGTAGCAATATGAATGACGCTATGGCCATCATGATAGTTTCTCAAAGACTTTGATTGTCTATGTGGCTGACAAAATCTTCTTTAGATAGTTTTGCAGGCAATATGTCCTCCGGGGTAATTACCATCTTTTAGGCTGGAATGAGGTGTCTTAGGTTAGAGCAATTGAATTACTTTCTGATGGAGGGAACCTATTCAACCGTTTTCCCTGCTCTCTGTGAGTGGGTCTCTGATACTCAAGATGGACCGCTATTTAGAAACTGTGTTCTAACTCTATCCCTCTTTAAATAGAATCCCAATGCTTTCAATGGTGCAGAGTATTTTCCCATTACACATCCTATTTGCTGTGCAGTCATATTCCCAGATACTTAACTAGTGTGTAATTGCTGATGTCTGGTCCTACGGTGTAATCGTCACCCAGGGCGATTGGTCAAGTGGTGCCATTACATCCCAAAACTACAGCAGGATGTCATCTGACATGAGGGCCAATCAGTTGCTTCTTCTAACTCTAGCCCTCTTTAAATAGGAGCCCAATGCTTTCAATGGTGCAGTGTACTTTCCCATTGCAACTCCTACTTGCTGTGCAGTCATATTCACAGACAGTTACCTAGCGTGTAATTGCTGATGTCTGGTCCTCCGGTGTAATCGTCACCCACGACGATTGGTCACATGGTGCCATTACTTCACAAAGCTACAGCAGGATTTCATCTGACATGAGGGCCAATCAGTTGCCTAGTACGCAATAGGATACATGTCTCATCGTATAGACAAGGGAGCAATGTAGACAGGATGCCCAGCTGAAGACTAAGGTGGTGAGATGAAAGGAACTAGGCCATTATTTGAGACTTATACATTTGTTTGAAGGAGTGGTTGATCATAAAATTCTGGAGTTCTCTATAGGTTTACTGAGAGGGATGTGCTAAAATGAAGATGTTCGAATCTGTTATTCATAGTTTTTCTTATTCCCACAAACGGTAGCATAAACCTTCCTCCCTTAACGTATCAGATCCCTGACTTGCTATGGTGTACCATAACCTAAAATAATTCCTGTGAAAAGGGTACGCAATCTCTTGGCTGCCAAAGAGATCTTTCTATCTAAGTCCTCATATAGGTGCTAGAGTTGTGTAGAGAGTACCAGCAAATGAGGCACAGGATTGAAAGAAGTCTGCTAGGTTAAAATCTAAATTGAGAATATAATTTTTAGTGAGCTTTGGATTTTCACAATATTAGACACGCCATAGTACTAATAATTGACTCTTTATAGAAGTATTCAAGTTCTAAAAATTGACTAACAGTGGACTTTTCCATCTGCAGAATATACTGAATGACCAGCAGAGGCAGTATTGCAGAGGAATATTTCTCCGCTTGCTGAGAAAAGAAAAAAAAAGAAAGCTCATTCCTCAGCCTTTTCCATGCCTCGATCAATAGATATGGTAAGTCAAACTCTCATTTAATCATTTTGCCATTAATTATAAGTTCATAGTATCTGATGGCTCTCAGTGCCTTTTAGTGGGGTCTTCCGCATAAATATAATCTTCTAAGACGTTAGCAATATGAATGACGCTATGGCCATCATGATAGTTTCTCAAAGACTTTGACTGTCTATGTGGCTGACAAAATCTTCTTTAGATAGTTTTGCAGGCAATATGTCCTCCGGGGTAATTACCATCTTTTAGGCTGGAATGAGGTGTCTTAGGTTAGAGCAATTGACTTAAATTCTGATGGAGGGAACCTATTCAACCGTTTTCACTGCTCTCTGTGAGTGGGTCTCTGATACTCAAGATGGACCGCTATTTAGAAACTGTGTTCGTACTCTATCCCTCTTTAAATAGGATCCCAATGCTTTCAATGGTGCAGAGTATTTTCCCATTACACATCCTATTTGCTGTGCAGTCATATTCCCAGATACTTAACTAGTGTGTAATTGCTGATGTCTGGTCCTCCGGTGTAATCGTCACCCAGGGCGATTGGTCAAGTGGTGCCATTACATCCCAAAACTACAGCAGGATGTCATCTGACATGAGGGCCAATCAGTTGCTTCTTCTAACTCTAGCCCTCTTTAAATAGGAGCCCAATGCTTTCAATGGTGCAGTGTACTTTCCCATTGCAACTCCTACTTGCTGTGCAGTCATATTCACAGACAGTTACCTAGCGTGTAATTGCTGATGTCTGGTCCTCCGGTGTAATCGTCACCCACGATGATTGGTCACATGGTGCCATTACTTCACAAAGCTACAGCAGGATGTCATCTGACATGAGGGCCAATCAGTTGCCTAGTACGCAATAGGATACATGTCTCATCGTATAGACAAGGGAGCAATGTAGACAGGATGCCCAGCTGAAGACTAAGGTGGTGAGATGAAAGGAACTAGGCCATTATTTGAGACTTATACATTTGTTTGAAGGAGTGGTTGATCATAACATTCTGGAGTTCTCTATAGGTTTACTGAGAGGGATGTGCTAAAATGAAGATGTTAGAATCTGTTATTCGTAGTTTTTCTTATTCCCACAAACGGTAGCATAAACCTTCCTCCCTTAACGTATCAGATCCCTGACTTGCTATGGTGTACCATAACCTAAAATAATTCCTGTGAAAAGGGTACGCAATCTCTTGGCTGCCAAAGGAGATCTTTCTATCTAAGTCCTCATATAGGTGCTAGAGTTGTGTAGAGAGTACCAGCAAATGAGGCACAGGATTGAAAGAAGTCTGCTAGGTTGAAATCTAAATTGAGAATATAATTTTTAGTGAGCTTTGGATGTTCACAATATTAGACACGCCATAGTACTAATAATTGACTCTTTATAGAAATCATTTTTTGGTAGTGTTGCATTTGGTTTGGAAGTATTCAAGTTCTAAAAATTGACTAACAGTGGACTTTTCCATCTGCAGAATATACTGAATGACCAGCAGAGGCAGTATTGCAGAGGAATATTTCTCCGCTAGCTGAGAAAAGAAAAAAAAAGAAAGCTCATTCCTCAGCCTTTTCCATGCCTCGATCAATAGATATGGTAAGTCAAACTCTCATTTAATCATTTTGCCATTAATTAAAAGTTCATAGTATCTGATGGCTCTCAGTGCCTTTTAGTGGGGTCTTCCGCATAAATATAATCTTCTAAGACGGTAGCAATATGAATGACGCTATGGCCATCATGATAGTTTCTCAAAGACTTTGACTGTCTATGTGGCTGACAAAATCTTCTTTAGATAGTTTTGCAGGCAATATGTCCTCCGGGGTAATTACCATCTTTTAGGCTGGAATGAGGTGTCTTAGGTTAGAGCAATTGACTTACTTTCTGATGGAGGGAACCTATTCAACCGTTTTCCCTGCTCTCTGTCAGTGGGTCTCTGATACTCAAGATGGACCGCTATTTAGAAACTGTGTTCGTACTCTATCCCTCTTTAAATAGGATCCCAATGCTTTCAATGGTGCAGAGTATTTTCCCATTTCACATCCTACTTGCTGTGCAGTCATATTCCCAGATACTTAACTAGTGTGTAATTGCTGATGTCTGGTACTCCGGTGTAATCGTCACCCAGGGCGATTGGTCAAGTGGTGCCATTACATCCCAAAACTACAGCAGGATGTCATCTGACATGAGGGCCAATCAGTTGCTTCTTCTAACTCTAGCCCTCTTTAAATAGGAGCCCAATGCTTTCAATGGTGCAGTGTACTTTCAAATTGCACCTCCTTCTTGCTGTGCAGTCATATTCACAGATAGTTACCTAGTGTGTAATTGCTGATGTCTGGTCATCCGGTGTAATCGTCACCCAGGACGATTGGTCACGTGGTGCCATTACTTCACAAAGCTACAGCAGGATGTCATCTGACATGAGGGCCAATCAGTTGCCTAGTACGCAATAGGATACATGTCTCATCGTATAGAAAAGGGAGCAATGTAGACAGGATGCCCAGCTGAAGACTAAGGTGGTGAGATGAAAGGAACTAGGCCTTTATTTGAGACTTATACATTTGTTTGAAGGAGTGGTTGATCATAACATTCTGGAGTTCTCTATAGGTTTACTGAGAGGGATGTGCTAAAATGAAGATGTTAGAATCTGTTATTCATAGTTTTTCTTATTCCCACAAATGGTAGCATAAACCTTCCTCCCTTAACATATCAGATCACTGACTTGCTATGGTGTACCATAACCTAAAATATTTCCTGTGAGAAGGGTACGTTATCTCTTGGCTGCCAAAGAGATCTTTCTATCAAAGTCCTCATATAAGTGCTAGCGTTGTGTAGAGAGTACTAGCAAATGAGGCACAGGATTGAAAGAAGTCTGCTAGGTTGAAATCTAAATTGAGAATATAATTTTTAGTGAGCTTTGGATGTTCACAATATTAGACACGCCATAGTACTAATAATTGACTCTTTATAGAAATCATTTTTTGGTAGTGTTGCATTTGGTTTGGAAGTATTCAAGTTCTAAAAATTGACTAACAGTGGACTTTTCCATCTGCAGAATATACTGAATGACCAGCAGAGGCAGTATTGCAGAGGAATATTTCTCCGCTTGCTGAGAAAAGAAAAAAAAAGAAAGCTCATTCCTCAGCCTTTTCCATGCCTCGATCAATAGTTATGGTAAGTCAAACTCTCATTTAATCATTTTGCCATTAATTTAAAGTTCATAGTATCTGATGGATCTCAGTGCCTTTTAGTGGGGTCTTCCGCATAAATATAATCTTCTAAGACGGTAGCAATATGAATGACGCTATGGCCATCATGATAGTTTCTCAAAGACTTTGATTGTCTATGTGGCTGACAAAATCTTCTTTAGATAGTTTTGCAGGCAATATGTCCTCCGGGGTAATTACCATCTTTTAGGCTGGAATGAGGTGTCTTAGGTTAGAGCAATTGAATTACTTTCTGATGGAGGGAACCTATTCAACCGTTTTCCCTGCTCTCTGTGAGTGGGTCTCTGATACTCAAGATGGACCGCTATTTAGAAACTGTGTTCTAACTCTATCCCTCTTTAAATAGAATCCCAATGCTTTCAATGGTGCAGAGTATTTTCCCATTACACATCCTATTTGCTGTGCAGTCATATTCCCAGATACTTAACTAGTGTGTAATTGCTGATGTCTGGTCCTACGGTGTAATCGTCACCCAGGGCGATTGGTCAAGTGGTGCCATTACATCCCAAAACTACAGCAGGATGTCATCTGACATGAGGGCCAATCAGTTGCTTCTTCTAACTCTAGCCCTCTTTAAATAGGAGCCCAATGCTTTCAATGGTGCAGTGTACTTTCCCATTGCAACTCCTACTTGCTGTGCAGTCATATTCACAGACAGTTACCGAGCGTGTAATTGCTGATGTCTGGTCCTCCGGTGTAATCGTCACCCACGACGATTGGTCACATGGTGCCATTACTTCACAAAGCTACAGCAGGATTTCATCTGACATGAGGGCCAATCAGTTGCCTAGTACGCAATAGGATACATGTCTCATCGTATAGACAAGGGAGCAATGTAGACAGGATGCCCAGCTGAAGACTAAGGTGGTGAGATGAAAGGAACTAGGCCATTATTTGAGACTTATACATTTGTTTGAAGGAGTGGTTGATCATAAAATTCTGGAGTTCTCTATAGGTTTACTGAGAGGGATGTGCTAAAATGAAGATGTTCGAATCTGTTATTCATAGTTTTTCTTATTCCCACAAACGGTAGCATAAACCTTCCTCCCTTAACGTATCAGATCCCTGACTTGCTATGGTGTACCATAACCTAAAATAATTCCTGTGAAAAGGGTACGCAATCTCTTGGCTGCCAAAGAGATCTTTCTATCTAAGTCCTCATATAGGTGCTAGAGTTGTGTAGAGAGTACCAGCAAATGAGGCACAGGATTGAAAGAAGTCTGCTAGGTTGAAATCTAAATTGAGAATATAATTTTTAGTGAGCTTTGGATTTTCACAATATTAGACACGCCATAGTACTAATAATTGACTCTTTATAGAAATCATTTTTTGGTAGTGTTGCATTTGGTTTGGAAGTATTCAAGTTCTAAAAATTGACTAACAGTGGACTTTTCCATCTGCAGAATATACTGAATGACCAGCAGAGGCAGTATTGCAGAGGAATATTTCTCCGCTTGCTGAGAAAAGAAAAAAAAAGAAAGCTCATTCCTCAGCCTTTTCCATGCCTCGATCAATAGATATGGTAAGTCAAACTCTCATTTAATCATTTTGCCATTAATTAAAAGTTCATAGTATCTGATGGCTCTCAGTGCCTTTTAGTGGGGTCTTCCGCATAAATATAATCTTCTAAGACGTTAGCAATATGAATGACGCTATGGCCATCATGATAGTTTCTCAAAGACTTTGACTGTCTATGTGGCTGACAAAATCTTCTTTAGATAGTTTTGCAGGCAATATGTCCTCCGGGGTAATTACCATCTTTTAGGCTGGAATGAGGTGTCTTAGGTTAGAGCAATTGACTTAAATTCTGATGGAGGGAACCTATTCAACCGTTTTCCCTGCTCTCTGTGAGTGGGTCTCTGATACTCAAGATGGACCGCTATTTAGAAACTGTGTTCGTACTCTATCCCTCTTTAAATAGGATCCCAATGCTTTCAATGGTGCAGAGTATTTTCCCATTACACATCCTATTTGCTGTGCAGTCATATTCCCAGATACTTAACTAGTGTGTAATTGCTGATGTCTGGTCCTCCGGTGTAATCGTCACCCAGGGCGATTGGTCAAGTGGTGCCATTACATCCCAAAACTACAGCAGGATGTCATCTGACATGAGGGCCAATCAGTTGCTTCTTCTAACTCTAGCCCTCTTTAAATAGGAGCCCAATGCTTTCAATGGTGCAGTGTACTTTCCCATTGCAACTCCTACTTGCTGTGCAGTCATATTCACAGACAGTTACCTAGCGTGTAATTGCTGATGTCTGGTCCTCCGGTGTAATCGTCACCCACGATGATTGGTCACATGGTGCCATTACTTCACAAAGCTACAGCAGGATGTCATCTGACATGAGGGCCAATCAGTTGCCTAGTACGCAATAGGATACATGTCTCATCGTATAGACAAGGGAGCAATGTAGACAGGATGCCCAGCTGAAGACTAAGGTGGTGAGATGAAAGGAACTAGGCCATTATTTGAGACTTATACATTTGTTTGAAGGAGTGGTTGATCATAACATTCTGGAGTTCTCTATAGGTTTACTGAGAGGGATGTGCTAAAATGAAGATGTTAGAATCTGTTATTCGTAGTTTTTCTTATTCCCACAAACGGTAGCATAAACCTTCCTCCCTTAACGTATCAGATCCCTGACTTGCTATGGTGTACCATAACCTAAAATAATTCCTGTGAAAAGGGTACGCAATCTCTTGGCTGCCAAAGGAGATCTTTCTATCTAAGTCCTCATATAGGTGCTAGAGTTGTGTAGAGAGTACCAGCAAATGAGGCACAGGATTGAAAGAAGTCTGCTAGGTTGAAATCTAAATTGAGAATATAATTTTTAGTGAGCTTTGGATTTTCACAATATTAGACACGCCATAGTACTAATAATTGACTCTTTATAGAAATCATTTTTTGGTAGTGTTGCATTTGGTTTGGAAGTATTCAAGTTCTAAAAATTGACTAACAGTGGACTTTTCCATCTGCAGAATATACTGAATGACCAGCAGAGGCAGTATTGCAGAGGAATATTTCTCCGCTAGCTGAGAAAAGAAAAAAAAAGAAAGCTCATTCCTCAGCCTTTTCCATGCCTCGATCAATAGATATGGTAAGTCAAACTCTCATTTAATCATTTTGCCATTAATTAAAAGTTCATAGTATCTGATGGCTCTCAGTGCCTTTTAGTGGGGTCTTCCGCATAAATATAATCTTCTAAGACGGTAGCAATATGAATGACGCTATGGCCATCATGATAGTTTCTCAAAGACTTTGACTGTCTATGTGGCTGACAAAATCTTCTTTAGATAGTTTTGCAGGCAATATGTCCTCCGGGGTAATTACCATCTTTTAGGCTGGAATGAGGTGTCTTAGGTTAGAGCAATTGACTTACTTTCTGATGGAGGGAACCTATTCAACCGTTTTCCCTGCTCTCTGTCAGTGGGTCTCTGATACTCAAGATGGACCGCTATTTAGAAACTGTGTTCGTACTCTATCCCTCTTTAAATAGGATCCCAATGCTTTCAATGGTGCAGAGTATTTTCCCATTTCACATCCTACTTGCTGTGCAGTCATATTCCCAGATACTTAACTAGTGTGTAATTGCTGATGTCTGGTACTCCGGTGTAATCGTCACCCAGGGCGATTGGTCAAGTGGTGCCATTACATCCCAAAACTACAGCAGGATGTCATCTGACATGAGGGCCAATCAGTTGCTTCTTCTAACTCTAGCCCTCTTTAAATAGGAGCCCAATGCTTTCAATGGTGCAGTGTACTTTCAAATTGCACCTCCTTCTTGCTGTGCAGTCATATTCACAGATAGTTACCTAGTGTGTAATTGCTGATGTCTGGTCATCCGGTGTAATCGTCACCCAGGACGATTGGTCACGTGGTGCCATTACTTCACAAAGCTACAGCAGGATGTCATCTGACATGAGGGCCAATCAGTTGCCTAGTACGCAATAGGATACATGTCTCATCGTATAGAAAAGGGAGCAATGTAGACAGGATGCCCAGCTGAAGACTAAGGTGGTGAGATGAAAGGAACTAGGCCTTTATTTGAGACTTATACATTTGTTTGAAGGAGTGGTTGATCATAACATTCTGGAGTTCTCTATAGGTTTACTGAGAGGGATGTGCTAAAATGAAGATGTTAGAATCTGTTATTCATAGTTTTTCTTATTCCCACAAATGGTAGCATAAACCTTCCTCCCTTAACATATCAGATCACTGACTTGCTATGGTGTACCATAACCTAAAATATTTCCTGTGAGAAGGGTACGTTATCTCTTGGCTGCCAAAGAGATCTTTCTATCAAAGTCCTCATATAAGTGCTAGCGTTGTGTAGAGAGTACTAGCAAATGAGGCACAGGATTGAAAGAAGTCTGCTAGGTTGAAATCTAAATTGAGAATATAATTTTTAGTGAGCTTTGGATGTTCACAATATTAGACACGCCATAGTACTAATAATTGACTCTTTATAGAAATCATTTTTTGGTAGTGTTGCATTTGGTTTGGAAGTATTCAAGTTCTAAAAATTGACTAACAGTGGACTTTTCCATCTGCAGAATATACTGAATGACCAGCAGAGGCAGTATTGCAGAGGAATATTTCTCCGCTTGCTGAGAAAAGAAAAAAAAAGAAAGCTCATTCCTCAGCCTTTTCCATGCCTCGATCAATAGTTATGGTAAGTCAAACTCTCATTTAATCATTTTGCCATTAATTAAAAGTTCATAGTATCTGATGGATCTCAGTGCCTTTTAGTGGGGTCTTCCGCATAAATATAATCTTCTAAGACGGTAGCAATATGAATGACGCTATGGCCATCATGATAGTTTCTCAAAGACTTTGATTGTCTATGTGGCTGACAAAATCTTCTTTAGATAGTTTTGCAGGCAATATGTCCTCCGGGGTAATTACCATCTTTTAGGCTGGAATGAGGTGTCTTAGGTTAGAGCAATTGAATTACTTTCTGATGGAGGGAACCTATTCAACCGTTTTCCCTGCTCTCTGTGAGTGGGTCTCTGATACTCAAGATGGACCGCTATTTAGAAACTGTGTTCTAACTCTATCCCTCTTTAAATAGAATCCCAATGCTTTCAATGGTGCAGAGTATTTTCCCATTACACATCCTATTTGCTGTGCAGTCATATTCCCAGATACTTAACTAGTGTGTAATTGCTGATGTCTGGTCCTACGGTGTAATCGTCACCCAGGGCGATTGGTCAAGTGGTGCCATTACATCCCAAAACTACAGCAGGATGTCATCTGACATGAGGGCCAATCAGTTGCTTCTTCTAACTCTAGCCCTCTTTAAATAGGAGCCCAATGCTTTCAATGGTGCAGTGTACTTTCCCATTGCAACTCCTACTTGCTGTGCAGTCATATTCACAGACAGTTACCTAGCGTGTAATTGCTGATGTCTGGTCCTCCGGTGTAATCGTCACCCACGACGATTGGTCACATGGTGCCATTACTTCACAAAGCTACAGCAGGATTTCATCTGACATGAGGGCCAATCAGTTGCCTAGTACGCAATAGGATACATGTCTCATCGTATAGACAAGGGAGCAATGTAGACAGGATGCCCAGCTGAAGACTAAGGTGGTGAGATGAAAGGAACTAGGCCATTATTTGAGACTTATACATTTGTTTGAAGGAGTGGTTGATCATAAAATTCTGGAGTTCTCTATAGGTTTACTGAGAGGGATGTGCTAAAATGAAGATGTTCGAATCTGTTATTCATAGTTTTTCTTATTCCCACAAACGGTAGCATAAACCTTCCTCCCTTAACGTATCAGATCCCTGACTTGCTATGGTGTACCATAACCTAAAATAATTCCTGTGAAAAGGGTACGCAATCTCTTGGCTGCCAAAGAGATCTTTCTATCTAAGTCCTCATATAGGTGCTAGAGTTGTGTAGAGAGTACCAGCAAATGAGGCACAGGATTGAAAGAAGTCTGCTAGGTTGAAATCTAAATTGAGAATATAATTTTTAGTGAGCTTTGGATTTTCACAATATTAGACACGCCATAGTACTAATAATTGACTCTTTATAGAAATCATTTTTTGGTAGTGTTGCATTTGGTTTGGAAGTATTCAAGTTCTAAAAATTGACTAACAGTGGACTTTTCCATCTGCAGAATATACTGAATGACCAGCAGAGGCAGTATTGCAGAGGAATATTTCTCCGCTTGCTGAGAAAAGAAAAAAAAAGAAAGCTCATTCCTCAGCCTTTTCCATGCCTCGATCAATAGATATGGTAAGTCAAACTCTCATTTAATCATTTTGCCATTAATTAAAAGTTCATAGTATCTGATGGCTCTCAGTGCCTTTTAGTGGGGTCTTCCGCATAAATATAATCTTCTAAGACGTTAGCAATATGAATGACGCTATGGCCATCATGATAGTTTCTCAAAGACTTTGACTGTCTATGTGGCTGACAAAATCTTCTTTAGATAGTTTTGCAGGCAATATGTCCTCCGGGGTAATTACCATCTTTTAGGCTCGAATGAGGTGTCTTAGTTTAGAGCAATTGACTTAAATTCTGATGGAGGGAACCTATTCAACCGTTTTCCCTGCTCTCTGTGAGTGGGTCTCTGATACTCAAGATGGACCGCTATTTAGAAACTGTGTTCGTACTCTATCCCTCTTTAAATAGGATCCCAATGCTTTCAATGGTGCAGAGTATTTTCCCATTACACATCCTATTTGCTGTGCAGTCATATTCCCAGATACTTAACTAGTGTGTAATTGCTGATGTCTGGTCCTCCGGTGTAATCGTCACCCAGGGCGATTGGTCAAGTGGTGCCATTACATCCCAAAACTACAGCAGGATGTCATCTGACATGAGGGCCAATCAGTTGCTTCTTCTAACTCTAGCCCTCTTTAAATAGGAGCCCAATGCTTTCAATGGTGCAGTGTACTTTCCCATTGCAACTCCTACTTGCTGTGCAGTCATATTCACAGACAGTTACCTAGCGTGTAATTGCTGATGTCTGGTCCTCCGGTGTAATCGTCACCCACGATGATTGGTCACATGGTGCCATTACTTCACAAAGCTACAGCAGGATGTCATCTGACATGAGGGCCAATCAGTTGCCTAGTACGCAATAGGATACATGTCTCATCGTATAGACAAGGGAGCAATGTAGACAGGATGCCCAGCTGAAGACTAAGGTGGTGAGATGAAAGGAACTAGGCCATTATTTGAGACTTATACATTTGTTTGAAGGAGTGGTTGATCATAACATTCTGGAGTTCTCTATAGGTTTACTGAGAGGGATGTGCTAAAATGAAGATGTTAGAATCTGTTATTCGTAGTTTTTCTTATTCCCACAAACGGTAGCATAAACCTTCCTCCCTTAACGTATCAGATCCCTGACTTGCTATGGTGTACCATAACCTAAAATAATTCCTGTGAAAAGGGTACGCAATCTCTTGGCTGCCAAAGGAGATCTTTCTATCTAAGTCCTCATATAGGTGCTAGAGTTGTGTAGAGAGTACCAGCAAATGAGGCACAGGATTGAAAGAAGTCTGCTAGGTTGAAATCTAAATTGAGAATATAATTTTTAGTGAGCTTTGGATTTTCACAATATTAGACACGCCATAGTACTAATAATTGACTCTTTATAGAAATCATTTTTTGGTAGTGTTGCATTTGGTTTGGAAGTATTCAAGTTCTAAAAATTGACTAACAGTGGACTTTTCCATCTGCAGAATATACTGAATGACCAGCAGAGGCAGTATTGCAGAGGAATATTTCTCCGCTTGCTGAGAAAAGAAAAAAAAAGAAAGCTCATTCCTCAGCCTTTTCCATGCCTCGATCAATAGTTATGGTAAGTCAAACTCTCATTTAATCATTTTGCCATTAATTAAAAGTTCATAGTATCTGATGGCTCTCAGTGCCTTTTAGTGGGGTCTTCCGCATAAATATAATCTTCTAAGACGGTAGCAATATGAATGACGCTATGGCCATCATGATAGTTTCTCAAAGACTTTGACTGTCTATGTGGCTGACAAAATCTTCTTTAGATAGTTTTGCAGGCAATATGTCCTCCGGGGTAATTACCATCTTTTAGGCTGGAATGAGGTGTCTTAGGTTAGAGCAATTGACTTACTTTCTGATGGAGGGAACCTATTCAACCGTTTTCCCTGCTCTCTGTGAGTGGGTCTCTGATACTCAAGATGGACCGCTATTTAGAAACTGTGTTCGTATTCTATCCCTCTTTAAATAGGATCCCAATGCTTTCAATGGTGCAGAGTATTTTCCCATTTCACATCCTACTTGCTGTGCAGTCATATTCCCAGATACTTAACTAGTGTGTAATTGCTGATGTCTGGTACTCCGGTGTAATCGTCACCCAGGGCGATTGGTCAAGTGGTGCCATTACATCCCAAAACTACAGCAGGATGTCATCTGACATGAGGGCCAATCAGTTGCTTCTTCTAACTCTAGCCCTCTTTAAATAGGAGCCCAATGCTTTCAATGGTGCAGTGTACTTTCAAATTGCACCTCCTTCTTGCTGTGCAGTCATATTCACAGATAGTTACCTAGTGTGTAATTGCTGATGTCTGGTCCTCCGGTGTAATCGTCACCCAGGACGATTGGTCACGTGGTGCCATTACTTCACAAAGCTACAGCAGGATGTCATCTGACATGAGGGCCAATCAGTTGCCTAGTACGCAATAGGATACATGTCTCATCGTATAGAAAAGGGAGCAATGTAGACAGGATGCCCAGCTGAAGACTAAGGTGGTGAGATGAAAGGAACTAGGCCTTTATTTGAGACTTATACATATGTTTGAAGGAGTGGTTGATCATAACATTCTGGAGTTCTCTATAGGTTTACTGAGAGGGATGTGCTAAAATGAAGATGTTAGAATATGTTATTCATAGTTTTTCTTATTCCCACAAACGGTAGCATAAACCTTCCTCCCTTAACATATCAGATCACTGACTTGCTATGGTGTACCATAACCTAAAATATTTCCTGTGAGAAGGGTACGTTATCTCTTGGCTGCCAAAGAGATCTTTCTATCAAAGTCCTCATATAAGTGCTAGCGT
The DNA here is from genome assembly GCF_964263255.1 of Lissotriton vulgaris. Taxonomy (NCBI): domain Eukaryota; kingdom Metazoa; phylum Chordata; class Amphibia; order Caudata; family Salamandridae; genus Lissotriton; species Lissotriton vulgaris. The sequence goes on along the minus strand of NC_141693.1, from coordinate 935,500,661 downwards.
TGTGTAGAGAGTACTAGCAAATGAGGCACAGGATTGAAAGAAGTTTGCTAGGTTGAAATCTAAATTGAGAATATAATTTTTAGTGAGCTTTGGATGTTCACAATATTAGACACGCCATAGTACTAATAATTGACTCTTTATAGAAATCATTTTTTGGTAGTGTTGCATTTGGTTTGGAAGTATTCAAGTTCTAAAAATTGACTAACAGTGGACTTTTCCATCTGCAGAATATACTGAATGACCAGCAGAGGCAGTATTGCAGAGGAATATTTCTCCGCTAGCTGAGAAAAGAAAAAAAAAGAAAGCTCATTCCTCAGCCTTTTCCATGCCTCGATCAATAGATATGGTAAGTCAAACTCTCATTTAATCATTTTGCCATTAATTAAAAGTTCATAGTATCTGATGGCTCTCAGTGCCTTTTAGTGGGGTCTTCCGCATAAATATAATCTTCTAAGACGGTAGCAATATGAATGACGCTATGGCCATCATGATAGTTTCTCAAAGACTTTGACTGTCTATGTGGCTGACAAAATCTTCTTTAGATAGTTTTGCAGGCAATATGTCCTCCGGGGTAATTACCATCTTTTAGGCTGGAATAAGGTGTCTTAGGTTAGAGCAATTGACTTACTTTCTGATGGAGGGAACCTATTCAACCGTTTTCCCTGCTCTCTGTCAGTGGGTCTCTGATACTCAAGATGGACCGCTATTTAGAAACTGTGTTCGTACTCTATCCCTCTTTAAATAGGATCCCAATGCTTTCAATGGTGCAGAGTATTTTCCCATTTCACATCCTACTTGCTGTGCAGTCATATTCCCAGATACTTAACTAGTGTGTAATTGCTGATGTCTGGTACTCCGGTGTAATCGTCACCCAGGGCGATTGGTCAAGTGGTGCCATTACATCCCAAAACTACAGCAGGATGTCATCTGACATGAGGGCCAATCAGTTGCTTCTTCTAACTCTAGCCCTCTTTAAATAGGAGCCCAATGCTTTCAATGGTGCAGTGTACTTTCAAATTGCACCTCCTTCTTGCTGTGCAGTCATATTCACAGATAGTTACCTAGTGTGTAATTGCTGATGTCTGGTCATCCGGTGTAATCGTCACCCAGGACGATTGGTCACGTGGTGCCATTACTTCACAAAGCTACAGCAGGATGTCATCTGACATGAGGGCCAATCAGTTGCCTAGTACGCAATAGGATACATGTCTCATCGTATAGAAAAGGGAGCAATGTAGACAGGATGCCCAGCTGAAGACTAAGGTGGTGAGATGAAAGGAACTAGGCCTTTATTTGAGACTTATACATTTGTTTGAAGGAGTGGTTGATCATAACATTCTGGAGTTCTCTATAGGTTTACTGAGAGGGATGTGCTAAAATGAAGATGTTAGAATCTGTTATTCATAGTTTTTCTTATTCCCACAAATGGTAGCATAAACCTTCCTCCCTTAACATATCAGATCACTGACTTGCTATGGTGTACCATAACCTAAAATATTTCCTGTGAGAAGGGTACGTTATCTCTTGGCTGCCAAAGAGATCTTTCTATCAAAGTCCTCATATAAGTGCTAGCGTTGTGTAGAGAGTACTAGCAAATGAGGCACAGGATTGAAAGAAGTCTGCTAGGTTGAAATCTAAATTGAGAATATAATTTTTAGTGAGCTTTGGATGTTCACAATATTAGACACGCCATAGTACTAATAATTGACTCTTTATAGAAATCATTTTTTGGTAGTGTTGCATTTGGTTTGGAAGTATTCAAGTTCTAAAAATTGACTAACAGTGGACTTTTCCATCTGCAGAATATACTGAATGACCAGCAGAGGCAGTATTGCAGAGGAATATTTCTCCGCTTGCTGAGAAAAGAAAAAAAAAGAAAGCTCATTCCTCAGCCTTTTCCATGCCTCGATCAATAGTTATGGTAAGTCAAACTCTCATTTAATCATTTTGCCATTAATTAAAAGTTCATAGTATCTGATGGATCTCAGTGCCTTTTAGTGGGGTCTTCCGCATAAATATAATCTTCTAAGACGGTAGCAATATGAATGACGCTATGGCCATCATGATAGTTTCTCAAAGACTTTGATTGTCTATGTGGCTGACAAAATCTTCTTTAGATAGTTTTGCAGGCAATATGTCCTCCGGGGTAATTACCATCTTTTAGGCTGGAATGAGGTGTCTTAGGTTAGAGCAATTGAATTACTTTCTGATGGAGGGAACCTATTCAACCGTTTTCCCTGCTCTCTGTGAGTGGGTCTCTGATACTCAAGATGGACCGCTATTTAGAAACTGTGTTCTAACTCTATCCCTCTTTAAATAGAATCCCAATGCTTTCAATGGTGCAGAGTATTTTCCCATTACACATCCTATTTGCTGTGCAGTCATATTCCCAGATACTTAACTAGTGTGTAATTGCTGATGTCTGGTCCTACGGTGTAATCGTCACCCAGGGCGATTGGTCAAGTGGTGCCATTACATCCCAAAACTACAGCAGGATGTCATCTGACATGAGGGCCAATCAGTTGCTTCTTCTAACTCTAGCCCTCTTTAAATAGGAGCCCAATGCTTTCAATGGTGCAGTGTACTTTCCCATTGCAACTCCTACTTGCTGTGCAGTCATATTCACAGACAGTTACCTAGCGTGTAATTGCTGATGTCTGGTCCTCCGGTGTAATCGTCACCCACGACGATTGGTCACATGGTGCCATTACTTCACAAAGCTACAGCAGGATTTCATCTGACATGAGGGCCAATCAGTTGCCTAGTACGCAATAGGATACATGTCTCATCGTATAGACAAGGGAGCAATGTAGACAGGATGCCCAGCTGAAGACTAAGGTGGTGAGATGAAAGGAACTAGGCCATTATTTGAGACTTATACATTTGTTTGAAGGAGTGGTTGATCATAAAATTCTGGAGTTCTCTATAGGTTTACTGAGAGGGATGTGCTAAAATGAAGATGTTCGAATCTGTTATTCATAGTTTTTCTTATTCCCACAAACGGTAGCATAAACCTTCCTCCCTTAACGTATCAGATCCCTGACTTGCTATGGTGTACCATAACCTAAAATAATTCCTGTGAAAAGGGTACGCAATCTCTTGGCTGCCAAAGAGATCTTTCTATCTAAGTCCTCATATAGGTGCTAGAGTTGTGTAGAGAGTACCAGCAAATGAGGCACAGGATTGAAAGAAGTCTGCTAGGTTGAAATCTAAATTGAGAATATAATTTTTAGTGAGCTTTGGATTTTCACAATATTAGACACGCCATAGTACTAATAATTGACTCTTTATAGAAATCATTTTTTGGTAGTGTTGCATTTGGTTTGGAAGTATTCAAGTTCTAAAAATTGACTAACAGTGGACTTTTCCATCTGCAGAATATACTGAATGACCAGCAGAGGCAGTATTGCAGAGGAATATTTCTCCGCTTGCTGAGAAAAGAAAAAAAAAGAAAGCTCATTCCTCAGCCTTTTCCATGCCTCGATCAATAGATATGGTAAGTCAAACTCTCATTTAATCATTTTGCCATTAATTAAAAGTTCATAGTATCTGATGGCTCTCAGTGCCTTTTAGTGGGGTCTTCCGCATAAATATAATCTTCTAAGACGTTAGCAATATGAATGACGCTATGGCCATCATGATAGTTTCTCAAAGACTTTGACTGTCTATGTGGCTGACAAAATCTTCTTTAGATAGTTTTGCAGGCAATATGTCCTCCGGGGTAATTACCATCTTTTAGGCTGGAATGAGGTGTCTTAGGTTAGAGCAATTGACTTACTTTCTGATGGAGGGAACCTATTCAACCGTTTTCCCTGCTCTCTGTGAGTGGGTCTCTGATACTCCAGATGGACCGCTATTTAGAAACTGTGTTCTAACTCTATCCCTCTTTAAATAGAATCCCAATGCTTTCAATGGTGCAGAGTATTTTCCCATTACACATCCTATTTGCTGTGCAGTCATATTCCCAGATACTTAACTAGTGTGTAATTGCTGATGTCTGGTCCTCCGGTGTAATCGTCACCCAGGGCGATTGGTCAAGTGGTGCCATTACATCCCAAAACTACAGCAGGATGTCATCTGACATGAGGGCCAATCAGTTGCTTCTTCTAACTCTAGCCCTCTTTAAATAGGAGCCCAATGCTTTCAATGGTGCAGTGTACTTTCAAATTGCACCTCCTTCTTGCTGTGCAGTCATATTCACAGATAGTTACCTAGTGTGTAATTGCTGATGTCTGGTCCTCCGGTGTAATCGTCACCCAGGACGATTGGTCACGTGGTGCCATTACTTCACAAAGCTACAGCAGGATGTCATCTGACATGAGGGCCAATCAGTTGCCTAGTACGCAATAGGATACATGTCTCATCGTATAGAAAAGGGAGCAATGTAGACAGGATGCCCAGCTGAAGACTAAGGTGGTGAGATGAAAGGAACTAGGCCTTTATTTGAGACTTATACATTTGTTTGAAGGAGTGGTTGATCATAACATTCTGGAGTTCTCTATAGGTTTACTGAGAGGGATGTGCTAAAATGAAGATGTTAGAATCTGTTATTCATAGTTTTTCTTATTCCCACAAACGGTAGCATAAACCTTCCTCCCTTAACATATCAGATCACTGACTTGCTATGGTGTACCATAACCTAAAATATTTCCTGTGAGAAGGGTACGTTATCTCTTAGCTGCCAAAGAGATCTTTCTATCAAAGTCCTCATATAAGTGCTAGCGTTGTGTAGAGAGTACCAGCAAATGAGGCACAGGATTGAAAGAAGTCTGCTAGGTTGAAATCTAAATTGAGAATATAATTTTTAGTGAGCTTTGGATGTTCACAATATTAGACACGCCATAGTACTAATAATTGACTCTTTATAGAAATCATTTTTTGGTAGTGTTGCATTTGATTTGGAAGTATTCAAGTCTAAAAAATTGACTGACAGTGGACTTTTCCATCTGCAGAATATACTGAATGACCAGCAGAGGCTGTTTTGCAGAGGAATATTTCTCCGCTTGCTGAGAAAAGAAAAAAAAAGAAAGCTCATTCCTCAGCCTTTTCCATGCCTCGATCAATAGATATGGTAAGTCAAACTCTCATTTAATCATTTTGCCATTAATTAAAAGTTCATTGTATCTGATGGCTCTCAGTGCCTTTTAGTGGGGTCTTCCGCATAAATATAATCTTCTAAGACGGTAGCAATATGAATGACGCTATGGCCATCATGATAGTTTCTCAAAGACTTTGACTGTCTATGTGGCTGACAAAATCTTCTTTAGATAGTTTTGCAGGCAATATGTCCTCCGGGGTAATTACCATCTTTTAGGCTGGAATGAGGTGTCTTAGGTTAGAGCAATTGACTTAAATTATGATGGAGGGAACCTATTCAACCGTTTTCCCTGCTCTCTGTGAGTGGGTCTCTGATACTCAAGATGGACCGCTATTTAGAAACTGTGTTCGTACTCTATCCCTCTTTAAATAGGATCCCAATGCTTTCAATGGTGAAGAGTATTTTCCCATTACACATCCTACTTGCTGTGCAGTCATATTCCCAGATACTTAACTAGTGTGTAATTGCTAATGTCTGGTCCTCCGGTGTAATCGTCACCCAGGGCGATTGGTCAAGTGGTGCCATTACATCCCAAAACTACAGCAGGATGTCATCTGACATGAGGGCCAATCAGTTGCTTCTTCTAACTCTAGCCCTCTTTAAATAGGAGCCCAATGCTTTCAATGATGCAGTGTACTTTCCCATTGCAACTCCTACTTGCTGTGCAGTCATATTCACAGACAGTTACCTAGTGTGTAATTGCTGATGTCTGGTCCGCCGGTGTAATCGTCACCCACGATGATTGGTCACATGGTGCCATTACTTCACAAAGCTACAGCAGGATTTCATCTGACATGAGGGCCAATCAGTTGCCTAGTACGCAATAGGATACATGTCTCATCGTATAGAAAAGGGAGCAATGTAGACCGGATGCCCAGCTGAAGACTAAGGTGGTGAGATGAAAGGAACTAGGCCATTATTTGAGACTTATACATTTGTTTGAAGGATTGGTTGATCATAACATTCTGGAGTTCTCTATAGGTTTACTGAGAGGGATGTGCTAAAATGAAGATGTTAGAATCTGTTATTCGTAGTTTTTCTTATTCCCACGAACGGTAGCATAAACCTTCCTCCCTTAACGTATCAGATCCCTGACTTGCTATGGTGTACCATAACCTAAAATAATTCCTGTGAAAAGGGTACGCAATCTCTTGGCTGCCAAGGAGATCTTTCTATCTAAGTCCTCATATAGGTGCTAGAGTTGTGTAGAGAGTACCAGCAAATGAGGCACAGGATTGAAAGAAGTCTGCTAGGTTGAAATCTAAATTGAGAATATAATTTTTAGTGAGCTTTGGATGTTCACAATATTAGACACGCCATAGTACTAATAATTGACTCTTTATAGAAATCATTTTTTGGTAGTGTTGCATTTGGTTTGGAAGTATTCAAGTTCTAAAAATTGACTAACAGTGGACTTTTCCATCTGCAGAATATACTGAATGACCAGCAGAGGCAGTATTGCAGAGGAATATTTCTCCGCTAGCTGAGAAAAGAAAAAAAAAGAAAGCTCATTCCTCAGCCTTTTCCATGCCTCGATCAATAGATATGGTAAGTCAAACTCTCATTTAATCATTTTGCCATTAATTAAAAGTTCATAGTATCTGATGGCTCTCAGTGCCTTTTAGTGGGGTCTTCCGCATAAATATAATCTTCTAAGACGGTAGCAATATGAATGACGCTATGGCCATCATGATAGTTTCTCAAAGACTTTGACTGTCTATGTGGCTGACAAAATCTTCTTTAGATAGTTTTGCAGGCAATATGTCCTCCGGGGTAATTACCATCTTTTAGGCTGGAATGAGGTGTCTTAGGTTAGAGCAATTGACTTACTTTCTGATGGAGGGAACCTATTCAACCGTTTTCCCTGCTCTCTGTCAGTGGGTCTCTGATACTCAAGATGGACCGCTATTTAGAAACTGTGTTCGTACTCTATCCCTCTTTAAATAGGATCCCAATGCTTTCAATGGTGCAGAGTATTTTCCCATTTCACATCCTACTTGCTGTGCAGTCATATTCCCAGATACTTAACTAGTGTGTAATTGCTGATGTCTGGTACTCCGGTGTAATCGTCACCCAGGGCGATTGGTCAAGTGGTGCCATTACATCCCAAAACTACAGCAGGATGTCATCTGACATGAGGGCCAATCAGTTGCTTCTTCTAACTCTAGCCCTCTTTAAATAGGAGCCCAATGCTTTCAATGGTGCAGTGTACTTTCAAATTGCACCTCCTTCTTGCTGTGCAGTCATATTCACAGATAGTTACCTAGTGTGTAATTGCTGATCTCTGGTCATCCGGTGTAATCGTCACCCAGGACGATTGGTCACGTGGTGCCATTACTTCACAAAGCTACAGCAGGATGTCATCTGACATGAGGGCCAATCAGTTGCCTAGTACGCAATAGGATACATGTCTCATCGTATAGACAAGGGAGCAATGTAGACAGGATGCCCAGCTGAAGACTAAGGTGGTGAGATGAAAGGAACTAGGCCTTTATTTGAGACTTATACATTTGTTTGAAGGAGTGGTTGATCATAACATTCTGGAGTTCTCTATAGGTTTACTGAGAGGGATGTGCTAAAATGAAGATGTTAGAATCTGTTATTCATAGTTTTTCTTATTCCCACAAATGGTAGCATAAACCTTCCTCCCTTAACATATCAGATCACTGACTTGCTATGGTGTACCATAACCTAAAATATTTCCTGTGAGAAGGGTACGTTATCTCTTGGCTGCCAAAGAGATCTTTCTATCAAAGTCCTCATATAAGTGCTAGCGTTGTGTAGAGAGTACTAGCAAATGAGGCACAGGATTGAAAGAAGTCTGCTAGGTTGAAATCTAAATTGAGAATATAATTTTTAGTGAGCTTTGGATGTTCACAATATTAGACACGCCATAGTACTAATAATTGACTCTTTATAGAAATCATTTTTTGGTAGTGTTGCATTTGGTTTGGAAGTATTCAAGTTCTAAAAATTGACTAACAGTGGACTTTTCCATCTGCAGAATATACTGAATGACCAGCAGAGGCAGTATTGCAGAGGAATATTTCTCCGCTTGCTGAGAAAAGAAAAAAAAAGAAAGCTCATTCCTCAGCCTTTTCCATGCCTCGATCAATAGTTATGGTAAGTCAAACTCTCATTTAATCATTTTGCCATTAATTAAAAGTTCATAGTATCTGATGGATCTCAGTGCCTTTTAGTGGGGTCTTCCGCATAAATATAATCTTCTAAGACGGTAGCAATATGAATGACGCTATGGCCATCATGATAGTTTCTCAAAGACTTTGATTGTCTATGTGGCTGACAAAATCTTCTTTAGATAGTTTTGCAGGCAAAATGTCCTCCGGGGTAATTACCATCTTTTAGGCTGGAATGAGGTGTCTTAGGTTAGAGCAATTGAATTACTTTCTGATGGAGGGAACCTATTCAACCGTTTTCCCTGCTCTCTGTGAGTGGGTCTCTGATACTCAAGATGGACCGCTATTTAGAAACTGTGTTCTAACTCTATCCCTCTTTAAATAGAATCCCAATGCTTTCAATGGTGCAGAGTATTTTCCCATTACACATCCTATTTGCTGTGCAGTCATATTCCCAGATACTTAACTAGTGTGTAATTGCTGATGTCTGGTCCTACGGTGTAATCGTCACCCAGGGCGATTGGTCAAGTGGTGCCATTACATCCCAAAACTACAGCAGGATGTCATCTGACATGAGGGCCAATCAGTTGCTTCTTCTAACTCTAGCCCTCTTTAAATAGGAGCCCAATGCTTTCAATGGTGCAGTGTACTTTCCCATTGCAACTCCTACTTGCTGTGCAGTCATATTCACAGACAGTTACCTAGCGTGTAATTGCTGATGTCTGGTCCTCCGGTGTAATCGTCACCCAGGACGATTGGTCACGTGGTGCCATTACTTCACAAAGCTACAGCAGGATGTCATCTGACATGAGGGCCAATCAGTTGCCTAGTACGCAATAGGATACATGTCTCATCGTATAGAAAAGGGAGCAATGTAGACAGGATGCCCAGCTGAAGACTAAGGTGGTGAGATGAAAGGAACTAGGCCTTTATTTGAGACTTATACATTTGTTTGAAGGAGTGGTTGATCATAACATTCTGGAGTTCTCTATAGGTTTACTGAGAGGGATGTGCTAAAATGAAGATGTTAGAATCTGTTATTCATAGTTTTTCTTATTCCCACAAACGGTAGCATAAACCTTCCTCCCTTAACATATCAGATCACTGACTTGCTATGGTGTACCATAACCTAAAATATTTCCTGTGAGAAGGGTACGTTATCTCTTAGCTGCCAAAGAGATCTTTCTATCAAAGTCCTCATATAAGTGCTAGCGTTGTGTAGAGAGTACCAGCAAATGAGGCACAGGATTGAAAGAAGTCTGCTAGGTTGAAATCTAAATTGAGAATATAATTTTTAGTGAGCTTTGGATGTTCACAATATTAGACACGCCATAGTACTAATAATTGACTCTTTATAGAAATCATTTTTTGGTAGTGTTGCATTTGATTTGGAAGTATTCAAGTCTAAAAAATTGACTGACAGTGGACTTTTCCATCTGCAGAATATACTGAATGACCAGCAGAGGCTGTTTTGCAGAGGAATATTTCTCCGCTTGCTGAGAAAAGAAAAAAAAAGAAAGCTCATTCCTCAGCCTTTTCCATGCCTCGATCAATAGATATGGTAAGTCAAACTCTCATTTAATCATTTTGCCATTAATTAAAAGTTCATTGTATCTGATGGCTCTCAGTGCCTTTTAGTGGGGTCTTCCGCATAAATATAATCTTCTAAGACGGTAGCAATATGAATGACGCTATGGCCATCATGATAGTTTCTCAAAGACTTTGACTGTCTATGTGGCTGACAAAATCTTCTTTAGATAGTTTTGCAGGCAATATGTCCTCCGGGGTAATTACCATCTTTTAGGCTGGAATGAGGTGTCTTAGGTTAGAGCAATTGACTTAAATTATGATGGAGGGAACCTATTCAACCGTTTTCCCTGCTCTCTGTGAGTGGGTCTCTGATACTCAAGATGGACCGCTATTTAGAAACTGTGTTCGTACTCTATCCCTCTTTAAATAGGATCCCAATGCTTTCAATGGTGAAGAGTATTTTCCCATTACACATCCTACTTGCTGTGCAGTCATATTCCCAGATACTTAACTAGTGTGTAATTGCTAATGTCTGGTCCTCCGGTGTAATCGTCACCCAGGGCGATTGGTCAAGTGGTGCCATTACATCCCAAAACTACAGCAGGATGTCATCTGACATGAGGGCCAATCAGTTGCTTCTTCTAACTCTAGCCCTCTTTAAATAGGAGCCCAATGCTTTCAATGATGCAGTGTACTTTCCCATTGCAACTCCTACTTGCTGTGCAGTCATATTCACAGACAGTTACCTAGTGTGTAATTGCTGATGTCTGGTCCGCCGGTGTAATCGTCACCCACGATGATTGGTCACATGGTGCCATTACTTCACAAAGCTACAGCAGGATTTCATCTGACATGAGGGCCAATCAGTTGCCTAGTACGCAATAGGATACATGTCTCATCGTATAGAAAAGGGAGCAATGTAGACCGGATGCCCAGCTGAAGACTAAGGTGGTGAGATGAAAGGAACTAGGCCATTATTTGAGACTTATACATTTGTTTGAAGGATTGGTTGATCATAACATTCTGGAGTTCTCTATAGGTTTACTGAGAGGGATGTGCTAAAATGAAGATGTTAGAATCTGTTATTCGTAGTTTTTCTTATTCCCACGAACGGTAGCATAAACCTTCCTCCCTTAACGTATCAGATCCCTGACTTGCTATGGTGTACCATAACCTAAAATATTTCCTGTGAGAAGGGTACGTTATCTCTTAGCTGCCAAAGAGATCTTTCTATCAAAGTCCTCATATAAGTGCTAGCGTTGTGTAGAGAGTACCAGCAAATGAGGCACAGGATTGAAAGAAGTCTGCTAGGTTGAAATCTAAATTGAGAATATAATTTTTAGTGAGCTTTGGATGTTCACAATATTAGACACGCCATAGTACTAATAATTGACTCTTTATAGAAATCATTTTTTGGTAGTGTTGCATTTGATTTGGAAGTATTCAAGTCTAAAAAATTGACTGACAGTGGACTTTTCCATCTGCAGAATATACTGAATGACCAGCAGAGGCTGTTTTGCAGAGGAATATTTCTCCGCTTGCTGAGAAAAGAAAAAAAAAGAAAGCTCATTCCTCAGCCTTTTCCATGCCTCGATCAATAGATATGGTAAGTCAAACTCTCATTTAATCATTTTGCCATTAATTAAAAGTTCATTGTATCTGATGGCTCTCAGTGCCTTTTAGTGGGGTCTTCCGCATAAATATAATCTTCTAAGACGGTAGCAATATGAATGACGCTATGGCCATCATGATAGTTTCTCAAAGACTTTGACTGTCTATGTGGCTGACAAAATCTTCTTTAGATAGTTTTGCAGGCAATATGTCCTCCGGGGTAATTACCATCTTTTAGGCTGGAATGAGGTGTCTTAGGTTAGAGCAATTGACTTAAATTATGATGGAGGGAACCTATTCAACCGTTTTCCCTGCTCTCTGTGAGTGGGTCTCTGATACTCAAGATGGACCGCTATTTAGAAACTGTGTTCGTACTCTATCCCTCTTTAAATAGGATCCCAATGCTTTCAATGGTGAAGAGTATTTTCCCATTACACATCCTACTTGCTGTGCAGTCATATTCCCAGATACTTAACTAGTGTGTAATTGCTAATGTCTGGTCCTCCGGTGTAATCGTCACCCAGGGCGATTGGTCAAGTGGTGCCATTACATCCCAAAACTACAGCAGGATGTCATCTGACATGAGGGCCAATCAGTTGCTTCTTCTAACTCTAGCCCTCTTTAAATAGGAGCCCAATGCTTTCAATGATGCAGTGTACTTTCCCATTGCAACTCCTACTTGCTGTGCAGTCATATTCACAGACAGTTACCTAGTGTGTAATTGCTGATGTCTGGTCCGCCGGTGTAATCGTCACCCACGATGATTGGTCACATGGTGCCATTACTTCACAAAGCTACAGCAGGATTTCATCTGACATGAGGGCCAATCAGTTGCCTAGTACGCAATAGGATACATGTCTCATCGTATAGAAAAGGGAGCAATGTAGACCGGATGCCCAGCTGAAGACTAAGGTGGTGAGATGAAAGGAACTAGGCCATTATTTGAGACTTATACATTTGTTTGAAGGATTGGTTGATCATAACATTCTGGAGTTCTCTATAGGTTTACTGAGAGGGATGTGCTAAAATGAAGATGTTAGAATCTGTTATTCGTAGTTTTTCTTATTCCCACGAACGGTAGCATAAACCTTCCTCCCTTAACGTATCAGATCCCTGACTTGCTATGGTGTACCATAACCTAAAATAATTCCTGTGAAAAGGGTACGCAATCTCTTGGCTGCCAAGGAAATCTTTCTATCTAAGTCCTCATATAGGTGCTAGAGTTGTGTAGAGAGTACCAGCAAATGAGGCACAGGATTGAAAGAAGTCTGCTAGGTTGAAATCTAAATTGAGAATATAATTTTTAGTGAGCTTTGGATGTTCACAATATTAGACACGCCATAGTACTAATAATTGACTCTTTATAGAAATCATTTTTTGGTAGTGTTGCATTTGGTTTGGAAGTATTCAAGTTCTAAAAATTGACTAACAGTGGACTTTTCCATCTGCAGAATATACTGAATGACCAGCAGAGGCAGTATTGCAGAGGAATATTTCTCCGCTAGCTGAGAAAAGAAAAAAAAAGAAAGCTCATTCCTCAGCCTTTTCCATGCCTCGATCAATAGATATGGTAAGTCAAACTCTCATTTAATCATTTTGCCATTAATTAAAAGTTCATAGTATCTGATGGCTCTCAGTGCCTTTTAGTGGGGTCTTCCGCATAAATATAATCTTCTAAGACGGTAGCAATATGAATGACGCTATGGCCATCATGATAGTTTCTCAAAGACTTTGACTGTCTATGTGGCTGACAAAATCTTCTTTAGATAGTTTTGCAGGCAATATGTCCTCCGGGGTAATTACCATCTTTTAGGCTGGAATGAGGTGTCTTAGGTTAGAGCAATTGACTTACTTTCTGATGGAGGGAACCTATTCAACCGTTTTCCCTGCTCTCTGTCAGTGGGTCTCTGATACTCAAGATGGACCGCTATTTAGAAACTGTGTTCGTACTCTATCCCTCTTTAAATAGGATCCCAATGCTTTCAATGGTGCAGAGTATTTTCCCATTTCACATCCTACTTGCTGTGCAGTCATATTCCCAGATACTTAACTAGTGTGTAATTGCTGATGTCTGGTACTCCGGTGTAATCGTCACCCAGGGCGATTGGTCAAGTGGTGCCATTACATCCCAAAACTACAGCAGGATGTCATCTGACATGAGGGCCAATCAGTTGCTTCTTCTAACTCTAGCCCTCTTTAAATAGGAGCCCAATGCTTTCAATGGTGCAGTGTACTTTCAAATTGCACCTCCTTCTTGCTGTGCAGTCATATTCACAGATAGTTACCTAGTGTGTAATTGCTGATGTCTGGTCATCCGGTGTAATCGTCACCCAGGACGATTGGTCACGTGGTGCCATTACTTCACAAAGCTACAGCAGGATGTCATCTGACATGAGGGCCAATCAGTTGCCTAGTACGCAATAGGATACATGTCTCATCGTATAGACAAGGGAGCAATGTAGACAGGATGCCCAGCTGAAGACTAAGGTGGTGAGATGAAAGGAACTAGGCCTTTATTTGAGACTTATACATTTGTTTGAAGGAGTGGTTGATCATAACATTCTGGAGTTCTCTATAGGTTTACTGAGAGGGATGTGCTAAAATGAAGATGTTAGAATCTGTTATTCATAGTTTTTCTTATTCCCACAAATGGTAGCATAAACCTTCCTCCCTTAACATATCAGATCACTGACTTGCTATGGTGTACCATAACCTAAAATATTTCCTGTGAGAAGGGTACGTTATCTCTTGGCTGCCAAAGAGATCTTTCTATCAAAGTCCTCATATAAGTGCTAGCGTTGTGTAGAGAGTACTAGCAAATGAGGCACAGGATTGAAAGAAGTCTGCTAGGTTGAAATCTAAATTGAGAATATAATTTTTAGTGAGCTTTGGATGTTCACAATATTAGACACGCCATAGTACTAATAATTGACTCTTTATAGAAATCATTTTTTGGTAGTGTTGCATTTGGTTTGGAAGTATTCAAGTTCTAAAAATTGACTAACAGTGGACTTTTCCATCTGCAGAATATACTGAATGACCAGCAGAGGCAGTATTGCAGAGGAATATTTCTCCGCTTGCTGAGAAAAGAAAAAAAAAGAAAGCTCATTCCTCAGCCTTTTCCATGCCTCGATCAATAGTTATGGTAAGTCAAACTCTCATTTAATCATTTTGCCATTAATTAAAAGTTCATAGTATCTGATGGATCTCAGTGCCTTTTAGTGGGGTCTTCCGCATAAATATAATCTTCTAAGACGGTAGCAATATGAATGACGCTATGGCCATCATGATAGTTTCTCAAAGACTTTGATTGTCTATGTGGCTGACAAAATCTTCTTTAGATAGTTTTGCAGGCAATATGTCCTCCGGGGTAATTACCATCTTTTAGGCTGGAATGAGGTGTCTTAGGTTAGAGCAATTGAATTACTTTCTGATGGAGGGAACCTATTCAACCGTTTTCCCTGCTCTCTGTGAGTGGGTCTCTGATACTCAAGATGGACCGCTATTTAGAAACTGTGTTCTAACTCTATCCCTCTTTAAATAGAATCCCAATGCTTTCAATGGTGCAGAGTATTTTCCCATTACACATCCTATTTGCTGTGCAGTCATATTCCCAGATACTTAACTAGTGTGTAATTGCTGATGTCTGGTCCTACGGTGTAATCGTCACCCAGGGCGATTGGTCAAGTGGTGCCATTACATCCCAAAACTACAGCAGGATGTCATCTGACATGAGGGCCAATCAGTTGCTTCTTCTAACTCTAGCCCTCTTTAAATAGGAGCCCAATGCTTTCAATGGTGCAGTGTACTTTCCCATTGCAACTCCTACTTGCTGTGCAGTCATATTCACAGACAGTTACCTAGCGTGTAATTGCTGATGTCTGGTCCTCCGGTGTAATCGTCACCCACGACGATTGGTCACATGGTGCCATTACTTCACAAAGCTACAGCAGGATTTCATCTGACATGAGGGCCAATCAGTTGCCTAGTACGCAATAGGATACATGTCTCATCGTATAGACAAGGGAGCAATGTAGACAGGATGCCCAGCTGAAGACTAAGGTGGTGAGATGAAAGGAACTAGGCCATTATTTGAGACTTATACATTTGTTTGAAGGAGTGGTTGATCATAAAATTCTGGAGTTCTCTATAGGTTTACTGAGAGGGATGTGCTAAAATGAAGATGTTCGAATCTGTTATTCATAGTTTTTCTTATTCCCACAAACGGTAGCATAAACCTTCCTCCCTTAACGTATCAGATCCCTGACTTGCTATGGTGTACCATAACCTAAAATAATTCCTGTGAAAAGGGTACGCAATCTCTTGGCTGCCAAAGAGATCTTTCTATCTAAGTCCTCATATAGGTGCTAGAGTTGTGTAGAGAGTACCAGCAAATGAGGCACAGGATTGAAAGAAGTCTGCTAGGTTGAAATCTAAATTGAGAATATAATTTTTAGTGAGCTTTGGATTTTCACAATATTAGACACGCCATAGTACTAATAATTGACTCTTTATAGAAATCATTTTTTGGTAGTGTTGCATTTGGTTTGGAAGTATTCAAGTTCTAAAAATTGACTAACAGTGGACTTTTCCATCTGCAGAATATACTGAATGACCAGCAGAGGCAGTATTGCAGAGGAATATTTCTCCGCTTGCTGAGAAAAGAAAAAAAAAGAAAGCTCATTCCTCAGCCTTTTCCATGCCTCGATCAATAGATATGGTAAGTCAAACTCTCATTTAATCATTTTGCCATTAATTAAAAGTTCATAGTATCTGATGGCTCTCAGTGCCTTTTAGTGGGGTCTTCCGCATAAATATAATCTTCTAAGACGTTAGCAATATGAATGACGCTATGGCCATCATGATAGTTTCTCAAAGACTTTGACTGTCTATGTGGCTGACAAAATCTTCTTTAGATAGTTTTGCAGGCAATATGTCCTCCGGGGTAATTACCATCTTTTAGGCTGGAATGAGGTGTCTTAGGTTAGAGCAATTGACTTAAATTCTGATGGAGGGAACCTATTCAACCGTTTTCCCTGCTCTCTGTGAGTGGGTCTCTGATACTCAAGATGGACCGCTATTTAGAAACTGTGTTCGTACTCTATCCCTCTTTAAATAGGATCCCAATGCTTTCAATGGTGCAGAGTATTTTCCCATTACACATCCTATTTGCTGTGCAGTCATATTCCCAGATACTTAACTAGTGTGTAATTGCTGATGTCTGGTCCTCCGGTGTAATCGTCACCCAGGGCGATTGGTCAAGTGGTGCCATTACATCCCAAAACTACAGCAGGATGTCATCTGACATGAGGGCCAATCAGTTGCTTCTTCTAACTCTAGCCCTCTTTAAATAGGAGCCCAATGCTTTCAATGGTGCAGTGTACTTTCCCATTGCAACTCCTACTTGCTGTGCAGTCATATTCACAGACAGTTACCTAGCGTGTAATTGCTGATGTCTGGTCCTCCGGTGTAATCGTCACCCACGATGATTGGTCACATGGTGCCATTACTTCACAAAGCTACAGCAGGATGTCATCTGACATGAGGGCCAATCAGTTGCCTAGTACGCAATAGGATACATGTCTCATCGTATAGACAAGGGAGCAATGTAGACAGGATGCCCAGCTGAAGACTAAGGTGGTGAGATGAAAGGAACTAGGCCATTATTTGAGACTTATACATTTGTTTGAAGGAGTGGTTGATCATAACATTCTGGAGTTCTCTATAGGTTTACTGAGAGGGATGTGCTAAAATGAAGATGTTAGAATCTGTTATTCGTAGTTTTTCTTATTCCCACAAACGGTAGCATAAACCTTCCTCCCTTAACGTATCAGATCCCTGACTTGCTATGGTGTACCATAACCTAAAATAATTCCTGTGAAAAGGGTACGCAATCTCTTGGCTGCCAAAGGAGATCTTTCTATCTAAGTCCTCATATAGGTGCTAGAGTTGTGTAGAGAGTACCAGCAAATGAGGCACAGGATTGAAAGAAGTCTGCTAGGTTGAAATCTAAATTGAGAATATAATTTTTAGTGAGCTTTGGATTTTCACAATATTAGACACGCCATAGTACTAATAATTGACTCTTTATAGAAATCATTTTTTGGTAGTGTTGCATTTGGTTTGGAAGTATTCAAGTTCTAAAAATTGACTAACAGTGGACTTTTCCATCTGCAGAATATACTGAATGACCAGCAGAGGCAGTATTGCAGAGGAATATTTCTCCGCTTGCTGAGAAAAGAAAAAAAAAGAAAGCTCATTCCTCAGCCTTTTCCATGCCTCGATCAATAGTTATGGTAAGTCAAACTCTCATTTAATCATTTGCCATTAATTAAAAGTTCATAGTATCTGATGGATCTCAGTACCTTTTAGTGGGGTCTTCCGCATAAATATAATCTTCTAAGACGGTAGCAATATGAATGACGCTATGGCCATCATGATAGTTTCTCAAAGACTTTGACTGTCTATGTGGCTGACAAAATCTTCTTTAGATAGTTTTGCAGGCAATATGTCCTCCGGGGTAATTACCATCTTTTAGGCTGGAATGAGGTGTCTTAGGTTAGAGCAATTGACTTACTTTCTGATGGAGGGAACCTATTCAACCGTTTTCCCTGCTCTCTGTGAGTGGGTCTCTGATACTCAAGATGGACCACTATTTAGAAACTGTGTTCTAACTCTATCCCTCTTTAAATAGAATCCCAATGCTTTCAATGGTGCAGAGTATTTTCCCATTACACATCCTATTTGCTGTGCAGTCATATTCCCAGATACTTAACTAGTGTGTAATTGCTGATGTCTGGTACTCCGGTGTAATCGTCACCCAGGGCGATTGGTCAAGTGGTGCCATTACATCCCAAAACTACAGCAGGATGTCATCTGACATGAGGGCCAATCAGTTGCTTCTTCTAACTCTAGCCCTCTTTAAATAGGAGCCCAATGCTTTCAATGGTGCAGTGTACTTTCCCATTGCACCTCCTGCTTGCTGTGCTGTCATATTCACAGACAGTTACCTAGTGTGTAATTGCTGATGTCTGGTCCTCCGGTGTAATCGTCACCAAGGACGATTGGTCACGTGGTGCCATTACTTCACAAAGCTACAGCAGGATGTCATCTGACATGAGGGCCAATCAGTTGCCTAGTACGCAATAGGATACATGTCTCATCGTATAGAAAAGGGAGCAATGTAGACAGGATGCCCAGCTGAAGACTAAGGTGGTGAGATGAAAGGAACTAGGCCATTATTTGAGACTTATACATTTGTTTAAAGGATTGGTTGATCATAACATTCTGGAGTTCTCTATAGGTTTACTGAGAGGGATGTGCTAAAATGAAGATGTTAGAATCTGTTATTCGTAGTTTTTCTTATTCCCACAAACGGTAGCATAAACCTTCCTCCCTTAACGTATCAGATCACTGAATTGCTATGGTGTACCATAACCTAAAATATTTCCTGTGAGAAGGGTACGTTATCTCTTGGCTGCCAAAGAGATCTTTCTATCCAAGTCCTCTTATAGGTGCTAGAGTTGTGTAGAGAGTACCAGCAAATGAGGCACAGGATTGAAAGAAGTCTGCTAGGTTGAAATCTAAATTGAGAATATAATTTTTAGTGAGCTTTGGATTTTCACTATATTAGACACGCCATAGTACTAATAATTGACTCTTTATAGAAATCATTTTTTGGTAGTGTTGCATTTGGTTTGGAAGTATTCAAGTTCTAAAAATTGACTAACAGTGGACTTTTCCATCTGCAGAATATACTGAATGACCAGCAGAGGCAGTATTGCAGAGGAATATTTCTCCGCTTGCTGAGAAAAGAAAAAAAAAGAAAGCTCATTCCTCAGCCTTTTCTATGCCTCGATCAATAGTTATGGTAAGTCAAACTCTCATTTAATCATTTGCCATTAATTAAAAGTTCATAGTATCTGATGGATCTCAGTACCTTTTAGTGGGGTCTTCCGCATAAATATAATCTTCTAAGACGGTAGCAATATGAATGACGCTATGGCCATCATGATAGTTTCTCAAAGACTTTGACTGTCTATGTGGCTGACAAAATCTTCTTTAGATAGTTTTGCAGGCAATATGTCCTCCGGGGTAATTACCATCTTTTAGGCTGGAATGAGGTGTCTTAGGTTAGAGCAATTGACTTACTTTCTGATGGAGGGAACCTATTCAACCGTTTTCCCTGCTCTCTGTGAGTGGGTCTCTGATACTCAAGATGGACCACTATTTAGAAACTGTGTTCTAACTCTATCCCTCTTTAAATAGAATCCCAATGCTTTCAATGGTGCAGAGTATTTTCCCATTACACATCCTATTTGCTGTGCAGTCATATTCCCAGATACTTAACTAGTGTGTAATTGCTGATGTCTGGTCCTCCGGTGTAATCGTCACCCAGGGCGATTGGTCAAGTGGTGCCATTACATCCCAAAACTACAGCAGGATGTCATCTGACATGAGGGCCAATCAGTTGCTTCTTCTAACTCTAGCCCTCTTTAAATAGGAGCCCAATGCTTTCAATGGTGCAGTGTACTTTCCCATTGCAACTCCTACTTGCTGTGCAGTCATATTCACAGACAGTTACCTAGCGTGTAATTGCTGATGTCTGGTCCTCCGGTGTAATCGTCACCCACGATGATTGGTCACATGGTGCCATTACTTCACAAAGCTACAGCAGGATGTCATCTGACATGAGGGCCAATCAGTTGCCTAGTACGCAATAGGATACATGTCTCATCGTATAGACAAGGGAGCAATGTAGACAGGATGCCCAGCTGAAGACTAAGGTGGTGAGATGAAAGGAACTAGGCCATTATTTGAGACTTATACATTTGTTTGAAGGAGTGGTTGATCATAACATTCTGGAGTTCTCTATAGGTTTACTGAGAGGGATGTGCTAAAATGAAGATGTTAGAATCTGTTATTCGTAGTTTTTCTTATTCCCACAAACGGTAGCATAAACCTTCCTCCCTTAACGTATCAGATCCCTGACTTGCTATGGTGTACCATAACCTAAAATAATTCCTGTGAAAAGGGTACGCAATCTCTTGGCTGCCAAGGAGATCTTTCTATCTAAGTCCTCATATAGGTGCTAGAGTTGTGTAGAGAGTACCAGCAAATGAGGCACAGGATTGAAAGAAGTCTGCTAGGTTGAAATCTAAATTGAGAATATAATTTTTAGTGAGCTTTGGATGTTCACAATATTAGACACGCCATAGTACTAATAATTGACTCTTTATAGAAATCATTTTTTGGTAGTGTTGCATTTGGTTTGGAAGTATTCAAGTTCTAAAAATTGACTAACAGTGGACTTTTCCATCTGCAGAATATACTGAATGACCAGCAGAGGCAGTATTGCAGAGGAATATTTCTCCGCTAGCTGAGAAAAGAAAAAAAAAGAAAGCTCATTCCTCAGCCTTTTCCATGCCTCGATCAATAGATATGGTAAGTCAAACTCTCATTTAATCATTTTGCCATTAATTAAAAGTTCATAGTATCTGATGGCTCTCAGTGCCTTTTAGTGGGGTCTTCCGCATAAATATAATCTTCTAAGACGGTAGCAATATGAATGACGCTATGGCCATCATGATAGTTTCTCAAAGACTTTGACTGTCTATGTGGCTGACAAAATCTTCTTTAGATAGTTTTGCAGGCAATATGTCCTCCGGGGTAATTACCATCTTTTAGGCTGGAATGAGGTGTCTTAGGTTAGAGCAATTGACTTACTTTCTGATGGAGGGAACCTATTCAACCGTTTTCCCTGCTCTCTGTCAGTGGGTCTCTGATACTCAAGATGGACCGCTATTTAGAAACTGTGTTCGTACTCTATCCCTCTTTAAATAGGATCCCAATGCTTTCAATGGTGCAGAGTATTTTCCCATTTCACATCCTACTTGCTGTGCAGTCATATTCCCAGATACTTAACTAGTGTGTAATTGCTGATGTCTGGTACTCCGGTGTAATCGTCACCCAGGGCGATTGGTCAAGTGGTGCCATTACATCCCAAAACTACAGCAGGATGTCATCTGACATGAGGGCCAATCAGTTGCTTCTTCTGACTCTAGCCCTCTTTAAATAGGAGCCCAATGCTTTCAATGGTGCAGTGTACTTTCAAATTGCACCTCCTTCTTGCTGTGCAGTCATATTCACAGATAGTTACCTAGTGTGTAATTGCTGATGTCTGGTCATCCGGTGTAATCGTCACCCAGGACGATTGGTCACGTGGTGCCATTACTTCACAAAGCTACAGCAGGATGTCATCTGACATGAGGGCCAATCAGTTGCCTAGTACGCAATAGGATACATGTCTCATCGTATAGAAAAGGGAGCAATGTAGACAGGATGCCCAGCTGAAGACTAAGGTGGTGAGATGAAAGGAACTAGGCCTTTATTTGAGACTTATACATTTGTTTGAAGGAGTGGTTGATCATAACATTCTGGAGTTCTCTATAGGTTTACTGAGAGGGATGTGCTAAAATGAAGATGTTAGAATCTGTTATTCATAGTTTTTCTTATTCCCACAAATGGTAGCATAAACCTTCCTCCCTTAACATATCAGATCACTGACTTGCTATGGTGTACCATAACCTAAAATATTTCCTGTGAGAAGGGTACGTTATCTCTTGGCTGCCAAAGAGATCTTTCTATCAAAGTCCTCATATAAGTGCTAGCGTTGTGTAGAGAGTACTAGCAAATGAGGCACAGGATTGAAAGAAGTCTGCTAGGTTGAAATCTAAATTGAGAATATAATTTTTAGTGAGCTTTGGATGTTCACAATATTAGACACGCCATAGTACTAATAATTGACTCTTTATAGAAATCATTTTTTGGTAGTGTTGCATTTGGTTTGGAAGTATTCAAGTTCTAAAAATTGACTAACAGTGGACTTTTCCATCTGCAGAATATACTGAATGACCAGCAGAGGCAGTATTGCAGAGGAATATTTCTCCGCTTGCTGAGAAAAGAAAAAAAAAGAAAGCTCATTCCTCAGCCTTTTCCATGCCTCGATCAATAGTTATGGTAAGTCAAACTCTCATTTAATCATTTTGCCATTAATTAAAAGTTCATAGTATCTGATGGATCTCAGTGCCTTTTAGTGGGGTCTTCCGCATAAATATAATCTTCTAAGACGGTAGCAATATGAATGACGCTATGGCCATCATGATAGTTTCTCAAAGACTTTGATTGTCTATGTGGCTGACAAAATCTTCTTTAGATAGTTTTGCAGGCAATATGTCCTCCGGGGTAATTACCATCTTTTAGGCTGGAATGAGGTGTCTTAGGTTAGAGCAATTGAATTACTTTCTGATGGAGGGAACCTATTCAACCGTTTTCCCTGCTCTCTGTGAGTGGGTCTCTGATACTCAAGATGGACCGCTATTTAGAAACTGTGTTCTAACTCTATCCCTCTTTAAATAGAATCCCAATGCTTTCAATGGTGCAGAGTATTTTCCCATTACACATCCTATTTGCTGTGCAGTCATATTCCCAGATACTTAACTAGTGTGTAATTGCTGATGTCTGGTCCTACGGTGTAATCGTCACCCAGGGCGATTGGTCAAGTGGTGCCATTACATCCCAAAACTACAGCAGGATGTCATCTGACATGAGGGCCAATCAGTTGCTTCTTCTAACTCTAGCCCTCTTTAAATAGGAGCCCAATGCTTTCAATGGTGCAGTGTACTTTCCCATTGCAACTCCTACTTGCTGTGCAGTCATATTCACAGACAGTTACCTAGCGTGTAATTGCTGATGTCTGGTCCTCCGGTGTAATCGTCACCCACGACGATTGGTCACATGGTGCCATTACTTCACAAAGCTACAGCAGGATTTCATCTGACATGAGGGCCAATCAGTTGCCTAGTACGCAATAGGATACATGTCTCATCGTATAGACAAGGGAGCAATGTAGACAGGATGCCCAGCTGAAGACTAAGGTGGTGAGATGAAAGGAACTAGGCCATTATTTGAGACTTATACATTTGTTTGAAGGAGTGGTTGATCATAAAATTCTGGAGTTCTCTATAGGTTTACTGAGAGGGATGTGCTAAAATGAAGATGTTCGAATCTGTTATTCATAGTTTTTCTTATTCCCACAAACGGTAGCATAAACCTTCCTCCCTTAACGTATCAGATCCCTGACTTGCTATGGTGTACCATAACCTAAAATAATTCCTGTGAAAAGGGTACGCAATCTCTTGGCTGCCAAAGAGATCTTTCTATCTAAGTCCTCATATAGGTGCTAGAGTTGTGTAGAGAGTACCAGCAAATGAGGCACAGGATTGAAAGAAGTCTGCTAGGTTGAAATCTAAATTGAGAATATAATTTTTAGTGAGCTTTGGATTTTCACAATATTAGACACGCCATAGTACTAATAATTGACTCTTTATAGAAATCATTTTTTGGTAGTGTTGCATTTGGTTTGGAAGTATTCAAGTTCTAAAAATTGACTAACAGTGGACTTTTCCATCTGCAGAATATACTGAATGACCAGCAGAGGCAGTATTGCAGAGGAATATTTCTCCGCTTGCTGAGAAAAGAAAAAAAAAGAAAGCTCATTCCTCAGCCTTTTCCATGCCTCGATCAATAGATATGGTAAGTCAAACTCTCATTTAATCATTTTGCCATTAATTAAAAGTTCATAGTATCTGATGGCTCTCAGTGCCTTTTAGTGGGGTCTTCCGCATAAATATAATCTTCTAAGACGTTAGCAATATGAATGACGCTATGGCCATCATGATAGTTTCTCAAAGACTTTGACTGTCTATGTGGCTGACAAAATCTTCTTTAGATAGTTTTGCAGGCAATATGTCCTCCGGGGTAATTACCATCTTTTAGGCTGGAATGAGGTGTCTTAGGTTAGAGCAATTGACTTAAATTCTGATGGAGGGAACCTATTCAACCGTTTTCCCTGCTCTCTGTGAGTGGGTCTCTGATACTCAAGATGGACCGCTATTTAGAAACTGTGTTCGTACTCTATCCCTCTTTAAATAGGATCCCAATGCTTTCAATGGTGCAGAGTATTTTCCCATTACACATCCTATTTGCTGTGCAGTCATATTCCCAGATACTTAACTAGTGTGTAATTGCTGATGTGTGGTCCTCCGGTGTAATCGTCACCCAGGGCGATTGGTCAAGTGGTGCCATTACATCCCAAAACTACAGCAGGATGTCATCTGACATGAGGGCCAATCAGTTGCTTCTTCTAACTCTAGCCCTCTTTAAATAGGAGCCCAATGCTTTCAATGGTGCAGTGTACTTTCCCATTGCAACTCCTACTTGCTGTGCAGTCATATTCACAGACAGTTACCTAGCGTGTAATTGCTGATGTCTGGTCCTCCGGTGTAATCGTCACCCACGATGATTGGTCACATGGTGCTATTACTTCACAAAGCTACAGCAGGATGTCATCTGACATGAGGGCCAATCAGTTGCCTAGTACGCAATAGGATACATGTCTCATCGTATAGACAAGGGAGCAATGTAGACAGGATGCCCAGCTGAAGACTAAGGTGGTGAGATGAAAGGAACTAGGCCATTATTTGAGACTTATACATTTGTTTGAAGGAGTGGTTGATCATAACATTCTGGAGTTCTCTATAGGTTTACTGAGAGGGATGTGCTAAAATGAAGATGTTAGAATCTGTTATTCGTAGTTTTTCTTATTCCCACAAACGGTAGCATAAACCTTCCTCCCTTAACGTATCAGATCCCTGGCTTGCTATGGTGTACCATAACCTAAAATAATTCCTGTGAAAAGGGTACGCAATCTCTTGGCTGCCAAAGGAGATCTTTCTATCTAAGTCCTCATATAGGTGCTAGAGTTGTGTAGAGAGTACCAGCAAATGAGGCACAGGATTGAAAGAAGTCTGCTAGGTTGAAATCTAAATTGAGAATATAATTTTTAGTGAGCTTTGGATTTTCACAATATTAGACACGCCATAGTACTAATAATTGACTCTTTATAGAAATCATTTTTTGGTAGTGTTGCATTTGGTTTGGAAGTATTCAAGTTCTAAAAATTGACTAACAGTGGACTTTTCCATCTGCAGAATATACTGAATGACCAGCAGAGGCAGTATTGCAGAGGAATATTTCTCCGCTTGCTGAGAAAAGAAAAAAAAAGAAAGCTCATTCCTCAGCCTTTTCCATGCCTCGATCAATAGTTATGGTAAGTCAAACTCTCATTTAATCATTTGCCATTAATTAAAAGTTCATAGTATCTGATGGATCTCAGTACCTTTTAGTGGGGTCTTCCGCATAAATATAATCTTCTAAGACGGTAGCAATATGAATGACGCTATGGCCATCATGATAGTTTCTCAAAGACTTTGACTGTCTATGTGGCTGACAAAATCTTCTTTAGATAGTTTTGCAGGCAATATGTCCTCCGGGGTAATTACCATCTTTTAGGCTGGAATGAGGTGTCTTAGGTTAGAGCAATTGACTTACTTTCTGATGGAGGGAACCTATTCAACCGTTTTCCCTGCTCTCTGTGAGTGGGTCTCTGATACTCAAGATGGACCACTATTTAGAAACTGTGTTCTAACTCTATCCCTCTTTAAATAGAATCCCAATGCTTTCAATGGTGCAGAGTATTTTCCCATTACACATCCTATTTGCTGTGCAGTCATATTCCCAGATACTTAACTAGTGTGTAATTGCTGATGTCTGGTACTCCGGTGTAATCGTCACCCAGGGCGATTGGTCAAGTGGTGCCATTACATCCCAAAACTACAGCAGGATGTCATCTGACATGAGGGCCAATCAGTTGCTTCTTCTAACTCTAGCCCTCTTTAAATAGGAGCCCAATGCTTTCAATGGTGCAGTGTACTTTCCCATTGCACCTCCTGCTTGCTGTGCTGTCATATTCACAGACAGTTACCTAGTGTGTAATTGCTGATGTCTGGTCCTCCGGTGTAATCGTCACCAAGGACGATTGGTCACGTGGTGCCATTACTTCACAAAGCTACAGCAGGATGTCATCTGACATGAGGGCCAATCAGTTGCCTAGTACGCAATAGGATACATGTCTCATCGTATAGAAAAGGGAGCAATGTAGACAGGATGCCCAGCTGAAGACTAAGGTGGTGAGATGAAAGGAACTAGGCCATTATTTGAGACTTATACATTTGTTTAAAGGATTGGTTGATCATAACATTCTGGAGTTCTCTATAGGTTTACTGAGAGGGATGTGCTAAAATGAAGATGTTAGAATCTGTTATTCATAGTTTTTCTTATTCCCACAAACGGTAGCATAAACCTTCCTCCCTTAACGTATCAGATCACTGAATTGCTATGGTGTACCATAACCTAAAATATTTCCTGTGAGAAGGGTACGTTATCTCTTGGCTGCCAAAGAGATCTTTCTATCCAAGTCCTCTTATAGGTGCTAGAGTTGTGTAGAGAGTACCAGCAAATGAGGCACAGGATTGAAAGAAGTCTGCTAGGTTGAAATCTAAATTGAGAATATAATTTTTAGTGAGCTTTGGATTTTCACAATATTAGACACGCCATAGTACTAATAATTGACTCTTTATAGAAATCATTCTTTGGTAGTGTTGCATTTGGTTTGGAAGTATTCAAGTTCTAAAAATTGACTAACAGTGGACTTTTCCATCTGCAGAATATACTGAATGACCAGCAGAGGCAGTATTGCAGAGGAATATTTCTCCGCTTGCTGAGAAAAGAAAAAAAAAGAAAGCTCATTCCTCAGCCTTTTCCATGCCTCGATCAATAGATATGGTAAGTCAAACTCTCATTTAATCATTTTGCCATTAATTAAAAGTTCATAGTATCTGATGGCTCTCAGTGCCTTTTAGTGGGGTCTTCCGCATAAATATAATCTTCTAAGACGGTAGCAATATGAATGACGCTATGGCCATCATGATAGTTTCTCAAAGACTTTGACTGTCTATGTGGCTGACAAAATCTTCTTTAGATAGTTTTGCAGGCAATATGTCCTCCGGGGTAATTACCATCTTTTAGGCTGGAATGAGGTGTCTTAGGTTAGAGCAATTGACTTACTTTCTGATGGAGGGAACCTATTCAACCGTTTTCCCTGCTCTCTGTGAGTGGGTCTCTGATACTCAAGATGGACCGCTATTTAGAAACTGTGTTCGTACTCTATCCCTCTTTAAATAGGATCCCAATGCTTTCAATGGTGCAGAGTATTTTCCCATTTCACATCCTACTTGCTGTGCAGTCATATTCCCAGATACTTAACTAGTGTGTAATTGCTGATGTCTGGTTCTCCGGTGTAATCGTCACCCAGGGCGATTGGTCAAGTGGTGCCATTACATCCCAAAACTACAGCAGGATGTCATCTGACATGAGGGCCAATCAGTTGCTTCTTCTAACTCTAGCCCTCTTTAAATAGGAGCCCAATGCTTTCAATGGTGCAGTGTACTTTCCCATTGCAACTCCTACTTGCTGTGCAGTCATATTCACAGACAGTTACCTAGCGTGTAATTGCTGATGTCTGGTCCTCCGGTGTAATCGTCACCCACGACGATTGGTCACATGGTGCTATTACTTCACAAAGCTACAGCAGGATTTCATCTGACATGAGGGCCAATCAGTTGCCTAGTACGCAATAGGATACATGTCTCATCGTATAGACAAGGGAGCAATGTAGACAGGATGCCCAGCTGAAGACTAAGGTGGTGAGATGAAAGGAACTAGGCCATTATTTGAGACTTATACATTTGTTTGAAGGAGTGGTTGATCATAAAATTCTGGAGGTCTCTATAGGTTTACTGAGAGGGATGTGCTAAAATGAAGATGTTCGAATCTGTTATTCATAGTTTTTCTTATTCCCACAAACGGTAGCATAAACCTTCCTCCCTTAACGTATCAGATCCCTGACTTGCTATGGTGTACCATAACCTAAAATAATTCCTGTGAAAAGGGTACGCAATCTCTTGGCTGCCAAAGAGATCTTTCTATCTAAGTCCTCATATAGGTGCTAGAGTTGTGTAGAGAGTACCAGCAAATGAGGCACAGGATTGAAAGAAGTCTGCTAGGTTGAAATCTAAATTGAGAATATAATTTTTAGTGAGCTTTGGATTTTCACAATATTAGACACGCCATAGTACTAATAATTGACTCTTTATAGAAATCATTCTTTGGTAGTGTTGCATTTGGTTTGGAAGTATTCAAGTTCTAAAAATTGACTAACAGTGGACTTTTCCATCTGCAGAATATACTGAATGACCAGCAGAGGCAGTATTGCAGAGGAATATTTCTCCGCTTGCTGAGAAAAGAAAAAAAAAGAAAGCTCATTCCTCAGCCTTTTCCATGCCTCGATCAATAGTTATGGTAAGTCAAACTCTCATTTAATCATTTGCCATTAATTAAAAGTTCATAGTATCTGATGGATCTCAGTACCTTTTAGTGGGGTCTTCCGCATAAATATAATCTTCTAAGACGGTAGCAATATGAATGACGCTATGGCCATCATGATAGTTTCTCAAAGACTTTGACTGTCTATGTGGCTGACAAAATCTTCTTTAGATAGTTTTGCAGGCAATATGTCCTCCGGGGTAATTACCATCTTTTAGGCTGGAATGAGGTGTCTTAGGTTAGAGCAATTGACTTACTTTCTGATGGAGGGAACCTATTCAACTGTTTTCCCTGCTCTCTGTGAGTGGGTCTCTGATACTCAAGATGGACCACTATTTAGAAACTGTGTTCTAACTCTATCCCTCTTTAAATAGAATCCCAATGCTTTCAATGGTGCAGAGTATTTTCCCATTACACATCCTATTTGCTGTGCAGTCATATTCCCAGATACTTAACTAGTGTGTAATTGCTGATGTCTGGTACTCCGGTGTAATCGTCACCCAGGGCGATTGGTCAAGTGGTGCCATTACATCCCAAAACTACAGCAGGATGTCATCTGACATGAGGGCCAATCAGTTGCTTCTTCTAACTCTAGCCCTCTTTAAATAGGAGCCCAATGCTTTCAATGGTGCAGTGTACTTTCCCATTGCAACTCCTACTTGCTGTGCAGTCATATTCACAGACAGTTACCTAGCGTGTAATTGCTGATGTCTGGTCCTCCGGTGTAATCGTCACCCACGACGATTGGTCACATGGTGCCATTACTTCACAAAGCTACAGCAGGATTTCATCTGACATGAGGGCCAATCAGTTGCCTAGTACGCAATAGGATACATGTCTCATCGTATAGACAAGGGAGCAATGTAGACAGGATGCCCAGCTGAAGACTAAGGTGGTGAGATGAAAGGAACTAGGCCATTATTTGAGACTTATACATTTGTTTGAAGGAGTGGTTGATCATAAAATTCTGGAGTTCTCTATAGGTTTACTGAGAGGGATGTGCTAAAATGAAGATGTTCGAATCTGTTATTCATAGTTTTTCTTATTCCCACAAACGGTAGCATAAACCTTCCTCCCTTAACGTATCAGATCCCTGACTTGCTATGGTGTACCATAACCTAAAATAATTCCTGTGAAAAGGGTACGCAATCTCTTGGCTGCCAAAGAGATCTTTCTATCTAAGTCCTCATATAGGTGCTAGAGTTGTGTAGAGAGTACCAGCAAATGAGGCACAGGATTGAAAGAAGTCTGCTAGGTTGAAATCTAAATTGAGAATATAATTTTTAGTGAGCTTTGGATTTTCACAATATTAGACACGCCATAGTACTAATAATTGACTCTTTATAGAAATCATTTTTTGGTAGTGTTGCATTTGGTTTGGAAGTATTCAAGTTCTAAAAATTGACTAACAGTGGACTTTTCCATCTGCAGAATATACTGAATGACCAGCAGAGGCAGTATTGCAGAGGAATATTTCTCCGCTTGCTGAGAAAAGAAAAAAAAAGAAAGCTCATTCCTCAGCCTTTTCCATGCCTCGATCAATAGTTATGGTAAGTCAAACTCTCATTTAATCATTTTGCCATTAATTAAAAGTTCATAGTATCTGATGGCTCTCAGTGCCTTTTAGTGGGGTCTTCCGCATAAATATAATCTTCTAAGACGTTAGCAATATGAATGACGCTATGGCCATCATGATAGTTTCTCAAAGACTTTGACTGTCTATGTGGCTGACAAAATCTTCTTTAGATAGTTTTGCAGGCAATATGTCCTCCGGGGTAATTACCATCTTTTAGGCTGGAATGAGGTGTCTTAGGTTAGAGCAATTGACTTAAATTCTGATGGAGGGAACCTATTCAACCGTTTTCCCTGCTCTCTGTGAGTGGGTCTCTGATACTCAAGATGGACCGCTATTTAGAAACTGTGTTCGTACTCTATCCCTCTTTAAATAGGATCCCAATGCTTTCAATGGTGCAGAGTATTTTCCCATTACACATCCTATTTGCTGTGCAGTCATATTCCCAGATACTTAACTAGTGTGTAATTGCTGATGTCTGGTCCTCCGGTGTAATCGTCACCCAGGGCGATTGGTCAAGTGGTGCCATTACATCCCAAAACTACAGCAGGATGTCATCTGACATGAGGGCCAATCAGTTGCTTCTTCTAACTCTAGCCCTCTTTAAATAGGAGCCCAATGCTTTCAATGGTGCAGTGTACTTTCCCATTGCAACTCCTACTTGCTGTGCAGTCATATTCACAGACAGTTACCTAGCGTGTAATTGCTGATGTCTGGTCCTCCGGTGTAATCGTCACCCACGATGATTGGTCACATGGTGCCATTACTTCACAAAGCTACAGCAGGATGTCATCTGACATGAGGGCCAATCAGTTGCCTAGTACGCAATAGGATACATGTCTCATCGTATAGACAAGGGAGCAATGTAGACAGGATGCCCAGCTGAAGACTAAGGTGGTGAGATGAAAGGAACTAGGCCATTATTTGAGACTTATACATTTGTTTGAAGGAGTGGTTGATCATAACATTCTGGAGTTCTCTATAGGTTTACTGAGAGGGATGTGCTAAAATGAAGATGTTAGAATCTGTTATTCGTAGTTTTTCTTATTCCCACAAACGGTAGCATAAACCTTCCTCCCTTAACGTATCAGATCCCTGACTTGCTATGGTGTACCATAACCTAAAATAATTCCTGTGAAAAGGGTACGCAATCTCTTGGCTGCCAAAGGAGATCTTTCTATCTAAGTCCTCATATAGGTGCTAGAGTTGTGTAGAGAGTACCAGCAAATGAGGCACAGGATTGAAAGAAGTCTGCTAGGTTGAAATCTAAATTGAGAATATAATTTTTAGTGAGCTTTGGATTTTCACAATATTAGACACGCCATAGTACTAATAATTGACTCTTTATAGAAATCATTTTTTGGTAGTGTTGCATTTGGTTTGGAAGTATTCAAGTTCTAAAAATTGACTAACAGTGGACTTTTCCATCTGCAGAATATACTGAATGAC
Source organism: Lissotriton vulgaris (assembly GCF_964263255.1). NCBI lineage: Eukaryota > Metazoa > Chordata > Amphibia > Caudata > Salamandridae > Lissotriton > Lissotriton vulgaris. Next base: position 935,468,920 of record NC_141693.1, on the reverse strand, counting down.
CAGCAGAGGCAGTATTGCAGAGGAATATTTCTCCGCTTGCTGAGAAAAGAAAAAAAAAGAAAGCTCATTCCTCAGCCTTTTCCATGCCTCGATCAATAGTTATGGTAAGTCAAACTCTCATTTAATCATTTGCCATTAATTAAAAGTTCATAGTATCTGATGGATCTCAGTACCTTTTAGTGGGGTCTTCCGCATAAATATAATCTTCTAAGACGGTAGCAATATGAATGACGCTATGGCCATCATGATAGTTTCTCAAAGACTTTGACTGTCTATGTGGCTGACAAAATCTTCTTTAGATAGTTTTGCAGGCAATATGTCCTCCGGGGTAATTACCATCTTTTAGGCTGGAATGAGGTGTCTTAGGTTAGAGCAATTGACTTACTTTCTGATGGAGGGAACCTATTCAACCGTTTTCCCTGCTCTCTGTGAGTGGGTCTCTGATACTCAAGATGGACCACTATTTAGAAACTGTGTTCTAACTCTATCCCTCTTTAAATAGAATCCCAATGCTTTCAATGGTGCAGAGTATTTTCCCATTACACATCCTATTTGCTGTGCAGTCATATTCCCAGATACTTAACTAGTGTGTAATTGCTGATGTCTGGTACTCCGGTGTAATCGTCACCCAGGGCGATTGGTCAAGTGGTGCCATTACATCCCAAAACTACAGCAGGATGTCATCTGACATGAGGGCCAATCAGTTGCTTCTTCTAACTCTAGCCCTCTTTAAATAGGAGCCCAATGCTTTCAATGGTGCAGTGTACTTTCCCATTGCACCTCCTGCTTGCTGTGCTGTCATATTCACAGACAGTTACCTAGTGTGTAATTGCTGATGTCTGGTCCTCCGGTGTAATCGTCACCAAGGACGATTGGTCACGTGGTGCCATTACTTCACAAAGCTACAGCAGGATGTCATCTGACATGAGGGCCAATCAGTTGCCTAGTACGCAATAGGATACATGTCTCATCGTATAGAAAAGGGAGCAATGTAGACAGGATGCCCAGCTGAAGACTAAGGTGGTGAGATGAAAGGAACTAGGCCATTATTTGAGACTTATACATTTGTTTAAAGGATTGGTTGATCATAACATTCTGGAGTTCTCTATAGGTTTACTGAGAGGGATGTGCTAAAATGAAGATGTTAGAATCTGTTATTCATAGTTTTTCTTATTCCCACAAACGGTAGCATAAACCTTCCTCCCTTAACGTATCAGATCACTGAATTGCTATGGTGTACCATAACCTAAAATATTTCCTGTGAGAAGGGTACGTTATCTCTTGGCTGCCAAAGAGATCTTTCTATCCAAGTCCTCTTATAGGTGCTAGAGTTGTGTAGAGAGTACCAGCAAATGAGGCACAGGATTGAAAGAAGTCTGCTAGGTTGAAATCTAAATTGAGAATATAATTTTTAGTGAGCTTTGGATGTTCACAATATTAGACACGCCATAGTACTAATAATTGACTCTTTATAGAAATCATTTTTTGGTAGTGTTGCATTTGGTTTGGAAGTATTCAAGTTCTAAAAATTGACTAACAGTGGACTTTTCCATCTGCAGAATATACTGAATGACCAGCAGAGGCAGTATTGCAGAGGAATATTTCTCCGCTTGCTGAGAAAAGAAAAAAAAAGAAAGCTCATTCCTCAGCCTTTTCCATGCCTCGATCAATAGATATGGTAAGTCAAACTCTCATTTAATCATTTTGCCATTAATTAAAAGTTCATAGTATCTGATGGCTCTCAGTGCCTTTTAGTGGGGTCTTCCGCATAAATATAATCTTCTAAGACGGTAGCAATATGAATGACGCTATGGCCATCATGATAGTTTCTCAAAGACTTTGACTGTCTATGTGGCTGACAAAATCTTCTTTAGATAGTTTTGCAGGCAATATGTCCTCCGGGGTAATTACCATCTTTTAGGCTGGAATGAGGTGTCTTAGGTTAGAGCAATTGACTTACTTTCTGATGGAGGGAACCTATTCAACCGTTTTCCCTGCTCTCTGTGAGTGGGTCTCTGATACTCAAGATGGACCGCTATTTAGAAACTGTGTTCGTACTCTATCCCTCTTTAAATAGGATCCCAATGCTTTCAATGGTGCAGAGTATTTTCCCATTTCACATCCTACTTGCTGTGCAGTCATATTCCCAGATACTTAACTAGTGTGTAATTGCTGATGTCTGGTTCTCCGGTGTAATCGTCACCCAGGGCGATTGGTCAAGTGGTGCCATTACATCCCAAAACTACAGCAGGATGTCATCTGACATGAGGGCCAATCAGTTGCTTCTTCTAACTCTAGCCCTCTTTAAATAGGAGTCCAATGCTTTCAATGGTGCAGTGTACTTTCAAATTGCACCTCCTTCTTGCTGTGCAGTCATATTCACAGATAGTTACCTAGTGTGTAATTGCTGATGTCTTGTCCTCCGGTGTAATCGTCACCCAGGACGATTGGTCACGTGGTGCCATTACTTCACAAAGCTACAGCAGGATGTCATCTGACATGAGGGCCAATCAGTTGCCTAGTACGCAATAGGATACATGTCTCATCGTATAGAAAAGGGAGCAATGTAGACAGGATGCCCAGCTGAAGACTAAGGTGGTGAGATGAAAGGAACTAGGCCTTTATTTGAGACTTATACATTTGTTTGAAGGAGTGGTTGATCATAACATTCTGGAGTTCTCTATAGGTTTACTGAGAGGGATGTGCTAAAATGAAGATGTTAGAATCTGTTATTCATAGTTTTTCTTATTCCCACAAACGGTAGCATAAACCTTCCTCCCTTAACATATCAGATCACTGACTTGCTATGGTGTACCATAACCTAAAATATTTCCTGTGAGAAGGGTACGTTATCTCTTGGCTGCCAAAGAGATCTTTCTATCAAAGTCCTCATATAAGTGCTAGCGTTGTGTAGAGAGTACTAGCAAATGAGGCACAGGATTGAAAGAAGTTTGCTAGGTTGAAATCTAAATTGAGAATATAATTTTTAGTGAGCTTTGGATGTTCACAATATTAGACACGCCATAGTACTAATAATTGACTCTTTATAGAAATCATTTTTTGGTAGTGTTGCATTTGGTTTGGAAGTATTCAAGTTCTAAAAATTGACTAACAGTGGACTTTTCCATCTGCAGAATATACTGAATGACCAGCAGAGGCAGTATTGCAGAGGAATATTTCTCCGCTTGCTGAGAAAAGAAAAAAAAAGAAAGCTCATTCCTCAGCCTTTTCCATGCCTCGATCAATAGTTATGGTAAGTCAAACTCTCATTTAATCATTTGCCATTAATTAAAAGTTCATAGTATCTGATGGATCTCAGTACCTTTTAGTGGGGTCTTCCGCATAAATATAATCTTCTAAGACGGTAGCAATATGAATGACGCTATGGCCATCATGATAGTTTCTCAAAGACTTTGACTGTCTATGTGGCTGACAAAATCTTCTTTAGATAGTTTTGCAGGCAATATGTCCTCCGGGGTAATTACCATCTTTTAGGCTGGAATGAGGTGTCTTAGGTTAGAGCAATTGACTTACTTTCTGATGGAGGGAACCTATTCAACTGTTTTCCCTGCTCTCTGTGAGTGGGTCTCTGATACTCAAGATGGACCACTATTTAGAAACTGTGTTCTAACTCTATCCCTCTTTAAATAGAATCCCAATGCTTTCAATGGTGCAGAGTATTTTCCCATTACACATCCTATTTGCTGTGCAGTCATATTCCCAGATACTTAACTAGTGTGTAATTGCTGATGTCTGGTACTCCGGTGTAATCGTCACCCAGGGCGATTGGTCAAGTGGTGCCATTACATCCCAAAACTACAGCAGGATGTCATCTGACATGAGGGCCAATCAGTTGCTTCTTCTAACTCTAGCCCTCTTTAAATAGGAGCCCAATGCTTTCAATGGTGCAGTGTACTTTCCCATTGCAACTCCTACTTGCTGTGCAGTCATATTCACAGACAGTTACCTAGCGTGTAATTGCTGATGTCTGGTCCTCCGGTGTAATCGTCACCCACGACGATTGGTCACATGGTGCCATTACTTCACAAAGCTACAGCAGGATTTCATCTGACATGAGGGCCAATCAGTTGCCTAGTACGCAATAGGATACATGTCTCATCGTATAGACAAGGGAGCAATGTAGACAGGATGCCCAGCTGAAGACTAAGGTGGTGAGATGAAAGGAACTAGGCCATTATTTGAGACTTATACATTTGTTTGAAGGAGTGGTTGATCATAAAATTCTGGAGTTCTCTATAGGTTTACTGAGAGGGATGTGCTAAAATGAAGATGTTCGAATCTGTTATTCATAGTTTTTCTTATTCCCACAAACGGTAGCATAAACCTTCCTCCCTTAACGTATCAGATCCCTGACTTGCTATGGTGTACCATAACCTAAAATAATTCCTGTGAAAAGGGTACGCAATCTCTTGGCTGCCAAAGAGATCTTTCTATCTAAGTCCTCATATAGGTGCTAGAGTTGTGTAGAGAGTACCAGCAAATGAGGCACAGGATTGAAAGAAGTCTGCTAGGTTGAAATCTAAATTGAGAATATAATTTTTAGTGAGCTTTGGATTTTCACAATATTAGACACGCCATAGTACTAATAATTGACTCTTTATAGAAATCATTTTTTGGTAGTGTTGCATTTGGTTTGGAAGTATTCAAGTTCTAAAAATTGACTAACAGTGGACTTTTCCATCTGCAGAATATACTGAATGACCAGCAGAGGCAGTATTGCAGAGGAATATTTCTCCGCTTGCTGAGAAAAGAAAAAAAAAGAAAGCTCATTCCTCAGCCTTTTCCATGCCTCGATCAATAGATATGGTAAGTCAAACTCTCATTTAATCATTTTGCCATTAATTAAAAGTTCATAGTATCTGATGGCTCTCAGTGCCTTTTAGTGGGGTCTTCCGCATAAATATAATCTTCTAAGACGTTAGCAATATGAATGACGCTATGGCCATCATGATAGTTTCTCAAAGACTTTGACTGTCTATGTGGCTGACAAAATCTTCTTTAGATAGTTTTGCAGGCAATATGTCCTCCGGGGTAATTACCATCTTTTAGGCTGGAATGAGGTGTCTTAGGTTAGAGCAATTGACTTAAATTCTGATGGAGGGAACCTATTCAACCGTTTTCCCTGCTCTCTGTGAGTGGGTCTCTGATACTCAAGATGGACCGCTATTTAGAAACTGTGTTCGTACTCTATCCCTCTTTAAATAGGATCCCAATGCTTTCAATGGTGCAGAGTATTTTCCCATTACACATCCTATTTGCTGTGCAGTCATATTCCCAGATACTTAACTAGTGTGTAATTGCTGATGTCTGGTCCTCCGGTGTAATCGTCACCCAGGGCGATTGGTCAAGTGGTGCCATTACATCCCAAAACTACAGCAGGATGTCATCTGACATGAGGGCCAATCAGTTGCTTCTTCTAACTCTAGCCCTCTTTAAATAGGAGCCCAATGCTTTCAATGGTGCAGTGTACTTTCCCATTGCAACTCCTACTTGCTGTGCAGTCATATTCACAGACAGTTACCTAGCGTGTAATTGCTGATGTCTGGTCCTCCGGTGTAATCGTCACCCACGATGATTGGTCACATGGTGCCATTACTTCACAAAGCTACAGCAGGATGTCATCTGACATGAGGGCCAATCAGTTGCCTAGTACGCAATAGGATACATGTCTCATCGTATAGACAAGGGAGCAATGTAGACAGGATGCCCAGCTGAAGACTAAGGTGGTGAGATGAAAGGAACTAGGCCATTATTTGAGACTTATACATTTGTTTGAAGGAGTGGTTGATCATAACATTCTGGAGTTCTCTATAGGTTTACTGAGAGGGATGTGCTAAAATGAAGATGTTAGAATCTGTTATTCGTAGTTTTTCTTATTCCCACAAACGGTAGCATAAACCTTCCTCCCTTAACGTATCAGATCCCTGACTTGCTATGGTGTACCATAACCTAAAATAATTCCTGTGAAAAGGGTACGCAATCTCTTGGCTGCCAAGGAGATCTTTCTATCTAAGTCCTCATATAGGTGCTAGAGTTGTGTAGAGAGTACCAGCAAATGAGGCACAGGATTGAAAGAAGTCTGCTAGGTTGAAATCTAAATTGAGAATATAATTTTTAGTGAGCTTTGGATGTTCACAATATTAGACACGCCATAGTACTAATAATTGACTCTTTATAGAAATCATTTTTTGGTAGTGTTGCATTTGGTTTGGAAGTATTCAAGTTCTAAAAATTGACTAACAGTGGACTTTTCCATCTGCAGAATATACTGAATGACCAGCAGAGGCAGTATTGCAGAGGAATATTTCTCCGCTAGCTGAGAAAAGAAAAAAAAAGAAAGCTCATTCCTCAGCCTTTTCCATGCCTCGATCAATAGATATGGTAAGTCAAACTCTCATTTAATCATTTTGCCATTAATTAAAAGTTCATAGTATCTGATGGCTCTCAGTGCCTTTTAGTGGGGTCTTCCGCATAAATATAATCTTCTAAGACGGTAGCAATATGAATGACGCTATGGCCATCATGATAGTTTCTCAAAGACTTTGACTGTCTATGTGGCTGACAAAATCTTCTTTAGATAGTTTTGCAGGCAATATGTCCTCCGGGGTAATTACCATCTTTTAGGCTGGAATGAGGTGTCTTAGGTTAGAGCAATTGACTTACTTTCTGATGGAGGGAACCTATTCAACCGTTTTCCCTGCTCTCTGTCAGTGGGTCTCTGATACTCAAGATGGACCGCTATTTAGAAACTGTGTTCGTACTCTATCCCTCTTTAAATAGGATCCCAATGCTTTCAATGGTGCAGAGTATTTTCCCATTTCACATCCTACTTGCTGTGCAGTCATATTCCCAGATACTTAACTAGTGTGTAATTGCTGATGTCTGGTACTCCGGTGTAATCGTCACCCAGGGCGATTGGTCAAGTGGTGCCTTTACATCCCAAAACTACAGCAGGATGTCATCTGACATGAGGGCCAATCAGTTGCTTCTTCTAACTCTAGCCCTCTTTAAATAGGAGCCCAATGCTTTCAATGGTGCAGTGTACTTTCAAATTGCACCTCCTTCTTGCTGTGCAGTCATATTCACAGATAGTTACCTAGTGTGTAATTGCTGATGTCTGGTCATCCGGTGTAATCGTCACCCAGGACGATTGGTCACGTGGTGCCATTACTTCACAAAGCTACAGCAGGATGTCATCTGACATGAGGGCCAATCAGTTGCCTAGTACGCAATAGGATACATGTCTCATCGTATAGAAAAGGGAGCAATGTAGACAGGATGCCCAGCTGAAGACTAAGGTGGTGAGATGAAAGGAACTAGGCCTTTATTTGAGACTTATACATTTGTTTGAAGGAGTGGTTGATCATAACATTCTGGAGTTCTCTATAGGTTTACTGAGAGGGATGTGCTAAAATGAAGATGTTAGAATCTGTTATTCATAGTTTTTCTTATTCCCACAAATGGTAGCATAAACCTTCCTCCCTTAACATATCAGATCACTGACTTGCTATGGTGTACCATAACCTAAAATATTTCCTGTGAGAAGGGTACGTTATCTCTTGGCTGCCAAAGAGATCTTTCTATCAAAGTCCTCATATAAGTGCTAGCGTTGTGTAGAGAGTACTAGCAAATGAGGCACAGGATTGAAAGAAGTCTGCTAGGTTGAAATCTAAATTGAGAATATAATTTTTAGTGAGCTTTGGATGTTCACAATATTAGACACGCCATAGTACTAATAATTGACTCTTTATAGAAATCATTTTTTGGTAGTGTTGCATTTGGTTTGGAAGTATTCAAGTTCTAAAAATTGACTAACAGTGGACTTTTCCATCTGCAGAATATACTGAATGACCAGCAGAGGCAGTATTGCAGAGGAATATTTCTCCGCTTGCTGAGAAAAGAAAAAAAAAGAAAGCTCATTCCTCAGCCTTTTCCATGCCTCGATCAATAGTTATGGTAAGTCAAACTCTCATTTAATCATTTTGCCATTAATTAAAAGTTCATAGTATCTGATGGATCTCAGTGCCTTTTAGTGGGGTCTTCCGCATAAATATAATCTTCTAAGACGGTAGCAATATGAATGACGCTATGGCCATCATGATAGTTTCTCAAAGACTTTGATTGTCTATGTGGCTGACAAAATCTTCTTTAGATAGTTTTGCAGGCAATATGTCCTCCGGGGTAATTACCATCTTTTAGGCTGGAATGAGGTGTCTTAGGTTAGAGCAATTGAATTACTTTCTGATGGAGGGAACCTATTCAACCGTTTTCCCTGCTCTCTGTGAGTGGGTCTCTGATACTCAAGATGGACCGCTATTTAGAAACTGTGTTCTAACTCTATCCCTCTTTAAATAGAATCCCAATGCTTTCAATGGTGCAGAGTATTTTCCCATTACACATCCTATTTGCTGTGCAGTCATATTCCCAGATACTTAACTAGTGTGTAATTGCTGATGTCTGGTCCTACGGTGTAATCGTCACCCAGGGCGATTGGTCAAGTGGTGCCATTACATCCCAAAACTACAGCAGGATGTCATCTGACATGAGGGCCAATCAGTTGCTTCTTCTAACTCTAGCCCTCTTTAAATAGGAGCCCAATGCTTTCAATGGTGCAGTGTACTTTCCCATTGCAACTCCTACTTGCTGTGCAGTCATATTCACAGACAGTTACCTAGCGTGTAATTGCTGATGTCTGGTCCTCCGGTGTAATCGTCACCCACGACGATTGGTCACATGGTGCCATTACTTCACAAAGCTACAGCAGGATTTCATCTGACATGAGGGCCAATCAGTTGCCTAGTACGCAATAGGATACATGTCTCATCGTATAGACAAGGGAGCAATGTAGACAGGATGCCCAGCTGAAGACTAAGGTGGTGAGATGAAAGGAACTAGGCCATTATTTGAGACTTATACATTTGTTTGAAGGAGTGGTTGATCATAAAATTCTGGAGTTCTCTATAGGTTTACTGAGAGGGATGTGCTAAAATGAAGATGTTCGAATCTGTTATTCATAGTTTTTCTTATTCCCACAAACGGTAGCATAAACCTTCCTCCCTTAACGTATCAGATCCCTGACTTGCTATGGTGTACCATAACCTAAAATAATTCCTGTGAAAAGGGTACGCAATCTCTTGGCTGCCAAAGAGATCTTTCTATCTAAGTCCTCATATAGGTGCTAGAGTTGTGTAGAGAGTACCAGCAAATGAGGCACAGGATTGAAAGAAGTCTGCTAGGTTGAAATCTAAATTGAGAATATAATTTTTAGTGAGCTTTGGATTTTCACAATATTAGACACGCCATAGTACTAATAATTGACTCTTTATAGAAATCATTTTTTGGTAGTGTTGCATTTGGTTTGGAAGTATTCAAGTTCTAAAAATTGACTAACAGTGGACTTTTCCATCTGCAGAATATACTGAATGACCAGCAGAGGCAGTATTGCAGAGGAATATTTCTCCGCTTGCTGAGAAAAGAAAAAAAAAGAAAGCTCATTCCTCAGCCTTTTCCATGCCTCGATCAATAGATATGGTAAGTCAAACTCTCATTTAATCATTTTGCCATTAATTAAAAGTTCATAGTATCTGATGGCTCTCAGTGCCTTTTAGTGGGGTCTTCCGCATAAATATAATCTTCTAAGACGTTAGCAATATGAATGACGCTATGGCCATCATGATAGTTTCTCAAAGACTTTGACTGTCTATGTGGCTGACAAAATCTTCTTTAGATAGTTTTGCAGGCAATATGTCCTCCGGGGTAATTACCATCTTTTAGGCTGGAATGAGGTGTCTTAGGTTAGAGCAATTGACTTAAATTCTGATGGAGGGAACCTATTCAACCGTTTTCCCTGCTCTCTGTGAGTGGGTCTCTGATACTCAAGATGGACCGCTATTTAGAAACTGTGTTCGTACTCTATCCCTCTTTAAATAGGATCCCAATGCTTTCAATGGTGCAGAGTATTTTCCCATTACACATCCTATTTGCTGTGCAGTCATATTCCCAGATACTTAACTAGTGTGTAATTGCTGATGTCTGGTCATCCGGTGTAATCGTCACCCAGGGCGATTGGTCAAGTGGTGCCATTACATCCCAAAACTACAGCAGGATGTCATCTGACATGAGGGCCAATCAGTTGCTTCTTCTAACTCTAGCCCTCTTTAAATAGGAGCCCAATGCTTTCAATGGTGCAGTGTACTTTCCCATTGCAACTCCTACTTGCTGTGCAGTCATATTCACAGACAGTTACCTAGCGTGTAATTGCTGATGTCTGGTCCTCCGGTGTAATCGTCACCCACGATGATTGGTCACATGGTGCCATTACTTCACAAAGCTACAGCAGGATGTCATCTGACATGAGGGCCAATCAGTTGCCTAGTACGCAATAGGATACATGTCTCATCGTATAGACAAGGGAGCAATGTAGACAGGATGCCCAGCTGAAGACTAAGGTGGTGAGATGAAAGGAACTAGGCCATTATTTGAGACTTATACATTTGTTTGAAGGAGTGGTTGATCATAACATTCTGGAGTTCTCTATAGGTTTACTGAGAGGGATGTGCTAAAATGAAGATGTTAGAATCTGTTATTCGTAGTTTTTCTTATTCCCACAAACGGTAGCATAAACCTTCCTCCCTTAACGTAACAGATCCCTGACTTGCTATGGTGTACCATAACCTAAAATAATTCCTGTGAAAAGGGTACGCAATCTCTTGGCTGCCAAAGGAGATCTTTCTATCTAAGTCCTCATATAGGTGCTAGAGTTGTGTAGAGAGTACCAGCAAATGAGGCACAGGATTGAAAGAAGTCTGCTAGGTTGAAATCTAAATTGAGAATATAATTTTTAGTGAGCTTTGGATTTTCACAATATTAGACACGCCATAGTACTAATAATTGACTCTTTATAGAAATCATTTTTTGGTAGTGTTGCATTTGGTTTGGAAGTATTCAAGTTCTAAAAATTGACTAACAGTGGACTTTTCCATCTGCAGAATATACTGAATGACCAGCAGAGGCAGTATTGCAGAGGAATATTTCTCCGCTTGCTGAGAAAAGAAAAAAAAAGAAAGCTCATTCCTCAGCCTTTTCCATGCCTCGATCAATAGTTATGGTAAGTCAAACTCTCATTTAATCATTTGCCATTAATTAAAAGTTCATAGTATCTGATGGATCTCAGTACCTTTTAGTGGGGTCTTCCGCATAAATATAATCTTCTAAGACGGTAGCAATATGAATGACGCTATGGCCATCATGATAGTTTCTCAAAGACTTTGACTGTCTATGTGGCTGACAAAATCTTCTTTAGATAGTTTTGCAGGCAATATGTCCTCCGGGGTAATTACCATCTTTTAGGCTGGAATGAGGTGTCTTAGGTTAGAGCAATTGACTTACTTTCTGATGGAGGGAACCTATTCAACCGTTTTCCCTGCTCTCTGTGAGTGGGTCTCTGATACTCAAGATGGACCACTATTTAGAAACTGTGTTCTAACTCTATCCCTCTTTAAATAGAATCCCAATGCTTTCAATGGTGCAGAGTATTTTCCCATTACACATCCTATTTGCTGTGCAGTCATATTCCCAGATACTTAACTAGTGTGTAATTGCTGATGTCTGGTCCTCCGGTGTAATCGTCACCCAGGGCGATTGGTCAAGTGGTGCCATTACATCCCAAAACTACAGCAGGATGTCATCTGACATGAGGGCCAATCAGTTGCTTCTTCTAACTCTAGCCCTCTTTAAATAGGAGCCCAATGCTTTCAATGGTGCAGTGTACTTTCCCATTGCAACTCCTACTTGCTGTGCAGTCATATTCACAGACAGTTACCTAGCGTGTAATTGCTGATGTCTGGTCCTCCGGTGTAATCGTCACCCACGATGATTGGTCACATGGTGCCATTACTTCACAAAGCTACAGCAGGATGTCATCTGACATGAGGGCCAATCAGTTGCCTAGTACGCAATAGGATACATGTCTCATCGTATAGACAAGGGAGCAATGTAGACAGGATGCCCAGCTGAAGACTAAGGTGGTGAGATGAAAGGAACTAGGCCATTATTTGAGACTTATACATTTGTTTGAAGGAGTGGTTGATCATAACATTCTGGAGTTCTCTATAGGTTTACTGAGAGGGATGTGCTAAAATGAAGATGTTAGAATCTGTTATTCGTAGTTTTTCTTATTCCCACAAACGGTAGCATAAACCTTCCTCCCTTAACGTATCAGATCCCTGACTTGCTATGGTGTACCATAACCTAAAATAATTCCTGTGAAAAGGGTACGCAATCTCTTGGCTGCCAAGGAGATCTTTCTATCTAAGTCCTCATATAGGTGCTAGAGTTGTGTAGAGAGTACCAGCAAATGAGGCACAGGATTGAAAGAAGTCTGCTAGGTTGAAATCTAAATTGAGAATATAATTTTTAGTGAGCTTTGGATGTTCACAATATTAGACACGCCATAGTACTAATAATTGACTCTTTATAGAAATCATTTTTTGGTAGTGTTGCATTTGGTTTGGAAGTATTCAAGTTCTAAAAATTGACTAACAGTGGACTTTTCCATCTGCAGAATATACTGAATGACCAGCAGAGGCAGTATTGCAGAGGAATATTTCTCCGCTAGCTGAGAAAAGAAAAAAAAAGAAAGCTCATTCCTCAGCCTTTTCCATGCCTCGATCAATAGATATGGTAAGTCAAACTCTCATTTAATCATTTTGCCATTAATTAAAAGTTCATAGTATCTGATGGCTCTCAGTGCCTTTTAGTGGGGTCTTCCGCATAAATATAATCTTCTAAGACGGTAGCAATATGAATGACGCTATGGCCATCATGATAGTTTCTCAAAGACTTTGACTGTCTATGTGGCTGACAAAATCTTCTTTAGATAGTTTTGCAGGCAATATGTCCTCCGGGGTAATTACCATCTTTTAGGCTGGAATGAGGTGTCTTAGGTTAGAGCAATTGACTTACTTTCTGATGGAGGGAACCTATTCAACCGTTTTCCCTGCTCTCTGTCAGTGGGTCTCTGATACTCAAGATGGACCGCTATTTAGAAACTGTGTTCGTACTCTATCCCTCTTTAAATAGGATCCCAATGCTTTCAATGGTGCAGAGTATTTTCCCATTTCACATCCTACTTGCTGTGCAGTCATATTCCCAGATACTTAACTAGTGTGTAATTGCTGATGTCTGGTACTCCGGTGTAATCGTCACCCAGGGCGATTGGTCAAGTGGTGCCATTACATCCCAAAACTACAGCAGGATGTCATCTGACATGAGGGCCAATCAGTTGCTTCTTCTAACTCTAGCCCTCTTTAAATAGGAGCCCAATGCTTTCAATGGTGCAGTGTACTTTCAAATTGCACCTCCTTCTTGCTGTGCAGTCATATTCACAGATAGTTACCTAGTGTGTAATTGCTGATGTCTGGTCATCCGGTGTAATCGTCACCCAGGACGATTGGTCACGTGGTGCCATTACTTCACAAAGCTACAGCAGGATGTCATCTGACATGAGGGCCAATCAGTTGCCTAGTACGCAATAGGATACATGTCTCATCGTATAGAAAAGGGAGCAATGTAGACAGGATGCCCAGCTGAAGACTAAGGTGGTGAGATGAAAGGAACTAGGCCTTTATTTGAGACTTATACATTTGTTTGAAGGAGTGGTTGATCATAACATTCTGGAGTTCTCTATAGGTTTACTGAGAGGGATGTGCTAAAATGAAGATGTTAGAATCTGTTATTCATAGTTTTTCTTATTACCACAAATGGTAGCATAAACCTTCCTCCCTTAACATATCAGATCACTGACTTGCTATGGTGTACCATAACCTAAAATATTTCCTGTGAGAAGGGTACGTTATCTCTTGGCTGCCAAAGAGATCTTTCTATCAAAGTCCTCATATAAGTGCTAGCGTTGTGTAGAGAGTACTAGCAAATGAGGCACAGGATTGAAAGAAGTCTGCTAGGTTGAAATCTAAATTGAGAATATAATTTTTAGTGAGCTTTGGATGTTCACAATATTAGACACGCCATAGTACTAATAGTTGACTCTTTATAGAAATCATTTTTTGGTAGTGTTGCATTTGGTTTGGAAGTATTCAAGTTCTAAAAATTGACTAACAGTGGACTTTTCCATCTGCAGAATATACTGAATGACCAGCAGAGGCAGTATTGCAGAGGAATATTTCTCCGCTTGCTGAGAAAAGAAAAAAAAAGAAAGCTCATTCCTCAGCCTTTTCCATGCCTCGATCAATAGTTATGGTAAGTCAAACTCTCATTTAATCATTTTGCCATTAATTAAAAGTTCATAGTATCTGATGGATCTCAGTGCCTTTTAGTGGGGTCTTCCGCATAAATATAATCTTCTAAGACGGTAGCAATATGAATGACGCTATGGCCATCATGATAGTTTCTCAAAGACTTTGATTGTCTATGTGGCTGACAAAATCTTCTTTAGATAGTTTTGCAGGCAATATGTCCTCCGGGGTAATTACCATCTTTTAGGCTGGAATGAGGTGTCTTAGGTTAGAGCAATTGAATTACTTTCTGATTGAGGGAACCTATTCAACCGTTTTCCCTGCTCTCTGTGAGTGGGTCTCTGATACTCAAGATGGACCGCTATTTAGAAACTGTGTTCTAACTCTATCCCTCTTTAAATAGAATCCCAATGCTTTCAATGGTGCAGAGTATTTTCCCATTACACATCCTATTTGCTGTGCAGTCATATTCCCAGATACTTAACTAGTGTGTAATTGCTGATGTCTGGTCCTACGGTGTAATCGTCACCCAGGGCGATTGGTCAAGTGGTGCCATTACATCCCAAAACTACAGCAGGATGTCATCTGACATGAGGGCCAATCAGTTGCTTCTTCTAACTCTAGCCCTCTTTAAATAGGAGCCCAATGCTTTCAATGGTGCAGTGTACTTTCCCATTGCAACTCCTACTTGCTGTGCAGTCATATTCACAGACAGTTACCTAGCGTGTAATTGCTGATGTCTGGTCCTCCGGTGTAATCGTCACCCACGACGATTGGTCACATGGTGCCATTACTTCACAAAGCTACAGCAGGATTTCATCTGACATGAGGGCCAATCAGTTGCCTAGTACGCAATAGGATACATGTCTCATCGTATAGACAAGGGAGCAATGTAGACAGGATGCCCAGCTGAAGACTAAGGTGGTGAGATGAAAGGAACTAGGCCATTATTTGAGACTTATACATTTGTTTGAAGGAGTGGTTGATCATAAAATTCTGGAGTTCTCTATAGGTTTACTGAGAGGGATGTGCTAAAATGAAGATGTTCGAATCTGTTATTCATAGTTTTTCTTATTCCCACAAACGGTAGCATAAACCTTCCTCCCTTAACGTATCAGATCCCTGACTTGCTATGGTGTACCATAACCTAAAATAATTCCTGTGAAAAGGGTACGCAATCTCTTGGCTGCCAAAGAGATCTTTCTATCTAAGTCCTCATATAGGTGCTAGAGTTGTGTAGAGAGTACCAGCAAATGAGGCACAGGATTGAAAGAAGTCTGCTAGGTTGAAATCTAAATTGAGAATATAATTTTTAGTGAGCTTTGGATTTTCACAATATTAGACACGCCATAGTACTAATAATTGACTCTTTATAGAAATCATTTTTTGGTAGTGTTGCATTTGGTTTGGAAGTATTCAAGTTCTAAAAATTGACTAACAGTGGACTTTTCCATCTGCAGAATATACTGAATGACCAGCAGAGGCAGTATTGCAGAGGAATATTTCTCCGCTTGCTGAGAAAAGAAAAAAAAAGAAAGCTCATTCCTCAGCCTTTTCCATGCCTCGATCAATAGATATGGTAAGTCAAACTCTCATTTAATCATTTTGCCATTAATTAAAAGTTCATAGTATCTGATGGCTCTCAGTGCCTTTTAGTGGGGTCTTCCGCATAAATATAATCTTCTAAGACGTTAGCAATATGAATGACGCTATGGCCATCATGATAGTTTCTCAAAGACTTTGACTGTCTATGTGGCTGACAAAATCTTCTTTAGATAGTTTTGCAGGCAATATGTCCTCCGGGGTAATTACCATCTTTTAGGCTGGAATGAGGTGTCTTAGGTTAGAGCAATTGACTTAAATTCTGATGGAGGGAACCTATTCAACCGTTTTCCCTGCTCTCTGTGAGTGGGTCTCTGATACTCAAGATGGACCGCTATTTAGAAACTGTGTTCGTACTCTATCCCTCTTTAAATAGGATCCCAATGCTTTCAATGGTGCAGAGTATTTTCCCATTACACATCCTATTTGCTGTGCAGTCATATTCCCAGATACTTAACTAGTGTGTAATTGCTGATGTCTGGTCCTCCGGTGTAATCGTCACCCAGGGCGATTGGTCAAGTGGTGCCATTACATCCCAAAACTACAGCAGGATGTCATCTGACATGAGGGCCAATCAGTTGCTTCTTCTAACTCTAGCCCTCTTTAAATAGGAGCCCAATGCTTTCAATGGTGCAGTGTACTTTCCCATTGCAACTCCTACTTGCTGTGCAGTCATATTCACAGACAGTTACCTAGCGTGTAATTGCTGATGTCTGGTCCTCCGGTGTAATCGTCACCCACGATGATTAGTCACATGGTGCTATTACTTCACAAAGCTACAGCAGGATGTCATCTGACATGAGGGCCAATCAGTTGCCTAGTACGCAATAGGATACATGTCTCATCGTATAGACAAGGGAGCAATGTAGACAGGATGCCCAGCTGAAGACTAAGGTGGTGAGATGAAAGGAACTAGGCCATTATTTGAGACTTATACATTTGTTTGAAGGAGTGGTTGATCATAACATTCT
Organism: Lissotriton vulgaris; assembly: GCF_964263255.1. Classification (NCBI taxonomy): domain Eukaryota; kingdom Metazoa; phylum Chordata; class Amphibia; order Caudata; family Salamandridae; genus Lissotriton; species Lissotriton vulgaris. Next base: position 935,452,074 of record NC_141693.1, on the reverse strand, counting down.
GGAGTTCTCTATAGGTTTACTGAGAGGGATGTGCTAAAATGAAGATGTTAGAATCTGTTATTCGTAGTTTTTCTTATTCCCACAAACGGTAGCATAAACCTTCCTCCCTTAACGTATCAGATCCCTGACTTGCTATGGTGTACCATAACCTAAAATAATTCCTGTGAAAAGGGTACGCAATCTCTTGGCTGCCAAAGGAGATCTTTCTATCTAAGTCCTCATTTAGGTGCTAGAGTTGTGTAGAGAGTACCAGCAAATGAGGCACAGGATTGAAAGAAGTCTGCTAGGTTGAAATCTAAATTGAGAATATAATTTTTAGTGAGCTTTGGATTTTCACAATATTAGACACGCCATAGTACTAATAATTGACTCTTTATAGAAATCATTTTTTGGTAGTGTTGCATTTGGTTTGGAAGTATTCAAGTTCTAAAAATTGACTAACAGTGGACTTTTCCATCTGCAGAATATACTGAATGACCAGCAGAGGCAGTATTGCAGAGGAATATTTCTCCGCTTGCTGAGAAAAGAAAAAAAAAGAAAGCTCATTCCTCAGCCTTTTCCATGCCTCGATCAATAGTTATGGTAAGTCAAACTCTCATTTAATCATTTGCCATTAATTAAAAGTTCATAGTATCTGATGGATCTCAGTACCTTTTAGAGGGGTCTTCCGCATAAATATAATCTTCTAAGACGGTAGCAATATGAATGACGCTATGGCCATCATGATAGTTTCTCAAAGACTTTGACTGTCTATGTGGCTGACAAAATCTTCTTTAGATAGTTTTGCAGGCAATATGTCCTCCGGGGTAATTACCATCTTTTAGGCTGGAATGAGGTGTCTTAGGTTAGAGCAATTGACTTACTTTCTGATGGAGGGAACCTATTCAACCGTTTTCCCTGCTCTCTGTGAGTGGGTCTCTGATACTCAAGATGGACCACTATTTAGAAACTGTGTTCTAACTCTATCCCTCTTTAAATAGAATCCCAATGCTTTCAATGGTGCAGAGTATTTTCCCATTACACATCCTATTTGCTGTGCAGTCATATTCCCAGATACTTAACTAGTGTGTAATTGCTGATGTCTGGTACTCCGGTGTAATCGTCACCCAGGGCGATTGGTCAAGTGGTGCCATTACATCCCAAAACTACAGCAGGATGTCATCTGACATGAGGGCCAATCAGTTGCTTCTTCTAACTCTAGCCCTCTTTAAATAGGAGCCCAATGCTTTCAATGGTGCAGTGTACTTTCCCATTGCACCTCCTGCTTGCTGTGCTGTCATATTCACAGACAGTTACCTAGTGTGTAATTGCTGATGTCTGGTCCTCCGGTGTAATCGTCACCAAGGACGATTGGTCACGTGGTGCCATTACTTCACAAAGCTACAGCAGGATGTCATCTGACATGAGGGCCAATCAGTTGCCTAGTACGCAATAGGATACATGTCTCATCGTATAGAAAAGGGAGCAATGTAGACAGGATGCCCAGCTGAAGACTAAGGTGGTGAGATGAAAGGAACTAGGCCATTATTTGAGACTTATACATTTGTTTAAAGGATTGGTTGATCATAACATTCTGGAGTTCTCTATAGGTTTACTGAGAGGGATGTGCTAAAATGAAGATGTTAGAATCTGTTATTCATAGTTTTTCTTATTCCCACAAACGGTAGCATAAACCTTCCTCCCTTAACGTATCAGATCACTGAATTGCTATGGTGTACCATAACCTAAAATATTTCCTGTGAGAAGGGTACGTTATCTCTTGGCTGCCAAAGAGATCTTTCTATCCAAGTCCTCTTATAGGTGCTAGAGTTGTGTAGAGAGTACCAGCAAATGAGGCACAGGATTGAAAGAAGTCTGCTAGGTTGAAATCTAAATTGAGAATATAATTTTTAGTGAGCTTTGGATTTTCACAATATTAGACACGCCATAGTACTAATAATTGACTCTTTATAGAAATCATTCTTTGGTAGTGTTGCATTTGGTTTGGAAGTATTCAAGTTCTAAAAATTGACTAACAGTGGACTTTTCCATCTGCAGAATATACTGAATGACCAGCAGAGGCAGTATTGCAGAGGAATATTTCTCCGCTTGCTGAGAAAAGAAAAAAAAAGAAAGCTCATTCCTCAGCCTTTTCCATGCCTCGATCAATAGATATGGTAAGTCAAACTCTCATTTAATCATTTTGCCATTAATTAAAAGTTCATAGTATCTGATGGCTCTCAGTGCCTTTTAGTGGGGTCTTCCGCATAAATATAATCTTCTAAGACGGTAGCAATATGAATGACGCTATGGCCATCATGATAGTTTCTCAAAGACTTTGACTGTCTATGTGGCTGACAAAATCTTCTTTAGATAGTTTTGCAGGCAATATGTCCTCCGGGGTAATTACCATCTTTTAGGCTGGAATGAGGTGTCTTAGGTTAGAGCAATTGACTTACTTTCTGATGGAGGGAACCTATTCAACCGTTTTCCCTGCTCTCTGTGAGTGGGTCTCTGATACTCAAGATGGACCGCTATTTAGAAACTGTGTTCGTACTCTATCCCTCTTTAAATAGGATCCCAATGCTTTCAATGGTGCAGAGTATTTTCCCATTTCACATCCTACTTGCTGTGCAGTCATATTCCCAGATACTTAACTAGTGTGTAATTGCTGATGTCTGGTTCTCCGGTGTAATCGTCACCCAGGGCGATTGGTCAAGTGGTGCCATTACATCCCAAAACTACAGCAGGATGTCATCTGACATGAGGGCCAATCAGTTGCTTCTTCTAACTCTAGCCCTCTTTAAATAGGAGCCCAATGCTTTCAATGGTGCAGTGTACTTTCCCATTGCAACTCCTACTTGCTGTGCAGTCATATTCACAGACAGTTACCTAGCGTGTAATTGCTGATGTCTGGTCCTCCGGTGTAATCGTCACCCACGACGATTGGTCACATGGTGCCATTACTTCACAAAGCTACAGCAGGATTTCATCTGACATGAGGGCCAATCAGTTGCCTAGTACGCAATAGGATACATGTCTCATCGTATAGACAAGGGAGCAATGTAGACAGGATGCCCAGCTGAAGACTAAGGTGGTGAGATGAAAGGAACTAGGCCATTATTTGAGACTTATACATTTGTTTGAAGGAGTGGTTGATCATAAAATTCTGGAGTTCTCTATAGGTTTACTGAGAGGGATGTGCTAAAATGAAGATGTTCGAATCTGTTATTCATAGTTTTTCTTATTCCCACAAACGGTAGCATAAACCTTCCTCCCTTAACGTATCAGATCCCTGACTTGCTATGGTGTACCATAACCTAAAATAATTCCTGTGAAAAGGGTACGCAATCTCTTGGCTGCCAAAGAGATCTTTCTATCTAAGTCCTCATATAGGTGCTAGAGTTGTGTAGAGAGTACCAGCAAATGAGGCACAGGATTGAAAGAAGTCTGCTAGGTTGAAATCTAAATTGAGAATATAATTTTTAGTGAGCTTTGGATTTTCACAATATTAGACACGCCATAGTACTAATAATTGACTCTTTATAGAAATCATTTTTTGGTAGTGTTGCATTTGGTTTGGAAGTATTCAAGTTCTAAAAATTGACTAACAGTGGACTTTTCCATCTGCAGAATATACTGAATGACCAGCAGAGGCAGTATTGCAGAGGAATATTTCTCCGCTTGCTGAGAAAAGAAAAAAAAAGAAAGCTCATTCCTCAGCCTTTTCCATGCCTCGATCAATAGATATGGTAAGTCAAACTCTCATTTAATCATTTTGCCATTAATTAAAAGTTCATAGTATCTGATGGCTCTCAGTGCCTTTTAGTGGGGTCTTCCGCATAAATATAATCTTCTAAGACGTTAGCAATATGAATGACGCTATGGCCATCATGATAGTTTCTCAAAGACTTTGACTGTCTATGTGGCTGACAAAATCTTCTTTAGATAGTTTTGCAGGCAATATGTCCTCCGGGGTAATTACCATCTTTTAGGCTGGAATGAGGTGTCTTAGGTTAGAGCAATTGACTTAAATTCTGATGGAGGGAACCTATTCAACCGTTTTCCCTGCTCTCTGTGAGTGGGTCTCTGATACTCAAGATGGACCGCTATTTAGAAACTGTGTTCGTACTCTATCCCTCTTTAAATAGGATCCCAATGCTTTCAATGGTGCAGAGTATTTTCCCATTACACATCCTATTTGCTGTGCAGTCATATTCCCAGATACTTAACTAGTGTGTAATTGCTGATGTCTGGTCCTCCGGTGTAATCGTCACCCAGGGCGATTGGTCAAGTGGTGCCATTACATCCCAAAACTACAGCAGGATGTCATCTGACATGAGGGCCAATCAGTTGCTTCTTCTAACTCTAGCCCTCTTTAAATAGGAGCCCAATGCTTTCAATGGTGCAGTGTACTTTCCCATTGCAACTCCTACTTGCTGTGCAGTCATATTCACAGACAGTTACCTAGCGTGTAATTGCTGATGTCTGGTCCTCCGGTGTAATCGTCACCCACGATGATTGGTCACATGGTGCCATTACTTCACAAAGCTACAGCAGGATTTCATCTGACATGAGGGCCAATCAGTTGCCTAGTACGCAATAGGATACATGTCTCATCGTATAGACAAGGGAGCAATGTAGACAGGATGCCCAGCTGAAGACTAAGGTGGTGAGATGAAAGGAACTAGGCCATTATTTGAGACTTATACATTTGTTTGAAGGAGTGGTTGATCATAACATTCTGGAGTTCTCTATAGGTTTACTGAGAGGGATGTGCTAAAATGAAGATGTTAGAATCTGTTATTCGTAGTTTTTCTTATTCCCACAAACGGTAGCATAAACCTTCCTCCCTTAACGTATCAGATCCCTGACTTGCTATGGTGTACCATAACCTAAAATAATTCCTGTGAAAAGGGTACGCAATCTCTTGGCTGCCAAAGGAGATCTTTCTATCTAAGTCCTCATATAGGTGCTAGAGTTGTGTAGAGAGTACCAGCAAATGAGGCACAGGATTGAAAGAAGTCTGCTAGGTTGAAATCTAAATTGAGAATATAATTTTTAGTGAGCTTTGGATTTTCACAATATTAGACACGCCATAGTACTAATAATTGACTCTTTATAGAAATCATTTTTTGGTAGTGTTGCATTTGGTTTGGAAGTATTCAAGTTCTAAAAATTGACTAACAGTGGACTTTTCCATCTGCAGAATATACTGAATGACCAGCAGAGGCAGTATTGCAGAGGAATATTTCTCCGCTTGCTGAGAAAAGAAAAAAAAAGAAAGCTCATTCCTCAGCCTTTTCCATGCCTCGATCAATAGTTATGGTAAGTCAAACTCTCATTTAATCATTTGCCATTAATTAAAAGTTCATAGTATCTGATGGATCTCAGTACCTTTTAGAGGGGTCTTCCGCATAAATATAATCTTCTAAGACGGTAGCAATATGAATGACGCTATGGCCATCATGATAGTTTCTCAAAGACTTTGACTGTCTATGTGGCTGACAAAATCTTCTTTAGATAGTTTTGCAGGCAATATGTCCTCCGGGGTAATTACCATCTTTTAGGCTGGAATGAGGTGTCTTAGGTTAGAGCAATTGACTTACTTTCTGATGGAGGGAACCTATTCAACCGTTTTCCCTGCTCTCTGTGAGTGGGTCTCTGATACTCAAGATGGACCACTATTTAGAAACTGTGTTCTAACTCTATCCCTCTTTAAATAGAATCCCAATGCTTTCAATGGTGCAGAGTATTTTCCCATTACACATCCTATTTGCTGTGCAGTCATATTCCCAGATACTTAACTAGTGTGTAATTGCTGATGTCTGGTACTCCGGTGTAATCGTCACCCAGGGCGATTGGTCAAGTGGTGCCATTACATCCCAAAACTACAGCAGGATGTCATCTGACATGAGGGCCAATCAGTTGCTTCTTCTAACTCTAGCCCTCTTTAAATAGGAGCCCAATGCTTTCAATGGTGCAGTGTACTTTCCCATTGCACCTCCTGCTTGCTGTGCTGTCATATTCACAGACAGTTACCTAGTGTGTAATTGCTGATGTCTGGTCCTCCGGTGTAATCGTCACCAAGGACGATTGGTCACGTGGTGCCATTACTTCACAAAGCTACAGCAGGATGTCATCTGACATGAGGGCCAATCAGTTGCCTAGTACGCAATAGGATACATGTCTCATCGTATAGAAAAGGGAGCAATGTAGACAGGATGCCCAGCTGAAGACTAAGGTGGTGAGATGAAAGGAACTAGGCCATTATTTGAGACTTATACATTTGTTTAAAGGATTGGTTGATCATAACATTCTGGAGTTCTCTATAGGTTTACTGAGAGGGATGTGCTAAAATGAAGATGTTAGAATCTGTTATTCATAGTTTTTCTTATTCCCACAAACGGTAGCATAAACCTTCCTCCCTTAACGTATCAGATCACTGAATTGCTATGGTGTACCATAACCTAAAATATTTCCTGTGAGAAGGGTACGTTATCTCTTGGCTGCCAAAGAGATCTTTCTATCCAAGTCCTCTTATAGGTGCTAGAGTTGTGTAGAGAGTACCAGCAAATGAGGCACAGGATTGAAAGAAGTCTGCTAGGTTGAAATCTAAATTGAGAATATAATTTTTAGTGAGCTTTGGATTTTCACAATATTAGACACGCCATAGTACTAATAATTGACTCTTTATAGAAATCATTCTTTGGTAGTGTTGCATTTGGTTTGGAAGTATTCAAGTTCTAAAAATTGACTAACAGTGGACTTTTCCATCTGCAGAATATACTGAATGACCAGCAGAGGCAGTATTGCAGAGGAATATTTCTCCGCTTGCTGAGAAAAGAAAAAAAAAGAAAGCTCATTCCTCAGCCTTTTCCATGCCTCGATCAATAGATATGGTAAGTCAAACTCTCATTTAATCATTTTGCCATTAATTAAAAGTTCATAGTATCTGATGGCTCTCAGTGCCTTTTAGTGGGGTCTTCCGCATAAATATAATCTTCTAAGACGGTAGCAATATGAATGACGCTATGGCCATCATGATAGTTTCTCAAAGACTTTGACTGTCTATGTGGCTGACAAAATCTTCTTTAGATAGTTTTGCAGGCAATATGTCCTCCGGGGTAATTACCATCTTTTAGGCTGGAATGAGGTGTCTTAGGTTAGAGCAATTGACTTACTTTCTGATGGAGGGAACCTATTCAACCGTTTTCCCTGCTCTCTGTGAGTGGGTCTCTGATACTCAAGATGGACCGCTATTTAGAAACTGTGTTCGTACTCTATCCCTCTTTAAATAGGATCCCAATGCTTTCAATGGTGCAGAGTATTTTCCCATTTCACATCCTACTTGCTGTGCAGTCATATTCCCAGATACTTAACTAGTGTGTAATTGCTGATGTCTGGTTCTCCGGTGTAATCGTCACCCAGGGCGATTGGTCAAGTGGTGCCATTACATCCCAAAACTACAGCAGGATGTCATCTGACATGAGGGCCAATCAGTTGCTTCTTCTAACTCTAGCCCTCTTTAAATAGGAGCCCAATGCTTTCAATGGTGCAGTGTACTTTCCCATTGCAACTCCTACTTGCTGTGCAGTCATATTCACAGACAGTTACCTAGCGTGTAATTGCTGATGTCTGGTCCTCCGGTGTAATCGTCACCCACGACGATTGGTCACATGGTGCCATTACTTCACAAAGCTACAGCAGGATTTCATCTGACATGAGGGCCAATCAGTTGCCTAGTACGCAATAGGATACATGTCTCATCGTATAGACAAGGGAGCAATGTAGACAGGATGCCCAGCTGAAGACTAAGGTGGTGAGATGAAAGGAACTAGGCCATTATTTGAGACTTATACATTTGTTTGAAGGAGTGGTTGATCATAAAATTCTGGAGTTCTCTATAGGTTTACTGAGAGGGATGTGCTAAAATGAAGATGTTCGAATCTGTTATTCATAGTTTTTCTTATTCCCACAAACGGTAGCATAAACCTTCCTCCCTTAACGTATCAGATCCCTGACTTGCTATGGTGTACCATAACCTAAAATAATTCCTGTGAAAAGGGTACGCAATCTCTTGGCTGCCAAAGAGATCTTTCTATCTAAGTCCTCATATAGGTGCTAGAGTTGTGTAGAGAGTACCAGCAAATGAGGCACAGGATTGAAAGAAGTCTGCTAGGTTGAAATCTAAATTGAGAATATAATTTTTAGTGAGCTTTGGATTTTCACAATATTAGACACGCCATAGTACTAATAATTGACTCTTTATAGAAATCATTTTTTGGTAGTGTTGCATTTGGTTTGGAAGTATTCAAGTTCTAAAAATTGACTAACAGTGGACTTTTCCATCTGCAGAATATACTGAATGACCAGCAGAGGCAGTATTGCAGAGGAATATTTCTCCGCTTGCTGAGAAAAGAAAAAAAAAGAAAGCTCATTCCTCAGCCTTTTCCATGCCTCGATCAATAGATATGGTAAGTCAAACTCTCATTTAATCATTTTGCCATTAATTAAAAGTTCATAGTATCTGATGGCTCTCAGTGCCTTTTAGTGGGGTCTTCCGCATAAATATAATCTTCTAAGACGTTAGCAATATGAATGACGCTATGGCCATCATGATAGTTTCTCAAAGACTTTGACTGTCTATGTGGCTGACAAAATCTTCTTTAGATAGTTTTGCAGGCAATATGTCCTCCGGGGTAATTACCATCTTTTAGGCTGGAATGAGGTGTCTTAGGTTAGAGCAATTGACTTAAATTCTGATGGAGGGAACCTATTCAACCGTTTTCCCTGCTCTCTGTGAGTGGGTCTCTGATACTCAAGATGGACCGCTATTTAGAAACTGTGTTCGTACTCTATCCCTCTTTAAATAGGATCCCAATGCTTTCAATGGTGCAGAGTATTTTCCCATTACACATCCTATTTGCTGTGCAGTCATATTCCCAGATACTTAACTAGTGTGTAATTGCTGATGTCTGGTCCTCCGGTGTAATCGTCACCCAGGGCGATTGGTCAAGTGGTGCCATTACATCCCAAAACTACAGCAGGATGTCATCTGACATGAGGGCCAATCAGTTGCTTCTTCTAACTCTAGCCCTCTTTAAATAGGAGCCCAATGCTTTCAATGGTGCAGTGTACTTTCCCATTGCAACTCCTACTTGCTGTGCAGTCATATTCACAGACAGTTACCTAGCGTGTAATTGCTGATGTCTGGTCCTCCGGTGTAATCGTCACCCACGATGATTGGTCACATGGTGCCATTACTTCACAAAGCTACAGCAGGATTTCATCTGACATGAGGGCCAATCAGTTGCCTAGTACGCAATAGGATACATGTCTCATCGTATAGACAAGGGAGCAATGTAGACAGGATGCCCAGCTGAAGACTAAGGTGGTGAGATGAAAGGAACTAGGCCATTATTTGAGACTTATACATTTGTTTGAAGGAGTGGTTGATCATAACATTCTGGAGTTCTCTATAGGTTTACTGAGAGGGATGTGCTAAAATGAAGATGTTAGAATCTGTTATTCGTAGTTTTTCTTATTCCCACAAACGGTAGCATAAACCTTCCTCCCTTAACGTATCAGATCCCTGACTTGCTATGGTGTACCATAACCTAAAATAATTCCTGTGAAAAGGGTACGCAATCTCTTGGCTGCCAAAGGAGATCTTTCTATCTAAGTCCTCATATAGGTGCTAGAGTTGTGTAGAGAGTACCAGCAAATGAGGCACAGGATTGAAAGAAGTCTGCTAGGTTGAAATCTAAATTGAGAATATAATTTTTAGTGAGCTTTGGATTTTCACAATATTAGACACGCCATAGTACTAATAATTGACTCTTTATAGAAATCATTTTTTGGTAGTGTTGCATTTGGTTTGGAAGTATTCAAGTTCTAAAAATTGACTAACAGTGGACTTTTCCATCTGCAGAATATACTGAATGACCAGCAGAGGCAGTATTGCAGAGGAATATTTCTCCGCTTGCTGAGAAAAGAAAAAAAAAGAAAGCTCATTCCTCAGCCTTTTCCATGCCTCGATCAATAGTTATGGTAAGTCAAACTCTCATTTAATCATTTGCCATTAATTAAAAGTTCATAGTATCTGATGGATCTCAGTACCTTTTAGTGGGGTCTTCCGCATAAATATAATCTTCTAAGACGGTAGCAATATGAATGACGCTATGGCCATCATGATAGTTTCTCAAAGACTTTGACTGTCTATGTGGCTGACAAAATCTTCTTTAGATAGTTTTGCAGGCAATATGTCCTCCGGGGTAATTACCATCTTTTAGGCTGGAATGAGGTGTCTTAGGTTAGAGCAATTGACTTACTTTCTGATGGAGGGAACCTATTCAACTGTTTTCCCTGCTCTCTGTGAGTGGGTCTCTGATACTCAAGATGGACCACTATTTAGAAACTGTGTTCTAACTCTATCCCTCTTTAAATAGAATCCCAATGCTTTCAATGGTGCAGAGTATTTTCCCATTACACATCCTATTTGCTGTGCAGTCATATTCCCAGATACTTAACTAGTGTGTAATTGCTGATGTCTGGTACTCCGGTGTAATCGTCACCCAGGGCGATTGGTCAAGTGGTGCCATTACATCCCAAAACTACAGCAGGATGTCATCTGACATGAGGGCCAATCAGTTGCTTCTTCTAACTCTAGCCCTCTTTAAATAGGAGCCCAATGCTTTCAATGGTGCAGTGTACTTTCCCATTGCAACTCCTACTTGCTGTGCAGTCATATTCACAGACAGTTACCTAGCGTGTAATTGCTGATGTCTGGTCCTCCGGTGTAATCGTCACCCACGACGATTGGTCACATGGTGCCATTACTTCACAAAGCTACAGCAGGATTTCATCTGACATGAGGGCCAATCAGTTGCCTAGTACGCAATAGGATACATGTCTCATCGTATAGACAAGGGAGCAATGTAGACAGGATGCCCAGCTGAAGACTAAGGTGGTGAGATGAAAGGAACTAGGCCATTATTTGAGACTTATACATTTGTTTGAAGGAGTGGTTGATCATAAAATTCTGGAGTTCTCTATAGGTTTACTGAGAGGGATGTGCTAAAATGAAGATGTTCGAATCTGTTATTCATAGTTTTTCTTATTCCCACAAACGGTAGCATAAACCTTCCTCCCTTAACGTATCAGATCCCTGACTTGCTATGGTGTACCATAACCTAAAATAATTCCTGTGAAAAGGGTACGCAATCTCTTGGCTGCCAAAGAGATCTTTCTATCTAAGTCCTCATATAGGTGCTAGAGTTGTGTAGAGAGTACCAGCAAATGAGGCACAGGATTGAAAGAAGTCTGCTAGGTTGAAATCTAAATTGAGAATATAATTTTTAGTGAGCTTTGGATTTTCACAATATTAGACACGCCATAGTACTAATAATTGACTCTTTATAGAAATCATTTTTTGGTAGTGTTGCATTTGGTTTGGAAGTATTCAAGTTCTAAAAATTGACTAACAGTGGACTTTTCCATCTGCAGAATATACTGAATGACCAGCAGAGGCAGTATTGCAGAGGAATATTTCTCCGCTTGCTGAGAAAAGAAAAAAAAAGAAAGCTCATTCCTCAGCCTTTTCCATGCCTCGATCAATAGATATGGTAAGTCAAACTCTCATTTAATCATTTTGCCATTAATTAAAAGTTCATAGTATCTGATGGCTCTCATTGCCTTTTAGTGGGGTCTTCCGCATAAATATAATCTTCTAAGACGTTAGCAATATGAATGACGCTATGGCCATCATGATAGTTTCTCAAAGACTTTGACTGTCTATGTGGCTGACAAAATCTTCTTTAGATAGTTTTGCAGGCAATATGTCCTCCGGGGTAATTACCATCTTTTAGGCTGGAATGAGGTGTCTTAGGTTAGAGCAATTGACTTAAATTCTGATGGAGGGAACCTATTCAACCGTTTTCCCTGCTCTCTGTGAGTGGGTCTCTGATACTCAAGATGGACCGCTATTTAGAAACTGTGTTCGTACTCTATCCCTCTTTAAATAGGATCCCAATGCTTTCAATGGTGCAGAGTATTTTCCCATTACACATCCTATTTGCTGTGCAGTCATATTCCCAGATACTTAACTAGTGTGTAATTGCTGATGTCTGGTCCTCCGGTGTAATCGTCACCCAGGGCGATTGGTCAAGTGGTGCCATTACATCCCAAAACTACAGCAGGATGTCATCTGACATGAGGGCCAATCAGTTGCTTCTTCTAACTCTAGCCCTCTTTAAATAGGAGCCCAATGCTTTCAATGGTGCAGTGTACTTTCCCATTGCAACTCCTACTTGCTGTGCAGTCATATTCACAGACAGTTACCTAGCGTGTAATTGCTGATGTCTGGTCCTCCGGTGTAATCGTCACCAAGGACGATTGGTCACGTGGTGCCATTACTTCACAAAGCTACAGCAGGATGTCATCTGACATGAGGGCCAATCAGTTGCCTAGTACGCAATAGGATACATGTCTCATCGTATAGAAAAGGGAGCAATGTAGACAGGATGCCCAGCTGAAGACTAAGGTGGTGAGATGAAAGGAACTAGGCCATTATTTGAGACTTATACATTTGTTTAAAGGATTGGTTGATCATAACATTCTGGAGTTCTCTATAGGTTTACTGAGAGGGATGTGCTAAAATGAAGATGTTAGAATCTGTTATTCATAGTTTTTCTTATTCCCACAAACGGTAGCATAAACCTTCCTCCCTTAACGTATCAGATCACTGAATTGCTATGGTGTACCATAACCTAAAATATTTCCTGTGAGAAGGGTACGTTATCTCTTGGCTGCCAAAGAGATCTTTCTATCCAAGTCCTCTTATAGGTGCTAGAGTTGTGTAGAGAGTACCAGCAAATGAGGCACAGGATTGAAAGAAGTCTGCTAGGTTGAAATCTAAATTGAGAATATAATTTTTAGTGAGCTTTGGATGTTCACAATATTAGACACGCCATAGTACTAATAATTGACTCTTTATAGAAATCATTTTTTGGTAGTGTTGCATTTGGTTTGGAAGTATTCAAGTTCTAAAAATTGACTAACAGTGGACTTTTCCATCTGCAGAATATACTGAATGACCAGCAGAGGCAGTATTGCAGAGGAATATTTCTCCGCTTGCTGAGAAAAGAAAAAAAAAGAAAGCTCATTCCTCAGCCTTTTCCATGCCTCGATCAATAGATATGGTAAGTCAAACTCTCATTTAATCATTTTGCCATTAATTAAAAGTTCATAGTATCTGATGGCTCTCAGTGCCTTTTAGTGGGGTCTTCCGCATAAATATAATCTTCTAAGACGGTAGCAATATGAATGACGCTATGGCCATCATGATAGTTTCTCAAAGACTTTGACTGTCTATGTGGCTGACAAAATCTTCTTTAGATAGTTTTGCAGGCAATATGTCCTCCGGGGTAATTACCATCTTTTAGGCTGGAATGAGGTGTCTTAGGTTAGAGCAATTGACTTACTTTCTGATGGAGGGAACCTATTCAACCGTTTTCCCTGCTCTCTGTGAGTGGGTCTCTGATACTCAAGATGGACCGCTATTTAGAAACTGTGTTCGTACTCTATCCCTCTTTAAATAGGATCCCAATGCTTTCAATGGTGCAGAGTATTTTCCCATTTCACATCCTACTTGCTGTGCAGTCATATTCCCAGATACTTAACTAGTGTGTAATTGCTGATGTCTGGTTCTCCGGTGTAATCGTCACCCAGGGCGATTGGTCAAGTGGTGCCATTACATCCCAAAACTACAGCAGGATGTCATCTGACATGAGGGCCAATCAGTTGCTTCTTCTAACTCTAGCCCTCTTTAAATAGGAGTCCAATGCTTTCAATGGTGCAGTGTACTTTCAAATTGCACCTCCTTCTTGCTGTGCAGTCATATTCACAGATAGTTACCTAGTGTGTAATTGCTGATGTCTTGTCCTCCGGTGTAATCGTCACCCAGGACGATTGGTCACGTGGTGCCATTACTTCACAAAGCTACAGCAGGATGTCATCTGACATGAGGGCCAATCAGTTGCCTAGTACGCAATAGGATACATGTCTCATCGTATAGAAAAGGGAGCAATGTAGACAGGATGCCCAGCTGAAGACTAAGGTGGTGAGATGAAAGGAACTAGGCCTTTATTTGAGACTTATACATTTGTTTGAAGGAGTGGTTGATCATAACATTCTGGAGTTCTCTATAGGTTTACTGAGAGGGATGTGCTAAAATGAAGATGTTAGAATCTGTTATTCATAGTTTTTCTTATTCCCACAAACGGTAGCATAAACCTTCCTCCCTTAACATATCAGATCACTGACTTGCTATGGTGTACCATAACCTAAAATATTTCCTGTGAGAAGGGTACGTTATCTCTTGGCTGCCAAAGAGATCTTTCTATCAAAGTCCTCATATAAGTGCTAGCGTTGTGTAGAGAGTACTAGCAAATGAGGCACAGGATTGAAAGAAGTTTGCTAGGTTGAAATCTAAATTGAGAATATAATTTTTAGTGAGCTTTGGATGTTCACAATATTAGACACGCCATAGTACTAATAATTGACTCTTTATAGAAATCATTTTTTGGTAGTGTTGCATTTGGTTTGGAAGTATTCAAGTTCTAAAAATTGACTAACAGTGGACTTTTCCATCTGCAGAATATACTGAATGACCAGCAGAGGCAGTATTGCAGAGGAATATTTCTCCGCTTGCTGAGAAAAGAAAAAAAAAGAAAGCTCATTCCTCAGCCTTTTCCATGCCTCGATCAATAGTTATGGTAAGTCAAACTCTCATTTAATCATTTGCCATTAATTAAAAGTTCATAGTATCTGATGGATCTCAGTACCTTTTAGTGGGGTCTTCCGCATAAATATAATCTTCTAAGACGGTAGCAATATGAATGACGCTATGGCCATCATGATAGTTTCTCAAAGACTTTGACTGTCTATGTGGCTGACAAAATCTTCTTTAGATAGTTTTGCAGGCAATATGTCCTCCGGGGTAATTACCATCTTTTAGGCTGGAATGAGGTGTCTTAGGTTAGAGCAATTGACTTACTTTCTGATGGAGGGAACCTATTCAACTGTTTTCCCTGCTCTCTGTGAGTGGGTCTCTGATACTCAAGATGGACCACTATTTAGAAACTGTGTTCTAACTCTATCCCTCTTTAAATAGAATCCCAATGCTTTCAATGGTGCAGAGTATTTTCCCATTACACATCCTATTTGCTGTGCAGTCATATTCCCAGATACTTAACTAGTGTGTAATTGCTGATGTCTGGTACTCCGGTGTAATCGTCACCCAGGGCGATTGGTCAAGTGGTGCCATTACATCCCAAAACTACAGCAGGATGTCATCTGACATGAGGGCCAATCAGTTGCTTCTTCTAACTCTAGCCCTCTTTAAATAGGAGCCCAATGCTTTCAATGGTGCAGTGTACTTTCCCATTGCAACTCCTACTTGCTGTGCAGTCATATTCACAGACAGTTACCTAGCGTGTAATTGCTGATGTCTGGTCCTCCGGTGTAATCGTCACCCACGACGATTGGTCACATGGTGCCATTACTTCACAAAGCTACAGCAGGATTTCATCTGACATGAGGGCCAATCAGTTGCCTAGTACGCAATAGGATACATGTCTCATCGTATAGACAAGGGAGCAATGTAGACAGGATGCCCAGCTGAAGACTAAGGTGGTGAGATGAAAGGAACTAGGCCATTATTTGAGACTTATACATTTGTTTGAAGGAGTGGTTGATCATAAAATTCTGGAGTTCTCTATAGGTTTACTGAGAGGGATGTGCTAAAATGAAGATGTTAGAATCTGTTATTCATAGTTTTTCTTATTCCCACAAACGGTAGCATAAACCTTCCTCCCTTAACGTATCAGATCCCTGACATGCTATGGTGTACCATAACCTAAAATAATTCCTGTGAAAAGGGTACGCAATCTCTTGGCTGCCAAAGAGATCTTTCTATCTAAGTCCTCATATAGGTGCTAGAGTTGTGTAGAGAGTACCAGCAAATGAGGCACAGGATTGAAAGAAGTCTGCTAGGTTGAAATCTAAATTGAGAATATAATTTTTAGTGAGCTTTGGATGTTCACAATATTAGACACGCCATAGTACTAATAATTGACTCTTTATAGAAATCATTTTTTGGTAGTGTTGCATTTGGTTTGGAAGTATTCAAGTTCTAAAAATTGACTAACAGTGGACTTTTCCATCTGCAGAATATACTGAATGACCAGCAGAGGCAGTATTGCAGAGGAATATTTCTCCGCTTGCTGAGAAAAGAAAAAAAAAAGAAAGCTCATTCCTCAGCCTTTTCCATGCCTCGATCAATAATTATGGTAAGTCAAACTCTCATTTAATCATTTTGCCATTAATTAAAAGTTCATAGTATCTGATGGCTCTCAGTGCCTTTTAGTGGGGTCTTCCGCATAAATATAATCTTCTAAGACGTTAGCAATATGAATGACGCTATGGCCATCATGATAGTTTCTCAAAGACTTTGACTGTCTATGTGGCTGACAAAATCTTCTTTAGATAGTTTTGCAGGCAATATGTCCTCCGGGGTAATTACCATCTTTTAGGCTGGAATGAGGTGTCTTAGGTTAGAGCAATTGACTTAAATTCTGATGGAGGGAACCTATTCAACCGTTTTCCCTGCTCTCTGTGAGTGGGTCTCTGATACTCAAGATGGACCGCTATTTAGAAACTGTGTTCGTACTCTATCCCTCTTTAAATAGGATCCCAATGCTTTCAATGGTGCAGAGTATTTTCCCATTACACATCCTATTTGCTGTGCAGTCATATTCCCAGATACTTAACTAGTGTGTAATTGCTGATGTCTGGTCCTCCGGTGTAATCGTCACCCAGGGCGATTGGTCAAGTGGTGCCATTACATCTCAAAACTACAGCAGGATGTTATCTGACATGAGGGCCAATCAGTTGCTTCTTCTAACTCTAGCCCTCTTTAAATAGGAGCCCAATGCTTTCAATGGTGCAGTGTACTTTCAAATTGCACCTCCTTCTTGCTGTGCAGTCATATTCACAGATAGTTACCTAGTGTGTAATTGCTGATGTCTTGTCCTCCGGTGTAATCGTCACCCAGGACGATTGGTCACGTGGTGCCATTACTTCACAAAGCTACAGCAGGATGTCATCTGACATGAGGGCCAATCAGTTGCCTAGTACGCAATAGGATACATGTCTCATCGTATAGAAAAGGGAGCAATGTAGACAGGATGCTGTGAGAAGTTGGCCTGGTATATAATGCTCACTAATTCTAGTGATCACTTTGTACCATGCCAAGCAACCCTTATGATGATGGTTGTAATTCAACCTTGTAGACCAGTTATCCTAGTGGTAACGTGGACAAAGCAGTCTTAGGCTAAACTCTGAAAGGCATGTGAAGCCAGCTGTTATACCATACACAACCCCCTTGAATACCAAATGAAAGGGACACCACACAGATATATATTGAAAATATATATTGATTTATTAACTATTAAAATCCCCTGGACTCTTTATGAGCACAGAAGCACAAGCGTAAAATCACAAGACAGTTTAAAATACACAAAAGTTGCACAATATGGATGAGCCCTAGGGGCCACCTAAACCATATACTAAATAAGTGGTATAAGAGATACCTAAAGGAAAGTGAAGAGGCCTAGGGCCTTGGGAATCGCTGGAGCTATTCGAGACTGGAGTTAACTACGTCGGGAAAGGCCCACGGGACTCGGGTGCAGTGTTCAAAGTGCACGCACTTCTCAATACAAAGTCTATGGTGCGTAAAAAGCACAAAGTTAGAAAGTTAGGAACCTTCCGAGTGACCTACGGAGCTGGAACTTAAAACACAGGCCCTTGGGATGTGTACCAGTGCAGGAGCACCGGCGGAGCTGAGTTACCTCACCCACAGGAAGCGGGTGCACAGGGTCGAAGATGTGTCGGGTTTCGTCACGCTGGTCGATGGTGCTTGGAGCTGAAGATGCTGCAGGCGGCTCGATGAGAAGAGTTCCGGTGGATCCAAGGGTGGATCGGAAGAGTTGAAGACCTGAAAGCAGAGGGGACAGTGTTCAAAGTCACTAGCCAGTGACTGCCCTGGAACCAGAGTGGAACCAGGCGATGTCGGGTGCAAACAGGCGTTGTCGGGTAGCTTCTTTCTGCAGCCACGTGGATACCCGGGGTCGAGGACGTCCAGGAGTCGGTCACGAGCTGTCCCACGTAGGCTTCTCGCTGTTGGCGGTGTCGGCGACCTGATCGGAGCAACCAGGCCTTGGCAAATGCAAGCCACGCAGAAGTTGAAAGATGCTGTTCACTCGGACCAGCAAGGTCAGAGCGAGGGCTCCTTTTCACAGGAGCTTGGGTAGGTCTGGAGCAACCAGACCTGCTGTTTAAATCTTCGGGTTCGTCGCCAAGATGGCCGCTGACCACGTGGCTAGTGGCCGGGATGGCGCGTCGAGTGGCACGGTGCAAAAGGGCCCCACGCAGATGGTGGAGATGCTGGGGGGCTGATCTTCGGTGCAAGGGCTGCTCGGTGGTGGGGGTTCTCAATCCCCAAAGCACAACGTCGAGGATGCCTCAGAAGCTGCGCAGTCAGCTTTACGAGTGTCTTCCAAGAGGTCCGGTCCCACGTCACTCGGTGCCTCCACGGGTCCCTTCTTCGCAGGGACTGTGGATCGGGCTCTGAGAGGTCTGGGAGTCTGGTTCTTGTCGGGCTCTGGGCTCAGTCTCCGGCGGGAGGCGGCGGCAAAGCAGACGTCGAGTTGCTGGTTGGTACCTGTGTTCACAGGGTGGTCACTCCTTGGCCACAAGGGAGATTCTTCTTCAGTCTTCTGTGCAGCAGAATGTCGAAGTCCAGTCTTCTTCTTAGTTTTAAGTTGATTTCGGGATGATCTGCTGTGCAATGGCACTGCTCCCCCTCTTATTCCCAAACTGGGGGTGGATCACCTACTAGGTCCCTCCTCTGGGAGGAACCAGGAAGGGGGGCGGTTACACCCCCTTTCCTTTGTCCAGCTCCGCGCCAGGACTGGGGCTGGAAGGCCCCAGAACCGGTTTGGGCTGGCCTATGCACGGGGACACCTTGTGTGCCCCGGGCATGTCTGATTCTTTTCAGCCCTGTCCTACCTAATACACAAAATCCTGTCTGGGGTGGTGCTCGCACCTCCCAAGGCAGGAAACCCTTTGTCCAGGCCACCATCTGCCGAGTTTCGGTCAGCAGCAGGAGGCCAGACTTGTGTCTGTGGTGGCAGCGTCCATTTTGTGAAGCTGAGGCTCTGTTTAACTTTAACCGGGGTTAAGGCTACGCACATGTCGTGTCCCTCTAGAAGGGTGGAATGCTATCCCCGTCGCCAGAATTGGCGAGGGGATAGTATTCCAATTCGTATGACACCTTACTCGACATGTTTTGATAAAGCCAAACCAAAGATAGCATTTAACCGCGAGGATTATAATGCACTTAAGAGTATATGGTATGGCAATATCCCGGAACGGCTTAGGGAGTTGTTCCCGACAGCTGCAGACAGGCTCAGCTCATGCCAGAGCACCATCTCACATATTTCCAAGCACTCTGCCTCCAGGATTGATGAGGCCTTCCATAGGAGTGGCTGATAGGAACATATGTGTCCAGTTTAGGGTTAGGCACAGGCATACTGTACCTAAGTAAGAGGTGGTTACACCGACTTACCCCAGCTGAGTGTTCAGCCAGTTGTGTCAAAGATGGAGGCCA
The DNA here is from genome assembly GCF_964263255.1 of Lissotriton vulgaris. NCBI lineage: Eukaryota > Metazoa > Chordata > Amphibia > Caudata > Salamandridae > Lissotriton > Lissotriton vulgaris. The sequence continues at coordinate 935,432,363 of NC_141693.1, read as the reverse complement.
GGCCAGGGGTGGCACAATACGTGCTGCAGCCCCTGGTAGGCCTTGGATACACCTATGCCCTGGGCACCTAGGGTGCACTCTTACAGGGGCTCATAAGGTGAACCAGTTCCAATTCGTAATGCACCTAAAGTGCATTGGCATCAATTTAGAGAGAGAACAGCAGGCTGTGGGTCTGATTAGCAGGCCCACAGCCACATTAAGTCAGAAACCAGTGAAGCAAAAAGCAAAAATTTGGGGTGACCATAGGATAGCAGACCCTACTCTCCTACATAACCCCCCCCCAAACGCAGGGACATTAGACTAACCTTGACCAGTTGTGTCTTCATGTTCTAAGTGGAAGTACCTGGAGAGACCATCTGCGTTGCCATGGTCAGTCCCTGGGCGGTGCTCCACTGTAAAGTCCATCCCCTGTAGGGAAATGGACCACCTGAGTAGTTTGGGGTTTTCACCCTTCATCTGATTAAGCCATAGGAGGGGCTTATGGTCGGTCTGAATCTTGAAGTGAGTGCCAAATAAGTATGGTCTCAGCTTCTTCAGGGCCCACACCACAGCAAAGGCCTCCCTCTCTATAGCTGACCAACGTTTCTCTCTGGGGGTCAGCCTTCTGCTAATGAAAGCAATGGGCTGGTCCTGGCCATCTACATTAAGCTGTGAAAGCACTGCTCCCACTCCCAACTCAGAAGCATCTGTTTGGACAATGAACTCTCTTGAGTAGTCAGGACTCTTCAGGATAGGTGCAGAGCACATGGCCTTCTTCAGGTCATCAAATGCCTTTTGACAGATTTCTGTCCACTGAACCTTTTTGGGCATCTTCTTGGATGTCAGATCATTAAGAGGAGTCACAATGGACCCATAGTTCTTAACAAACTTCCTGTAGTACCCAGTCAGGCCCAAGAAAGCTCTGACCTGAGTCTGGGTAGTTGGAGGGGACCAGTCCTTGATGGTCTGGATCTTACTCTCCAGTGGTTGAACTTGGCCTCCACCTACAAGGTGGCCCAGGTATACAACCTTGCTCTGCCCTATCTGGCACTTTGTTGCCTTGATAGTGAGGCCTGCCTTCTGCAGAGCCTCAAGCACTTCCTTCAGGTGGATCAGGTGATCCTCCCAGGTGGAGCTAAAGACAGCAATATCGTCCAGATAAGCTGCACAAAAGTCATCCAACCCAGTGAGGACTTGGTTCACCAACCTTTGGAAGGTGGCAGGTGCATTTTTCAAACCAAAGGGCATCACCACAAACTGATAATGCCCACTAGGGGTAGAAAATGCTGTCTTGGCTTTAGACTCCTCAGCTAACCTGATTTGCCAGTAGCCAGCTGTCAAGTCAAATGTGCTCAAATATTTGGCAGAAGCCAACTTGTCAATGAGCTCATCTGCCCTTGGAATAGGGTGTGCATCTGTCCTGGTGACAGCATTGAGTCCTCTGTAATCCACACAGAACCTCATCTCTCTCTTGCCATCTTTGGTGTGAGGTTTGGGGACCAGAACCACTGGGCTAGCCCAGGGGCTCTCTGAAGGCTCAATGACACCTAATTCCAGCATCTTTTGCACCTCAGTCTTTATACAGTCCCTGACGTGGTCAGGTTGCCTGTAAATTTTGCTCTTTACAGGAAGACTGTCACCAGTGTCCACCACATGTGTACACCAGTTAGTCTGACTGGGTGTCAAGGAGAACATATGCCCGTATGCCTGTAGAACTTGTCTGCAGTCATGTTGCTGATGTTCAGTGAGGCTGCCACCTAAGGCCACACCATCAACTGAACCATCCTCAGGGTTCTGAGTGAGCAGGTCTGGGAGAGGGTCACTCTCTTCCTCCTGTCCCTCATCTGTAGCCATGAGCAAGCCCATGTCTGCCCTGCTGACATATGCCTTCAATCTGTTCACATGGAGCACCCTGTGGGGGCTCCTGGGAGTTCCTAGATCCACCAAGTAGGTAACCTCTCCCTTCTTTTCCAGAATTGTATGGGGTCCAGACCATTTGTCTTGGAGTGCTGCTGGGGCCACTGGCTCCAACACCCATACCTTCTGTCCAGGCTGAAACTCAACAAGGACAGCCTTTTGGTCATGCCAAGCTTTTTGTAATTCTTGGCTAGCCTCAAGGTTTTTGGATGCCTTTTCCATGTACTCTGCCATCCTGGAGCGGAGACCAAGCACATAGTCCACTATGTCCTGTTTAGGCTTTTTGAGAGGTAACTCCCATCCTTCCTTCACAAGACACAGGGGTCCTCTTACAGGGTGCCCAAACAACAATTCAAAGGGGCTGAAGCCAACCCCCTTTTGAGGCACCTCTCTGTAAGCGAACAAAAGGCAGGGCAGAAGGATGTCCCATCTTCGCCTGAGCTTTTCAGGTAATCCTTTAATCATGCCCTTTAGGGTCTTGTTAAACCTTTCAACAAGCCCATTGCATTGTGGGTGATAAGGAGTGGTGAACTTGTAGTTTACACCACATTCCTTCCACATAGCTGTCAAATATCCAGACATGAAGTTGGTACCTCTATCTGATATTACCTCCTTAGGAAACCCCACTCTGGAGAAAACTCCAAGTAAGGCCCTGGCCACAACAGGAGCTGTTGTGGTCCTAAGGGGAATTGCCTCTGGGTACCTGGTGGCATGATCCACTACCACCAGTATGAATCTGTGCCCAGATGCTGTAGGGGGATCCATTGGACCAACAATATCAATCCCCACTCTCTCAAAGGGAACCCCCACCACAGGTAGTGGTATCAGGGGGGCCTTTGTTGTTCCACCTGCTTTACCACTGGCTTGGCAGGTTTCACAGGAGCGACAAAACTCCTTGGTGTCTTCAGACATGTGAGGCCAGTGAAAGTGAGGGACAAGCCTGTCCCAAGTCTTGTTCTGGCCTAGGTGTCCTGCTAAAGGAATATCATGGGCCAAGGTGAGTAGGAAGCCCCTAAATTGCAGAGGTATAACCAACCTCCTGGTAGCACCAGGCTTGGGGTCTCTAGCCTCTGAATAAAGGAGTCCATCGTCCCAATATACTTTATGGGCACCTTGTGCATTCCCAGCAGCCTCAGCAGCAGCCTGCTGTCTGAGGGGTTCAAGAGAAGGACAGGTTAACTGAGCCTGCCCCAAGTCTGCCCTAGAAGGTCCCCCTGTCCCCAGAAACTCAACCTGATCAGGTTCAAGCTCTTCAGGGACAGTTCCTTCAGGGGTCTCAAGATCAGTTTCCTGTGAAGCCTGATCCTCACTTGTAGGCAGTTGGGAAGGCGCAGCCTTAACCCTCCTGTTCTTCTTCTTGGGAGGTACTTGGTCCATTGTTCCAGGATCCAAGACCTGAGGTTCAGAGAGGCACTTTTTGGCCTGTGACCTGGTCACAGCAAGGACATGTGATGATATCCCTAACATCTCTGCATGAGTCCTGTACTCAACTTCTGACCATAGAGAGTTCTCCAGGTCATTGCCCAACAAACATTCTACTGGGAGATCAGCACTAACCACAACTTTCTTTAGGCCAGTTACCCCTCCCCAGGAAAAGTTAACAAGTGCCACACTATGTGTAGTAGTGACATTGCTGGCATTGGTCACCAGGTAATCATCGCCTGGCATGTATTGGCCAGGGTCCACAAAGTTAGGTGTCACCATAGTGACACTGGCACATGTGTCCCTGTAAGCTTGAGCCACTTTGTTGTTAATCAAAGGTGTCTGTCTGTATTTGCCCAGGTTACTGGGACTTATGTCAGGGGTCAAATCTATGTCCCCTTCACAAACCAGAACAGCCTGTGTAAGGGTTCTGACTAGGTCAGAATCTCCTTCAGTTCCCAAAGTGATTCCCACTAAACCCTTGGCTTGAGGACCAACACTGCTAACTGTACTAGTGGGTGCAGGTGCCTTAGGGGCTGCAGTGCTGGGGGCTCCACCCTTTTTACACTCACTTGTCCAGTGAGAGGTGTTCTTACAAGTTTTACACCAGGGTTTCTTCTGACCTTCTTTCTTCTTCTTCTTGGAAGTTTGGGACCCACCCTCTGTCTCAGTTTGGGGCCCTGTTAAAGACTTCTGGTCTTTAGCTTTCTGCTCCCCACCCTTCTGGTCTGTTTTCTTCTGGTCACCACCCTGGTTCTGGTTCTGGTTCTTTTGCTTAACTCTGGTTCTTACCCACTTATCTGCCCTCTTTCCCAATTCTTGGGGAGAGGTCAAATCTGAGTCAACCAAATGTTGATGCAACTGCTGGTTCTGACAATTATTTAAAATTTGTTCTCTCATCAGCAAATTATACAATCCTTCATAGTCTGTAACCTTGCTTCCCAGCAACCATCCCTCCAGAGCCTTAGTGGCACACTCAACAAATTCAGACCAGTCCTGAGTCTGTGTCTTCTGGGTATCTCTGAACATTAACCTGTACTGTTCAGTGGTTAAGCCTAACCCATCAATCAGAGCACTCTTCAGGACCAGGTAGTTTCTAGAATCCCCATCACTAACTGTGAGGAGTCTGTCTCGGCCTCTACCTTCAAAGGAGAGCCACAAGATTGCTGCCCACTGCTCCTGAGGGATCTGCTGTACTCTGCAGGCTCTCTCCATTGCAGTAATCCATTTATGGATATCATCCCCAGCTTTGTAGGGGGGCACAATCTTACTCAGGTTTCTATTATCAAAAGACCTGTCTTTATCCTTGTGGATATTGCTGCCACCAGTGGGTTCTATTACCCCACTCTCTCTAGGCTGTCTTGCTCTAGCAAGTTTCTCCTTAGCCAGGGCAACCTCTAACTCTTGCCTCTGGATCCTAAGCTCAGCCTCTCTCATCTTGGCCTCATGTTCCCTTCTCTGAGGGCTAGTCATCTCCTTTCTGGAGTGACCATGAGAGCCTCTAGAGACATGGGAGGTATTGGATTCACCTGAGTGATGCCTTCTCCTCCTATGGCCCTGGTTAAGTCCACCTGGGGGTCTGAATGGGTTGTTACCTGATTCATTCCCAAGTTGACTTAAGTTAGCCTGGTTCAGTCTACTGACCAGCACCTGACTATCTCTGTCATCATCTGACTCACTGCTTTCCACCTCCTCCTCCTCTTCTTCTTCCTCTTCCTCTACATCTACTTGAGGAGCTCCAGTGGTGGAGGCTTCCTCATCTACTAGGAGGATAGGGGTAGGGGTGTCTACAGTGTCATCCTCTGAAGGATGGCCTCCTTCAGCATTCCCTGTGGGGTTTGCTTTAGAGGTCTTTAGAGCCTCAGACTGATCCAAGAGCTCTCTTAGGTGGTCTGTAGTAGGGGAAGGCCCTGTCTTCAGACCCCTTAAGACACAAAGCTGTCTTAATTCCTTAAAGGGAAATATAGCAAACTGGGATGGTGCCCTTGGAGGGTCACTCTCAACAGGAGTAAGTCCACTGGACCCCTCTGTTCCAGACATTGCTCTAGTGTGGGTGGATGTGTTGCAATCTACCTACACTGGTGTTTACCTACTAAACCTATCTAGTAGTTGTAGCTAGGGTGTGCTACTCCCTTTGCTCTACAACAACTAAGTTCAGTAGAACTTATGTATACTAGTCTTGTTTTATATGTACCTAGCAGGTACCTGTATGATCTTTCAAATGATAATCTCAAAGATTGTAATGGTAAAACAACAGCAAGCTCAGATCCCAATCCGCTGCTCACCAATGTGAGAAGTTGGCCTGGTATATAATGCTCACTAATTCTAGTGATCACTTTGTACCATGCCAAGCAACCCTTATGATGATGGTTGTAATTCAACCTTGTAGACCAGTTATCCTAGTGGTAACGTGGACAAAGCAGTCTTAGGCTAAACTCTGAAAGGCATGTGAAGCCAGCTGTTATACCATACACAACCCCCTTGAATACCAAATGAAAGGGACACCACACAGATATATATTGAAAATATATATTGATTTATTAACTATTAAAATCCCCTGGACTCTTTATGAGCACAGAAGCACAAGCGTAAAATCACAAGACAGTTTAAAATACACAAAAGTTGCACAATATGGATGAGCCCTAGGGGCCACCTAAACCATATACTAAATAAGTGGTATAAGAGATACCTAAAGGAAAGTGAAGAGGCCTAGGGCCTTGGGAATCGCTGGAGCTATTCGAGACTGGAGTTAACTACGTCGGGAAAGGCCCACGGGACTCGGGTGCAGTGTTCAAAGTGCACGCACTTCTCAATACAAAGTCTATGGTGCGTAAAAAGCACAAAGTTAGAAAGTTAGGAACCTTCCGAGTGACCTACGGAGCTGGAACTTAAAACACAGGCCCTTGGGATGTGTACCAGTGCAGGAGCACCGGCGGAGCTGAGTTACCTCACCCACAGGAAGCGGGTGCACAGGGTCGAAGATGTGTCGGGTTTCGTCACGCTGGTCGATGGTGCTTGGAGCTGAAGATGCTGCAGGCGGCTCGATGAGAAGAGTTCCGGTGGATCCAAGGGTGGATCGGAAGAGTTGAAGACCTGAAAGCAGAGGGGACAGTGTTCAAAGTCACTAGCCAGTGACTGCCCTGGAACCAGAGTGGAACCAGGCGATGTCGGGTGCAAACAGGCGTTGTCGGGTAGCTTCTTTCTGCAGCCACGTGGATACCCGGGGTCGAGGACGTCCAGGAGTCGGTCACGAGCTGTCCCACGTAGGCTTCTCGCTGTTGGCGGTGTCGGCGACCTGATCGGAGCAACCAGGCCTTGGCAAATGCAAGCCACGCAGAAGTTGAAAGATGCTGTTCACTCGGACCAGCAAGGTCAGAGCGAGGGCTCCTTTTCACAGGAGCTTGGGTAGGTCTGGAGCAACCAGACCTGCTGTTTAAATCTTCGGGTTCGTCGCCAAGATGGCCGCTGACCACGTGGCTAGTGGCCGGGATGGCGCGTCGAGTGGCACGGTGCAAAAGGGCCCCACGCAGATCGTGGAGATGCTGGGGGGCTGATCTTCGGTGCAAGGGCTGCTCGGTGGTGGGGGTTCTCAATCCCCAAAGCACAACGTCGAGGATGCCTCAGAAGCTGCGCAGTCAGCTTTACGAGTGTCTTCCAAGAGGTCCGGTCCCACGTCACTCGGTGCCTCCACGGGTCCCTTCTTCGCAGGGACTGTGGATCGGGCTCTGAGAAGTCTGGGAGTCTGGTTCTTGTCGGGCTCTGGGCTCAGTCTCCGGCGGGAGGCGGCGGCAAAGCAGACGTCGAGTTGCTGGTTGGTACCTGTGTTCACAGGGTGGTCACTCCTTGGCCACAAGGGAGATTCTTCTTCAGTCTTCTGTGCAGCAGAATGTCGAAGTCCAGTCTTCTTCTTAGTTTTAAGTTGATTTCGGGATGATCTGCTGTGCAATGGCACTGCTCCCCCTCTTATTCCCAAACTGGGGGTGGATCACCTACTAGGTCCCTCCTCTGGGAGGAACCAGGAAGGGGGGCGGTTACACCCCCTTTCCTTTGTCCAGCTCCGCGCCAGGACTGGGGCTGGAAGGCCCCAGAACCGGTTTGGGCTGGCCTATGCACGGGGACACCTTGTGTGCCCCGGGCATGTCTGATTCTTTTCAGCCCTGTCCTACCTAATACACAAAATCCTGTCTGGGGTGGTGCTCGCACCTCCCAAGGCAGGAAACCCTTTGTCCAGGCCACCATCTGCCGAGTTTCGGTCAGCAGCAGGAGGCCAGACTTGTGTCTGTGGTGGCAGCGTCCATTTTGTGAAGCTGAGGCTCTGTTTAACTTTAACCGGGGTTAAGGCTACGCACATGTCGTGTCCCTCTAGAAGGGTGGAATGCTATCCCCGTCGCCAGAATTGGCGAGGGGATAGTATTCCAATTCGTATGACACCTTACTCGACATGTTTTGATAAAGCCAAACCAAAGATAGCATTTAACCGCGAGGATTATAATGCACTTAAGAGTATATGGTATGGCAATATCCCGGAACGGCTTAGGGAGTTGTTCCCGACAGCTGCAGACAGGCTCAGCTCATGCCAGAGCACCATCTCACATATTTCCAAGCACTCTGCCTCCAGGATTGATGAGGCCTTCCATAGGAGTGGCTGATAGGAACATATGTGTCCAGTTTAGGGTTAGGCACAGGCATACTGTACCTAAGTAAGAGGTGGTTACACCGACTTACCCCAGCTGAGTGTTCAGCCAGTTGTGTCAAAGATGGAGGCCAGGCCAGGGGTGGCACAATACGTGCTGCAGCCCCTGGTAGGCCTTGGATACACCTATGCCCTGGGCACCTAGGGTGCACTCTTACAGGGGCTCATAAGGTGAACCAGTTCCAATTCGTAATGCACCTAAAGTGCATTGGCATCAATTTAGAGAGAGAACAGCAGGCTGTGGGTCTGATTAGCAGGCCCACAGCCACATTAAGTCAGAAACCAGTGAAGCAAAAAGCAAAAATTTGGGGTGACCATAGGATAGCAGACCCTACTCTCCTACAGATGCCCAGCTGAAGACTAAGGTGGTGAGATGAAAGGAACTAGGCCTTTATTTGAGACTTATACATTTGTTTGAAGGAGTGGTTGATCATAACATTCTGGAGTTCTCTATAGGTTTACTGAGAGGGATGTGCTAAAATGAAGATGTTAGAATCTGTTATTCATAGTTTTTCTTATTCCCACAAACGGTAGCATAAACCTTCCTCCCTTAACATATCAGATCACTGACTTGCTATGGTGTACCATAACCTAAAATATTTCCTGTGAGAAGGGTACGTTATCTCTTGGCTGCCAAAGAGATCTTTCTATCCAAGTCCTCATATAGGTGCTAGAGTTGTGTAGAGAGTACCAGCAAATGAGGCATAGGATTGAATGAAGTCTGCTAGGTTGAAATCTAAATTGAGAATATAATTTTTAGTGAGCTTTGGATTTTCACAATATTAGACACGCCATAGTACTAATAATTGACTCTTTATAGAAATCATTTTTTGGTAGTGTTGCATTTGGTTTGGAAGTATTCAAGTTCTAAAAATTGACTAACAGTGGACTTTTCCATCTGCAGAATATACTGAATGACCAGCAGAGGCAGTATTGCAGAGGAATATTTCTCCGCTTGCTGAGAAAAGAAAAAAAAAGAAAGCTCATTCCTCAGCCTTTTCCATGCCTCGATCAATAGATATGGTAAGTCAAACTCTCATTTAATCATTTTGCCATTAATTAAAAGTTCATAGTATCTGATGGCTCTCAGTGCCTTTTAGTGGGGTCTTCCGCATAAATATAATCTTCTAAGACGGTAGCAATATGAATGACGCTATGGCCATCATGATAGTTTCTCAAAGACTTTGACTGTCTATGTGGCTGACAAAATCTTCTTTAGATAGTTTTGCAGGCAATATGTCCTCCGGGGTAATTACCATCTTTTAGGCTGGAATGAGGTGTCTTAGGTTAGAGCAATTGACTTAAATTATGATGGAGGGAACCTATTCAACCGTTTTCCCTGCTCTCTGTGAGTGGGTCTCTGATACTCAAGATGGACCGCTATTTAGAAACTGTGTTCGTACTCTATCCCTCTTTAAATAGGATCCCAATGCTTTCAATGGTGCAGAGTATTTTCCCATTTCACATCCTACTTGCTGTGCAGTAGTCATATTCCCAGATACTTAACTAGTGTGTAATTGCTGATGTCTGGTACTCCGGTGTAATCGTCACCCAGGGCGATTGGTCAAGTGGTGCCATTACATCCCAAAACTACAGCAGGATGTCATCTGACATGAGGGCCAATCAGTTGCTTCTTCTAACTCTAGCCCTCTTTAAATAGGAGCCCAATGCTTTCAATGATGCAGTGTACTTTCCCATTGCAACTCCTACTTGCTGTGCAGTCATATTCACAGACAGTTACCTAGTGTGTAATTGCTGATGTCTGGTCCGCCGGTGTAATCGTCACCCACGATGATTGGTCACATGGTGCCATTACTTCACAAAGCTACAGCAGGATTTCATCTGACATGAGGGCCAATCAGTTGCCTAGTACGCAATAGGATACATGTCTCATCGTATAGAAAAGGGAGCAATGTAGACCGGATGCCCAGCTGAAGACTAAGGTGGTGAGATGAAAGGAACTAGGCCATTATTTGAGACTTATACATTTGTTTGAAGGATTGGTTGATCATAACATTCTGGAGTTCTCTATAGGTTTACTGAGAGGGATGTGCTAAAATGAAGATGTTAGAATCTGTTATTCGTAGTTTTTCTTATTCCCACGAACGGTAGCATAAACCTTCCTCCCTTAACGTATCAGATCCCTGACTTGCTATGGTGTACCATAACCTAAAATAATTCCTGTGAAAAGGGTACGCAATCTCTTGGCTGCCAAGGAGATCTTTCTATCTAAGTCCTCATATAGGTGCTAGAGTTGTGTAGAGAGTACCAGCAAATGAGGCACAGGATTGAAAGAAGTCTGCTAGGTTGAAATCTAAATTGAGAATATAATTTTTAGTGAGCTTTGGATGTTCACAATATTAGACACGCCATAGTACTAATAATTGACTCTTTATAGAAATCATTTTTTGGTAGTGTTGCATTTGGTTTGGAAGTATTCAAGTTCTAAAAATTGACTAACAGTGGACTTTTCCATCTGCAGAATATACTGAATGACCAGCAGAGGCAGTATTGCAGAGGAATATTTCCCCGCTTGCTGAGAAAAGAAAAAAAAAGAAAGCTCATTCCTCAGCCTTTTCCATGCCTCGATCAATAGATATGGTAAGTCAAACTCTCATTTAATCATTTTGCCATTAATTAAAAGTTCATAGTATCTGATGGCTCTCAGTGCCTTTTAGTGGGGTCTTCCGCATAAATATAATCTTCTAAGACGGTAGCAATATGAATGACGCTATGGCCATCATGATAGTTTCTCAAAGACTTTGACTGTCTATGTGGCTGACAAAATCTTCTTTAGATAGTTTTGCAGGCAATATGTCCTCCGGGGTAATTACCATCTTTTAGGCTGGAATGAGGTGTCTTAGGTTAGAGCAATTGACTTACTTTCTGATGGAGGGAACCTATTCAACCGTTTTCCCTGCTCTCTGTGAGTGGGTCTCTGATACTCAAGATGGACCGCTATTTAGAAACTGAAAGTTCATAGTATCTGATGGCTCTCAGTGCCTTTTAGTGGGGTCTTCCGCATAAATATAATCTTCTAAGACGGTAGCAATATGAATGACGCTATGGCCATCATGATAGTTTCTCAAAGACTTTGACTGTCTATGTGGCTGACAAAATCTTCTTTAGATAGTTTTGCAGGCAATATGTCCTCCGGGGTAATTACCATCTTTTAGGCTGGAATGAGGTGTCTTAGGTTAGAGCAATTGACTTACTTTCTGATGGAGGGAACCTATTCAACCGTTTTCCCTGCTCTCTGTGAGTGGGTCTCTGATACTCAAGATGGACCGCTATTTAGAAACTGTGTTCGTACTCTATCCCTCTTTAAATAGGATCCCAATGCTTTCAATGGTGCAGAGTATTTTCCCATTTCACATCCTACTTGCTCTGCAGTCATATTCCCAGATACTTAACTAGTGTGTAATTGCTGATGTCTGGTTCTCCGGTGTAATCGTCACCCAGGGCGATTGGTCAAGTGGTGCCATTACATCCCAAAACTACAGCAGGATGTCATCTGACATGAGGGCCAATCAGTTGCTTCTTCTAACTCTAGCCCTCTTTAAATAGGAGCCCAATGCTTTCAATGGTGCAGTGTACTTTCAAATTGCACCTCCTTCTTGCTGTGCAGTCATATTCACAGATAGTTACCTAGTGTGTAATTGCTGATGTCTTGTCCTCCGGTGTAATCGTCACCCAGGACGATTGGTCACGTGGTGCCATTACTTCACAAAGCTACAGCAGGATGTCATCTGACATGAGGGCCAATCAGTTGCCTAGTACGCAATAGGATACATGTCTCATCGTATAGAAAAGGGAGCAATGTAGACAGGATGCCCAGCTGAAGACTAAGGTGGTGAGATGAAAGGAACTAGGCCTTTATTTGAGACTTATACATTTGTTTGAAGGAGTGGTTGATCATAACATTCTGGAGTTCTCTATAGGTTTACTGAGAGGGATGTGCTAAAATGAAGATGTTAGAATCTGTTATTCATAGTTTTTCTTATTCCCACAAACGGTAGCATAAACCTTCCTCCCTTAACATATCAGATCACTGACTTGCTATGGTGTACCATAACCTAAAATATTTCCTGTGAGAAGGGTACGTTATCTCTTGGCTGCCAAAGAGATCTTTCTATCCAAGTTCTCATATAGGTGCTAGAGTTGTGTATAGAGTACTAGCAAATGAGGCATAGGATTGAATGAAGTCTGCTAGGTTGAAATCTAAATTGAGAATATAATTTTTAGTGAGCTTTGGATTTTCACAATATTAGACACGCCATAGTACTAATAATTGACTCTTTATAGAAATCATTTTTTGGTAGTGTTGCATTTGATTTGGAAGTATTCAAGTCTAAAAAATTGACTGACAGTGGACTTTTCCATCTGCAGAATATACTGAATGACCAGCAGAGGCTGTTTTGCAGAGGAATATTTCTCCGCTTGCTGAGAAAAGAAAAAAAAAGAAAGCTCATTCCTCAGCCTTTTCCATGCCTCGATCAATAGATATGGTAAGTCAAACTCTCATTTAATCATTTTGCCATTAATTAAAAGTTCATAGTATCTGATGGCTCTCAGTGCCTTTTAGTGGGGTCTTCCGCATAAATATAATCTTCTAAGACGGTAGCAATATGAATGACGCTATGGCCATCATGATAGTTTCTCAAAGACTTTGACTGTCTATGTGGCTGACAAAATCTTCTTTAGATAGTTTTGCAGGCAATATGTCCTCCGGGGTAATTACCATCTTTTAGGCTGGAATGAGGTGTCTTAGGTTAGAGCAATTGACTTACTTTCTGATGGAGGGAACCTATTCAACCGTTTTCCCTGCTCTCTGTGAGTGGGTCTCTGATACTCAAGATGGACCGCTATTTAGAAACTGTGTTCGTACTCTATCCCTCTTTAAATATGTTATGTTATGTTATGTTATGTTAATAAAAATTTATAGAGCGCGCGTACGCCCGAGGGCTTCTTGGCGCTGGTACGATAAAAAACATAACAAGAGGTGAGTCTGCCTGAAGAGTTATTTCGGGTAAGCCTTTATGAAAAGGTGAGTCTTAAAAGCCTTTCTGAAGGCAAGGAGGTCTTTGCTCTGTCTGAGGGCTAGTGGCAAAGAGTTCCATAGGGTGGCTGCTAGGAAGTGGAAGCTGCTGCCGCCTTGTCGTTTTTTCTTAAAACGAGGAACTTCTAAAAGGTCTTTGTGGGCAGATCTTAGATTCCGTGAGGGAACATATCTACCAATCAGCTGTCTGATAAATAGAGGTCCCTTGTCTTGCAGAGCCTTAAAGATGATGCATCCGACTTTGAATTCGGCTCTTTGAGCCACGGGTAGCCAGTGCAAGCTCTCTAAGCCTGGTTTGATAGGTTCCCATTTGGGTACTTTGCATATCAGCCTAGCGGCCTGATTCTGCAGGTACTGTAGTCTTTTGAGTTGTCCTACGGGTAGGCCTAGGTATAGGCTATTAGAAAAGTCAATGTGGGAAAGGACTAGGGCCATGACTACCTGGATTAAGGCGGAGGGAGTGAGGAAATGGGCGATTTTCCTGATTTTCCTCAGCTGGAAAAATCCAGAGGAGACCACGGTTCCAATTTGGGATTTTAACGAGAGGTCCTCGTTGATGGTAATCCCCAAGCTCTTTACATTGGAAGATTTCTTAGGGGGAAGGCCCATGTCCGACGGCCAGAAGTTAGGGCTCCAACTGATTTCGCTCTTGCCGGGCAGAATCAACTCAGTTTTCCCTGGATTTAATTTGAGGTGATTTGAGGACATCCAGCTCTGAATTAGGGTCATAGTGGCTTGGAAGTCCACCTCCGCGTTAGGGGAATTGAGAACAAAGATAAGCTGTAAGTCATCTGCATAATTGTATGCAGTGACTTTGTGCTTACTCAGGGCGAAGAGGAGGGGCCGCATGTACAGGTTGAATAATAAGGGGGATAGTGAGGAGCCCTGGGGCACCCCACAGAAAGACTTGACCTTGGCGGCAGAAAAGGGGCCTAAGCGAACCGACTGGGTGCGTTCGGAGATGAACGATTTTAACCAGGCTAGGGCAGAGTCTCTAAGACCCGCCTGTTCGACACGGTTGACCAGAATGGAATAGTCAACCGTGTCGAATGCCGCGGACAAATCAAGAAGTACTAAGGCCTGATGGAGGTTGTTATCAGCGTTGGACCTCAAGGTGTTCTGGACGGCCAATATTACTGCCTCCGTGGAGTGACCAGGTCGGAAGCCTGCTTGGTTGGGTTGAAGATATTCTGTTTCCTCCACGAAATTTGAGAGGCAGTTGGTGACGTGCGCCTCCAGCATTTTCGATAGAAAAGGTAGCAAAGATATGGGCCGATAGTTCGTGAGGTCGAGCGGATCAATGCCAGGCTTCTTGGTGAGGGGAATCAATAAGGCCTGTTTGAAGCTGTTGGGTACTGTCCCTGACGTGAGAGAGTCGTTGAGTAGGGAAATCATGCTGTTGGGCATAGCTCGACCAATTTCTTTCATAATATGGGGGGGGCAGACATCCAAAGGGGATCCTGATTTGACTCTGGACAGTAGTGTCAAGAAAGTTTTCAGATCGATAAGGGGATAAGAGTGTAAAGTTGAGGGATTGAAATAGATGTCATCCACTGGGGCGGATAATGGAAGTGTAGAGATGTTCTGCTTAATCGTTAAGATCTTGTCACGGAAAAAGTCATTCAGGGAGTTGCATAACGCTAATGAGGGAACTACCGGGGGGGAAGTTCTATCGTCGTTGCAAAGGTCGTTCACGATCCTGAAAATTTCTTTAGACTTGTTAGTGGAGTTGAGGATTTTAGTTGAGAAGTAGGTTGTTTTATAGTTTTGTAGAGTTTTTTGGTAAGTCTTCCTGGCTAGGCAATATGTGGCCTTGGCCAGTGGACAGTACTGGGAGCGCCAAGTTCTTTCCTTTTGCCTCACTTCTAATTTCAGTGTTTTTAGTTCAGGTGTAAACCATTTATGTGCATCCGGGCTCCTAGAGCAACTGAAATTCGTGGGGGGAGCATAGATGTTAATCGCTGCAGTAAGCCATTCATTGAGTCGGCTATCGGCCTCATCCACATTGTTGTTGTCAAGGGGGGGGGAGTTGCCCAAGAAGTTAAGGAAAGCTGGCATATCCATTGAGGACCATTTCCTAATGGTTTTACTGGATTGTAGCTTGAAGTGGGTTGTCTTATCTAGCTGGAAAGAAAAGCTAATGCTGTAGTGATCAGACCAACAGCAGGGTTTTATGTCTAATGCAGATAGGGGCAGGTTCAAAGACCAAATTTGGTCGAGACTATGGCCCTTCTGGTGGGTCTCAGTGTGGATGTGTTGTGACAAGTTAAGATCACAGAAGAGCTCGCTCATCTCTGCAGCCTGGGGGTCCAGCGATAAGTTGTCGAACCAGAAGTTTAGGTCCCCAACCAGGAGTAGTTTAGAATGGTTGGTGACCAATGGTGCCAGTAGCTGAGCTAGAGTGGAAGGGAATGTGGCCATGGTTTGGGGAGGGCGATATAGTAGGACCAATACAAGTGAGCCATTGGAGGTGTCTATTTTGGCGACTATATTTTCAGTATTAAGTAAAGGCAGGGAGGGGAGCTGTCTGAGTTGGAACTTTTTATTGACGATTATGGCTACTCCTCCCCCAGTTTTACCGCCTGGGCGGAGTGCTGATAGAATATAATAGTCAGCAGGTAGGGCAGCTAAAATATCCGGTAATGAGTCCGGAGTGAGCCAAGTCTCTGTCAAAAGCAGCAGGTCAGGTTGTTTGTCCATGAGTAGCAGAAATATATCAGATTGGTGCTTAATCATGGAGCGAGTGTTGAGATAAATACACCTGAACGTGTAGGTGGAGCGCGGTGTGATGCGCATAGAGTATTCAGGAGCAGGGGCATTCGTAATGGTGGCAGGGTTGCCTATGCCTAAGTGAGAAATGCGTTTAGCTGCGTGATGGGGGACAGGTGGACACGTCGTGGCGGTTGGGCGCAATACCTGTAGTTCAGCAGAGGTATAAGTGTAGTGGCCTGCAGGGTCCTTGGCCCCTGGTCCCGGACGCTCGCGGACGAGCGCAGACGAGCTTGCCATTCGTCGCGCCCGCTGCGCTCGTCCGCTGCGCTTCCTGTATGGACACATAATTTATGGCTGGCAGGGGGATGAGATGAGGGCGTGGCCTGGCCGGGTGGGCGTGGCCTATGTCCTGGGCAATGGCGGCAGGGAAACCAAAACAAACCCTCGCCAGAGGAAGCTGTAGCTCAGCTGTCAGGGGGCTCGTGAGAGCACGAAGTGCTCAGTGCAAGTGAGTGCAAGTATTAAAAGACAAAGAAATTCAGTCGCTTTACATATAAAATGCGCAGATTTGCTCTACTCCCAATGCTTTCAATGGTGCAGAGTATTTTCCCATTTCACATCCTACTTGCTGTGCAGTCATATTCCCAGATACTTAACTAGTGTGTAATTGCTGATGTCTGGTTCTCCGGTGTAATCGTCACCCAGGGCGATTGGTCAAGTGGTGCCATTACATCCCAAAACTACAGCAGGATGTCATCTGACATGAGGGCCAATCAGTTGCTTCTTCTAACTCTAGCCCTCTTTAAATAGGAGCCCAATGCTTTCAATGGTGCAGTGTACTTTCAAATTGCACCTCCTTCTTGCTGTGCAGTCATATTCACAGATAGTTACCTAGTGTGTAACTGCTGATGTCTTGTCCTCCGGTGTAATCGTCACCCAGGACGATTGGTCACGTGGTGCCATTACTTCACAAAGCTACAGCAGGATGTCATCTGACATGAGGGCCAATCAGTTGCCTAGTACGCAATAGGATACATGTCTCATCGTATAGAAAAGGGAGCAATGTAGACAGGATGCCCAGCTGAAGACTAAGGTGGTGAGATGAAAGGAACTAGGCCTTTATTTGAGACTTATACATTTGTTTGAAGGAGTGGTTGATCATAACATTCTGGAGTTCTCTATAGGTTTACTGAGAGGGATGTGCTAAAATGAAGATGTCAGAATCTGTTATTCATAGTTTTTCTTATTCCCACAAACGGTAGCATAAACCTTCCTCCCTTAACATATCAGATCACTGACTTGCTATGGTGTACCATAACCTAAAATATTTCCTGTGAGAAGGGTACGTTATCTCTTGGCTGCCAAAGAGATCTTTCTATCCAAGTCCTCATATAGGTGCTAGAGTTGTGTAGAGAGTACCAGCAAATGAGGCACAGGATTGAGAGAAGTCTGCTAGGTTGAAATCTAAATTGAGAATATAATTTTTAGTGAGCTTTGGATGTTCACAATATTAGACACGCCATAGTACTAATAATTGACTCTTTATAGAAATCATTTTTTGGTAGTGTTGCATTTGGTTTGGAAGTATTCAAGTTCTAAAAATTGACTAACAGTGGACTTTTCCATCTGCAGAATATACTGAATGACCAGCAGAGGCAGTATTGCAGAGGAATATTTCTCCGCTTGCTGAGAAAAGAAAAAAAAAGAAAGCTCATTCCTCAGCCTTTTCCATGCCTCGATCAATAGATATGGTAAGTCAAACTCTCATTTAATCATTTTGCCATTAATTAAAAGTTCATAGTATCTGATGGCTCTCAGTGCCTTTTAGTGGGGTCTTCCGCATAAATATAATCTTCTAAGACGGTAGCAATATGAATGACGCTATGGCCATCATGATAGTTTCTCAAAGACTTTGACTGTCTATGTGGCTGACAAAATCTTCTTTAGATAGTTTTGCAGGCAATATGTCCTCCGGGGTAATTACCATCTTTTAGGCTGGAATGAGGTGTCTTAGGTTAGAGCAATTGACTTAAATTATGATGGAGGGAACCTATTCAACCGTTTTCCCTGCTCTCTGTGAGTGGGTCTCTGATACTCAAGATGGACCGCTATTTAGAAACTGTGTTCGTACTCTATCCCTCTTTAAATAGGATCCCAATGCTTTCAATGGTGCAGAGTATTTTCCCATTTCACATCCTACTTGCTGTGCAGTCATATTCCCAGATACTTAACTAGTGTGTAATTGCTGATGTCTGGTACTCCGGTGTAATCGTCACCCAGGGCGATTGGTCAAGTGGTGCCATTACATCCCAAAACTACAGCAGGATGTCATCTGACATGAGGGCCAATCAGTTGCTTCTTCTAACTCTAGCCCTCTTTAAATAGGAGCCCAATGCTTTCAATGATGCAGTGTACTTTCCCATTGCAACTCCTACTTGCTGTGCAGTCATATTCACAGACAGTTACCTAGTGTGTAATTGCTGATGTCTGGTCCGCCGGTGTAATCGTCACCCACGATGATTGGTCACATGGTGCCATTACTTCACAAAGCTACAGCAGGATTTCATCTGACATGAGGGCCAATCAGTTGCCTAGTACGCAATAGGATACATGTCTCATCGTATAGAAAAGGGAGCAATGTAGACCGGATGCCCAGCTGAAGACTAAGGTGGTGATATGAAAGGAACTAGGCCATTATTTGAGACTTATACATTTGTTTGAAGGATTGGTTGATCATAACATTCTGGAGTTCTCTATAGGTTTACTGAGAGGGATGTGCTAAAATGAAGATGTTAGAATCTGTTATTCGTAGTTTTTCTTATTCCCACGAACGGTAGCATAAACCTTCCTCCCTTAACGTATCAGATCCCTGACTTGCTATGGTGTACCATAACCTAAAATAATTCCTGTGAAAAGGGTACGCAATCTCTTGGCTGCCAAGGAGATCTTTCTATCTAAGTCCTCATATAGGTGCTAGAGTTGTGTAGAGAGTACCAGCAAATGAGGCACAGGATTGAAAGAAGTCTGCTAGGTTGAAATCTAGATTGAGAATATAATTTTTAGTGAGCTTTGGATGTTCACAATATTAGACACGCCATAGTACTAATAATTGACTCTTTATAGAAATCATTTTTTGGTAGTGTTGCATTTGGTTTGGAAGTATTCAAGTTCTAAAAATTGACTAACAGTGGACTTTTCCATCTGCAGAATATACTGAATGACCAGCAGAGGCAGTATTGCAGAGGAATATTTCTCCGCTTGCTGAGAAAAGAAAAAAAAAGAAAGCTCATTCCTCAGCCTTTTCCATGCCTCGATCAATAGATATGGTAAGTCAAACTCTCATTTAATCATTTTGCCATTAATTAAAAGTTCATAGTATCTGATGGCTCTCAGTGCCTTTTAGTGGGGTCTTCCGCATAAATATAATCTTCTAAGACGGTAGCAATATGAATGACGCTATGGCCATCATGATAGTTTCTCAAAGACTTTGACTGTCTATGTGGCTGACAAAATCTTCTTTAGATAGTTTTGCAGGCAATATGTCCTCCGGGGTAATTACCATCTTTTAGGCTGGAATGAGGTGTCTTAGGTTAGAGCAATTGACTTACTTTCTGATGGAGGGAACCTATTGAACCGTTTTCCCTGCTCTCTGTGAGTGGGTCTCTGATACTCAAGATGGACCGCTATTTAGAAACTGAAAGTTCATAGTATCTGATGGCTCTCAGTGCCTTTTAGTGGGGTCTTCCGCATAAATATAATCTTCTAAGACGGTAGCAATATGAATGACGCTATGGCCATCATGATAGTTTCTAAAAGACTTTGACTGTCTATGTGGCTGACAAAATCTTCTTTAGATAGTTTTGCAGGCAATATGTCCTCCGGGGTAATTACCATCTTTTAGGCTGGAATGAGGTGTCTTAGGTTAGAGCAATTGACTTACTTTCTGATGGAGGGAACCTATTCAACCGTTTTCCCTGCTCTCTGTGAGTGGGTCTCTGATACTCAAGATGGACCGCTATTTAGAAACTGTGTTCGTACTCTATCCCTCTTTAAATAGGATCCCAATGCTTTCAATGGTGCAGAGTATTTTCCCATTTCACATCCTACTTGCTGTGCAGTCATATTCCCAGATACTTAACTAGTGTGTAATTGCTGATGTCTGGTTCTCCGGTGTAATCGTCACCCAGGGCGATTGGTCAAGTGGTGCCATTACATCCCAAAACTACAGCAGGATGTCATCTGACATGAGGGCCAATCAGTTGCTTCTTCTAACTCTAGCCCTCTTTAAATAGGAGCCCAATGCTTTCAATGGTGCAGTGTACTTTCAAATTGCACCTCCTTCTTGCTGTGCAGTCATATTCACAGATAGTTACCTAGTGTGTAATTGCTGATGTCTTTTCCTCCGGTGTAATCGTCACCCAGGACGATTGGTCACGTGGTGCCATTACTTCACAAAGCTACAGCAGGATGTCATCTGACATGAGGGCCAATCAGTTGCCTAGTACGCAATAGGATACATGTCTCATCGTATAGAAAAGGGAGCAATGTAGACAGGATGCCCAGCTGAAGACTAAGGTGGTGAGATGAAAGGAACTAGGCCTTTATTTGAGACTTATACATTTGTTTGAAGGAGTGGTTGATCATAACATTCTGGAGTTCTCTATAGGTTTACTGAGAGGGATGTGCTAAAATGAAGATGTCAGAATCTGTTATTCATAGTTTTTCTTATTCCCACAAACGGTAGCATAAACCTTCCTCCCTTAACATATCAGATCACTGACTTGCTATGGTGTACCATAACCTAAAATATTTCCTGTGAGAAGGGTACGTTATCTCTTGGCTGCCAAAGAGATCTTTCTATCCAAGTCCTCATATAGGTGCTAGAGTTGTGTAGAGAGTACCAGCAAATGAGGCACAGGATTGAGAGAAGTCTGCTAGGTTGAAATCTAAATTGAGAATATAATTTTTAGTGAGCTTTGGATGTTCACAATATTAGACACGCCATAGTACTAATAATTGACTCTTTATAGAAATCATTTTTTGGTAGTGTTGCATTTGGTTTGGAAGTATTCAAGTTCTAAAAATTGACTAACAGTGGACTTTTCCATCTGCAGAATATACTGAATGACCAGCAGAGGCAGTATTGCAGAGGAATATTTCTCCGCTTGCTGAGAAAAGAAAAAAAAAGAAAGCTCATTCCTCAGCCTTTTCCATGCCTCGATCAATAGATATGGTAAGTCAAACTCTCATTTAATCATTTTGCCATTAATTAAAAGTTCATAGTATCTGATGGCTCTCAATGCCTTTTAGTGGGGTCTTCCGCATAAATATAATCTTCTAAGACGGTAGCAATATGAATGACGCTATGGCTATCATGATAGTTTCTCAAAGACTTTGACTGTCTATGTGGCTGACAAAATCTTCTTTAGATAGTTTTGCAGGCAATATGTCCTCCGGGGTAATTACCATCTTTTAGGCTGGAATGAGGTGTCTTAGGTTAGAGCAATTGACTTAAATTATGATGGAGGGAACCTATTCAACCGTTTTCCCTGCTCTCTGTGAGTGGGTCTCTGATACTCAAGATGGACCGCTATTTAGAAACTGTGTTCGTACTCTATCCCTCTTTAAATAGGATCCCAATGCTTTCAATGGTGCAGAGTATTTTCCCATTTCACATCCTACTTGCTGTGCAGTCATATTCCCAGATACTTAACTAGTCTGTAATTGCTGATGTCTGGTACTCCGGTGTAATCGTCACCCAGGGCGATTGGTCAAGTGGTGCCATTACATCCCAAAACTACAGCAGGATGTCATCTGACATGAGGGCCAATCAGTTGCTTCTTCTAACTCTAGCCCTCTTTAAATAGGAGCCCAATGCTTTCAATGATGCAGTGTACTTTCCCATTGCAACTCCTACTTGCTGTGCAGTCATATTCACAGACAGTTACCTAGTGTGTAATTGCTGATGTCTGGTCCGCCGGTGTAATCGTCACCCACGATGATTGGTCACATGGTGCCATTACTTCACAAAGCTACAGCAGGATTTCATCTGACATGAGGGCCAATCAGTTGCCTAGTACGCAATAGGATACATGTCTCATCGTATAGAAAAGGGAGCAATGTAGACCGGATGCCCAGCTGAAGACTAAGGTGGTGATATGAAAGGAACTAGGCCATTATTTGAGACTTATACATTTGTTTGAAGGATTGGTTGATCATAACATTCTGGAGTTCTCTATAGGTTTACTGAGAGGGATGTGCTAAAATGAAGATGTTAGAATCTGTTATTCGTAGTTTTTCTTATTCCCACGAACGGTAGCATAAACCTTCCTCCCTTAACGTATCAGATCCCTGACTTGCTATGGTGTACCATAACCTAAAATAATTCCTGTGAAAAGGGTACGCAATCTCTTGGCTGCCAAGGAGATCTTTCTATCTAAGTCCTCATATAGGTGCTAGAGTTGTGTAGAGAGTACCAGCAAATGAGGCACAGGATTGAAAGAAGTCTGCTAGGTTGAAATCTAGATTGAGAATATAATTTTTAGTGAGCTTTGGATGTTCACAATATTAGACACGCCATAGTACTAATAATTGACTCTTTATAGAAATCATTTTTTGGTAGTGTTGCATTTGGTTTGGAAGTATTCAAGTTCTAAAAATTGACTAACAGTGGACTTTTCCATCTGCAGAATATACTGAATGACCAGCAGAGGCAGTATTGCAGAGGAATATTTCTCCGCTTGCTGAGAAAAGAAAAAAAAAGAAAGCTCATTCCTCAGCCTTTTCCATGCCTCGATCAATAGATATGGTAAGTCAAACTCTCATTTAATCATTTTGCCATTAATTAAAAGTTCATAGTATCTGATGGCTCTCAGTGCCTTTTAGTGGGGTCTTCCGCATAAATATAATCTTCTAAGACGGTAGCAATATGAATGACGCTATGGCCATCATGATAGTTTCTCAAAGACTTTGACTGTCTATGTGGCTGACAAAATCTTCTTTAGATAGTTTTGCAGGCAATATGTCCTCCGGGGTAATTACCATCTTTTAGGCTGGAATGAGGTGTCTTAGGTTAGAGCAATTGACTTACTTTCTGATGGAGGGAACCTATTCAACCGTTTTCCCTGCTCTCTGTGAGTGGGTCTCTGATACTCAAGATGGACCGCTATTTAGAAACTGAAAGTTCATAGTATCTGATGGCTCTCAGTGCCTTTTAGTGGGGTCTTCCGCATAAATATAATCTTCTAAGACGGTAGCAATATGAATGACGCTATGGCCATCATGATAGTTTCTCAAAGACTTTGACTGTCTATGTGGCTGACAAAATCTTCTTTAGATAGTTTTGCAGGCAATATGTCCTCCGGGGTAATTACCATCTTTTAGGCTGGAATGAGGTGTCTTAGGTTAGAGCAATTGACTTACTTTCTGATGGAGGGAACCTATTCAACCGTTTTCCCTGCTCTCTGTGAGTGGGTCTCTGATACTCAAGATGGACCGCTATTTAGAAACTGTGTTCGTACTCTATCCCTCTTTAAATAGGATCCCAATGCTTTCAATGGTGCAGAGTATTTTCCCATTTCACATCCTACTTGCTGTGCAGTCATATTCCCAGATACTTAACTAGTGTGTAATTGCTGATGTCTGGTTCTCCGGTGTAATCGTCACCCAGGGCGATTGGTCAAGTGGTGCCATTACATCCCAAAACTACAGCAGGATGTCATCTGACATGAGGGCCAATCAGTTGCTTCTTCTAACTCTAGCCCTCTTTAAATAGGAGCCCAATGCTTTCAATGGTGCAGTGTACTTTCAAATTGCACCTCCTTCTTGCTGTGCAGTCATATTCACAGATAGTTACCTAGTGTGTAATTGCTGATGTCTTGTCCTCCGGTGTAATCGTCACCCAGGACGATTGGTCACGTGGTGCCATTACTTCACAAAGCTACAGCAGGATGTCATCTGACATGAGGGCCAATCAGTTGCCTAGTACGCAATAGGATACATGTCTCATCGTATAGAAAAGGGAGCAATGTAGACAGGATGCCCAGCTGAAGACTAAGGTGGTGAGATGAAAGGAACTAGGCCTTTATTTGAGACTTATACATTTGTTTGAAGGAGTGGTTGATCATAACATTCTGGAGTTCTCTATAGGTTTACTGAGAGGGATGTGCTAAAATGAAGATGTTAGAATCTGTTATTCATAGTTTTTCTTATTCCCACAAACGGTAGCATAAACCTTCCTCCCTTAACATATCAGATCACTGACTTGCTATGGTGTACCATAACCTAAAATATTTCCTGTGAGAAGGGTACGTTATCTCTTGGCTGCCAAAGAGATCTTTCTATCCAAGTTCTCATATAGGTGCTAGAGTTGTGTATAGAGTACTAGCAAATGAGGCATAGGATTGAATGAAGTCTGCTAGGTTGAAATCTAAATTGAGAATATAATTTTTAGTGAGCTTTGGATTTTCACAATATTAGACACGCCATAGTACTAATAATTGACTCTTTATAGAAATCATTTTTTGGTAGTGTTGCATTTGATTTGGAAGTATTCAAGTCTAAAAAATTGACTGACAGTGGACTTTTCCATCTGCAGAATATACTGAATGACCAGCAGAGGCTGTTTTGCAGAGGAATATTTCTCCGCTTGCTGAGAAAAGAAAAAAAAAGAAAGCTCATTCCTCAGCCTTTTCCATGCCTCGATCAATAGATATGGTATGTCAAACTCTCATTTAATCATTTTGCCATTAATTAAAAGTTCATAGTATCTGATGGCTCTCAGTGCCTTTTAGTGGGGTCTTCCGCATAAATATAATCTTCTAAGACGGTAGCAATATGAATGACGCTATGGCCATCATGATAGTTTCTCAAAGACTTTGACTGTCTATGTGGCTGACAAAATCTTCTTTAGATAGTTTTGCAGGCAATATGTCCTCCGGGGTAATTACCATCTTTTAGGCTGGAATGAGGTGTCTTAGGTTAGAGCAATTGACTTACTTTCTGATGGAGGGAACCTATTCAACCGTTTTCCCTGCTCTCTGTGAGTGGGTCTCTGATACTCAAGATGGACCGCTATTTAGAAACTGTGTTCGTACTCTATCCCTCTTTAAATAGGATCCCAATGCTTTCAATGGTGCAGAGTATTTTCCCATTTCACATCCTACTTGCTGTGCAGTCATATTCCCAGATACTTAACTAGTGTGTAATTGCTGATGTCTGGTTCTCTGGTGTAATCGTCACCCAGGGCGATTGGTCAAGTGGTGCCATTACATCCCAAAACTACAGCAGGATGTCATCTGACATGAGGGCCAATCAGTTGCTTCTTTTAACTCTAGCCCTCTTTAAATAGGAGCCCAATGCTTTCAATGGTGCAGTGTACTTTCAAATTGCACCTCCTTCTTGCTGTGCAGTCATATTCACAGATAGTTACCTAGTGTGTAATTGCTGATGTCTTGTCCTCCGGTGTAATCGTCACCCAGGACGATTGGTCACGTGGTGCCATTACTTCACAAAGCTACAGCAGGATGTCATCTGACATGAGGGCCAATCAGTTGCCTAGTACGCAATAGGATACATGTCTCATCGTATAGAAAAGGGAGCAATGTAGACAGGATGCCCAGCTGAAGACTAAGGTGGTGAGATGAAAGGAACTAGGCCTTTATTTGAGACTTATACATTTGTTTGAAGGAGTGGTTGATCATAACATTCTGGAGTTCTCTATAGGTTTACTGAGAGGGATGTGCTAAAATGAAGATGTTAGAATCTGTTATTCATAGTTTTTCTTATTCCCACAAACGGTAGCATAAACCTTCCTCCCTTAACATATCAGATCACTGACTTGCTATGGTGTACCATAACCTAAAATATTTCCTGTGAGAAGGGTACGTTATCTCTTGGCTGCCAAAGAGATCTTTCTATCCAAGTTCTCATATAGGTGCTAGAGTTGTGTATAGAGTACTAGCAAATGAGGCATAGGATTGAATGAAGTCTGCTAGGTTGAAATCTAAATTGAGAATATAATTTTTAGTGAGCTTTGGATTTTCACAATATTAGACACGCCATAGTACTAATAATTGACTCTTTATAGAAATCATTTTTTGGTAGTGTTGCATTTGATTTGGAAGTATTCAAGTCTAAAAAATTGACTGACAGTGGACTTTTCCATCTGCAGAATATACTGAATGACCAGCAGAGGCTGTTTTGCAGAGGAATATTTCTCCGCTTGCTGAGAAAAGAAAAAAAAAGAAAGCTCATTCCTCAGCCTTTTCCATGCCTCGATCAATAGATATGGTAAGTCAAACTCTCATTTAATCATTTTGCCATTAATTAAAAGTTCATAGTATCTGATGGCTCTCAGTGCCTTTTAGTGGGGTCTTCCGCATAAATATAATCTTCTAAGACGGTAGCAATATGAATGACGCTATGGCCATCATGATAGTTTCTCAAAGACTTTGACTGTCTATGTGGCTGACAAAATCTTCTTTAGATAGTTTTGCAGGCAATATGTCCTCCGGGGTAATTACCATCTTTTAGGCTGGAATGAGGTGTCTTAGGTTAGAGCAATTGACTTACTTTCTGATGGAGGGAACCTATTCAACCGTTTTCCCTGCTCTCTGTGAGTGGGTCTCTGATACTCAAGATGGACCGCTATTTAGAAACTGTGTTCGTACTCTATCCCTCTTTAAATATGTTATGTTATGTTATGTTATGTTAATAAAAATTTATAGAGCGCGCGTACGCCCGAGGGCTTCTTGGCGCTGGTACGATAAAAAACATAACAAGAGGTGAGTCTGCCTGAAGAGTTATTTCGGGTAAGCCTTTATGAAAAGGTGAGTCTTAAAAGCCTTTCTGAAGGCAAGGAGGTCTTTGCTCTGTCTGAGGGCTAGTGGCAAAGAGTTCCATAGGGTGGCTGCTAGGAAGTGGAAGCTGCTGCCGCCTTGTCGTTTTTTCTTAAAACGAGGAACTTCTAAAAGGTCTTTGTGGGCAGATCTTAGATTCCGTGAGGGAACATATCTACCAATCAGCTGTCTGATAAATAGAGGTCCCTTGTCTTGCAGAGCCTTAAAGATGATGCATCCGACTTTGAATTCGGCTCTTTGAGCCACGGGTAGCCAGTGCAAGCTCTCTAAGCCTGGTTTGATAGGTTCCCATTTGGGTACTTTGCATATCAGCCTAGCGGCCTGATTCTGCAGGTACTGTAGTCTTTTGAGTTGTCCTACGGGTAGGCCTAGGTATAGGCTATTAGAAAAGTCAATGTGGGAAAGGACTAGGGCCATGACTACCTGGATTAAGGCGGAGGGAGTGAGGAAATGGGCGATTTTCCTGATTTTCCTCAGCTGGAAAAATCCAGAGGAGACCACGGTTCCAATTTGGGATTTTAACGAGAGGTCCTCGTTGATGGTAATCCCCAAGCTCTTTACATTGGAAGATTTCTTAGGGGGAAGGCCCATGTCCGACGGCCAGAAGTTAGGGCTCCAACTGATTTCGCTCTTGCCGGGCAGAATCAACTCAGTTTTCCCTGGATTTAATTTGAGGTGATTTGAGGACATCCAGCTCTGAATTAGGGTCATAGTGGCTTGGAAGTCCACCTCCGCGTTAGGGGAATTGAGAACAAAGATAAGCTGTAAGTCATCTGCATAATTGTATGCAGTGACTTTGTGCTTACTCAGGGCGAAGAGGAGGGGCCGCATGTACAGGTTGAATAATAAGGGGGATAGTGAGGAGCCCTGGGGCACCCCACAGAAAGACTTGACCTTGGCGGCAGAAAAGGGGCCTAAGCGAACCGACTGGGTGCGTTCGGAGATGAACGATTTTAACCAGGCTAGGGCAGAGTCTCTAAGACCCGCCTGTTCGACACGGTTGACCAGAATGGAATAGTCAACCGTGTCGAATGCCGCGGACAAATCAAGAAGTACTAAGGCCTGATGGAGGTTGTTATCAGCGTTGGACCTCAAGGTGTTCTGGACGGCCAATATTACTGCCTCCGTGGAGTGACCAGGTCGGAAGCCTGCTTGGTTGGGTTGAAGATATTCTGTTTCCTCCACGAAATTTGAGAGGCAGTTGGTGACGTGCGCCTCCAGCATTTTCGATAGAAAAGGTAGCAAAGATATGGGCCGATAGTTCGTGAGGTCGAGCGGATCAATGCCAGGCTTCTTGGTGAGGGGAATCAATAAGGCCTGTTTGAAGCTGTTGGGTACTGTCCCTGACGTGAGAGAGTCGTTGAGTAGGGAAATCATGCTGTTGGGCATAGCTCGACCAATTTCTTTCATAATATGGGGGGGGCAGACATCCAAAGGGGATCCTGATTTGACTCTGGACAGTAGTGTCAAGAAAGTTTTCAGATCGATAAGGGGATAAGAGTGTAAAGTTGAGGGATTGAAATAGATGTCATCCACTGGGGCGGATAATGGAAGTGTAGAGATGTTCTGCTTAATCGTTAAGATCTTGTCACGGAAAAAGTCATTCAGGGAGTTGCATAACGCTAATGAGGGAACTACCGGGGGGGAAGTTCTATCGTCGTTGCAAAGGTCGTTCACGATCCTGAAAATTTCTTTAGACTTGTTAGTGGAGTTGAGGATTTTAGTTGAGAAGTAGGTTGTTTTATAGTTTTGTAGAGTTTTTTGGTAAGTCTTCCTGGCTAGGCAATATGTGGCCTTGGCCAGTGGACAGTACTGGGAGCGCCAAGTTCTTTCCTTTTGCCTCACTTCTAATTTCAGTGTTTTTAGTTCAGGTGTAAACCATTTATGTGCATCCGGGCTCCTAGAGCAACTGAAATTCGTGGGGGGAGCATAGATGTTAATCGCTGCAGTAAGCCATTCATTGAGTCGGCTATCGGCCTCATCCACATTGTTGTTGTCAAGGGGGGGGGAGTTGCCCAAGAAGTTAAGGAAAGCTGGCATATCCATTGAGGACCATTTCCTAATGGTTTTACTGGATTGTAGCTTGAAGTGGGTTGTCTTATCTAGCTGGAAAGAAAAGCTAATGCTGTAGTGATCAGACCAACAGCAGGGTTTTATGTCTAATGCAGATAGGGGCAGGTTCAAAGACCAAATTTGGTCGAGACTATGGCCCTTCTGGTGGGTCTCAGTGTGGATGTGTTGTGACAAGTTAAGATCACAGAAGAGCTCGCTCATCTCTGCAGCCTGGGGGTCCAGCGATAAGTTGTCGAACCAGAAGTTTAGGTCCCCAACCAGGAGTAGTTTAGAATGGTTGGTGACCAATGGTGCCAGTAGCTGAGCTAGAGTGGAAGGGAATGTGGCCATGGTTTGGGGAGGGCGATATAGTAGGACCAATACAAGTGAGCCATTGGAGGTGTCTATTTTGGCGACTATATTTTCAGTATTAAGTAAAGGCAGGGAGGGGAGCTGTCTGAGTTGGAACTTTTTATTGACGATTATGGCTACTCCTCCCCCAGTTTTACCGCCTGGGCGGAGTGCTGATAGAATATAATAGTCAGCAGGTAGGGCAGCTAAAATATCCGGTAATGAGTCCGGAGTGAGCCAAGTCTCTGTCAAAAGCAGCAGGTCAGGTTGTTTGTCCATGAGTAGCAGAAATATATCAGATTGGTGCTTAATCATGGAGCGAGTGTTGAGATAAATACACCTGAACGTGTAGGTGGAGCGCGGTGTGATGCGCATAGAGTATTCAGGAGCAGGGGCATTCGTAATGGTGGCAGGGTTGCCTATGCCTAAGTGAGAAATGCGTTTAGCTGCGTGATGGGGGACAGGTGGACACGTCGTGGCGGTTGGGCGCAATACCTGTAGTTCAGCAGAGGTATAAGTGTAGTGGCCTGCAGGGTCCTTGGCCCCTGGTCCCGGACGCTCGCGGACGAGCGCAGACGAGCTTGCCATTCGTCGCGCCCGCTGCGCTCGTCCGCTGCGCTTCCTGTATGGACACATAATTTATGGCTGGCAGGGGGATGAGATGAGGGCGTGGCCTGGCCGGGTGGGCGTGGCCTATGTCCTGGGCAATGGCGGCAGGGAAACCAAAACAAACCCTCGCCAGAGGAAGCTGTAGCTCAGCTGTCAGGGGGCTCGTGAGAGCACGAAGTGCTCAGTGCAAGTGAGTGCAAGTATTAAAAGACAAAGAAATTCAGTCGCTTTACATATAAAATGCGCAGATTTGCTCTACTCCCAATGCTTTCAATGGTGCAGAGTATTTTCCCATTTCACATCCTACTTGCTGTGCAGTCATATTCCCAGATACTTAACTAGTGTGTAATTGCTGATGTCTGGTTCTCCGGTGTAATCGTCACCCAGGGCGATTGGTCAAGTGGTGCCATTACATCCCAAAACTACAGCAGGATGTCATCTGACATGAGGGCCAATCAGTTGCTTCTTCTAACTCTAGCCCTCTTTAAATAGGAGCCCAATGCTTTCAATGGTGCAGTGTACTTTCAAATTGCACCTCCTTCTTGCTGTGCAGTCATATTCACAGATAGTTACCTAGTGTGTAACTGCTGATGTCTTGTCCTCCGGTGTAATCGTCACCCAGGACGATTGGTCACGTGGTGCCATTACTTCACAAAGCTACAGCAGGATGTCATCTGACATGAGGGCCAATCAGTTGCCTAGTACGCAATAGGATACATGTCTCATCGTATAGAAAAGGGAGCAATGTAGACAGGATGCCCAGCTGAAGACTAAGGTGGTGAGATGAAAGGAACTAGGCCTTTATTTGAGACTTATACATTTGTTTGAAGGAGTGGTTGATCATAACATTCTGGAGTTCTCTATAGGTTTACTGAGAGGGATGTGCTAAAATGAAGATGTCAGAATCTGTTATTCATAGTTTTTCTTATTCCCACAAACGGTAGCATAAACCTTCCTCCCTTAACATATCAGATCACTGACTTGCTATGGTGTACCATAACCTAAAATATTTCCTGTGAGAAGGGTACGTTATCTCTTGGCTGCCAAAGAGATCTTTCTATCCAAGTCCTCATATAGGTGCTAGAGTTGTGTAGAGAGTACCAGCAAATGAGGCACAGGATTGAGAGAAGTCTGCTAGGTTGAAATCTAAATTGAGAATATAATTTTTAGTGAGCTTTGGATGTTCACAATATTAGACACGCCATAGTACTAATAATTGACTCTTTATAGAAATCATTTTTTGGTAGTGTTGCATTTGGTTTGGAAGTATTCAAGTTCTAAAAATTGACTAACAGTGGACTTTTCCATCTGCAGAATATACTGAATGACCAGCAGAGGCAGTATTGCAGAGGAATATTTCTCCGCTTGCTGAGAAAAGAAAAAAAAAGAAAGCTCATTCCTCAGCCTTTTCCATGCCTCGATCAATAGATATGGTAAGTCAAACTCTCATTTAATCATTTTGCCATTAATTAAAAGTTCATAGTATCTGATGGCTCTCAGTGCCTTTTAGTGGGGTCTTCCGCATAAATATAATCTTCTAAGACGGTAGCAATATGAATGACGCTATGGCCATCATGATAGTTTCTCAAAGACTTTGACTGTCTATGTGGCTGACAAAATCTTCTTTAGATAGTTTTGCAGGCAATATGTCCTCCGGGGTAATTACCATCTTTTAGGCTGGAATGAGGTGTCTTAGGTTAGAGCAATTGACTTAAATTATGATGGAGGGAACCTATTCAACCGTTTTCCCTGCTCTCTGTGAGTGGGTCTCTGATACTCAAGATGGACCGCTATTTAGAAACTGTGTTCGTACTCTATCCCTCTTTAAATAGGATCCCAATGCTTTCAATGGTGCAGAGTATTTTCCCATTTCACATCCTACTTGCTGTGCAGTCATATTCCCAGATACTTAACTAGTGTGTAATTGCTGATGTCTGGTACTCCGGTGTAATCGTCACCCAGGGCGATTGGTCAAGTGGTGCCATTACATCCCAAAACTACAGCAGGATGTCATCTGACATGAGGGCCAATCAGTTGCTTCTTCTAACTCTAGCCCTCTTTAAATAGGAGCCCAATGCTTTCAATGATGCAGTGTACTTTCCCATTGCAACTCCTACTTGCTGTGCAGTCATATTCACAGACAGTTACCTAGTGTGTAATTGCTGATGTCTGGTCCGCCGGTGTAATCGTCACCCACGATGATTGGTCACATGGTGCCATTACTTCACAAAGCTACAGCAGGATTTCATCTGACATGAGGGCCAATCAGTTGCCTAGTACGCAATAGGATACATGTCTCATCGTATAGAAAAGGGAGCAATGTAGACCGGATGCCCAGCTGAAGACTAAGGTGGTGATATGAAAGGAACTAGGCCATTATTTGAGACTTATACATTTGTTTGAAGGATTGGTTGATCATAACATTCTGGAGTTCTCTATAGGTTTACTGAGAGGGATGTGCTAAAATGAAGATGTTAGAATCTGTTATTCGTAGTTTTTCTTATTCCCACGAACGGTAGCATAAACCTTCCTCCCTTAACGTATCAGATCCCTGACTTGCTATGGTGTACCATAACCTAAAATAATTCCTGTGAAAAGGGTACGCAATCTCTTGGCTGCCAAGGAGATCTTTCTATCTAAGTCCTCATATAGGTGCTAGAGTTGTGTAGAGAGTACCAGCAAATGAGGCACAGGATTGAAAGAAGTCTGCTAGGTTGAAATCTAGATTGAGAATATAATTTTTAGTGAGCTTTGGATGTTCACAATATTAGACACGCCATAGTACTAATAATTGACTCTTTATAGAAATCATTTTTTGGTAGTGTTGCATTTGGTTTGGAAGTATTCAAGTTCTAAAAATTGACTAACAGTGGACTTTTCCATCTGCAGAATATACTGAATGACCAGCAGAGGCAGTATTGCAGAGGAATATTTCTCCGCTTGCTGAGAAAAGAAAAAAAAAGAAAGCTCATTCCTCAGCCTTTTCCATGCCTCGATCAATAGATATGGTAAGTCAAACTCTCATTTAATCATTTTGCCATTAATTAAAAGTTCATAGTATCTGATGGCTCTCAGTGCCTTTTAGTGGGGTCTTCCGCATAAATATAATCTTCTAAGACGGTAGCAATATGAATGACGCTATGGCCATCATGATAGTTTCTCAAAGACTTTGACTGTCTATGTGGCTGACAAAATCTTCTTTAGATAGTTTTGCAGGCAATATGTCCTCCGGGGTAATTACCATCTTTTAGGCTGGAATGAGGTGTCTTAGGTTAGAGCAATTGACTTACTTTCTGATGGAGGGAACCTATTGAACCGTTTTCCCTGCTCTCTGTGAGTGGGTCTCTGATACTCAAGATGGACCGCTATTTAGAAACTGAAAGTTCATAGTATCTGATGGCTCTCAGTGCCTTTTAGTGGGGTCTTCCGCATAAATATAATCTTCTAAGACGGTAGCAATATGAATGACGCTATGGCCATCATGATAGTTTCTAAAAGACTTTGACTGTCTATGTGGCTGACAAAATCTTCTTTAGATAGTTTTGCAGGCAATATGTCCTCCGGGGTAATTACCATCTTTTAGGCTGGAATGAGGTGTCTTAGGTTAGAGCAATTGACTTACTTTCTGATGGAGGGAACCTATTCAACCGTTTTCCCTGCTCTCTGTGAGTGGGTCTCTGATACTCAAGATGGACCGCTATTTAGAAACTGTGTTCGTACTCTATCCCTCTTTAAATAGGATCCCAATGCTTTCAATGGTGCAGAGTATTTTCCCATTTCACATCCTACTTGCTGTGCAGTCATATTCCCAGATACTTAACTAGTGTGTAATTGCTGATGTCTGGTTCTCCGGTGTAATCGTCACCCAGGGCGATTGGTCAAGTGGTGCCATTACATCCCAAAACTACAGCAGGATGTCATCTGACATGAGGGCCAATCAGTTGCTTCTTCTAACTCTAGCCCTCTTTAAATAGGAGCCCAATGCTTTCAATGGTGCAGTGTACTTTCAAATTGCACCTCCTTCTTGCTGTGCAGTCATATTCACAGATAGTTACCTAGTGTGTAATTGCTGATGTCTTTTCCTCCGGTGTAATCGTCACCCAGGACGATTGGTCACGTGGTGCCATTACTTCACAAAGCTACAGCAGGATGTCATCTGACATGAGGGCCAATCAGTTGCCTAGTACGCAATAGGATACATGTCTCATCGTATAGAAAAGGGAGCAATGTAGACAGGATGCCCAGCTGAAGACTAAGGTGGTGAGATGAAAGGAACTAGGCCTTTATTTGAGACTTATACATTTGTTTGAAGGAGTGGTTGATCATAACATTCTGGAGTTCTCTATAGGTTTACTGAGAGGGATGTGCTAAAATGAAGATGTCAGAATCTGTTATTCATAGTTTTTCTTATTCCCACAAACGGTAGCATAAACCTTCCTCCCTTAACATATCAGATCACTGACTTGCTATGGTGTACCATAACCTAAAATATTTCCTGTGAGAAGGGTACGTTATCTCTTGGCTGCCAAAGAGATCTTTCTATCCAAGTCCTCATATAGGTGCTAGAGTTGTGTAGAGAGTACCAGCAAATGAGGCACAGGATTGAGAGAAGTCTGCTAGGTTGAAATCTAAATTGAGAATATAATTTTTAGTGAGCTTTGGATGTTCACAATATTAGACACGCCATAGTACTAATAATTGACTCTTTATAGAAATCATTTTTTGGTAGTGTTGCATTTGGTTTGGAAGTATTCAAGTTCTAAAAATTGACTAACAGTGGACTTTTCCATCTGCAGAATATACTGAATGACCAGCAGAGGCAGTATTGCAGAGGAATATTTCTCCGCTTGCTGAGAAAAGAAAAAAAAAGAAAGCTCATTCCTCAGCCTTTTCCATGCCTCGATCAATAGATATGGTAAGTCAAACTCTCATTTAATCATTTTGCCATTAATTAAAAGTTCATAGTATCTGATGGCTCTCAATGCCTTTTAGTGGGGTCTTCCGCATAAATATAATCTTCTAAGACGGTAGCAATATGAATGACGCTATGGCTATCATGATAGTTTCTCAAAGACTTTGACTGTCTATGTGGCTGACAAAATCTTCTTTAGATAGTTTTGCAGGCAATATGTCCTCCGGGGTAATTACCATCTTTTAGGCTGGAATGAGGTGTCTTAGGTTAGAGCAATTGACTTAAATTATGATGGAGGGAACCTATTCAACCGTTTTCCCTGCTCTCTGTGAGTGGGTCTCTGATACTCAAGATGGACCGCTATTTAGAAACTGTGTTCGTACTCTATCCCTCTTTAAATAGGATCCCAATGCTTTCAATGGTGCAGAGTATTTTCCCATTTCACATCCTACTTGCTGTGCAGTCATATTCCCAGATACTTAACTAGTCTGTAATTGCTGATGTCTGGTACTCCGGTGTAATCGTCACCCAGGGCGATTGGTCAAGTGGTGCCATTACATCCCAAAACTACAGCAGGATGTCATCTGACATGAGGGCCAATCAGTTGCTTCTTCTAACTCTAGCCCTCTTTAAATAGGAGCCCAATGCTTTCAATGATGCAGTGTACTTTCCCATTGCAACTCCTACTTGCTGTGCAGTCATATTCACAGACAGTTACCTAGTGTGTAATTGCTGATGTCTGGTCCGCCGGTGTAATCGTCACCCACGATGATTGGTCACATGGTGCCATTACTTCACAAAGCTACAGCAGGATTTCATCTGACATGAGGGCCAATCAGTTGCCTAGTACGCAATAGGATACATGTCTCATCGTATAGAAAAGGGAGCAATGTAGACCGGATGCCCAGCTGAAGACTAAGGTGGTGATATGAAAGGAACTAGGCCATTATTTGAGACTTATACATTTGTTTGAAGGATTGGTTGATCATAACATTCTGGAGTTCTCTATAGGTTTACTGAGAGGGATGTGCTAAAATGAAGATGTTAGAATCTGTTATTCGTAGTTTTTCTTATTCCCACGAACGGTAGCATAAACCTTCCTCCCTTAACGTATCAGATCCCTGACTTGCTATGGTGTACCATAACCTAAAATAATTCCTGTGAAAAGGGTACGCAATCTCTTGGCTGCCAAGGAGATCTTTCTATCTAAGTCCTCATATAGGTGCTAGAGTTGTGTAGAGAGTACCAGCAAATGAGGCACAGGATTGAAAGAAGTCTGCTAGGTTGAAATCTAGATTGAGAATATAATTTTTAGTGAGCTTTGGATGTTCACAATATTAGACACGCCATAGTACTAATAATTGACTCTTTATAGAAATCATTTTTTGGTAGTGTTGCATTTGGTTTGGAAGTATTCAAGTTCTAAAAATTGACTAACAGTGGACTTTTCCATCTGCAGAATATACTGAATGACCAGCAGAGGCAGTATTGCAGAGGAATATTTCTCCGCTTGCTGAGAAAAGAAAAAAAAAGAAAGCTCATTCCTCAGCCTTTTCCATGCCTCGATCAATAGATATGGTAAGTCAAACTCTCATTTAATCATTTTGCCATTAATTAAAAGTTCATAGTATCTGATGGCTCTCAGTGCCTTTTAGTGGGGTCTTCCGCATAAATATAATCTTCTAAGACGGTAGCAATATGAATGACGCTATGGCCATCATGATAGTTTCTCAAAGACTTTGACTGTCTATGTGGCTGACAAAATCTTCTTTAGATAGTTTTGCAGGCAATATGTCCTCCGGGGTAATTACCATCTTTTAGGCTGGAATGAGGTGTCTTAGGTTAGAGCAATTGACTTACTTTCTGATGGAGGGAACCTATTCAACCGTTTTCCCTGCTCTCTGTGAGTGGGTCTCTGATACTCAAGATGGACCGCTATTTAGAAACTGAAAGTTCATAGTATCTGATGGCTCTCAGTGCCTTTTAGTGGGGTCTTCCGCATAAATATAATCTTCTAAGACGGTAGCAATATGAATGACGCTATGGCCATCATGATAGTTTCTCAAAGACTTTGACTGTCTATGTGGCTGACAAAATCTTCTTTAGATAGTTTTGCAGGCAATATGTCCTCCGGGGTAATTACCATCTTTTAGGCTGGAATGAGGTGTCTTAGGTTAGAGCAATTGACTTACTTTCTGATGGAGGGAACCTATTCAACCGTTTTCCCTGCTCTCTGTGAGTGGGTCTCTGATACTCAAGATGGACCGCTATTTAGAAACTGTGTTCGTACTCTATCCCTCTTTAAATAGGATCCCAATGCTTTCAATGGTGCAGAGTATTTTCCCATTTCACATCCTACTTGCTGTGCAGTCATATTCCCAGATACTTAACTAGTGTGTAATTGCTGATGTCTGGTTCTCCGGTGTAATCGTCACCCAGGGCGATTGGTCAAGTGGTGCCATTACATCCCAAAACTACAGCAGGATGTCATCTGACATGAGGGCCAATCAGTTGCTTCTTCTAACTCTAGCCCTCTTTAAATAGGAGCCCAATGCTTTCAATGGTGCAGTGTACTTTCAAATTGCACCTCCTTCTTGCTGTGCAGTCATATTCACAGATAGTTACCTAGTGTGTAATTGCTGATGTCTTGTCCTCCGGTGTAATCGTCACCCAGGACGATTGGTCACGTGGTGCCATTACTTCACAAAGCTACAGCAGGATGTCATCTGACATGAGGGCCAATCAGTTGCCTAGTACGCAATAGGATACATGTCTCATCGTATAGAAAAGGGAGCAATGTAGACAGGATGCCCAGCTGAAGACTAAGGTGGTGAGATGAAAGGAACTAGGCCTTTATTTGAGACTTATACATTTGTTTGAAGGAGTGGTTGATCATAACATTCTGGAGTTCTCTATAGGTTTACTGAGAGGGATGTGCTAAAATGAAGATGTTAGAATCTGTTATTCATAGTTTTTCTTATTCCCACAAACGGTAGCATAAACCTTCCTCCCTTAACATATCAGATCACTGACTTGCTATGGTGTACCATAACCTAAAATATTTCCTGTGAGAAGGGTACGTTATCTCTTGGCTGCCAAAGAGATCTTTCTATCCAAGTTCTCATATAGGTGCTAGAGTTGTGTATAGAGTACTAGCAAATGAGGCATAGGATTGAATGAAGTCTGCTAGGTTGAAATCTAAATTGAGAATATAATTTTTAGTGAGCTTTGGATTTTCACAATATTAGACACGCCATAGTACTAATAATTGACTCTTTATAGAAATCATTTTTTGGTAGTGTTGCATTTGATTTGGAAGTATTCAAGTCTAAAAAATTGACTGACAGTGGACTTTTCCATCTGCAGAATATACTGAATGACCAGCAGAGGCTGTTTTGCAGAGGAATATTTCTCCGCTTGCTGAGAAAAGAAAAAAAAAGAAAGCTCATTCCTCAGCCTTTTCCATGCCTCGATCAATAGATATGGTATGTCAAACTCTCATTTAATCATTTTGCCATTAATTAAAAGTTCATAGTATCTGATGGCTCTCAGTGCCTTTTAGTGGGGTCTTCCGCATAAATATAATCTTCTAAGACGGTAGCAATATGAATGACGCTATGGCCATCATGATAGTTTCTCAAAGACTTTGACTGTCTATGTGGCTGACAAAATCTTCTTTAGATAGTTTTGCAGGCAATATGTCCTCCGGGGTAATTACCATCTTTTAGGCTGGAATGAGGTGTCTTAGGTTAGAGCAATTGACTTACTTTCTGATGGAGGGAACCTATTCAACCGTTTTCCCTGCTCTCTGTGAGTGGGTCTCTGATACTCAAGATGGACCGCTATTTAGAAACTGTGTTCGTACTCTATCCCTCTTTAAATAGGATCCCAATGCTTTCAATGGTGCAGAGTATTTTCCCATTTCACATCCTACTTGCTGTGCAGTCATATTCCCAGATACTTAACTAGTGTGTAATTGCTGATGTCTGGTTCTCTGGTGTAATCGTCACCCAGGGCGATTGGTCAAGTGGTGCCATTACATCCCAAAACTACAGCAGGATGTCATCTGACATGAGGGCCAATCAGTTGCTTCTTTTAACTCTAGCCCTCTTTAAATAGGAGCCCAATGCTTTCAATGGTGCAGTGTACTTTCAAATTGCACCTCCTTCTTGCTGTGCAGTCATATTCACAGATAGTTACCTAGTGTGTAATTGCTGATGTCTTGTCCTCCGGTGTAATCGTCACCCAGGACGATTGGTCACGTGGTGCCATTACTTCACAAAGCTACAGCAGGATGTCATCTGACATGAGGGCCAATCAGTTGCCTAGTACGCAATAGGATACATGTCTCATCGTATAGAAAAGGGAGCAATGTAGACAGGATGCCCAGCTGAAGACTAAGGTGGTGAGATGAAAGGAACTAGGCCTTTATTTGAGACTTATACATTTGTTTGAAGGAGTGGTTGATCATAACATTCTGGAGTTCTCTATAGGTTTACTGAGAGGGATGTGCTAAAATGAAGATGTTAGAATCTGTTATTCATAGTTTTTCTTATTCCCACAAACGGTAGCATAAACCTTCCTCCCTTAACATATCAGATCACTGACTTGCTATGGTGTACCATAACCTAAAATATTTCCTGTGAGAAGGGTACGTTATCTCTTGGCTGCCAAAGAGATCTTTCTATCCAAGTCCTCATATAGGTGCTAGAGTTGTGTAGAGAGTACCAGCAAATGAGGCACAGGATTGAGAGAAGTCTGCTAGGTTGAAATCTAAATTGAGAATATAATTTTTAGTGAGCTTTGGATGTTCACAATATTAGACACGCCATAGTACTAATAATTGACTCTTTATAGAAATCATTTTTTGGTAGTGTTGCATTTGGTTTGGAAGTATTCAAGTTCTAAAAATTGACTAACAGTGGACTTTTCCATCTGCAGAATATACTGAATGACCAGCAGAGGCAGTATTGCAGAGGAATATTTCTCCGCTTGCTGAGAAAAGAAAAAAAAAGAAAGCTCATTCCTCAGCCTTTTCCATGCCTCGATCAATAGATATGGTAAGTCAAACTCTCATTTAATCATTTTGCCATTAATTAAAAGTTCATAGTATCTGATGGCTCTCAGTGCCTTTTAGTGGGGTCTTCCGCATAAATATAATCTTCTAAGACGGTAGCAATATGAATGACGCTATGGCCATCATGATAGTTTCTCAAAGACTTTGACTGTCTATGTGGCTGACAAAATCTTCTTTAGATAGTTTTGCAGGCAATATGTCCTCCGGGGTAATTACCATCTTTTAGGCTGGAATGAGGTGTCTTAGGTTAGAGCAATTGACTTACTTTCTGATGGAGGGAACCTATTCAACCGTTTTCCCTGCTCTCTGTGAGTGGGTCTCTGATACTCAAGATGGACCGCTATTTAGAAACTGAAAGTTCATAGTATCTGATGGCTCTCAGTGCCTTTTAGTGGGGTCTTCCGCATAAATATAATCTTCTAAGACGGTAGCAATATGAATGACGCTATGGCCATCATGATAGTTTCTCAAAGACTTTGACTGTCTATGTGGCTGACAAAATCTTCTTTAGATAGTTTTGCAGGCAATATGTCCTCCGGGGTAATTACCATCTTTTAGGCTGGAATGAGGTGTCTTAGGTTAGAGCAATTGACTTACTTTCTGATGGAGGGAACCTATTCAACCATTTTCCCTGCTCTCTGTGAGTGGGTCTCTGATACTCAAGATGGACCGCTATTTAGAAACTGTGTTCGTACTCTATCCCTCTTTAAATAGGATCCCAATGCTTTCAATGGTGCAGAGTATTTTCCCATTTCACATCCTACTTGCTGTGCAGTCATATTCCCAGATACTTAACTAGTGTGTAATTGCTGATGTCTGGTTCTCCGGTGTAATCGTCACCCAGGGCGATTGGTCAAGTGGTGCCATTACATCCCAAAACTACAGCAGGATGTCATCTGACATGAGGGCCAATCAGTTGCTTCTTCTAACTCTAGCCCTCTTTAAATAGGAGCCCAATGCTTTCAATGGTGCAGTGTACTTTCAAATTGCACCTCCTTCTTGCTGTGCAGTCATATTCACAGATAGTTACCTAGTGTGTAATTGCTGATGTCTTGTCCTCCGGTGTAATCGTCACCCAGGACGATTGGTCACGTGGTGCCATTACTTCACAAAGCTACAGCAGGATGTCATCTGACATGAGGGCCAATCAGTTGCCTAGTACGCAATAGGATACATGTCTCATCGTATAGAAAAAGGAGCAATGTAGACAGGATGCCCAGCTGAAGACTAAGGTGGTGAGATGAAAGGAACTAGGCCTTTATTTGAGACTTATACATTTGTTTGAAGGAGTGGTTGATCATAACATTCTGGAGTTCTCTATAGGTTTACTGAGAGGGATGTGCTAAAATGAAGATGTTAGAATCTGTTATTCATAGTTTTTCTTATTCCCACAAACGGTAGCATAAACCTTCCTCCCTTAACATATCAGATCACTGACTTGCTATGGTGTACCATAACCTAAAATATTTCCTGTGAGAAGGGTACGTTATCTCTTGGCTGCCAAAGAGATCTTTCTATCCAAGTTCTCATATAGGTGCTAGAGTTGTGTATAGAGTACTAGCAAATGAGGCATAGGATTGAATGAAGTCTGCTAGGTTGAAATCTAAATTGAGAATATAATTTTTAGTGAGCTTTGGATTTTCACAATATTAGACACGCCATAGTACTAATAATTGACTCTTTATAGAAATCATTTTTTGGTAGTGTTGCATTTGATTTTAAGTATTCAAGTCTAAAAAATTGACTGACAGTGGACTTTTCCATCTGCAGAATATACTGAATGACCAGCAGAGGCTGTTTTGCAGAGGAATATTTCTCCGCTTGCTGAGAAAAGAAAAAAAAAGAAAGCTCATTCCTCAGCCTTTTCCATGCCTCGATCAATAGATATGGTAAGTCAAACTCTCATTTAATCATTTTGCCATTAATTAAAAGTTCATAGTATCTGATGGCTCTCAGTGCCTTTTAGTGGGGTCTTCCGCATAAATATAATCTTCTAAGACGGTAGCAATATGAATGACGCTATGGCCAACATGATAGTTTCTCAAAGACTTTGACTGTCTATGTGGCTGACAAAATCTTCTTTAGATAGTT
Organism: Lissotriton vulgaris; assembly: GCF_964263255.1. Lineage (NCBI taxonomy): Eukaryota > Metazoa > Chordata > Amphibia > Caudata > Salamandridae > Lissotriton > Lissotriton vulgaris. The sequence goes on along the minus strand of NC_141693.1, from coordinate 935,390,630 downwards.
TTGCAGGCAATATGTCCTCCGGGGTAATTACCATCTTTTAGGCTGGAATGAGGTGTCTTAGGTTAGAGCAATTGACTTACTTTCTGATGGAGGGAACCTATTCAACCGTTTTCCCTGCTCTCTGTGAGTGGGTCTCTGATACTCAAGATGGACCGCTATTTAGAAACTGTGTTCGTACTCTATCCCTCTTTAAATAGGATCCCAATGCTTTCAATGGTGCAGAGTATTTTCCCATTTCACATCCTACTTGCTGTGCAGTCATATTCCCAGATACTTAACTAGTGTGTAATTGCTGATGTCTGGTTCTCAGGTGTAATCGTCACCCAGGGCGATTGGTCAAGTGGTGCCATTACATCCCAAAACTACAGCAGGATGTCATCTGACATGAGGGCCAATCAGTTGCTTCTTCTAACTCTAGCCCTCTTTAAATAGGAGCCCAATGCTTTCAATGGTGCAGTGTACTTTCAAATTGCACCTCCTTCTTGCTGTGCAGTCATATTCACAGATAGTTACCTAGTGTGTAATTGCTGATGTCTTGTCCTCCGGTGTAATCGTCACCCAGGACGATTGGTCACGTGGTGCCATTACTTCACAAAGCTACAGCAGGATGTCATCTGACATGAGGGCCAATCAGTTGCCTAGTACGCAATAGGATACATGTCTCATCGTATAGAAAAGGGAGCAATGTAGACAGGATGCCCAGCTGAAGACTAAGGTGGTGAGATGAAAGGAACTAGGCCTTTATTTGAGACTTATACATTTGTTTGAAGGAGTGGTTGATCATAACATTCTGGAGTTCTCTATAGGTTTACTGAGAGGGATGTGCTAAAATGAAGATGTTAGAATCTGTTATTCATAGTTTTTCTTATTCCCACAAACGGTAGCATAAACCTTCCTCCCTTAACATATCAGATCACTGACTTGCTATGGTGTACCATAACCTAAAATATTTCCTGTGAGAAGGGTACGTTATCTCTTGGCTGCCAAAGAGATCTTTCTATCCAAGTTCTCATATAGGTGCTAGAGTTGTGTATAGAGTACTAGCAAATGAGGCATAGGATTGAATGAAGTCTGCTAGGTTGAAATCTAAATTGAGAATATAATTTTTAGTGAGCTTTGGATTTTCACAATATTAGACACGCCATAGTACTAATAATTGACTCTTTATAGAAATCATTTTTTGGTAGTGTTGCATTTGATTTGGAAGTATTCAAGTCTAAAAAATTGACTGACAGTGGACTTTTCCATCTGCAGAATATACTGAATGACCAGCAGAGGCTGTTTTGCAGAGGAATATTTCTCCGCTTGCTGAGAAAAGAAAAAAAAAGAAAGCTCATTCCTCAGCCTTTTCCATGCCTCGATCAATAGATATGGTAAGTCAAACTCTCATTTAATCATTTTGCCATTAATTAAAAGTTCATAGTATCTGATGGCTCTCAGTGCCTTTTAGTGGGGTCTTCCGCATAAATATAATCTTCTAAGACGGTAGCAATATGAATGACGCTATGGCCATCATGATAGTTTCTCAAAGACTTTGACTGTCTATGTGGCTGACAAAATCTTCTTTAGATAGTTTTGCAGGCAATATGTCCTCCGGGGTAATTACCATCTTTTAGGCTGGAATGAGGTGTCTTAGGTTAGAGCAATTGACTTAAATTATGATGGAGGGAACCTATTCAACCGTTTTCCCTGCTCTCTGTGAGTGGGTCTCTGATACTCAAGATGGACCGCTATTTAGAAACTGTGTTCGTACTCTATCCCTCTTTAAATAGGATCCCAATGCTTTCAATGGTGCAGAGTATTTTCCCATTACACATCCTACTTGCTGTGCAGTCATATTCCCAGATACTTAACTAGTGTGTAATTGCTAATGTCTGGTCCTCCGGTGTAATCGTCACCCAGGGCGATTGGTCAAGTGGTGCCATTACATCCCAAAACTACAGCAGGATGTCATCTGACATGAGGGCCAATCAGTTGCTTCTTCTAACTCTAGCCCTCTTTAATTAGGAGCCCAATGCTTTCAATGGTGCAGTGTACTTTCCCATTGCAACTCCTACTTGCTGTGCAGTCATATTCACAGACAGTTACCTAGCGTGTAATTGCTGATGTCTGGTCCTCCGGTGTAATCGTCACCCACGACGATTGGTCACATGGTGCCATTACTTCACAAAGCTACAGCAGGATTTCATCTGACATGAGGGCCAATCAGTTGCCTAGTACGCAATAGGATACATGTCTCATCGTATAGAAAAGGGAGCAATGTAGACCGGATGCCCAGCTGAAGAATAAGGTGGTGAGATGAAAGGAACTAGGCCATTATTTGAGACTTATACATTTGTTTGAAGGATTGGTTGATCATAACATTCTGGAGTTCTCTATAGGTTTACTGAGAGGGATGTGCTAAAATGAAGATGTTAGAATCTGTTATTCGTAGTTTTTCTTATTCCCACGAACGGTAGCATAAACCTTCCTCCCTTAACGTATCAGATCCCTGACTTGCTATGGTGTACCATAACCTAAAATAATTCCTGTGAAAAGGGTACGCAATCTCTTGGCTGTCAAGGAGATCTTTCTATCTAAGTCCTCATATAGGTGCTAGAGTTGTGTAGAGAGTACCAGCAAATGAGGCACAGGATTGAAAGAAGTCTGCTAGGTTGAAATCTAAATTGAGAATATCATTTTTAGTGAGCTTTGGATTTTCACAATATTAGACACGCCATAGTACTAATAATTGACTCTTTATACAAATCATTTTTTGGTAGTGTTGCATTTGGTTTGGAAGTATTCAAGTTCTAAAAATTGACTAACAGTGGACTCTTCCATCTGCAGAATATACTGAATGACCAGCAGAGGCAGTATTGCAGAGGAATATTTCTCCGCTTGCTGAGAAAAGAAAAAAAAAGAAAGCTCATTCCTCAGCCTTTTCCATGCCTCGATCAATAGATATGGTAAGTCAAACTCTCATTTAATCATTTTGCCATTAATTAAAAGTTCATTGCATCTGATGGCTCTCAGTGCCTTTTAGTGGGGTCTCCCGCATAAATATAATCTTCTAAGACGGTAGCAATATGAATGACGCTATGGCCATCATGATAGTTTCTCAAAGACTTTGACTGTCTATGTGGCTGACAAAATCTTCTTTAGATAGTTATGCAGGCAATATGTCCTCCGGGGTAAGTACCATCTTTTATGCTGGAATGAGGTGTCTTAGGTTAGAGCAATTGACTTACTTTCTGATGGAGGGAACCTATTCAACCGTTTTCCCTGCTCTCTGTGAGTGGGTCTCTGATACTCAAGATGGACCGCTATTTAGAAACTGTGTTCTAACTCTATCCCTCTTTAAATAGAATCCCAATGCTTTCAATGGTGCAGAGTATTTTCCCATTACACATCCTATTTGCTGTGCAGTCATATTCCCAGATACTTAACTAGTGTGTAATTGCTGATGTCTGGTCCTCCGGTGTAATCGTCACCCAGGGCGATTGGTCAAGTGGTGCCATTAAATCCCAAAACTACAGCAGGATGTCATCTGACATGAGGGCCAATCAGTTGCTTCTTCTAACTCTAGCCCTCTTTAAATAGGAGCCCAATGCTTTCAATGGTGCAGTGTACTTTCCCATTGCAACTCCTACTTGCTGTGCAGTCATATTCACAGACAGTTACCTAGCGTGTAATTGCTGATGTCTGGTCCTCCGGTGTAATCGTCACCCACGACGATTGGTCACATGGTGCCATTACTTCACAAAGCTACAGCAGGATTTCATCTGACATGAGGGCCAATCAGTTGCCTAGTACGCAATAGGATACATGTCTCATCGTATAGACAAGGGAGCAATGTAGACAGGATGCCCAGCTGAAGACTAAGGTGGTGAGATGAAAGGAAGTAGGCCATTATTTGAGACTTATACATTTGTTTGAAGGAGTGGTTGATCATAAAATTCTGGAGTTCTCTATAGGTTTACTGAGAGGGATGTGCTAAAATGAAGATGTTAGAATCTGTTATTCATAGTTTTTCTTATTCCCACAAACGGTAGCATAAACCTTCCTCCCTTAACGTATCAGATCCCTGACTTGCTATGGTGTACCATAACCTAAAATAATTCCTGTGAAAAGGGTACGCAATCTCTTGGCTGCCAAAGAGATCTTTCTATCTAAGTCCTCATATAGGTGCTAGAGTTGTGTAGAGAGTACCAGCAAATGAGGCACAGGATTGAAAGAAGTCTGCTAGGTTGAAATCTAAATTGAGAATATAATTTTTAGTGAGCTTTGGATTTTTACAATATTAGACACGCCATAGTACTAATAATTGACTCTTTATAGAAATCATTTTTTGGTAGTGTTGCATTTGGTTTGGAAGTATTCAAGTTCTAAAAATTGACTAACAGTGGACTTTTCCATCTGCAGAATATACTGAATGACCAGCAGAGGCAGTATTGCAGAGGAATATTTCTCCGCTTGCTGAGAAAAGAAAAAAAAAGAAAGCTCATTCCTCAGCCTTTTCCATGCCTCGATCAATAGATATGGTAAGTCAAACTCTCATTTAATCATTTTGCCATTAATTAAAAGTTCATAGTATCTGATGGCTCTCAGTGCCTTTTAGTGGGGTCTTCCGCATAAATATAATCTTCTAAGACGTTAGCAATATGATTGACGCTATGGCCATCATGATAGTTTCTCAAAGACTTTGACTGTCTATGTGGCTGACAAAATCTTCTTTAGATAGTTATGCAGGCAATATGTCCTCCGGGGTAGTTACCATCTTTTAGGCTGGAATTAGGTGTCTTAGGTTAGAGCAATTGACTTACTTTCTGATGGAGGGAAGCTATTTAACCGTTTTCCCTGCTCTCTGTGAGTGGGACTCTGATACTCAAGATGGACCGCTATTTAGAAACTGTGTTCTAACTCTATCCCTCTTTAAATAGAATCCCAATGCTTTCAATGGTGCAGAGTATTTTCCCATTACACATCCTATTTGCTGTGCAGTCATATTCCCAGATACTTAACTAGTGTGTAATTGCTGATGTCTGGTACTCCGGTGTAATCGTCACCCAGGGGGATTGGTCAAGTGGTGCCATTACATCCCAAAACTACAGCAGGATGTCATCTGACATGAGGGCCAATCAGTTGCTTCTTCTAACTCTAGCCCTCTTTAAATAGGAGCCCAATGCTTTCAATGATGCAGTGTACTTTCCCATTGCAACTCCTACTTGCTGTGCAGTCCTATTCACAGACAGTTACCTAGTGTGTAATTGCTGATGTCTGGTCCGCCGGTGTAATCGTCACCCACGATGATTGGTCACATGGTGCCATTACTTCACAAAGCTACAGCAGGATTTCATCTGACATGAGGGCCAATCAGTTGCCTAGTACGCAATAGGATACATGTCTCATCGTATAGAAAAGGGAGCAATGTAGACCGGATGCCCAGCTGAAGAATAAGGTGGTGAGATGAAAGGAAATAGGCCATTATTTGAGACTTATACATTTGTTTGAAGGATTGGTTGATCATAACATTCTGGAGTTCTCTATAGGTTTACTGAGAGGGATGTGCTAAAATGAAGATGTTAGAATCTGTTATTCGTAGTTTTTCTTATTCCCACGAACGGTAGCATAAACCTTCCTCCCTTAACGTATCAGATCCCTGACTTGCTATGGTGTACCATAACCTAAAATAATTCCTGTGAAAAGGGTACGCAATCTCTTGGCTGTCAAGGAGATCTTTCTATCTAAGTCCTCATATAGGTGCTAGAGTTGTGTAGAGAGTACCAGCAAATGAGGCACAGGATTGAAAGAAGTCTGCTAGGTTGAAATCTAAATTGAGAATATAATTTTTAGTGAGCTTTGGATTTTCACAATATTAGACACGCCATAGTACTAATAATTGACTCTTTATACAAATCATTTTTTGGTAGTGTTGCATTTGGTTTGGAAGTATTCAAGTTCTAAAAATTGACTAACAGTGGACTTTTCAATCTGCAGAATATACGGAATGACCAGCAGAGGCAGTATTGCAGAGGAATATTTCTCCGCTTGCTGAGAAAAGAAAAAAAAAGAAAGCTCATTCCTCAGCCTTTTCCATGCCTCGATCAATAGATATGGTAAGTCAAACTCTCTTTTAATCATTTTGCCATTAATTAAAAGTTCATAGTATCTGATGGCTCTCATTGCCTTTTAGTGGGGTCTTCCGCATAAATATAATCTTCTAAGACGTTAGCAATATGAATGACGCTATGGCCATCATGATAGTTTCTCAAAGACTTTGACTGTCTATGTGGCTGACAAAATCTTCTTTAGATAGTTTTGCAGGCAATATGTCCTCCGGGGTAATTACCATCTTTTAGGCTGGAATGAGGTGTCTTAGGTTAGAGCAATTGACTTAAATTCTGATGGAGGGAACCTATTCAACCGTTTTCCCTGCTCTCTGTGAGTGGGTCTCTGATACTCAAGATGGACCGCTATTTAGAAACTGTGTTCGTACTCTATCCCTCTTTAAATAGGATCCCAATGCTTTCAATGGCGCAGAGTATTTTCCCATTACACATCCTACTTGCTGTGCAGTCATATTCCCAGATACTTAACTAGTGTGTAATTGCTGATGTCTGGTCCTCCGGTGTAATCGTCACCCAGGGCGATTGGTCAAGTGGTGCCATTACATCCCAAAACTACAGCAGGATGTCATCTGACATGAGGGCCAATCAGTTGCTTCTTCTAACTCTAGCCCTCTTTAAATAGGAGCCCAATGCTTTCAATGATGCAGTGTACTTTCCCATTGCAACTCCTACTTGCTGTGCAGTCATATTCACAGACAGTTACCTAGTGTGTAATTGCTGATGTCTGGTCCGCCGGTGTAATCGTCACCCACGATGATTGGTCACATGGTGCCATTACTTCACAAAGCTACAGCAGGATTTCATCTGACATGAGGGCCAATCAGTTGCCTAGTACGCAATAGGATACATGTCTCATCGTATAGAAAAGGGAGCAATGTAGACCGGATGCCCAGCTGAAGAATAAGGTGGTGAGATGAAAGGAACTAGGCCATTATTTGAGACTTATACATTTGTTTGAAGGATTGGTTGATCATAACATTCTGGAGTTCTCTATAGGTTTACTGAGAGGGATGTGCTAAAATGAAGATGTTAAAATCTGTTATTCGTAGTTTTTCTTATTCCCACGAACGGTAGCATAAACCTTCCTCCCTTAACGTATCAGATCCCTGACTTGCTATGGTGTACCATAACCTAAAATAATTCCTGTGAAAAGGGTACGCAATCTCTTGGCTGTCAAGGAGATCTTTCTATCTAAGTCCTCATATAGGTGCTAGAGTTGTGTAGAGAGTACCAGCAAATGAGGCACAGGATTGAAAGAAGTCTGCTAGGTTGAAATCTAAATTGAGAATATAATTTTTAGTGAGCTTTGGATTTTCACAATATTAGACACGCCATAGTACTAATAATTGACTCTTTATACAAATCATTTTTTGGTAGTGTTGCATTTGGTTTGGAAGTATTCAAGTTCTAAAAATTGACTAACAGTGGACTCTTCCATCTGCAGAATATACTGAATGACCAGCAGAGGCAGTATTGCAGAGGAATATTTCTCCGCTTGCTGAGAAAAGAAAAAAAAAGAAAGCTCATTCCTCAGCCTTTTCCATGCCTCGATCAATAGATATGGTAAGTCAAACTCTCATTTAATCATTTTGCCATTAATTAAAAGTTCATTGCATCTGATGGCTCTCAGTGCCTTTTAGTGGGGTCTCCCGCATAAATATAATCTTCTAAGACGGTAGCAATATGAATGACGCTATGGCCATCATGATAGTTTCTCAAAGACTTTGACTGTCTATGTGGCTGACAAAATCTTCTTTAGATAGTTATGCAGGCAATATGTCCTCCGGGGTAAGTACCATCTTTTATGCTGGAATGAGGTGTCTTAGGTTAGAGCAATTGACTTACTTTCTGATGGAGGGAACCTATTCAACCGTTTTCCCTGCTCTCTGTGAGTGGGTCTCTGATACTCAAGATGGACCGCTATTTAGAAACTGTGTTCTAACTCTATCCCTCTTTAAATAGAATCCCAATGCTTTCAATGGTGCAGAGTATTTTCCCATTACACATCCTATTTGCTGTGCAGTCATATTCCCAGATACTTAACTAGTGTGTAATTGCTGATGTCTGGTCCTCCGGTGTAATCGTCACCCAGGGCGATTGGTCAAGTGGTGCCATTAAATCCCAAAACTACAGCAGGATGTCATCTGACATGAGGGCCAATCAGTTGCTTCTTCTAACTCTAGCCCTCTTTAAATAGGAGCCCAATGCTTTCAATGGTGCAGTGTACTTTCCCATTGCAACTCCTACTTGCTGTGCAGTCATATTCACAGACAGTTACCTAGCGTGTAATTGCTGATGTCTGGTCCTCCGGTGTAATCGTCACCCACGACGATTGGTCACATGGTGCCATTACTTCACAAAGCTACAGCAGGATTTCATCTGACATGAGGGCCAATCAGTTGCCTAGTACGCAATAGGATACATGTCTCATCGTATAGACAAGGGAGCAATGTAGACAGGATGCCCAGCTGAAGACTAAGGTGGTGAGATGAAAGGAAGTAGGCCATTATTTGAGACTTATACATTTGTTTGAAGGAGTGGTTGATCATAAAATTCTGGAGTTCTCTATAGGTTTACTGAGAGGGATGTGCTAAAATGAAGATGTTAGAATCTGTTATTCATAGTTTTTCTTATTCCCACAAACGGTAGCATAAACCTTCCTCCCTTAACGTATCAGATCCCTGACTTGCTATGGTGTACCATAACCTAAAATAATTCCTGTGAAAAGGGTACGCAATCTCTTGGCTGCCAAAGAGATCTTTCTATCTAAGTCCTCATATAGGTGCTAGAGTTGTGTAGAGAGTACCAGCAAATGAGGCACAGGATTGAAAGAAGTCTGCTAGGTTGAAATCTAAATTGAGAATATAATTTTTAGTGAGCTTTGGATTTTTACAATATTAGACACGCCATAGTACTAATAATTGACTCTTTATAGAAATCATTTTTTGGTAGTGTTGCATTTGGTTTGGAAGTATTCAAGTTCTAAAAATTGACTAACAGTGGACTTTTCCATCTGCAGAATATACTGAATGACCAGCAGAGGCAGTATTGCAGAGGAATATTTCTCCGCTTGCTGAGAAAAGAAAAAAAAAGAAAGCTCATTCCTCAGCCTTTTCCATGCCTCGATCAATAGATATGGTAAGTCAAACTCTCATTTAATCATTTTGCCATTAATTAAAAGTTCATAGTATCTGATGGCTCTCAGTGCCTTTTAGTGGGGTCTTCCGCATAAATATAATCTTCTAAGACGTTAGCAATATGATTGACGCTATGGCCATCATGATAGTTTCTCAAAGACTTTGACTGTCTATGTGGCTGACAAAATCTTCTTTAGATAGTTATGCAGGCAATATGTCCTCCGGGGTAGTTACCATCTTTTAGGCTGGAATGAGGTGTCTTAGGTTAGAGCAATTGACTTACTTTCTGATGGAGGGAAGCTATTTAACCGTTTTCCCTGCTCTCTGTGAGTGGGACTCTGATACTCAAGATGGACCGCTATTTAGAAACTGTGTTCTAACTCTATCCCTCTTTAAATAGAATCCCAATGCTTTCAATGGTGCAGAGTATTTTCCCATTACACATCCTATTTGCTGTGCAGTCATATTCCCAGATACTTAACTAGTGTGTAATTGCTGATGTCTGGTACTCCGGTGTAATCGTCACCCAGGGGGATTGGTCAAGTGGTGCCATTACATCCCAAAACTACAGCAGGATGTCATCTGACATGAGGGCCAATCAGTTGCTTCTTCTAACTCTAGCCCTCTTTAAATAGGAGCCCAATGCTTTCAATGATGCAGTGTACTTTCCCATTGCAACTCCTACTTGCTGTGCAGTCCTATTCACAGACAGTTACCTAGTGTGTAATTGCTGATGTCTGGTCCGCCGGTGTAATCGTCACCCACGATGATTGGTCACATGGTGCCATTACTTCACAAAGCTACAGCAGGATTTCATCTGACATGAGGGCCAATCAGTTGCCTAGTACGCAATAGGATACATGTCTCATCGTATAGAAAAGGGAGCAATGTAGACCGGATGCCCAGCTGAAGAATAAGGTGGTGAGATGAAAGGAAATAGGCCATTATTTGAGACTTATACATTTGTTTGAAGGATTGGTTGATCATAACATTCTGGAGTTCTCTATAGGTTTACTGAGAGGGATGTGCTAAAATGAAGATGTTAGAATCTGTTATTCGTAGTTTTTCTTATTCCCACGAACGGTAGCATAAACCTTCCTCCCTTAACGTATCAGATCCCTGACTTGCTATGGTGTACCATAACCTAAAATAATTCCTGTGAAAAGGGTACGCAATCTCTTGGCTGTCAAGGAGATCTTTCTATCTAAGTCCTCATATAGGTGCTAGAGTTGTGTAGAGAGTACCAGCAAATGAGGCACAGGATTGAAAGAAGTCTGCTAGGTTGAAATCTAAATTGAGAATATAATTTTTAGTGAGCTTTGGATTTTCACAATATTAGACACGCCATAGTACTAATAATTGACTCTTTATAGAAATCATTTTTTGGTAGTGTTGCATTTGGTTTGGAAGTATTCAAGTTCTAAAAATTGACTAACAGTGGACTTTTCCATCTGCAGAATATACTGAATGACCAGCAGAGGCAGTATTGCAGAGGAATATTTCTCCGCTTGCTGAGAAAAGAAAAAAAAAGAAAGCTCATTCCTCAGCCTTTTCCATGCCTCGATCAATAGTTATGGTAAGTCAAACTCTCATTTAATCATTTTGCCATTAATTAAAAGTTCATAGTATCTGATGGATCTCAGTGCCTTTTAGTGGGGTCTTCCGCATAAATATAATCTTCTAAGACGGTAGCAAAATGAATGACGCTATGGCCATCATGATAGTTTCTCAAAGACTTTGACTGTCTATGTGGCTGACAAAATCTTCTTTAGATAGTTTTGCAGGCAATATGTCCTCCGGGGTAATTACCATCTTTTAGGCTGGAATGAGGTGTCTTAGGTTAGAGCAATTGAATTACTTTCTGATGGAGGGAACCTATTCAACCGTTTTCCCTGCTCTCTGTGAGTGGGTCTCTGATACTCAAGATGGACCGCTATTTAGAAACTGTGTTCTAACTCTATCCCTCTTTAAATAGAATCCCAATGCTTTCAATGGTGCAGAGTATTTTCCCATTACACATCCTATTTGCTGTGCAGTCATATTCCCAGATACTTAACTAGTGTGTAATTGCTGATGTCTGGTCCTCCGGTGTAATCGTCACCCAGGGCGATTGGTCAAGTGGTGCCATTACATCCCAAAACTACAGCAGGATGTCATCTGACATGAGGGCCAATCAGTTGCTTCTTCTAACTCTAGCCCTCTTTAAATAGGAGCCCAATGCTTTCAATGGTGCAGTGTACTTTCCCATTGCAACTCCTACTTGCTGTGCTGTCATATTCACAGACAGTTACCTAGTGTGTAATTGCTGATGTCTCGTCCTACGGTGTAATCGTCACCCAGGACGATTGGTCACGTGGTGCCATTACTTCACAAAGCTACAGCAGGATGTCATCTGACATGAGGGCCAATCAGTTGCCTAGTACGCAATAGGATACATGTCTCATCGTATAGAAAAGGGAGCAATGTAGACAGGATGCCCAGCTGAAGACTAAGGTGGTGAGATGAAAGGAACTAGGCCTTTATTTGAGACTTATACATTTGTTTGAAGGAGTGGTTGATCATAACATTCTGGAGTTCTCCATAGGTTTACTGAGAGGGATGTGCTAAAATGAAGATGTTAGAATCTGTTATTCATAGTTTTTCTTATTCCCACAAACGGTAGCATAAACCTTCCTCCCTTAACATATCAGATCACTGACTTGCTATGGTGTACCATAACCTAAAATATTTCCTGTGAGAAGGGTACGTTATCTCTTAGCTGCCAAAGAGATCTTTCTATCTAAGTCCTCATATAGGTGCTAGAGTTGTGTACAGAGTACCAGCAAATGAGGCACAGGATTGAAAGAAGTCTGCTAGGTTGAAATCTAAATTGAGAATATAATTTTTAGTGAGCTTTGGATGTTCACAATATTAGACACGCCATAGTACTAATAATTGACTCTTTATAGAAATCATTTTTTGGTAGTGTTGCATTTGGTTTGGAAGTATTCAAGTTCTAAAAATTGACTAACAGTGGACTTTTCCATCTGCAGAATATACTGAATGACCAGCAGAGGCAGTATTGCAGAGGAATATTTCTCCGCTTGCTGAGAAAAGAAAAAAAAAGAAAGCTCATTCCTCAGCCTTTTCCATGCCTCGATCAATAGATATGGTAAGTCAAACTCTCATTTAATCATTTTGCCATTAATTAAAAGTTCATAGTATCTGATGGCTCTCAGTGCCTTTTAGTGGGGTCTTCCGCATAAATATAATCTTCTAAGACGGTAGCAATATGAATGACGCTATGGCCATCATGATAGTTTCTCAAAGACTTTGACTGTCTATGTGGCTGACAAAATCTTCTTTAGATAGTTATGCAGGCAATATGTCCTCCGGGGTAATTACCATCTTTTATGCTGGAATGAGGTGTCTTAGGTTAGAGCAATTGACTTACTTTCTGATGGAGGGAAGCTATTTAACCGTTTTCCCTGCTCTCTGTGAGTGGGACTCTGATACTCAAGATGGACCGCTATTTAGAAACTGTGTTCTAACTCTATCCCTCTTTAAATATAATCCCAATGCTTTCAATGGTGCAGAGTATTTTCCCATTACACATCCTACTTGCTGTGCAGTCATATTCCCAGATACTTAACTAGTGTGTAATTGCTGATGTCTGGTCCTCCGGTGTAATCGTCACCCAGGGCGATTGGTCAAGTGGTGCCATTACATCCCAAAACTACAGCAGGATGTCATCTGACATGAGGGCCAATCAGTTGCTTCTTCTAACTCTAACCCTCTTTAAATAGGAGCCCAATGCTTTCAATGGTGCAGTGTACTTTCAAATTGCACCTCCTTCTTGCTGTGCAGTCATATTCCCAGATACTTAACTAGTGTGTAATTGCTGATGTCTGGTCCTCCGGTGTAATCGTCACCCAGGACGATTGGTCACGTGGTGCCATTACTTCACAAAGCTACAGCAGGATGTCATCTGACATGAGGGCCAATCAGTTGCCTAGTACGCAATAGGATACATGTCTCATCGTATAGAAAAGGGAGCAATGTAGACAGGATGCCCAGCTGAAGACTAAGGTGGTGAGATGAAAGGAACTAGGCCTTTATTTGAGACTTATACATTTGTTTGAAGGAGTGGTTGATCATAACATTCTGGAGTTCTCTATAGGTTTACTGAGAGGGATGTGCTAAAATGAAGATGTTAGAATCTGTTATTCATAGTTTTTCTTATTCCCACAAACGGTAGCATAAACCTTCCTCCCTTAACATATCAGATCACTGACTTGCTATGGTGTACCATAACCTAAAATATTTCCTGTGAGAAGGGTACGTTATCTCTTAGCTGCCAAAGAGATCTTTCTATCAAAGTCCTCATATAAGTGCTAGCGTTGTGTAGAGAGTACTAGCAAATGAGGCACAGGATTGAAAGAAGTCTGCTAGGTTGAAATCTAAATTGAGAATATAATTTTTAGTGAGCTTTGGATGTTCACAATATTAGACACGCCATAGTACTAATAATTGACTCTTTATGGAAATCATTTTTTGGTAGTGTTGCATTTGGTTTGGAAGTATTCAAGTTCTAAAAATTGACTAACAGTGGACTTTTCCATCTGCAGAATATACTGAATGACCAGCAGAGGCAGTATTGCAGAGGAATATTTCTCCGCTTGCTGAGAAAAGAAAAAAAAAGAAAGCTCATTCCTCAGCCTTTTCCATGCCTCGATCAATAGTTATGGTAAGTCAAACTCTCATTTAATCATTTTGCCATTAATTAAAAGTTCATAGTATCTGATGGATCTCAGTGCCTTTTAGTGGGGTCTTCCGCATAAATATAATCTTCTAAGACGGTAGCAATATGAATGACGCTATGGCCATCATGATAGTTTCTCAAAGACTTTGACTGTCTATGTGGCTGACAAAATCTTCTTTAGATAGTTTTGCAGGCAATATGTCCTCCGGGGTAATTACCATCTTTTAGGCTGGAATGAGGTGTCTTAGGTTAGAGCAATTGAATTACTTTCTGATGGAGGGAACCTATTCAACCGTTTTCCCTGCTCTCTGTGAGTGGGTCTCTGATACTCAAGATGGACCGCTATTTAGAAACTGTGTTCTAACTCTATCCCTCTTTAAATAGAATCCCAATGCTTTCAATGGTGCAGAGTATTTTCCCATTACACATCCTATTTGCTGTGCAGTCATATTCCCAGATACTTAACTAGTGTGTAATTGCTGATGTCTGGTCCTCCGGTGTAATCGTCACCCAGGGCGATTGGTCAAGTGGTGCCATTACATCCCAAAACTACAGCAGGATGTCATCTGACATGAGGGCCAATCAGTTGCTTCTTCTAACTCTAGCCCTCTTTAAATAGGAGCCCAATGCTTTCAATGGTGCAGTGTACTTTCCCATTGCAACTCCTACTTGCTGTGCAGTCATATTCACAGACAGTTACCTAGCGTGTAATTGCTGATGTCTGGTCCTCCGGTGTAATCGTCACCCACGACGATTGGTCACATGGTGCCATTACTTCACAAAGCTACAGCAGGATTTCATCTGACATGAGGGCCAATCAGTTGCCTAGTACGCAATAGGATACATGTCTCATCGTATAGACAAGGGAGCAATGTAGACAGGATGCCCAGCTGAAGACTAAGGTGGTGAGATGAAAGGAAGTAGGCCATTATTTGAGACTTATACATTTGTTTGAAGGAGTGGTTGATCATAAAATTCTGGAGTTCTCTATAGGTTTACTGAGAGGGATGTGCTAAAATGAAGATGTTAGAATCTGTTATTCATAGTTTTTCTTATTCCCACAAACGGTAGCATAAACCTTCCTCCCTTAACGTATCAGATCCCTGACTTGCTATGGTGTACCATAACCTAAAATAATTCCTGTGAAAAGGGTACGCAATCTCTTGGCTGTCAAGGAGATCTTTCTATCTAAGTCCTCATATAGGTGCTAGAGTTGTGTAGAGAGTACCAGCAAATGAGGCACAGGATTGAAAGAAGTCTGCTAGGTTGAAATCTAAATTGAGAATATAATTTTTAGTGAGCTTTGGATTTTCACAATATTAGACACGCCATAGTACTAATAATTGACTCTTTATACAAATCATTTTTTGGTAGTGTTGCATTTGGTTTGGAAGTATTCAAGTTCTAAAAATTGACTAACAGTGGACTTTTCAATCTGCAGAATATACGGAATGACCAGCAGAGGCAGTATTGCAGAGGAATATTTCTCCGCTTGCTGAGAAAAGAAAAAAAAAGAAAGCTCAT
Organism: Lissotriton vulgaris; assembly: GCF_964263255.1. Classification (NCBI taxonomy): domain Eukaryota; kingdom Metazoa; phylum Chordata; class Amphibia; order Caudata; family Salamandridae; genus Lissotriton; species Lissotriton vulgaris. The sequence goes on along the minus strand of NC_141693.1, from coordinate 935,375,118 downwards.
TCCTCAGCCTTTTCCATGCCTCGATCAATAGATATGGTAAGTCAAACTCTCTTTTAATCATTTTGCCATTAATTAAAAATTCATAGTATCTGATGGCTCTCAGTGCCTTTTAGTGGGGTCTTCCGCATAAATATAATCTTCTAAGACGTTAGCAATATGAATGACGCTATGGCCATCATGATAGTTTCTCAAAGACTTTGACTGTCTATGTGGCTGACAAAATCTTCTTTAGATAGTTTTGCAGGCAATATGTCCTCCGGGGTAATTACCATCTTTTAGGCTGGAATGAGGTGTCTTAGGTTAGAGCAATTGACTTAAATTCTGATGGAGGGAACCTATTCAACCGTTTTCCCTGCTCTCTGTGAGTGGGTCTCTGATACTCAAGATGGACCGCTATTTAGAAACTGTGTTCGTACTCTATCCCTCTTTAAATAGGATCCCAATGCTTTCAATGGCGCAGAGTATTTTCCCATTACACATCCTACTTGCTGTGCAGTCATATTCCCAGATACTTAACTAGTGTGTAATTGCTGATGTCTGGTCCTCCGGTGTAATCGTCACCCAGGGCGATTGGTCAAGTGGTGCCATTACATCCCAAAACTACAGCAGGATGTCATCTGACATGAGGGCCAATCAGTTGCTTCTTCTAACTCTAGCCCTCTTTAAATAGGAGCCCAATGCTTTCAATGATGCAGTGTACTTTCCCATTGCAACTCCTACTTGCTGTGCAGTCATATTCACAGACAGTTACCTAGTGTGTAATTGCTGATGTCTGGTCCGCCGGTGTAATCGTCACCCACGATGATTGGTCACATGGTGCCATTACTTCACAAAGCTACAGCAGGATTTCATCTGACATGAGGGCCAATCAGTTGCCTAGTACGCAATAGGATACATGTCTCATCGTATAGAAAAGGGAGCAATGTAGACCGGATGCCCAGCTGAAGAATAAGGTGGTGAGATGAAAGGAACTAGGCCATTATTTGAGACTTATACATTTGTTTGAAGGATTGGTTGATCATAACATTCTGGAGTTCTCTATAGGTTTACTGAGAGGGATGTGCTAAAATGAAGATGTTAAAATCTGTTATTCGTAGTTTTTCTTATTCCCACGAACGGTAGCATAAACCTTCCTCCCTTAACGTATCAGATCCCTGACTTGCTATGGTGTACCATAACCTAAAATAATTCCTGTGAAAAGGGTACGCAATCTCTTGGCTGTCAAGGAGATCTTTCTATCTAAGTCCTCATATAGGTGCTAGAGTTGTGTAGAGAGTACCAGCAAATGAGGCACAGGATTGAAAGAAGTCTGCTAGGTTGAAATCTAAATTGAGAATATAATTTTTAGTGAGCTTTGGATTTTCACAATATTAGACACGCCATAGTACTAATAATTGACTCTTTATACAAATCATTTTTTGGTAGTGTTGCATTTGGTTTGGAAGTATTCAAGTTCTAAAAATTGACTAACAGTGGACTTTTCCATCTGCAGAATATACTGAATGACCAGCAGAGGCAGTATTGCAGAGGAATATTTCTCCGCTTGCTGAGAAAAGAAAAAAAAAGAAAGCTCATTCCTCAGCCTTTTCCATGCCTCGATCAATAGATATGGTAAGTCAAACTCTCATTTAATCATTTTGCCATTAATTAAAAGTTCATAGTATCTGATGGCTCTCAGTGCCTTTTAGTGGGGTCTTCCGCATAAATATAATCTTCTAAGACGGTAGCAATATGAATGACGCTATGGCCATCATGATAGTTTCTCAAAGACTTTGACTGTCTATGTGGCTGACAAAATCTTCTTTAGATAGTTATGCAGGCAATATGTCCTCCGGGGTAATTACCATCTTTTATGCTGGAATGAGGTGTCTTAGGTTAGAGCAATTGACTTACTTTCTGATGGAGGGAAGCTATTTAACCGTTTTCCCTGCTCTCTGTGAGTGGGACTCTGATACTCAAGATGGACCGCTATTTAGAAACTGTGTTCTAACTCTATCCCTCTTTAAATATAATCCCAATGCTTTCAATGGTGCAGAGTATTTTCCCATTACACATCCTACTTGCTGTGCAGTCATATTCCCAGATACTTAACTAGTGTGTAATTGCTGATGTCTGGTCCTCCGGTGTAATCGTCACCCAGGGCGATTGGTCAAGTGGTGCCATTACATCCCAAAACTACAGCAGGATGTCATCTGACATGAGGGCCAATCAGTTGCTTCTTCTAACTCTAACCCTCTTTAAATAGGAGCCCAATGCTTTCAATGGTGCAGTGTACTTTCAAATTGCACCTCCTTCTTGCTGTGCAGTCATATTCCCAGATACTTAACTAGTGTGTAATTGCTGATGTCTGGTCCTCCGGTGTAATCGTCACCCAGGACGATTGGTCACGTGGTGCCATTACTTCACAAAGCTACAGCAGGATGTCATCTGACATGAGGGCCAATCAGTTGCCTAGTACGCAATAGGATACATGTCTCATCGTATAGAAAAGGGAGCAATGTAGACAGGATGCCCAGCTGAAGACTAAGGTGGTGAGATGAAAGGAACTAGGCCTTTATTTGAGACTTATACATTTGTTTGAAGGAGTGGTTGATCATAACATTCTGGAGTTCTCTATAGGTTTACTGAGAGGGATGTGCTAAAATGAAGATGTTAGAATCTGTTATTCATAGTTTTTCTTATTCCCACAAACGGTAGCATAAACCTTCCTCCCTTAACATATCAGATCACTGACTTGCTATGGTGTACCATAACCTAAAATATTTCCTGTGAGAAGGGTACGTTATCTCTTAGCTGCCAAAGAGATCTTTCTATCAAAGTCCTCATATAAGTGCTAGCGTTGTGTAGAGAGTACTAGCAAATGAGGCACAGGATTGAAAGAAGTCTGCTAGGTTGAAATCTAAATTGAGAATATAATTTTTAGTGAGCTTTGGATGTTCACAATATTAGACACGCCATAGTACTAATAATTGACTCTTTATGGAAATCATTTTTTGGTAGTGTTGCATTTGGTTTGGAAGTATTCAAGTTCTAAAAATTGACTAACAGTGGACTTTTCCATCTGCAGAATATACTGAATGACCAGCAGAGGCAGTATTGCAGAGGAATATTTCTCCGCTTGCTGAGAAAAGAAAAAAAAAGAAAGCTCATTCCTCATCCTTTTCCATGCCTCGATCAATAGATATGGTAAGTCAAACTCTCTTTTAATCATTTTGCCATTAATTAAAAATTCATAGTATCTGATGGCTCTCAGTGCCTTTTAGTGGGGTCTTCCGCATAAATATAATCTTCTAAGACGTTAGCAATATGAATGACGCTATGGCCATCATGATAGTTTCTCAAAGACTTTGACTGTCTATGTGGCTGACAAAATCTTCTTTAGATAGTTTTGCAGGCAATATGTCCTCCGGGGTAATTACCATCTTTTAGGCTGGAATGAGGTGTCTTAGGTTAGAGCAATTGACTTAAATTCTGATGGAGGGAACCTATTCAACCGTTTTCCCTGCTCTCTGTGAGTGGGTCTCTGATACTCAAGATGGACCGCTATTTAGAAACTGTGTTCGTACTCTATCCCTCTTTAAATAGGATCCCAATGCTTTCAATGGCGCAGAGTATTTTCCCATTACACATCCTACTTGCTGTGCAGTCATATTCCCAGATACTTAACTAGTGTGTAATTGCTGATGTCTGGTCCTCCGGTGTAATCGTCACCCAGGGCGATTGGTCAAGTGGTGCCATTACATCCCAAAACTACAGCAGGATGTCATCTGACATGAGGGCCAATCAGTTGCTTCTTCTAACTCTAGCCCTCTTTAAATAGGAGCCCAATGCTTTCAATGATGCAGTGTACTTTCCCATTGCAACTCCTACTTGCTGTGCAGTCATATTCACAGACAGTTACCTAGTGTGTAATTGCTGATGTCTGGTCCGCCGGTGTAATCGTCACCCACGATGATTGGTCACATGGTGCCATTACTTCACAAAGCTACAGCAGGATTTCATCTGACATGAGGGCCAATCAGTTGCCTAGTACGCAATAGGATACATGTCTCATCGTATAGAAAAGGGAGCAATGTAGACCGGATGCCCAGCTGAAGAATAAGGTGGTGAGATGAAAGGAACTAGGCCATTATTTGAGACTTATACATTTGTTTGAAGGATTGGTTGATCATAACATTCTGGAGTTCTCTATAGGTTTACTGAGAGGGATGTGCTAAAATGAAGATGTTAAAATCTGTTATTCGTAGTTTTTCTTATTCCCACGAACGGTAGCATAAACCTTCCTCCCTTAACGTATCAGATCCCTGACTTGCTATGGTGTACCATAACCTAAAATAATTCCTGTGAAAAGGGTACGCAATCTCTTGGCTGTCAAGGAGATCTTTCTATCTAAGTCCTCATATAGGTGCTAGAGTTGTGTAGAGAGTACCAGCAAATGAGGCACAGGATTGAAAGAAGTCTGCTAGGTTGAAATCTAAATTGAGAATATAATTTTTAGTGAGCTTTGGATTTTCACAATATTAGACACGCCATAGTACTAATAATTGACTCTTTATACAAATCATTTTTTGGTAGTGTTGCATTTGGTTTGGAAGTATTCAAGTTCTAAAAATTGACTAACAGTGGACTTTTCCATCTGCAGAATATACTGAATGACCAGCAGAGGCAGTATTGCAGAGGAATATTTCTCCGCTTGCTGAGAAAAGAAAAAAAAAGAAAGCTCATTCCTCAGCCTTTTCCATGCCTCGATCAATAGATATGGTAAGTCAAACTCTCATTTAATCATTTTGCCATTAATTAAAAGTTCATAGTATCTGATGGCTCTCAGTGCCTTTTAGTGGGGTCTTCCGCATAAATATAATCTTCTAAGACGGTAGCAATATGAATGACGCTATGGCCATCATGATAGTTTCTCAAAGACTTTGACTGTCTATGTGGCTGACAAAATCTTCTTTAGATAGTTATGCAGGCAATATGTCCTCCGGGGTAATTACCATCTTTTATGCTGGAATGAGGTGTCTTAGGTTAGAGCAATTGACTTACTTTCTGATGGAGGGAAGCTATTTAACCGTTTTCCCTGCTCTCTGTGAGTGGGACTCTGATACTCAAGATGGACCGCTATTTAGAAACTGTGTTCTAACTCTATCCCTCTTTAAATATAATCCCAATGCTTTCAATGGTGCAGAGTATTTTCCCATTACACATCCTACTTGCTGTGCAGTCATATTCCCAGATACTTAACTAGTGTGTAATTGCTGATGTCTGGTCCTCCGGTGTAATCGTCACCCAGGGCGATTGGTCAAGTGGTGCCATTACATCCCAAAACTACAGCAGGATGTCATCTGACATGAGGGCCAATCAGTTGCTTCTTCTAACTCTAACCCTCTTTAAATAGGAGCCCAATGCTTTCAATGGTGCAGTGTACTTTCAAATTGCACCTCCTTCTTGCTGTGCAGTCATATTCCCAGATACTTAACTAGTGTGTAATTGCTGATGTCTGGTCCTCCGGTGTAATCGTCACCCAGGACGATTGGTCACGTGGTGCCATTACTTCACAAAGCTACAGCAGGATGTCATCTGACATGAGGGCCAATCAGTTGCCTAGTACGCAATAGGATACATGTCTCATCGTATAGAAAAGGGAGCAATGTAGACAGGATGCCCAGCTGAAGACTAAGGTGGTGAGATGAAAGGAACTAGGCCTTTATTTGAGACTTATACATTTGTTTGAAGGAGTGGTTGATCATAACATTCTGGAGTTCTCTATAGGTTTACTGAGAGGGATGTGCTAAAATGAAGATGTTAGAATCTGTTATTCATAGTTTTTCTTATTCCCACAAACGGTAGCATAAACCTTCCTCCCTTAACATATCAGATCACTGACTTGCTATGGTGTACCATAACCTAAAATATTTCCTGTGAGAAGGGTACGTTATCTCTTAGCTGCCAAAGAGATCTTTCTATCAAAGTCCTCATATAAGTGCTAGCGTTGTGTAGAGAGTACTAGCAAATGAGGCACAGGATTGAAAGAAGTCTGCTAGGTTGAAATCTAAATTGAGAATATAATTTTTAGTGAGCTTTGGATGTTCACAATATTAGACACGCCATAGTACTAATAATTGACTCTTTATGGAAATCATTTTTTGGTAGTGTTGCATTTGGTTTGGAAGTATTCAAGTTCTAAAAATTGACTAACAGTGGACTTTTCCATCTGCAGAATATACTGAATGACCAGCAGAGGCAGTATTGCAGAGGAATATTTCTCCGCTTGCTGAGAAAAGAAAAAAAAAGAAAGCTCATTCCTCAGCCTTTTCCATGCCTCGATCAATAGTTATGGTAAGTCAAACTCTCATTTAATCATTTTGCCATTAATTAAAAGTTCATAGTATCTGATGGATCTCAGTGCCTTTTAGTGGGGTCTTCCGCATAAATATAATCTTCTAAGACGGTAGCAATATGAATGACGCTATGGCCATCATGATAGTTTCTCAAAGACTTTGACTGTCTATGTGGCTGACAAAATCTTCTTTAGATAGTTTTGCAGGCAATATGTCCTCCGGGGTAATTACCATCTTTTAGGCTGGAATGAGGTGTCTTAGGTTAGAGCAATTGAATTACTTTCTGATGGAGGGAACCTATTCAACCGTTTTCCCTGCTCTCTGTGAGTGGGTCTCTGATACTCAAGATGGACCGCTATTTAGAAACTGTGTTCTAACTCTATCCCTCTTTAAATAGAATCCCAATGCTTTCAATGGTGCAGAGTATTTTCCCATTACACATCCTATTTGCTGTGCAGTCATATTCCCAGATACTTAACTAGTGTGTAATTGCTGATGTCTGGTCCTCCGGTGTAATCGTCACCCAGGGCGATTGGTCAAGTGGTGCCATTACATCCCAAAACTACAGCAGGATGTCATCTGACATGAGGGCCAATCAGTTGCTTCTTCTAACTCTAGCCCTCTTTAAATAGGAGCCCAATGCTTTCAATGGTGCAGTGTACTTTCCCATTGCAACTCCTACTTGCTGTGCAGTCATATTCACAGACAGTTACCTAGCGTGTAATTGCTGATGTCTGGTCCTCCGGTGTAATCGTCACCCACGACGATTGGTCACATGGTGCCATTACTTCACAAAGCTACAGCAGGATTTCATCTGACATGAGGGCCAATCAGTTGCCTAGTACGCAATAGGATACATGTCTCATCGTATAGACAAGGGAGCAATGTAGACAGGATGCCCAGCTGAAGACTAAGGTGATGAGATGAAAGGAACTAGGCCATTATTTGAGACTTATACATTTGTTTGAAGGAGTGGTTGATCATAAAATTCTGGAGTTCTCTATAGGTTTACTGAGAGGGATGTGCTAAAATGAAGATGTTAGAATCTGTTATTCATAGTTTTTCTTATTCCCAAAAACGGTAGCATAAACCTTCCTCCCTTAACGTATCAGATCCCTGACTTGCTATGGTGTACCATAACCTAAAATAATTCCTGTGAAAAGGGTACGCAATCTCTTGGCTGTCATGGAGATCTTTCTATCTAAGTCCTCATATAGGTGCTAGAGTTGTGTAGAGAGTACCAGCAAATGAGGCACAGGATTGAAAGAAGTCTGCTAGGTTGAAATCTAAATTGAGAATATAATTTTTAGTGAGCTTTGGATGTTCACAATATTAGACACGCCATAGTACTAATAATTGACTCTTTATACAAATCATTTTTTGGTAGTGTTGCATTTGGTTTGGAAGTATTCAAGTTCTAAAAATTGACTAACAGTGGACTTTTCCATCTGCAGAATATACTGAATGACCAGCAGAGGCAGTATTGCAGAGGAATATTTCTCCGCTTGCTGAGAAAAGAAAAAAAAAGAAAGCTCATTCCTCAGCCTTTTCCATGCCTCGATCAATAGATATGGTAAGTCAAACTCTCATTTAATCATTTTGCCATTAATTAAAAGTTCATTGCATCTGATGGCTCTCAGTGCCTTTTAGTGGGGTCTCCCGCATAAATATAATCTTCTAAGACGGTAGCAATATGAATGACGCTATGGCCATCATGATAGTTTCTCAAAGACTTTGACTGTCTATGTGGCTGACAAAATCTTCTTTAGATAGTTATGCAGGCAATATGTCCTCCGGGGTAAGTACCATCTTTTATGCTGGAATGAGGTGTCTTAGGTTAGAGCAATTGACTTACTTTCTGATGGAGGGAAGCTATTTAACCGTTTTCCCTGCTCTCTGTGAGTGGGACTCTGATACTCAAGATGGACCGCTATTTAGAAACTGTGTTCTAACTCTATCCCTCTTTAAATATAATCCCAATGCTTTCAATGGTGCAGAGTATTTTCCCATTACACATCCTACTTGCTGTGCAGTCATATTCCCAGATACTTAACTAGTGTGTAATTGCTGATGTCTGGTCCTCCGGTGTAATCGTCACCCAGGGCGATTGGTCAAGTGGTGCCATTACATCCCGAAACTACAGCAGGATGTCATCTGACATGAGGGCCAATCAGTTGCTTCTTCTAACTCTAGCCCTCTTTAAATAGGAGCCCAATGCTTTCAATGGTGCAGTGTACTTTCAAATTGCACCTCCTTCTTGCTGTGCAGTCATATTCACAGATAGTTACCTAGTGTGTAATTGCTGATGTCTGGTCCTCCGGTGTAATCGTCACCCAGGACGATTGGTCACGTGGTGCCATTACTTCACAAAGCTACAGCAGGATGTCATCTGACATGAGGGCCAATCAGTTGCTTAGTACGCAATAGGATACATGTCTCATCGTATAGAAAAGGGAGCAATGTAGACAGGATGCCCAGCTGAAGACTAAGGTGGTGAGATGAAAGGAACTAGGCCTTTATTTGAGACTTATATATTTGTTTGAAGGAGTGGTTGATCATAATATTCTGGAGTTCTCTATAGGTTTACTGAGAGGGATGTGCTAAAATGAAGATGTTAGAATCTGTTATTCATAGTTTTTCTTATTCCCACAAACGGTAGCATAAACCTTCCTCCCTTAACATATCAGATCACTGACTTGCTATGGTGTACCATAACCTAAAATATTTCCTGTGAGAAGGGTACGTTATCTCTTGGCTGCCAAAGAGATCTTTCTATCAAAGTCCTCATATAAGTGCTAGCGTTGTGTAGAGAGTACTAGCAAATGAGGCACAGGATTGAAAGAAGTCTGCTAGGTTGAAATCTAAATTGAGAATATAATTTTTAGTGAGCTTTGGATTTTCACAATATTAGACACGCCATAGTACTAATAATTGACTCTTTATACAAATCATTTTTTGGTAGTGTTGCATTTGGTTTGGAAGTATTCAAGTTCTAAAAATTGACTAACAGTGGACTTTTCCATCTGCAGAATATACTGAATGACCAGCAGAGGCAGTATTGCAGAGGAATATTTCTCCGCTTGCTGAGAAAAGAAAAAAAAAGAAAGCTCATTCCTCAGCCTTTTCCATGCCTCGATCAATAGTTATGGTAAGTCAAACTCTCATTTAATCATTTTGCCATTAATTAAAAGTTCATAGTATCTGATGGATCTCAGTGCCTTTTAGTGGGGTCTTCCGCATAAATATAATCTTCTAAGACGGTAGCAATATGAATGACGCTATGGCCATCATGATAGTTTCTCAAAGACTTTGACTGTCTATGTGGCTGACAAAATCTTCTTTAGATAGTTTTGCAGGCAATATGTCCTCCGGGGTAATTAACATCTTTTAGGCTGGAATGAGGTGTCTTAGGTTAGAGCAATTGAATTACTTTCTGATGGAGGGAACCTATTCAACCGTTTTCCCTGCTCTCTGTGAGTGGGTCTCTGATACTCAAGATGGACCGCTATTTAGAAACTGTGTTCTAACTCTATCCCTCTTTAAATAGAATCCCAATGCTTTCAATGGTGCAGAGTATTTTCCCATTACACATCCTATTTGCTGTGCAGTCATATTCCCAGATACTTAACTAGTGTGTAATTGCTGATGTCTGGTCCTCCGGTGTAATCGTCACCCAGGGCGATTGGTCAAGTGGTGCCATTACATCCCAAAACTACAGCAGGATGTCATCTGACATGAGGGCCAATCAGTTGCTTCTTCTAACTCTAGCCCTCTTTAAATAGGAGCCCAATGCTTTCAATGGTGCAGTGTACTTTCCCATTGCAACTCCTACTTGCTGTGCAGTCATATTCACAGACAGTTACCTAGCGTGTAATTGCTGATGTCTGGTCCTCCGGTGTAATCGTCACCCACGATGATTGGTCACATGGTGCCATTACTTCACAAAGCTACAGCAGGATGTCATCTGACATGAGGGCCAATCAGTTGCCTAGTACGCAATAGGATACATGTCTCATCGTATAGACAAGGGAGCAATGTAGACAGGATGCCCAGCTGAAGACTAAGGTGGTGAGATGAAAGGAACTAGGCCATTATTTGAGACTTATACATTTGTTTGAAGGAGTGGTTGATCATAAAATTCTGGAATTCTCTATAGGTTTACTGAGAGGGATGTGCTAAAATGAAGATGTTAGAATCTGTTATTCATAGTTTTTCTTATTCCCACAAACGGTAGCATAAACCTTCCTCCCTTAACGTATCAGATCCCTGACTTGCTATGGTGTACCATAACCTAAAATAATTCCTGTGAAAAGGGTACGCAATCTCTTGGCTGCCAAAGAGATCTTTCTATCTAAGTCCTCATATAGGTGCTAGAGTTGTGTAGAGAGTACCAGCAAATGAGGCACAGGATTGAAAGAAGTCTGCTAGGTTGAAATCTAAATTGAGAATATAATTTTTAGTGAGCTTTGGATTTTCACAATATTAGACACGCCATAGTACTAATAATTGACTCTTTATAGAAATCATTTTTTGGTAGTGTTGCATTTGGTTTGGAAGTATTCAAGTTCTAAAAATTGACTAACAGTGGACTTTTCCATCTGCAGAATATACTGAATGACCAGCAGAGGCAGTATTGCAGAGGAATATTTCTCCGCTTGCTGAGAAAAGAAAAAAAAAGAAAGCTCATTCCTCAGCCTTTTCCATGCCTCGATCAATAGTTATGGTAAGTCAAACTCTCATTTAATCATTTTGCCATTAATTAAAAGTTCATAGTATCTGATGGATCTCAGTGCCTTTTAGTGGGGTCTTCCGCATAAATATAATCTTCTAAGACGGTAGCAATATGAATGACGCTATGGCCATCATGATAGTTTCTCAAAGACTTTGACTGTCTATGTGGCTGACAAAATCTTCTTTAGATAGTTTTGCAGGCAATATGTCCTCCGGGGTAATTACCATCTTTTAGGCTGGAATGAGGTGTCTTAGGTTAGAGCAATTGAATTACTTTCTGATGGAGGGAACCTATTCAACCGTTTTCCCTGCTCTCTGTGAGTGGGTCTCTGATACTCAAGATGGACCGCTATTTAGAAACTGTGTTCTAACTCTATCCCTCTTTAAATAGAATCCCAATGCTTTCAATGGTGCAGAGTATTTTCCCATTACACATCCTATTTGCTGTGCAGTCATATTCCCAGATACTTAACTAGTGTGTAATTGCTGATGTCTGGTCCTCCGGTGTAATCGTCACCCAGGGCGATTGGTCAAGTGGTGCCATTACATCCCAAAACTACAGCAGGATGTCATCTGACATGAGGGCCAATCAGTTGCTTCTTCTAACTCTAGCCCTCTTTAAATAGGAGCCCAATGCTTTCAATGGTGCAGTGTACTTTCCCATTGCACCTCCTACTTGCTGTGCTGTCATATTCACAGACAGTTACCTAGTGTGTAATTGCTGATGTCTCGTCCTACGGTGTAATCGTCACCCAGGACGATTGGTCACGTGGTGCCATTACTTCACAAAGCTACAGCAGGATGTCATCTGACATGAGGGCCAATCAGTTGCCTAGTACGCAATAGGATACATGTCTCATCGTATAGAAAAGGGAGCAATGTAGACAGGATGCCCAGCTGAAGACTAAGGTGGTGAGATGAAAGGAACTAGGCCTTTATTTGAGACTTATACATTTGTTTGAAGGAGTGGTTGATCATAACATTCTGGAGTTCTCCATAGGTTTACTGAGAGGGATGTGCTAAAATGAAGATGTTAGAATCTGTTATTCATAGTTTTTCTTATTCCCACAAACGGTAGCATAAACCTTCCTCCCTTAACATATCAGATCACTGACTTGCTATGGTGTACCATAACCTAAAATATTTCCTGTGAGAAGGGTACGTTATCTCTTAGCTGCCAAAGAGATCTTTCTATCTAAGTCCTCATATAGGTGCTAGAGTTGTGTACAGAGTACCAGCAAATGAGGCACAGGATTGAAAGAAGTCTGCTAGGTTGAAATCTAAATTGAGAATATAATTTTTAGTGAGCTTTGGATTTTCACAATATTAGACACGCCATAGTACTAATAATTGACTCTTTATACAAATCATTTTTTGGTAGTGTTGCATTTGGTTTGGAAGTATTCAAGTTCTAAAAATTGACTAACAGTGGACTTTTCCATCTGCAGAATATACTGAATGACCAGCAGAGGCAGTATTGCAGAGGAATATTTCTCCGCTTGCTGAGAAAAGAAAAAAAAAGAAAGCTCATTCCTCAGCCTTTTCCATGCCTCGATCAATAGATATGGTAAGTCAAACTCTCATTTAATCATTTTGCCATTAATTAAAAGTTCATAGTATCTGATGGCTCTCAGTGCCTTTTAGTGGGGTCTTCCGCATAAATATAATCTTCTAAGACGGTAGCAATATGAATGACGCTATGGCCATCATGATAGTTTCTCAAAGACTTTGACTGTCTATGTGGCTGACAAAATCTTCTTTAGATAGTTTTGCAGGCAATATGTCCTCCGGGGTAATTACCATCTTTTAGGCTGGAATGAGGTGTCTTAGGTTAGAGCAATTGACTTACTTTCTGATGGAGGGAACCTATTCAACCGTTTTCCCTGCTCTCTGTGAGTGGGTCTCTGATACTCAAGATGGACCGCTATTTAGAAACTGTGTTCGTACTCTATCCCTCTTTAAATAGGATCCCAATGCTTTCAATGGTGCAGAGTATTTTCCCATTTCACATCCTACTTGCTGTGCAGTCATATTCCCAGATACTTAACTAGTGTGTAATTGCTGATGTCTGGTACTCCGGTGTAATCGTCACCCAGGGCGATTGGTCAAGTGGTGCCATTACATCCCAAAACTACAGCAGGATGTCATCTGACATGAGGGCCAATCAGTTGCTTCTTCTAACTCTAGCCCTCTTTAAATAGGAGCCCAATGCTTTCAATGGTGCAGTGTACTTTCAAATTGCACCTCCTTCTTGCTGTGCAGTCATATTCACAGATAGTTACCTAGTGTGTAATTGCTGATGTCTGGTCCTCCGGTGTAATCGTCACCCAGGACGATTGGTCACGTGGTGCCATTACTTCACAAAGCTACAGCAGGATGTCATATGACATGAGGGCCAATCAGTTGCCTAGTACGCAATAGGATACATGTCTCATCGTATAGAAAAGGGAGCAATGTAGACAGGATGCCCAGCTGAAGACTAAGGTGGTGAGATGAAAGGAACTAGGCCTTTATTTGAGACTTATACATTTGTTTGAAGGAGTGGTTGATCATAACATTCTGGAGTTCTCTATAGGTTTACTGAGAGGGATGTGCTAAAATGAAGATGTTAGAATCTGTTATTCATAGTTTTTCTTATTCCCACAAACGGTAGCATAAACCTTCCTCCCTTAACATATCAGATCACTGACTTGCTATGGTGTACCATAACCTAAAATATTTCCTGTGAGAAGGGTACGTTATCTCTTGGCTGCCAAAGAGATCTTTCTATCAAAGTCCTCATATAAGTGTTAGCGTTGTGTAGAGAGTACTAGCAAATGAGGCACAGGATTGAAAGAAGTCTGCTAGGTTGAAATCTAAATTGAGAATATCATTTTTAGTGAGCTTTGGATGTTCACAATATTAGACACGCCATAGTACTAATAATTGACTCTTTATAGAAATCATTTTTTGGTAGTGTTGCATTTGGTTTGGAAGTATTCAAGTTCTAAAAATTGACTAACAGTGGACTTTTCCATCTGCAGAATATACTGAATGACCAGCAGAGGCAGTATTGCAGAGGAATATTTCTCCGCTTGCTGAGAAAAGAAAAAAAGAGAAAGCTCATTCCTCAGCCTTTTCCATGCCTCGATCAATAGTTATAGTAAGTCAAACTCTCATTTAATCATTTTGCCATTAATTAAAAGTTCATAGTATCTGATGGATCTCAGTGCCTTTTAGTGGGGTCTTCCGCATAAATATAATCTTCTAAGACGGTAGCAATATGAATGACGCTATGGCCATCATGATAGTTTCTCAAAGACTTTGACTGTCTATGTGGCTGACAAAATCTTCTTTAGATAGTTTTGCAGGCAATATGTCCTCCGGGGTAATTACCATCTTTTAGGCTGGAATGAGGTGTCTTAGGTTAGAGCAATTGAATTACTTTCTGATGGAGGGAACCTATTCAACCGTTTTCCCTGCTCTCTGTGAGTGGGTCTCTGATACTCAAGATGGACCGCTATTTAGAAACTGTGTTCTAACTCTATCCCTCTTTAAATAGAATCCCAATCCTTTCAATGGTGCAGAGTATTTTCCCATTACACATCCTATTTGCTGTGCAGTCATATTCCCAGATACTTAACTAGTGTGTAATTGCTGATGTCTGGTCCTCCGGTGTAATCGTCACCCAGGGCGAATGGTCAAGTGGTGCCATTACATCCCAAAACTACAGCAGGATGTCATCTGACATGAGGGCCAATCAGTTGCTTCTTCTAACTCTAGCCCTCTTTAAATAGGAGCCCAATGCTTTCAATGGTGCAGTGTACTTTCCCATTGCAACTCCTACTTGCTGTGCAGTCATATTCACAGACAGTTACCTAGCGTGTAATTGCTGATGTCTGGTCCTCCGGTGTAATCGTCACCCACGATGATTGGTCACATGGTGCCATTACTTCACAAAGCTACAGCAGGATGTCATCTGACATGAGGGCCAATCAGTTGCCTAGTACGCAATAGGATACATGTCTCATCGTATAGACAAGAGAGCAATGTAGACAGGATGCCCAGCTGAAGACTAAGGTGGTGAGATGAAAGGAACTAGGCCATTATTTGAGACTTATACATTTGTTTGAAGGAGTGGTTGATCATAAAATTCTGGAATTCTCTATAGGTTTACTGAGAGGGATGTGCTAAAATGAAGATGTTAGAATCTGTTATTCATAGTTTTTCATATTCCCACAAACGGTAGCATAAACCTTCCTCCCTTAACGTATCAGATCCCTGACTTTCTATGGTGTACCATAACCTAAAATAATTCCTGTGAAAAGGGTACGCAATCTCTTGGCTGCCAAAGAGATCTTTCTATCTAAGTCCTCATATAGGTGCTAGAGTTGTGTAGAGAGTAGCAGCAAATGAGGCACAGGATTGAAAGAAGTCTGCTAGGTTGAAATCTAAATTGAGAATATAATTTTTAGTGAGCTTTGGATTTTCACAATATTGGACACACCATAGTACTAATAATTGACTCTTTATAGAAATCATTTTTTGGTAGTGTTGCATTTGGTTTGGAAGTATTCAAGTTCTAAAAATTGACTAACAGTGGACTTTTCCATCTGCAGAATATACTGAATGACCAGCAGAGGCAGTATTGCAGAGGAATATTTCTCCGCTTGCTGAGAAAAGAAAAAAAAAGAAAGCTCATTCCTCAGCCTTTTCCATGCCTCGATCAATAGTTATGGTAAGTCAAACTCTCATTTAATCATTTTGCCATTAATTAAAAGTTCATAGTATCTGATGGATCTCAGTGCCTTTTAGTGGGGTCTTCCGCATAAATATAATCTTCTAAGACGGTAGCAAAATGAATGACGCTATGGCCATCATGATAGTTTCTCAAAGACTTTGACTGTCTATGTGGCTGACAAAATCTTCTTTAGATAGTTTTGCAGGCAATATGTCCTCCGGGGTAATTACCATCTTTTAGGCTGGAATGAGGTGTCTTAGGTTAGAGCAATTGAATTACTTTCTGATGGAGGGAACCTATTCAACCGTTTTCCCTGCTCTCTGTGAGTGGGTCTCTGATACTCAAGATGGACCGCTATTTAGAAACTGTGTTCTAACTCTATCCCTCTTTAAATAGAATCCCAATGCTTTCAATGGTGCAGAGTATTTTCCCATTACACATCCTATTTGCTGTGCAGTCATATTCCCAGATACTTAACTAGTGTGTAATTGCTGATGTCTGGTCCTCCGGTGTAATCGTCACCCAGGGCGATTGGTCAAGTGGTGCCATTACATCCCAAAACTACAGCAGGATGTCATCTGACATGAGGGCCAATCAGTTGCTTCTTCTAACTCTAGCCCTCTTTAAATAGGAGCCCAATGCTTTCAATGGTGCAGTGTACTTTCCCATTGCACCTCCTACTTGCTGTGCTGTCATATTCACAGACAGTTACCTAGTGTGTAATTGCTGATGTCTCGTCCTACGGTGTAATCGTCACCCAGGACGATTGGTCACGTGGTGCCATTACTTCACAAAGCTACAGCAGGATGTCATCTGACATGAGGGCCAATCAGTTGCCTAGTACGCAATAGGATACATGTCTCATCGTATAGAAAAGGGAGCAATGTAGACAGGATGCCCAGCTGAAGACTAAGGTGGTGAGATGAAAGGAACTAGGCCTTTATTTGAGACTTATACATTTGTTTGAAGGAGTGGTTGATCATAACATTCTGGAGTTCTCCATAGGTTTACTGAGAGGGATGTGCTAAAATGAAGATGTTAGAATCTGTTATTCATAGTTTTTCTTATTCCCACAAACGGTAGCATAAACCTTCCTCCCTTAACATATCAGATCACTGACTTGCTATGGTGTACCATAACCTAAAATATTTCCTGTGAGAAGGGTACGTTATCTCTTAGCTGCCAAAGAGATCTTTCTATCTAAGTCCTCATATAGGTGCTAGAGTTGTGTACAGAGTACCAGCAAATGAGGCACAGGATTGAAAGAAGTCTGCTAGGTTGAAATCTAAATTGAGAATATAATTTTTAGTGAGCTTTGGATGTTCACAATATTAGACACGCCATAGTACTAATAATTGACTCTTTATAGAAATCATTTTTTGGTAGTGTTGCATTTGGTTTGGAAGTATTCAAGTTCTAAAAATTGACTAACAGTGGACTTTTCCATCTGCAGAATATACTGAATGACCAGCAGAGGCAGTATTGCAGAGGAATATTTCTCCGCTTGCTGAGAAAAGAAAAAAAAAGAAAGCTCATTCCTCAGCCTTTTCCATGCCTCGATCAATAGTTATAGTAAGTCAAACTCTCATTTAATCATTTTGCCATTAATTAAAAGTTCATAGTATCTGATGGATCTCAGTGCCTTTTAGTGGGGTCTTCCGCATAAATATAATCTTCTAAGACGGTAGCAATATGAATGACGCTATGGCCATCATGATAGTTTCTCAAAGACTTTGACTGTCTATGTGGCTGACAAAATCTTCTTTAGATAGTTTTGCAGGCAATATGTCCTCCGGGGTAATTACCATCTTTTAGGCTGGAATGAGGTGTCTTAGGTTAGAGCAATTGAATTACTTTCTGATGGAGGGAACCTATTCAACCGTTTTCCCTGCTCTCTGTGAGTGGGTCTCTGATACTCAAGATGGACCGCTATTTAGAAACTGTGTTCTAACTCTATCCCTCTTTAAATAGAATCCCAATCCTTTCAATGGTGCAGAGTATTTTCCCATTACACATCCTATTTGCTGTGCAGTCATATTCCCAGATACTTAACTAGTGTGTAATTGCTGATGTCTGGTCCTCCGGTGTAATCGTCACCCAGGGCGAATGGTCAAGTGGTGCCATTACATCCCAAAACTACAGCAGGATGTCATCTGACATGAGGGCCAATCAGTTGCTTCTTCTAACTCTAGCCCTCTTTAAATAGGAGCCCAATGCTTTCAATGGTGCAGTGTACTTTCCCATTGCAACTCCTACTTGCTGTGCAGTCATATTCACAGACAGTTACCTAGCGTGTAATTGCTGATGTCTGGTCCTCCGGTGTAATCGTCACCCACGATGATTGGTCACATGGTGCCAGTACTTCACAAAGCTACAGCAGGATGTCATCTGACATGAGGGCCAATCAGTTGCCTAGTACGCAATAGGATACATGTCTCATCGTATAGACAAGAGAGCAATGTAGACAGGATGCCCAGCTGAAGACTAAGGTGGTGAGATGAAAGGAACTAGGCCATTATTTGAGACTTATACATTTGTTTGAAGGAGTGGTTGATCATAAAATTCTGGAATTCTCTATAGGTTTACTGAGAGGGATGTGCTAAAATGAAGATGTTAGAATCTGTTATTCATAGTTTTTCATATTCCCACAAACGGTAGCATAAACCTTCCTCCCTTAACGTATCAGATCCCTGACTTGCTATGGTGTACCATAACCTAAAATAATTCCTGTGAAAAGGGTACGCAATCTCTTGGCTGCCAAAGAGATCTTTCTATCTAAGTCCTCATATAGGTGCTAGAGTTGTGTAGAGAGTAGCAGCAAATGAGGCACAGGATTGAAAGAAGTCTGCTAGGTTGAAATCTAAATTGAGAATATAATTTTTAGTGAGCTTTGGATTTTCACAATATTAGACACGCCATAGTACTAATAATTGACTCTTTATAGAAATCATTTTTTGGTAGTGTTGCATTTGGTTTGGAAGTATTCAAGTTCTAAAAATTGACTAACAGTGGACTTTTCCATCTGCAGAATATACTGAATGACCAGCAGAGGCAGTATTGCAGAGGAATATTTCTCCGCTTGCTGAGAAAAGAAAAAAAAAGAAAGCTCATTCCTCATCCTTTTCCATGCCTCGATCAATAGATATGGTAAGTCAAACTCTCATTTAATCATTTTGCCATTAATTAAAAGTTCATAGTATCTGATGGCTCTCAGTGCCTTTTAGTGGGGTCTTCCGCATAAATATAATCTTCTAAGACGGTAGCAATATGAATGACGCTATGGCCATCATGATAGTTTCTCAAAGACTTTGACTGTCTATGTGGCTGACAAAATCTTCTTTAGATAGTTTTGCAGGCAATATGTCCTCCGGGGTAATTACCATCTTTTAGGCTGGAATGAGGTGTCTTAGGTTAGAGCAATTGACTTAAATTCTGATGGAGGGAACCTATTCAACCGTTTTCCCTGCTCTCTGTGAGTGGGTCTCTGATACTCAAGATGGACCGCTATTTAGAAACTGTGTTCGTACTCTATCCCTCTTTAAATAGGATCCCAATGCTTTCAATGGTGCAGAGTATTTTCCCATTACACATCCTACTTGCTGTGCAGTCATATTCCCAGATACTTAACTAGTGTGTAATTGCTAATGTCTGGTCCTCCGGTGTAATCGTCACCCAGGGCGATTGGTCAAGTGGTGCCATTACATCCCAAAACTACAGCAGGATGTCATCTGACATGAGGGCCAATCAGTTGCTTCTTCTAACTCTAGCCCTCTTTAAATAGGAGCCCAATGCTTTCAATGGTGCAGTGTACTTTCCCATTGCAACTCCTACTTGCTGTGCAGTCATATTCACAGACAGTTACCTAGCGTGTAATTGCTGATGTCTGGTCCTCCGGTGTAATCGTCACCCACGATGATTGGTCACATGGTGCCATTACTTCACAAAGCTACAGCAGGATGTCATCTGACATGAGGGCCAATCAGTTGCCTAGTACGCAATAGGATACATGTCTCATCGTATAGACAAGAGAGCAATGTAGACAGGGTGCCCAGCTGAAGACTAAGGTGGTGAGATGAAAGGAACTAGGCCATTATTTGAGACTTATACATTTGTTTGAAGGAGTGGTTGATCATAAAATTCTGGAATTCTCTATAGGTTTACTGAGAGGGATGTGCTAAAATGAAGATGTTAGAATCTGTTATTCATAGTTTTTCATATTCCCACAAACGGTAGCATAAACCTTCCTCCCTTAACGTATCAGATCCCTGACTTGCTATGGTGTACCATAACCTAAAATAATTCCTGTGAAAAGGGTACGCAATCTCTTGGCTGCCAAAGAGATCTTTCTATCTAAGTCCTCATATAGGTGCTAGAGTTGTGTAGAGAGTAGCAGCAAATGAGGCACAGGATTGAAAGAAGTCTGCTAGGTTGAAATCTAAATTGAGAATATAATTTTTAGTGAGCTTTGGATTTTCACAATATTAGACACGCCATAGTACTAATAATTGACTCTTTATAGAAATCATTTTTTGGTAGTGTTGCATTTGGTTTGGAAGTATTCAAGTTCTAAAAATTGACTAACAGTGGACTTTTCCATCTGCAGAATATACTGAATGACCAGCAGAGGCAGTATTGCAGAGGAATATTTCTCCGCTTGCTGAGAAAAGAAAAAAAAAGAAAGCTCATTCCTCATCCTTTTCCATGCCTCGATCAATAGATATGGTAAGTCAAACTCTCATTTAATCATTTTGCCATTAATTAAAAGTTCATAGTATCTGATGGCTCTCAGTGCCTTTTAGTGGGGTCTTCCGCATAAATATAATCTTCTAAGACGGTAGCAATATGAATGACGCTATGGCCATCATGATAGTTTCTCAAAGACTTTGACTGTCTATGTGGCTGACAAAATCTTCTTTAGATAGTTTTGCAGGCAATATGTCCTCCGGGGTAATTACCATCTTTTAGGCTGGAATGAGGTGTCTTAGGTTAGAGCAATTGACTTAAATTCTGATGGAGGGAACCTATTCAACCGTTTTCCCTGCTCTCTGTGAGTGGGTCTCTGATACTCAAGATGGACCGCTATTTAGAAACTGTGTTCGTACTCTATCCCTCTTTAAATAGGATCCCAATGCTTTCAATGGTGCAGAGTATTTTCCCATTACACATCCTACTTGCTGTGCAGTCATATTCCCAGATACTTAACTAGTGTGTAATTGCTAATGTCTGGTCCTCCGGTGTAATCGTCACCCAGGGCGATTGGTCAAGTGGTGCCATTACATCCCAAAACTACAGCAGGATGTCATCTGACATGAGGGCCAATCAGTTGCTTCTTCTAACTCTAGCCCTCTTTAAATAGGAGCCCAATGCTTTCAATGGTGCAGTGTACTTTCCCATTGCACCTCCTACTTGCTGTGCTGTCATATTCACAGACAGTTACCTAGTGTGTAATTGCTGATGTCTCGTCCTACGGTGTAATCGTCACCCAGGACGATTGGTCACGTGGTGCCATTACTTCACAAAGCTACAGCAGGATGTCATCTGACATGAGGGCCAATCAGTTGCCTAGTACGCAATAGGATACATGTCTCATCGTATAGAAAAGGGAGCAATGTAGACCGGATGCCCAGCTGAAGACTAAGGTGGTGAGATGAAAGGAACTAGGCCATTATTTGAGACTTATACATTTGTTTAAAGGATTGGTTGATCATAACATTCTGGAGTTCTCTATAGGTTTACTAAGAGGGATGTGCTAAAATGAAGATGTTAGAATCTGTTATTCATAGGTTTTTCTTATTCCCACAAACGGTAGCATAAACCTTCCTCCCTTAACGTATCAGATCCCTGACTTGCTATGGTGTACCATAACCTAAAATATTTCCTGTGAAAAGGGTACGCAATCTCTTGGCTGCCAAAGAGATCTTTCTATCTAAGTCCTCATATAGGTGCTAGAGTTGTGTAGAGAGTAGCAGCAAATGAGGCACAGGATTGAAAGAAGTCTGCTAGGTTGAAATCTAAATTGAGAATATAATTTTTAGTGAGCTTTGGATTTTCACAATATTAGACACGCCATAGTACTAATAATTGACTCTTTATAGAAATCATTTTTTGGTAGTGTTGCATTTGGTTTGGAAGTATTCAAGTTCTAAAAATTGACTAACAGTGGACTTTTCCATCTGCAGAATATACTGAATGACCAGCAGAGGCAGTATTGCAGAGGAATATTTCTCCGCTTGCTTAGAAAAGAAAAAAAAAGAAAGCTCATTCCTCAGCCTTTTCCATGCCTCGATCAATAGATATGGTAAGTCAAACTCTCATTTAATCATTTTGCCATTAATTAAAAGTTCATAGTATCTGATGGCTCTCAGTGCCTTTTAGTGGGGTCTTCCGCATAAATATAATCTTCTAAGACGGTAGCAATATGAATGACGCTATGGCCATCATGATAGTTTCTCAAAGACTTTGACTGTCTATGTGGCTGACAAAATCTTCTTTAGATAGTTTTGCAGGCAATATGTCCTCCGGGGTAATTACCATCTTTTAGGCTGGAATGAGGTGTCTTAGGTTAGAGCAATTGAATTACTTTCTGATGGAGGGAACCTATTCAACCGTTTTCCCTGCTCTCTGTGAGTGGGTCTCTGATACTCAAGATGGACCGCTATTTAGAAACTGTGTTCTAACTCTATCCCTCTTTAAATAGAATCCCAATCCTTTCAATGGTGCAGAGTATTTTCCCATTACACATCCTATTTGCTGTGCAGTCATATTCCCAGATACTTAACTAGTGTGTAATTGCTGATGTCTGGTCCTCCGGTGTAATCGTCACCCAGGGCGAATGGTCAAGTGGTGCCATTACATCCCAAAACTACAGCAGGATGTCATCTGACATGAGGGCCAATCAGTTGCTTCTTCTAACTCTAGCCCTCTTTAAATAGGAGCCCAATGCTTTCAATGGTGCAGTGTACTTTCCCATTGCAACTCCTACTTGCTGTGCAGTCATATTCACAGACAGTTACCTAGCGTGTAATTGCTGATGTCTGGTCCTCCGGTGTAATCGTCACCCACGATGATTGGTCACATGGTGCCATTACTTCACAAAGCTACAGCAGGATGTCATCTGACATGAGGGCCAATCAGTTGCCTAGTACGCAATAGGATACATGTCTCATCGTATAGACAAGAGAGCAATGTAGACAGGATGCCCAGCTGAAGACTAAGGTGGTGAGATGAAAGGAACTAGGCCATTATTTGAGACTTATACATTTGTTTGAAGGAGTGGTTGATCATAAAATTCTGGAATTCTCTATAGGTTTACTGAGAGGGATGTGCTAAAATGAAGATGTTAGAATCTGTTATTCATAGTTTTTCATATTCCCACAAACGGTAGCATAAACCTTCCTCCCTTAACGTATCAGATCCCTGACTTGCTATGGTGTACCATAACCTAAAATAATTCCTGTGAAAAGGGTACGCAATCTCTTGGCTGCCAAAGAGATCTTTCTATCTAAGTCCTCATATAGGTGCTAGAGTTGTGTAGAGAGTAGCAGCAAATGAGGCACAGGATTGAAAGAAGTCTGCTAGGTTGAAATCTAAATTGAGAATATAATTTTTAGTGAGCTTTGGATTTTCACAATATTGGACACACCATAGTACTAATAATTGACTCTTTATAGAAATCATTTTTTGGTAGTGTTGCATTTGGTTTGGAAGTATTCAAGTTCTAAAAATTGACTAACAGTGGACTTTTCCATCTGCAGAATATACTGAATGACCAGCAGAGGCAGTATTGCAGAGGAATATTTCTCCGCTTGCTGAGAAAAGAAAAAAAAAGAAAGCTCATTCCTCAGCCTTTTCCATGCCTCGATCAATAGTTATGGTAAGTCAAACTCTCATTTAATCATTTTGCCATTAATTAAAAGTTCATAGTATCTGATGGATCTCAGTGCCTTTTAGTGGGGTCTTCCGCATAAATATAATCTTCTAAGACGGTAGCAAAATGAATGACGCTATGGCCATCATGATAGTTTCTCAAAGACTTTGACTGTCTATGTGGCTGACAAAATCTTCTTTAGATAGTTTTGCAGGCAATATGTCCTCCGGGGTAATTACCATCTTTTAGGCTGGAATGAGGTGTCTTAGGTTAGAGCAATTGAATTACTTTCTGATGGAGGGAACCTATTCAACCGTTTTCCCTGCTCTCTGTGAGTGGGTCTCTGATACTCAAGATGGACCGCTATTTAGAAACTGTGTTCTAACTCTATCCCTCTTTAAATAGAATCCCAATGCTTTCAATGGTGCAGAGTATTTTCCCATTACACATCCTATTTGCTGTGCAGTCATATTCCCAGATACTTAACTAGTGTGTAATTGCTGATGTCTGGTCCTCCGGTGTAATCGTCACCCAGGGCGATTGGTCAAGTGGTGCCATTACATCCCAAAACTACAGCAGGATGTCATCTGACATGAGGGCCAATCAGTTCTTCTTCTAACTCTAGCCCTCTTTAAATAGGAGCCCAATGCTTTCAATGGTGCAGTGTACTTTCCCATTGCACCTCCTACTTGCTGTGCTGTCATATTCACAGACAGTTACCTAGTGTGTAATTGCTGATGTCTCGTCCTACGGTGTAATCGTCACCCAGGACGATTGGTCACGTGGTGCCATTACTTCACAAAGCTACAGCAGGATGTCATCTGACATGAGGGCCAATCAGTTGCCTAGTACGCAATAGGATACATGTCTCATCGTATAGAAAAGGGAGCAATGTAGACAGGATGCCCAGCTGAAGACTAAGGTGGTGAGATGAAAGGAACTAGGCCTTTATTTGAGACTTATACATTTGTTTGAAGGAGTGGTTGATCATAACATTCTGGAGTTCTCCATAGGTTTACTGAGAGGGATGTGCTAAAATGAAGATGTTAGAATCTGTTATTCATAGTTTTTCTTATTCCCACAAACGGTAGCATAAACCTTCCTCCCTTAACATATCAGATCACTGACTTGCTATGGTGTACCATAACCTAAAATATTTCCTGTGAGAAGGGTACGTTATCTCTTAGCTGCCAAAGAGATCTTTCTATCTAAGTCCTCATATAGGTGCTAGAGTTGTGTACAGAGTACCAGCAAATGAGGCACAGGATTGAAAGAAGTCTGCTAGGTTGAAATCTAAATTGAGAATATAATTTTTAGTGAGCTTTGGATGTTCACAATATTAGACACGCCATAGTACTAATAATTGACTCTTTATAGAAATCATTTTTTGGTAGTGTTGCATTTGGTTTGGAAGTATTCAAGTTCTAAAAATTGACTAACAGTGGACTTTTCCATCTGCAGAATATACTGAATGACCAGCAGAGGCAGTATTGCAGAGGAATATTTCTCCGCTTGCTGAGAAAAGAAAAAAAAAGAAAGCTCATTCCTCAGCCTTTTCCATGCCTCGATCAATAGTTATAGTAAGTCAAACTCTCATTTAATCATTTTGCCATTAATTAAAAGTTCATAGTATCTGATGGATCTCAGTGCCTTTTAGTGGGGTCTTCCGCATAAATATAATCTTCTAAGACGGTAGCAATATGAATGACGCTATGGCCATCATGATAGTTTCTCAAAGACTTTGACTGTCTATGTGGCTGACAAAATCTTCTTTAGATAGTTTTGCAGGCAATATGTCCTCCGGGGTAATTACCATCTTTTAGGCTGGAATGAGGTGTCTTAGGTTAGAGCAATTGAATTACTTTCTGATGGAGGGAACCTATTCAACCGTTTTCCCTGCTCTCTGTGAGTGGGTCTCTGATACTCAAGATGGACCGCTATTTAGAAACTGTGTTCTAACTCTATCCCTCTTTAAATAGAATCCCAATCCTTTCAATGGTGCAGAGTATTTTCCCATTACACATCCTATTTGCTGTGCAGTCATATTCCCAGATACTTAACTAGTGTGTAATTGCTGATGTCTGGTCCTCCGGTGTAATCGTCACCCAGGGCGAATGGTCAAGTGGTGCCATTACATCCCAAAACTACAGCAGGATGTCATCTGACATGAGGGCCAATCAGTTGCTTCTTCTAACTCTAGCCCTCTTTAAATAGGAGCCCAATGCTTTCAATGGTGCAGTGTACTTTCCCATTGCAACTCCTACTTGCTGTGCAGTCATATTCACAGACAGTTACCTAGCGTGTAATTGCTGATGTCTGGTCCTCCGGTGTAATCGTCACCCACGATGATTGGTCACATGGTGCCAGTACTTCACAAAGCTACAGCAGGATGTCATCTGACATGAGGGCCAATCAGTTGCCTAGTACGCAATAGGATACATGTCTCATCGTATAGACAAGAGAGCAATGTAGACAGGATGCCCAGCTGAAGACTAAGGTGGTGAGATGAAAGGAACTAGGCCATTATTTGAGACTTATACATTTGTTTGAAGGAGTGGTTGATCATAAAATTCTGGAATTCTCTATAGGTTTACTGAGAGGGATGTGCTAAAATGAAGATGTTAGAATCTGTTATTCATAGTTTTTCATATTCCCACAAACGGTAGCATAAACCTTCCTCCCTTAACGTATCAGATCCCTGACTTGCTATGGTGTACCATAACCTAAAATAATTCCTGTGAAAAGGGTACGCAATCTCTTGGCTGCCAAAGAGATCTTTCTATCTAAGTCCTCATATAGGTGCTAGAGTTGTGTAGAGAGTAGCAGCAAATGAGGCACAGGATTGAAAGAAGTCTGCTAGGTTGAAATCTAAATTGAGAATATAATTTTTAGTGAGCTTTGGATTTTCACAATATTAGACACGCCATAGTACTAATAATTGACTCTTTATAGAAATCATTTTTTGGTAGTGTTGCATTTGGTTTGGAAGTATTCAAGTTCTAAAAATTGACTAACAGTGGACTTTTCCATCTGCAGAATATACTGAATGACCAGCAGAGGCAGTATTGCAGAGGAATATTTCTCCGCTTGCTGAGAAAAGAAAAAAAAAGAAAGCTCATTCCTCATCCTTTTCCATGCCTCGATCAATAGATATGGTAAGTCAAACTCTCATTTAATCATTTTGCCATTAATTAAAAGTTCATAGTATCTGATGGCTCTCAGTGCCTTTTAGTGGGGTCTTCCGCATAAATATAATCTTCTAAGACGGTAGCAATATGAATGACGCTATGGCCATCATGATAGTTTCTCAAAGACTTTGACTGTCTATGTGGCTGACAAAATCTTCTTTAGATAGTTTTGCAGGCAATATGTCCTCCGGGGTAATTACCATCTTTTAGGCTGGAATGAGGTGTCTTAGGTTAGAGCAATTGACTTAAATTCTGATGGAGGGAACCTATTCAACCGTTTTCCCTGCTCTCTGTGAGTGGGTCTCTGATACTCAAGATGGACCGCTATTTAGAAACTGTGTTCGTACTCTATCCCTCTTTAAATAGGATCCCAATGCTTTCAATGGTGCAGAGTATTTTCCCATTACACATCCTACTTGCTGTGCAGTCATATTCCCAGATACTTAACTAGTGTGTAATTGCTAATGTCTGGTCCTCCGGTGTAATCGTCACCCAGGGCGATTGGTCAAGTGGTGCCATTACATCCCAAAACTACAGCAGGATGTCATCTGACATGAGGGCCAATCAGTTGCTTCTTCTAACTCTAGCCCTCTTTAAATAGGAGCCCAATGCTTTCAATGGTGCAGTGTACTTTCCCATTGCAACTCCTACTTGCTCTGCAGTCATATTCACAGACAGTTACCTAGCGTGTAATTGCTGATGTCTGGTCCTCCGGTGTAATCGTCACCCACGATGATTGGTCACATGGTGCCATTACTTCACAAAGCTACAGCAGGATGTCATCTGACATGAGGGCCAATCAGTTGCCTAGTACGCAATAGGATACATGTCTCATCGTATAGACAAGAGAGCAATGTAGACAGGGTGCCCAGCTGAAGACTAAGGTGGTGAGATGAAAGGAACTAGGCCATTATTTGAGACTTATACATTTGTTTGAAGGAGTGGTTGATCATAAAATTCTGGAATTCTCTATAGGTTTACTGAGAGGGATGTGCTAAAATGAAGATGTTAGAATCTGTTATTCATAGTTTTTCATATTCCCACAAACGGTAGCATAAACCTTCCTCCCTTAACGTATCAGATCCCTGACTTGCTATGGTGTACCATGACCTAAAATAATTCCTGTGAAAAGGGTACGCAATCTCTTGGCTGCCAAAGAGATCTTTCTATCTAAGTCCTCATATAGGTGCTAGAGTTGTGTAGAGAGTAGCAGCAAATGAGGCACAGGATTGAAAGAAGTCTGCTAGGTTGAAATCTAAATTGAGAATATAATTTTTAGTGAGCTTTGGATTTTCACAATATTAGACACGCCATAGTACTAATAATTGACTCTTTATAGAAATCATTTTTTGGTAGTGTTGCATTTGGTTTGGAAGTATTCAAGTTCTAAAAATTGACTAACAGTGGACTTTTCCATCTGCAGAATATACTGAATGACCAGCAGAGGCAGTATTGCAGAGGAATATTTCTCCGCTTGCTGAGAAAAGAAAAAAAAAGAAAGCTCATTCCTCATCCTTTTCCATGCCTCGATCAATAGATATGGTAAGTCAAACTCTCATTTAATCATTTTGCCATTAATTAAAAGTTCATAGTATCTGATGGCTCTCAGTGCCTTTTAGTGGGGTCTTCCGCATAAATATAATCTTCTAAGACGGTAGCAATATGAATGACGCTATGGCCATCATGATAGTTTCTCAAAGACTTTGACTGTCTATGTGGCTGACAAAATCTTCTTTAGATAGTTTTGCAGGCAATATGTCCTCCGGGGTAATTACCATCTTTTAGGCTGGAATGAGGTGTCTTAGGTTAGAGCAATTGACTTAAATTCTGATGGAGGGAACCTATTCAACCGTTTTCCCTGCTCTCTGTGAGTGGGTCTCTGATACTCAAGATGGACCGCTATTTAGAAACTGTGTTCGTACTCTATCCCTCTTTAAATAGGATCCCAATGCTTTCAATGGTGCAGAGTATTTTCCCATTACACATCCTACTTGCTGTGCAGTCATATTCCCAGATACTTAACTAGTGTGTAATTGCTAATGTCTGGTCCTCCGGTGTAATCGTCACCCAGGGCGATTGGTCAAGTGGTGCCATTACATCCCAAAACTACAGCAGGATGTCATCTGACATGAGGGCCAATCAGTTGCTTCTTCTAACTCTAGCCCTCTTTAAATAGGAGCCCAATGCTTTCAATGGTGCAGTGTACTTTCCCATTGCACCTCCTACTTGCTGTGCTGTCATATTCACAGACAGTTACCTAGTGTGTAATTGCTGATGTCTCGTCCTACGGTGTAATCGTCACCCAGGACGATTGGTCACGTGGTGCCATTACTTCACAAAGCTACAGCAGGATGTCATCTGACATGAGGGCCAATCAGTTGCCTAGTACGCAATAGGATACATGTCTCATCGTATAGAAAAGGGAGCAATGTAGACCGGATGCCCAGCTGAAGACTAAGGTGGTGAGATGAAAGGAACTAGGCCATTATTTGAGACTTATACATTTGTTTAAAGGATTGGTTGATCATAACATTCTGGAGTTCTCTATAGGTTTACTAAGAGGGATGTGCTAAAATGAAGATGTTAGAATCTGTTATTCATAGGTTTTTCTTATTCCCACAAACGGTAGCATAAACCTTCCTCCCTTAACGTATCAGATCCCTGACTTGCTATGGTGTACCATAACCTAAAATATTTCCTGTGAAAAGGGTACGCAATCTCTTGGCTGCCAAAGAGATCTTTCTATCTAAGTCCTCATATAGGTGCTAGAGTTGTGTAGAGAGTAGCAGCAAATGAGGCACAGGATTGAAAGAAGTCTGCTAGGTTGAAATCTAAATTGAGAATATAATTTTTAGTGAGCTTTGGATTTTCACAATATTAGACACGCCATAGTACTAATAATTGACTCTTTATAGAAATCATTTTTTGGTAGTGTTGCATTTGGTTTGGAAGTATTCAAGTTCTAAAAATTGACTAACAGTGGACTTTTCCATCTGCAGAATATACTGAATGACCAGCAGAGGCAGTATTGCAGAGGAATATTTCTCCGCTTGCTTAGAAAAGAAAAAAAAAGAAAGCTCATTCCTCAGCCTTTTCCATGCCTCGATCAATAGATATGGTAAGTCAAACTCTCATTTAATCATTTTGCCATTAATTAAAAGTTCATAGTATCTGATGGCTCTCAGTGCCTTTTAGTGGGGTCTTCCGCATAAATATAATCTTCTAAGACGGTAGCAATATGAATGACGCTATGGCCATCATGATAGTTTCTCAAAGACTTTGACTGTCTATGTGGCTGACAAAATCTTCTTTAGATAGTTTTGCAGGCAATATGTCCTCCTGGGTAATTACCATCTTTTAGGCTGGAATGAGGTGTCTTAGGTTAGAGCAATTGACTTACTTTCTGATGGAGGGAACCTATTCAACCGTTTTCCCTGCTCTCTGTGAGTGGGTCTCTGATACTCAAGATGGACCGCTATTTAGAAACTGTGTTCGTACTCTATCCCTCTTTAAATAGGATCCCAATGCTTTCAATGGTGCAGAGTATTTTCCCATTACACATCCTACTTGCTGTGCAGTCATATTCCCAGATACTTAACTAGTGTGTAATTGCTAATGTCTGGTCCTCCGGTGTAATCGTCACCCAGGGCGATTGGTCAAGTGGTGCCATTACATCCCAAAACTACAGCAGGATGTCATCTGACATGAGGGCCAATCAGTTGCTTCTTCTAACTCTAGCCCTCTTTAAATAGGAGCCCAATGCTTTCAATGGTGCAGTGTACTTTCCCATTGCACCTCCTACTTGCTGTGCTGTCATATTCACAGACAGTTACCTAGTGTGTAATTGCTGATGTCTGGTCCTACGGTGTAATCGTCACCCAGGACGATTGGTCACGTGGTGCCATTACTTCACAAAGCTACAGCAGGATGTCATCTGACATGAGGGCCAATCAGTTGCCTAGTACGCAATAGGATACATGTCTCATCGTATAGAAAAGGGAGCAATGTAGACAGGATGCCCAGCTGAAGACTAAGGTGGTGAGATGAAAGGAACTAGGCCTTTATTTGAGACTTATACATTTGTTTGAAGGAGTGGTTGATCATAACATTCTGGAGTTCTCTATAGGTTTACTGAGAGGGATGTGCTAAAATGAAGATGTTAGAATCTGTTATTCATAGTTTTTCTTATTCCCACAAACGGTAGCATAAACCTTCCTCCCTTAACATATCAGATCACTGACTTGCTATGGTGTACCATAACCTAAAATATTTCCTGTGAGAAGGGTACGTTATCTCTTAGCTGCCAAAGAGATCTTTCTATCAAAGTCCTCATATAAGTGCTAGCGTTGTGTAGAGAGTACTAGCAAATGAGGCACAGGATTGAAAGAAGTCTGCTAGGTTGAAATCTAAATTGAGAATATAATTTTTAGTGAGCTTTGGATGTTCACAATATTAGACACGCCATAGTACTAATAATTGACTCTTTATAGAAATCATTTTTTGGTAGTGTTGCATTTGGTTTGGAAGTATTCAAGTTCTAAAAATTGACTAACAGTGGACTTTTCCATCTGCAGAATATACTGAATGACCAGCAGAGGCAGTATTGCAGAGGAATATTTCTCCGCTTGCTGAGAAAAGAAAAAAAAAGAAAGCTCATTCCTCAGCCTTTTCCATGCCTCGATCAATAGATATGGTAAGTCAAACTCTCATTTAATCATTTTGCCATTAATTAAAAGTTCATAGTATCTGATGGCTCTCAGTGCCTTTTAGTGGGGTCTTCCGCATAAATATAATCTTCTAAGACGGTAGCAATATGAATGACGCTATGGCCATCATGATAGTTTCTCAAAGACTTTGACTGTCTATGTGGCTGACAAAATCTTCTTTAGATAGTTTTGCAGGCAATATGTCCTCCGGGGTAATTACCATCTTTTAGGCTGGAATGAGGTGTCTTAGGTTAGAGCAATTGACTTACTTTCTGATGGAGGGAACCTATTCAACCGTTTTCCCTGCTCTCTGTGAGTGGGTCTCTGATACTCAAGATGGACCGCTATTTAGAAACTGTGTTCGTACTCTATCCCTCTTTAAATAGGATCCCAATGCTTTCAATGGTGCAGAGTATTTTCCCATTACACATCCTACTTGCTGTGCAGTCATATTCCCAGATACTTAACTAGTGTGTAATTGCTAATGTCTGGTCCTCCGGTGTAATCGTCACCCAGGGCGATTGGTCAAGTGGTGCCATTACATCCCAAAACTACAGCAGGATGTCATCTGACATGAGGGCCAATCAGTTGCTTCTTCTAACTCTAGCCCTCTTTAAATAGGAGCCCAATGCTTTCAATGGTGCAGTGTACTTTCCCATTGCACCTCCTACTTGCTGTGCTGTCATATTCACAGACAGTTACCTAGTGTGTAATTGCTGATGTCTCGTCCTACGGTGTAATCGTCACCCAGGACGATTGGTCACGTGGTGCCATTACTTCACAAAGCTACAGCAGGATGTCATCTGACATGAGGGCCAATCAGTTGCCTAGTACGCAATAGGATACATGTCTCATCGTATAGACAAGGGAGCAATGTAGACAGGATGCCCAGCTGAAGACTAAGGTGGTGAGATGAAAGGAACTCGGCCTTTATTTGAGACTTATGCATTTGTTTGAAGGAGTGGTTGATCATAACATTCTGGAGTTCTCTATAGGTTTACTGAGAGGGATGTGCTAAAATGAAGATGTTAGAATCTGTTATTCATAGTTTTTCTTATTCCCACAAACGGTAGCATAAACCTTCCTCCCTTAACATATCAGATCACTGACTTGCTATGGTGTACCATAACCTAAAATATTTCCTGTGAGAAGGGTACGTTATCTCTTGGCTGCCAAAGAGATCTTTCTATCAAAGTCCTCATATAAGTGTTAGCGTTGTGTAGAGAGTACTAGCAAATGAGGCACAGGATTGAAAGAAGTCTGCTAGGTTGAAATCTAAATTGAGAATATAATTTTTAGTGAGCTTTGGATGTTCACAATATTAGACACGCCATAGTACTAATAATTGACTCTTTATAGAAATCATTTTTTGGTAGTGTTGCATTTGGTTTGGAAGTATTCAAGTTCTAAAAATTGACTAACAGTGGACTTTTCCATCTGCAGAATATACTGAATGACCAGCAGAGGCAGTATTGCAGAGGAATATTTCTCCGCTTGCTGAGAAAAGAAAAAAAAAGAAAGCTCATTCCTCAGCCTTTTCCATGCCTCGATCAATAGTTATAGTAAGTCAAACTCTCATTTAATCATTTTGCCATTAATTAAAAGTTCATAGTATCTGATGGATCTCAGTGCCTTTTAGTGGGGTCTTCCGCATAAATATAATCTTCTAAGACGGTAGCAATATGAATGACGCTATGGCCATCATGATAGTTTCTCAAAGACTTTGACTGTCTATGTGGCTGACAAAATCTTCTTTAGATAGTTTTGCAGGCAATATGTCCTCCGGGGTAATTACCATCTTTTAGGCTGGAATGAGGTGTCTTAGGTTAGAGCAATTGAATTACTTTCTGATGGAGGGAACCTATTCAACCGTTTTCCCTGCTCTCTGTGAGTGGGTCTCTGATACTCAAGATGGACCGCTATTTAGAAACTGTGTTCTAACTCTATCCCTCTTTAAATAGAATCCCAATCCTTTCAATGGTGCAGAGTATTTTCCCATTACACATCCTATTTGCTGTGCAGTCATATTCCCAGATACTTAACTAGTGTGTAATTGCTGATGTCTGGTCCTCCGGTGTAATCGTCACCCAGGGCGAATGGTCAAGTGGTGCCATTACATCCCAAAACTACAGCAGGATGTCATCTGACATGAGGGCCAATCAGTTGCTTCTTCTAACTCTAGCCCTCTTTAAATAGGAGCCCAATGCTTTCAATGGTGCAGTGTACTTTCCCATTGCAACTCCTACTTGCTGTGCAGTCATATTCACAGACAGTTACCTAGCGTGTAATTGCTGATGTCTGGTCCTCCGGTGTAATCGTCACCCACGATGATTGGTCACATGGTGCCATTACTTCACAAAGCTACAGCAGGATGTCATCTGACATGAGGGCCAATCAGTTGCCTAGTACGCAATAGGATACATGTCTCATCGTATAGACAAGAGAGCAATGTAGACAGGATGCCCAGCTGAAGACTAAGGTGGTGAGATGAAAGGAACTAGGCCATTATTTGAGACTTATACATTTGTTTGAAGGAGTGGTTGATCATAAAATTCTGGAATTCTCTATAGGTTTACTGAGAGGGATGTGCTAAAATGAAGATGTTAGAATCTGTTATTCATAGTTTTTCATATTCCCACAAACGGTAGCATAAACCTTCCTCCCTTAACGTATCAGATCCCTGACTTGCTATGGTGTACCATAACCTAAAATAATTCCTGTGAAAAGGGTACGCAATCTCTTGGCTGCCAAAGAGATCTTTCTATCTAAGTCCTCATATAGGTGCTAGAGTTGTGTAGAGAGTAGCAGCAAATGAGGCACAGGATTGAAAGAAGTCTGCTAGGTTGAAATCTAAATTGAGAATATAATTTTTAGTGAGCTTTGGATTTTCACAATATTAGACACGCCATAGTACTAATAATTGACTCTTTATAGAAATCATTTTTTGGTAGTGTTGCATTTGGTTTGGAAGTATTCAAGTTCTAAAAATTGACTAACAGTGGACTTTTCCATCTGCAGAATATACTGAATGACCAGCAGAGGCAGTATTGCAGAGGAATATTTCTCCGCTTGCTGAGAAAAGAAAAAAAAAGAAAGCTCATTCCTCATCCTTTTCCATGCCTCGATCAATAGATATGGTAAGTCAAACTCTCATTTAATCATTTTGCCATTAATTAAAAGTTCATAGTATCTGATGGCTCTCAGTGCCTTTTAGTGGGGTCTTCCGCATAAATATAATCTTCTAAGACGGTAGCAATATGAATGACGCTATGGCCATCATGATAGTTTCTCAAAGACTTTGACTGTCTATGTGGCTGACAAAATCTTCTTTAGATAGTTTTGCAGGCAATATGTCCTCCGGGGTAATTACCATCTTTTAGGCTGGAATGAGGTGTCTTAGGTTAGAGCAATTGACTTAAATTCTGATGGAGGGAACCTATTCAACCGTTTTCCCTGCTCTCTGTGAGTGGGTCTCTGATACTCAAGATGGACCGCTATTTAGAAACTGTGTTCGTACTCTATCCCTCTTTAAATAGGATCCCAATGCTTTCAATGGTGCAGAGTATTTTCCCATTACACATCCTACTTGCTGTGCAGTCATATTCCCAGATACTTAACTAGTGTGTAATTGCTAATGTCTGGTCCTCCGGTGTAATCGTCACCCAGGGCGATTGGTCAAGTGGTGCCATTACATCCCAAAACTACAGCAGGATGTCATCTGACATGAGGGCCAATCAGTTGCTTCTTCTAACTCTAGCCCTCTTTAAATAGGAGCCCAATGCTTTCAATGGTGCAGTGTACTTTCCCATTGCACCTCCTACTTGCTGTGCTGTCATATTCACAGACAGTTACCTAGTGTGTAATTGCTGATGTCTCGTCCTACGGTGTAATCGTCACCCAGGACGATTGGTCACGTGGTGCCATTACTTCACAAAGCTACAGCAGGATGTCATCTGACATGAGGGCCAATCAGTTGCCTAGTACGCAATAGGATACATGTCTCATCGTATAGAAAAGGGAG
Source organism: Lissotriton vulgaris (assembly GCF_964263255.1). NCBI lineage: Eukaryota > Metazoa > Chordata > Amphibia > Caudata > Salamandridae > Lissotriton > Lissotriton vulgaris. The sequence goes on along the minus strand of NC_141693.1, from coordinate 935,339,547 downwards.
CAATGTAGACCGGATGCCCAGCTGAAGACTAAGGTGGTGAGATGAAAGGAACTAGGCCATTATTTGAGACTTATACATTTGTTTAAAGGATTGGTTGATCATAACATTCTGGAGTTCTCTATAGGTTTACTAAGAGGGATGTGCTAAAATGAAGATGTTAGAATCTGTTATTCATAGGTTTTTCTTATTCCCACAAACGGTAGCATAAACCTTCCTCCCTTAACGTATCAGATCACTGAATTGCTATGGTGTACCATAACCTAAAATATTTCCTGTGAGAAGGGTACGTTATCTCTTGGCTGCCAAAGAGATCTTTCTATCCAAGTCCTCATATAGGTGCTAGAGTTGTGTAGAGAGTACTAGCAAATGAGGCACAGGATTGAAAGAAGTCTGCTATGTTGAAATCTAAACTGAGAATATAATTTTTAGTGAGCTTTGGATTTTCACAATATTAGACACGCCATAGTACTAATAATTGACTCTTTATAGCAATCATTTTTTGGTAGTGTTGCATTTGGTTTGGAAGTATTCAAGTTCTAAAAATTGACTAACAGTGGACTTTTCCATCTGCAGAATATACTGAATGACCAGCAGAGGCAGTATTGCAGAGGAATATTTCTCCGCTTGCTTAGAAAAGAAAAAAAAAGAAAGCTCATTCCTCAGCCTTTTCCATGCCTCGATCAATAGATATGGTAAGTCAAACTCTCATTTAATCATTTTGCCATTAATTAAAAGTTCATAGTATCTGATGGCTCTCAGTGCCTTTTAGTGGGGTCTTCCGCATAAATATAATCTTCTAAGACGGTAGCAATATGAATGACGCTATGGCCATCATGATAGTTTCTCAAAGACTTTGACTGTCTATGTGGCTGACAAAATCTTCTTTAGATAGTTTTGCAGGCAATATGTCCTCCTGGGTAATTACCATCTTTTAGGCTGGAATGAGGTGTCTTAGGTTAGAGCAATTGACTTACTTTCTGATGGAGGGAACCTATTCAACCGTTTTCCCTGCTCTCTGTGAGTGGGTCTCTGATACTCAAGATGGACCGCTATTTAGAAACTGTGTTCGTACTCTATCCCTCTTTAAATAGGATCCCAATGCTTTCAATGGTGCAGAGTATTTTCCCATTACACATCCTACTTGCTGTGCAGTCATATTCCCAGATACTTAACTAGTGTGTAATTGCTAATGTCTGGTCCTCCGGTGTAATCGTCACCCAGGGCGATTGGTCAAGTGGTGCCATTACATCCCAAAACTACAGCAGGATGTCATCTGACATGAGGGCCAATCAGTTGCTTCTTCTAACTCTAGCCCTCTTTAAATAGGAGCCCAATGCTTTCAATGGTGCAGTGTACTTTCCCATTGCACCTCCTACTTGCTGTGCTGTCATATTCACAGACAGTTACCTAGTGTGTAATTGCTGATGTCTCGTCCTACGGTGTAATCGTCACCCAGGACGATTGGTCACGTAGTGCCATTACTTCACAAAGCTACAGCAGGATGTCATCTGACATGAGGGCCAATCAGTTGCCTAGTACGCAATAGGATACATGTCTCATCGTATAGACAAGGGAGCAATGTAGACAGGATGCCCAGCTGAAGACTAAGGTGGTGAGATGAAAGGAACTCGGCCTTTATTTGAGACTTATGCATTTGTTTGAAGGAGTGGTTGATCATAACATTCTGGAGTTCTCTATAGGTTTACTGAGAGGGATGTGCTAAAATGAAGATGTTAGAATCTGTTATTCATAGTTTTTCCTATTCCCACAAACGGTAGCATAAACCTTCCTCCCTTAACGTATCAGATCCCTGACTTGCTATGGTGTACCATAACCTAAAATAATTCCTGTGAAAAGGGTACGCAATCTCTTGGCTGCCAAAGAGATCTTTCTATCTAAGTCCTCATATAGGTGCTAGAGTTGTGTAGAGAGTACCAGCAAATGAGGCACAGGATTGAAAGAAGTCTGCTAGGTTGAAATCTAAATTGAGAATATAATTTTTAGTGAGCTTTGGATTTTCACAATATTAGACACGCCATAGTACTAATAATTGACTCTTTATAGAAATCATTTTTTGGTAGTGTTGCATTTGGTTTGGAAGTATTCAAGTTCTAAAAATTGACTAACAGTGGACTTTTCCATCTGCAGAATATACTGAATGACCAGCAGAGGCAGTATTGCAGAGGAATATTTCTCCGCTTGCTGAGAAAAGAAAAAAAAAGAAAGCTCATTCCTCAGCCTTTTCCATGCCTCGATCAATAGATATGGTAAGTCAAACTCTCATTTAATCATTTTGCCATTAATTAAAAGTTCATAGTATCTGATGGCTCTCAGTGCCTTTTAGTGGGGTCTTCCGCATAAATATAATCTTCTAAGACGGTAGCAATATGAATGACGCTATGGCCATCATGATAGTTTCTCAAAGACTTTGACTGTCTATGTGGCTGACAAAATCTTCTTTAGATAGTTTTGCAGGCAATATGTCCTCCGGGGTAATTACCATCTTTTAGGCTGGAATGAGGTGTCTTAGGTTAGAGCAATTGACTTAAATTCTGATGGAGGGAACCTATTCAACCGTTTTCCCTGCTCTCTGTGAGTGGGTCTCTGATACTCAAGATGGACCGCTATTTAGAAACTGTGTTCGTACTCTATCCCTCTTTAAATAGGATCCCAATGCTTTCAATGGTGCAGAGTATTTTCCCATTACACATCCTACTTGCTGTGCAGTCATATTCCCAGATACTTAACTAGTGTGTAATTGCTGATGTCTGGTCCTCCGGTGTAATCGTCACCCAGGGCGATTGGTCAAGTGGTGCCATTACATCCCAAAACTACAGCAGGATGTCATCTGACATGAGGGCCAATCAGTTGCTTCTTCTAACTCTAGCCCTCTTTAAATAGGAGCCCAATGCTTTCAATGGTGCAGTGTACTTTCCCATTGCAACTCCTACTTGCTGTGCAGTCATATTCACAGACAGTTACCTAGCGTGTAATTGCTGATGTCTGGTCCTCCGGTGTAATCGTCACCCACGATGATTGGTCACATGGTGCCATTACTTCACAAAGCTACAGCAGGATGTCATCTGACATGAGGGCCAATCAGTTGCCTAGTACGCAATAGGATACATGTCTCATCGTATAGACAAGGGAGCAATGTAGACAGGATGCCCAGCTGAAGACTAAGGTGGTGAGATGAAAGGAACTAGGCCATTATTTGAGACTTATACATTTGTTTGAAGGAGTGGTTGATCATAAAATTCTGGAGTTCTCTATAGGTTTACTGAGAGGGATGTGCTAAAATGAAGATGTTAGAATCTGTTATTCATAGGTTTTTCTTATTCCCACAAACGGTAGCATAAACCTTCCTCCCTTAACGTATCAGATCACTGAATTGCTATGGTGTACCATAACCTAAAATATTTCCTGTGAGAAGGGTACGTTATCTCTTGGCTGCCAAAGAGATCTTTCTATCCAAGTCCTCATATAGCTGCTAGAGTTGTGTAGAGAGTACTAGCAAATGAGGCACAGGATTGAAAGAAGTCTGCTATGTTGAAATCTAAACTGAGAATATAATTTTTAGTGAGCTTTGGATTTTCACAATATTAGACACGCCATAGTACTAATAATTGACTCTTTATAGAAATCATTTTTTGGTAGTGTTGCATTTGGTTTGGAAGTATTCAAGTTCTAAAAATTGACTAACAGTGGACTTTTCCATCTGCAGAATATACTGAATGACCAGCAGAGGCAGTATTGCAGAGGAATATTTCTCCGCTTGCTTAGAAAAGAAAAAAAAAGAAAGCTCATTCCTCAGCCTTTTCCATGCCTCGATCAATAGATATGGTAAGTCAAACTCTCATTTAATCATTTTGCCATTAATTAAAAGTTCATAGTATCTGATGGCTCTCAGTGCCTTTTAGTGGGGTCTTCCGCATAAATATAATCTTCTAAGACGGTAGCAATATGAATGACGCTATGGCCATCATGATAGTTTCTCAAAGACTTTGACTGTCTATGTGGCTGACAAAATCTTCTTTAGATAGTTTTCCAGGCAATATGTCCTCCGGGGTAATTACCATCTTTTAGGCTGGAATGAGGTGTCTTAGGTTAGAGCAATTGACTTACTTTCTGATGGAGGGAACCTATTCAACCGTTTTCCCTGCTCTCTGTGAGTGGGTCTCTGATACTCAAGATGGACCGCTATTTAGAAACTGTGTTCGTACTCTATCCCTCTTTAAATAGGATCCCAATGCTTTCAATGGTGCAGAGTATTTTCCCATTACACATCCTACTTGCTGTGCAGTCATATTCCCAGATACTTAACTAGTGTGTAATTGCTAATGTCTGGTCCTCTGGTGTAATCGTCACCCAGGGCGATTGGTCAAGTGGTGCCATTACATCCCAAAACTACAGCAGGATGTCATCTGACATGAGGGCCAATCAGTTGCTTCTTCTAACTCTAGCCCTCTTTAAATAGGAGCCCAATGCTTTCAATGGTGCAGTGTACTTTCCCATTGCACCTCCTACTTGCTGTGCTGTCATATTCACAGACAGTTACCTAGTGTGTAATTGCTGATGTCTCGTCCTACGGTGTAATCGTCACCCAGGACGATTGGTCACGTGGTGCCATTACTTCACAAAGCTACAGCAGGATGTCATCTGACATGAGGGCCAATCAGTTGCCTAGTACGCAATAGGATACATGTCTCATCGTATAGAAAAGGGAGCAATGTAGACAGGATGCCCAGCTGAAGACTAAGGTGGTGAGATGAAAGGAACTAGGCCTTTATTTGAGACTTATACATTTGTTTGAAGGAGTGGTTGATCATAACATTCTGGAGTTCTCTATAGGTTTACTGAGAGGGATGTGCTAAAATGAAGATGTTAGAATCTGTTATTCATAGTTTTTCTTATTCCCACAAACGGTAGCATAAACCTTCCTCCCTTAACATATCAGATCACTGACTTGCTATGGTGTACCATAACCTAAAATATTTCCTGTGAGAAGGGTACGTTATCTCTTAGCTGCCAAAGAGATCTTTCTATCAAAGTCCTCATATAAGTGCTAGCGTTGTGTAGAGAGTACTAGCAAATGAGGCACAGGATTGAAAGAAGTCTGCTAGGTTGAAATCTAAATTGAGAATATAATTTTTAGTGAGCTTTGGATGTTCACAATATTAGACACGCCATAGTACTAATAATTAACTCTTTATAGAAATCATTTTTTGGTAGTGTTGCATTTGGTTTGGAAGTATTCAAGTTCTAAAAATTGACTAACAGTGGACTTTTCCATCTGCAGAATATACTGAATGACCAGCAGAGGCAGTATTGCAGAGGAATATTTCTCCGCTTGCTGAGAAAAGAAAAAAAAAGAAAGCTCATTCCTCAGCCTTTTCCATGCCTCGATCAATAGATATGGTAAGTCAAACTCTCATTTAATCATTTTGCCATTAATTAAAAGTTCATAGTATCTGATGGCTCTCAGTGCCTTTTAGTGGGGTCTTCCGCATAAATATAATCTTCTAAGACGGTAGCAATATGAATGACGCTATGGCCATCATGATAGTTTCTCAAAGACTTTGACTGTCTATGTGGCTGACAAAATCTTCTTTAGATAGTTTTGCAGGCAATATGTCCTCCGGGGTAATTACCATCTTTTAGGCTGGAATGAGGTGTCTTAGGTTAGAGCAATTGACTTAAATTCTGATGGAGGGAACCTATTCAACCGTTTTCCCTGCTCTCTGTGAGTGGGTCTCTGATACTCAAGATGGACCGCTATTTAGAAACTGTGTTCGTACTCTATCCCTCTTTAAATAGGATCCCAATGCTTTCAATGGTGCAGAGTATTTTCCCATTACACATCCTACTTGCTGTGCAGTCATATTCCCAGATACTTAACTAGTGTGTAATTGCTAATGTCTGGTCCTCCGGTGTAATCGTCACCCAGGGCGATTGGTCAAGTGGTGCCATTACATCCCAAAACTACAGCAGGATGTCATCTGACATGAGGGCCAATCAGTTGCTTCTTCTAACTCTAGCCCTCTTTAAATAGGAGCCCAATGCTTTCAATGGTGCAGTGTACTTTCCCATTGCACCTCCTACTTGCTGTGCTGTCATATTCACAGACAGTTACCTAGTGTGTAATTGCTGATGTCTCGTCCTACGGTGTAATCGTCACCCAGGACGATTGGTCACGTGGTGCCATTACTTCACAAAGCTACAGCAGGATGTCATCTGACATGAGGGCCAATCAGTTGCCTAGTACGCAATAGGATACATGTCTCATCGTATAGAAAAGGGAGCAATGTAGACCGGATGCCCAGCTGAAGACTAAGGTGGTGAGATGAAAGGAACTAGGCCATTAGTTGAGACTTATACATTTGTTTAAAGGATTGGTTGATCATAACATTCTGGAGTTCTCTATAGGTTTACTAAGAGGGATGTGCTAAAATGAAGATGTTAGAATCTGTTATTCATAGGTTTTTCTTATTCCCACAAACGGTAGCATAAACCTCCCTCCCTTAACGTATCAGATCACTGAATTGCTATGGTGTACCATAACCTAAAATATTTCCTGTGAGAAGGGTACGTTATCTCTTGGCTGCCAAAGAGATCTTTCTATCCAAGTCCTCATATAGCTGCTAGAGTTGTGTAGAGAGTACTAGCAAATGAGGCACAGGATTGAAAGAAGTCTGCTATGTTGAAATCTAAACTGAGAATATAATTTTTAGTGAGCTTTGGATTTTCACAATATTAGACACGCCATAGTACTAATAATTGACTCTTTATAGAAATCATTTTTTGGTAGTGTTGCATTTGGTTTGGAAGTATTCAAGTTCTAAAAATTGACTAACAGTGGACTTTTCCATCTGCAGAATATACTGAATGACCAGCAGAGGCAGTATTGCAGAGGAATATTTCTCCGCTTGCTTAGAAAAGAAAAAAAAAGAAAGCTCATTCCTCAGCCTTTTCCATGCCTCGATCAATAGATATGGTAAGTCAAACTCTCATTTAATCATTTTGCCATTAATTAAAATTTCATAGTATCTGATGGCTCTCAGTGCCTTTTAGTGGGGTCTTCCGCATAAATATAATCTTCTAAGACGGTAGCAATATGAATGACGCTATGGCCATCATGATAGTTTCTCAAAGACTTTGACTGTCTATGTGGCTGACAAAATCTTCTTTAGATAGTTTTCCAGGCAATATGTCCTCCGGGGTAATTACCATCTTTTAGGCTGGAATGAGGTGTCTTAGGTTAGAGCAATTGACTTACTTTCTGATGGAGGGAACCTATTCAACCGTTTTCCCTGCTCTCTGTGAGTGGGTCTCTGATACTCAAGATGGACCGCTATTTAGAAACTGTGTTCGTACTCTATCCCTCTTTAAATAGGATCCCAATGCTTTCAATGGTGCAGAGTATTTTCCCATTACACATCCTACTTGCTGTGCAGTCATATTCCCAGATACTTAACTAGTGTGTAATTGCTAATGTCTGGTCCTCCGGTGTAATCGTCACCCAGGGCGATTGGTCAAGTGGTGCCATTACATCCCAAAACTACAGCAGGATGTCATCTGACATGAGGGCCACTCAGTTGCTTCTTCTAACTCTAGCCCTCTTTAAATAGGAGCCCAATGCTTTCAATGGTGCAGTGTACTTTCCCATTGCACCTCCTACTTGCTGTGCTGTCATATTCACAGACAGTTACCTAGTGTGTAATTGCTGATGTCTCGTCCTACGGTGTAATCGTCACCCAGGACGATTGGTCACGTGGTGCCATTACTTCACAAAGCTACAGCAGGATGTCATCTGACATGAGGGCCAATCAGTTGCCTAGTACGCAATAGGATACATGTCTCATCGTATAGAAAAGGGAGCAATGTAGACAGGATGCCCAGCTGAAGACTAAGGTGGTGAGATGAAAGGAACTAGGCCTTTATTTGAGACTTATACATTTGTTTGAAGGAGTGGTTGATCATAACATTCTGGAGTTCTCTATAGGTTTACTGAGAGGGATGTGCTAAAATGAAGATGTTAGAATCTGTTATTCATAGTTTTTCTTATTCCCACAAACGGTAGCATAAACCTTCCTCCCTTAACATATCAGATCACTGACTTGCTATGGTGTACCATAACCTAAAATATTTCCTGTGAGAAGGGTACGTTATCTCTTAGCTGCCAAAGAGATCTTTCTATCAAAGTCCTCATATAAGTGCTAGCGTTGTGTAGAGAGTACTAGCAAATGAGGCACAGGATTGAAAGAAGTCTGCTAGGTTGAAATCTAAATTGAGAATATAATTTTTAGTGAGCTTTGGATGTTCACAATATTAGACACGCCATAGTACTAATAATTAACTCTTTATAGAAATCATTTTTTGGTAGTGTTGCATTTGGTTTGGAAGTATTCAAGTTCTAAAAATTGACTAACAGTGGACTTTTCCATCTGCAGAATATACTGAATGACCAGCAGAGGCAGTATTGCAGAGGAATATTTCTCCGCTTGCTGAGAAAAGAAAAAAAAAGAAAGCTCATTCCTCAGCCTTTTCCATGCCTCGATCAATAGATATGGTAAGTCAAACTCTCATTTAATCATTTTGCCATTAATTAAAATTTCATAGTATCTGATGGCTCTCAGTGCCTTTTAGTGGGGTCTTCCGCATAAATATAATCTTCTAAGACGGTAGCAATATGAATGACGCTATGGCCATCATGATAGTTTCTCAAAGACTTTGACTGTCTATGTGGCTGACAAAATCTTCTTTAGATAGTTTTGCAGGCAATATGTCCTCCGGGGTAATTACCATCTTTTAGGCTGGAATGAGGTGTCTTAGGTTAGAGCAATTGACTTACGTTCTGATGGAGGGAACCTATTCAACCGTTTTCCCTGCTCTCTGTGAGTGGGTCTCTGATACTCAAGATGGACCGCTATTTAGAAACTGTGTTCGTACTCTATCCCTCTTTAAATAGGATCCCAATGCTTTCAATGGTGCAGAGTATTTTCCCATTTCACATCCTACTTGCTGTGCAGTCATATTCCCAGATACTTAACTAGTGTGTAATTGCTGATGTCTGGTACTCCGGTGTAATCGTCACCCAGGGCGATTGGTCAAGTGGTGCCATTACATCCCAAAACTACAGCAGGATGTCATCTGACATGAGGGCCAATCAGTTGCTTCTTCTAACTCTAGCCCTCTTTAAATAGGAGCCCAATGCTTTCAATGGTGCAGTGTACTTTCAAATTGCACCTCCTTCTTGCTGTGCAGTCATATTCACAGATAGTTACCTAGTGTGTAATTGCTGATGTCTGGTCCTCCGGTGTAATCGTCACCCAGGACGATTGGTCACGTGGTGCCATTACTTCACAAAGCTACAGCAGGATGTCATCTGACATGAGGGCCAATCAGTTGCCTAGTACGCAATAGGATACATGTCTCATCGTATAGAAAAGGGAGCAATGTAGACAGGATGCCCAGCTGAAGACTAAGGTGGTGAGATGAAAGGAACTAGGCCATTATTTGAGACTTATACATTTGTTTGAAGGAGTGGTTGATCATAAAATTCTGGAGTTCTCTATAGGTTTACTGAGAGGGATGTGCTAAAATGAAGATGTTAGAATCTGTTATTCATAGTTTTTCTTATTCCCACAAACGGTAGCATAAACCTTCCTCCCTTAACGTATCAGATCCCTGACTTGCTATGGTGTACCATAACCTAAAATAATTCCTGTGAAAAGGGTACGCAATCTCTTGGCTGCCAAAGAGATCTTTCTATCTAAGTCCTCATATAGGTGCTAGAGTTGTGTAGAGAGTACCAGCAAATGAGGCACAGGATTGAAAGAAGTCTGCTAGGTTGAAATCTAAATTGAGAATATAATTTTTAGTGAGCTTTGGATTTTCACAATATTAGACACGCCATAGTACTAATAATTGACTCTTTATAGAAATCATTTTTTGGTAGTGTTGCATTTGGTTTGGAAGTATTCAAGTTCTAAAAATTGACTAACAGTGGACTTTTCCATCTGCAGAATATACTGAATGACCAGCAGAGGCAGTATTGCAGAGGAATATTTCTCCGCTTGCTGAGAAAAGAAAAAAAAAGAAAGCTCATTCCTCAGCCTTTTCCATGCCTCGATCAATAGATATGGTAAGTCAAACTCTCATTTAATCATTTTGCCATTAATTAAAAGTTCATAGTATCTGATGGCTCTCAGTGCCTTTTAGTGGGGTCTTCCGCATAAATATAATCTTCTAAGACGGTAGCAATATGAATGACGCTATGGCCATCATGATAGTTTCTCAAAGACTTTGACTGTCTATGTGGCTGACAAAATCTTCTTTAGATAGTTTTGCAGGCAATATGTCCTCCGGGGTAATTACCATCTTTTAGGCTGGAATGAGGTGTCTTAGGTTAGAGCAATTGACTTAAATTCTGATGGAGGGAACCTATTCAACCGTTTTCCCTGCTCTCTGTGAGTGGGTCTCTGATACTCAAGATGGACCGCTATTTAGAAACTGTGTTCGTACTCTATCCCTCTTTAAATAGGATCCCAATGCTTTCAATGGTGCAGAGTATTTTCCCATTACACATCCTACTTGCTGTGCAGTCATATTCCCAGATACTTAACTAGTGTGTAATTGCTAATGTCTGGTCCTCCGGTGTAATCGTCACCCAGGGCGATTGGTCAAGTGGTGCCATTACATCCCAAAACTACAGCAGGATGTCATCTGACATGAGGGCCAATCAGTTGCTTCTTCTAACTCTAGCCCTCTTTAAATAGGAGCCCAATGCTTTCAATGGTGCAGTGTACTTTCCCATTGCACCTCCTACTTGCTGTGCTGTCATATTCACAGACAGTTACCTAGTGTGTAATTGCTGATGTCTCGTCCTACGGTGTAATCGTCGCCCAGGACGATTGGTCACGTGGTGCCATTACTTCACAAAGCTACAGCAGGATGTCATCTGACATGAGGGCCAATCAGTTGCCTAGTACGCAATAGGATACATGTCTCATCGTATAGAAAAGGGAGCAATGTAGACCGGATGCCCAGCTGAAGACTAAGGTGGTGAGATGAAAGGAACTAGGCCATTATTTGAGACTTATACATTTGTTTAAAGGATTGGTTGATCATAACATTCTGGGGTTCTCTATAGGTTTACTAAGAGGGATGTGCTAAAATGAAGATGTTAGAATCTGTTATTCATAGGTTTTTCTTATTCCCACAAACGGTAGCATAAACCTTCCTCCCTTAACGTATCAGATCACTGAATTGCTATGGTGTACCATAACCTAAAATATTTCCTGTGAGAAGGGTACGTTATCTCTTGGCTGCCAAAGAGATCTTTCTATCTAAGTCCTCATATAGGTGCTAGAGTTGTGTAGAGAGTACCAGCAAATGAGGCACAGGATTGAAAGAAGTCTGCTAGGTTGAAATCTAAATTGAGAATATAATTTTTAGTGAGCTTTGGATTTTCACAATATTAGACACGCCATAGTACTAATAATTGACTCTTTATAGAAATCATTTTTTGGTAGTGTTGCATTTGGTTTGGAAGTATTCAAGTTCTAAAAATTGACTAACAGTGGACTTTTCCATCTGCAGAATATACTGAATGACCAGCAGAGGCAGTATTGCAGAGGAATATTTCTCCGCTTGCTGAGAAAAGAAAAAAAAAGAAAGCTCATTCCTCAGCCTTTTCCATGCCTCGATCAATAGATATGGTAAGTCAAACTCTCATTTAATCATTTTGCCATTAATTAAAAGTTCATAGTATCTGATGGCTCTCAGTGCCTTTTAGTGGGGTCTTCCGCATAAATATAATCTTCTAAGACGGTAGCAATATGAATGACGCTATGGCCATCATGATAGTTTCTCAAAGACTTTGACTGTCTATGTGGCTGACAAAATCTTCTTTAGATAGTTTTGCAGGCAATATGTCCTCCGGGGTAATTACCATCTTTTAGGCTGGAATGAGGTGTCTTAGGTTAGAGCAATTGACTTAAATTCTGATGGAGGGAACCTATTCAACCGTTTTCCCTGCTCTCTGTGAGTGGGTCTCTGATACTCAAGATGGACCGCTATTTAGAAACTGTGTTCGTACTCTATCCCTCTTTAAATAGGATCCCAATGCTTTCAATGGTGCAGAGTATTTTCCCATTACACATCCTACTTGCTGTGCAGTCATATTCCCAGATACTTAACTAGTGTGTAATTGCTAATGTCTGGTCCTCCGGTGTAATCGTCACCCAGGGCGATTGGTCAAGTGGTGCCATTACATCCCAAAACTACAGCAGGATGTCATCTGACATGAGGGCCAATCAGTTGCTTCTTCTAACTCTAGCCCTCTTTAAATAGGAGCCCAATGCTTTCAATGGTGCAGTGTACTTTCCCATTGCACCTCCTACTTGCTGTGCTGTCATATTCACAGACAGTTACCTAGTGTGTAATTGCTGATGTCTCGTCCTACGGTGTAATCGTCACCCAGGACGATTGGTCACGTGGTGCCATTACTTCACAAAGCTACAGCAGGATGTCATCTGACATGAGGGCCAATCAGTTGCCTAGTACGCAATAGGATACATGTCTCATCGTATAGAAAAGGGAGCAATGTAGACCGGATGCCCAGCTGAAGACTAAGGTGGTGAGATGAAAGGAACTAGGCCATTATTTGAGACTTATACATTTGTTTAAAGGATTGGTTGATCATAACATTCTGGAGTTCTCTATAGGTTTACTAAGAGGGATGTGCTAAAATGAAGATGTTAGAATCTGTTATTCATAGGTTTTTCTTATTCCCACAAACGGTAGCATAAACCTTCCTCCCTTAACGTATCAGATCACTGAATTGCTATGGTGTACCATAACCTAAAATATTTCCTGTGAGAAGGGTACGTTATCTCTTGGCTGCCAAAGAGATCTTTCTATCCAAGTCCTCATATAGCTGCTAGAGTTGTGTAGAGAGTACTAGCAAATGAGGCACAGGATTGAAAGAAGTCTGCTATGTTGAAATCTAAACTGAGAATATAATTTTTAGTGAGCTTTGGATTTTCACAATATTAGACACGCCATAGTACTAATAATTGACTCTTTATAGAAATCATTTTTTGGTAGTGTTGCATTTGGTTTGGAAGTATTCAAGTTCTAAAAATTGACTAACAGTGGACTTTTCCATCTGCAGAATATACTGAATGACCAGCAGAGGCAGTATTGCAGAGGAATATTTCTCCGCTTGCTTAGAAAAGAAAAAAAAAAGAAAGCTCATTCCTCAGCCTTTTCCATGCCTCGATCAATAGATATGGTAAGTCAAACTCTCATTTAATCATTTTGCCATTAATTAAAAGTTCATAGTATCTGATGGCTCTCAGTGCCTTTTAGTGGGGTTTTCCGCATAAATATAATCTTCTAAGACGGTAGCAATATGAATGACGCTATGGCCATCATGATAGTTTCTCAAAGACTTTGACTGTCTATGTGGCTGACAAAATCTTCTTTAGATAGTTTTCCAGGCAATATGTCCTCCGGGGTAATTACCATCTTTTAGGCTGGAATGAGGTGTCTTAGGTTAGAGCAATTGACTTACTTTCTGATGGAGGGAACCTATTCAACCGTTTTCCCTGCTCTCTGTGAGTGGGTCTCTGATACTCAAGATGGACCGCTATTTAGAAACTGTGTTCGTACTCTATCCCTCTTTAAATAGGATCCCAATGCTTTCAATGGTGCAGAGTATTTTCCCATTACACATCCTACTTGCTGTGCAGTCATATTCCCAGATACTTAACTAGTGTGTAATTGCTAATGTCTGGTCCTCCGGTGTAATCGTCACCCAGGGCGATTGGTCAAGTGGTGCCATTACATCCCAAAACTACAGCAGGATGTCATCTGACATGAGGGCCAATCAGTTGCTTCTTCTAACTCTAGCCCTCTTTAAATAGGAGCCCAATGCTTTCAATGGTGCAGTGTACTTTCCCATTGCACCTCCTACTTGCTGTGCTGTCATATTCACAGACAGTTACCTAGTGTGTAATTGCTGATGTCTCGTCCTACGGTGTAATCGTCACCCAGGACGATTGGTCACGTGGTGCCATTACTTCACAAAGCTACAGCAGGATGTCATCTGACATGAGGGCCAATCAGTTGCCTAGTACGCAATAGGATACATGTCTCATCGTATAGAAAAGGGAGCAATGTAGACAGGATGCCCAGCTGAAGACTAAGGTGGTGAGATGAAAGGAACTAGGCCTTTATTTGAGACTTATACATTTGTTTGAAGGAGTGGTTAATCATAACATTCTGGAGTTCTCTATAGGTTTACTGAGAGGGATGTGCTAAAATGAAGATGTTAGAATCTGTTATTCATAGTTTTTCTTATTCCCACAAACGGTAGCATAAACCTTCCTCCCTTAACATATCAGATCACTGACTTGCTATGGTGTACCATAACCTAAAATATTTCCTGTGAGAAGGGTACGTTATCTCTTGGCTGCCAAAGAGATCTTTCTATCAAAGTCCTCATATAAGTGCTAGCGTTGTGTAGAGAGTACTAGCAAATGAGGCACAGGATTGAAAGAAGTCTGCTAGGTTGAAATCTAAATTGAGAATATAATTTTTAGTGAGCTTTGGATGTTCACAATATTAGACACGCCATAGTACTAATAATTGACTCTTTATAGAAATCATTTTTTGGTAGTGTTGCATTTGGTTTGGAAGTATTCAAGTTCTAAAAATTGACTAACAGTGGACTTTTCCATCTGCTGAATATACTGAATGACCAGCAGAGGCAGTATTGCAGAGGAATATTTCTCCGCTTGCTGAGAAAAGAAAAAAAAAGAAAGCTCATTCCTCAGCCTTTTCCATGCCTCGATCAATAGTTATGGTAAGTCAAACTCTCATTTAATCATTTTGCCATTAATTAAAAGTTCATAGTATCTGATGGATCTCAGTGCCTTTTAGTGGGGTCTTCCGCATAAATATAATCTTCTAAGACGGTAGCAATATGAATGACGCTATGGCCATCATGATAGTTTCTCAAAGACTTTGACTGTCTATGTGGCTGACAAAATCTTCTTTAGATAGTTTTGCAGGCAATATGTCCTCCGGGGTAATTACCATCTTTTAGGCTGGAATGAGGTGTCTTAGGTTAGAGCAATTGAATTACTTTCTGATGGAGGGAACCTATTCAACCGTTTTCCCTGCTCTCTGTGAGTGGGTCTCTGATACTCAAGATGGACCGCTATTTAGAAACTGTGTTCTAACTCTATCCCTCTTTAAATAGAATCCCAATGCTTTCAATGGTGCAGAGTATTTTCCCATTACACATCCTATTTGCTGTGCAGTCATATTCCCAGATACTTAACTAGTGTGTAATTGCTGATGTCTGGTCCTCCGGTGTAATCGTCACCCAGGGCGATTGGTCAAGTGGTGCCATTACATCCCAAAACTACAGCAGGATGTCATCTGACATGAGGGCCAATCAGTTGCTTCTTCTAACTCTAGCCCTCTTTAAATAGGAGCCCAATGCTTTCAATGGTGCAGTGTACTTTCCCATTGCAACTCCTACTTGCTGTGCAGTCATATTCACAGACAGTTACCTAGCGTGTAATTGCTGATGTCTGGTCCTCCGGTGTAATCGTCACCCACGATGATTGGTCACATGGTGCCATTACTTCACAAAGCTACAGCAGGATGTCATCTGACATGAGGGCCAATCAGTTGCCTAGTACGCAATAGGATACATGTCTCATCGTATAGACAAGGGAGCAATGTAGACAGGATGCCCAGCTGAAGACTAAGGTGGTGAGATGAAAGGAACTAGGCCATTATTTGAGACTTATACATTTGTTTGAAGGAGTGGTTGATCATAAAATTCTGGAGTTCTCTATAGGTTTACTGAGAGGGATGTGCTAAAATGAAGATGTTAGAATCTGTTATTCATAGTTTTTCTTATTCCCACAAACGGTAGCATAAACCTTCCTCCCTTAACGTATCAGATCCCTGACTTGCTATGGTGTACCATAACCTAAAATAATTCCTGTGAAAAGGGTACGCAATCTCTTGGCTGCCAAAGAGATCTTTCTATCTAAGTCCTCATATAGGTGCTAGAGTTGTGTAGAGAGTACCAGCAAATGAGGCACAGGATTGAAAGAAGTCTGCTAGGTTGAAATCTAAATTGAGAATATAATTTTTAGTGAGCTTTGGATTTTCACAATATTAGACACGCCATAGTACTAATAATTGACTCTTTATAGAAATCATTTTTTGGTAGTGTTGCATTTGGTTTGGAAGTATTCAAGTTCTAAAAATTGACTAACAGTGGACTTTTCCATCTGCAGAATATACTGAATGACCAGCAGAGGCAGTATTGCAGAGGAATATTTCTCCGCTTGCTGAGAAAAGAAAAAAAAAGAAAGCTCATTCCTCAGCCTTTTCCATGCCTCGATCAATAGATATGGTAAGTCAAACTCTCATTTAATCATTTTGCCATTAATTAAAAGTTCATAGTATCTGATGGCTCTCAGTGCCTTTTAGTGGGGTCTTCCGCATAAATATAATCTTCTAAGACGGTAGCAATATGAATGACGCTATGGCCATCATGATAGTTTCTCAAAGACTTTGACTGTCTATGTGGCTGACAAAATCTTCTTTAGATAGTTTTGCAGGCAATATGTCCTCCGGGGTAATTACCATCTTTTAGGCTGGAATGAGGTGTCTTAGGTTAGAGCAATTGACTTAAATTCTGATGGAGGGAACCTATTCAACCGTTTTCCCTGCTCTCTGTGAGTGGGTCTCTGATACTCAAGATGGACCGCTATTTAGAAACTGTGTTCGTACTCTATCCCTCTTTAAATAGGATCCCAATGCTTTCAATGGTGCAGAGTATTTTCCCATTACACATCCTACTTGCTGTGCAGTCATATTCCCAGATACTTAACTAGTGTGTAATTGCTAATGTCTGGTCCTCCGGTGTAATCGTCACCCAGGGCGATTGGTCAAGTGGTGCCATTACATCCCAAAACTACAGCAGGATGTCATCTGACATGAGGGCCAATCAGTTGCTTCTTCTAACTCTAGCCCTCTTTAAATAGGAGCCCAATGCTTTCAATGGTGCAGTGTACTTTCCCATTGCACCTCCTACTTGCTGTGCTGTCATATTCACAGACAGTTACCTAGTGTGTAATTGCTGATGTCTCGTCCTACGGTGTAATCGTCGCCCAGGACGATTGGTCACGTGGTGCCATTACTTCACAAAGCTACAGCAGGATGTCATCTGACATGAGGGCCAATCAGTTGCCTAGTACGCAATAGGATACATGTCTCATCGTATAGAAAAGGGAGCAATGTAGACCGGATGCCCAGCTGAAGACTAAGGTGGTGAGATGAAAGGAACTAGGCCATTATTTGAGACTTATACATTTGTTTAAAGGATTGGTTGATCATAACATTCTGGAGTTCTCTATAGGTTTACTAAGAGGGATGTGCTAAAATGAAGATGTTAGAATCTGTTATTCATAGGTTTTTCTTATTCCCACAAACGGTAGCATAAACCTTCCTCCCTTAACGTATCAGATCACTGAATTGCTATGGTGTACCATAACCTAAAATATTTCCTGTGAGAAGGGTACGTTATCTCTTGGCTGCCAAAGAGATCTTTCTATCTAAGTCCTCATATAGGTGCTAGAGTTGTGTAGAGAGTACCAGCAAATGAGGCACAGGATTGAAAGAAGTCTGCTAGGTTGAAATCTAAATTGAGAATATAATTTTTAGTGAGCTTTGGATTTTCACAATATTAGACACGCCATAGTACTAATAATTGACTCTTTATAGAAATCATTTTTTGGTAGTGTTGCATTTGGTTTGGAAGTATTCAAGTTCTAAAAATTGACTAACAGTGGACTTTTCCATCTGCAGAATATACTGAATGACCAGCAGAGGCAGTATTGCAGAGGAATATTTCTCCGCTTGCTGAGAAAAGAAAAAAAAAGAAAGCTCATTCCTCAGCCTTTTCCATGCCTCGATCAATAGATATGGTAAGTCAAACTCTCATTTAATCATTTTGCCATTAATTAAAAGTTCATAGTATCTGATGGCTCTCAGTGCCTTTTAGTGGGGTCTTCCGCATAAATATAATCTTCTAAGACGGTAGCAATATGAATGACGCTATGGCCATCATGATAGTTTCTCAAAGACTTTGACTGTCTATGTGGCTGACAAAATCTTCTTTAGATAGTTTTGCAGGCAATATGTCCTCCGGGGTAATTACCATCTTTTAGGCTGGAATGAGGTGTCTTAGGTTAGAGCAATTGACTTAAATTCTGATGGAGGGAACCTATTCAACCGTTTTCCCTGCTCTCTGTGAGTGGGTCTCTGATACTCAAGATGGACCGCTATTTAGAAACTGTGTTCGTACTCTATCCCTCTTTAAATAGGATCCCAATGCTTTCAATGGTGCAGAGTATTTTCCCATTACACATCCTACTTGCTGTGCAGTCATATTCCCAGATACTTAACTAGTGTGTAATTGCTAATGTCTGGTCCTCCGGTGTAATCGTCACCCAGGGCGATTGGTCAAGTGGTGCCATTACATCCCAAAACTACAGCAGGATGTCATCTGACATGAGGGCCAATCAGTTGCTTCTTCTAACTCTAGCCCTCTTTAAATAGGAGCCCAATGCTTTCAATGGTGCAGTGTACTTTCCCATTGCACCTCCTACTTGCTGTGCTGTCATATTCACAGACAGTTACCTAGTGTGTAATTGCTGATGTCTCGTCCTACGGTGTAATCGTCACCCAGGACGATTGGTCACGTGGTGCCATTACTTCACAAAGCTACAGCAGGATGTCATCTGACATGAGGGCCAATCAGTTGCCTAGTACGCAATAGGATACATGTCTCATCGTATAGAAAAGGGAGCAATGTAGACCGGATGCCCAGCTGAAGACTAAGGTGGTGAGATGAAAGGAACTAGGCCATTATTTGAGACTTATACATTTGTTTAAAGGATTGGTTGATCATAACATTCTGGAGTTCTCTATAGGTTTACTAAGAGGGATGTGCTAAAATGAAGATGTTAGAATCTGTTATTCATAGGTTTTTCTTATTCCCACAAACGGTAGCATAAACCTTCCTCCCTTAACATATCAGATCACTGAATTGCTATGGTGTACCATAACCTAAAATATTTCCTGTGAGAAGGGTACGTTATCTCTTGGCTGCCAAAGAGATCTTTCTATCCAAGTCCTCATATAGCTGCTAGAGTTGTGTAGAGAGTACTAGCAAATGAGGCACAGGATTGAAAGAAGTCTGCTATGTTGAAATCTAAACTGAGAATATAATTTTTAGTGAGCTTTGGATTTTCACAATATTAGACACGCCATAGTACTAATAATTGACTCTTTATAGAAATCATTTTTTGGTAGTGTTGCATTTGGTTTGGAAGTATTCAAGTTCTAAAAATTGACTAACAGTGGACTTTTCCATCTGCAGAATATACTGAATGACCAGCAGAGGCAGTATTGCAGAGGAATATTTCTCCGCTTGCTTAGAAAAGAAAAAAAAAAGAAAGCTCATTCCTCAGCCTTTTCCATGCCTCGATCAATAGATATGGTAAGTCAAACTCTCATTTAATCATTTTGCCATTAATTAAAAGTTCATAGTATCTGATGGCTCTCAGTGCCTTTTAGTGGGGTTTTCCGCATAAATATAATCTTCTAAGACGGTAGCAATATGAATGACGCTATGGCCATCATGATAGTTTCTCAAAGACTTTGACTGTCTATGTGGCTGACAAAATCTTCTTTAGATAGTTTTCCAGGCAATATGTCCTCCGGGGTAATTACCATCTTTTAGGCTGGAATGAGGTGTCTTAGGTTAGAGCAATTGACTTACTTTCTGATGGAGGGAACCTATTCAACCGTTTTCCCTGCTCTCTGTGAGTGGGTCTCTGATACTCAAGATGGACCGCTATTTAGAAACTGTGTTCGTACTCTATCCCTCTTTAAATAGGATCCCAATGCTTTCAATGGTGCAGAGTATTTTCCCATTACACATCCTACTTGCTGTGCAGTCATATTCCCAGATACTTAACTAGTGTGTAATTGCTAATGTCTGGTCCTCCGGTGTAATCGTCACCCAGGGCGATTGGTCAAGTGGTGCCATTACATCCCAAAACTACAGCAGGATGTCATCTGACATGAGGGCCAATCAGTTGCTTCTTCTAACTCTAGCCCTCTTTAAATAGGAGCCCAATGCTTTCAATGGTGCAGTGTACTTTCCCATTGCACCTCCTACTTGCTGTGCTGTCATATTCACAGACAGTTACCTAGTGTGTAATTGCTGATGTCTCGTCCTACGGTGTAATCGTCACCCAGGACGATTGGTCACGTGGTGCCATTACTTCACAAAGCTACAGCAGGATGTCATCTGACATGAGGGCCAATCAGTTGCCTAGTACGCAATAGGATACATGTCTCATCGTATAGAAAAGGGAGCAATGTAGACAGGATGCCCAGCTGAAGACTAAGGTGGTGAGATGAAAGGAACTAGGCCTTTATTTGAGACTTATACATTTGTTTGAAGGAGTGGTTAATCATAACATTCTGGAGTTCTCTATAGGTTTACTGAGAGGGATGTGCTAAAATGAAGATGTTAGAATCTGTTATTCATAGTTTTTCTTATTCCCACAAACGGTAGCATAAACCTTCCTCCCTTAACATATCAGATCACTGACTTGCTATGGTGTACCATAACCTAAAATATTTCCTGTGAGAAGGGTACGTTATCTCTTGGCTGCCAAAGAGATCTTTCTATCAAAGTCCTCATATAAGTGCTAGCGTTGTGTAGAGAGTACTAGCAAATGAGGCACAGGATTGAAAGAAGTCTGCTAGGTTGAAATCTAAATTGAGAATATAATTTTTAGTGAGCTTTGGATGTTCACAATATTAGACACGCCATAGTACTAATAATTGACTCTTTATAGAAATCATTTTTTGGTAGTGTTGCATTTGGTTTGGAAGTATTCAAGTTCTAAAAATTGACTAACAGTGGACTTTTCCATCTGCTGAATATACTGAATGACCAGCAGAGGCAGTATTGCAGAGGAATATTTCTCCGCTTGCTGAGAAAAGAAAAAAAAAGAAAGCTCATTCCTCAGCCTTTTCCATGCCTCGATCAATAGTTATGGTAAGTCAAACTCTCATTTAATCATTTTGCCATTAATTAAAAGTTCATAGTATCTGATGGATCTCAGTGCCTTTAGTGGGGTCTTCCGCATAAATATAATCTTCTAAGACGGTAGCAATATGAATGACGCTATGGCCATCATGATAGTTTCTCAAAGACTTTGACTGTCTATGTGGCTGACAAAATCTTCTTTAGATAGTTTTGCAGGCAATATGTCCTCCGGGGTAATTACCATCTTTTAGGCTGGAATGAGGTGTCTTAGGTTAGAGCAATTGAATTACTTTCTGATGGAGGGAACCTATTCAACCGTTTTCCCTGCTCTCTGTGAGTGGGTCTCTGATACTCAAGATGGACCGCTATTTAGAAACTGTGTTCTAACTCTATCCCTCTTTAAATAGAATCCCAATGCTTTCAATGGTGCAGAGTATTTTCCCATTACACATCCTATTTGCTGTGCAGTCATATTCCCAGATACTTAACTAGTGTGTAATTGCTGATGTCTGGTCCTCCGGTGTAATCGTCACCCAGGGCGATTGGTCAAGTGGTGCCATTACATCCCAAAACTACAGCAGGATGTCATCTGACATGAGGGCCAATCAGTTGCTTCTTCTAACTCTAGCCCTCTTTAAATAGGAGCCCAATGCTTTCAATGGTGCAGTGTACTTTCCCATTGCAACTCCTACTTGCTGTGCAGTCATATTCACAGACAGTTACCTAGCGTGTAATTGCTGATGTCTGGTCCTCCGGTGTAATCGTCACCCACGATGATTGGTCACATGGTGCCATTACTTCACAAAGCTACAGCAGGATGTCATCTGACATGAGGGCCAATCAGTTGCCTAGTACGCAATAGGATACATGTCTCATCGTATAGACAAGGGAGCAATGTAGACAGGATGCCCAGCTGAAGACTAAGGTGGTGAGATGAAAGGAACTAGGCCATTATT
Organism: Lissotriton vulgaris; assembly: GCF_964263255.1. Taxonomy (NCBI): domain Eukaryota; kingdom Metazoa; phylum Chordata; class Amphibia; order Caudata; family Salamandridae; genus Lissotriton; species Lissotriton vulgaris. The sequence continues at coordinate 935,317,425 of NC_141693.1, read as the reverse complement.
TGAGACTTATACATTTGTTTGAAGGAGTGGTTGATCATAAAATTCTGGAGTTCTCTATAGGTTTACTGAGAGGGATGTGCTAAAATGAAGATGTTAGAATCTGTTATTCATAGTTTTTCTTATTCCCACAAACGGTAGCATAAACCTTCCTCCCTTAACGTATCAGATCCCTGACTTGCTATGGTGTACCATAACCTAAAATAATTCCTGTGAAAAGGGTACGCAATCTCTTGGCTGCCAAAGAGATCTTTCTATCTAAGTCCTCATATAGGTGCTAGAGTTGTGTAGAGAGTACCAGCAAATGAGGCACAGGATTGAAAGAAGTCTGCTAGGTTGAAATCTAAATTGAGAATATAATTTTTAGTGAGCTTTGGATTTTCACAATATTAGACACGCCATAGTACTAATAATTGACTCTTTATAGAAATCATTTTTTGGTAGTGTTGCATTTGGTTTGGAAGTATTCCAGTTCTAAAAATTGACTAACAGTGGACTTTTCCATCTGCAGAATATACTGAATGACCAGCAGAGGCAGTATTGCAGAGGAATATTTCTCCGCTTGCTGAGAAAAGAAAAAAAAAGAAAGCTCATTCCTCAGCCTTTTCCATGCCTCGATCAATAGATATGGTAAGTCAAACTCTCATTTAATCATTTTGCCATTAATTAAAAGTTCATAGTATCTGATGGCTCTCAGTGCCTTTTAGTGGGGTCTTCCGCATAAATATAATCTTCTAAGACGGTAGCAATATGAATGACGCTATGGCCATCATGATAGTTTCTCAAAGACTTTGACTGTCTATGTGGCTGACAAAATCTTCTTTAGATAGTTTTGCAGGCAATATGTCCTCCGGGGTAATTACCATCTTTTAGGCTGGAATGAGGTGTCTTAGGTTAGAGCAATTGACTTAAATTCTGATGGAGGGAACCTATTCAACCGTTTTCCCTGCTCTCTGTGAGTGGGTCTCTGATACTCAAGATGGACCGCTATTTAGAAACTGTGTTCGTACTCTATCCCTCTTTAAATAGGATCCCAATGCTTTCAATGGTGCAGAGTATTTTCCCATTACACATCCTACTTGCTGTGCAGTCATATTCCCAGATACTTAACTAGTGTGTAATTGCTAATGTCTGGTCCTCCGGTGTAATCGTCACCCAGGGCGATTGGTCAAGTGGTGCCATTACATCCCAAAACTACAGCAGGATGTCATCTGACATGAGGGCCAATCAGTTGCTTCTTCTAACTCTAGCCCTCTTTAAATAGGAGCCCAATGCTTTCAATGGTGCAGTGTACTTTCCCATTGCACCTCCTACTTGCTGTGCTGTCATATTCACAGACAGTTACCTAGTGTGTAATTGCTGATGTCTCGTCCTACGGTGTAATCGTCGCCCAGGACGATTGGTCACGTGGTGCCATTACTTCACAAAGCTACAGCAGGATGTCATCTGACATGAGGGCCAATCAGTTGCCTAGTACGCAATAGGATACATGTCTCATCGTATAGAAAAGGGAGCAATGTAGACAGGATGCCCAGCTGAAGACTAAGGTGGTGAGATGAAAGGAACTAGGCCTTTATTTGAGACTTATACATTTGTTTGAAGGAGTGGTTGATCATAACATTCTGGAGTTCTCTATAGGTTTACTGAGAGGGATGTGCTAAAATGAAGATGTTAGAATCTGTTATTCATAGTTTTTCTTATTCCCACAAACGGTAGCATAAACCTTCCTCCCTTAACATATCAGATCACTGACTTGCTATGGTGTACCATAACCTAAAATATTTCCTGTGAGAAGGGTACGTTATCTCTTAGCTGCCAAAGAGATCTTTCTATCTAAGTCCTCATATAGGTGCTAGAGTTGTGTACAGAGTACCAGCAAATGAGGCACAGGATTGAAAGAAGTCTGCTAGGTTGAAATCTAAATTGAGAATATAATTTTTAGTGAGCTTTGGATTTTCACAATATTAGACACGCCATAGTACTAATAATTGACTCTTTATACAAATCATTTTTTGGTAGTGTTGCATTTGGTTTGGAAGTATTCAAGTTCTAAAAATTGACTAACAGTGGACTTTTCCATCTGCAGAATATACTGAATGACCAGCAGAGGCAGTATTGCAGAGGAATATTTCTCCGCTTGCTGAGAAAAGAAAAAAAAAGAAAGCTCATTCCTCAGCCTTTTCCATGCCTCGATCAATAGATATGGTAAGTCAAACTCTCATTTAATCATTTTGCCATTAATTAAAAGTTCATAGTATCTGATGGCTCTCAGTGCCTTTTAGTGGGGTCTTCCGCATAAATATAATCTTCTAAGACGGTAGCAATATGAATGACGCTATGGCCATCATGATAGTTTCTCAAAGACTTTGACTGTCTATGTGGCTGACAAAATCTTCTTTAGATAGTTTTGCAGGCAATATGTCCTCCGGGGTAATTACCATCTTTTAGGCTGGAATGAGGTGTCTTAGGTTAGAGCAATTGAATTACTTTCTGATGGAGGGAACCTATTCAACCGTTTTCCCTGCTCTCTGTGGGTGGGTCTCTGATACTCAAGATGGACCGCTATTTAGAAACTGTGTTCTAACTCTATCCCTCTTTAAATAGAATCCCAATGCTTTCAATGGTGCAGAGTATTTTCCCATTACACATCCTATTTGCTGTGCAGTCATATTCCCAGATACTTAACTAGTGTGTAATTGCTGATGTCTGGTCCTCCGGTGTAATCGTCACCCAGGGCGATTGGTCAAGTGGTGCCATTACATCCCAAAACTACAGCAGGATGTCATCTGACATGAGGGCCAATCAGTTGCTTCTTCTAACTCTAGCCCTCTTTAAATAGGAGCCCAATGCTTTCAATGGTGCAGTGTACTTTCCCATTGCAACTCCTACTTGCTGTGCAGTCATATTCACAGACAGTTACCTAGCGTGTAATTGCTGATGTCTGGTCCTCCGGTGTAATCGTCACCCACGATGATTGGTCACATGGTGCCATTACTTCACAAAGCTACAGCAGGATGTCATCTGACATGAGGGCCAATCAGTTGCCTAGTACGCAATAGGATACATGTCTCATCGTATAGACAAGGGAGCAATGTAGACAGGATGCCCAGCTGAAGACTAAGGTGGTGAGATGAAAGGAACTAGGCCATTATTTGAGACTTATACATTTGTTTGAAGGAGTGGTTGATCATAAAATTCTGGAATTCTCTATAGGTTTACTGAGAGGGATGTGCTAAAATGAAGATGTTAGAATCTGTTATTCATAGTTTTTCTTATTCCCACAAACGGTAGCATAAACCTTCCTCCCTTAACGTATCAGATCCCTGACTTGCTATGGTGTACCATAACCTAAAATAATTCCTGTGAAAAGGGTACGCAATCTCTTGGCTGCCAAAGAGATCTTTCTATCTAAGTCCTCATATAGGTGCTAGAGTTGTGTAGAGAGTACCAGCAAATGAGGCACAGGATTGAAAGAAGTCTGCTAGGTTGAAATCTAAATTGAGAATATAATTTTTAGTGAGCTTTGGATTTTCACAATATTAGACACGCCATAGTACTAATAATTGACTCTTTATAGAAATCATTTTTTGGTAGTGTTGCATTTGGTTTGGAAGTATTCAAGTTCTAAAAATTGACTAACAGTGGACTTTTCCATCTGCTGAATATACTGAATGACCAGCAGAGGCAGTATTGCAGAGGAATATTTCTCCGCTTGCTGAGAAAAGAAAAAAAAAGAAAGCTCATTCCTCAGCCTTTTCCATGCCTCGATCAATAGTTATGGTAAGTCAAACTCTCATTTAATCATTTTGCCATTAATTAAAAGTTCATAGTATCTGATGGATCTCAGTGCCTTTTAGTGGGGTCTTCCGCATAAATATAATCTTCTAAGACGGTAGCAATATGAATGACGCTATGGCCATCATGATAGTTTCTCAAAGACTTTGACTGTCTATGTGGCTGACAAAATCTTCTTTAGATAGTTTTGCAGGCAATATGTCCTCCGGGGTAATTACCATCTTTTAGGCTGGAATGAGGTGTCTTAGGTTAGAGCAATTGAATTACTTTCTGATGGAGGGAACCTATTCAACCGTTTTCCCTGCTCTCTGTGAGTGGGTCTCTGATACTCAAGATGGACCGCTATTTAGAAACTGTGTTCTAACTCTATCCCTCTTTAAATAGAATCCCAATGCTTTCAATGGTGCAGAGTATTTTCCCATTACACATCCTATTTGCTGTGCAGTCATATTCCCAGATACTTAACTAGTGTGTAATTGCTGATGTCTGGTCCTCCGGTGTAATCGTCACCCAGGGCGATTGGTCAAGTGGTGCCATTACATCCCAAAACTACAGCAGGATGTCATCTGACATGAGGGCCAATCAGTTGCTTCTTCTAACTCTAGCCCTCTTTAAATAGGAGCCCAATGCTTTCAATGGTGCAGTGTACTTTCCCATTGCAACTCCTACTTGCTGTGCAGTCATATTCACAGACAGTTACCTAGCGTGTAATTGCTGATGTCTGGTCCTCCGGTGTAATCGTCACCCACGATGATTGGTCACATGGTGCCATTACTTCACAAAGCTACAGCAGGATGTCATCTGACATGAGGGCCAATCAGTTGCCTAGTACGCAATAGGATACATGTCTCATCGTATAGACAAGGGAGCAATGTAGACAGGATGCCCAGCTGAAGACTAAGGTGGTGAGATGAAAGGAACTAGGCCATTATTTGAGACTTATACATTTGTTTGAAGGAGTGGTTGATCATAAAATTCTGGAGTTCTCTATAGGTTTACTGAGAGGGATGTGCTAAAATGAAGATGTTAGAATCTGTTATTCATAGTTTTTCTTATTCCCACAAACGGTAGCATAAACCTTCCTCCCTTAACGTATCAGATCCCTGACTTGCTATGGTGTACCATAACCTAAAATAATTCCTGTGAAAAGGGTACGCAATCTCTTGGCTGCCAAAGAGATCTTTCTATCTAAGTCCTCATATAGGTGCTAGAGTTGTGTAGAGAGTACCAGCAAATGAGGCACAGGATTGAAAGAAGTCTGCTAGGTTGAAATCAAAATTGAGAATATAATTTTTAGTGAGCTTTGGATTTTCACAATATTAGACACGCCATAGTACTAATAATTGACTCTTTATAGAAATCATTTTTTGGTAGTGTTGCATTTGGTTTGGAAGTATTCAAGTTCTAAAAATTGACTAACAGTGGACTTTTCCATCTGCAGAATATACTGAATGACCAGCAGAGGCAGTATTGCAGAGGAATATTTCTCCGCTTGCTGAGAAAAGAAAAAAAAAGAAAGCTCATTCCTCAGCCTTTTCCATGCCTCGATCAATAGATATGGTAAGTCAAACTCTCATTTAATCATTTTGCCATTAATTAAAATTTCATAGTATCTGATGGCTCTCAGTGCCTTTTAGTGGGGTCTTCCGCATAAATATAATCTTCTAAGACGGTAGCAATATGAATGACGCTATGGCCATCATGATAGTTTCTCAAAGACTTTGACTGTCTATGTGGCTGACAAAATCTTCTTTAGATAGTTTTGCAGGCAATATGTCCTCCGGGGTAATTACCATCTTTTAGGCTGGAATGAGGTGTCTTAGGTTAGAGCAATTGACTTACGTTCTGATGGAGGGAACCTATTCAACCGTTTTCCCTGCTCTCTGTGAGTGGGTCTCTGATACTCAAGATGGACCGCTATTTAGAAACTGTGTTCGTACTCTATCCCTCTTTAAATAGGATCCCAATGCTTTCAATGGTGCAGAGTATTTTCCCATTTCACATCCTACTTGCTGTGCAGTCATATTCCCAGATACTTAACTAGTGTGTAATTGCTGATGTCTGGTACTCCGGTGTAATCGTCACCCAGGGCGATTGGTCAAGTGGTGCCATTACATCCCAAAACTACAGCAGGATGTCATCTGACATGAGGGCCAATCAGTTGCTTCTTCTAACTCTAGCCCTCTTTAAATAGGAGCCCAATGCTTTCAATGGTGCAGTGTACTTTCAAATTGCACCTCCTTCTTGCTGTGCAGTCATATTCACAGATAGTTACCTAGTGTGTAATTGCTGATGTCTGGTCCTCCGGTGTAATCGTCACCCAGGACGATTGGTCACGTGGTGCCATTACTTCACAAAGCTACAGCAGGATGTCATCTGACATGAGGGCCAATCAGTTGCCTAGTACGCAATAGGATACATGTCTCATCGTATAGAAAAGGGAGCAATGTAGACAGGATGCCCAGCTGAAGACTAAGGTGGTGAGATGAAAGGAACTAGGCCATTATTTGAGACTTATACATTTGTTTGAAGGAGTGGTTGATCATAAAATTCTGGAGTTCTCTATAGGTTTACTGAGAGGGATGTGCTAAAATGAAGATGTTAGAATCTGTTATTCATAGTTTTTCTTATTCCCACAAACGGTAGCATAAACCTTCCTCCCTTAACGTATCAGATCCCTGACTTGCTATGGTGTACCATAACCTAAAATAATTCCTGTGAAAAGGGTACGCAATCTCTTGGCTGCCAAAGAGATCTTTCTATCTAAGTCCTCATATAGGTGCTAGAGTTGTGTAGAGAGTACCAGCAAATGAGGCACAGGATTGAAAGAAGTCTGCTAGGTTGAAATCTAAATTGAGAATATAATTTTTAGTGAGCTTTGGATTTTCACAATATTAGACACGCCATAGTACTAATAATTGACTCTTTATAGAAATCATTTTTTGGTAGTGTTGCATTTGGTTTGGAAGTATTCAAGTTCTAAAAATTGACTAACAGTGGACTTTTCCATCTGCAGAATATACTGAATGACCAGCAGAGGCAGTATTGCAGAGGAATATTTCTCCGCTTGCTGAGAAAAGAAAAAAAAAGAAAGCTCATTCCTCAGCCTTTTCCATGCCTCGATCAATAGATATGGTAAGTCAAACTCTCATTTAATCATTTTGCCATTAATTAAAAGTTCATAGTATCTGATGGCTCTCAGTGCCTTTTAGTGGGGTCTTCCGCATAAATATAATCTTCTAAGACGGTAGCAATATGAATGACGCTATGGCCATCATGATAGTTTCTCAAAGACTTTGACTGTCTATGTGGCTGACAAAATCTTCTTTAGATAGTTTTGCAGGCAATATGTCCTCCGGGGTAATTACCATCTTTTAGGCTGGAATGAGGTGTCTTAGGTTAGAGCAATTGACTTAAATTCTGATGGAGGGAACCTATTCAACCGTTTTCCCTGCTCTCTGTGAGTGGGTCTCTGATACTCAAGATGGACCGCTATTTAGAAACTGTGTTCGTACTCTATCCCTCTTTAAATAGGATCCCAATGCTTTCAATGGTGCAGAGTATTTTCCCATTACACATCCTACTTGCTGTGCAGTCATATTCCCAGATACTTAACTAGTGTGTAATTGCTAATGTCTGGTCCTCCGGTGTAATCGTCACCCAGGGCGATTGGTCAAGTGGTGCCATTACATCCCAAAACTACAGCAGGATGTCATCTGACATGAGGGCCAATCAGTTGCTTCTTCTAACTCTAGCCCTCTTTAAATAGGAGCCCAATGCTTTCAATGGTGCAGTGTACTTTCCCATTGCACCTCCTACTTGCTGTGCTGTCATATTCACAGACAGTTACCTAGTGTGTAATTGCTGATGTCTCGTCCTACGGTGTAATCGTCGCCCAGGACGATTGGTCACGTGGTGCCATTACTTCACAAAGCTACAGCAGGATGTCATCTGACATGAGGGCCAATCAGTTGCCTAGTACGCAATAGGATACATGTCTCATCGTATAGAAAAGGGAGCAATGTAGACCGGATGCCCAGCTGAAGACTAAGGTGGTGAGATGAAAGGAACTAGGCCATTATTTGAGACTTATACATTTGTTTAAAGGATTGGTTGATCATAACATTCTGGAGTTCTCTATAGGTTTACTAAGAGGGATGTGCTAAAATGAAGATGTTAGAATCTGTTATTCATAGGTTTTTCTTATTCCCACAAACGGTAGCATAAACCTTCCTCCCTTAACGTATCAGATCACTGAATTGCTATGGTGTACCATAACCTAAAATATTTCCTGTGAGAAGGGTACGTTATCTCTTGGCTGCCAAAGAGATCTTTCTATCTAAGTCCTCATATAGGTGCTAGAGTTGTGTAGAGAGTACCAGCAAATGAGGCACAGGATTGAAAGAAGTCTGCTAGGTTGAAATCTAAATTGAGAATATAATTTTTAGTGAGCTTTGGATTTTCACAATATTAGACACGCCATAGTACTAATAATTGACTCTTTATAGAAATCATTTTTTGGTAGTGTTGCATTTGGTTTGGAAGTATTCAAGTTCTAAAAATTGACTAACAGTGGACTTTTCCATCTGCAGAATATACTGAATGACCAGCAGAGGCAGTATTGCAGAGGAATATTTCTCCGCTTGCTGAGAAAAGAAAAAAAAAGAAAGCTCATTCCTCAGCCTTTTCCATGCCTCGATCAATAGATATGGTAAGTCAAACTCTCATTTAATCATTTTGCCATTAATTAAAAGTTCATAGTATCTGATGGCTCTCAGTGCCTTTTAGTGGGGTCTTCCGCATAAATATAATCTTCTAAGACGGTAGCAATATGAATGACGCTATGGCCATCATGATAGTTTCTCAAAGACTTTGACTGTCTATGTGGCTGACAAAATCTTCTTTAGATAGTTTTGCAGGCAATATGTCCTCCGGGGTAATTACCATCTTTTAGGCTGGAATGAGGTGTCTTAGGTTAGAGCAATTGACTTAAATTCTGATGGAGGGAACCTATTCAACCGTTTTCCCTGCTCTCTGTGAGTGGGTCTCTGATACTCAAGATGGACCGCTATTTAGAAACTGTGTTCGTACTCTATCCCTCTTTAAATAGGATCCCAATGCTTTCAATGGTGCAGAGTATTTTCCCATTACACATCCTACTTGCTGTGCAGTCATATTCCCAGATACTTAACTAGTGTGTAATTGCTAATGTCTGGTCCTCCGGTGTAATCGTCACCCAGGGCGATTGGTCAAGTGGTGCCATTACATCCCAAAACTACAGCAGGATGTCATCTGACATGAGGGCCAATCAGTTGCTTCTTCTAACTCTAGCCCTCTTTAAATAGGAGCCCAATGCTTTCAATGGTGCAGTGTACTTTCCCATTGCACCTCCTACTTGCTGTGCTGTCATATTCACAGACAGTTACCTAGTGTGTAATTGCTGATGTCTCGTCCTACGGTGTAATCGTCACCCAGGACGATTGGTCACGTGGTGCCATTACTTCACAAAGCTACAGCAGGATGTCATCTGACATGAGGGCCAATCAGTTGCCTAGTACGCAATAGGATACATGTCTCATCGTATAGAAAAGGGAGCAATGTAGACCGGATGCCCAGCTGAAGACTAAGGTGGTGAGATGAAAGGAACTAGGCCATTATTTGAGACTTATACATTTGTTTAAAGGATTGGTTGATCATAACATTCTGGAGTTCTCTATAGGTTTACTAAGAGGGATGTGCTAAAATGAAGATGTTAGAATCTGTTATTCATAGGTTTTTCTTATTCCCACAAACGGTAGCATAAACCTTCCTCCCTTAACGTATCAGATCACTGAATTGCTATGGTGTACCATAACCTAAAATATTTCCTGTGAGAAGGGTACGTTATCTCTTGGCTGCCAAAGAGATCTTTCTATCCAAGTCCTCATATAGCTGCTAGAGTTGTTTAGAGAGTACTAGCAAATGAGGCACAGGATTGAAAGAAGTCTGCTATGTTGAAATCTAAACTGAGAATATAATTTTTAGTGAGCTTTGGATTTTCACAATATTAGACACGCCATAGTACTAATAATTGACTCTTTATAGAAATCATTTTTTGGTAGTGTTGCATTTGGTTTGGAAGTATTCAAGTTCTAAAAATTGACTAACAGTGGACTTTTCCATCTGCAGAATATACTGAATGACCAGCAGAGGCAGTATTGCAGAGGAATATTTCTCCGCTTGCTTAGAAAAGAAAAAAAAAAGAAAGCTCATTCCTCAGCCTTTTCCATGCCTCGATCAATAGATATGGTAAGTCAAACTCTCATTTAATCATTTTGCCATTAATTAAAAGTTCATAGTATCTGATGGCTCTCAGTGCCTTTTAGTGGGGTTTTCCGCATAAATATAATCTTCTAAGACGGTAGCAATATGAATGACGCTATGGCCATCATGATAGTTTCTCAAAGACTTTGACTGTCTATGTGGCTGACAAAATCTTCTTTAGATAGTTTTCCAGGCAATATGTCCTCCGGGGTAATTACCATCTTTTAGGCTGGAATGAGGTGTCTTAGGTTAGAGCAATTGACTTACTTTCTGATGGAGGGAACCTATTCAACCGTTTTCCCTGCTCTCTGTGAGTGGGTCTCTGATACTCAAGATGGACCGCTATTTAGAAACTGTGTTCGTACTCTATCCCTCTTTAAATAGGATCCCAATGCTTTCAATGGTGCAGAGTATTTTCCCATTACACATCCTACTTGCTGTGCAGTCATATTCCCAGATACTTAACTAGTGTGTAATTGCTAATGTCTGGTCCTCCGGTGTAATCGTCACCCAGGGCGATTGGTCAAGTGGTGCCATTACATCCCAAAACTACAGCAGGATGTCATCTGACATGAGGGCCAATCAGTTGCTTCTTCTAACTCTAGCCCTCTTTAAATAGGAGCCCAATGCTTTCAATGGTGCAGTGTACTTTCCCATTGCACCTCCTACTTGCTGTGCTGTCATATTCACAGACAGTTACCTAGTGTGTAATTGCTGATGTCTCGTCCTACGGTGTAATCGTCACCCAGGACGATTGGTCACGTGGTGCCATTACTTCACAAAGCTACAGCAGGATGTCATCTGACATGAGGGCCAATCAGTTGCCTAGTACGCAATAGGATACATGTCTCATCGTATAGAAAAGGGAGCAATGTAGACAGGATGCCCAGCTGAAGACTAAGGTGGTGAGATGAAAGGAACTAGGCCTTTATTTGAGACTTATACATTTGTTTGAAGGAGTGGTTGATCATAACATTCTGGAGTTCTCTATAGGTTTACTGAGAGGGATGTGCTAAAATGAAGATGTTAGAATCTGTTATTCATAGTTTTTCTTATTCCCACAAACGGTAGCATAAACCTTCCTCCCTTAACATATCAGATCACTGACTTGCTATGGTGTACCATAACCTAAAATATTTCCTGTGAGAAGGGTACGTTATCTCTTGGCTGCCAAAGAGATCTTTCTATCAAAGTCCTCATATAAGTGCTAGCGTTGTGTAGAGAGTACTAGCAAATGAGGCACAGGATTGAAAGAAGTCTGCTAGGTTGAAATCTAAATTGAGAATATAATTTTTAGTGAGCTTTGGATGTTCACAATATTAGACACGCCATAGTACTAATAATTGACTCTTTATAGAAATCATTTTTTGGTAGTGTTGCATTTGGTTTGGAAGTATTCAAGTTCTAAAAATTGACTAACAGTGGACTTTTCCATCTGCTGAATATACTGAATGACCAGCAGAGGCAGTATTGCAGAGGAATATTTCTCCGCTTGCTGAGAAAAGAAAAAAAAAGAAAGCTCATTCCTCAGCCTTTTCCATGCCTCGATCAATAGTTATGGTAAGTCAAACTCTCATTTAATCATTTTGCCATTAATTAAAAGTTCATAGTATCTGATGGATCTCAGTGCCTTTTAGTGGGGTCTTCCGCATAAATATAATCTTCTAAGACGGTAGCAATATGAATGACGCTATGGCCATCATGATAGTTTCTCAAAGACTTTGACTGTCTATGTGGCTGACAAAATCTTCTTTAGATAGTTTTGCAGGCAATATGTCCTCCGGGGTAATTACCATCTTTTAGGCTGGAATGAGGTGTCTTAGGTTAGAGCAATTGAATTACTTTCTGATGGAGGGAACCTATTCAACCGTTTTCCCTGCTCTCTGTGAGTGGGTCTCTGATACTCAAGATGGACCGCTATTTAGAAACTGTGTTCTAACTCTATCCCTCTTTAAATAGAATCCCAATGCTTTCAATGGTGCAGAGTATTTTCCCATTACACATCCTATTTGCTGTGCAGTCATATTCCCAGATACTTAACTAGTGTGTAATTGCTGATGTCTGGTCCTCCGGTGTAATCGTCACCCAGGGCGATTGGTCAAGTGGTGCCATTACATCCCAAAACTACAGCAGGATGTCATCTGACATGAGGGCCAATCAGTTGCTTCTTCTAACTCTAGCCCTCTTTAAATAGGAGCCCAATGCTTTCAATGGTGCAGTGTACTTTCCCATTGCAACTCCTACTTGCTGTGCAGTCATATTCACAGACAGTTACCTAGCGTGTAATTGCTGATGTCTGGTCCTCCGGTGTAATCGTCACCCACGATGATTGGTCACATGGTGCCATTACTTCACAAAGCTACAGCAGGATGTCATCTGACATGAGGGCCAATCAGTTGCCTAGTACGCAATAGGATACATGTCTCATCGTATAGACAAGGGAGCAATGTAGACAGGATGCCCAGCTGAAGACTAAGGTGGTGAGATGAAAGGAACTAGGCCATTATTTGAGACTTATACATTTGTTTGAAGGAGTGGTTGATCATAAAATTCTGGAGTTCTCTATAGGTTTACTGAGAGGGATGTGCTAAAATGAAGATGTTAGAATCTGTTATTCATAGTTTTTCTTATTCCCACAAACGGTAGCATAAACCTTCCTCCCTTAACGTATCAGATCCCTGACTTGCTATGGTGTACCATAACCTAAAATAATTCCTGTGAAAAGGGTACGCAATCTCTTGGCTGCCAAAGAGATCTTTCTATCTAAGTCCTCATATAGGTGCTAGAGTTGTGTAGAGAGTACCAGCAAATGAGGCACAGGATTGAAAGAAGTCTGCTAGGTTGAAATCTAAATTGAGAATATAATTTTTAGTGAGCTTTGGATTTTCACAATATTAGACACGCCATAGTACTAATAATTGACTCTTTATAGAAATCATTTTTTGGTAGTGTTGCATTTGGTTTGGAAGTATTCCAGTTCTAAAAATTGACTAACAGTGGACTTTTCCATCTGCAGAATATACTGAATGACCAGCAGAGGCAGTATTGCAGAGGAATATTTCTCCGCTTGCTGAGAAAAGAAAAAAAAAGAAAGCTCATTCCTCAGCCTTTTCCATGCCTCGATCAATAGATATGTTAAGTCAAACTCTCATTTAATCATTTTGCCATTAATTAAAAGTTCATAGTATCTGATGGCTCTCAGTGCCTTTTAGTGGGGTCTTCCGCATAAATATAATCTTCTAAGACGGTAGCAATATGAATGACGCTATGGCCATCATGATAGTTTCTCAAAGACTTTGACTGTCTATGTGGCTGACAAAATCTTCTTTAGATAGTTTTGCAGGCAATATGTCCTCCGGGGTAATTACCATCTTTTAGGCTGGAATGAGGTGTCTTAGGTTAGAGCAATTGACTTAAATTCTGATGGAGGGAACCTATTCAACCGTTTTCCCTGCTCTCTGTGAGTGGGTCTCTGATACTCAAGATGGACCGCTATTTAGAAACTGTGTTCGTACTCTATCCCTCTTTAAATAGGATCCCAATGCTTTCAATGGTGCAGAGTATTTTCCCATTACACATCCTACTTGCTGTGCAGTCATATTCCCAGATACTTAACTAGTGTGTAATTGCTAATGTCTGGTCCTCCGGTGTAATCGTCACCCAGGGCGATTGGTCAAGTGGTGCCATTACATCCCAAAACTACAGCAGGATGTCATCTGACATGAGGGCCAATCAGTTGCTTCTTCTAACTCTAGCCCTCTTTAAATAGGAGCCCAATGCTTTCAATGGTGCAGTGTACTTTCCCATTGCACCTCCTACTTGCTGTGCTGTCATATTCACAGACAGTTACCTAGTGTGTAATTGCTGATGTCTCGTCCTACGGTGTAATCGTCGCCCAGGACGATTGGTCACGTGGTGCCATTACTTCACAAAGCTACAGCAGGATGTCATCTGACATGAGGGCCAATCAGTTGCCTAGTACGCAATAGGATACATGTCTCATCGTATAGAAAAGGGAGCAATGTAGACAGGATGCCCAGCTGAAGACTAAGGTGGTGAGATGAAAGGAACTAGGCCTTTATTTGAGACTTATACATTTGTTTGAAGGAGTGGTTGATCATAACATTCTGGAGTTCTCTATAGGTTTACTGAGAGGGATGTGCTAAAATGAAGATGTTAGAATCTGTTATTCATAGTTTTTCTTATTCCCACAAACGGTAGCATAAACCTTCCTCCCTTAACATATCAGATCACTGACTTGCTATGGTGTACCATAACCTAAAATATTTCCTGTGAGAAGGGTACGTTATCTCTTAGCTGCCAAAGAGATCTTTCTATCTAAGTCCTCATATAGGTGCTAGAGTTGTGTACAGAGTACCAGCAAATGAGGCACAGGATTGAAAGAAGTCTGCTAGGTTGAAATCTAAATTGAGAATATAATTTTTAGTGAGCTTTGGATTTTCACAATATTAGACACGCCATAGTACTAATAATTGACTCTTTATACAAATCATTTTTTGGTAGTGTTGCATTTGGTTTGGAAGTATTCAAGTTCTAAAAATTGACTAACAGTGGACTTTTCCATCTGCAGAATATACTGAATGACCAGCAGAGGCAGTATTGCAGAGGAATATTTCTCCGCTTGCTGAGAAAAGAAAAAAAAAGAAAGCTCATTCCTCAGCCTTTTCCATGCCTCGATCAATAGATATGGTAAGTCAAACTCTCATTTAATCATTTTGCCATTAATTAAAAGTTCATAGTATCTGATGGCTCTCAGTGCCTTTTAGTGGGGTCTTCCGCATAAATATAATCTTCTAAGACGGTAGCAATATGAATGACGCTATGGCCATCATGATAGTTTCTCAAAGACTTTGACTGTCTATGTGGCTGACAAAATCTTCTTTAGATAGTTTTGCAGGCAATATGTCCTCCGGGGTAATTACCATCTTTTAGGCTGGAATGAGGTGTCTTAGGTTAGAGCAATTGAATTACTTTCTGATGGAGGGAACCTATTCAACCGTTTTCCCTGCTCTCTGTGGGTGGGTCTCTGATACTCAAGATGGACCGCTATTTAGAAACTGTGTTCTAACTCTATCCCTCTTTAAATAGAATCCCAATGCTTTCAATGGTGCAGAGTATTTTCCCATTACACATCCTATTTGCTGTGCAGTCATATTCCCAGATACTTAACTAGTGTGTAATTGCTGATGTCTGGTCCTCCGGTGTAATCGTCACCCAGGGCGATTGGTCAAGTGGTGCCATTACATCCCAAAACTACAGCAGGATGTCATCTGACATGAGGGCCAATCAGTTGCTTCTTCTAACTCTAGCCCTCTTTAAATAGGAGCCCAATGCTTTCAATGGTGCAGTGTACTTTCCCATTGCAACTCCTACTTGCTGTGCAGTCATATTCACAGACAGTTACCTAGCGTGTAATTGCTGATGTCTGGTCCTCCGGTGTAATCGTCACCCACGATGATTGGTCACATGGTGCCATTACTTCACAAAGCTACAGCAGGATGTCATCTGACATGAGGGCCAATCAGTTGCCTAGTACGCAATAGGATACATGTCTCATCGTATAGACAAGGGAGCAATGTAGACAGGATGCCCAGCTGAAGACTAAGGTGGTGAGATGAAAGGAACTAGGCCATTATTTGAGACTTATACATTTGTTTGAAGGAGTGGTTGATCATAAAATTCTGGAATTCTCTATAGGTTTACTGAGAGGGATGTGCTAAAATGAAGATGTTAGAATCTGTTATTCATAGTTTTTCTTATTCCCACAAACGGTAGCATAAACCTTCCTCCCTTAACGTATCAGATCCCTGACTTGCTATGGTGTACCATAACCTAAAATAATTCCTGTGAAAAGGGTACGCAATCTCTTGGCTGCCAAAGAGATCTTTCTATCTAAGTCCTCATATAGGTGCTAGAGTTGTGTAGAGAGTACCAGCAAATGAGGCACAGGATTGAAAGAAGTCTGCTAGGTTGAAATCTAAATTGAGAATATAATTTTTAGTGAGCTTTGGATTTTCACAATATTAGACACGCCATAGTACTAATAATTGACTCTTTATAGAAATCATTTTTTGGTAGTGTTGCATTTGGTTTGGAAGTATTCAAGTTCTAAAAATTGACTAACAGTGGACTTTTCCATCTGCTGAATATACTGAATGACCAGCAGAGGCAGTATTGCAGAGGAATATTTCTCCGCTTGCTGAGAAAAGAAAAAAAAAGAAAGCTCATTCCTCAGCCTTTTCCATGCCTCGATCAATAGTTATGGTAAGTCAAACTCTCATTTAATCATTTTGCCATTAATTAAAAGTTCATAGTATCTGATGGATCTCAGTGCCTTTTAGTGGGGTCTTCCGCATAAATATAATCTTCTAAGACGGTAGCAATATGAATGACGCTATGGCCATCATGATAGTTTCTCAAAGACTTTGACTGTCTATGTGGCTGACAAAATCTTCTTTAGATAGTTTTGCAGGCAATATGTCCTCCGGGGTAATTACCATCTTTTAGGCTGGAATGAGGTGTCTTAGGTTAGAGCAATTGAATTACTTTCTGATGGAGGGAACCTATTCAACCGTTTTCCCTGCTCTCTGTGAGTGGGTCTCTGATACTCAAGATGGACCGCTATTTAGAAACTGTGTTCTAACTCTATCCCTCTTTAAATAGAATCCCAATGCTTTCAATGGTGCAGAGTATTTTCCCATTACACATCCTATTTGCTGTGCAGTCATATTCCCAGATACTTAACTAGTGTGTAATTGCTGATGTCTGGTCCTCCGGTGTAATCGTCACCCAGGGCGATTGGTCAAGTGGTGCCATTACATCCCAAAACTACAGCAGGATGTCATCTGACATGAGGGCCAATCAGTTGCTTCTTCTAACTCTAGCCCTCTTTAAATAGGAGCCCAATGCTTTCAATGGTGCAGTGTACTTTCCCATTGCAACTCCTACTTGCTGTGCAGTCATATTCACAGACAGTTACCTAGCGTGTAATTGCTGATGTCTGGTCCTCCGGTGTAATCGTCACCCACGATGATTGGTCACATGGTGCCATTACTTCACAAAGCTACAGCAGGATGTCATCTGACATGAGGGCCAATCAGTTGCCTAGTACGCAATAGGATACATGTCTCATCGTATAGACAAGGGAGCAATGTAGACAGGATGCCCAGCTGAAGACTAAGGTGGTGAGATGAAAGGAACTAGGCCATTATTTGAGACTTATACATTTGTTTGAAGGAGTGGTTGATCATAAAATTCTGGAGTTCTCTATAGGTTTACTGAGAGGGATGTGCTAAAATGAAGATGTTAGAATCTGTTATTCATAGTTTTTCTTATTCCCACAAACGGTAGCATAAACCTTCCTCCCTTAACGTATCAGATCCCTGACTTGCTATGGTGTACCATAACCTAAAATAATTCCTGTGAAAAGGGTACGCAATCTCTTGGCTGCCAAAGAGATCTTTCTATCTAAGTCCTCATATAGGTGCTAGAGTTGTGTAGAGAGTACCAGCAAATGAGGCACAGGATTGAAAGAAGTCTGCTAGGTTGAAATCAAAATTGAGAATATAATTTTTAGTGAGCTTTGGATTTTCACAATATTAGACACGCCATAGTACTAATAATTGACTCTTTATAGAAATCATTTTTTGGTAGTGTTGCATTTGGTTTGGAAGTATTCAAGTTCTAAAAATTGACTAACAGTGGACTTTTCCATCTGCAGAATATACTGAATGACCAGCAGAGGCAGTATTGCAGAGGAATATTTCTCCGCTTGCTGAGAAAAGAAAAAAAAAGAAAGCTCATTCCTCAGCCTTTTCCATGCCTCGATCAATAGATATGGTAAGTCAAACTCTCATTTAATCATTTTGCCATTAATTAAAAGTTCATAGTATCTGATGGCTCTCAGTGCCTTTTAGTGGGGTCTTCCGCATAAATATAATCTTCTAAGACGGTAGCAATATGAATGACGCTATGGCCATCATGATAGTTTCTCAAAGACTTTGACTGTCTATGTGGCTGACAAAATCTTCTTTAGATAGTTTTGCAGGCAATATGTCCTCCGGGGTAATTACCATCTTTTAGGCTGGAATGAGGTGTCTTAGGTTAGAGCAATTGACTTAAATTCTGATGGAGGGAACCTATTCAACCGTTTTCCCTGCTCTCTGTGAGTGGGTCTCTGATACTCAAGATGGACCGCTATTTAGAAACTGTGTTCGTACTCTATCCCTCTTTAAATAGGATCCCAATGCTTTCAATGGTGCAGAGTATTTTCCCATTACACATCCTACTTGCTGTGCAGTCATATTCCCAGATACTTAACTAGTGTGTAATTGCTAATGTCTGGTCCTCCGGTGTAATCGTCACCCAAGGCGATTGGTCAAGTGGTGCCATTACATCCCAAAACTACAGCAGGATGTCATCTGACATGAGGGCCAATCAGTTGCTTCTTCTAACTCTAGCCCTCTTTAAATAGGAGCCCAATGCTTTCAATGGTGCAGTGTACTTTCCCATTGCACCTCCTACTTGCTGTGCTGTCATATTCACAGACAGTTACCTAGTGTGTAATTGCTGATGTCTCGTCCTACGGTGTAATCGTCACCCAGGACGATTGGTCACGTGGTGCCATTACTTCACAAAGCTACAGCAGGATGTCATCTGACATGAGGGCCAATCAGTTGCCTAGTACGCAATAGGATACATGTCTCATCGTATAGAAAAGGGAGCAATGTAGACCGGATGCCCAGCTGAAGACTAAGGTGGTGAGATGAAAGGAACTAGGCCATTATTTGAGACTTATACATTTGTTTAAAGGATTGGTTGATCATAACATTCTGGAGTTCTCTATAGGTTTACTAAGAGGGATGTGCTAAAATGAAGATGTTAGAATCTGTTATTCATAGGTTTTTCTTATTCCCACAAACGGTAGCATAAACCTTCCTCCCTTAACGTATCAGATCACTGAATTGCTATGGTGTACCATAACCTAAAATATTTCCTGTGAGAAGGGTACGTTATCTCTTGGCTGCCAAAGAGATCTTTCTATCCAAGTCCTCATATAGCTGCTAGAGTTGTGTAGAGAGTACTAGCAAATGAGGCACAGGATTGAAAGAAGTCTGCTATGTTGAAATCTAAACTGAGAATATAATTTTTAGTGAGCTTTGGATTTTCACAATATTAGACACGCCATAGTACTAATAATTGACTCTTTATAGAAATCATTTTTTGGTAGTGTTGCATTTGGTTTGGAAGTATTCAAGTTCTAAAAATTGACTAACAGTGGACTTTTCCATCTGCAGAATATACTGAATGACCAGCAGAGGCAGTATTGCAGAGGAATATTTCTCCGCTTGCTTAGAAAAGAAAAAAAAAGAAAGCTCATTCCTCAGCCTTTTCCATGCCTCGATCAATAGATATGGTAAGTCAAACTCTCATTTAATCATTTTGCCATTAATTAAAAGTTCATAGTATCTGATGGCTCTCAGTGCCTTTTAGTGGGGTCTTCCGCATAAATATAATCTTCTAAGACGGTAGCAATATGAATGACGCTATGGCCATCATGATAGTTTCTCAAAGACTTTGACTGTCTATGTGGCTGACAAAATCTTCTTTAGATAGTTTTGCAGGCAATATGTCCTCCGGGGTAATTACCATCTTTTAGGCTGGAATGAGGTGTCTTAGGTTAGAGCAATTGACTTACTTTCTGATGGAGGGAACCTATTCAACCGTTTTCCCTGCTCTCTGTGAGTGGGTCTCTGATACTCAAGATGGACCGCTATTTAGAAACTGTGTTCGTACTCTATCCCTCTTTAAATAGGATCCCAATGCTTTCAATGGTGCAGAGTATTTTCCCATTACACATCCTACTTGCTGTGCAGTCATATTCCCAGATACTTAACTAGTGTGTAATTGCTAATGTCTGGTCCTCCGGTGTAATCGTCACCCAGGGCGATTGGTCAAGTGGTGCCATTACATCCCAAAACTACAGCAGGATGTCATCTGACATGAGGGCCAATCAGTTGCTTCTTCTAACTCTAGCCCTCTTTAAATAGGAGCCCAATGCTTTCAATGGTGCAGTGTACTTTCAAATTGCACCTCCTTCTTGCTGTGCAGTCATATTCACAGATAGTTACCTAGTGTGTAATTGCTGATGTCTGGTCCTCCGGTGTAATCGTCACCCAGGACGATTGGTCACGTGGTGCCATTACTTCACAAAGCTACAGCAGGATGTCATCTGACATGAGGGCCAATCAGTTGCCTAGTACGCAATAGGATACATGTCTCATCGTATAGAAAAGGGAGCAATGTAGACAGGATGCCCAGCTGAAGACTAAGGTGGTGAGATGAAAGGAACTAGGCCTTTATTTGAGACTTATACATTTGTTTGAAGGAGTGGTTGATCATAACATTCTGGAGTTCTCTATAGGTTTACTGAGAGGGATGTGCTAAAATGAAGATGTTAGAATCTGTTATTCATAGTTTTTCTTATTCCCACAAACGGTAGCATAAACCTTCCTCCCTTAACATATCAGATCACTGACTTGCTATGGTGTACCATAACCTAAAATATTTCCTGTGAGAAGGGTACGTTATCTCTTAGCTGCCAAAGAGATCTTTCTATCTAAGTCCTCATATAGGTGCTAGAGTTGTGTACAGAGTACCAGCAAATGAGGCACAGGATTGAAAGAAGTCTGCTAGGTTGAAATCTAAATTGAGAATATAATTTTTAGTGAGCTTTGGATTTTCACAATATTAGACACGCCATAGTACTAATAATTGACTCTTTATACAAATCATTTTTTGGTAGTGTTGCATTTGGTTTGGAAGTATTCAAGTTCTAAAAATTGACTAACAGTGGACTTTTCCATCTGCAGAATATACTGAATGACCAGCAGAGGCAGTATTGCAGAGGAATATTTCTCCGCTTGCTGAGAAAAGAAAAAAAAAGAAAGCTCATTCCTCAGCCTTTTCCATGCCTCGATCAATAGATATGGTAAGTCAAACTCTCATTTAATCATTTTGCCATTAATTAAAAGTTCATAGTATCTGATGGATCTCAGTGCCTTTTAGTGGGGTCTTCCGCATAAATATAATCTTCTAAGACGGTAGCAATATGAATGACGCTATGGCCATCATGATAGTTTCTCAAAGACTTTGACTGTCTATGTGGCTGACAAAATCTTCTTTAGATAGTTTTGCAGGCAATATGTCCTCCGGGGTAATTACCATCTTTTAGGCTGGAATGAGGTGTCTTAGGTTAGAGCAATTGAATTACTTTCTGATGGAGGGAACCTATTCAACCGTTTTCCCTGCTCTCTGTGAGTGGGTCTCTGATACTCAAGATGGACCGCTATTTAGAAACTGTGTTCTAACTCTATCCCTCTTTAAATAGAATCCCAATGCTTTCAATGGTGCAGAGTATTTTCCCATTACACATCCTATTTGCTGTGCAGTCATATTCCCAGATACTTAACTAGTGTGTAATTGCTGATGTCTGGTCCTCCGGTGTAATCGTCACCCAGGGCGATTGGTCAAGTGGTGCCATTACATCCCAAAACTACAGCAGGATGTCATCTGACATGAGGGCCAATCAGTTGCTTCTTCTAACTCTAGCCCTCTTTAAATAGGAGCCCAATGCTTTCAATGGTGCAGTGTACTTTCCCATTGCAACTCCTACTTGCTGTGCAGTCATATTCACAGACAGTTACCTAGCGTGTAATTGCTGATGTCTGGTCCTCCGGTGTAATCGTCACCCACGATGATTGGTCACATGGTGCCATTACTTCACAAAGCTACAGCAGGATGTCATCTGACATGAGGGCCAATCAGTTGCCTAGTACGCAATAGGATACATGTCTCATCGTATAGACAAGGGAGCAATGTAGACAGGATGCCCAGCTGAAGACTAAGGTGGTGAGATGAAAGGAACTAGGCCATTATTTGAGACTTATACATTTGTTTGAAGGAGTGGTTGATCATAAAATTCTGGAGTTCTCTATAGGTTTACTGAGAGGGATGTG
The DNA here is from genome assembly GCF_964263255.1 of Lissotriton vulgaris. NCBI lineage: Eukaryota > Metazoa > Chordata > Amphibia > Caudata > Salamandridae > Lissotriton > Lissotriton vulgaris. Next base: position 935,295,292 of record NC_141693.1, on the reverse strand, counting down.
CTAAAATGAAGATGTTAGAATCTGTTATTCATAGTTTTTCTTATTCCCACAAACGGTAGCATAAACCTTCCTCCCTTAACGTATCAGATCCCTGACTTGCTATGGTGTACCATAACCTAAAATAATTCCTGTGAAAAGGGTACGCAATCTCTTGGCTGCCAAAGAGATCTTTCTATCTAAGTCCTCATATAGGTGCTAGAGTTGTGTAGAGAGTACCAGCAAATGAGGCACAGGATTGAAAGAAGTCTGCTAGGTTGAAATCAAAATTGAGAATATAATTTTTAGTGAGCTTTGGATTTTCACAATATTAGACACGCCATAGTACTAATAATTGACTCTTTATAGAAATCATTTTTTGGTAGTGTTGCATTTGGTTTGGAAGTATTCAAGTTCTAAAAATTGACTAACAGTGGACTTTTCCATCTGCAGAATATACTGAATGACCAGCAGAGGCAGTATTGCAGAGGAATATTTCTCCGCTTGCTGAGAAAAGAAAAAAAAAGAAAGCTCATTCCTCAGCCTTTTCCATGCCTCGATCAATAGATATGGTAAGTCAAACTCTCATTTAATCATTTTGCCATTAATTAAAAGTTCATAGTATCTGATGGCTCTCAGTGCCTTTTAGTGGGGTCTTCCGCATAAATATAATCTTCTAAGACGGTAGCAATATGAATGACGCTATGGCCATCATGATAGTTTCTCAAAGACTTTGACTGTCTATGTGGCTGACAAAATCTTCTTTAGATAGTTTTGCAGGCAATATGTCCTCCGGGGTAATTACCATCTTTTAGGCTGGAATGAGGTGTCTTAGGTTAGAGCAATTGACTTAAATTCTGATGGAGGGAACCTATTCAACCGTTTTCCCTGCTCTCTGTGAGTGGGTCTCTGATACTCAAGATGGACCGCTATTTAGAAACTGTGTTCGTACTCTATCCCTCTTTAAATAGGATCCCAATGCTTTCAATGGTGCAGAGTATTTTCCCATTACACATCCTACTTGCTGTGCAGTCATATTCCCAGATACTTAACTAGTGTGTAATTGCTAATGTCTGGTCCTCCGGTGTAATCGTCACCCAAGGCGATTGGTCAAGTGGTGCCATTACATCCCAAAACTACAGCAGGATGTCATCTGACATGAGGGCCAATCAGTTGCTTCTTCTAACTCTAGCCCTCTTTAAATAGGAGCCCAATGCTTTCAATGGTGCAGTGTACTTTCCCATTGCACCTCCTACTTGCTGTGCTGTCATATTCACAGACAGTTACCTAGTGTGTAATTGCTGATGTCTCGTCCTACGGTGTAATCGTCACCCAGGACGATTGGTCACGTGGTGCCATTACTTCACAAAGCTACAGCAGGATGTCATCTGACATGAGGGCCAATCAGTTGCCTAGTACGCAATAGGATACATGTCTCATCGTATAGAAAAGGGAGCAATGTAGACCGGATGCCCAGCTGAAGACTAAGGTGGTGAGATGAAAGGAACTAGGCCATTATTTGAGACTTATACATTTGTTTAAAGGATTGGTTGATCATAACATTCTGGAGTTCTCTATAGGTTTACTAAGAGGGATGTGCTAAAATGAAGATGTTAGAATCTGTTATTCATAGGTTTTTCTTATTCCCACAAACGGTAGCATAAACCTTCCTCCCTTAACGTATCAGATCACTGAATTGCTATGGTGTACCATAACCTAAAATATTTCCTGTGAGAAGGGTACGTTATCTCTTGGCTGCCAAAGAGATCTTTCTATCCAAGTCCTCATATAGCTGCTAGAGTTGTGTAGAGAGTACTAGCAAATGAGGCACAGGATTGAAAGAAGTCTGCTATGTTGAAATCTAAACTGAGAATATAATTTTTAGTGAGCTTTGGATTTTCACAATATTAGACACGCCATAGTACTAATAATTGACTCTTTATAGAAATCATTTTTTGGTAGTGTTGCATTTGGTTTGGAAGTATTCAAGTTCTAAAAATTGACTAACAGTGGACTTTTCCATCTGCAGAATATACTGAATGACCAGCAGAGGCAGTATTGCAGAGGAATATTTCTCCGCTTGCTGAGAAAAGAAAAAAAAAGAAAGCTCATTCCTCAGCCTTTTCCATGCCTCGATCAATAGATATGGTAAGTCAAACTCTCATTTAATCATTTTGCCATTAATTAAAAGTTCATAGTATCTGATGGCTCTCAGTGCCTTTTAGTGGGGTCTTCCGCATAAATATAATCTTCTAAGACGGTAGCAATATGAATGACGCTATGGCCATCATGATAGTTTCTCAAAGACTTTGACTGTCTATGTGGCTGACAAAATCTTCTTTAGATAGTTTTGCAGGCAATATGTCCTCCGGGGTAATTACCATCTTTTAGGCTGGAATGAGGTGTCTTAGGTTAGAGCAATTGACTTAAATTCTGATGGAGGGAACCTATTCAACCGTTTTCCCTGCTCTCTGTGAGTGGGTCTCTGATACTCAAGATGGACCGCTATTTAGAAACTGTGTTCGTACTCTATACCTCTTTAAATAGGATCCCAATGCTTTCAATGGTGCAGAGTATTTTCCCATTACACATCCTACTTGCTGTGCAGTCATATTCCCAGATACTTAACTAGTGTGTAATTGCTAATGTCTGGTCCTCCGGTGTAATCGTCACCCAGGGCGATTGGTCAAGTGGTGCCATTACATCCCAAAACTACAGCAGGATGTCATCTGACATGAGGGCCAATCAGTTGCTTCTTCTAACTCTAGCCCTCTTTAAATAGGAGCCCAATGCTTTCAATGGTGCAGTGTACTTTCAAATTGCACCTCCTTCTTGCTGTGCAGTCATATTCACAGATAGTTACCTAGTGTGTAATTGCTGATGTCTGGTCCTCCGGTGTAATCGTCACCCAGGACGATTGGTCACGTGGTGCCATTACTTCACAAAGCTACAGCAGGATGTCATCTGACATGAGGGCCAATCAGTTGCCTAGTACGCAATAGGATACATGTCTCATCGTATAGAAAAGGGAGCAATGTAGACAGGATGCCCAGCTGAAGACTAAGGTGGTGAGATGAAAGGAACTAGGCCTTTATTTGAGACTTATACATTTGTTTGAAGGAGTGGTTGATCATAACATTCTGGAGTTCTCTATAGGTTTACTGAGAGGGATGTGCTAAAATGAAGATGTTAGAATCTGTTATTCATAGTTTTTCTTATTCCCACAAACGGTAGCATAAACCTTCCTCCCTTAACATATCAGATCACTGACTTGCTATGGTGTACCATAACCTAAAATATTTCCTGTGAGAAGGGTACGTTATCTCTTGGCTGCCAAAGAGATCTTTCTATCAAAGTCCTCATATAAGTGCTAGCGTTGTGTAGAGAGTACTAGCAAATGAGGCACAGGATTGAAAGAAGTCTGCTAGGTTGAAATCTAAATTGAGAATATAATTTTTAGTGAGCTTTGGATGTTCACAATATTAGACACGCCATAGTACTAATAATTGACTCTTTATAGAAATCATTTTTTGGTAGTGTTGCATTTGGTTTGGAAGTATTCAAGTTCTAAAAATTGACTAACAGTGGACTTTTCCATCTGCAGAATATACTGAATGACCAGCAGAGGCAGTATTGCAGAGGAATATTTCTCCGCTTGCTGAGAAAAGAAAAAAAAAGAAAGCTCATTCCTCAGCCTTTTCCATGCCTCGATCAATAGATATGGTAAGTCAAACTCTCATTTAATCATTTTGCCATTAATTAAAAGTTCATAGTATCTGATGGCTCTCAGTGCCTTTTAGTGGGGTCTTCCGCATAAATATAATCTTCTAAGACGGTAGCAATATGAATGACGCTATGGCCATCATGATAGTTTCTCAAAGACTTTGACTGTCTATGTGGCTGACAAAATCTTCTTTAGATAGTTTTGCAGGCAATATGTCCTCCGGGGTAATTACCATCTTTTAGGCTGGAATGAGGTGTCTTAGGTTAGAGCAATTGACTTACTTTCTGATGGAGGGAACCTATTCAACCGTTTTCCCTGCTCTCTGTGAGTGGGTCTCTGATACTCAAGATGGACCGCTATTTAGAAACTGTGTTCGTACTCTATCCCTCTTTAAATAGGATCCCAATGCTTTCAATGGTGCAGAGTATTTTCCCATTTCACATCCTACTTGCTGTGCAGTCATATTCCCAGATACTTAACTAGTGTGTAATTGCTGATGTCTGGTACTCCGGTGTAATCGTCACCCAGGGCGATTGGTCAAGTGGTGCCATTACATCCCAAAACTACAGCAGGATGTCATCTGACATGAGGGCCAATCAGTTGCTTCTTCTAACTCTAGCCCTCTTTAAATAGGAGCCCAATGCTTTCAATGGTGCAGTGTACTTTCAAATTGCACCTCCTTCTTGCTGTGCAGTCATATTCACAGATAGTTACCTAGTGTGTAATTGCTGATGTCTGGTCCTCCGGTGTAATCGTCACCCAGGACGATTGGTCACGTGGTGCCATTACTTCACAAAGCTACAGCAGGATGTCATCTGACATGAGGGCCAATCAGTTGCCTAGTACGCAATAGGATACATGTCTCATCGTATAGAAAAGGGAGCAATGTAGACAGGATGCCCAGCTGAAGACTAAGGTGGTGAGATGAAAGGAACTAGGCCTTTATTTGAGACTTATACATTTGTTTGAAGGAGTGGTTGATCATAACATTCTGGAGTTCTCTATAGGTTTACTGAGAGGGATGTGCTAAAATGAAGATGTTAGAATCTGTTATTCATAGTTTTTCTTATTCCCACAAACGGTAGCATAAACCTTCCTCCCTTAACATATCAGATCACTGACTTGCTATGGTGTACCATAACCTAAAATATTTCCTGTGAGAAGGGTACGTTATCTCTTGGCTGCCAAAGAGATCTTTCTATCAAAGTCCTCATATAAGTGCTAGCGTTGTGTAGAGAGTACTAGCAAATGAGGCACAGGATTGAAAGAAGTCTGCTAGGTTGAAATCTAAATTGAGAATATAATTTTTAGTGAGCTTTGGATGTTCACAATATTAGACACGCCATAGTACTAATAATTGACTCTTTATAGAAATCATTTTTTGGTAGTGTTGCATTTGGTTTGGAAGTATTCAAGTTCTAAAAATTGACTAACAGTGGACTTTTCCATCTGCAGAATATACTGAATGACCAGCAGAGGCAGTATTGCAGAGGAATATTTCTCCGCTTGCTGAGAAAAGAAAAAAAAAGAAAGCTCATTCCTCAGCCTTTTCCATGCCTCGATCAATAGATATGGTAAGTCAAACTCTCATTTAATCATTTTGCCATTAATTAAAAGTTCATAGTATCTGATGGCTCTCAGTGCCTTTTAGTGGGGTCTTCCGCATAAATATAATCTTCTAAGACGGTAGCAATATGAATGACGCTATGGCCATCATGATAGTTTCTCAAAGACTTTGACTGTCTATGTGGCTGACAAAATCTTCTTTAGATAGTTTTGCAGGCAATATGTCCTCCGGGGTAATTACCATCTTTTAGGCTGGAATGAGGTGTCTTAGGTTAGAGCAATTGACTTACTTTCTGATGGAGGGAACCTATTCAACCGTTTTCCCTGCTCTCTGTGAGTGGGTCTCTGATACTCAAGATGGACCGCTATTTAGAAACTGTGTTCGTACTCTATCCCTCTTTAAATAGGATCCCAATGCTTTCAATGGTGCAGAGTATTTTCCCATTTCACATCCTACTTGCTGTGCAGTCATATTCCCAGATACTTAACTAGTGTGTAATTGCTGATGTCTGGTACTCCGGTGTAATCGTCACCCAGGGCGATTGGTCAAGTGGTGCCATTACATCCCAAAACTACAGCAGGATGTCATCTGACATGAGGGCCAATCAGTTGCTTCTTCTAACTCTAGCCCTCTTTAAATAGGAGCCCAATGCTTTCAATGGTGCAGTGTACTTTCCCATTGCAACTCCTACTTGCTGTGCAGTCATATTCACAGACAGTTACCTAGCGTGTAATTGCTGATGTCTGGTCCTCCGGTGTAATCGTCACCCACGATGATTGGTCACATGGTGCCATTACTTCACAAAGCTACAGCAGGATGTCATCTGACATGAGGGCCAATCAGTTGCCTAGTACGCAATAGGATACATGTCTCATCGTATAGACAAGGGAGCAATGTAGACAGGATGCCCAGCTGAAGACTAAGGTGGTGAGATGAAAGGAACTAGGCCATTATTTGAGACTTATACATTTGTTTGAAGGAGTGGTTGATCATAAAATTCTGGAATTCTCTATAGGTTTACTGAGAGGGATGTGCTAAAATGAAGATGTTAGAATCTGTTATTCATAGTTTTTCTTATTCCCACAAACGGTAGCATAAACCTTCCTCCCTTAACGTATCAGATCCCTGACTTGCTATGGTGTACCATAACCTAAAATAATTCCTGTGAAAAGGGTACGCAATCTCTTGGCTGCCAAAGAGATCTTTCTATCTAAGTCCTCATATAGGTGCTAGAGTTGTGTAGAGAGTACCAGCAAATGAGGCACAGGATTGAAAGAAGTCTGCTAGGTTGAAATCTAAATTGAGAATATAATTTTTAGTGAGCTTTGGATTTTCACAATATTAGACACGCCATAGTACTAATAATTGACTCTTTATAGAAATCATTTTTTGGTAGTGTTGCATTTGGTTTGGAAGTATTCAAGTTCTAAAAATTGACTAACAGTGGACTTTTCCATCTGCTGAATATACTGAATGACCAGCAGAGGCAGTATTGCAGAGGAATATTTCTCCGCTTGCTGAGAAAAGAAAAAAAAAGAAAGCTCATTCCTCAGCCTTTTCCATGCCTCGATCAATAGTTATGGTAAGTCAAACTCTCATTTAATCATTTTGCCATTAATTAAAAGTTCATAGTATCTGATGGATCTCAGTGCCTTTTAGTGGGGTCTTCCGCATAAATATAATCTTCTAAGACGGTAGCAATATGAATGACGCTATGGCCATCATGATAGTTTCTCAAAGACTTTGACTGTCTATGTGGCTGACAAAATCTTCTTTAGATAGTTTTGCAGGCAATATGTCCTCCGGGGTAATTACCATCTTTTAGGCTGGAATGAGGTGTCTTAGGTTAGAGCAATTGAATTACTATCTGATGGAGGGAACCTATTCAACCGTTTTCCCTGCTCTCTGTGAGTGGGTCTCTGATACTCAAGATGGACCGCTATTTAGAAACTGTGTTCGTACTCTATCCCTCTTTAAATAGGATCCCAATGCTTTCAATGGTGCAGAGTATTTTCCCATTACACATCCTACTTGCTGTGCAGTCATATTCCCAGATACTTAACTAGTGTGTAATTGCTAATGTCTGGTCCTCCGGTGTAATCGTCACCCAGGGCGATTGGTCAAGTGGTGCCATTACATCCCAAAACTACAGCAGGATGTCATCTGACATGAGGGCCAATCAGTTGCTTCTTCTAACTCTAGCCCTCTTTAAATAGGAGCCCAATGCTTTCAATGGTGCAGTGTACTTTCCCATTGCAACTCCTACTTGCTGTGCAGTCATATTCACAGACAGTTACCTAGCGTGTAATTGCTGATGTCTGGTCCTCCGGTGTAATCGTCACCCACGATGATTGGTCACATGGTGCCATTACTTCACAAAGCTACAGCAGGATGTCATCTGACATGAGGGCCAATCAGTTGCCTAGTACGCAATAGGATACATGTCTCATCGTATAGACAAGGGAGCAATGTAGACAGGATGCCCAGCTGAAGACTAAGGTGGTGAGATGAAAGGAACTAGGCCATTATTTGAGACTTATACATTTGTTTGAAGGAGTGGTTGATCATAAAATTCTGGAATTCTCTATAGGTTTACTGAGAGGGATGTGCTAAAATGAAGATGTTAGAATCTGTTATTCATAGTTTTTCTTATTCCCACAAACGGTAGCATAAACCTTCCTCCCTTAACGTATCAGATCCCTGACTTGCTATGGTGTACCATAACCTAAAATAATTCCTGTGAAAAGGGTACGCAATCTCTTGGCTGCCAAAGAGATCTTTCTATCTAAGTCCTCATATAGGTGCTAGAGTTGTGTAGAGAGTACCAGCAAATGAGGCACAGGATTGAAAGAAGTCTGCTAGGTTGAAATCTAAATTGAGAATATAATTTTTAGTGAGCTTTGGATTTTCACAATATTAGACACGCCATAGTACTAATAATTGACTCTTTATAGAAATCATTTTTTGGTAGTGTTGCATTTGGTTTGGAAGTATTCAAGTTCTAAAAATTGACTAACAGTGGACTTTTCCATCTGCTGAATATACTGAATGACCAGCAGAGGCAGTATTGCAGAGGAATATTTCTCCGCTTGCTGAGAAAAGAAAAAAAAAGAAAGCTCATTCCTCAGCCTTTTCCATGCCTCGATCAATAGTTATGGTAAGTCAAACTCTCATTTAATCATTTTGCCATTAATTAAAAGTTCATAGTATCTGATGGATCTGAGTGCCTTTTAGTGGGGTCTTCCGCATAAATATAATCTTCTAAGACGGTAGCAATATGAATGACGCTATGGCCATCATGATAGTTTCTCAAAGACTTTGACTGTCTATGTGGCTGACAAAATCTTCTTTAGATAGTTTTGCAGGCAATATGTCCTCCGGGGTAATTACCATCTTTTAGGCTGGAATGAGGTGTCTTAGGTTAGAGCAATTGAATTACTTTCTGATGGAGGGAACCTATTCAACCGTTTTCCCTGCTCTCTGTGAGTTGGTCTCTGATACTCAAGATGGACCGCTATTTAGAAACTGTGTTCTAACTCTATCCCTCTTTAAATAGAATCCCAATGCTTTCAATGGTGCAGAGTATTTTCCCATTACACATCCTATTTGCTGTGCAGTCATATTCCCAGATACTTAACTAGTGTGTAATTGCTGATGTCTGGTCCTCCGGTGTAATCGTCACCCAGGGCGATTGGTCAAGTGGTGCCATTACATCCCAAAACTACAGCAGGATGTCATCTGACATGAGGGCCAATCAGTTGCTTCTTCTAACTCTAGCCCTCTTTAAATAGGAGCCCAATGCTTTCAATGGTGCAGTGTACTTTCCCATTGCAACTCCTACTTGCTGTGCAGTCATATTCACAGACAGTTACCTAGCGTGTAATTGCTGATGTCTGGTCCTCCGGTGTAATCGTCACCCACGATGATTGGTCACATGGTGCCATTACTTCACAAAGCTACAGCAGGATGTCATCTGACATGAGGGCCAATCAGTTGCCTAGTACGCAATAGGATACATGTCTCATCGTATAGACAAGGGAGCAATGTAGACAGGATGCCCAGCTGAAGACTAAGGTGGTGAGATGAAAGGAACTAGGCCATTATTTGAGACTTATACATTTGTTTGAAGGAGTGGTTGATCATAAAATTCTGGAGTTCTCTATAGGTTTACTGAGAGGGATGTGCTAAAATGAAGATGTTAGAATCTGTTATTCATAGTTTTTCTTATTCCCACAAACGGTAGCATAAACCTTCCTCCCTTAACGTATCAGATCCCTGACTTGCTATGGTGTACCATAACCTAAAATAATTCCTGTGAAAAGGGTACGCAATCTCTTGGCTGCCAAAGAGATCTTTCTATCTAAGTCCTCATATAGGTGCTAGAGTTGTGTAGAGAGTACCAGCAAATGAGGCACAGGATTGAAAGAAGTCTGCTAGGTTGAAATCTAAATTGAGAATATAATTTTTAGTGAGCTTTGGATTTTCACAATATTAGACACGCCATAGTACTAATAATTGACTCTTTATAGAAATCATTTTTTGGTAGTGTTGCATTTGGTTTGGAAGTATTCAAGTTCTAAAAATTGACTAACAGTGGACTTTTCCATCTGCAGAATATACTGAATGACCAGCAGAGGCAGTATTGCAGAGGAATATTTCTCCGCTTGCTGAGAAAAGAAAAAAAAAGAAAGCTCATTCCTCAGCCTTTTCCATGCCTTGATCAATAGATATGGTAAGTCAAACTCTCATTTAATCATTTTGCCATTAATTAAAAGTTCATAGTATCTGATGGCTCTCAGTGCCTTTTAGTGGGGTCTTCCGCATAAATATAATCTTCTAAGACGGTAGCAATATGAATGACGCTATGGCCATCATGATAGTTTCTCAAAGACTTTGACTGTCTATGTGGCTGACAAAATCTTCTTTAGATAGTTTTGCAGGCAATATGTCCTCCGGGGTAATTACCATCTTTTAGGCTGGAATGAGGTGTCTTAGGTTAGAGCAATTGACTTAAATTCTGATGGAGGGAACCTATTCAACCGTTTTCCCTGCTCTCTGTGAGTGGGTCTCTGATACTCAAGATGGACCGCTATTTAGAAACTGTGTTCGTACTCTATCCCTCTTTAAATAGGATCCCAATGCTTTCAATGGTGCAGAGTATTTTCCCATTACACATCCTACTTGCTGTGCAGTCATATTCCCAGATACTTAACTAGTGTGTAATTGCTAATGTCTGGTCCTCCGGTGTAATCGTCACCCAGGGCGATTGGTCAAGTGGTGCCATTACATCCCAAAACTACAGCAGGATGTCATCTGACATGAGGGCCAATCAGTTGCTTCTTCTAACTCTAGCCCTCTTTAAATAGGAGCCCAATGCTTTCAATGGTGCAGTGTACTTTCCCATTGCACCTCCTACTTGCTGTGCTGTCATATTCACAGACAGTTACCTAGTGTGTAATTGCTGATGTCTCGTCCTACGGTGTAATCGTCACCCAGGACGATTGGTCACGTGGTGCCATTACTTCACAAAGCTACAGCAGGATGTCATCTGACATGAGGGCCAATCAGTTGCCTAGTATGCAATAGGATACATGTCTCATCGTATAGAAAAGGGAGCAATGTAGACCGGATGCCCAGCTGAAGACTAAGGTGGTGAGATGAAAGGAACTAGGCCATTATTTGAGACTTATACATTTGTTTAAAGGATTGGTTGATCATAACATTCTGGAGTTCTCTATAGGTTTACTAAGAGGGATGTGCTAAAATGAAGATGTTAGAATCTGTTATTCATAGGTTTTTCTTATTCCCACAAACGGTAGCATAAACCTTCCTCCCTTAACGTATCAGATCCCTGACTTGCTATGGTGTACCATAACCTAAAATAATTCCTGTGAAAAGGGTACGCAATCTCTTGGCTGCCAAAGAGATCTTTCTATCTAAGTCCTCATATAGGTGCTAGAGTTGTGTAGAGAGTACCAGCAAATGAGGCACAGGATTGAAAGAAGTCTGCTAGGTTGAAATCTAAATTGAGAATATAATTTTTAGTGAGCTTTGGATTTTCACAATATTAGACACGCCATAGTACTAATAATTGACTCTTTATAGAAATCATTTTTTGGTAGTGTTGCATTTGGTTTGGAAGTATTCAAGTTCTAAAAATTGACTAACAGTGGACTTTTCCATCTGCTGAATATACTGAATGACCAGCAGAGGCAGTATTGCAGAGGAATATTTCTCCGCTTGCTGAGAAAAGAAAAAAAAAGAAAGCTCATTCCTCAGCCTTTTCCATGCCTCGATCAATAGATATGGTAAGTCAAACTCTCATTTAATCATTTTGCCATTAATTAAAAGTTCATAGTATCTGATGGCTCTCAGTGCCTTTTAGTGGGGTCTTCCGCATAAATATAATCTTCTAAGACGGTAGCAATATGAATGACGCTATGGCCATCATGATAGTTTCTCAAAGACTTTGACTGTCTATGTGGCTGACAAAATCTTCTTTAGATAGTTTTGCAGGCAATATGTCCTCCGGGGTAATTACCATCTTTTAGGCTGGAATGAGGTGTCTTAGGTTAGAGCAATTGACTTAAATTCTGATGGAGGGAACCTATTCAACCCTTTTCCCTGCTCTCTGTGAGTGGGTCTCTGATACTCAAGATGGACCGCTATTTAGAAACTGTGTTCGTACTCTATCCCTCTTTAAATAGGATCCCAATGCTTTCAATGGTGCAGAGTATTTTCCCATTACACATCCTACTTGCTGTGCAGTCATATTCCCAGATACTTAACTAGTGTGTAATTGCTAATGTCTGGTCCTCCGGTGTAATCGTCACCCAGGGCGATTGGTCAAGTGGTGCCATTACATCCCAAAACTACAGCAGGATGTCATCTGACATGAGGGCCAATCAGTTGCTTCTTCTAACTCTAGCCCTCTTTAAATAGGAGCCCAATGCTTTCAATGGTGCAGTGTACTTTCCCATTGCACCTCCTACTTGCTGTGCTGTCATATTCACAGACAGTTACCTAGTGTGTAATTGCTGATGTCTCGTCCTACGGTGTAATCGTCGCCCAGGACGATTGGTCACGTGGTGCCATTACTTCACAAAGCTACAGCAGGATGTCATCTGACATGAGGGCCAATCAGTTGCCTAGTACGCAATAGGATACATGTCTCATCGTATAGAAAAGGGAGCAATGTAGACCGGATGCCCAGCTGAAGACTAAGGTGGTGAGATGAAAGGAACTAGGCCATTATTTGAGACTTATACATTTGTTTAAAGGATTGGTTGATCATAACATTCTGGAGTTCTCTATAGGTTTACTAAGAGGGATGTGCTAAAATGAAGATGTTAGAATCTGTTATTCATAGGTTTTTCTTATTCCCACAAACGGTAGCATAAACCTTCCTCCCTTAACGTATCAGATCACTGAATTGCTATGGTGTACCATAACCTAAAATATTTCCTGTGAGAAGGGTACGTTATCTCTTGGCTGCCAAAGAGATCTTTCTATCCAAGTCCTCATATAGCTGCTAGAGTTGTGTAGAGAGTACTAGCAAATGAGGCACAGGATTGAAAGAAGTCTGCTATGTTGAAATCTAAACTGAGAATATAATTTTTAGTGAGCTTTGGATTTTCACAATATTAGACACGCCATAGTACTAATAATTGACTCTTTATAGAAATCATTTTTTGGTAGTGTTGCATTTGGTTTGGAAGTATTCAAGTTCTAAAAATTGACTAACAGTGGACTTTTCCATCTGCAGAATATACTGAATGACCAGCAGAGGCAGTATTGCAGAGGAATATTTCTCCGCTTGCTGAGAAAAGAAAAAAAAAAAAAGCTCATTCCTCAGCCTTTTCCATGCCTCGATCAATAGATATGGTAAGTCAAACTCTCATTTAATCATTTTGCCATTAATTAAAAGTTCATAGTATCTGATGGCTCTCAGTGCCTTTTAGTGGGGTCTTCCGCATAAATATAATCTTCTAAGACGGTAGCAATATGAATGACGCTATGGCCATCATGATAGTTTCTCAAAGACTTTGACTGTCTATGTGGCTGACAAAATCTTCTTTAGATAGTTTTGCAGGCAATATGTCCTCCGGGGTAATTACCATCTTTTAGGCTGGAATGAGGTGTCTTAGGTTAGAGCAATTGACTTAAATTCTGATGGAGGGAACCTATTCAACCGTTTTCCCTGCTCTCTGTGAGTGGGTCTCTGATACTCAAGATGGACCGCTATTTAGAAACTGTGTTCGTACTCTATCCCTCTTTAAATAGGATCCCAATGCTTTCAATGGTGCAGAGTATTTTCCCATTACACATCCTACTTGCTGTGCAGTCATATTCCCAGATACTTAACTAGTGTGTAATTGCTAATGTCTGGTCCTCCGGTGTAATCGTCACCCAGGGCGATTGGTCAAGTGGTGCCATTACATCCCAAAACTACAGCAGGATGTCATCTGACATGAGGGCCAATCAGTTGCTTCTTCTAACTCTAGCCCTCTTTAAATAGGAGCCCAATGCTTTCAATGGTGCAGTGTACTTTCCCATTGCACCTCCTACTTGCTGTGCTGTCATATTCACAGACAGTTACCTAGTGTGTAATTGCTGATGTCTCGTCCTACGGTGTAATCGTCGCCCAGGACGATTGGTCACGTGGTGCCATTACTTCACAAAGCTACAGCAGGATGTCATCTGACATGAGGGCCAATCAGTTGCCTAGTACGCAATAGGATACATGTCTCATCGTATAGAAAAGGGAGCAATGTAGACCGGATGCCCAGCTGAAGACTAAGGTGGTGAGATGAAAGGAACTAGGCCATTATTTGAGACTTATACATTTGTTTAAAGGATTGGTTGATCATAACATTCTGGAGTTCTCTATAGGTTTACTAAGAGGGATGTGCTAAAATGAAGATGTTAGAATCTGTTATTCATAGGTTTTTCTTATTCCCACAAACGGTAGCATAAACCTTCCTCCCTTAACGTATCAGATCACTGAATTGCTATGGTGTACCATAACCTAAAATATTTCCTGTGAGAAGGGTACGTTATCTCTTGGCTGCCAAAGAGATCTTTCTATCCAAGTCCTCATATAGCTGCTAGAGTTGTGTAGAGAGTACTAGCAAATGAGGCACAGGATTGAAAGAAGTCTGCTATGTTGAAATCTAAACTGAGAATATAATTTTTAGTGAGCTTTGGATTTTCACAATATTAGACACGCCATAGTACTAATAATTGACTCTTTATAGAAATCATTTTTTGGTAGTGTTGCATTTGGTTTGGAAGTATTCAAGTTCTAAAAATTGACTAACAGTGGACTTTTCCATCTGCAGAATATACTGAATGACCAGCAGAGGCAGTATTGCAGAGGAATATTTCTCCGCTTGCTTAGAAAAGAAAAAAAAAGAAAGCTCATTCCTCAGCCTTTTCCATGCCTCGATCAATAGATATGGTAAGTCAAACTCTCATTTAATCATTTTGCCATTAATTAAAAGTTCATAGTATCTGATGGCTCTCAGTGCCTTTTAGTGGGGTCTTCCGCATAAATATAATCTTCTAAGACGGTAGCAATATGAATGACGCTATGGCCATCATGATAGTTTCTCAAAGACTTTGACTGTCTATGTGGCTGACAAAATCTTCTTTAGATAGTTTTGCAGGCAATATGTCCTCCGGGGTAATTACCATCTTTTAGGCTGGAATGAGGTGTCTTAGGTTAGAGCAATTGACTTACTTTCTGATGGAGGGAACCTATTCAACCGTTTTCCCTGCTCTCTGTGAGTGGGTCTCTGATACTCAAGATGGACCGCTATTTAGAAACTGTGTTCGTACTCTATCCCTCTTTAAATAGGATCCCAATGCTTTCAATGGTGCAGAGTATTTTCCCATTTCACATCCTACTTGCTGTGCAGTCATATTCCCAGATACTTAACTAGTGTGTAATTGCTGATGTCTGGTACTCCGGTGTAATCGTCACCCAGGGCGATTGGTCAAGTGGTGCCATTACATCCCAAAACTACAGCAGGATGTCATCTGACATGAGGGCCAATCAGTTGCTTCTTCTAACTCTAGCCCTCTTTAAATAGGAGCCCAATGCTTTCAATGGTGCAGTGTACTTTCAAATTGCACCTCCTTCTTGCTGTGCAGTCATATTCACAGATAGTTACCTAGTGTGTAATTGCTGATGTCTGGTCCTCCGGTGTAATCGTCACCCAGGACGATTGGTCACGTGGTGCCATTACTTCACAAAGCTACAGCAGGATGTCATCTGACATGAGGGCCAATCAGTTGCCTAGTACGCAATAGGATACATGTCTCATCGTATAGAAAAGGGAGCAATGTAGACAGGATGCCCAGCTGAAGACTAAGGTGGTGAGATGAAAGGAACTAGGCCTTTATTTGAGACTTATACATTTGTTTGAAGGAGTGGTTGATCATAACATTCTGGAGTTCTCTATAGGTTTACTGAGAGGGATGTGCTAAAATGAAGATGTTAGAATCTGTTATTCATAGTTTTTCTTATTCCCACAAACGGTAGCATAAACCTTCCTCCCTTAACATATCAGATCACTGACTTGCTATGGTGTACCATAACCTAAAATATTTCCTGTGAGAAGGGTACGTTATCTCTTGGCTGCCAAAGAGATCTTTCTATCAAAGTCCTCATATAAGTGCTAGCGTTGTGTAGAGAGTACTAGCAAATGAGGCACAGGATTGAAAGAAGTCTGCTAGGTTGAAATCTAAATTGAGAATATAATTTTTAGTGAGCTTTGGATGTTCACAATATTAGACACGCCATAGTACTAATAATTGACTCTTTATAGAAATCATTTTTTGGTAGTGTTGCATTTGGTTTGGAAGTATTCAAGTTCTAAAAATTGACTAACAGTGGACTTTTCCATCTGCAGAATATACTGAATGACCAGCAGAGGTAGTATTGCAGAGGAATATTTCTCCGCTTGCTGAGAAAAGAAAAAAAAAGAAAGCTCATTCCTCAGCCTTTTCCATGCCTCGATCAATAGTTATGGTAAGTCAAACTCTCATTTAATCATTTTGCCATTAATTAAAAGTTCATAGTATCTGATGGATCTCAGTGCCTTTTAGTGGGGTCTTCCGCATAAATATAATCTTCTAAGACGGTAGCAATATGAATGACGCTATGGCCATCATGATAGTTTCTCAAAGACTTTGACTGTCTATGTGGCTGACAAAATCTTCTTTAGATAGTTTTGCAGGCAATATGTCCTCCGGGGTAATTACCATCTTTTAGGCTGGAATGAGGTGTCTTAGGTTAGAGCAATTGAATTACTTTCTGATGGAGGGAACCTATTCAACCGTTTTCCCTGCTCTCTGTGGGTGGGTCTCTGATACTCAAGATGGACCGCTATTTAGAAACTGTGTTCTAACTCTATCCCTCTTTAAATAGAATCCCAATGCTTTCAATGGTGCAGAGTATTTTCCCATTACACATCCTATTTGCTGTGCAGTCATATTCCCAGATACTTAACTAGTGTGTAATTGCTGATGTCTGGTCCTCCGGTGTAATCGTCACCCAGGGCGATTGGTCAAGTGGTGCCATTACATCCCAAAACTACAGCAGGATGTCATCTGACATGAGGGCCAATCAGTTGCTTCTTCTAACTCTAGCCCTCTTTAAATAGGAGCCCAATGCTTTCAATGGTGCAGTGTACTTTCCCATTGCAACTCCTACTTGCTGTGCAGTCATATTCACAGACAGTTACCTAGCGTGTAATTGCTGATGTCTGGTCCTCCGGTGTAATCGTCACCCACGATGATTGGTCACATGGTGCCATTACTTCACAAAGCTACAGCAGGATGTCATCTGACATGAGGGCCAATCAGTTGCCTAGTACGCAATAGGATACATGTCTCATCGTATAGACAAGGGAGCAATGTAGACAGGATGCCCAGCTGAAGACTAAGGTGGTGAGATGAAAGGAACTAGGCCATTATTTGAGACTTATACATTTGTTTGAAGGAGTGGTTGATCATAAAATTCTGGAATTCTCTATAGGTTTACTGAGAGGGATGTGCTAAAATGAAGATGTTAGAATCTGTTATTCATAGTTTTTCTTATTCCCACAAACGGTAGCATAAACCTTCCTCCCTTAACGTATCAGATCCCTGACTTGCTATGGTGTACCATAACCTAAAATAATTCCTGTGAAAAGGGTACGCAATCTCTTGGCTGCCAAAGAGATCTTTCTATCTAAGTCCTCATATAGGTGCTAGAGTTGTGTAGAGAGTACCAGCAAATGAGGCACAGGATTGAAAGAAGTCTGCTAGGTTGAAATCTAAATTGAGAATATAATTTTTAGTGAGCTTTGGATTTTCACAATATTAGACACGCCATAGTACTAATAATTGACTCTTTATAGAAATCATTTTTTGGTAGTGTTGCATTTGGTTTGGAAGTATTCAAGTTCTAAAAATTGACTAACAGTGGACTTTTCCATCTGCTGAATATACTGAATGACCAGCAGAGGCAGTATTGCAGAGGAATATTTCTCCGCTTGCTGAGAAAAGAAAAAAAAAAAAAGCTCATTCCTCAGCCTTTTCCATGCCTCGATCAATAGTTATGGTAAGTCAAACTCTCATTTAATCATTTTGCCATTAATTAAAAGTTCATAGTATCTGATGGATCTCAGTGCCTTTTAGTGGGGTCTTCCGCATAAATATAATCTTCTAAGACGGTAGCAATATGAATGACGCTATGGCCATCATGATAGTTTCTCAAAGACTTTGACTGTCTATGTGGCTGACAAAATCTTCTTTAGATAGTTTTGCAGGCAATATGTCCTCCGGGGTAATTACCATCTTTTAGGCTGGAATGAGGTGTCTTAGGTTAGAGCAATTGAATTACTTTCTGATGGAGGGAACCTATTCAACCGTTTTCCCTGCTCTCTGTGAGTGGGTCTCTGATACTCAAGATGGACCGCTATTTAGAAACTGTGTTCGTACTCTATCCCTCTTTAAATAGGATCCCAATGCTTTCAATGGTGCAGAGTATTTTCCCATTACACATCCTACTTGCTGTGCAGTCATATTCCCAGATACTTAACTAGTGTGTAATTGCTAATGTCTGGTCCTCCGGTGTAATCGTCACCCAGGGCGATTGGTCAAGTGGTGCCATTACATCCCAAAACTACAGCAGGATGTCATCTGACATGAGGGCCAATCAGTTGCTTCTTCTAACTCTAGCCCTCTTTAAATAGGAGCCCAATGCTTTCAATGGTGCAGTGTACTTTCCCATTGCACCTCCTACTTGCTGTGCTGTCATATTCACAGACAGTTACCTAGTGTGTAATTGCTGATGTCTCGTCCTACGGTGTAATCGTCGCCCAGGACGATTGGTCACGTGGTGCCATTACTTCACAAAGCTACAGCAGGATGTCATCTGACATGAGGGCCAATCAGTTGCCTAGTACGCAATAGGATACATGTCTCATCGTATAGAAAAGGGAGCAATGTAGACCGGATGCCCAGCTGAAGACTAAGGTGGTGAGATGAAAGGAACTAGGCCATTATTTGAGACTTATACATTTGTTTAAAGGATTGGTTGATCATAACATTCTGGAGTTCTCTATAGGTTTACTAAGAGGGATGTGCTAAAATGAAGATGTTAGAATCTGTTATTCATAGGTTTTTCTTATTCCCACAAACGGTAGCATAAACCTTCCTCCCTTAACGTATCAGATCACTGAATTGCTATGGTGTACCATAACCTAAAATATTTCCTGTGAGAAGGGTACGTTATCTCTTGGCTGCCAAAGAGATCTTTCTATCCAAGTCCTCATATAGCTGCTAGAGTTGTGTAGAGAGTACTAGCAAATGAGGCACAGGATTGAAAGAAGTCTGCTATGTTGAAATCTAAACTGAGAATATAATTTTTAGTGAGCTTTGGATTTTCACAATATTAGACACGCCATAGTACTAATAATTGACTCTTTATAGAAATCATTTTTTGGTAGTGTTGCATTTGGTTTGGAAGTATTCAAGTTCTAAAAATTGACTAACAGTGGACTTTTCCATCTGCAGAATATACTGAATGACCAGCAGAGGCAGTATTGCAGAGGAATATTTCTCCGCTTGCTTAGAAAAGAAAAAAAAAGAAAGCTCATTCCTCAGCCTTTTCCATGCCTCGATCAATAGATATGGTAAGTCAAACTCTCATTTAATCATTTTGCCATTAATTAAAAGTTCATAGTATCTGATGGCTCTCAGTGCCTTTTAGTGGGGTCTTCCGCATAAATATAATCTTCTAAGACGGTAGCAATATGAATGACGCTATGGCCATCATGATAGTTTCTCAAAGACTTTGACTGTCTATGTGGCTGACAAAATCTTCTTTAGATAGTTTTGCAGGCAATATGTCCTCCGGGGTAATTACCATCTTTTAGGCTGGAATGAGGTGTCTTAGGTTAGAGCAATTGACTTACTTTCTGATGGAGGGAACCTATTCAACCGTTTTCCCTGCTCTCTGTGAGTGGGTCTCTGATACTCAAGATGGACCGCTATTTAGAAACTGTGTTCGTACTCTATCCCTCTTTAAATAGGATCCCAATGCTTTCAATGGTGCAGAGTATTTTCCCATTTCACATCCTACTTGCTGTGCAGTCATATTCCCAGATACTTAACTAGTGTGTAATTGCTGATGTCTGGTACTCCGGTGTAATTGTCACCCAGGGCGATTGGTCAAGTGGTGCCATTACATCCCAAAACTACAGCAGGATGTCATCTGACATGAGGGCCAATCAGTTGCTTCTTCTAACTCTAGCCCTCTTTAAATAGGAGCCCAATGCTTTCAATGGTGCAGTGTACTTTCAAATTGCACCTCCTTCTTGCAGTGCAGTCATATTCACAGATAGTTACCTAGTGTGTAATTGCTGATGTCTGGTCCTCCGGTGTAATCGTCACCCAGGACGATTGGTCACGTGGTGCCATTACTTCACAAAGCTACAGCAGGATGTCATCTGACATGAGGGCCAATCAGTTGCCTAGTACGCAATAGGATACATGTCTCATCGTATAGAAAAGGGAGCAATGTAGACAGGATGCCCAGCTGAAGACTAAGGTGGTGAGATGAAAGGAACTAGGCCTTTATTTGAGACTTATACATTTGTTTGAAGGAGTGGTTGATCATAACATTCTGGAGTTCTCTATAGGTTTACTGAGAGGGATGTGCTAAAATGAAGATGTTAGAATCTGTTATTCATAGTTTTTCTTATTCCCACAAACGGTAGCATAAACCTTCCTCCCTTAACATATCAGATCACTGACTTGCTATGGTGTACCATAACCTAAAATATTTCCTGTGAGAAGGGTACGTTATCTCTTGGCTGCCAAAGAGATCTTTCTATCAAAGTCCTCATATAAGTGCTAGCGTTGTGTAGAGAGTACTAGCAAATGAGGCACAGGATTGAAAGAAGTCTGCTAGGTTGAAATCTAAATTGAGAATATAATTTTTAGTGAGCTTTGGATGTTCACAATATTAGACACGCCATAGTACTAATAATTGACTCTTTATAGAAATCATTTTTTGGTAGTGTTGCATTTGGTTTGGAAGTATTCAAGTTCTAAAAATTGACTAACAGTGGACTTTTCCATCTGCAGAATATACTGAATGACCAGCAGAGGCAGTATTGCAGAGGAATATTTCTCCGCTTGCTTAGAAAAGAAAAAAAAAGAAAGCTCATTCCTCAGCCTTTTCCATGCCTCGATCAATAGATATGGTAAGTCAAACTCTCATTTAATCATTTTGCCATTAATTAAAAGTTCATAGTATCTGATGGCTCTCAGTGCCTTTTAGTGGGGTCTTCCGCATAAATATAATCTTCTAAGACGGTAGCAATATGAATGACGCTATGGCCATCATGATAGTTTCTCAAAGACTTTGACTGTCTATGTGGCTGACAAAATCTTCTTTAGATAGTTTTGCAGGCAATATGTCCTCCGGGGTAATTACCATCTTTTAGGCTGGAATGAGGTGTCTTAGGTTAGAGCAATTGACTTACTTTCTGATGGAGGGAACCTATTCAACCGTTTTCCCTGCTCTCTGTGAGTGGGTCTCTGATACTCAAGATGGACCGCTATTTAGAAACTGTGTTCGTACTCTATCCCTCTTTAAATAGGATCCCAATGCTTTCAATGGTGCAGAGTATTTTCCCATTTCACATCCTACTTGCTGTGCAGTCATATTCCCAGATACTTAACTAGTGTGTAATTGCTGATGTCTGGTACTCCGGTGTAATCGTCACCCAGGGCGATTGGTCAAGTGGTGCCATTACATCCCAAAACTACAGCAGGATGTCATCTGACATGAGGGCCAATCAGTTGCTTCTTCTAACTCTAGCCCTCTTTAAATAGGAGCCCAATGCTTTCAATGGTGCAGTGTACTTTCAAATTGCACCTCCTTCTTGCTGTGCAGTCATATTCACAGATAGTTACCTAGTGTGTAATTGCTGATGTCTGGTCCTCCGGTGTAATCGTCACCCAGGACGATTGGTCACGTGGTGCCATTACTTCACAAAGCTACAGCAGGATGTCATCTGACATGAGGGCCAATCAGTTGCCTAGTACGCAATAGGATACATGTCTCATCGTATAGAAAAGGGAGCAATGTAGACAGGATGCCCAGCTGAAGACTAAGGTGGTGAGATGAAAGGAACTAGGCCTTTATTTGAGACTTATACATTTGTTTGAAGGAGTGGTTGATCATAACATTCTGGAGTTCTCTATAGGTTTACTGAGAGGGATGTGCTAAAATGAAGATGTTAGAATCTGTTATTCATAGTTTTTCTTATTCCCACAAACGGTAGCATAAACCTTCCTCCCTTAACATATCAGATCACTGACTTGCTATGGTGTACCATAACCTAAAATATTTCCTGTGAGAAGGGTACGTTATCTCTTGGCTGCCAAAGAGATCTTTCTATCAAAGTCCTCATATAAGTGCTAGCGTTGTGTAGAGAGTACTAGCAAATGAGGCACAGGATTGAAAGAAGTCTGCTAGGTTGAAATCTAAATTGAGAATATAATTTTTAGTGAGCTTTGGATGTTCACAATATTAGACACGCCATAGTACTAATAATTGACTCTTTATAGAAATCATTTTTTGGTAGTGTTGCATTTGGTTTGGAAGTATTCAAGTTCTAAAAATTGACTAACAGTGGACTTTTCCATCTGCAGAATATACTGAATGACCAGCAGAGGCAGTATTGCAGAGGAATATTTCTCCGCTTGCTGAGAAAAGAAAAAAAAAGAAAGCTCATTCCTCAGCCTTTTCCATGCCTCGATCAATAGATATGGTAAGTCAAACTCTCATTTAATCATTTTGCCATTAATTAAAAGTTCATAGTATCTGATGGCTCTCAGTGCCTTTTAGTGGGGTCTTCCGCATAAATATAATCTTCTAAGACGGTAGCAATATGAATGACGCTATGGCCATCATGATAGTTTCTCAAAGACTTTGACTGTCTATGTGGCTGACAAAATCTTCTTTAGATAGTTTTGCAGGCAATATGTCCTCCGGGGTAATTACCATCTTTTAGGCTGGAATGAGGTGTCTTAGGTTAGAGCAATTGACTTACTTTCTGATGGAGGGAACCTATTCAACCGTTTTCCCTGCTCTCTGTGAGTGGGTCTCTGATACTCAAGATGGACCGCTATTTAGAAACTGTGTTCGTACTCTATCCCTCTTTAAATAGGATCCCAATGCTTTCAATGGTGCAGAGTATTTTCCCATTTCACATCCTACTTGCTGTGCAGTCATATTCCCAGATACTTAACTAGTGTGTAATTGCTGATGTCTGGTACTCCGGTGTAATCGTCACCCAGGGCGATTGGTCAAGTGGTGCCATTACATCCCAAAACTACAGCAGGATGTCATCTGACATGAGGGCCAATCAGTTGCTTCTTCTAACTCTAGCCCTCTTTAAATAGGAGCCCAATGCTTTCAATGGTGCAGTGTACTTTCCCATTGCAACTCCTACTTGCTGTGCAGTCATATTCACAGACAGTTACCTAGCGTGTAATTGCTGATGTCTGGTCCTCCGGTGTAATCGTCACCCACGATGATTGGTCACATGGTGCCATTACTTCACAAAGCTACAGCAGGATGTCATCTGACATGAGGGCCAATCAGTTGCCTAGTACGCAATAGGATACATGTCTCATCGTATAGACAAGGGAGCAATGTAGACAGGATGCCCAGCTGAAGACTAAGGTGGTGAGATGAAAGGAACTAGGCCATTATTTGAGACTTATACATTTGTTTGAAGGAGTGGTTGATCATAAAATTCTGGAATTCTCTATAGGTTTACTGAGAGGGATGTGCTAAAATGAAGATGTTAGAATCTGTTATTCATAGTTTTTCTTATTCCCACAAACGGTAGCATAAACCTTCCTCCCTTAACGTATCAGATCCCTGACTTGCTATGGTGTACCATAACCTAAAATAATTCCTGTGAAAAGGGTACGCAATCTCTTGGCTGCCAAAGAGATCTTTCTATCTAAGTCCTCATATAGGTGCTAGAGTTGTGTAGAGAGTACCAGCAAATGAGGCACAGGATTGAAAGAAGTCTGCTAGGTTGAAATCTAAATTGAGAATATAATTTTTAGTGAGCTTTGGATTTTCACAATATTAGACACGCCATAGTACTAATAATTGACTCTTTATAGAAATCATTTTTTGGTAGTGTTGCATTTGGTTTGGAAGTATTCAAGTTCTAAAAATTGACTAACAGTGGACTTTTCCATCTGCTGAATATACTGAATGACCAGCAGAGGCAGTATTGCAGAGGAATATTTCTCCGCTTGCTGAGAAAAGAAAAAAAAAGAAAGCTCATTCCTCAGCCTTTTCCATGCCTCGATCAATAGTTATGGTAAGTCAAACTCTCATTTAATCATTTTGCCATTAATTAAAAGTTCATAGTATCTGATGGATCTCAGTGCCTTTTAGTGGGGTCTTCCGCATAAATATAATCTTCTAAGACGGTAGCAATATGAATGACGCTATGGCCATCATGATAGTTTCTCAAAGACTTTGACTGTCTATGTGGCTGACAAAATCTTCTTTAGATAGTTTTGCAGGCAATATGTCCTCCGGGGTAATTACCATCTTTTAGGCTGGAATGAGGTGTCTTAGGTTAGAGCAATTGAATTACTATCTGATGGAGGGAACCTATTCAACCGTTTTCCCTGCTCTCTGTGAGTGGGTCTCTGATACTCAAGATGGACCGCTATTTAGAAACTGTGTTCGTACTCTATCCCTCTTTAAATAGGATCCCAATGCTTTCAATGGTGCAGAGTATTTTCCCATTACACATCCTACTTGCTGTGCAGTCATATTCCCAGATACTTAACTAGTGTGTAATTGCTAATGTCTGGTCCTCCGGTGTAATCGTCACCCAGGGCGATTGGTCAAGTGGTGCCATTACATCCCAAAACTACAGCAGGATGTCATCTGACATGAGGGCCAATCAGTTGCTTCTTCTAACTCTAGCCCTCTTTAAATAGGAGCCCAATGCTTTCAATGGTGCAGTGTACTTTCCCATTGCAACTCCTACTTGCTGTGCAGTCATATTCACAGACAGTTACCTAGCGTGTAATTGCTGATGTCTGGTCCTCCGGTGTAATCGTCACCCACGATGATTGGTCACATGGTGCCATTACTTCACAAAGCTACAGCAGGATGTCATCTGACATGAGGGCCAATCAGTTGCCTAGTACGCAATAGGATACATGTCTCATCGTATAGACAAGGGAGCAATGTAGACAGGATGCCCAGCTGAAGACTAAGGTGGTGAGATGAAAGGAACTAGGCCATTATTTGAGACTTATACATTTGTTTGAAGGAGTGGTTGATCATAAAATTCTGGAATTCTCTATAGGTTTACTGAGAGGGATGTGCTAAAATGAAGATGTTAGAATCTGTTATTCATAGTTTTTCTTATTCCCACAAACGGTAGCATAAACCTTCCTCCCTTAACGTATCAGATCCCTGACTTGCTATGGTGTACCATAACCTAAAATAATTCCTGTGAAAAGGGTACGCAATCTCTTGGCTGCCAAAGAGATCTTTCTATCTAAGTCCTCATATAGGTGCTAGAGTTGTGTAGAGAGTACCAGCAAATGAGGCACAGGATTGAAAGAAGTCTGCTAGGTTGAAATCTAAATTGAGAATATAATTTTTAGTGAGCTTTGGATTTTCACAATATTAGACACGCCATAGTACTAATAATTGACTCTTTATAGAAATCATTTTTTGGTAGTGTTGCATTTGGTTTGGAAGTATTCAAGTTCTAAAAATTGACTAACAGTGGACTTTTCCATCTGCTGAATATACTGAATGACCAGCAGAGGCAGTATTGCAGAGGAATATTTCTCCGCTTGCTGAGAAAAGAAAAAAAAAGAAAGCTCATTCCTCAGCCTTTTCCATGCCTCGATCAATAGTTATGGTAAGTCAAACTCTCATTTAATCATTTTGCCATTAATTAAAAGTTCATAGTATCTGATGGATCTCAGTGCCTTTTAGTGGGGTCTTCCGCATAAATATAATCTTCTAAGACGGTAGCAATATGAATGACGCTATGGCCATCATGATAGTTTCTCAAAGACTTTGACTGTCTATGTGGCTGACAAAATCTTCTTTAGATAGTTTTGCAGGCAATATGTCCTCCGGGGTAATTACCATCTTTTAGGCTGGAATGAGGTGTCTTAGGTTAGAGCAATTGAATTACTTTCTGATGGAGGGAACCTATTCAACCGTTTTCCCTGCTCTCTGTGAGTTGGTCTCTGATACTCAAGATGGACCGCTATTTAGAAACTGTGTTCTAACTCTATCCCTCTTTAAATAGAATCCCAATGCTTTCAATGGTGCAGAGTATTTTCCCATTACACATCCTATTTGCTGTGCAGTCATATTCCCAGATACTTAACTAGTGTGTAATTGCTGATGTCTGGTCCTCCGGTGTAATCGTCACCCAGGGCGATTGGTCAAGTGGTGCCATTACATCCCAAAACTACAGCAGGATGTCATCTGACATGAGGGCCAATCAGTTGCTTCTTCTAACTCTAGCCCTCTTTAAATAGGAGCCCAATGCTTTCAATGGTGCAGTGTACTTTCCCATTGCAACTCCTACTTGCTGTGCAGTCATATTCACAGACAGTTACCTAGCGTGTAATTGCTGATGTCTGGTCCTCCGGTGTAATCGTCACCCACGATGATTGGTCACATGGTGCCATTACTTCACAAAGCTACAGCAGGATGTCATCTGACATGAGGGCCAATCAGTTGCCTAGTACGCAATAGGATACATGTCTCATCGTATAGACAAGGGAGCAATGTAGACAGGATGCCCAGCTGAAGACTAAGGTGGTGAGATGAAAGGAACTAGGCCATTATTTGAGACTTATACATTTGTTTGAAGGAGTGGTTGATCATAAAATTCTGGAGTTCTCTATAGGTTTACTGAGAGGGATGTGCTAAAATGAAGATGTTAGAATCTGTTATTCATAGTTTTTCTTATTCCCACAAACGGTAGCATAAACCTTCCTCCCTTAACGTATCAGATCCCTGACTTGCTATGGTGTACCATAACCTAAAATAATTCCTGTGAAAAGGGTACGCAATCTCTTGGCTGCCAAAGAGATCTTTCTATCTAAGTCCTCATATAGGTGCTAGAGTTGTGTAGAGAGTACCAGCAAATGAGGCACAGGATTGAAAGAAGTCTGCTAGGTTGAAATCTAAATTGAGAATATAATTTTTAGTGAGCTTTGGATTTTCACAATATTAGACACGCCATAGTACTAATAATTGACTCTTTATAGAAATCATTTTTTGGTAGTGTTGCATTTGGTTTGGAAGTATTCAAGTTCTAAAAATTGACTAACAGTGGACTTTTCCATCTGCAGAATATACTGAATGACCAGCAGAGGCAGTATTGCAGAGGAATATTTCTCCGCTTGCTGAGAAAAGAAAAAAAAAGAAAGCTCATTCCTCAGCCTTTTCCATGCCTCGATCAATAGATATGGTAAGTCAAACTCTCATTTAATCATTTTGCCATTAATTAAAAGTTCATAGTATCTGATGGCTCTCAGTGCCTTTTAGTGGGGTCTTCCGCATAAATATAATCTTCTAAGACGGTAGCAATATGAATGACGCTATGGCCATCATGATAGTTTCTCAAAGACTTTGACTGTCTATGTGGCTGACAAAATCTTCTTTAGATAGTTTTGCAGGCAATATGTCCTCCGGGGTAATTACCATCTTTTAGGCTGGAATGAGGTGTCTTAGGTTAGAGCAATTGACTTAAATTCTGATGGAGGGAACCTATTCAACCGTTTTCCCTGCTCTCTGTGAGTGGGTCTCTGATACTCAAGATGGACCGCTATTTAGAAACTGTGTTCGTACTCTATCCCTCTTTAAATAGGATCCCAATGCTTTCAATGGTGCAGAGTATTTTCCCATTACACATCCTACTTGCTGTGCAGTCATATTCCCAGATACTTAACTAGTGTGTAATTGCTAATGTCTGGTCCTCCGGTGTAATCGTCACCCAGGGCGATTGGTCAAGTGGTGCCATTACATCCCAAAACTACAGCAGGATGTCATCTGACATGAGGGCCAATCAGTTGCTTCTTCTAACTCTAGCCCTCTTTAAATAGGAGCCCAATGCTTTCAATGGTGCAGTGTACTTTCCCATTGCACCTCCTACTTGCTGTGCTGTCATATTCACAGACAGTTACCTAGTGTGTAATTGCTGATGTCTCGTCCTACGGTGTAATCGTCACCCAGGACGATTGGTCACGTGGTGCCATTACTTCACAAAGCTACAGCAGGATGTCATCTGACATGAGGGCCAATCAGTTGCCTAGTATGCAATAGGATACATGTCTCATCGTATAGAAAAGGGAGCAATGTAGACCGGATGCCCAGCTGAAGACTAAGGTGGTGAGATGAAAGGAACTAGGCCATTATTTGAGACTTATACATTTGTTTAAAGGATTGGTTGATCATAACATTCTGGAGTTCTCTATAGGTTTACTAAGAGGGATGTGCTAAAATGAAGATGTTAGAATCTGTTATTCATAGGTTTTTCTTATTCCCACAAACGGTAGCATAAACCTTCCTCCCTTAACGTATCAGATCACTGAATTGCTATGGTGTACCATAACCTAAAATATTTCCTGTGAGAAGGGTACGTTATCTCTTGGCTGCCAAAGAGATCTTTCTATCCAAGTCCTCATATAGCTGCTAGAGTTGTGTAGAGAGTACTAGCAAATGAGGCACAGGATTGAAAGAAGTCTGCTATGTTGAAATCTAAACTGAGAATATAATTTTTAGTGAGCTTTGGATTTTCACAATATTAGACACGCCATAGTACTAATAATTGACTCTTTATAGAAATCATTTTTTGGTAGTGTTGCATTTGGTTTGGAAGTATTCAAGTTCTAAAAATTGACTAACAGTGGACTTTTCCATCTGCAGAATATACTGAATGACCAGCAGAGGCAGTATTGCAGAGGAATATTTCTCCGCTTGCTGAGAAAAGAAAAAAAAAGAAAGCTCATTCCTCAGCCTTTTCCATGCCTCGATCAATAGATATGGTAAGTCAAACTCTCATTTAATCATTTTGCCATTAATTAAAAGTTCATAGTATCTGATGGCTCTCAGTGCCTTTTAGTGGGGTCTTCCGCATAAATATAATCTTCTAAGACGGTAGCAATATGAATGACGCTATGGCCATCATGATAGTTTCTCAAAGACTTTGACTGTCTATGTGGCTGACAAAATCTTCTTTAGATAGTTTTGCAGGCAATATGTCCTCCGGGGTAATTACCATCTTTTAGGCTGGAATGAGGTGTCTTAGGTTAGAGCAATTGACTTACTTTCTGATGGAGGGAACCTATTCAACCGTTTTCCCTGCTCTCTGTGAGTGGGTCTCTGATACTCAAGATGGACCGCTATTTAGAAACTGTGTTCGTACTCTATCCCTCTTTAAATAGGATCCCAATGCTTTCAATGGTGCAGAGTATTTTCCCATTTCACATCCTACTTGCTGTGCAGTCATATTCCCAGATACTTAACTAGTGTGTAATTGCTGATGTCTGGTACTCCGGTGTAATCGTCACCCAGGGCGTTTGGTCAAGTGGTGCCATTACATCCCAAAACTACAGCAGGATGTCATCTGACATGAGGGCCAATCAGTTGCTTCTTCTAACTCTAGCCCTCTTTAAATAGGAGCCCAATGCTTTCAATGGTGCAGTGTACTTTCCCATTGCAACTCCTACTTGCTGTGCAGTCATATTCACAGACAGTTACCTAGCGTGTAATTGCTGATGTCTGGTCCTCCGGTGTAATCGTCACCCACGATGATTGGTCACATGGTGCCATTACTTCACAAAGCTACAGCAGGATGTCATCTGACATGAGGGCCAATCAGTTGCCTAGTACGCAATAGGATACATGTCTCATCGTATAGACAAGGGAGCAATGTAGACAGGATGCCCAGCTGAAGACTAAGGTGGTGAGATGAAAGGAACTAGGCCATTATTTGAGACTTCTACATTTGTTTGAAGGAGTGGTTGATCATAAAATTCTGGAGTTCTCTATAGGTTTACTGAGAGGGATGTGCTAAAATGAAGATGTTAGAATCTGTTATTCATAGTTTTTCTTATTCCCACAAACGGTAGCATAAACCTTCCTCCCTTAACGTATCAGATCCCTGACTTGCTATGGTGTACCATAACCTAAAATAATTCCTGTGAAAAGGGTACGCAATCTCTTGGCTGCCAAAGAGATCTTTCTATCTAAGTCCTCATATAGGTGCTAGAGTTGTGTAGAGAGTACCAGCAAATGAGGCACAGGATTGAAAGAAGTCTGCTAGGTTGAAATCTAAATTGAGAATATAATTTTTAGTGAGCTTTGGATTTTCACAATATTAGACACGCCATAGTACTAATAATTGACTCTTTATAGAAATCATTTTTTGGTAGTGTTGCATTTGGTTTGGAAGTATTCAAGTTCTAAAAATTGACTAACAGTGGACTTTTCCATCTGCTGAATATACTGAATGACCAGCAGAGGCAGTATTGCAGAGGAATATTTCTCCGCTTGCTGAGAAAAGAAAAAAAAAGAAAGCTCATTCCTCAGCCTTTTCCATGCCTCGATCAATAGATATGGTAAGTCAAACTCTCATTTAATCATTTTGCCATTAATTAAAAGTTCATAGTATCTGATGGCTCTCAGTGCCTTTTAGTGGGGTCTTCCGCATAAATATAATCTTCTAAGACGGTAGCAATATGAATGACGCTATGGCCATCATGATAGTTTCTCAAAGACTTTGACTGTCTATGTGGCTGACAAAATCTTCTTTAGATAGTTTTGCAGGCAATATGTCCTCCGGGGTAATTACCATCTTTTAGGCTGGAATGAGGTGTCTTAGGTTAGAGCAATTGACTTAAATTCTGATGGAGGGAACCTATTCAACCGTTTTCCCTGCTCTCTGTGAGTGGGTCTCTGATACTCAAGATGGACCGCTATTTAGAAACTGTGTTCGTACTCTATCCCTCTTTAAATAGGATCCCAATGCTTTCAATGGTGCAGAGTATTTTCCCATTACACATCCTACTTGCTGTGCAGTCATATTCCCAGATACTTAACTAGTGTGTAATTGCTAATGTCTGGTCCTCCGGTGTAATCGTCACCCAGGGCGATTGGTCAAGTGGTGCCATTACATCCCAAAACTACAGCAGGATGTCATCTGACATGAGGGCCAATCAGTTGCTTCTTCTAACTCTAGCCCTCTTTAAATAGGAGCCCAATGCTTTCAATGGTGCAGTGTACTTTCCCATTGCACCTCCTACTTGCTGTGCTGTCATATTCACAGACAGTTACCTAGTGTGTAATTGCTGATGTCTCGTCCTACGGTGTAATCGTCGCCCAGGACGATTGGTCACGTGGTGCCATTACTTCACAAAGCTACAGCAGGATGTCATCTGACATGAGGGCCAATCAGTTGCCTAGTACGCAATAGGATACATGTCTCATCGTATAGAAAAGGGAGCAATGTAGACCGGATGCCCAGCTGAAGACTAAGGTGGTGAGATGAAAGGAACTAGGCCATTATTTGAGACTTATACATTTGTTTAAAGGATTGGTTGATCATAACATTCTGGAGTTCTCTATAGGTTTACTAAGAGGGATGTGCTAAAATGAAGATGTTAGAATCTGTTATTCATAGGTTTTTCTTATTCCCACAAACGGTAGCATAAACCTTCCTCCCTTAACGTATCAGATCACTGAATTGCTATGGTGTACCATAACCTAAAATATTTCCTGTGAGAAGGGTACGTTATCTCTTGGCTGCCAAAGAGATCTTTCTATCCAAGTCCTCATATAGCTGCTAGAGTTGTGTAGAGAGTACTAGCAAATGAGGCACAGGATTGAAAGAAGTCTGCTATGTTGAAATCTAAACTGAGAATATAATTTTTAGTGAGCTTTGGATTTTCACAATATTAGACACGCCATAGTACTAATAATTGACTCTTTATAGAAATCATTTTTTGGTAGTGTTGCATTTGGTTTGGAAGTATTCAAGTTCTAAAAATTGACTAACAGTGGACTTTTCCATCTGCAGAATATACTGAATGACCAGCAGAGGCAGTATTGCAGAGGAATATTTCTCCGCTTGCTTAGAAAAGAAAAAAAAAGAAAGCTCATTCCTCAGCCTTTTCCATGCCTCGATCAATAGATATGGTAAGTCAAACTCTCATTTAATCATTTTGCCATTAATTAAAAGTTCATAGTATCTGATGGCTCTCAGTGCCTTTTAGTGGGGTCTTCCGCATAAATATAATCTTCTAAGACGGTAGCAATATGAATGACGCTATGGCCATCATGATAGTTTCTCAAAGACTTTGACTGTCTATGTGGCTGACAAAATCTTCTTTAGATAGTTTTGCAGGCAATATGTCCTCCGGGGTAATTACCATCTTTTAGGCTGGAATGAGGTGTCTTAGGTTAGAGCAATTGACTTACTTTCTGATGGAGGGAACCTATTCAACCGTTTTCCCTGCTCTCTGTGAGTGGGTCTCTGATACTCAAGATGGACCGCTATTTAGAAACTGTGTTCGTACTCCATCCCTCTTTAAATAGGATCCCAATGCTTTCAATGGTGCAGAGTATTTTCCCATTTCACATCCTACTTGCTGTGCAGTCATATTCCCAGATACTTAACTAGTGTGTAATTGCTGATGTCTGGTACTCCGGTGTAATCGTCACCCAGGGCGATTGGTCAAGTGGTGCCATTACATCCCAAAACTACAGCAGGATGTCATCTGACATGAGGGCCAATCAGTTGCTTCTTCTAACTCTAGCCCTCTTTAAATAGGAGCCCAATGCTTTCAATGGTGCAGTGTACTTTCAAATTGCACCTCCTTCTTGCTGTGCAGTCATATTCACAGATAGTTACCTAGTGTGTAATTGCTGATGTCTGGTCCTCCGGTGTAATCGTCACCCAGGACGATTGGTCATGTGGTGCCATTACTTCACAAAGCTACAGCAGGATGTCATCTGACATGAGGGCCAATCAGTTGCCTAGTACGCAATAGGATACATGTCTCATCGTATAGAAAAGGGAGCAATGTAGACAGGATGCCCAGCTGAAGACTAAGGTGGTGAGATGAAAGGAACTAGGCCTTTATTTGAGACTTATACATTTGTTTGAAGGAGTGGTTGATCATAACATTCTGGAGTTCTCTATAGGTTTACTGAGAGGGATGTGCTAAAATGAAGATGTTAGAATCTGTTATTCATAGTTTTTCTTATTCCCACAAACGGTAGCATAAACCTTCCTCCCTTAACATATCAGATCACTGACTTGCTATGGTGTACCATAACCTAAAATATTTCCTGTGAGAAGGGTACGTTATCTCTTGGCTGCCAAAGAGATCTTTCTATCAAAGTCCTCATATAAGTGCTAGCGTTGTGTAGAGAGTACTAGCAAATGAGGCACAGGATTGAAAGAAGTCTGCTAGGTTGAAATCTAAATTGAGAATATAATTTTTAGTGAGCTTTGGATGTTCACAATATTAGACACGCCATAGTACTAATAATTGACTCTTTATAGAAATCATTTTTTGGTAGTGTTGCATTTGGTTTGGAAGTATTCAAGTTCTAAAAATTGACTAACAGTGGACTTTTCCATCTGCAGAATATACTGAATGACCAGCAGAGGTAGTATTGCAGAGGAATATTTCTCCGCTTGCTGAGAAAAGAAAAAAAAAGAAAGCTCATTCCTCAGCCTTTTCCATGCCTCGATCAATAGTTATGGTAAGTCAAACTCTCATTTAATCATTTTGCCATTAATTAAAAGTTCATAGTATCTGATGGATCTCAGTGCCTTTTAGTGGGGTCTTCCGCATAAATATAATCTTCTAAGACGGTAGCAATATGAATGACGCTATGGCCATCATGATAGTTTCTCAAAGACTTTGACTGTCTATGTGGCTGACAAAATCTTCTTTAGATAGTTTTGCAGGCAATATGTCCTCCGGGGTAATTACCATCTTTTAGGCTGGAATGAGGTGTCTTAGGTTAGAGCAATTGAATTACTTTCTGATGGAGGGAACCTATTCAACCGTTTTCCCTGCTCTCTGTGGGTGGGTCTCTGATACTCAAGATGGACCGCTATTTAGAAACTGTGTTCTAACTCTATCCCTCTTTAAATAGAATCCCAATGCTTTCAATGGTGCAGAGTATTTTCCCATTACACATCCTATTTGCTGTGCAGTCATATTCCCAGATACTTA
The DNA here is from genome assembly GCF_964263255.1 of Lissotriton vulgaris. Taxonomy (NCBI): domain Eukaryota; kingdom Metazoa; phylum Chordata; class Amphibia; order Caudata; family Salamandridae; genus Lissotriton; species Lissotriton vulgaris. The sequence goes on along the minus strand of NC_141693.1, from coordinate 935,261,183 downwards.
ACTAGTGTGTAATTGCTGATGTCTGGTCCTCCGGTGTAATCGTCACCCAGGGCGATTGGTCAAGTGGTGCCATTACATCCCAAAACTACAGCAGGATGTCATCTGACATGAGGGCCAATCAGTTGCTTCTTCTAACTCTAGCCCTCTTTAAATAGGAGCCCAATGCTTTCAATGGTGCAGTGTACTTTCCCATTGCAACTCCTACTTGCTGTGCAGTCATATTCACAGACAGTTACCTAGCGTGTAATTGCTGATGTCTGGTCCTCCGGTGTAATCGTCACCCACGATGATTGGTCACATGGTGCCATTACTTCACAAAGCTACAGCAGGATGTCATCTGACATGAGGGCCAATCAGTTGCCTAGTACGCAATAGGATACATGTCTCATCGTATAGACAAGGGAGCAATGTAGACAGGATGCCCAGCTGAAGACTAAGGTGGTGAGATGAAAGGAACTAGGCCATTATTTGAGACTTATACATTTGTTTGAAGGAGTGGTTGATCATAAAATTCTGGAATTCTCTATAGGTTTACTGAGAGGGATGTGCTAAAATGAAGATGTTAGAATCTGTTATTCATAGTTTTTCTTATTCCCACAAACGGTAGCATAAACCTTCCTCCCTTAACGTATCAGATCCCTGACTTGCTATGGTGTACCATAACCTAAAATAATTCCTGTGAAAAGGGTACGCAATCTCTTGGCTGCCAAAGAGATCTTTCTATCTAAGTCCTCATATAGGTGCTAGAGTTGTGTAGAGAGTACCAGCAAATGAGGCACAGGATTGAAAGAAGTCTGCTAGGTTGAAATCTAAATTGAGAATATAATTTTTAGTGAGCTTTGGATTTTCACAATATTAGACACGCCATAGTACTAATAATTGACTCTTTATAGAAATCATTTTTTGGTAGTGTTGCATTTGGTTTGGAAGTATTCAAGTTCTAAAAATTGACTAACAGTGGACTTTTCCATCTGCTGAATATACTGAATGACCAGCAGAGGCAGTATTGCAGAGGAATATTTCTCCGCTTGCTGAGAAAAGAAAAAAAAAAAAAGCTCATTCCTCAGCCTTTTCCATGCCTCGATCAATAGTTATGGTAAGTCAAACTCTCATTTAATCATTTTGCCATTAATTAAAAGTTCATAGTATCTGATGGATCTCAGTGCCTTTTAGTGGGGTCTTCCGCATAAATATAATCTTCTAAGACGGTAGCAATATGAATGACGCTATGGCCATCATGATAGTTTCTCAAAGACTTTGACTGTCTATGTGGCTGACAAAATCTTCTTTAGATAGTTTTGCAGGCAATATGTCCTCCGGGGTAATTACCATCTTTTAGGCTGGAATGAGGTGTCTTAGGTTAGAGCAATTGAATTACTTTCTGATGGAGGGAACCTATTCAACCGTTTTCCCTACTCTCTGTGAGTGGGTCTCTGATACTCAAGATGGACCGCTATTTAGAAACTGTGTTCGTACTCTATCCCTCTTTAAATAGGATCCCAATGCTTTCAATGGTGCAGAGTATTTTCCCATTACACATCCTACTTGCTGTGCAGTCATATTCCCAGATACTTAACTAGTGTGTAATTGCTAATGTCTGGTCCTCCGGTGTAATCGTCACCCAGGGCGATTGGTCAAGTGGTGCCATTACATCCCAAAACTACAGCAGGATGTCATCTGACATGAGGGCCAATCAGTTGCTTCTTCTAACTCTAGCCCTCTTTAAATAGGAGCCCAATGCTTTCAATGGTGCAGTGTACTTTCCCATTGCACCTCCTACTTGCTGTGCTGTCATATTCACAGACAGTTACCTAGTGTGTAATTGCTGATGTCTCGTCCTACGGTGTAATCGTCGCCCAGGACGATTGGTCACGTGGTGCCATTACTTCACAAAGCTACAGCAGGATGTCATCTGACATGAGGGCCAATCAGTTGCCTAGTACGCAATAGGATACATGTCTCATCGTATAGAAAAGGGAGCAATGTATACCGGATGCCCAGCTGAAGACTAAGGTGGTGAGATGAAAGGAACTAGGCCATTATTTGAGACTTATACATTTGTTTAAAGGATTGGTTGATCATAACATTCTGGAGTTCTCTATAGGTTTACTAAGAGGGATGTGCTAAAATGAAGATGTTAGAATCTGTTATTCATAGGTTTTTCTTATTCCCACAAACGGTAGCATAAACCTTCCTCCCTTAACGTATCAGATCACTGAATTGCTATGGTGTACCATAACCTAAAATATTTCCTGTGAGAAGGGTACGTTATCTCTTGGCTGCCAAAGAGATCTTTCTATCCAAGTCCTCATATAGCTGCTAGAGTTGTGTAGAGAGTACTAGCAAATGAGGCACAGGATTGAAAGAAGTCTGCTATGTTGAAATCTAAACTGAGAATATAATTTTTAGTGAGCTTTGGATTTTCACAATATTAGACACGCCATAGTACTAATAATTGACTCTTTATAGAAATCATTTTTTGGTAGTGTTGCATTTGGTTTGGAAGTATTCAAGTTCTAAAAATTGACTAACAGTGGACTTTTCCATCTGCAGAATATACTGAATGACCAGCAGAGGCAGTATTGCAGAGGAATATTTCTCCGCTTGCTTAGAAAAGAAAAAAAAAGAAAGCTCATTCCTCAGCCTTTTCCATGCCTCGATCAATAGATATGGTAAGTCAAACTCTCATTTAATCATTTTGCCATTAATTAAAAGTTCATAGTATCTGATGGCTCTCAGTGCCTTTTAGTGGGGTCTTCCGCATAAATATAATCTTCTAAGACGGTAGCAATATGAATGACGCTATGGCCATCATGATAGTTTCTCAAAGACTTTGACTGTCTATGTGGCTGACAAAATCTTCTTTAGATAGTTTTGCAGGCAATATGTCCTCCGGGGTAATTACCATCTTTTAGGCTGGAATGAGGTGTCTTAGGTTAGAGCAATTGACTTACTTTCTGATGGAGGGAACCTATTCAACCGTTTTCCCTGCTCTCTGTGAGTGGGTCTCTGATACTCAAGATGGACCGCTATTTAGAAACTGTGTTCGTACTCTATCCCTCTTTAAATAGGATCCCAATGCTTTCAATGGTGCAGAGTATTTTCCCATTTCACATCCTACTTGCTGTGCAGTCATATTCCCAGATACTTAACTAGTGTGTAATTGCTGATGTCTGGTACTCCGGTGTAATTGTCACCCAGGGCGATTGGTCAAGTGGTGCCATTACATCCCAAAACTACAGCAGGATGTCATCTGACATGAGGGCCAATCAGTTGCTTCTTCTAACTCTAGCCCTCTTTAAATAGGAGCCCAATGCTTTCAATGGTGCAGTGTACTTTCAAATTGCACCTCCTTCTTGCAGTGCAGTCATATTCACAGATAGTTACCTAGTGTGTAATTGCTGATGTCTGGTCCTCCGGTGTAATCGTCACCCAGGACGATTGGTCACGTGGTGCCATTACTTCACAAAGCTACAGCAGGATGTCATCTGACATGAGGGCCAATCAGTTGCCTAGTACGCAATAGGATACATGTCTCATCGTATAGAAAAGGGAGCAATGTAGACAGGATGCCCAGCTGAAGACTAAGGTGGTGAGATGAAAGGAACTAGGCCTTTATTTGAGACTTATACATTTGTTTGAAGGAGTGGTTGATCATAACATTCTGGAGTTCTCTATAGGTTTACTGAGAGGGATGTGCTAAAATGAAGATGTTAGAATCTGTTATTCATAGTTTTTCTTATTCCCACAAACGGTAGCATAAACCTTCCTCCCTTAACATATCAGATCACTGACTTGCTATGGTGTACCATAACCTAAAATATTTCCTGTGAGAAGGGTACGTTATCTCTTGGCTGCCAAAGAGATCTTTCTATCAAAGTCCTCATATAAGTGCTAGCGTTGTGTAGAGAGTACTAGCAAATGAGGCACAGGATTGAAAGAAGTCTGCTAGGTTGAAATCTAAATTGAGAATATAATTTTTAGTGAGCTTTGGATGTTCACAATATTAGACACGCCATAGTACTAATAATTGACTCTTTATAGAAATCATTTTTTGGTAGTGTTGCATTTGGTTTGGAAGTATTCAAGTTCTAAAAATTGACTAACAGTGGACTTTTCCATCTGCAGAATATACTGAATGACCAGCAGAGGCAGTATTGCAGAGGAATATTTCTCCGCTTGCTTAGAAAAGAAAAAAAAAGAAAGCTCATTCCTCAGCCTTTTCCATGCCTCGATCAATAGATATGGTAAGTCAAACTCTCATTTAATCATTTTGCCATTAATTAAAAGTTCATAGTATCTGATGGCTCTCAGTGCCTTTTAGTGGGGTCTTCCGCATAAATATAATCTTCTAAGACGGTAGCAATATGAATGACGCTATGGCCATCATGATAGTTTCTCAAAGACTTTGACTGTCTATGTGGCTGACAAAATCTTCTTTAGATAGTTTTGCAGGCAATATGTCCTCCGGGGTAATTACCATCTTTTAGGCTGGAATGAGGTGTCTTAGGTTAGAGCAATTGACTTACTTTCTGATGGAGGGAACCTATTCAACCGTTTTCCCTGCTCTCTGTGAGTGGGTCTCTGATACTCAAGATGGACCGCTATTTAGAAATTGTGTTCGTACTCTATCCCTCTTTAAATAGGATCCCAATGCTTTCAATGGTGCAGAGTATTTTCCCATTTCACATCCTACTTGCTGTGCAGTCATATTCCCAGATACTTAACTAGTGTGTAATTGCTGATGTCTGGTACTCCGGTGTAATCGTCACCCAGGGCGTTTGGTCAAGTGGTGCCATTACATCCCAAAACTACAGCAGGATGTCATCTGACATGAGGGCCAATCAGTTGCTTCTTCTAACTCTAGCCCTCTTTAAATAGGAGCCCAATGCTTTCAATGGTGCAGTGTACTTTCCCATTGCAACTCCTACTTGCTGTGCAGTCATATTCACAGACAGTTACCTAGCGTGTAATTGCTGATGTCTGGTCCTCCGGTGTAATCGTCACCCACGATGATTGGTCACATGGTGCCATTACTTCACAAAGCTACAGCAGGATGTCATCTGACATGAGGGCCAATCAGTTGCCTAGTACGCAATAGGATACATGTCTCATCGTATAGACAAGGGAGCAATGTAGACAGGATGCCCAGCTGAAGACTAAGGTGGTGAGATGAAAGGAACTAGGCCATTATTTGAGACTTCTACATTTGTTTGAAGGAGTGGTTGATCATAAAATTCTGGAGTTCTCTATAGGTTTACTGAGAGGGATGTGCTAAAATGAAGATGTTAGAATCTGTTATTCATAGTTTTTCTTATTCCCACAAACGGTAGCATAAACCTTCCTCCCTTAACGTATCAGATCCCTGACTTGCTATGGTGTACCATAACCTAAAATAATTCCTGTGAAAAGGGTACGCAATCTCTTGGCTGCCAAAGAGATCTTTCTATCTAAGTCCTCATATAGGTGCTAGAGTTGTGTAGAGAGTATCAGCAAATGAGGCACAGGATTGAAAGAAGTCTGCTAGGTTGAAATCTAAATTGAGAATATAATTTTTAGTGAGCTTTGGATTTTCACAATATTAGACACGCCATAGTACTAATAATTGACTCTTTATAGAAATCATTTTTTGGTAGTGTTGCATTTGGTTTGGAAGTATTCAAGTTCTAAAAATTGACTAACAGTGGACTTTTCCATCTGCTGAATATACTGAATGACCAGCAGAGGCAGTATTGCAGAGGAATATTTCTCCGCTTGCTGAGAAAAGAAAAAAAAAGAAAGCTCATTCCTCAGCCTTTTCCATGCCTCGATCAATAGATATGGTAAGTCAAACTCTCATTTAATCATTTTGCCATTAATTAAAAGTTCATAGTATCTGATGGCTCTCAGTGCCTTTTAGTGGGGTCTTCCGCATAAATATAATCTTCTAAGACGGTAGCAATATGAATGACGCTATGGCCATCATGATAGTTTCTCAAAGACTTTGACTGTCTATGTGGCTGACAAAATCTTCTTTAGATAGTTTTGCAGGCAATATGTCCTCCGGGGTAATTACCATCTTTTAGGCTGGAATGAGGTGTCTTAGGTTAGAGCAATTGACTTAAATTCTGATGGAGGGAACCTATTCAACCGTTTTCCCTGCTCTCTGTGAGTGGGTCTCTGATACTCAAGATGGACCGCTATTTAGAAACTGTGTTCGTACTCTATCCCTCTTTAAATAGGATCCCAATGCTTTCAATGGTGCAGAGTATTTTCCCATTACACATCCTACTTGCTGTGCAGTCATATTCCCAGATACTTAACTAGTGTGTAATTGCTAATGTCTGGTCCTCCGGTGTAATCGTCACCCAGGGCGATTGGTCAAGTGGTGCCATTACATCCCAAAACTACAGCAGGATGTCATCTGACATGAGGGCCAATCAGTTGCTTCTTCTAACTCTAGCCCTCTTTAAATAGGAGCCCAATGCTTTCAATGGTGCAGTGTACTTTCCCATTGCACCTCCTACTTGCTGTGCTGTCATATTCACAGACAGTTACCTAGTGTGTAATTGCTGATGTCTCGTCCTACGGTGTAATCGTCGCCCAGGACGATTGGTCACGTGGTGCCATTACTTCACAAAGCTACAGCAGGATGTCATCTGACATGAGGGCCAATCAGTTGCCTAGTACGCAATAGGATACATGTCTCATCGTATAGAAAAGGGAGCAATGTAGACCGGATGCCCAGCTGAAGACTAAGGTGGTGAGATGAAAGGAACTAGGCCATTATTTGAGACTTATACATTTGTTTAAAGGATTGGTTGATCATAACATTCTGGAGTTCTCTATAGGTTTACTAAGAGGGATGTGCTAAAATGAAGATGTTAGAATCTGTTATTCATAGGTTTTTCTTATTCCCACAAACGGTAGCATAAACCTTCCTCCCTTAACGTATCAGATCACTGAATTGCTATGGTGTACCATAACCTAAAATATTTCCTGTGAGAAGGGTACGTTATCTCTTGGCTGCCAAAGAGATCTTTCTATCCAAGTCCTCATATAGCTGCTAGAGTTGTGTAGAGAGTACTAGCAAATGAGGCACAGGATTGAAAGAAGTCTGCTATGTTGAAATCTAAACTGAGAATATAATTTTTAGTGAGCTTTGGATTTTCACAATATTAGACACGCCATAGTACTAATAATTGACTCTTTATAGAAATCATTTTTTGGTAGTGTTGCATTTGGTTTGGAAGTATTCAAGTTCTAAAAATTGACTAACAGTGGACTTTTCCATCTGCAGAATATACTGAATGACCAGCAGAGGCAGTATTGCAGAGGAATATTTCTCCGCTTGCTGAGAAAAGAAAAAAAAAGAAAGCTCATTCCTCAGCCTTTTCCATGCCTCGATCAATAGATATGGTAAGTCAAACTCTCATTTAATCATTTTGCCATTAATTAAAAGTTCATAGTATCTGATGGCTCTCAGTGCCTTTTAGTGGGGTCTTCCGCATAAATATAATCTTCTAAGACGGTAGCAATATGAATGACGCTATGGCCATCATGATAGTTTCTCAAAGACTTTGACTGTCTATGTGGCTGACAAAATCTTCTTTAGATAGTTTTGCAGGCAATATGTCCTCCGGGGTAATTACCATCTTTTAGGCTGGAATGAGGTGTCTTAGGTTAGAGCAATTGACTTAAATTCTGATGGAGGGAACCTATTCAACCGTTTTCCCTGCTCTCTGTGAGTGGGTCTCTGATACTCAAGATGGACCGCTATTTAGAAACTGTGTTCGTACTCTATCCCTCTTTAAATAGGATCCCAATGCTTTCAATGGTGCAGAGTATTTTCCCATTACACATCCTACTTGCTGTGCAGTCATATTCCCAGATACTTAACTAGTGTGTAATTGCTAATGTCTGGTCCTCCGGTGTAATCGTCACCCAGGGCGATTGGTCAAGTGGTGCCATTACATCCCAAAACTACAGCAGGATGTCATCTGACATGAGGGCCAATCAGTTGCTTCTTCTAACTCTAGCCCTCTTTAAATAGGAGCCCAATGCTTTCAATGGTGCAGTGTACTTTCCCATTGCACCTCCTACTTGCTGTGCTGTCATATTCACAGACAGTTACCTAGTGTGTAATTGCTGATGTCTCGTCCTACGGTGTAATCGTCGCCCAGGACGATTGGTCACGTGGTGCCATTACTTCACAAAGCTACAGCAGGATGTCATCTGACATGAGGGCCAATCAGTTGCCTAGTACGCAATAGGATACATGTCTCATCGTATAGAAAAGGGAGCAATGTAGACCGGATGCCCAGCTGAAGACTAAGGTGGTGAGATGAAAGGAACTAGGCCATTATTTGAGACTTATACATTTGTTTAAAGGATTGGTTGATCATAACATTCTGGAGTTCTCTATAGGTTTACTAAGAGGGATGTGCTAAAATGAAGATGTTAGAATCTGTTATTCATAGGTTTTTCTTATTCCCACAAACGGTAGCATAAACCTTCCTCCCTTAACGTATCAGATCACTGAATTGCTATGGTGTACCATAACCTAAAATAATTCCTGTGAGAAGGGTACGTTATCTCTTGGCTGCCAAAGAGATCTTTCTATCCAAGTCCTCATATAGCTGCTAGAGTTGTGTAGAGAGTACTAGCAAATGAGGCACAGGATTGAAAGAAGTCTGCTATGTTGAAATCTAAACTGAGAATATAATTTTTAGTGAGCTTTGGATTTTCACAATATTAGACACGCCATAGTACTAATAATTGACTCTTTATAGAAATCATTTTTTGGTAGTGTTGCATTTGGTTTGGAAGTATTCAAGTTCTAAAAATTGACTAACAGTGGACTTTTCCATCTGCAGAATATACTGAATGACCAGCAGAGGCAGTATTGCAGAGGAATATTTCTCCGCTTGCTTAGAAAAGAAAAAAAAAGAAAGCTCATTCCTCAGCCTTTTCCATGCCTCGATCAATAGATATGGTAAGTCAAACTCTCATTTAATCATTTTGCCATTAATTAAAAGTTCATAGTATCTGATGGCTCTCAGTGCCTTTTAGTGGGGTCTTCCGCATAAATATAATCTTCTAAGACGGTAGCAATATGAATGACGCTATGGCCATCATGATAGTTTCTCAAAGACTTTGACTGTCTATGTGGCTGACAAAATCTTCTTTAGATAGTTTTGCAGGCAATATGTCCTCCGGGGTAATTACCATCTTTTAGGCTGGAATGAGGTGTCTTAGGTTAGAGCAATTGACTTACTTTCTGATGGAGGGAACCTATTCAACCGTTTTCCCTGCTCTCTGTGAGTGGGTCTCTGATACTCAAGATGGACCGCTATTTAGAAACTGTGTTCGTACTCTATCCCTCTTTAAATAGGATCCCAATGCTTTCAATGGTGCAGAGTATTTTCCCATTTCACATCCTACTTGCTGTGCAGTCATATTCCCAGATACTTAACTAGTGTGTAATTGCTGATGTCTGGTACTCCGGTGTAATCGTCACCCAGGGCGATTGGTCAAGTGGTGCCATTACATCCCAAAACTACAGCAGGATGTCATCTGACATGAGGGCCAATCAGTTGCTTCTTCTAACTCTAGCCCTCTTTAAATAGGAGCCCAATGCTTTCAATGGTGCAGTGTACTTTCAAATTGCACCTCCTTCTTGCTGTGCAGTCATATTCACAGATAGTTACCTAGTGTGTAATTGCTGATGTCTGGTCCTCCGGTGTAATCGTCACCCAGGACGATTGGTCACGTGGTGCCATTACTTCACAAAGCTACAGCAGGATGTCATCTGACATGAGGGCCAATCAGTTGCCTAGTACGCAATAGGATACATGTCTCATCGTATAGAAAAGGGAGCAATGTAGACAGGATGCCCAGCTGAAGACTAAGGTGGTGAGATGAAAGGAACTAGGCCTTTATTTGAGACTTATACATTTGTTTGAAGGAGTGGTTGATCATAACATTCTGGAGTTCTCTATAGGTTTACTGAGAGGGATGTGCTAAAATGAAGATGTTAGAATCTGTTATTCATAGTTTTTCTTATTCCCACAAACGGTAGCATAAACCTTCCTCCCTTAACATATCAGATCACTGACTTGCTATGGTGTACCATAACCTAAAATATTTCCTGTGAGAAGGGTACGTTATCTCTTGGCTGCCAAAGAGATCTTTCTATCAAAGTCCTCATATAAGTGCTAGCGTTGTGTAGAGAGTACTAGCAAATGAGGCACAGGATTGAAAGAAGTCTGCTAGGTTGAAATCTAAATTGAGAATATAATTTTTAGTGAGCTTTGGATGTTCACAATATTAGACACGCCATAGTACTAATAATTGACTCTTTATAGAAATCATTTTTTGGTAGTGTTGCATTTGGTTTGGAAGTATTCAAGTTCTAAAAATTGACTGACAGTGGACTTTTCCATCTGCAGAATATACTGAATGACCAGCAGAGGCAGTATTGCAGAGGAATATTTCTCCGCTTGCTGAGAAAAGAAAAAAAAAGAAAGCTCATTCCTCAGCCTTTTCCATGCCTCGATCAATAGTTATGGTAAGTCAAACTCTCATTTAATCATTTTGCCATTAATTAAAAGTTCATAGTATCTGATGGATCTCAGTGCCTTTTAGTGGGGTCTTCCGCATAAATATAATCTTCTAAGACGGTAGCAATATGAATGACGCTATGGCCATCATGATAGTTTCTCAAAGACTTTGACTGTCTATGTGGCTGACAAAATCTTCTTTAGATAGTTTTGCAGGCAATATGTCCTCCGGGGTAATTACCATCTTTTAGGCTGGAATGAGGTGTCTTAGGTTAGAGCAATTGAATTACTTTCTGATGGAGGGAACCTATTCAACCGTTTTCCCTGCTCTCTGTGGGTGGGTCTCTGATACTCAAGATGGACCGCTATTTAGAAACTGTGTTCTAACTCTATCCCTCTTTAAATAGAATCCCAATGCTTTCAATGGTGCAGAGTATTTTCCCATTACACATCCTATTTGCTGTGCAGTCATATTCCCAGATACTTAACTAGTGTGTAATTGCTGATGTCTGGTCCTCCGGTGTAATCGTCACCCAGGGCGATTGGTCAAGTGGTGCCATTACATCCCAAAACTACAGCAGGATGTCATCTGACATGAGGGCCAATCAGTTGCTTCTTCTAACTCTAGCCCTCTTTAAATAGGAGCCCAATGCTTTCAATGGTGCAGTGTACTTTCCCATTGCAACTCCTACTTGCTGTGCAGTCATATTCACAGACAGTTACCTAGCGTGTAATTGCTGATGTCTGGTCCTCCGGTGTAATCGTCACCCACGATGATTGGTCACATGGTGCCATTACTTCACAAAGCTACAGCAGGATGTCATCTGACATGAGGGCCAATCAGTTGCCTAGTACGCAATAGGATACATGTCTCATCGTATAGACAAGGGAGCAATGTAGACAGGATGCCCAGCTGAAGACTAAGGTGGTGAGATGAAAGGAACTAGGCCATTATTTGAGACTTATACATTTGTTTGAAGGAGTGGTTGATCATAAAATTCTGGAATTCTCTATAGGTTTACTGAGAGGGATGTGCTAAAATGAAGATGTTAGAATCTGTTATTCATAGTTTTTCTTATTCCCACAAACGGTAGCATAAACCTTCCTCCCTTAACGTATCAGATCCCTGACTTGCTATGGTGTACCATAACCTAAAATAATTCCTGTGAAAAGGGTACGCAATCTCTTGGCTGCCAAAGAGATCTTTCTATCTAAGTCCTCATATAGGTGCTAGAGTTGTGTAGAGAGTACCAGCAAATGAGGCACAGGATTGAAAGAAGTCTGCTAGGTTGAAATCTAAATTGAGAATATAATTTTTAGTGAGCTTTGGATTTTCACAATATTAGACACGCCATAGTACTAATAATTGACTCTTTATAGAAATCATTTTTTGGTAGTGTTGCATTTGGTTTGGAAGTATTCAAGTTCTAAAAATTGACTAACAGTGGACTTTTCCATCTGCTGAATATACTGAATGACCAGCAGAGGCAGTATTGCAGAGGAATATTTCTCCGCTTGCTGAGAAAAGAAAAAAAAAAAAAGCTCATTCCTCAGCCTTTTCCATGCCTCGATCAATAGTTATGGTAAGTCAAACTCTCATTTAATCATTTTGCCATTAATTAAAAGTTCATAGTATCTGATGGATCTCAGTGCCTTTTAGTGGGGTCTTCCGCATAAATATAATCTTCTAAGACGGTAGCAATATGAATGACGCTATGGCCATCATGATAGTTTCTCAAAGACTTTGACTGTCTATGTGGCTGACAAAATCTTCTTTAGATAGTTTTGCAGGCAATATGTCCTCCGGGGTAATTACCATCTTTTAGGCTGGAATGAGGTGTCTTAGGTTAGAGCAATTGAATTACTTTCTGATGGAGGGAACCTATTCAACCGTTTTCCCTGCTCTCTGTGAGTGGGTCTCTGATACTCAAGATGGACCGCTATTTAGAAACTGTGTTCGTACTCTATCCCTCTTTAAATAGGATCCCAATGCTTTCAATGGTGCAGAGTATTTTCCCATTACACATCCTACTTGCTGTGCAGTCATATTCCCAGATACTTAACTAGTGTGTAATTGCTAATGTCTGGTCCTCCGGTGTAATCGTCACCCAGGGCGATTGGTCAAGTGGTGCCATTACATCCCAAAACTACAGCAGGATGTCATCTGACATGAGGGCCAATCAGTTGCTTCTTCTAACTCTAGCCCTCTTTAAATAGGAGCCCAATGCTTTCAATGGTGCAGTGTACTTTCCCATTGCACCTCCTACTTGCTGTGCTGTCATATTCACAGACAGTTACCTAGTGTGTAATTGCTGATGTCTCGTCCTACGGTGTAATCGTCGCCCAGGACGATTGGTCACGTGGTGCCATTACTTCACAAAGCTACAGCAGGATGTCATCTGACATGAGGGCCAATCAGTTGCCTAGTACGCAATAGGATACATGTCTCATCGTATAGAAAAGGGAGCAATGTAGACCGGATGCCCAGCTGAAGACTAAGGTGGTGAGATGAAAGGAACTAGGCCATTATTTGAGACTTATACATTTGTTTAAAGGATTGGTTGATCATAACATTCTGGAGTTCTCTATAGGTTTACTAAGAGGGATGTGCTAAAATGAAGATGTTAGAATCTGTTATTCATAGGTTTTTCTTATTCCCACAAACGGTAGCATAAACCTTCCTCCCTTAACGTATCAGATCACTGAATTGCTATGGTGTACCATAACCTAAAATATTTCCTGTGAGAAGGGTACGTTATCTCTTGGCTGCCAAAGAGATCTTTCTATCCAAGTCCTCATATAGCTGCTAGAGTTGTGTAGAGAGTACTAGCAAATGAGGCACAGGATTGAAAGAAGTCTGCTATGTTGAAATCTAAACTGAGAATATAATTTTTAGTGAGCTTTGGATTTTCACAATATTAGACACGCCATAGTACTAATAATTGACTCTTTATAGAAATCATTTTTTGGTAGTGTTGCATTTGGTTTGGAAGTATTCAAGTTCTAAAAATTGACTAACAGTGGACTTTTCCATCTGCAGAATATACTGAATGACCAGCAGAGGCAGTATTGCAGAGGAATATTTCTCCGCTTGCTTAGAAAAGAAAAAAAAAGAAAGCTCATTCCTCAGCCTTTTCCATGCCTCGATCAATAGATATGGTAAGTCAAACTCTCATTTAATCATTTTGCCATTAATTAAAAGTTCATAGTATCTGATGGCTCTCAGTGCCTTTTAGTGGGGTCTTCCGCATAAATATAATCTTCTAAGACGGTAGCAATATGAATGACGCTATGGCCATCATGATAGTTTCTCAAAGACTTTGACTGTCTATGTGGCTGACAAAATCTTCTTTAGATAGTTTTGCAGGCAATATGTCCTCCGGGGTAATTACCATCTTTTAGGCTGGAATGAGGTGTCTTAGGTTAGAGCAATTGACTTACTTTCTGATGGAGGGAACCTATTCAACCGTTTTCCCTGCTCTCTGTGAGTGGGTCTCTGATACTCAAGATGGACCGCTATTTAGAAACTGTGTTCGTACTCTATCCCTCTTTAAATAGGATCCCAATGCTTTCAATGGTGCAGAGTATTTTCCCATTTCACATCCTACTTGCTGTGCAGTCATATTCCCAGATACTTAACTAGTGTGTAATTGCTGATGTCTGGTACTCCGGTGTAATTGTCACCCAGGGCGATTGGTCAAGTGGTGCCATTACATCCCAAAACTACAGCAGGATGTCATCTGACATGAGGGCCAATCAGTTGCTTCTTCTAACTCTAGCCCTCTTTAAATAGGAGCCCAATGCTTTCAATGGTGCAGTGTACTTTCAAATTGCACCTCCTTCTTGCAGTGCAGTCATATTCACAGATAGTTACCTAGTGTGTAATTGCTGATGTCTGGTCCTCCGGTGTAATCGTCACCCAGGACGATTGGTCACGTGGTGCCATTACTTCACAAAGCTACAGCAGGATGTCATCTGACATGAGGGCCAATCAGTTGCCTAGTACGCAATAGGATACATGTCTCATCGTATAGAAAAGGGAGCAATGTAGACAGGATGCCCAGCTGAAGACTAAGGTGGTGAGATGAAAGGAACTAGGCCTTTATTTGAGACTTATACATTTGTTTGAAGGAGTGGTTGATCATAACATTCTGGAGTTCTCTATAGGTTTACTGAGAGGGATGTGCTAAAATGAAGATGTTAGAATCTGTTATTCATAGTTTTTCTTATTCCCACAAACGGTAGCATAAACCTTCCTCCCTTAACATATCAGATCACTGACTTGCTATGGTGTACCATAACCTAAAATATTTCCTGTGAGAAGGGTACGTTATCTCTTGGCTGCCAAAGAGATCTTTCTATCAAAGTCCTCATATAAGTGCTAGCGTTGTGTAGAGAGTACTAGCAAATGAGGCACAGGATTGAAAGAAGTCTGCTAGGTTGAAATCTAAATTGAGAATATAATTTTTAGTGAGCTTTGGATGTTCACAATATTAGACACGCCATAGTACTAATAATTGACTCTTTATAGAAATCATTTTTTGGTAGTGTTGCATTTGGTTTGGAAGTATTCAAGTTCTAAAAATTGACTAACAGTGGACTTTTCCATCTGCAGAATATACTGAATGACCAGCAGAGGCAGTATTGCAGAGGAATATTTCTCCGCTTGCTTAGAAAAGAAAAAAAAAGAAAGCTCATTCCTCAGCCTTTTCCATGCCTCGATCAATAGATATGGTAAGTCAAACTCTCATTTAATCATTTTGCCATTAATTAAAAGTTCATAGTATCTGATGGCTCTCAGTGCCTTTTAGTGGGGTCTTCCGCATAAATATAATCTTCTAAGACGGTAGCAATATGAATGACGCTATGGCCATCATGATAGTTTCTCAAAGACTTTGACTGTCTATGTGGCTGACAAAATCTTCTTTAGATAGTTTTGCAGGCAATATGTCCTCCGGGGTAATTACCATCTTTTAGGCTGGAATGAGGTGTCTTAGGTTAGAGCAATTGACTTACTTTCTGATGGAGGGAACCTATTCAACCGTTTTCCCTGCTCTCTGTGAGTGGGTCTCTGATACTCAAGATGGACCGCTATTTAGAAACTGTGTTCGTACTCTATCCCTCTTTAAATAGGATCCCAATGCTTTCAATGGTGCAGAGTATTTTCCCATTTCACATCCTACTTGCTGTGCAGTCATATTCCCAGATACTTAACTAGTGTGTAATTGCTGATGTCTGGTACTCCGGTGTAATTGTCACCCAGGGCGATTGGTCAAGTGGTGCCATTACATCCCAAAACTACAGCAGGATGTCATCTGACATGAGGGCCAATCAGTTGCTTCTTCTAACTCTAGCCCTCTTTAAATAGGAGCCCAATGCTTTCAATGGTGCAGTGTACTTTCAAATTGCACCTCCTTCTTGCAGTGCAGTCATATTCACAGATAGTTACCTAGTGTGTAATTGCTGATGTCTGGTCCTCCGGTGTAATCGTCACCCAGGACGATTGGTCACGTGGTGCCATTACTTCACAAAGCTACAGCAGGATGTCATCTGACATGAGGGCCAATCAGTTGCCTAGTACGCAATAGGATACATGTCTCATCGTATAGAAAAGGGAGCAATGTAGACAGGATGCCCAGCTGAAGACTAAGGTGGTGAGATGAAAGGAACTAGGCCTTTATTTGAGACTTATACATTTGTTTGAAGGAGTGGTTGATCATAACATTCTGGAGTTCTCTATAGGTTTACTGAGAGGGATGTGCTAAAATGAAGATGTTAGAATCTGTTATTCATAGTTTTTCTTATTCCCACAAACGGTAGCATAAACCTTCCTCCCTTAACATATCAGATCACTGACTTGCTATGGTGTACCATAACCTAAAATATTTCCTGTGAGAAGGGTACGTTATCTCTTGGCTGCCAAAGAGATCTTTCTATCAAAGTCCTCATATAAGTGCTAGCGTTGTGTAGAGAGTACTAGCAAATGAGGCACAGGATTGAAAGAAGTCTGCTAGGTTGAAATCTAAATTGAGAATATAATTTTTAGTGAGCTTTGGATGTTCACAATATTAGACACGCCATAGTACTAATAATTGACTCTTTATAGAAATCATTTTTTGGTAGTGTTGCATTTGGTTTGGAAGTATTCAAGTTCTAAAAATTGACTAACAGTGGACTTTTCCATCTGCAGAATATACTGAATGACCAGCAGAGGCAGTATTGCAGAGGAATATTTCTCCGCTTGCTTAGAAAAGAAAAAAAAAGAAAGCTCATTCCTCAGCCTTTTCCATGCCTCGATCAATAGATATGGTAAGTCAAACTCTCATTTAATCATTTTGCCATTAATTAAAAGTTCATAGTATCTGATGGCTCTCAGTGCCTTTTAGTGGGGTCTTCCGCATAAATATAATCTTCTAAGACGGTAGCAATATGAATGACGCTATGGCCATCATGATAGTTTCTCAAAGACTTTGACTGTCTATGTGGCTGACAAAATCTTCTTTAGATAGTTTTGCAGGCAATATGTCCTCCGGGGTAATTACCATCTTTTAGGCTGGAATGAGGTGTCTTAGGTTAGAGCAATTGACTTACTTTCTGATGGAGGGAACCTATTCAACCGTTTTCCCTGCTCTCTGTGAGTGGGTCTCTGATACTCAAGATGGACCGCTATTTAGAAACTGTGTTCGTACTCTATCCCTCTTTAAATAGGATCCCAATGCTTTCAATGGTGCAGAGTATTTTCCCATTTCACATCCTACTTGCTGTGCAGTCATATTCCCAGATACTTAACTAGTGTGTAATTGCTGATGTCTGGTACTCCGGTGTAATCGTCACCCAGGGCGTTTGGTCAAGTGGTGCCATTACATCCCAAAACTACAGCAGGATGTCATCTGACATGAGGGCCAATCAGTTGCTTCTTCTAACTCTAGCCCTCTTTAAATAGGAGCCCAATGCTTTCAATGGTGCAGTGTACTTTCCCATTGCAACTCCTACTTGCTGTGCAGTCATATTCACAGACAGTTACCTAGCGTGTAATTGCTGATGTCTGGTCCTCCGGTGTAATCGTCACCCACGATGATTGGTCACATGGTGCCATTACTTCACAAAGCTACAGCAGGATGTCATCTGACATGAGGGCCAATCAGTTGCCTAGTACGCAATAGGATACATGTCTCATCGTATAGACAAGGGAGCAATGTAGACAGGATGCCCAGCTGAAGACTAAGGTGGTGAGATGAAAGGAACTAGGCCATTATTTGAGACTTCTACATTTGTTTGAAGGAGTGGTTGATCATAAAATTCTGGAGTTCTCTATAGGTTTACTGAGAGGGATGTGCTAAAATGAAGATGTTAGAATCTGTTATTCATAGTTTTTCTTATTCCCACAAACGGTAGCATAAACCTTCCTCCCTTAACGTATCAGATCCCTGACTTGCTATGGTGTACCATAACCTAAAATAATTCCTGTGAAAAGGGTACGCAATCTCTTGGCTGCCAAAGAGATCTTTCTATCTAAGTCCTCATATAGGTGCTAGAGTTGTGTAGAGAGTACCAGCAAATGAGGCACAGGATTGAAAGAAGTCTGCTAGGTTGAAATCTAAATTGAGAATATAATTTTTAGTGAGCTTTGGATTTTCACAATATTAGACACGCCATAGTACTAATAATTGACTCTTTATAGAAATCATTTTTTGGTAGTGTTGCATTTGGTTTGGAAGTATTCAAGTTCTAAAAATTGACTAACAGTGGACTTTTCCATCTGCAGAATATACTGAATGACCAGCAGAGGCAGTATTGCAGAGGAATATTTCTCCGCTTGCTGAGAAAAGAAAAAAAAAGAAAGCTCATTCCTCAGCCTTTTCCATGCCTCGATCAATAGATATGGTAAGTCAAACTCTCATTTAATCATTTTGCCATTAATTAAAAGTTCATAGTATCTGATGGCTCTCAGTGCCTTTTAGTGGGGTCTTCCGCATAAATATAATCTTCTAAGACGGTAGCAATATGAATGACGCTATGGCCATCATGATAGTTTCTCAAAGACTTTGACTGTCTATGTGGCTGACAAAATCTTCTTTAGATAGTTTTGCAGGCAATATGTCCTCCGGGGTTATTACCATCTTTTAGGCTGGAATGAGGTGTCTTAGGTTAGAGCAATTGACTTAAATTCTGATGGAGGGAACCTATTCAACCGTTTTCCCTGCTCTCTGTGAGTGGGTCTCTGATACTCAAGATGGACCGCTATTTAGAAACTGTGTTCGTACTCTATCCCTCTTTAAATAGGATCCCAATGCTTTCAATGGTGCAGAGTATTTTCCCATTACACATCCTACTTGCTGTGCAGTCATATTCCCAGATACTTAACTAGTGTGTAATTGCTAATGTCTGGTCCTCCGGTGTAATCGTCACCCAGGGCGATTGGTCAAGTGGTGCCATTACATCCCAAAACTACAGCAGGATGTCATCTGACATGAGGGCCAATCAGTTGCTTCTTCTAACTCTAGCCCTCTTTAAATAGGAGCCCAATGCTTTCAATGGTGCAGTGTACTTTCCCATTGCACCTCCTACTTGCTGTGCTGTCATATTCACAGACAGTTACCTAGTGTGTAATTGCTGATGTCTCGTCCTACGGTGTAATCGTCGCCCAGGACGATTGGTCACGTGGTGCCATTACTTCACAAAGCTACAGCAGGATGTCATCTGACATGAGGGCCAATCAGTTGCCTAGTACGCAATAGGATACATGTCTCATCGTATAGAAAAGGGAGCAATGTAGACCGGATGCCCAGCTGAAGACTAAGGTGGTGAGATGAAAGGAACTAGGCCATTATTTGAGACTTATACATTTGTTTAAAGGATTGGTTGATCATAACATTCTGGAGTTCTCTATAGGTTTACTAAGAGGGATGTGCTAAAATGAAGATGTTAGAATCTGTTATTCATAGGTTTTTCTTATTCCCACAAACGGTAGCATAAACCTTCCTCCCTTAACGTATCAGATCACTGAATTGCTATGGTGTACCATAACCTAAAATATTTCCTGTGAGAAGGGTACGTTATCTCTTGGCTGCCAAAGAGATCTTTCTATCCAAGTCCTCATATAGCTGCTAGAGTTGTGTAGAGAGTACTAGCAAATGAGGCACAGGATTGAAAGAAGTCTGCTATGTTGAAATCTAAACTGAGAATATAATTTTTAGTGAGCTTTGGATTTTCACAATATTAGACACGCCATAGTACTAATAATTGACTCTTTATAGAAATCATTTTTTGGTAGTGTTGCATTTGGTTTGGAAGTATTCAAGTTCTAAAAATTGACTAACAGTGGACTTTTCCATCTGCAGAATATACTGAATGACCAGCAGAGGCAGTATTGCAGAGGAATATTTCTCCGCTTGCTTAGAAAAGAAAAAAAAAGAAAGCTCATTCCTCAGCCTTTTCCATGCCTCGATCAATAGATATGGTAAGTCAAACTCTCATTTAATCATTTTGCCATTAATTAAAAGTTCATAGTATCTGATGGCTCTCAGTGCCTTTTAGTGGGGTCTTCCGCATAAATATAATCTTCTAAGACGGTAGCAATATGAATGACGCTATGGCCATCATGATAGTTTCTCAAAGACTTTGACTGTCTATGTGGCTGACAAAATCTTCTTTAGATAGTTTTGCAGGCAATATGTCCTCCGGGGTAATTACCATCTTTTAGGCTGGAATGAGGTGTCTTAGGTTAGAGCAATTGACTTACTTTCTGATGGAGGGAACCTATTCAACCGTTTTCCCTGCTCTCTGTGAGTGGGTCTCTGATACTCAAGATGGACCGCTATTTAGAAACTGTGTTCGTACTCTATCCCTCTTTAAATAGGATCCCAATGCTTTCAATGGTGCAGAGTATTTTCCCATTTCACATCCTACTTGCTGTGCAGTCATATTCCCAGATACTTAACTAGTGTGTAATTGCTGATGTCTGGTACTCCGGTGTAATTGTCACCCAGGGCGATTGGTCAAGTGGTGCCATTACATCCCAAAACTACAGCAGGATGTCATCTGACATGAGGGCCAATCAGTTGCTTCTTCTAACTCTAGCCCTCTTTAAATAGGAGCCCAATGCTTTCAATGGTGCAGTGTACTTTCAAATTGCACCTCCTTCTTGCTGTGCAGTCATATTCACAGATAGTTACCTAGTGTGTAATTGCTGATGTCTGGTCCTCCGGTGTAATCGTCACCCAGGACGATTGGTCACGTGGTGCCATTACTTCACAAAGCTACAGCAGGATGTCATCTGACATGAGGGCCAATCAGTTGCCTAGTACGCAATAGGATACATGTCTCATCGTATAGAAAAGGGAGCAATGTAGACAGGATGCCCAGCTGAAGACTAAGGTGGTGAGATGAAAGGAACTAGGCCTTTATTTGAGACTTATACATTTGTTTGAAGGAGTGGTTGATCATAACATTCTGGAGTTCTCTATAGGTTTACTGAGAGGGATGTGCTAAAATGAAGATGTTAGAATCTGTTATTCATAGTTTTTCTTATTCCCACAAACGGTAGCATAAACCTTCCTCCCTTAACATATCAGATCACTGACTTGCTATGGTGTACCATAACCTAAAATATTTCCTGTGAGAAGGGTACGTTATCTCTTGGCTGCCAAAGAGATCTTTCTATCAAAGTCCTCATATAAGTGCTAGCGTTGTGTAGAGAGTACTAGCAAATGAGGCACAGGATTGAAAGAAGTCTGCTAGGTTGAAATCTAAATTGAGAATATAATTTTTAGTGAGCTTTGGATGTTCACAATATTAGACACGCCATAGTACTAATAATTGACTCTTTATAGAAATCATTTTTTGGTAGTGTTGCATTTGGTTTGGAAGTATTCAAGTTCTAAAAATTGACTAACAGTGGACTTTTCCATCTGCAGAATATACTGAATGACCAGCAGAGGTAGTATTGCAGAGGAATATTTCTCCGCTTGCTGAGAAAAGAAAAAAAAAGAAAGCTCATTCCTCAGCCTTTTCCATGCCTCGATCAATAGTTATGGTAAGTCAAACTCTCATTTAATCATTTTGCCATTAATTAAAAGTTCATAGTATCTGATGGATCTCAGTGCCTTTTAGTGGGGTCTTCCGCATAAATATAATCTTCTAAGACGGTAGCAATATGAATGACGCTATGGCCATCATGATAGTTTCTCAAAGACTTTGACTGTCTATGTGGCTGACAAAATCTTCTTTAGATAGTTTTGCAGGCAATATGTCCTCCGGGGTAATTACCATCTTTTAGGCTGGAATGAGGTGTCTTAGGTTAGAGCAATTGAATTACTTTCTGATGGAGGGAACCTATTCAACCGTTTTCCCTGCTCTCTGTGGGTGGGTCTCTGATACTCAAGATGGACCGCTATTTAGAAACTGTGTTCTAACTCTATCCCTCTTTAAATAGAATCCCAATGCTTTCAATGGTGCAGAGTATTTTCCCATTACACATCCTATTTGCTGTGCAGTCATATTCCCAGATACTTAACTAGTGTGTAATTGCTGATGTCTGGTCCTCCGGTGTAATCGTCACCCAGGGCGATTGGTCAAGTGGTGCCATTACATCCCAAAACTACAGCAGGATGTCATCTGACATGAGGGCCAATCAGTTGCTTCTTCTAACTCTAGCCCTCTTTAAATAGGAGCCCAATGCTTTCAATGGTGCAGTGTACTTTCCCATTGCAACTCCTACTTGCTGTGCAGTCATATTCACAGACAGTTACCTAGCGTGTAATTGCTGATGTCTGGTCCTCCGGTGTAATCGTCACCCACGATGATTGGTCACATGGTGCCATTACTTCACAAAGCTACAGCAGGATGTCATCTGACATGAGGGCCAATCAGTTGCCTAGTACGCAATAGGATACATGTCTCATCGTATAGACAAGGGAGCAATGTAGACAGGATGCCCAGCTGAAGACTAAGGTGGTGAGATGAAAGGAACTAGGCCATTATTTGAGACTTATACATTTGTTTGAAGGAGTGGTTGATCATAAAATTCTGGAATTCTCTATAGGTTTACTGAGAGGGATGTGCTAAAATGAAGATGTTAGAATCTGTTATTCATAGTTTTTCTTATTCCCACAAACGGTAGCATAAACCTTCCTCCCTTAACGTATCAGATCCCTGACTTGCTATGGTGTACCATAACCTAAAATAATTCCTGTGAAAAGGGTACGCAATCTCTTGGCTGCCAAAGAGATCTTTCTATCTAAGTCCTCATATAGGTGCTAGAGTTGTGTAGAGAGTACCAGCAAATGAGGCACAGGATTGAAAGAAGTCTGCTAGGTTGAAATCTAAATTGAGAATATAATTTTTAGTGAGCTTTGGATTTTCACAATATTAGACACGCCATAGTACTAATAATTGACTCTTTATAGAAATCATTTTTTGGTAGTGTTGCATTTGGTTTGGAAGTATTCAAGTTCTAAAAATTGACTAACAGTGGACTTTTCCATCTGCTGAATATACTGAATGACCAGCAGAGGCAGTATTGCAGAGGAATATTTCTCCGCTTGCTGAGAAAAGAAAAAAAAAGAAAGCTCATTCCTCAGCCTTTTCCATGCCTCGATCAATAGTTATGGTAAGTCAAACTCTCATTTAATCATTTTGCCATTAATTAAAAGTTCATAGTATCTGATGGATCTCAGTGCCTTTTAGTGGGGTCTTCCGCATAAATATAATCTTCTAAGACGGTAGCAATATGAATGACGCTATGGCCATCATGATAGTTTCTCAAAGACTTTGACTGTCTATGTGGCTGACAAAATCTTCTTTAGATAGTTTTGCAGGCAATATGTCCTCCGGGGTAATTACCATCTTTTAGGCTGGAATGAGGTGTCTTAGGTTAGAGCAATTGAATTACTTTCTGATGGAGGGAACCTATTCAACCGTTTTCCCTGCTCTCTGTGAGTGGGTCTCTGATACTCAAGATGGACCGCTATTTAGAAACTGTGTTCGTACTCTATCCCTCTTTAAATAGGATCCCAATGCTTTCAATGGTGCAGAGTATTTTCCCATTACACATCCTACTTGCTGTGCAGTCATATTCCCAGATACTTAACTAGTGTGTAATTGCTAATGTCTGGTCCTCCGGTGTAATCGTCACCCAGGGCGATTGGTCAAGTGGTGCCATTACATCCCAAAACTACAGCAGGATGTCATCTGACATGAGGGCCAATCAGTTGCTTCTTCTAACTCTAGCCCTCTTTAAATAGGAGCCCAATGCTTTCAATGGTGCAGTGTACTTTCCCATTGCACCTCCTACTTGCTGTGCTGTCATATTCACAGACAGTTACCTAGTGTGTAATTGCTGATGTCTCGTCCTACGGTGTAATCGTCGCCCAGGACGATTGGTCACGTGGTGCCATTACTTCACAAAGCTACAGCAGGATGTCATCTGACATGAGGGCCAATCAGTTGCCTAGTACGCAATAGGATACATGTCTCATCGTATAGAAAAGGGAGCAATGTAGACCGGATGCCCAGCTGAAGACTAAGGTGGTGAGATGAAAGGAACTAGGCCATTATTTGAGACTTATACATTTGTTTAAAGGATTGGTTGATCATAACATTCTGGAGTTCTCTATAGGTTTACTAAGAGGGATGTGCTAAAATGAAGATGTTAGAATCTGTTATTCATAGGTTTTTCTTATTCCCACAAACGGTAGCATAAACCTTCCTCCCTTAACATATCAGATCACTGACTTGCTATGGTGTACCATAACCTAAAATATTTCCTGTGAGAAGGGTACGTTATCTCTTGGCTGCCAAAGAGATCTTTCTATCAAAGTCCTCATATAAGTGCTAGCGTTGTGTAGAGAGTACTAGCAAATGAGGCACAGGATTGAAAGAAGTCTGCTAGGTTGAAATCTAAATTGAGAATATAATTTTTAGTGAGCTTTGGATGTTCACAATATTAGACACGCCATAGTACTAATAATTGACTCTTTATAGAAATCATTTTTTGGTAGTGTTGCATTTGGTTTGGAAGTATTCAAGTTCTAAAAATTGACTAACAGTGGACTTTTCCATCTGCAGAATATACTGAATGACCAGCAGAGGTAGTATTGCAGAGGAATATTTCTCCGCTTGCTGAGAAAAGAAAAAAAAAGAAAGCTCATTCCTCAGCCTTTTCCATGCCTCGATCAATAGTTATGGTAAGTCAAACTCTCATTTAATCATTTTGCCATTAATTAAAAGTTCATAGTATCTGATGGATCTCAGTGCCTTTTAGTGGGGTCTTCCGCATAAATATAATCTTCTAAGACGGTAGCAATATGAATGACGCTATGGCCATCATGATAGTTTCTCAAAGACTTTGACTGTCTATGTGGCTGACAAAATCTTCTTTAGATAGTTTTGCAGGCAATATGTCCTCCGGGGTAATTACCATCTTTTAGGCTGGAATGAGGTGTCTTAGGTTAGAGCAATTGAATTACTTTCTGAAGGAGGGAACCTATTCAACCGTTTTCCCTGCTCTCTGTGGGTGGGTCTCTGATACTCAAGATGGACCGCTATTTAGAAACTGTGTTCTAACTCTATCCCTCTTTAAATAGAATCCCAATGCTTTCAATGGTGCAGAGTATTTTCCCATTACACATCCTATTTGCTGTGCAGTCATATTCCCAGATACTTAACTAGTGTGTAATTGCTGATGTCTGGTCCTCCGGTGTAATCGTCACCCAGGGCGATTGGTCAAGTGGTGCCATTACATCCCAAAACTACAGCAGGATGTCATCTGACATGAGGGCCAATCAGTTGCTTCTTCTAACTCTAGCCCTCTTTAAATAGGAGCCCAATGCTTTCAATGGTGCAGTGTACTTTCCCATTGCAACTCCTACTTGCTGTGCAGTCATATTCACAGACAGTTACCTAGCGTGTAATTGCTGATGTCTGGTCCTCCGGTGTAATCGTCACCCACGATGATTGGTCACATGGTGCCATTACTTCACAAAGCTACAGCAGGATGTCATCTGACATGAGGGCCAATCAGTTGCCTAGTACGCAATAGGATACATGTCTCATCGTATAGACAAGGGAGCAATGTAGACAGGATGCCCAGCTGAAAACTAAGGTGGTGAGATGAAAGGAACTAGGCCATTATTTGAGACTTATACATTTGTTTGAAGGAGTGGTTGATCATAAAATTCTGGAATTCTCTATAGGTTTACTGAGAGGGATGTGCTAAAATGAAGATGTTAGAATCTGTTATTCATAGTTTTTCTTATTCCCACAAACGGTAGCATAAACCTTCCTCCCTTAACGTATCAGATCCCTGACTTGCTATGGTGTACCATAACCTAAAATAATTCCTGTGAAAAGGGTACGCAATCTCTTGGCTGCCAAAGAGATCTTTCTATCTAAGTCCTCATATAGGTGCTAGAGTTGTGTAGAGAGTACCAGCAAATGAGGCACAGGATTGAAAGAAGTCTGCTAGGTTGAAATCTAAATTGAGAATATAATTTTTAGTGAGCTTTGGATTTTCACAATATTAGACACGCCATAGTACTAATAATTGACTCTTTATAGAAATCATTTTTTGGTAGTGTTGCATTTGGTTTGGAAGTATTCAAGTTCTAAAAATTGACTAACAGTGGACTTTTCCATCTGCTGAATATACTGAATGACCAGCAGAGGCAGTATTGCAGAGGAATATTTCTCCGCTTGCTGAGAAAAGAAAAAAAAAGAAAGCTCATTCCTCAGCCTTTTCCATGCCTCGATCAATAGTTATGGTAAGTCAAACTCTCATTTAATCATTTTGCCATTAATTAAAAGTTCATAGTATCTGATGGATCTCAGTGCCTTTTAGTGGGGTCTTCCGCATAAATATAATCTTCTAAGACGGTAGCAATATGAATGACGCTATGGCCATCATGATAGTTTCTCAAAGACTTTGACTGTCTATGTGGCTGACAAAATCTTCTTTAGATAGTTTTGCAGGCAATATGTCCTCCGGGGTAATTACCATCTTTTAGGCTGGAATGAGGTGTCTTAGGTTAGAGCAATTGAATTACTTTCTGATGGAGGGAACCTATTCAACCGTTTTCCCTGCTCTCTGTGAGTGGGTCTCTGATACTCAAGATGGACCGCTATTTAGAAACTGTGTTCTAACTCTATCCCTCTTTAAATAGAATCCCAATGCTTTCAATGGTGCAGAGTATTTTCCCATTACACATCCTATTTGCTGTGCAGTCATATTCCCAGATACTTAACTAGTGTGTAATTGCTGATGTCTGGTCCTCCGGTGTAATCGTCACCCAGGGCGATTGGTCAAGTGGTGCCATTACATCCCAAAACTACAGCAGGATGTCATCTGACATGAGGGCCAATCAGTTGCTTCTTCTAACTCTAGCCCTCTTTAAATAGGAGCCCAATGCTTTCAATGGTGCAGTGTACTTTCCCATTGCAACTCCTACTTGCTGTGCAGTCATATTCACAGACAGTTACCTAGCGTGTAATTGCTGATGTCTGGTCCTCCGGTGTAATCGTCACCCACGATGATTGGTCACATGGTGCCATTACTTCACAAAGCTACAGCAGGATGTCATCTGACATGAGGGCCAATCAGTTGCCTAGTACGCAATAGGATACATGTCTCATCGTATAGACAAGGGAGCAATGTAGACAGGATGCCCAGCTGAAGACTAAGGTGGTGAGATGAAAGGAACTAGGCCATTATTTGAGACTTATACATTTGTTTGAAGGAGTGGTTGATCATAAAATTCTGGAGTTCTCTATAGGTTTACTGAGAGGGATGTGCTAAAATGAAGATGTTAGAATCTGTTATTCATAGTTTTTCTTATTCCCACAAACGGTAGCATAAACCTTCCTCCCTTAACGTATCAGATCCCTGACTTGCTATGGTGTACCATAACCTAAAATAATTCCTGTGAAAAGGGTACGCAATCTCTTGGCTGCCAAAGAGATCTTTCTATCTAAGTCCTCATATAGGTGCTAGAGTTGTGTAGAGAGTACCAGCAAATGAGGCACAGGATTGAAAGAAGTCTGCTAGGTTGAAATCTAAATTGAGAATATAATTTTTAGTGAGCTTTGGATTTTCACAATATTAGACACGCCATAGTACTAATAATTGACTCTTTATAGAAATAATTTTTTGGTAGTGTTGCATTTGGTTTGGAAGTATTCAAGTTCTAAAAATTGACTAACAGTGGACTTTTCCATCTGCAGAATATACTGAATGACCAGCAGAGGCAGTATTGCAGAGGAATATTTCTCCGCTTGCTGAGAAAAGAAAAAAAAAGAAAGCTCATTCCTCAGCCTTTTCCATGCCTCGATCAATAGATATGGTAAGTCAAACTCTCATTTAATCATTTTGCCATTAATTAAAAGTTCATAGTATCTGATGGCTCTCAGTGCCTTTTAGTGGGGTCTTCCGCATAAATATAATCTTCTAAGACGGTAGCAATATGAATGACGCTATGGCCATCATGATAGTTTCTCAAAGACTTTGACTGTCTATGTGGCTGACAAAATCTTCTTTAGATAGTTTTGCAGGCAATATGTCCTCCGGGGTAATTAACATCTTTTAGGCTGGAATGAGGTGTCTTAGGTTAGAGCAATTGACTTACTTTCTGATGGAGGGAACCTATTCAACCGTTTTCCCTGCTCTCTGTGAGTGGGTCTCTGATACTCAAGATGGACCGCTATTTAGAAACTGTGTTCGTACTCTATCCCTCTTTAAATAGGATCCCAATGCTTTCAATGGTGCAGAGTATTTTCCCATTTCACATCCTACTTGCTGTGCAGTCATATTCCCAGATACTTAACTAGTGTGTAATTGCTGATGTCTGGTACTCCGGTGTAATCGTCACCCAGGGCGATTGGTCAAGTGGTGCCATTACATCCCAAAACTACAGCAGGATGTCATCTGACATGAGGGCCAATCAGTTGCTTCTTCTAACTCTAGCCCTCTTTAAATAGGAGCCCAATGCTTTCAATGGTGCAGTGTACTTTCAAATTGCACCTCCTTCTTGCTGTGCAGTCATATTCACAGATAGTTACCTAGTGTGTAATTGCTGATGTCTGGTCCTCCGGTGTAATCGTCACCCAGGACGATTGGTCACGTGGTGCCATTACTTCACAAAGCTACAGCAGGATGTCATCTGACATGAGGGCCAATCAGTTGCCTAGTACGCAATAGGATACATGTCTCATCGTATAGAAAAGGGAGCAATGTAGACAGGATGCCCAGCTGAAGACTAAGGTGGTGAGATGAAAGGAACTAGGCCTTTATTTGAGACTTATACATTTGTTTGAAGGAGTGGTTGATCATAACATTCTGGAGTTCTCTATAGGTTTACTGAGAGGGATGTGCTAAAATGAAGATGTTAGAATCTGTTATTCATAGTTTTTCTTATTCCCACAAACGGTAGCATAAACCTTCCTCCCTTAACATATCAGATCACTGACTTGCTATGGTGTACCATAACCTAAAATATTTCCTGTGAGAAGGGTACGTTATCTCTTGGCTGCCAAAGAGATCTTTCTATCAAAGTCCTCATATAAGTGCTAGCGTTGTGTAGAGAGTACTAGCATATGAGGCACAGGATTGAAAGAAGTCTGCTAGGTTGAAATCTAAATTGAGAATATAATTTTTAGTGAGCTTTGGATTTTCACAATATTAGACACGCCATAGTACTAATAATTGACTCTTTATAGAAATCATTTTTTGGTAGTGTTGCATTTGGTTTGGAAGTATTCAAGTTCTAAAAATTGACTAACAGTGGACTTTTCCATCTGCAGAATATACTGAATGACCAGCAGAGGCAGTATTGCAGAGGAATATTTCTCCGCTTGCTGAGAAAAGAAAAAAAAAGAAAGCTCATTCCTCAGCCTTTTCCATGCCTCGATCAATAGATATGGTAAGTCAAACTCTCATTTAATCATTTTGCCATTAATTAAAAGTTCATAGTATCTGATGGCTCTCAGTGCCTTTTAGTGGGGTCTTCCGCATAAATATAATCTTCTAAGACGGTAGCAATATGAATGACGCTATGGCCATCATGAGAGTTTCTCAAAGACTTTGACTGTCTATGTGGCTGACAAAATCTTCTTTAGATAGTTTTGCAGGCAATATGTCCTCCGGGGTAATTACCATCTTTTAGGCTGGAATGAGGTGTCTTAGGTTAGAGCAATTGACTTAAATTCTGATGGAGGGAACCTATTCAACCGTTTTCCCTGCTCTCTGTGAGTGGGTCTCTGATACTCAAGATGGACCGCTATTTAGAAACTGTGTTCGTACTCTATCCCTCTTTAAATAGGATCCCAATGCTTTCAATGTTGCAGAGTATTTTCCCATTACACATCCTACTTGCTGTGCAGTCATATTCCCAGATACTTAACTAGTGTGTAATTGCTAATGTCTGGTCCTCCGGTGTAATCATCACCCAGGGCGATTGGTCAAGTGGTGCCATTACATCCCAAAACTACAGCAGGATGTCATCTGACATGAGGGCCAATCAGTTGCTTCTTCTAACTCTAGCCCTCTTTAAATAGGAGCCCAATGCTTTCAATGGTGCAGTGTACTTTCCCATTGCACCTCCTACTTGCTGTGCTGTCATATTCACAGACAGTTACCTAGTGTGTAATTGCTGATGTCTGGTCCTACGGTGTAATCGTCACCCAGGACGATTGGTCACGTGGTGCCATTACTTCACAAAGCTACAGCAGGATGTCATCTGACATGAGGGCCAATCAGTTGCCTAGTACGCAATAGGATACATGTCTCATCGTATAGAAAAGGGAGCAATGTAGACAGGATGCCCAGCTGAAGACTAAGGTGGTGAGATGAAAGGAACTAGGCCTTTATTTGAGACTTATACATTTGTTTGAAGGAGTGGTTGATCATAACATTCTGGAGTTCTCTATAGGTTTACTGAGAGGGATGTGCTAAAATGAAGATGTTAGAATCTGTTATTCATAGTTTTTCTTATTCCCACAAACGGTAGCATAAACCTTCCTCCCTTAACATATCAGATCACTGACTTGCTATGGTGTACCATAACCTAAAATATTTCCTGTGAGAAGGGTACGTTATCTCTTAGCTGCCAAAGAGATCTTTCTATCAAAGTCCTCATATAAGTGCTAGCGTTGTGTAGAGAGTACTAGCAAATGAGGCACAGGATTGAAAGAAGTCTGCTAGGTTGAAATCTAAATTGAGAATATAATTTTTAGTGAGCTTTGGATGTTCACAATATTAGACACGCCATAGTACTAATAATTGACTCTTTATAGAAATCATTTTTTGGTAGTGTTGCATTTGGTTTGGAAGTATTCAAGTTCTAAAAATTGACTAACAGTGGACTTTTCCATCTGCAGAATATACTGAATGACCAGCAGAGGCAGTATTGCAGAGGAATATTTCTCCGCTTGCTGAGAAAAGAAAAAAAAAGAAAGCTCATTCCTCAGCCTTTTCCATGCCTCGATCAATAGATATGGTAAGTCAAACTCTCATTTAATCATTTTGCCATTAATTAAAAGTTCATAGTATCTGATGGCTCTCAGTGCCTTTTAGTGGGGTCTTCCGCATAAATATAATCTTCTAAGACGGTAGCAATATGAATGACGCTATGGCCATCATGATAGTTTCTCAAAGACTTTGACTGTCTATGTGGCTGACAAAATCTTCTTTAGATAGTTTTGCAGGCAATATGTCCTCCGGGGTAATTACCATCTTTTAGGCTGGAATGAGGTGTCTTAGGTTAGAGCAATTGACTTACTTTCTGATGGAGGGAACCTATTCAACCATTTTCCCTGCTCTCTGTGAGTGGGTCTCTGATACTCAAGATGGACCGCTATTTAGAAACTGTGTTCGTACTCTATCCCTCTTTAAATAGGATCCCAATGCTTTCAATGGTGCAGAGTATTTTCCCATTTCACATCCTACTTGCTGTGCAGTCATATTCCCAGATACTTAACTAGTGTGTAATTGCTGATGTCTGGTACTCCGGTGTAATCGTCACCCAGGGCGATTGGTCAAGTGGTGCCATTACATCCCAAAACTACAGCAGGATGTCATCTGACATGAGGGCCAATCAGTTGCTTCTTCTAACTCTAGCCCTCTTTAAATAGGAGCCCAATGCTTTCAATGGTGCAGTGTACTTTCAAATTGCACCTCCTTCTTGCTGTGCAGTCATATTCACAGATAGTTACCTAGTGTGTAATTGCTGATGTCTGGTCCTCCGGTGTAATCGTCACCCAGGACGATTGGTCACGTGGTGCCATTACTTCACAAAGCTACAGCAGGATGTCATCTGACATGAGGGCCAATCAGTTGCCTAGTACGCAATAGGATACATGTCTCATCGTATAGAAAAGGGAGCAATGTAGACAGGATGCCCAGCTGAAGACTAAGGTGGTGAGATGAAAGGAACTAGGCCTTTATTTGAGACTTATACATTTGTTTGAAGGAGTGGTTGATCATAACATTCTGGAGTTCTCTATAGGTTTACTGAGAGGGATGTGCTAAAATGAAGATGTTAGAATCTGTTATTCATAGTTTTTCTTATTCCCACAAACGGTAGCATAAACCTTCCTCCCTTAACATATCAGATCACTGACTTGCTATGGTGTACCATAACCTAAAATATTTCCTGTGAGAAGGGTACGTTATCTCTTGGCTGCCAAAGAGATCTTTCTATCAAAGTCCTCATATAAGTGCTAGCGTTGTGTAGAGAGTACTAGCAAATGAGGCACAGGATTGAAAGAAGTCTGCTAGGTTGAAATCTAAATTGAGAATATAATTTTTAGTGAGCTTTGGATGTTCACAATATTAGACACGCCATAGTACTAATAATTGACTCTTTATAGAAATCATTTTTTGGTAGTGTTGCATTTGGTTTGGAAGTATTCAAGTTCTAAAAATTGACTAAGAGTGGACTTTTCCATCTGCAGAATATACTGAATGACCAGCAGAGGCAGTATTGCAGAGGAATATTTCTCCGCTTGCTGAGAAAAGAAAAAAAAAGAAAGCTCATTCCTCAGCCTTTTCCATGCCTCGATCAATAGATATGGTAAGTCAAACTCTCATTTAATCATTTTGCCATTAATTAAAAGTTCATAGTATCTGATGGCTCTCAGTGCCTTTTAGTGGGGTCTTCCGCATAAATATAATCTTCTAAGACGGTAGCAATATGAATGACGCTATGGCCATCATGATAGTTTCTCAAAGACTTTGACTGTCTATGTGGCTGACAAAATCTTCTTTAGATAGTTTTGCAGGCAATATGTCCTCCGGGGTAATTACCATCTTTTAGGCTGGAATGAGGTGTCTTAGGTTAGAGCAATTGACTTACTTTCTGATGGAGGGAACCTATTCAACCGTTTTCCCTGCTCTCTGTGAGTGGGTCTCTGATACTCAAGATGGACCGCTATTTAGAAACTGTGTTCGTACTCTATCCCTCTTTAAATAGGATCCCAATGCTTTCAATGGTGCAGAGTATTTTCCCATTTCACATCCTACTTGCTGTGCAGTCATATTCCCAGATACTTAACTAGTGTGTAATTGCTGATGTCTGGTACTCCGGTGTAATCGTCACCCAGGGCGATTGGTCAAGTGGTGCCATTACATCCCAAAACTACAGCAGGATGTCATCTGACATGAGGGCCAATCAGTTGCTTCTTCTAACTCTAGCCCTCTTTAAATAGGAGCCCAATGCTTTCAATGGTGCAGTGTACTTTCAAATTGCACCTCCTTCTTGCTGTGCAGTCATATTCACAGATAGTTACCTAGTGTGTAATTGCTGATGTCTGGTCCTCCGGTGTAATCGTCACCCAGGACGATTGGTCACGTGGTGCCATTACTTCACAAAGCTGCAGCAGGATGTCATCTGACATGAGGGCCAATCAGTTGCCTAGTACGCAATAGGATACATGTCTCATCGTATAGAAAAGGGAGCAATGTAGACAGGATGCCCAGCTGAAGACTAAGGTGGTGAGATGAAAGGAACTAGGCCTTTATTTGAGACTTATACATTTGTTTGAAGGAGTGGTTGATCATAACATTCTGGAGTTCTCTATAGGTTTACTGAGAGGGATGTGCTAAAATGAAGATGTTAGAATCTGTTATTCATAGTTTTTCTTATTCCCACAAACGGTAGCATAAACCTTCCTCCCTTAACATATCAGATCACTGACTTGCTATGGTGTACCATAACCTAAAATATTTCCTGTGAGAAGGGTACGTTATCTCTTAGCTGCCAAAGAGATCTTTCTATCAAAGTCCTCATATAAGTGCTAGCATTGTGTAGAGAGTACTAGCAAATGAGGCACAGGATTGAAAGAAGTCTGCTAGGTTGAAATCTAAATTGAGAATATAATTTTTAGTGAGCTTTGGATGTTCACAATATTAGACACGCCATAGTACTAATAATTGACTCTTTATAGAAATCATTTTTTGGTAGTGTTGCATTTGGTTTGGAAGTATTCAAGTTCTAAAAATTGACTAACAGTGGACTTTTCCATCTGCAGAATATACTGAATGACCAGCAGAGGCAGTATTGCAGAGGAATATTTCTCCGCTTGCTGAGAAAAGAAAAAAAAAGAAAGCTCATTCCTCAGCCTTTTCCATGCCTCGATCAATAGATATGGTAAGTCAAACTCTCATTTAATCATTTTGCCATTAATTAAAAGTTCATAGTATCTGATGGCTCTCAGTGCCTTTTAGTGGGGTCTTCCGCATAAATATAATCTTCTAAGACGGTAGCAATATGAATGACGCTATGGCCATCATGATAGTTTCTCAAAGACTTTGACTGTCTATGTGGCTGACAAAATCTTCTTTAGATAGTTTTGCAGGCAATATGTCCTCCGGGGTAATTACCATCTTTTAGGCTGGAATGAGGTGTCTTAGGTTAGAGCAATTGACTTACTTTCTGATGGAGGGAACCTATTCAACCGTTTTCCCTGCTCTCTGTGAGTGGGTCTCTGATACTCAAGATGGACCGCTATTTAGAAACTGTGTTCGTACTCTATCCCTCTTTAAATAGGATCCCAATGCTTTCAATGGTGCAGAGTATTTTCCCATTTCACATCCTACTTGCTGTGCAGTCATATTCCCAGATACTTAACTAGTGTGTAATTGCTGATGTCTGGTACTCCGGTGTAATCGTCACCCAGGGCGATTGGTCAAGTGGTGCCATTACATCCCAAAACTACAGCAGGATGTCATCTGACATGAGGGCCAATCAGTTGCTTCTTCTAACTCTAGCCCTCTTTAAATAGGAGCCCAATGCTTTCAATGGTGCAGTGTACTTTCAAATTGCACCTCCTTCTTGCTGTGCAGTCATATTCACAGATAGTTACCTAGTGTGTAATTGCTGATGTCTGGTCCTCCGGTGTAATCGTCACCCAGGACGATTGGTCACGTGGTGCCATTACTTCACAAAGCTACAGCAGGATGTCATCTGACATGAGGGCCAATCAGTTGCCTAGTACGCAATAGGATACATGTCTCATCGTATAGAAAAGGGAGCAATGTAGACAGGATGCCCAGCTGAAGACTAAGGTGGTGAGATGAAAGGAACTAGGCCTTTATTTGAGACTTATACATTTGTTTGAAGGAGTGGTTGATCATAACATTCTGGAGTTCTCTATAGGTTTACTGAGAGGGATGTGCTAAAATGAAGATGTTAGAATCTGTTATTCATAGTTTTTCTTATTCCCACAAACGGTAGCATAAACCTTCCTCCCTTAACATATCAGATCACTGACTTGCTATGGTGTACCATAACCTAAAATATTTCCTGTGAGAAGGGTACGTTATCTCTTGGCTGCCAAAGAGATCTTTCTATCAAAGTCCTCATATAAGTGCTAGCGTTGTGTAGAGAGTACTAGCAAATGAGGCACAGGATTGAAAGAAGTCTGCTAGGTTGAAATCTAAATTGAGAATATAATTTTTAGTGAGCTTTGGATGTTCACAATATTAGACACGCCATAGTACTAATAATTGACTCTTTATAGAAATCATTTTTTGGTAGTGTTGCATTTGGTTTGGAAGTATTCAAGTTCTAAAAATTGACTAACAGTGGACTTTTCCATCTGCAGAATATACTGAATGACCAGCAGAGGTAGTATTGCAGAGGAATATTTCTCCGCTTGCTGAGAAAAGAAAAAAAAAGAAAGCTCATTCCTCAGCCTTTTCCATGCCTCGATCAATAGTTATGGTAAGTCAAACTCTCATTTAATCATTTTGCCATTAATTAAAAGTTCATAGTATCTGATGGATCTCAGTGCCTTTTAGTGGGGTCTTCCGCATAAATATAATCTTCTAAGACGGTAGCAATATGAATGACGCTATGGCCATCATGATAGTTTCTCAAAGACTTTGACTGTCTATGTGGCTGACAAAATCTTCTTTAGATAGTTTTGCAGGCAATATGTCCTCCGGGGTAATTACCATCTTTTAGGCTGGAATGAGGTGTCTTAGGTTAGAGCAATTGAATTACTTTCTGATGGAGGGAACCTATTCAACCGTTTTCCCTGCTCTCTGTGAGTGGGTCTCTGATACTCAAGATGGACCGCTATTTAGAAACTGTGTTCTAACTCTATCCCTCTTTAAATAGAATCCCAATGCTTTCAATGGTGCAGAGTATTTTCCCATTACACATCCTATTTGCTGTGCAGTCATATTCCCAGATACTTAACTAGTGTGTAATTGCTGATGTCTGGTCCTCCGGTGTAATCGTCACCCAGGGCGATTGGTCAAGTGGTGCCATTACATCCCAAAACTACAGCAGGATGTCATCTGACATGAGGGCCAATCAGTTGCTTCTTCTAACTCTAGCCCTCTTTAAATAGGAGCCCAATGCTTTTAATGGTGCAGTGTACTTTCCCATTGCAACTCCTACTTGCTGTGCAGTCATATTCACAGACAGTTACCTAGCGTGTAATTGCTGATGTCTGGTCCTCCCGTGTAATCGTCACCCACGATGATTGGTCACATGGTGCCATTACTTCACAAAGCTACAGCAGGATGTCATCTGACATGAGGGCCAATCAGTTGCCTAGTACGCAATAGGATACATGTCTCATCGTATAGACAAGGGAGCAATGTAGACAGGATGCCCAGCTGAAGACTAAGGTGGTGAGATGAAAGGAACTAGGCCATTATTTGAGACTTATACATTTGTTTGAAGGAGTGGTTGATCATAAAATTCTGGAATTCTCTATAGGTTTACTGAGAGGGATGTGCTAAAATGAAGATGTTAGAATCTGTTATTCATAGTTTTTCTTATTCCCACAAACGGTAGCATAAACCTTCCTCCCTTAACGTATCAGATCCCTGACTTGCTATGGTGTACCATAACCTAAAATAATTCCTGTGAAAAGGGTACGCAATCTCTTGGCTGCCAAAGAGATCTTTCTATCTAAGTCCTCATATAAGTGCTAGCGTTGTGTAGAGAGTACTAGCAAATGAGGCACAGGATTGAAAGAAGTCTGCTAGGTTGAAATCTAAATTGAGAATATAATTTTTAGTGAGCTTTGGATGTTCACAATATTAGACACGCCATAGTACTAATAATTGACTCTTTATAGAAATCATTTTTTGGTAGTGTTGCATTTGGTTTGGAAGTATTCAAGTTCTAAAAATTGACTAACAGTGGACTTTTCCATCTGCAGAATATACTGAATGACCAGCAGAGGCAGTATTGCAGAGGAATATTTCTCCGCTTGCTGAGAAAAGAAAAAAAAAGAAAGCTCATTCCTCAGCCTTTTCCATGCCTCGATCAATAGATATGGTAAGTCAAACTCTCATTTAATCATTTTGCCATTAATTAAAAGTTCATAGTATCTGATGGCTCTCAGTGCCTTTTAGTGGGGTCTTCCGCATAAATATAATCTTCTAAGACGGTAGCAATATGAATGACGCTATGGCCATCATGATAGTTTCTCAAAGACTTTGACTGTCTATGTGGCTGACAAAATCTTCTTTAGATAGTTTTGCAGGCAATATGTCCTCCGGGGTAATTACCATCTTTTAGGCTGGAATGAGGTGTCTTAGGTTAGAGCAATTGACTTACTTTCTGATGGAGGGAACCTATTCAACCGTTTTCCCTGCTCTCTGTGAGTGGGTCTCTGATACTCAAGATGGACCGCTATTTAGAAACTGTGTTCGTACTCTATCCCTCTTTAAATAGAATCCCAATGCTTTCAATGGTGCAGAGTATTTTCCCATTACACATCCTATTTGCTGTGCAGTCATATTCCCAGATACTTAACTAGTGTGTAATTGCTGATGTCTGGTCCTCCGGTGTAATCGTCACCCAGGGCGATTGGTCAAGTGGTGCCATTACATCCCAAAACTACAGCAGGATGTCATCTGACATGAGGGCCAATCAGTTGCTTCTTCTAACTCTAGCCCTCTTTAAATAGGAGCCCAATGCTTTCAATGGTGCAGTGTACTTTCCCATTGCAACTCCTACTTGCTGTGCAGTCATATTCACAGACAGTTACCTAGCGTGTAATTGCTGATGTCTGGTCCTCCGGTGTAATCGTCACCCACGATGATTGGTCACATGGTGCCATTACTTCACAAAGCTACAGCAGGATGTCATCTGACATGAGGGCCAATCAGTTGCCTAGTACGCAATAGGATACATGTCTCATCGTATAGACAAGGGAGCAATGTAGACAGGATGCCCAGCTGAAGACTAAGGTGGTGAGATGAAAGGAACTAGGCCATTATTTGAGACTTATACATTTGTTTGAAGGAGTGGTTGATCATAAAATTCTGGAATTCTCTATAGGTTTACTGAGAGGGATGTGCTAAAATGAAGATGTTAGAATCTGTTATTCATAGTTTTTCTTATTCCCACAAACGGTAGCATAAACCTTCCTCCCTTAACGTATCAGATCCCTGACTTGCTATGGTGTACCATAACCTAAAATAATTCCTGTGAAAAGGGTACGCAATCTCTTGGCTGCCAAAGAGATCTTTCTAAGTCCTCATATAGGTGCTAGAGTTGTGTAGAGAGTACCAGCAAATGAGGCACAGGATTGAAAGAAGTCTGCTAGGTTGAAATCTAAATTGAGAATATAATTTTTAGTGAGCTTTGGATTTTCACAATATTAGACACGCCATAGTACTAATAATTGACTCTTTATAGAAATCATTTTTTGGTAGTGTTGCATTTGGTTTGGAAGTATTCAAGTTCTAAAAATTGACTAACAGTGGACTTTTCCATCTGCAGAATATACTGAATGACCAGCAGAGGCAGTATTGCAGAGGAATATTTCTCCGCTTGCTGAGAAAAGAAAAAAAAAGAAAGCTCATTCCTCAGCCTTTTCCATGCCTCGATCAATAGTTATGGTAAGTCAAACTCTCATTTAATCATTTTGCCATTAATTAAAAGTTCATAGTATCTGATGGATCTCAGTGCCTTTTAGTGGGGTCTTCCGCATAAATATAATCTTCTAAGACGGTAGCAATATGAATGACGCTATGGCCATCATGATAGTTTCTCAAAGACTTTGACTGTCTATGTGGCTGACAAAATCTTCTTTAGATAGTTTTGCAGGCAATATGTCCTCCGGGGTAATTACCATCTTTTAGGCTGGAATGAGGTGTCTTAGGTTAGAGCAATTGAATTACTTTCTGATGGAGGGAACCTATTCAACCGTTTTCCCTGCTCTTTGTGAGTGGGTCTCTGATACTCAAGATGGACCGCTATTTAGAAACTGTGTTCTAACTCTATCCCTCTTTAAATAGAATCCCAATGCTTTCAATGGTGCAGAGTATTTTCCCATTACACATCCTATTTGCTGTGCAGTCATATTCCCAGATACTTAACTAGTGTGTAATTGCTGATGTCTGGTCCTCCGGTGTAATCGTCACCCAGGGCGATTGGTCAAGTGGTGCCATTACATCCCAAAACTACAGCAGGATGTCATCTGACATGAGGGCCAATCAGTTGCTTCTTCTAACTCTAGCCCTCTTTAAATAGGAGCCCAATGCTTTCAATGGTGCAGTGTACTTTCCCATTGCAACTCCTACTTGCTGTGCAGTCATATTCACAGACAGTTACCTAGCGTGTAATTGCTGATGTCTGGTCCTCCGGTGTAATCGTCACCCACGATGATTGGTCACATGGTGCCATTACTTCACAAAGCTACAGCAGGATGTCATCTGACATGAGGGCCAATCAGTTGCCTAGTACGCAATAGGATACATTTCTCATCGTATAGACAAGGGAGCAATGTAGACAGGATGCCCAGCTGAAGACTAAGGTGGTGAGATGAAAGGAACTAGGCCATTATTTGAGACTTATACATTTGTTTGAAGGAGTGGTTGATCATAAAATTCTGGAGTTCTCTATAGGTTTACTGAGAGGGATGTGCTAAAATGAAGATGTTAGAATCTGTTATTCATAGTTTTTCTTATTCCCACAAACGGTAGCATAAACCTTCCTCCCTTAACGTATCAGATCTCTGACTTGCTATGGTGTACCATAACCTAAAATAATTCCTGTGAAAAGGGTACGCAATCTCTTGGCTGCCAAAGAGATCTTTCTATCTAAGTCCTCATATAAGTGCTAGCGTTGTGTAGAGAGTACTAGCAAATGAGGCACAGGATTGAAAGAAGTCTGCTAGGTTGAAATCTAAATTGAGAATATAATTTTTAGTGAGCTTTGGATGTTCACAATATTAGACACGCCATAGTACTAATAATTGACTCTTTATAGAAATCATTTTTTGGTAGTGTTGCATTTGGTTTGGAAGTATTCAAGTTCTAAAAATTGACTAACAGTGGACTTTTCCATCTGCAGAATATACTGAATGACCAGCAGAGGCAGTATTGCAGAGGAATATTTCTCCGCTTGCTGAGAAAAGAAAAAAAAAGAAAGCTCATTCCTCAGCCTTTTCCATGCCTCGATCAATAGATATGGTAAGTCAAACTCTCATTTAATCATTTTGCCATTAATTAAAAGTTCATAGTATCTGATGGCTCTCAGTGCCTTTTAGTGGGGTCTTCCGCATAAATATAATCTTCTAAGACGGTAGCAATATGAATGACGCTATGGCCATCATGATAGTTTCTCAAAGACTTTGACTGTCTATGTGGCTGACAAAATCTTCTTTAGATAGTTTTGCAGGCAATATGTCCTCCGGGGTAATTACCATCTTTTAGGCTGGAATGAGGTGTCTTAGGTTAGAGCAATTGACTTAAATTCTGATG
The DNA here is from genome assembly GCF_964263255.1 of Lissotriton vulgaris. Lineage (NCBI taxonomy): Eukaryota > Metazoa > Chordata > Amphibia > Caudata > Salamandridae > Lissotriton > Lissotriton vulgaris. The sequence goes on along the minus strand of NC_141693.1, from coordinate 935,220,419 downwards.
GAGGGAACCTATTCAACCGTTTTCCCTGCTCTCTGTGAGTGGGTCTCTGATACTCAAGATGGACCGCTATTTAGAAACTGTGTTCGTACTCTATCCCTCTTTAAATAGGATCCCAATGCTTTCAATGGTGCAGAGTATTTTCCCATTTCACATCCTACTTGCTGTGCAGTCATATTCCCAGATACTTAACTAGTGTGTAATTGCTGATGTCTGGTACTCCGGTGTAATCGTCACCCAGGGCGATTGGTCAAGTGGTGCCATTACATCCCAAAACTACAGCAGGATGTCATCTGACATGAGGGCCAATCAGTTGCTTCTTCTAACTCTAGCCCTCTTTAAATAGGAGCCCAATGCTTTCAATGGTGCAGTGTACTTTCAAATTGCACCTCCTTCTTGCTGTGCAGTCATATTCACAGATAGTTACCTAGTGTGTAATTGCTGATGTCTGGTCCTCCGGTGTAATCGTCACCCAGGACGATTGGTCACGTGGTGCCATTACTTCACAAAGCTACAGCAGGATGTCATCTGACATGAGGGCCAATCAGTTGCCTAGTACGCAATAGGATACATGTCTCATCGTATAGAAAAGGGAGCAATGTAGACAGGATGCCCAGCTGAAGACTAAGGTGGTGAGATGAAAGGAACTAGGCCTTTATTTGAGACTTATACATTTGTTTGAAGGAGTGGTTGATCATAACATTCTGGAGTTCTCTATAGGTTTACTGAGAGGGATGTGCTAAAATGAAGATGTTAGAATCTGTTATTCATAGTTTTTCTTATTCCCACAAACGGTAGCATAAACCTTCCTCCCTTAACGTATCAGATCACTGACTTGCTATGGTGTACCATAACCTAAAATAATTCCTGTGAAAAGGGTACGCAATCTCTTGGCTGCCAAAGAGATCTTTCTATCTAAGTCCTCATATAGGTGCTAGAGTTGTGTAGAGAGTACCAGCAAATGAGGCACAGGATTGAAAGAAGTCTGCTAGGTTGAAATCTAAATTGAGAATATAATTTTTAGTGAGCTTTGGATTTTCACAATATTAGACACGCCATAGTACTAATAATTGACTCTTTATAGAAATCATTTTTTGGTAGTGTTGCATTTGGTTTGGAAGTATTCAAGTTCTAAAAATTGACTAACAGTGGACTTTTCCATCTGCAGAATATACTGAATGACCAGCAGAGGCAGTATTGCAGAGGAATATTTCTCCGCTTGCTGAGAAAAGAAAAAAAAAGAAAGCTCATTCCTCAGCCTTTTCCATGCCTCGATCAATAGTTATGGTAAGTCAAACTCTCATTTAATCATTTTGCCATTAATTAAATGTTCATAGTATCTGATGGATCTCAGTGCCTTTTAGTGGGGTCTTCCGCATAAATATAATCTTCTAAGACGGTAGCAATATGAATGACGCTATGGCCATCATGATAGTTTCTCAAAGACTTTGACTGTCTATGTGGCTGACAAAATCTTCTTTAGATAGTTTTGCAGGCAATATGTCCTCCGGGGTAATTACCATCTTTTAGGCTGGAATGAGGTGTCTTAGGTTAGAGCAATTGAATTACTTTCTGATGGAGGGAACCTATTCAACCGTTTTCCCTGCTCTCTGTGAGTGGGTCTCTGATACTCAAGATGGACCGCTATTTAGAAACTGTGTTCGTACTCTATCCCTCTTTAAATAGAATCCCAATGCTTTCAATGGTGCAAAGTATTTTCCCATTACACATCCTACTTGCTGTGCAGTCATATTCCCAGATACTTAACTAGTGTGTAATTGCTAATGTCTGGTCCTCCGGTGTAATCGTCACCCAGGGCGATTGGTCAAGTGGTGCCATTACATCCCAAAACTACAGCAGGATGTCATCTGACATGAGGGCCAATCAGTTGCTTCTTCTAACTCTAGCCCTCTTTAAATAGGAGCCCAATGCTTTCAATGGTGCAGTGTACTTTCCCATTGCACCTCCTACTTGCTGTGCTGTCATATTCACAGACAGTTACCTAGTGTGTAATTGCTGATGTCTCGTCCTACGGTGTAATCGTCACCCAGGACGATTGGTCACGTGGTGCCATTACTTCACAAAGCTACAGCAGGATGTCATCTGACATGAGGGCCAATCAGTTGCCTAGTACGCAATAGGATACATGTCTCATCGTATAGAAAAGGGAGCAATGTAGACCGGATGCCCAGCTGAAGACTAAGGTGGTGAGATGAAAGGAACTAGGCCAATATTTGAGACTTATACATTTGTTTAAAGGATTGGTTGATCATAACATTCTGGAGTTCTCTATAGGTTTACTAAGAGGGATGTGCTAAAATGAAGATGTTAGAATCTGTTATTCATAGTTTTTCTTATTCCCACAAACGGTAGCATAAACCTTCCTCCCTTAACGTATCAGATCCCTGACTTGCTATGGTGTACCATAACCTAAAATAATTCCTGTGAAAAGGGTACGCAATCTCTTGGCTGCCAAAGAGATCTTTCTAAGTCCTCATATAGGTGCTAGAGTTGTGTAGAGAGTACCAGCAAATGAGGCACAGGATTGAAAGAAGTCTGCTAGGTTGAAATCTAAATTGAGAATATAATTTTTAGTGAGCTTTGGATTTTCACAATATTAGACACGCCATAGTACTAATAATTGACTCTTTATAGAAATCATTTTTTGGTAGTGTTGCATTTGGTTTGGAAGTATTCAAGTTCTAAAAATTGACTAACAGTGGACTTTTCCATCTGCAGAATATACTGAATGACCAGCAGAGGCAGTATTGCAGAGGAATATTTCTCCGCTTGCTGAGAAAAGAAAAAAAAAGAAAGCTCATTCCTCAGCCTTTTCCATGCCTCGATCAATAGTTATGGTAAGTCAAACTCTCATTTAATCATTTTGCCATTAATTAAAAGTTCATAGTATCTGATGGATCTCAGTGCCTTTTAGTGGGGTCTTCCGCATAAATATAATCTTCTAAGACGGTAGCAATATGAATGACGCTATGGCCATCATGATAGTTTCTCAAAGACTTTGACTGTCTATGTGGCTGACAAAATCTTCTTATATAGTTTTGCAGGCAATATGTCCTCCGGGGTAATTACCATCTTTTAGGCTGGAATGAGGTGTCTTAGGTTAGAGCAATTGAATTACTTTCTGATGGAGGGAACCTATTCAACCGTTTTCCCTGCTCTCTGTGAGTGGGTCTCTGATACTCAAGATGGACCGCTATTTAGAAACTGTGTTCTAACTCTATCCCTCTTTAAATAGAATCCCAATGCTTTCAATGGTGCAGAGTATTTTCCCATTACACATCCTATTTGCTGTGCAGTCATATTCCCAGATACTTAACTAGTGTGTAATTGCTGATGTCTGGTCCTCCGGTGTAATCGTCACCCAGGGCGATTGGTCAAGTGGTGCCATTACATCCCAAAACTACAGCAGGATGTCATCTGACATGAGGGCCAATCAGTTGCTTCTTCTAACTCTAGCCCTCTTTAAATAGGAGCCCAATGCTTTCAATGGTGCAGTGTACTTTCCCATTGCAACTCCTACTTGCTGTGCAGTCATATTCACAGACAGTTACCTAGCGTGTAATTGCTGATGTCTGGTCCTCTGGTGTAATCGTCACCCACGATGATTGGTCACATGGTGCCATTACTTCACAAAGCTACAGCAGGATGTCATCTGACATGAGGGCCAATCAGTTGCCTAGTACGCAATAGGATACATGTCTCATCGTATAGACAAGGGAGCAATGTAGACAGGATGCCCAGCTGAAGACTAAGGTGGTGAGATGAAAGGAACTAGGCCATTATTTGAGACTTATACATTTGTTTGAAGGAGTGGTTGATCATAAAATTCTGGAGTTCTCTATAGGTTTACTGAGAGGGATGTGCTAAAATGAAGATGTTAGAATCTGTTATTCATAGTTTTTCTTATTCCCACAAACGGTAGCATAAACCTTCCTCCCTTAACGTATCAGATCCCTGACTTGCTATGGTGTACCATAACCTAAAATAATTCCTGTGAAAAGGGTACGCAATCTCTTGGCTGCCAAAGAGATCTTTCTATCTAAGTCCTCATATAAGTGCTAGCGTTGTGTAGAGAGTACTAGCAAATGAGGCACAGGATTGAAAGAAGTCTGCTAGGTTGAAATCTAAATTGAGAATATAATTTTTAGTGAGCTTTGGATGTTCACAATATTAGACACGCCATAGTACTAATAATTGACTCTTTATAGAAATCATTTTTTGGTAGTGTTGCATTTGGTTTGGAAGTATTCAAGTTCTAAAAATTGACTAACAGTGGACTTTTCCATCTGCAGAATATACTGAATGACCAGCAGAGGCAGTATTGCAGAGGAATATTTCTCCGCTTGCTGAGAAAAGAAAAAAAAAGAAAGCTCATTCCTCAGCCTTTTCCATGCCTCGATCAATAGATATGGTAAGTCAAACTCTCATTTAATCATTTTGCCATTAATTAAAAGTTCATAGTATCTGATGGCTCTCAGTGCCTTTTAGTGGGGTCTTCCGCATAAATATAATCTTCTAAGACGGTAGCAATATGAATGACGCTATGGCCATCATGATAGTTTCTCAAAGACTTTGACTGTCTATGTGGCTGACAAAATCTTCTTTAGATAGTTTTGCAGGCAATATGTCCTCCGGGGTAATTACCATCTTTTAGGCTGGAATGAGGTGTCTTAGGTTAGAGCAATTGACTTACTTTCTGATGGAGGGAACCTATTCAACCGTTTTCCCTGCTCTCTGTGAGTGGGTCTCTGATACTCAAGATGGACCGCTATTTAGAAACTGTGTTCGTACTCTATCCCTCTTTAAATAGGATCCCAATGCTTTCAATGGTGCAGAGTATTTTCCCATTTCACATCCTACTTGCTGTGCAGTCATATTCCCAGATACTTAACTAGTGTGTAATTGCTGATGTCTGGTACTCCGGTGTAATCGTCACCCAGGGCGATTGGTCAAGTGGTGCCATTACATCCCAAAACTACAGCAGGATGTCATCTGACATGAGGGCCAATCAGTTGCTTCTTCTAACTCTAGCCCTCTTTAAATAGGAGCCCAATGCTTTCAATGGTGCAGTGTACTTTCAAATTGCACCTCCTTCTTGCTGTGCAGTCATATTCACAGATAGTTACCTAGTGTGTAATTGCTGATGTCTGGTCCTCCGGTGTAATCGTCACCCAGGACGATTGGTCACGTGGTGCCATTACTTCACAAAGCTACAGCAGGATGTCATCTGACATGAGGGCCAATCAGTTGCCTAGTACGCAATAGGATACATGTCTCATCGTATAGAAAAGGGAGCAATGTAGACAGGATGCCCAGCTGAAGACTAAGGTGGTGAGATGAAAGGAACTAGGCCTTTATTTGAGACTTATACATTTGTTTGAAGGAGTGGTTGATCATAACATTCTGGAGTTCTCTATAGGTTTACTGAGAGGGATGTGCTAAAATGAAGATGTTAGAATCTGTTATTCATAGTTTTTCTTATTCCCACAAACGGTAGCATAAACCTTCCTCCCTTAACATATCAGATCACTGACTTGCTATGGTGTACCATAACCTAAAATATTTCCTGTGAGAAGGGTACGTTATCTCTTGGCTGCCAAAGAGATCTTTCTATCAAAGTCCTCATATAAGTGCTAGCGTTGTGTAGAGAGTACTAGCAAATGAGGCACAGGATTGAAAGAAGTCTGCTAGGTTGAAATCTAAATTGAGAATATAATTTTTAGTGAGCTTTGGATGTTCACAATATTAGACACGCCATAGTACTAATAATTGACTCTTTATAGAAATCATTTTTTGGTAGTGTTGCATTTGGTTTGGAAGTATTCAAGTTCTAAAAATTGACTAACAGTGGACTTTTCCATCTGCAGAATATACTGAATGACCAGCAGAGGTAGTATTGCAGAGGAATATTTCTCCGCTTGCTGAGAAAAGAAAAAAAAAGAAAGCTCATTCCTCAGCCTTTTCCATGCCTCGATCAATAGTTATGGTAAGTCAAACTCTCATTTAATCATTTTGCCATTAATTAAAAGTTCATAGTATCTGATGGATCTCAGTGCCTTTTAGTGGGGTCTTCCGCATAAATATAATCTTCTAAGACGGTAGCAATATGAATGACGCTATGGCCATCATGATAGTTTCTCAAAGACTTTGACTGTCTATGTGGCTGACAAAATCTTCTTTAGATAGTTTTGCAGGCAATATGTCCTCCGGGGTAATTACCATCTTTTAGGCTGGAATGAGGTGTCTTAGGTTAGAGCAATTGAATTACTTTCTGATGGAGGGAACCTATTCAACCGTTTTCCCTGCTCTCTGTGAGTGGGTCTCTGATACTCAAGATGGACCGCTATTTAGAAACTGTGTTCTAAGTCTATCCCTCTTTAAATAGAATCCCAATGCTTTCAATGGTGCAGAGTATTTTCCCATTACACATCCTATTTGCTGTGCAGTCATATTCCCAGATACTTAACTAGTGTGTAATTGCTGATGTCTGGTCCTCCGGTGTAATCGTCACCCAGGGCGATTGGTCAAGTGGTGCCATTACATCCCAAAACTACAGCAGGATGTCATCTGACATGAGGGCCAATCAGTTGCTTCTTCTAACTCTAGCCCTCTTTAAATAGGAGCCCAATGCTTTCAATGGTGCAGTGTACTTTCCCATTGCAACTCCTACTTGCTGTGCAGTCATATTCACAGACAGTTACCTAGCGTGTAATTGCTGATGTCTGGTCCTCCGGTGTAATCGTCACCCACGATGATTGGTCACATGGTGCCATTACTTCACAAAGCTACAGCAGGATGTCATCTGACATGAGGGCCAATCAGTTGCCTAGTACGCAATAGGATACATGTCTCATCGTATAGACAAGGGAGCAATGTAGACAGGATGCCCAGCTGAAGACTAAGGTGGTGAGATGAAAGGAACTAGGCCATTATTTGAGACTTATACATTTGTTTGAAGGAGTGGTTTATCATAAAATTCTGGAGTTCTCTATAGGTTTACTGAGAGGGATGTGCTAAAATGAAGATGTTAGAATCTGTTATTCATAGTTTTTCTTATTCCCACAAACGGTAGCATAAACCTTCCTCCCTTAACGTATCAGATCCCTGACTTGCTATGGTGTACCATAACCTAAAATAATTCCTGTGAAAAGGGTACGCAATCTCTTGGCTGCCAAAGAGATCTTTCTATCTAAGTCCTCATATAGGTGCTAGAGTTGTGTAGAGAGTACCAGCAAATGAGGCACAGGATTGAAAGAAGTCTGCTAGGTTGAAATCTAAATTGAGAATATAATTTTTAGTGAGCTTTGGATTTTCACAATATTAGACACGCCATAGTACTAATAATTGACTCTTTATAGAAATCATTTTTTGGTAGTGTTGCATTTGGTTTGGAAGTATTCAAGTTCTAAAAATTGACTAACAGTGGACTTTTCCATCTGCAGAATATACTGAATGACCAGCAGAGGCAGTATTGCAGAGGAATATTTCTCCGCTTGCTGAGAAAAGAAAAAAAAAGAAAGCTCATTCCTCAGCCTTTTCCATGCCTCGATCAATAGATATGGTAAGTCAAACTCTCATTTAATCATTTTGCCATTAATTAAAAGTTCATAGTATCTGATGGCTCTCAGTGCCTTTTAGTGGGGTCTTCCGCATAAATATAATCTTCTAAGACGGTAGCAATATGAATGACGCTATGGCCATCATGAGAGTTTCTCAAAGACTTTGACTGTCTATGTGGCTGACAAAATCTTCTTTAGATAGTTTTGCAGGCAATATGTCCTCCGGGGTAATTACCATCTTTTAGGCTGGAATGAGGTGTCTTAGGTTAGAGCAATTGACTTAAATTCTGATGGAGGGAACCTATTCAACCGTTTTCCCTGCTCTCTGTGAGTGGGTCTCTGATACTCAAGATGGACCGCTATTTAGAAACTGTGTTCGTACTCTATCCCTCTTTAAATAGGATCCCAATGCTTTCAATGGTGCAAAGTATTTTCCCATTACACATCCTACTTGCTGTGCAGTCATATTCCCAGATACTTAACTAGTGTGTAATTGCTAATGTCTGGTCCTCCGGTGTAATCGTCACCCAGGGCGATTGGTCAAGTGGTGCCATTACATCCCAAAACTACAGCAGGATGTCATCTGACATGAGGGCCAATCAGTTGCTTCTTCTAACTCTAGCCCTCTTTAAATAGGAGCCCAATGCTTTCAATGGTGCAGTGTACTTTCCCATTGCACCTCCTACTTGCTGTGCTGTCATATTCACAGACAGTTACCTAGTGTGTAATTGCTGATGTCTCGTCCTACGGTGTAATCGTCACCCAGGACGATTGGTCACGTGGTGCCATTACTTCACAAAGCTACAGCAGGATGTCATCTGACATGAGGGCCAATCAGTTGCCTAGTACGCAAAAGGATACATGTCTCATCGTATAGAAAAGGGAGCAATGTAGACCGGATGCCCAGCTGAAGACTAAGGTGGTGAGATGAAAGGAACTAGGCCAATATTTGAGACTTATACATTTGTTTAAAGGATTGGTTGATCATAACATTCTGGAGTTCTCTATAGGTTTACTAAGAGGGATGTGCTAAAATGAAGATGTTAGAATCTGTTATTCATAGTTTTTCTTATTCCCACAAACGGTAGCATAAACCTTCCTCCCTTAACATATCAGATCACTGACTTGCTATGGTGTACCATAACCTAAAATATTTCCTGTGAGAAGGGTACGTTATCTCTTGGCTGCCAAAGAGATCTTTCTAAGTCCTCATATAGGTGCTAGAGTTGTGTAGAGAGTACCAGCAAATGAGGCACAGGATTGAAAGAAGTCTGCTAGGTTGAAATCTAAATTGAGAATATAATTTTTAGTGAGCTTTGGATTTTCACAATATTAGACACGCCATAGTACTAATAATTGACTCTTTATAGAAATCATTTTTTGGTAGTGTTGCATTTGGTTTGGAAGTATTCAAGTTCTAAAAATTGACTAACAGTGGACTTTTCCATCTGCAGAATATACTGAATGACCAGCAGAGGCAGTATTGCAGAGGAATATTTCTCCGCTTGCTGAGAAAAGAAAAAAAAAGAAAGCTCATTCCTCAGCCTTTTCCATGCCTCGATCAATAGATATGGTAAGTCAAACTCTCATTTAATCATTTTGCCATTAATTAAAAGTTCATAGTATCTGATGGCTCTCAGTGCCTTTTAGTGGGGTCTTCCGCATAAATATAATCTTCTAAGACGGTAGCAATATGAATGACGCTATGGCCATCATGATAGTTTCTCAAAGACTTTGACTGTCTATGTGGCTGACAAAATCTTCTTTAGATAGTTTTGCAGGCAATATGTCCTCCGGGGTAATTACCATCTTTTAGGCTGGAATGAGGTGTCTTAGGTTAGAGCAATTGACTTACTTTCTGATGGAGGGAACCTATTCAACCGTTTTCCCTGCTCTCTGTGAGTGGGTCTCTGATACTCAAGATGGACCGCTATTTAGAAACTGTGTTCGTACTCTATCCCTCTTTAAATAGGATCCCAATGCTTTCAATGGTGCAGAGTATTTTCCCATTTCACATCCTACTTGCTGTGCAGTCATATTCCCAGATACTTAACTAGTGTGTAATTGCTGATGTCTGGTACTCCGGTGTAATCGTCACCCAGGGCGATTGGTCAAGTGGTGCCATTACATCCCAAAACTACAGCAGGATGTCATCTGACATGAGGGCCAATCAGTTGCTTCTTCTAACTCTAGCCCTCTTTAAATAGGAGCCCAATGCTTTCAATGGTGCAGTGTACTTTCAAATTGCACCTCCTTCTTGCTGTGCAGTCATATTCACAGATAGTTACCTAGTGTGTAATTGCTGATGTCTGGTCCTCCGGTGTAATCGTCACCCAGGACGATTGGTCACGTGGTGCCATTACTTCACAAAGCTACAGCAGGATGTCATCTGACATGAGGGCCAATCAGTTGCCTAGTACGCAATAGGATACATGTCTCATCGTATAGAAAAGGGAGCAATGTAGACAGGATGCCCAGCTGAAGACTAAGGTGGTGAGATGAAAGGAACTAGGCCTTTATTTGAGACTTATACATTTGTTTGAAGGAGTGGTTGATCATAACATTCTGGAGTTCTCTATAGGTTTACTGAGAGGGATGTGCTAAAATGAAGATGTTAGAATCTGTTATTCATAGTTTTTCTTATTCCCACAAACGGTAGCATAAACCTTCCTCCCTTAACATATCAGATCACTGACTTGCTATGGTGTACCATAACCTAAAATATTTCCTGTGAGAAGGGTACGTTATCTCTTGGCTGCCAAATAGATCTTTCTATCAAAGTCCTCATATAAGTGCTAGCGTTGTGTAGAGAGTACTAGCAAATGAGGCACAGGATTGAAAGAAGTCTGCTAGGTTGAAATCTAAATTGAGAATATAATTTTTAGTGAGCTTTGGATGTTCACAATATTAGACACGCCATAGTACTAATAATTGACTCTTTATAGAAATCATTTTTTGGTAGTGTTGCATTTGGTTTGGAAGTATTCAAGTTCTAAAAATTGACTAACAGTGGACTTTTCCATCTGCAGAATATACTGAATGACCAGCAGAGGTAGTATTGCAGAGGAATATTTCTCCGCTTGCTGAGAAAAGAAAAAAAAAGAAAGCTCATTCCTCAGCCTTTTCCATGCCTCGATCAATAGTTATGGTAAGTCAAACTCTCATTTAATCATTTTGCCATTAATTAAAAGTTCATAGTATCTGATGGATCTCAGTGCCTTTTAGTGGGGTCTTCCGCATAAATATAATCTTCTAAGACGGTAGCAATATGAATGACGCTATGGCCATCATGATAGTTTCTCAAAGACTTTGACTGTCTATGTGGCTGACAAAATCTTCTTTAGATAGTTTTGCAGGCAATATGTCCTCCGGGGTAATTACCATCTTTTAGGCTGGAATTAGGTGTCTTAGGTTAGAGCAATTGAATTACTTTCTGATGGAGGGAACCTATTCAACCGTTTTCCCTGCTCTCTGTGAGTGGGTCTCTGATACTCAAGATGGACCGCTATTTAGAAACTGTGTTCTAACTCTATCCCTCTTTAAATAGAATCCCAATGCTTTCAATGGTGCAGAGTATTTTCCCATTACACATCCTATTTGCTGTGCAGTCATATTCCCAGATACTTAACTAGTGTGTAATTGCTGATGTCTGGTCCTCCGGTGTAATCGTCACCCAGGGCGATTGGTCAAGTGGTGCCATTACATCCCAAAACTACAGCAGGATGTCATCTGACATGAGGGCCAATCAGTTGCTTCTTCTAACTCTAGCCGTCTTTAAATAGGAGCCCAATGCTTTCAATGGTGCAGTGTACTTTCCCATTGCAACTCCTACTTGCTGTGCAGTCATATTCACAGACAGTTACCTAGCGTGTAATTGCTGATGTCTGGTCCTCCGGTGTAATCGTCACCCACGATGATTGGTCACATGGTGCCATTACTTCACAAAGCTACAGCAGGATGTCATCTGACATGAGGGCCAATCAGTTGCCTAGTACGCAATAGGATACATGTCTCATCGTATAGACAAGGGAGCAATGTAGACAGGATGCCCAGCTGAAGACTAAGGTGGTGAGATGAAAGGAACTAGGCCATTATTTGAGACTTATACATTTGTTTGAAGGAGTGGTTGATCATAAAATTCTGGAGTTCTCTATAGGTTTACTGAGAGGGATGTGCTAAAATGAAGATGTTAGAATCTGTTATTCATAGTTTTTCTTATTCCCACAAACGGTAGCATAAACCTTCCTCCCTTAACGTATCAGATCCCTGACTTGCTATGGTGTACCATAACCTAAAATAATTCCTGTGAAAAGGGTACGCAATCTCTTGGCTGCCAAAGAGATCTTTCTATCTAAGTCCTCATATAGGTGCTAGAGTTGTGTAGAGAGTACCAGCAAATGAGGCACAGGATTGAAAGAAGTCTGCTAGGTTGAAATCTAAATTGAGAATATAATTTTTAGTGAGCTTTGGATTTTCACAATATTAGACACGCCATAGTACTAATAATTGACTCTTTATAGAAATCATTTTTTGGTAGTGTTGCATTTGGTTTGGAAGTATTCAAGTTCTAAAAATTGACTAACAGTGGACTTTTCCATCTGCAGAATATACTGAATGACCAGCAGAGGCAGTATTGCAGAGGAATATTTCTCTGCTTGCTGAGAAAAGAAAAAAAAAGAAAGCTCATTCCTCAGCCTTTTCCATGCCTCGATCAATAGATATGGTAAGTCAAACTCTCATTTAATCATTTTGCCATTAATTAAAAGTTCATAGTATCTGATGGCTCTCAGTGCCTTTTAGTGGGGTCTTCCGCATAAATATAATCTTCTAAGACGGTAGCAATATGAATGACGCTATGGCCATCATGAGAGTTTCTCAAAGACTTTGACTGTCTATGTGGCTGACAAAATCTTCTTTAGATAGTTTTGCAGGCAATATGTCCTCCGGGGTAATTACCATCTTTTAGGTTGGAATGAGGTGTCTTAGGTTAGAGCAATTGACTTAAATTCTGATGGAGGGAACCTATTCAACCGTTTTCCCTGCTCTCTGTGAGTGGGTCTCTGATACTCAAGATGGACCGCTATTTAGAAACTGTGTTCGTACTCTATCCCTCTTTAAATAGGATCCCAATGCTTTCAATGGTGCAAAGTATTTTCCCATTACACATCCTACTTGCTGTGCAGTCATATTCCCAGATACTTAACTAGTGTGTAATTGCTAATGTCTGGTCCTCCGGTGTAATCGTCACCCAGGGCGATTGGTCAAGTGGTGCCATTACATCCCAAAACTACAGCAGGATGTCATCTGACATGAGGGCCAATCAGTTGCTTCTTCTAACTCTAGCCCTCTTTAAATAGGAGCCCAATGCTTTCAATGGTGCAGTGTACTTTCCCATTGCACCTCCTACTTGCTGTGCTGTCATATTCACAGACAGTTACCTAGTGTGTAATTGCTGATGTCTCGTCCTACGGTGTAATCGTCACCCAGGACGATTGGTCACGTGGTGCCATTACTTCACAAAGCTACAGCAGGATGTCATCTGACATGAGGGCCAATCAGTTGCCTAGTACGCAAAAGGATACATGTCTCATCGTATAGAAAAGGGAGCAATGTAGACCGGATGCCCAGCTGAAGACTAAGGTGGTGAGATGAAAGGAACTAGGCCAATATTTGAGACTTATACATTTGTTTAAAGGATTGGTTGATCATAACATTCTGGAGTTCTCTATAGGTTTACTAAGAGGGATGTGCTAAAATGAAGATGTTAGAATCTGTTATTCATAGTTTTTCTTATTCCCACAAACGGTAGCATAAACCTTCCTCCCTTAACATATCAGATCACTGACTTGCTATGGTGTACCATAACCTAAAATATTTCCTGTGAGAAGGGTACGTTATCTCTTGGCTGCCAAAGAGATCTTTCTAAGTCCTCATATAGGTGCTAGAGTTGTGTAGAGAGTACCAGCAAATGAGGCACAGGATTGAAAGAAGTCTGCTAGGTTGAAATCTAAATTGAGAATATAATTTTTAGTGAGCTTTGGATTTTCACAATATTAGACACGCCATAGTACTAATAATTGACTCTTTATAGAAATCATTTTTTGGTAGTGTTGCATTTGGTTTGGAAGTATTCAAGTTCTAAAAATTGACTAACAGTGGACTTTTCCATCTGCAGAATATACTGAATGACCAGCAGAGGCAGTATTGCAGAGGAATATTTCTCCGCTTGCTGAGAAAAGAAAAAAAAAGAAAGCTCATTCCTCAGCCTTTTCCATGCCTCGATCAATAGATATGGTAAGTCAAACTCTCATTTAATCATTTTGCCATTAATTAAAAGTTCATAGTATCTGATGGCTCTCAGTGCCTTTTAGTGGGGTCTTCCGCATAAATATAATCTTCTAAGACGGTAGCAATATGAATGACGCTATGGCCATCATGATAGTTTCTCAAAGACTTTGACTGTCTATGTGGCTGACAAAATCTTCTTTAGATAGTTTTGCAGGCAATATGTCCTCCGGGGTAATTACCATCTTTTAGGCTGGAATGAGGTGTCTTAGGTTAGAGCAATTGACTTACTTTCTGATGGAGGGAACCTATTCAACCGTTTTCCCTGCTCTCTGTGAGTGGGTCTCTGATACTCAAGATGGACCGCTATTTAGAAACTGTGTTCGTACTCTATCCCTCTTTAAATAGGATCCCAATGCTTTCAATGGTGCAGAGTATTTTCCCATTTCACATCCTACTTGCTGTGCAGTCATATTCCCAGATACTTAACTAGTGTGTAATTGCTGATGTCTGGTACTCCGGTGTAATCGTCACCCAGGGCGATTGGTCAAGTGGTGCCATTACATCCCAAAACTACAGCAGGATGTCATCTGACATGAGGGCCAATCAGTTGCTTCTTCTAACTCTAGCCCTCTTTAAATAGGAGCCCAATGCTTTCAATGGTGCAGTGTACTTTCAAATTGCACCTCCTTCTTGCTGTGCAGTCATATTCACAGATAGTTACCTAGTGTGTAATTGCTGATGTCTGGTCCTCCGGTGTAATCGTCACCCAGGACGATTGGTCACGTGGTGCCATTACTTCACAAAGCTACAGCAGGATGTCATCTGACATGAGAGCCAATCAGTTGCCTAGTACGCAATAGGATACATGTCTCATCGTATAGAAAAGGGAGCAATGTAGACAGGATGCCCAGCTGAAGACTAAGGTGGTGAGATGAAAGGAACTAGGCCTTTATTTGAGACTTATACATTTGTTTGAAGGAGTGGTTGATCATAACATTCTGGAGTTCTCTATAGGTTTACTGAGAGGGATGTGCTAAAATGAAGATGTTAGAATCTGTTATTCATAGTTTTTCTTATTCCCACAAACGGTAGCATAAACCTTCCTCCCTTAACATATCAGATCACTGACTTGCTATGGTGTACCATAACCTAAAATATTTCCTGTGAGAAGGGTACGTTATCTCTTGGCTGCCAAAGAGATCTTTCTATCAAAGTCCTCATATAAGTGCTAGCGTTGTGTAGAGAGTACTAGCAAATGAGGCACAGGATTGAAAGAAGTCTGCTAGGTTGAAATCTAAATTGAGAATATAATTTTTAGTGAGCTTTGGATGTTCACAATATTAGACACGCCATAGTACTAATAATTGACTCTTTATAGAAATCATTTTTTGGTAGTGTTGCATTTGGTTTGGAAGTATTCAAGTTCTAAAAATTGACTAACAGTGGACTTTTCCATCTGCAGAATATACTGAATGACCAGCAGAGGTAGTATTGCAGAGGAATATTTCTCCGCTTGCTGAGAAAAGAAAAAAAAAGAAAGCTCATTCCTCAGCCTTTTCCATGCCTCGATCAATAGTTATGGTAAGTCAAACTCTCATTTAATCATTTTGCCATTAATTAAAAGTTCATAGTATCTGATGGATCTCAGTGCCTTTTAGTGGGGTCTTCCGCATAAATATAATCTTCTAAGACGGTAGCAATATGAATGACGCTATGGCCATCATGATAGTTTCTCAAAGACTTTGACTGTCTATGTGGCTGACAAAATCTTCTTTAGATAGTTTTGCAGGCAATATGTCCTCCGGGGTAATTACCATCTTTTAGGCTGGAATTAGGTGTCTTAGGTTAGAGCAATTGAATTACTTTCTGATGGAGGGAACCTATTCAACCGTTTTCCCTGCTCTCTGTGAGTGGGTCTCTGATACTCAAGATGGACCGCTATTTAGAAACTGTGTTCTAACTCTATCCCTCTTTAAATAGAATCCCAATGCTTTCAATGGTGCAGAGTATTTTCCCATTACACATCCTATTTGCTGTGCAGTCATATTCCCAGATACTTAACTAGTGTGTAATTGCTGATGTCTGGTCCTCCGGTGTAATCGTCACCCAGGGCGATTGGTCAAGTGGTGCCATTACATCCCAAAACTACAGCAGGATGTCATCTGACATGAGGGCCAATCAGTTGCTTCTTCTAACTCTAGCCCTCTTTAAATAGGAGCCCAATGCTTTCAATGGTGCAGTGTACTTTCCCATTGCAACTCCTACTTGCTGTGCAGTCATATTCACAGACAGTTACCTAGCGTGTAATTGCTGATGTCTGGTCCTCCGGTGTAATCGTCACCCACGATGATTGGTCACATGGTGCCATTACTTCACAAAGCTACAGCAGGATGTCATCTGACATGAGGGCCAATCAGTTGCCTAGTACGCAATAGGATACATGTCTCATCGTATAGACAAGGGAGCAATGTAGACAGGATGCCCAGCTGAAGACTAAGGTGGTGAGATGAAAGGAACTAGGCCATTATTTGAGACTTATACATTTGTTTGAAGGAGTGGTTGATCATAAAATTCTGGAATTCTCTATAGGTTTACTGAGAGGGATGTGCTAAAATGAAGATGTTAGAATCTGTTATTCATAGTTTTTCTTATTCCCACAAACGGTAGCATAAACCTTCCTCCCTTAACGTATCAGATCCCTGACTTGCTATGGTGTACCATAACCTAAAATAATTCCTGTGAAAAGGGTACGCAATCTCTTGGCTGCCAAAGAGATCTTTCTAAGTCCTCATATAGGTGCTAGAGTTGTGTAGAGAGTACCAGCAAATGAGGCACAGGATTGAAAGAAGTCTGCTAGGTTGAAATCTAAATTGAGAATATAATTTTTAGTGAGCTTTGGATTTTCACAATATTAGACACGCCATAGTACTAATAATTGACTCTTTATAGAAATCATTTTTTGGTAGTGTTGCATTTGGTTTGGAAGTATTCAAGTTCTAAAAATTGACTAACAGTGGACTTTTCCATCTGCAGAATATACTGAATGACCAGCAGAGGCAGTATTGCAGAGGAATATTTCTCCGCTTGCTGAGAAAAGAAAAAAAAAGAAAGCTCATTCCTCAGCCTTTTCCATGCCTCGATCAATAGTTATGGTAAGTCAAACTCTCATTTAATCATTTTGCCATTAATTAAAAGTTCATAGTATCTGATGGATCTCAGTGCCTTTTAGTGGGGTCTTCCGCATAAATATAATCTTCTAAGACGGTAGCAATATGAATGACGCTATGGCCATCATGATAGTTTCTCAAAGACTTTGACTGTCTATGTGGCTGACAAAATCTTCTTTAGATAGTTTTGCAGGCAATATGTCCTCCGGGGTAATTACCATCTTTTAGGCTGGAATGAGGTGTCTTAGGTTAGAGCAATTGAATTACTTTCTGATGGAGGGAACCTATTCAACCGTTTTCCCTGCTCTTTGTGAGTGGGTCTCTGATACTCAAGATGGACCGCTATTTAGAAACTGTGTTCTAACTCTATCCCTCTTTAAATAGAATCCCAATGCTTTCAATGGTGCAGAGTATTTTCCCATTACACATCCTATTTGCTGTGCAGTCATATTCCCAGATACTTAACTAGTGTGTAATTGCTGATGTCTGGTCCTCCGGTGTAATCGTCACCCAGGGCGATTGGTCAAGTGGTGCCATTACATCCCAAAACTACAGCAGGATGTCATCTGACATGAGGGCCAATCAGTTGCTTCTTCTAACTCTAGCCCTCTTTAAATAGGAGCCCAATGCTTTCAATGGTGCAGTGTACTTTCCCATTGCAACTCCTACTTGCTGTGCAGTCATATTCACAGACAGTTACCTAGCGTGTAATTGCTGATGTCTGGTCCTCCGGTGTAATCGTCACCCACGATGATTGGTCACATGGTGCCATTACTTCACAAAGCTACAGCAGGATGTCATCTGACATGAGGGCCAATCAGTTGCCTAGTACGCAATAGGATACATTTCTCATCGTATAGACAAGGGAGCAATGTAGACAGGATGCCCAGCTGAAGACTAAGGTGGTGAGATGAAAGGAACTAGGCCATTATTTGAGACTTATACATTTGTTTGAAGGAGTGGTTGATCATAAAATTCTGGAGTTCTCTATAGGTTTACTGAGAGGGATGTGCTAAAATGAAGATGTTAGAATCTGTTATTCATAGTTTTTCTTATTCCCACAAACGGTAGCATAAACCTTCCTCCCTTAACGTATCAGATCACTGACTTGCTATGGTGTACCATAACCTAAAATAATTCCTGTGAAAAGGGTACGCAATCTCTTGGCTGCCAAAGAGATCTTTCTATCTAAGTCCTCATATAGGTGCTAGAGTTGTGTAGAGAGTACCAGCAAATGAGGCACAGGATTGAAAGAAGTCTGCTAGGTTGAAATCTAAATTGAGAATATAATTTTTAGTGAGCTTTGGATTTTCACAATATTAGACACGCCATAGTACTAATAATTGACTCTTTATAGAAATCATTTTTTGGTAGTGTTGCATTTGGTTTGGAAGTATTCAAGTTCTAAAAAATGACTAACAGTGGACTTTTCCATCTGCAGAATATACTGAATGACCAGCAGAGGCAGTATTGCAGAGGAATATTTCTCCGCTTGCTGAGAAAAGAAAAAAAAAGAAAGCTCATTCCTCAGCCTTTTCCATGCCTCGATCAATAGTTATGGTAAGTCAAACTCTCATTTAATCATTTTGCCATTAATTAAATGTTCATAGTATCTGATGGATCTCAGTGCCTTTTAGTGGGGTCTTCCGCATAAATATAATCTTCTAAGACGGTAGCAATATGAATGACACTATGGCCATCATGATAGTTTCTCAAAGACTTTGACTGTCTATGTGGCTGACAAAATCTTCTTTAGATAGTTTTGCAGGCAATATGTCCTCCGGGGTAATTACCATCTTTTAGGCTGGAATGAGGTGTCTTAGGTTAGAGCAATTGAATTACTTTCTGATGGAGGGAACCTATTCAACCGTTTTCCCTGCTCTCTGTGAGTGGGTCTCTGATACTCAAGATGGACCGCTATTTAGAAACTGTGTTCTAACTCTATCCCTCTTTAAATAGAATCCCAATGCTTTCAATGGTGCAGAGTATTTTCCCATTACACATCCTATTTGCTGTGCAGTCATATTCCCAGATACTTAACTAGTGTGTAATTGCTGATGTCTGGTCCTCCGGTGTAATCGTCACCCAGGGCGATTGGTCAAGTGGTGCCATTACATCCCAAAACTACAGCAGGATGTCATCTGACATGAGGGCCAATCAGTTGCTTCTTCTAACTCTAGCCCTCTTTAAATAGGAGCCCAATGCTTTCAATGGTGCAGTGTACTTTCCCATTGCAACTCCTACTTGCTGTGCAGTCATATTCACAGACAGTTACCTAGCGTGTAATTGCTGATGTCTGGTCCTCCGGTGTAATCGTCACCCACGATGATTGGTCACATGGTGCCATTACTTCACAAAGCTACAGCAGGATGTCATCTGACATGAGGGCCAATCAGTTGCCTAGTACGCAATAGGATACATGTCTCATCGTATAGACAAGGGAGCAATGTAGACAGGATGCCCAGCTGAAGACTAAGGTGGTGAGATGAAAGGAACTAGGCCATTATTTGAGACTTATACATTTGTTTGAAGGAGTGGTTGATCATAAAATTCTGGAGTTCTCTATAGGTTTACTGAGAGGGATGTGCTAAAATGAAGATGTTAGAATCTGTTATTCATAGTTTTTCTTATTCCCACAAACGGTAGCATAAACCTTCCTCCCTTAACGTATCAGATCCCTGACTTGCTATGGTGTACCATAACCTAAAATAATTCCTGTGAAAAGGGTACGCAATCTCTTGGCTGCCAAAGAGATCTTTCTATCTAAGTCCTCATATAGGTGCTAGAGTTGTGTAGAGAGTACCAGCAAATGAGGCACAGGATTGAAAGAAGTCTGCTAGGTTGAAATCTAAATTGAGAATATAATTTTTAGTGAGCTTTGGATTTTCACAATATTAGACACGCCATAGTACTAATAATTGACTCTTTATAGAAATCATTTTTTGGTAGTGTTGCATTTGGTTTGGAAGTATTCAAGTTCTAAAAATTGACTAACAGTGGACTTTTCCATCTGCAGAATATACTGAATGACCAGCAGAGGCAGTATTGCAGAGGAATATTTCTCCGCTTGCTGAGAAAAGAAAAAAAAAGAAAGCTCATTCCTCAGCCTTTTCCATGCCTCGATCAATAGATATGGTAAGTCAAACTCTCATTTAATCATTTTGCCATTAATTAAAAGTTCATAGTATCTGATGGCTCTCAGTGCCTTTTAGTGGGGTCTTCCGCATAAATATAATCTTCTAAGACGGTAGCAATATGAATGACGCTATGGCCATCATGAGAGTTTCTCAAAGACTTTGACTGTCTATGTGGCTGACAAAATCTTCTTTAGATAGTTTTGCAGGCAATATGTCCTCCGGGGTAATTACCATCTTTTAGGCTGGAATGAGGTGTCTTAGGTTAGAGCAATTGACTTAAATTCTGATGGAGGGAACCTATTCAACAGTTTTCCCTGCTCTCTGTGAGTGGGTCTCTGATACTCAAGATGGACCGCTATTTAGAAACTGTGTTCGTACTCTATCCCTCTTTAAATAGGATCCCAATGCTTTCAATGGTGCAAAGTATTTTCCCATTACACATCCTACTTGCTGTGCAGTCATATTCCCAGATACTTAACTAGTGTGTAATTGCTAATGTCTGGTCCTCCGGTGTAATCGTCACCCAGGGCGATTGGTCAAGTGGTGCCATTACATCCCAAAACTACAGCAGGATGTCATCTGACATGAGGGCCAATCAGTTGCTTCTTCTAACTCTAGCCCTCTTTAAATAGGAGCCCAATGCTTTCAATGGTGCAGTGTACTTTCCCATTGCACCTCCTACTTGCTGTGCTGTCATATTCACAGACAGTTACCTAGTGTGTAATTGCTGATGTCTCGTCCTACGGTGTAATCGTCACCCAGGACGATTGGTCACGTGGTGCCATTACTTCACAAAGCTACAGCAGGATGTCATCTGACATGAGGGCCAATCAGTTGCCTAGTACGCAATAGGATACATGTCTCATCGTATAGAAAAGGGAGCAATGTAGACCGGATGCCCAGCTGAAGACTAAGGTGGTGAGATGAAAGGAACTAGGCCAATATTTGAGACTTGTACATTTGTTTAAAGGATTGGTTGATCATAACATTCTGGAGTTCTCTATAGGTTTACTAAGAGGGATGTGCTAAAATGAAGATGTTAGAATCTGTTATTCATAGTTTTTCTTATTCCCACAAACGGTAGCATAAACCTTCCTCCCTTAACATATCAGATCACTGACTTGCTATGGTGTACCATAACCTAAAATATTTCCTGTGAGAAGGGTACTTTATCTCTTGGCTGCCAAAGAGATCTTTCTATCAAAGTCCTCATATAAGTGCTAGCGTTGTGTAGAGAGTACTAGCAAATGAGGCACAGGATTGAAAGAAGTCTGCTAGGTTGAAATCTAAATTGAGAATATAATTTTTAGTGAGCTTTGGATGTTCACAATATTAGACACGCCATAGTACTAATAATTGACTCTTTATAGAAATCATTTTTTGGTAGTGTTGCATTTGGTTTGGAAGTATTCAAGTTCTAAAAATTGACTAACAGTGGACTTTTCCATCTGCAGAATATACTGAATGACCAGCAGAGGTAGTATTGCAGAGGAATATTTCTCCGCTTGCTGAGAAAAGAAAAAAAAAGAAAGCTCATTCCTCAGCCTTTTCCATGCCTCGATCAATAGTTATGGTAAGTCAAACTCTCATTTAATCATTTTGCCATTAATTAAAAGTTCATAGTATCTGATGGATCTCAGTGCCTTTTAGTGGGGTCTTCCGCATAAATATAATCTTCTAAGACGGTAGCAATATGAATGACGCTATGGCCATCATGATAGTTTCTCAAAGACTTTGACTGTCTATGTGGCTGACAAAATCTTCTTTAGATAGTTTTGCAGGCAATATGTCCTCCGGGGTAATTACCATCTTTTAGGCTGGAATGAGGTGTCTTAGGTTAGAGCAATTGAATTACTTTCTGATGGAGGGAACCTATTCAACCGTTTTCCCTGCTCTCTGTGAGTGGGTCTCTGATACTCAAGATGGACCGCTATTTAGAAACTGTGTTCTAACTCTATCCCTCTTTAAATAGAATCCCAATGCTTTCAATGGTGCAGAGTATTTTCCCATTACACATCCTATTTGCTCTGCAGTCATATTCCCAGATACTTAACTAGTGTGTAATTGCTGATGTCTGGTCCTCCGGTGTAATCGTCACCCAGGGCGATTGGTCAAGTGGTGCCATTACATCCCAAAACTACAGCAGGATGTCATCTGACATGAGGGCCAATCAGTTGCTTCTTCTAACTCTAGCCCTCTTTAAATAGGAGCCCAATGCTTTCAATGGTGCAGTGTACTTTCCCATTGCAACTCCTACTTGCTGTGCAGTCATATTCACAGACAGTTACCTAGCGTGTAATTGCTGATGTCTGGTCCTCCGGTGTAATCGTCACCCACGATGATTGGTCACATGGTGCCATTACTTCACAAAGCTACAGCAGGATGTCATCTGACATGAGGGCCAATCAGTTGCCTAGTACGCAATAGGATACATGTCTCATCGTATAGACAAGGGAGCAATGTAGACAGGATGCCCAGCTGAAGACTAAGGTGGTGAGATGAAAGGAACTAGGCCATTATTTGAGACTTATACATTTGTTTGAAGGAGTGGTTGATCATAAAATTCTGGAATTCTCTATAGGTTTACTGAGAGGGATGTGCTAAAATGAAGATGTTAGAATCTGTTATTCATAGTTTTTCTTATTCCCACAAACGGTAGCATAAACCTTCCTCCCTTAACGTATCAGATCCCTGACTTGCTATGGTGTACCATAACCTAAAATAATTCCTGTGAAAAGGGTACGCAATCTCTTGGCTGCCAAAGAGATCTTTCTAAGTCCTCATATAGGTGCTAGAGTTGTGTAGAGAGTACCAACAAATGAGGCACAGGATTGAAAGAAGTCTGCTAGGTTGAAATCTAAATTGAGAATATAATTTTTAGTGAGCTTTGGATTTTCACAATATTAGACACGCCATAGTACTAATAATTGACTCTTTATAGAAATCATTTTTTGGTAGTGTTGCATTTGGTTTGGAAGTATTCAAGTTCTAAAAATTGACTAACAGTGGACTTTTCCATCTGCAGAATATACTGAATGACCAGCAGAGGCAGTATTGCAGAGGAATATTTCTCCGCTTGCTGCGAAAAGAAAAAAAAAGAAAGCTCATTCCTCAGCCTTTTCCATGCCTCGATCAATAGTTATGGTAAGTCAAACTCTCATTTAATCATTTTGCCATTAATTAAAAGTTCATAGTATCTGATGGATCTCAGTGCCTTTTAGTGGGGTCTTCCGCATAAATATAATCTTCTAAGACGGTAGCAATATGAATGACGCTATGGCCATCATGATAGTTTCTCAAAGACTTTGACTGTCTATGTGGCTGACAAAATCTTCTTTAGATAGTTTTGCAGGCAATATGTCCTCCGGGGTAATTACCATCTTTTAGGCTGGAATGAGGTGTCTTAGGTTAGAGCAATTGAATTACTTTCTGATGGAGGGAACCTATTCAACCGTTTTCCCTGCTCTTTGTGAGTGGGTCTCTGATACTCAAGATGGACCGCTATTTAGAAACTGTGTTCTAACTCTATCCCTCTTTAAATAGAATCCCAATGCTTTCAATGGTGCAGAGTATTTTCCCATTACACATCCTATTTGCTGTGCAGTCATATTCCCAGATACTTAACTAGTGTGTAATTGCTGATGTCTGGTCCTCCGGTGTAATCGTCACCCAGGGCGATTGGTCAAGTGGTGCCATTACATCCCAAAACTACAGCAGGATGCCATCTGACATGAGGGCCAATCAGTTGCTTCTTCTAACTCTAGCCCTCTTTAAATAGGAGCCCAATGCTTTCAATGGTGCAGTGTACTTTCCCATTGCAACTCCTACTTGCTGTGCAGTCATATTCACAGACAGTTACCTAGCGTGTAATTGCTGATGTCTGGTCCTCCGGTGTAATCGTCACCCACGATGATTGGTCACATGGTGCCATTACTTCACAAAGCTACAGCAGGATGTCATCTGACATGAGGGCCAATCAGTTGCCTAGTACGCAATAGGATACATGTCTCATCGTATAGACAAGGGAGCAATGTAGACAGGATGCCCAGCTGAAGACTAAGGTGGTGAGATGAAAGGAACTAGGCCATTATTTGAGACTTATACATTTGTTTGAAGGAGTGGTTGATCATAAAATTCTGGAGTTCTCTATAGGTTTACTGAGAGGGATGTGCTAAAATGAAGATGTTAGAATCTGTTATTCATAGTTTTTCTTATTCCCACAAACGGTAGCATAAACCTTCCTCCCTTAACGTATCAGATCCCTGACTTGCTATGGTGTACCATAACCTAAAATAATTCCTGTGAAAAGGGTACGCAATCTCTTGGCTGCCAAAGAGATCTTTCTATCTAAGTCCTCATATAGGTGCTAGAGTTGTGTAGAGAGTACCAGCAAATGAGGCACAGGATTGAAAGAAGTCTGCTAGGTTGAAATCTAAATTGAGAATATAATTTTTAGTGAGCTTTGGATTTTCACAATATTAGACACGCCATAGTACTAATAATTGACTCTTTATAGAAATCATTTTTTGGTAGTGTTGCATTTGGTTTGGAAGTATTCAAGTTCTAAAAATTGACTAACAGTGGACTTTTCCATCTGCAGAATATACTGAATGACCAGCAGAGGCAGTATTGCAGAGGAATATTTCTCCGCTTGCTGAGAAAAGAAAAAAAAAGAAAGCTCATTCCTCAGCCTTTTCCATGCCTCGATCAATAGATATGGTAAGTCAAACTCTCATTTAATCATTTTGCCATTAATTAAAAGTTCATAGTATCTGATGGCTCTCAGTGCCTTTTAGTGGGGTCTTCCGCATAAATATAATCTTCTAAGACGGTAGCAATATGAATGACGCTATGGCCATCATGAGAGTTTCTCAAAGACTTTGACTGTCTATGTGGCTGACAAAATCTTCTTTAGATAGTTTTGCAGGCAATATGTCCTCCGGGGTAATTACCATCTTTTAGGCTGGAATGAGGTGTCTTAGGTTAGAGCAATTGACTTAAATTCTGATGGAGGGAACCTATTCAACCGTTTTCCCTGCTCTCTGTGAGTGGGTCTCTGATACTCAAGATGGACCGCTATTTAGAAACTGTGTTCGTACTCTATCCCTCTTTAAATAGGATCCCAATGCTTTCAATGGTGCAAAGTATTTTCCCATTACACATCCTACTTGCTGTGCAGTCATATTCCCAGATACTTAACTAGTGTGTAATTGCTAATGTCTGGTCCTCCGGTGTAATCGTCACCCAGGGCGATTGGTCAAGTGGTGCCATTACATCCCAAAACTACAGCAGGATGTCATCTGACATGAGGGCCAATCAGTTGCTTCTTCTAACTCTAGCCCTCTTTAAATAGGAGCCCAATGCTTTCAATGGTGCAGTGTACTTTCCCATTGCACCTCCTACTTGCTGTGCTGTCATATTCACAGACAGTTACCTAGTGTGTAATTGCTGATGTCTCGTCCTACGGTGTAATCGTCACCCAGGACGATTGGTCACGTGGTGCCATTACTTCACAAAGCTACAGCAGGATGTCATCTGACATGAGGGCCAATCAGTTGCCTAGTACGCAAAAGGATACATGTCTCATCGTATAGAAAAGGGAGCAATGTAGACCGGATGCCCAGCTGAAGACTAAGGTGGTGAGATGAAAGGAACTAGGCCAATATTTGAGACTTATACATTTGTTTAAAGGATTGGTTGATCATAACATTCTGGAGTTCTCTATAGGTTTACTAAGAGGGATGTGCTAAAATGAAGATGTTAGAATCTGTTATTCATAGTTTTTCTTATTCCCACAAACGGTAGCATAAACCTTCCTCCCTTAACATATCAGATCACTGACTTGCTATGGTGTACCATAACCTAAAATATTTCCTGTGAGAAGGGTACGTTATCTCTTGGCTGCCAAAGAGATCTTTCTAAGTCCTCATATAGGTGCTAGAGTTGTGTAGAGAGTACCAGCAAATGAGGCACAGGATTGAAAGAAGTCTGCTAGGTTGAAATCTAAATTGAGAATATAATTTTTAGTGAGCTTTGGATTTTCACAATATTAGACACGCCATAGTACTAATAATTGACTCTTTATAGAAATCATTTTTTGGTAGTGTTGCATTTGGTTTGGAAGTATTCAAGTTCTAAAAATTGACTAACAGTGGACTTTTCCATCTGCAGAATATACTGAATGACCAGCAGAGGTAGTATTGCAGAGGAATATTTCTCCGCTTGCTGAGAAAAGAAAAAAAAAGAAAGCTCATTCCTCAGCCTTTTCCATGCCTCGATCAATAGTTATGGTAAGTCAAACTCTCATTTAATCATTTTGCCATTAATTAAAAGTTCATAGTATCTGATGGATCTCAGTGCCTTTTAGTGGGGTCTTCCGCATAAATATAATCTTCTAAGACGGTAGCAATATGAATGACGCTATGGCCATCATGATAGTTTCTCAAAGACTTTGACTGTCTATGTGGCTGACAAAATCTTCTTTAGATAGTTTTGCAGGCAATATGTCCTCCGGGGTAATTACCATCTTTTAGGCTGGAATGAGGTGTCTTAGGTTAGAGCAATTGAATTACTTTCTGATGGAGGGAACCTATTCAACCGTTTTCCCTGCTCTCTGTGAGTGGGTCTCTGATACTCAAGATGGACCGCTATTTAGAAACTGTGTTCTAAGTCTATCCCTCTTTAAATAGAATCCCAATGCTTTCAATGGTGCAGAGTATTTTCCCATTACACATCCTATTTGCTGTGCAGTCATATTCCCAGATACTTAACTAGTGTGTAATTGCTGATGTCTGGTCCTCCGGTGTAATCGTCACCCAGGGCGATTGGTCAAGTGGTGCCATTACATCCCAAAACTACAGCAGGATGTCATCTGACATGAGGGCCAATCAGTTGCTTCTTCTAACTCTAGCCGTCTTTAAATAGGAGCCCAATGCTTTCAATGGTGCAGTGTACTTTCCCATTGCAACTCCTACTTGCTGTGCAGTCATATTCACAGACAGTTACCTAGCGTGTAATTGCTGATGTCTGGTCCTCCGGTGTAATCGTCACCCACGATGATTGGTCACATGGTGCCATTACTTCACAAAGCTACAGCAGGATGTCATCTGACATGAGGGCCAATCAGTTGCCTAGTACGCAATAGGATACATGTCTCATCGTATAGACAAGGGAGCAATGTAGACAGGATGCCCAGCTGAAGACTAAGGTGGTGAGATGAAAGGAACTAGGCCATTATTTGAGACTTATACATTTGTTTGAAGGAGTGGTTGATCATAAAATTCTGGAGTTCTCTATAGGTTTACTGAGAGGGATGTGCTAAAATGAAGATGTTAGAATCTGTTATTCATAGTTTTTCTTATTCCCACAAACGGTAGCATAAACCTTCCTCCCTTAACGTATCAGATCCCTGACTTGCTATGGTGTACCATAACCTAAAATAATTCCTGTGAAAAGGGTACGCAATCTCTTGGCTGCCAAAGAGATCTTTCTATCTAAGTCCTCATATAGGTGCTAGAGTTGTGTAGAGAGTACCAGCAAATGAGGCACAGGATTGAAAGAAGTCTGCTAGGTTGAAATCTAAATTGAGAATATAATTTTTAGTGAGCTTTGGATTTTCACAATATTAGACACGCCATAGTACTAATAATTGACTCTTTATAGAAATCATTTTTTGGTAGTGTTGCATTTGGTTTGGAAGTATTCCAGTTCTAAAAATTGACTAACAGTGGACTTTTCCATCTGCAGAATATACTGAATGACCAGCAGAGGCAGTATTGCAGAGGAATATTTCTCCGCTTGCTGAGAAAAGAAAAAAAAAGAAAGCTCATTCCTCAGCCTTTTCCATGCCTCGATCAATAGATATGTTAAGTCAAACTCTCATTTAATCATTTTGCCATTAATTAAAAGTTCATAGTATCTGATGGCTCTCAGTGCCTTTTAGTGGGGTCTTCCGCATAAATATAATCTTCTAAGACGGTAGCAATATGAATGACGCTATGGCCATCATGATAGTTTCTCAAAGACTTTGACTGTCTATGTGGCTGACAAAATCTTCTTTAGATAGTTTTGCAGGCAATATGTCCTCCGGGGTAATTACCATCTTTTAGGCTGGAATGAGGTGTCTTAGGTTAGAGCAATTGACTTAAATTCTGATGGAGGGAACCTATTCAACCGTTTTCCCTGCTCTCTGTGAGTGGGTCTCTGATACTCAAGATGGACCGCTATTTAGAAACTGTGTTCGTACTCTATCCCTCTTTAAATAGGATCCCAATGCTTTCAATGGTGCAGAGTATTTTCCCATTACACATCCTACTTGCTGTGCAGTCATATTCCCAGATACTTAACTAGTGTGTAATTGCTAATGTCTGGTCCTCCGGTGTAATCGTCACCCAGGGCGATTGGTCAAGTGGTGCCATTACATCCCAAAACTACAGCAGGATGTCATCTGACATGAGGGCCAATCAGTTGCTTCTTCTAACTCTAGCCCTCTTTAAATAGGAGCCCAATGCTTTCAATGGTGCAGTGTACTTTCCCATTGCACCTCCTACTTGCTGTGCTGTCATATTCACAGACAGTTACCTAGTGTGTAATTGCTGATGTCTCGTCCTACGGTGTAATCGTCGCCCAGGACGATTGGTCACGTGGTGCCATTACTTCACAAAGCTACAGCAGGATGTCATCTGACATGAGGGCCAATCAGTTGCCTAGTACGCAATAGGATACATGTCTCATCGTATAGAAAAGGGAGCAATGTAGACAGGATGCCCAGCTGAAGACTAAGGTGGTGAGATGAAAGGAACTAGGCCTTTATTTGAGACTTATACATTTGTTTGAAGGAGTGGTTGATCATAACATTCTGGAGTTCTCTATAGGTTTACTGAGAGGGATGTGCTAAAATGAAGATGTTAGAATCTGTTATTCATAGTTTTTCTTATTCCCACAAACGGTAGCATAAACCTTCCTCCCTTAACATATCAGATCACTGACTTGCTATGGTGTACCATAACCTAAAATATTTCCTGTGAGAAGGGTACGTTATCTCTTGGCTGCCAAAGAGATCTTTCTAAGTCCTCATATAGGTGCTAGAGTTGTGTAGAGAGTACCAGCAAATGAGGCACAGGATTGAAAGAAGTCTGCTAGGTTGAAATCTAAATTGAGAATATAATTTTTAGTGAGCTTTGGATTTTCACAATATTAGACACGCCATAGTACTAATAATTGACTCTTTATAGAAATCATTTTTTGGTAGTGTTGCATTTGGTTTGGAAGTATTCAAGTTCTAAAAATTGACTAACAGTGGACTTTTCCATCTGCAGAATATACTGAATGACCAGCAGAGGCAGTATTGCAGAGGAATATTTCTCCGCTTGCTGAGAAAAGAAAAAAAAAGAAAGCTCATTCCTCAGCCTTTTCCATGCCTCGATCAATAGATATGGTAAGTCAAACTCTCATTTAATCATTTTGCCATTAATTAAAAGTTCATAGTATCTGATGGCTCTCAGTGCCTTTTAGTGGGGTCTTCCGCATAAATATAATCTTCTAAGACGGTAGCAATATGAATGACGCTATGGCCATCATGATAGTTTCTCAAAGACTTTGACTGTCTATGTGGCTGACAAAATCTTCTTTAGATAGTTTTGCAGGCAATATGTCCTCCGGGGTAATTACCATCTTTTAGGCTGGAATGAGGTGTCTTAGGTTAGAGCAATTGACTTACTTTCTGATGGAGGGAACCTATTCAACCGTTTTCCCTGCTCTCTGTGAGTGGGTCTCTGATACTCAAGATGGACCGCTATTTAGAAACTGTGTTCGTACTCTATCCCTCTTTAAATAGGATCCCAATGCTTTCAATGGTGCAGAGTATTTTCCCATTTCACATCCTACTTGCTGTGCAGTCATATTCCCAGATACTTAACTAGTGTGTAATTGCTGATGTCTGGTACTCCGGTGTAATCGTCACCCAGGGCGATTGGTCAAGTGGTGCCATTACATCCCAAAACTACAGCAGGATGTCATCTGACATGAGGGCCAATCAGTTGCTTCTTCTAACTCTAGCCCTCTTTAAATAGGAGCCCAATGCTTTCAATGGTGCAGTGTACTTTCAAATTGCACCTCCTTCTTGCTGTGCAGTCATATTCACAGATAGTTACCTAGTGTGTAATTGCTGATGTCTGGTCCTCCGGTGTAATCGTCACCCAGGACGATTGGTCACGTGGTGCCATTACTTCACAAAGCTACAGCAGGATGTCATCTGACATGAGGGCCAATCAGTTGCCTAGTACGCAATAGGATACATGTCTCATCGTATAGAAAAGGGAGCAATGTAGACAGGATGCCCAGCTGAAGACTAAGGTGGTGAGATGAAAGGAACTAGGCCTTTATTTGAGACTTATACATTTGTTTGAAGGAGTGGTTGATCATAACATTCTGGAGTTCTCTATAGGTTTACTGAGAGGGATGTGCTAAAATGAAGATGTTAGAATCTGTTATTCATAGTTTTTCTTATTCCCACAAACGGTAGCATAAACCTTCCTCCCTTAACATATCAGATCACTGACTTGCTATGGTGTACCATAACCTAAAATATTTCCTGTGAGAAGGGTACGTTATCTCTTGGCTGCCAAATAGATCTTTCTATCAAAGTCCTCATATAAGTGCTAGCGTTGTGTAGAGAGTACTAGCAAATGAGGCACAGGATTGAAAGAAGTCTGCTAGGTTGAAATCTAAATTGAGAATATAATTTTTAGTGAGCTTTGGATGTTCACAATATTAGACACGCCATAGTACTAATAATTGACTCTTTATAGAAATCATTTTTTGGTAGTGTTGCATTTGGTTTGGAAGTATTCAAGTTCTAAAAATTGACTAACAGTGGACTTTTCCATCTGCAGAATATACTGAATGACCAGCAGAGGTAGTATTGCAGAGGAATATTTCTCCGCTTGCTGAGAAAAGAAAAAAAAAGAAAGCTCATTCCTCAGCCTTTTCCATGCCTCGATCAATAGTTATGGTAAGTCAAACTCTCATTTAATCATTTTGCCATTAATTAAAAGTTCATAGTATCTGATGGATCTCAGTGCCTTTTAGTGGGGTCTTCCGCATAAATATAATCTTCTAAGACGGTAGCAATATGAATGACGCTATGGCCATCATGATAGTTTCTCAAAGACTTTGACTGTCTATGTGGCTGACAAAATCTTCTTTAGATAGTTTTGCAGGCAATATGTCCTCCGGGGTAATTACCATCTTTTAGGCTGGAATTAGGTGTCTTAGGTTAGAGCAATTGAATTACTTTCTGATGGAGGGAACCTATTCAACCGTTTTCCCTGCTCTCTGTGAGTGGGTCTCTGATACTCAAGATGGACCGCTATTTAGAAACTGTGTTCTAACTCTATCCCTCTTTAAATAGAATCCCAATGCTTTCAATGGTGCAGAGTATTTTCCCATTACACATCCTATTTGCTGTGCAGTCATATTCCCAGATACTTAACTAGTGTGTAATTGCTGATGTCTGGTCCTCCGGTGTAATCGTCACCCAGGGCGATTGGTCAAGTGGTGCCATTACATCCCAAAACTACAGCAGGATGTCATCTGACATGAGGGCCAATCAGTTGCTTCTTCTAACTCTAGCCGTCTTTAAATAGGAGCCCAATGCTTTCAATGGTGCAGTGTACTTTCCCATTGCAACTCCTACTTGCTGTGCAGTCATATTCACAGACAGTTACCTAGCGTGTAATTGCTGATGTCTGGTCCTCCGGTGTAATCGTCACCCACGATGATTGGTCACATGGTGCCATTACTTCACAAAGCTACAGCAGGATGTCATCTGACATGAGGGCCAATCAGTTGCCTAGTACGCAATAGGATACATGTCTCATCGTATAGACAAGGGAGCAATGTAGACAGGATGCCCAGCTGAAGACTAAGGTGGTGAGATGAAAGGAACTAGGCCATTATTTGAGACTTATACATTTGTTTGAAGGAGTGGTTGATCATAAAATTCTGGAGTTCTCTATAGGTTTACTGAGAGGGATGTGCTAAAATGAAGATGTTAGAATCTGTTATTCATAGTTTTTCTTATTCCCACAAACGGTAGCATAAACCTTCCTCCCTTAACGTATCAGATCCCTGACTTGCTATGGTGTACCATAACCTAAAATAATTCCTGTGAAAAGGGTACGCAATCTCTTGGCTGCCAAAGAGATCTTTCTATCTAAGTCCTCATATAGGTGCTAGAGTTGTGTAGAGAGTACCAGCAAATGAGGCACAGGATTGAAAGAAGTCTGCTAGGTTGAAATCTAAATTGAGAATATAATTTTTAGTGAGCTTTGGATTTTCACAATATTAGACACGCCATAGTACTAATAATTGACTCTTTATAGAAATCATTTTTTGGTAGTGTTGCATTTGGTTTGGAAGTATTCAAGTTCTAAAAATTGACTAACAGTGGACTTTTCCATCTGCAGAATATACTGAATGACCAGCAGAGGCAGTATTGCAGAGGAATATTTCTCTGCTTGCTGAGAAAAGAAAAAAAAAGAAAGCTCATTCCTCAGCCTTTTCCATGCCTCGATCAATAGATATGGTAAGTCAAACTCTCATTTAATCATTTTGCCATTAATTAAAAGTTCATAGTATCTGATGGCTCTCAGTGCCTTTTAGTGGGGTCTTCCGCATAAATATAATCTTCTAAGACGGTAGCAATATGAATGACGCTATGGCCATCATGAGAGTTTCTCAAAGACTTTGACTGTCTATGTGGCTGACAAAATCTTCTTTAGATAGTTTTGCAGGCAATATGTCCTCCGGGGTAATTACCATCTTTTAGGCTGGAATGAGGTGTCTTAGGTTAGAGCAATTGACTTAAATTCTGATGGAGGGAACCTATTCAACCGTTTTCCCTGCTCTCTGTGAGTGGGTCTCTGATACTCAAGATGGACCGCTATTTAGAAACTGTGTTCGTACTCTATCCATCTTTAAATAGGATCCCAATGCTTTCAATGGTGCAAAGTATTTTCCCATTACACATCCTACTTGCTGTGCAGTCATATTCCCAGATACTTAACTAGTGTGTAATTGCTAATGTCTGGTCCTCCGGTGTAATCGTCACCCAGGGCGATTGGTCAAGTGGTGCCATTACATCCCAAAACTACAGCAGGATGTCATCTGACATGAGGGCCAATCAGTTGCTTCTTCTAACTCTAGCCCTCTTTAAATAGGAGCCCAATGCTTTCAATGGTGCAGTGTACTTTCCCATTGCACCTCCTACTTGCTGTGCTGTCATATTCACAGACAGTTACCTAGTGTGTAATTGCTGATGTCTCGTCCTACGGTGTAATCGTCACCCAGGACGATTGGTCACGTGGTGCCATTACTTCACAAAGCTACAGCAGGATGTCATCTGACATGAGGGCCAATCAGTTGCCTAGTACGCAAAAGGATACATGTCTCATCGTATAGAAAAGGGAGCAATGTAGACCGGATGCCCAGCTGAAGACTAAGGTGGTGAGATGAAAGGAACTAGGCCAATATTTGAGACTTATACATTTGTTTAAAGGATTGGTTGATCATAACATTCTGGAGTTCTCTATAGGTTTACTAAGAGGGATGTGCTAAAATGAAGATGTTAGAATCTGTTATTCATAGTTTTTCTTATTCCCACAAACGGTAGCATAAACCTTCCTCCCTTAACATATCAGATCACTGACTTGCTATGGTGTACCATAACCTAAAATATTTCCTGTGAGAAGGGTACGTTATCTCTTGGCTGCCAAAGAGATCTTTCTAAGTCCTCATATAGGTGCTAGAGTTGTGTAGAGAGTACCAGCAAATGAGGCACAGGATTGAAAGAAGTCTGCTAGGTTGAAATCTAAATTGAGAATATAATTTTTAGTGAGCTTTGGATTTTCACAATATTAGACACGCCATAGTACTAATAATTGACTCTTTATAGAAATCATTTTTTGGTAGTGTTGCATTTGGTTTGGAAGTATTCAAGTTCTAAAAATTGACTAACAGTGGACTTTTCCATCTGCAGAATATACTGAATGACCAGCAGAGGCAGTATTGCAGAGGAATATTTCTCCGCTTGCTGAGAAAAGAAAAAAAAAGAAAGCTCATTCCTCAGCCTTTTCCATGCCTCGATCAATAGATATGGTAAGTCAAACTCTCATTTAATCATTTTGCCATTAATTAAAAGTTCATAGTATCTGATGGCTCTCAGTGCCTTTTAGTGGGGTCTTCCGCATAAATATAATCTTCTAAGACGGTAGCAATATGAATGACGCTATGGCCATCATGATAGTTTCTCAAAGACTTTGACTGTCTATGTGGCTGACAAAATCTTCTTTAGATAGTTTTGCAGGCAATATGTCCTCCGGGGTAATTACCATCTTTTAGGCTGGAATGAGGTGTCTTAGGTTAGAGCAATTGACTTACTTTCTGATGGAGGGAACCTATTCAACCGTTTTCCCTGCTCTCTGTGAGTGGGTCTCTGATACTCAAGATGGACCGCTATTTAGAAACTGTGTTCGTACTCTATCCCTCTTTAAATAGGATCCCAATGCTTTCAATGGTGCAGAGTATTTTCCCATTTCACATCCTACTTGCTGTGCAGTCATATTCCCAGATACTTAACTAGTGTGTAATTGCTGATGTCTGGTACTCCGGTGTAATCGTCACCCAGGGCGATTGGTCAAGTGGTGCCATTACATCCCAAAACTACAGCAGGATGTCATCTGACATGAGGGCCAATCAGTTGCTTCTTCTAACTCTAGCCCTCTTTAAATAGGAGCCCAATGCTTTCAATGGTGCAGTGTACTTTCAAATTGCACCTCCTTCTTGCTGTGCAGTCATATTCACAGATAGTTACCTAGTGTGTAATTGCTGATGTCTGGTCCTCCGGTGTAATCGTCACCCAGGACGATTGGTCACGTGGTGCCATTACTTCACAAAGCTACAGCAGGATGTCATCTGACATGAGGGCCAATCAGTTGCCTAGTACGCAATAGGATACATGTCTCATCGTATAGAAAAGGGAGCAATGTAGACAGGATGCCCAGCTGAAGACTAAGGTGGTGAGATGAAAGGAACTAGGCCTTTATTTGAGACTTATACATTTGTTTGAAGGAGTGGTTGATCATAACATTCTGGAGTTCTCTATAGGTTTACTGAGAGGGATGTGCTAAAATGAAGATGTTAGAATCTGTTATTCATAGTTTTTCTTATTCCCACAAACGGTAGCATAAACCTTCCTCCCTTAACATATCAGATCACTGACTTGCTATGGTGTACCATAACCTAAAATATTTCCTGTGAGAAGGGTACGTTATCTCTTGGCTGCCAAAGAGATCTTTCTATCAAAGTCCTCATATAAGTGCTAGCGTTGTGTAGAGAGTACTAGCAAATGAGGCACAGGATTGAAAGAAGTCTGCTAGGTTGAAATCTAAATTGAGAATATAATTTTTAGTGAGCTTTGGATGTTCACAATATTAGACACGCCATAGTACTAATAATTGACTCTTTATAGAAATCATTTTTTGGTAGTGTTGCATTTGGTTTGGAAGTATTCAAGTTCTAAAAATTGACTAACAGTGGACTTTTCCATCTGCAGAATATACTGAATGACCAGCAGAGGTAGTATTGCAGAGGAATATTTCTCCGCTTGCTGAGAAAAGAAAAAAAAAGAAAGCTCATTCCTCAGCCTTTTCCATGCCTCGATCAATAGTTATGGTAAGTCAAACTCTCATTTAATCATTTTGCCATTAATTAAAAGTTCATAGTATCTGATGGATCTCAGTGCCTTTTAGTGGGGTCTTCCGCATAAATATAATCTTCTAAGACGGTAGCAATATGAATGACGCTATGGCCATCATGATAGTTTCTCAAAGACTTTGACTGTCTATGTGGCTGACAAAATCTTCTTTAGATAGTTTTGCAGGCAATATGTCCTCCGGGGTAATTACCATCTTTTAGGCTGGAATTAGGTGTCTTAGGTTAGAGCAATTGAATTACTTTCTGATGGAGGGAACCTATTCAACCGTTTTCCCTGCTCTCTGTGAGTGGGTCTCTGATACTCAAGATGGACCGCTATTTAGAAACTGTGTTCTAACTCTATCCCTCTTTAAATAGAATCCCAATGCTTTCAATGGTGCAGAGTATTTTCCCATTACACATCCTATTTGCTGTGCAGTCATATTCCCAGATACTTAACTAGTGTGTAATTGCTGATGTCTGGTCCTCCGGTGTAATCGTCACCCAGGGCGATTGGTCAAGTGGTGCCATTACATCCCAAAACTACAGCAGGATGTCATCTGACATGAGGGCCAATCAGTTGCTTCTTCTAACTCTAGCCCTCTTTAAATAGGAGCCCAATGCTTTCAATGGTGCAGTGTACTTTCCCATTGCAACTCCTACTTGCTGTGCAGTCATATTCACAGACAGTTACCTAGCGTGTAATTGCTGATGTCTGGTCCTCCGGTGTAATCGTCACCCACGATGATTGGTCACATGGTGCCATTACTTCACAAAGCTACAGCAGGATGTCATCTGACATGAGGGCCAATCAGTTGCCTAGTACGCAATAGGATACATGTCTCATCGTATAGACAAGGGAGCAATGTAGACAGGATGCCCAGCTGAAGACTAAGGTGGTGAGATGAAAGGAACTAGGCCATTATTTGAGACTTATACATTTGTTTGAAGGAGTGGTTGATCATAAAATTCTGGAATTCTCTATAGGTTTACTGAGAGGGATGTGCTAAAATGAAGATGTTAGAATCTGTTATTCATAGTTTTTCTTATTCCCACAAACGGTAGCATAAACCTTCCTCCCTTAACGTATCAGATCCCTGACTTGCTATGGTGTACCATAACCTAAAATAATTCCTGTGAAAAGGGTACGCAATCTCTTGGCTGCCAAAGAGATCTTTCTAAGTCCTCATATAGGTGCTAGAGTTGTGTAGAGAGTACCAGCAAATGAGGCACAGGATTGAAAGAAGTCTGCTAGGTTGAAATCTAAATTGAGAATATAATTTTTAGTGAGCTTTGGATTTTCACAATATTAGACACGCCATAGTACTAATAATTGACTCTTTATAGAAATCATTTTTTGGTAGTGTTGCATTTGGTTTGGAAGTATTCAAGTTCTAAAAATTGACTAACAGTGGACTTTTCCATCTGCAGAATATACTGAATGACCAGCAGAGGCAGTATTGCAGAGGAATATTTCTCCGCTTGCTGAGAAAAGAAAAAAAAAGAAAGCTCATTCCTCAGCCTTTTCCATGCCTCGATCAATAGTTATGGTAAGTCAAACTCTCATTTAATCATTTTGCCATTAATTAAAAGTTCATAGTATCTGATGGATCTCAGTGCCTTTTAGTGGGGTCTTCCGCATAAATATAATCTTCTAAGACGGTAGCAATATGAATGACGCTATGGCCATCATGATAGTTTCTCAAAGACTTTGACTGTCTATGTGGCTGACAAAATCTTCTTTAGATAGTTTTGCAGGCAATATGTCCTCCGGGGTAATTACCATCTTTTAGGCTGGAATGAGGTGTCTTAGGTTAGAGCAATTGAATTACTTTCTGATGGAGGGAACCTATTCAACCGTTTTCCCTGCTCTTTGTGAGTGGGTCTCTGATACTCAAGATGGACCGCTATTTAGAAACTGTGTTCTAACTCTATCCCTCTTTAAATAGAATCCCAATGCTTTCAATGGTGCAGAGTATTTTCCCATTACACATCCTATTTGCTGTGCAGTCATATTCCCAGATACTTAACTAGTGTGTAATTGCTGATGTCTGGTCCTCCGGTGTAATCGTCACCCAGGGCGATTGGTCAAGTGGTGCCATTACATCCCAAAACTACAGCAGGATGTCATCTGACATGAGGGCCAATCAGTTGCTTCTTCTAACTCTAGCCCTCTTTAAATAGGAGCCCAATGCTTTCAATGGTGCAGTGTACTTTCCCATTGCAACTCCTACTTGCTGTGCAGTCATATTCACAGACAGTTACCTAGCGTGTAATTGCTGATGTCTGGTCCTCCGGTGTAATCGTCACCCACGATGATTGGTCACATGGTGCCATTACTTCACAAAGCTACAGCAGGATGTCATCTGACATGAGGGCCAATCAGTTGCCTAGTACGCAATAGGATACATTTCTCATCGTATAGACAAGGGAGCAATGTAGACAGGATGCCCAGCTGAAGACTAAGGTGGTGAGATGAAAGGAACTAGGCCATTATTTGAGACTTATACATTTGTTTGAAGGAGTGGTTGATCATAAAATTCTGGAGTTCTCTATAGGTTTACTGAGAGGGATGTGCTAAAATGAAGATGTTAGAATCTGTTATTCATAGTTTTTCTTATTCCCACAAACGGTAGCATAAACCTTCCTCCCTTAACGTATCAGATCACTGACTTGCTATGGTGTACCATAACCTAAAATAATTCCTGTGAAAAGGGTACGCAATCTCTTGGCTGCCAAAGAGATCTTTCTATCTAAGTCCTCATATAGGTGCTAGAGTTGTGTAGAGAGTACCAGCAAATGAGGCACAGGATTGAAAGAAGTCTGCTAGGTTGAAATCTAAATTGAGAATATAATTTTTAGTGAGCTTTGGATTTTCACAATATTAGACACGCCATAGTACTAATAATTGACTCTTTATAGAAATCATTTTTTGGTAGTGTTGCATTTGGTTTGGAAGTATTCAAGTTCTAAAAAATGACTAACAGTGGACTTTTCCATCTGCAGAATATACTGAATGACCAGCAGAGGCAGTATTGCAGAGGAATATTTCTCCGCTTGCTGAGAAAAGAAAAAAAAAGAAAGCTCATTCCTCAGCCTTTTCCATGCCTCGATCAATAGTTATGGTAAGTCAAACTCTCATTTAATCATTTTGCCATTAATTAAATGTTCATAGTATCTGATGGATCTCAGTGCCTTTTAGTGGGGTCTTCCGCATAAATATAATCTTCTAAGACGGTAGCAATATGAATGACACTATGGCCATCATGATAGTTTCTCAAAGACTTTGACTGTCTATGTGGCTGACAAAATCTTCTTTAGATAGTTTTGCAGGCAATATGTCCTCCGGGGTAATTACCATCTTTTAGGCTGGAATGAGGTGTCTTAGGTTAGAGCAATTGAATTACTTTCTGATGGAGGGAACCTATTCAACCGTTTTCCCTGCTCTCTGTGAGTGGGTCTCTGATACTCAAGATGGACCGCTATTTAGAAACTGTGTTCTAACTCTATCCCTCTTTAAATAGAATCCCAATGCTTTCAATGGTGCAGAGTATTTTCCCATTACACATCCTATTTGCTGTGCAGTCATATTCCCAGATACTTAACTAGTGTGTAATTGCTGATGTCTGGTCCTCCGGTGTAATCGTCACCCAGGGCGATTGGTCAAGTGGTGCCATTACATCCCAAAACTACAGCAGGATGTCATCTGACATGAGGGCCAATCAGTTGCTTCTTCTAACTCTAGCCCTCTTTAAATAGGAGCCCAATGCTTTCAATGGTGCAGTGTACTTTCCCATTGCAACTCCTACTTGCTGTGCAGTCATATTCACAGACAGTTACCTAGCGTGTAATTGCTGATGTCTGGTCCTCCGGTGTAATCGTCACCCACGATGATTGGTCACATGGTGCCATTACTTCACAAAGCTACAGCAGGATGTCATCTGACATGAGGGCCAATCAGTTGCCTAGTACGCAATAGGATACATGTCTCATCGTATAGACAAGGGAGCAATGTAGACAGGATGCCCAGCTGAAGACTAAGGTGGTGAGATGAAAGGAACTAGGCCATTATTTGAGACTTATACATTTGTTTGAAGGAGTGGTTGATCATAAAATTCTGGAGTTCTCTATAGGTTTACTGAGAGGGATGTGCTAAAATGAAGATGTTAGAATCTGTTATTCATAGTTTTTCTTATTCCCACAAACGGTAGCATAAACCTTCCTCCCTTAACGTATCAGATCCCTGACTTGCTATGGTGTACCATAACCTAAAATAATTCCTGTGAAAAGGGTACGCAATCTCTTGGCTGCCAAAGAGATCTTTCTATCTAAGTCCTCATATAGGTGCTAGAGTTGTGTAGAGAGTACCAGCAAATGAGGCACAGGATTGAAAGAAGTCTGCTAGGTTGAAATCTAAATTGAGAATATAATTTTTAGTGAGCTTTGGATTTTCACAATATTAGACACGCCATAGTACTAATAATTGACTCTTTATAGAAATCATTTTTTGGTAGTGTTGCATTTGGTTTGGAAGTATTCAAGTTCTAAAAATTGACTAACAGTGGACTTTTCCATCTGCAGAATATACTGAATGACCAGCAGAGGCAGTATTGCAGAGGAATATTTCTCCGCTTGCTGAGAAAAGAAAAAAAAAGAAAGCTCATTCCTCAGCCTTTTCCATGCCTCGATCAATAGATATGGTAAGTCAAACTCTCATTTAATCATTTTGCCATTAATTAAAAGTTCATAGTATCTGATGGCTCTCAGTGCCTTTTAGTGGGGTCTTCCGCATAAATATAATCTTCTAAGACGGTAGCAATATGAATGACGCTATGGCCATCATGAGAGTTTCTCAAAGACTTTGACTGTCTATGTGGCTGACAAAATCTTCTTTAGATAGTTTTGCAGGCAATATGTCCTCCGGGGTAATTACCATCTTTTAGGCTGGAATGAGGTGTCTTAGGTTAGAGCAATTGACTTAAATTCTGATGGAGGGAACCTATTCAACAGTTTTCCCTGCTCTCTGTGAGTGGGTCTCTGATACTCAAGATGGACCGCTATTTAGAAACTGTGTTCGTACTCTATCCCTCTTTAAATAGGATCCCAATGCTTTCAATGGTGCAAAGTATTTTCCCATTACACATCCTACTTGCTGTGCAGTCATATTCCCAGATACTTAACTAGTGTGTAATTGCTAATGTCTGGTCCTCCGGTGTAATCGTCACCCAGGGCGATTGGTCAAGTGGTGCCATTACATCCCAAAACTACAGCAGGATGTCATCTGACATGAGGGCCAATCAGTTGCTTCTTCTAACTCTAGCCCTCTTTAAATAGGAGCCCAATGCTTTCAATGGTGCAGTGTACTTTCCCATTGCACCTCCTACTTGCTGTGCTGTCATATTCACAGACAGTTACCTAGTGTGTAATTGCTGATGTCTCGTCCTACGGTGTAATCGTCACCCAGGACGATTGGTCACGTGGTGCCATTACTTCACAAAGCTACAGCAGGATGTCATCTGACATGAGGGCCAATCAGTTGCCTAGTACGCAATAGGATACATGTCTCATCGTATAGAAAAGGGAGCAATGTAGACCGGATGCCCAGCTGAAGACTAAGGTGGTGAGATGAAAGGAACTAGGCCAATATTTGAGACTTGTACATTTGTTTAAAGGATTGGTTGATCATAACATTCTGGAGTTCTCTATAGGTTTACTAAGAGGGATGTGCTAAAATGAAGATGTTAGAATCTGTTATTCATAGTTTTTCTTATTCCCACAAACGGTAGCATAAACCTTCCTCCCTTAACATATCAGATCACTGACTTGCTATGGTGTACCATAACCTAAAATATTTCCTGTGAGAAGGGTACTTTATCTCTTGGCTGCCAAAGAGATCTTTCTATCAAAGTCCTCATATAAGTGCTAGCGTTGTGTAGAGAGTACTAGCAAATGAGGCACAGGATTGAAAGAAGTCTGCTAGGTTGAAATCTAAATTGAGAATATAATTTTTAGTGAGCTTTGGATGTTCACAATATTAGACACGCCATAGTACTAATAATTGACTCTTTATAGAAATCATTTTTTGGTAGTGTTGCATTTGGTTTGGAAGTATTCAAGTTCTAAAAATTGACTAACAGTGGACTTTTCCATCTGCAGAATATACTGAATGACCAGCAGAGGTAGTATTGCAGAGGAATATTTCTCCGCTTGCTGAGAAAAGAAAAAAAAAGAAAGCTCATTCCTCAGCCTTTTCCATGCCTCGATCAATAGTTATGGTAAGTCAAACTCTCATTTAATCATTTTGCCATTAATTAAAAGTTCATAGTATCTGATGGATCTCAGTGCCTTTTAGTGGGGTCTTCCGCATAAATATAATCTTCTAAGACGGTAGCAATATGAATGACGCTATGGCCATCATGATAGTTTCTCAAAGACTTTGACTGTCTATGTGGCTGACAAAATCTTCTTTAGATAGTTTTGCAGGCAATAT
The DNA here is from genome assembly GCF_964263255.1 of Lissotriton vulgaris. Classification (NCBI taxonomy): domain Eukaryota; kingdom Metazoa; phylum Chordata; class Amphibia; order Caudata; family Salamandridae; genus Lissotriton; species Lissotriton vulgaris. The sequence goes on along the minus strand of NC_141693.1, from coordinate 935,178,007 downwards.
GTCCTCCGGGGTAATTACCATCTTTTAGGCTGGAATGAGGTGTCTTAGGTTAGAGCAATTGAATTACTTTCTGATGGAGGGAACCTATTCAACCGTTTTCCCTGCTCTCTGTGAGTGGGTCTCTGATACTCAAGATGGACCGCTATTTAGAAACTGTGTTCTAACTCTATCCCTCTTTAAATAGAATCCCAATGCTTTCAATGGTGCAGAGTATTTTCCCATTACACATCCTATTTGCTCTGCAGTCATATTCCCAGATACTTAACTAGTGTGTAATTGCTGATGTCTGGTCCTCCGGTGTAATCGTCACCCAGGGCGATTGGTCAAGTGGTGCCATTACATCCCAAAACTACAGCAGGATGTCATCTGACATGAGGGCCAATCAGTTGCTTCTTCTAACTCTAGCCCTCTTTAAATAGGAGCCCAATGCTTTCAATGGTGCAGTGTACTTTCCCATTGCAACTCCTACTTGCTGTGCAGTCATATTCACAGACAGTTACCTAGCGTGTAATTGCTGATGTCTGGTCCTCCGGTGTAATCGTCACCCACGATGATTGGTCACATGGTGCCATTACTTCACAAAGCTACAGCAGGATGTCATCTGACATGAGGGCCAATCAGTTGCCTAGTACGCAATAGGATACATGTCTCATCGTATAGACAAGGGAGCAATGTAGACAGGATGCCCAGCTGAAGACTAAGGTGGTGAGATGAAAGGAACTAGGCCATTATTTGAGACTTATACATTTGTTTGAAGGAGTGGTTGATCATAAAATTCTGGAATTCTCTATAGGTTTACTGAGAGGGATGTGCTAAAATGAAGATGTTAGAATCTGTTATTCATAGTTTTTCTTATTCCCACAAACGGTAGCATAAACCTTCCTCCCTTAACGTATCAGATCCCTGACTTGCTATGGTGTACCATAACCTAAAATAATTCCTGTGAAAAGGGTACGCAATCTCTTGGCTGCCAAAGAGATCTTTCTAAGTCCTCATATAGGTGCTAGAGTTGTGTAGAGAGTACCAACAAATGAGGCACAGGATTGAAAGAAGTCTGCTAGGTTGAAATCTAAATTGAGAATATAATTTTTAGTGAGCTTTGGATTTTCACAATATTAGACACGCCATAGTACTAATAATTGACTCTTTATAGAAATCATTTTTTGGTAGTGTTGCATTTGGTTTGGAAGTATTCAAGTTCTAAAAATTGACTAACAGTGGACTTTTCCATCTGCAGAATATACTGAATGACCAGCAGAGGCAGTATTGCAGAGGAATATTTCTCCGCTTGCTGAGAAAAGAAAAAAAAAGAAAGCTCATTCCTCAGCCTTTTCCATGCCTCGATCAATAGTTATGGTAAGTCAAACTCTCATTTAATCATTTTGCCATTAATTAAAAGTTCATAGTATCTGATGGATCTCAGTGCCTTTTAGTGGGGTCTTCCGCATAAATATAATCTTCTAAGACGGTAGCAATATGAATGACGCTATGGCCATCATGATAGTTTCTCAAAGACTTTGACTGTCTATGTGGCTGACAAAATCTTCTTTAGATAGTTTTGCAGGCAATATGTCCTCCGGGGTAATTACCATCTTTTAGGCTGGAATGAGGTGTCTTAGGTTAGAGCAATTGAATTACTTTCTGATGGAGGGAACCTATTCAACCGTTTTCCCTGCTCTTTGTGAGTGGGTCTCTGATACTCAAGATGGACCGCTATTTAGAAACTGTGTTCTAACTCTATCCCTCTTTAAATAGAATCCCAATGCTTTCAATGGTGCAGAGTATTTTCCCATTACACATCCTATTTGCTGTGCAGTCATATTCCCAGATACTTAACTAGTGTGTAATTGCTGATGTCTGGTCCTCCGGTGTAATCGTCACCCAGGGCGATTGGTCAAGTGGTGCCATTACATCCCAAAACTACAGCAGGATGCCATCTGACATGAGGGCCAATCAGTTGCTTCTTCTAACTCTAGCCCTCTTTAAATAGGAGCCCAATGCTTTCAATGGTGCAGTGTACTTTCCCATTGCAACTCCTACTTGCTGTGCAGTCATATTCACAGACAGTTACCTAGCGTGTAATTGCTGATGTCTGGTCCTCCGGTGTAATCGTCACCCACGATGATTGGTCACATGGTGCCATTACTTCACAAAGCTACAGCAGGATGTCATCTGACATGAGGGCCAATCAGTTGCCTAGTACGCAATAGGATACATGTCTCATCGTATAGACAAGGGAGCAATGTAGACAGGATGCCCAGCTGAAGACTAAGGTGGTGAGATGAAAGGAACTAGGCCATTATTTGAGACTTATACATTTGTTTGAAGGAGTGGTTGATCATAAAATTCTGGAGTTCTCTATAGGTTTACTGAGAGGGATGTGCTAAAATGAAGATGTTAGAATCTGTTATTCATAGTTTTTCTTATTCCCACAAACGGTAGCATAAACCTTCCTCCCTTAACGTATCAGATCCCTGACTTGCTATGGTGTACCATAACCTAAAATAATTCCTGTGAAAAGGGTACGCAATCTCTTGGCTGCCAAAGAGATCTTTCTATCTAAGTCCTCATATAGGTGCTAGAGTTGTGTAGAGAGTACCAGCAAATGAGGCACAGGATTGAAAGAAGTCTGCTAGGTTGAAATCTAAATTGAGAATATAATTTTTAGTGAGCTTTGGATTTTCACAATATTAGACACGCCATAGTACTAATAATTGACTCTTTATAGAAATCATTTTTTGGTAGTGTTGCATTTGGTTTGGAAGTATTCAAGTTCTAAAAATTGACTAACAGTGGACTTTTCCATCTGCAGAATATACTGAATGACCAGCAGAGGCAGTATTGCAGAGGAATATTTCTCCGCTTGCTGAGAAAAGAAAAAAAAAGAAAGCTCATTCCTCAGCCTTTTCCATGCCTCGATCAATAGATATGGTAAGTCAAACTCTCATTTAATCATTTTGCCATTAATTAAAAGTTCATAGTATCTGATGGCTCTCAGTGCCTTTTAGTGGGGTCTTCCGCATAAATATAATCTTCTAAGACGGTAGCAATATGAATGACGCTATGGCCATCATGAGAGTTTCTCAAAGACTTTGACTGTCTATGTGGCTGACAAAATCTTCTTTAGATAGTTTTGCAGGCAATATGTCCTCCGGGGTAATTACCATCTTTTAGGCTGGAATGAGGTGTCTTAGGTTAGAGCAATTGACTTAAATTCTGATGGAGGGAACCTATTCAACCGTTTTCCCTGCTCTCTGTGAGTGGGTCTCTGATACTCAAGATGGACCGCTATTTAGAAACTGTGTTCGTACTCTATCCCTCTTTAAATAGGATCCCAATGCTTTCAATGGTGCAAAGTATTTTCCCATTACACATCCTACTTGCTGTGCAGTCATATTCCCAGATACTTAACTAGTGTGTAATTGCTAATGTCTGGTCCTCCGGTGTAATCGTCACCCAGGGCGATTGGTCAAGTGGTGCCATTACATCCCAAAACTACAGCAGGATGTCATCTGACATGAGGGCCAATCAGTTGCTTCTTCTAACTCTAGCCCTCTTTAAATAGGAGCCCAATGCTTTCAATGGTGCAGTGTACTTTCCCATTGCACCTCCTACTTGCTGTGCTGTCATATTCACAGACAGTTACCTAGTGTGTAATTGCTGATGTCTCGTCCTACGGTGTAATCGTCACCCAGGACGATTGGTCACGTGGTGCCATTACTTCACAAAGCTACAGCAGGATGTCATCTGACATGAGGGCCAATCAGTTGCCTAGTACGCAAAAGGATACATGTCTCATCGTATAGAAAAGGGAGCAATGTAGACCGGATGCCCAGCTGAAGACTAAGGTGGTGAGATGAAAGGAACTAGGCCAATATTTGAGACTTATACATTTGTTTAAAGGATTGGTTGATCATAACATTCTGGAGTTCTCTATAGGTTTACTAAGAGGGATGTGCTAAAATGAAGATGTTAGAATCTGTTATTCATAGTTTTTCTTATTCCCACAAACGGTAGCATAAACCTTCCTCCCTTAACATATCAGATCACTGACTTGCTATGGTGTACCATAACCTAAAATATTTCCTGTGAGAAGGGTACGTTATCTCTTGGCTGCCAAAGAGATCTTTCTAAGTCCTCATATAGGTGCTAGAGTTGTGTAGAGAGTACCAGCAAATGAGGCACAGGATTGAAAGAAGTCTGCTAGGTTGAAATCTAAATTGAGAATATAATTTTTAGTGAGCTTTGGATTTTCACAATATTAGACACGCCATAGTACTAATAATTGACTCTTTATAGAAATCATTTTTTGGTAGTGTTGCATTTGGTTTGGAAGTATTCAAGTTCTAAAAATTGACTAACAGTGGACTTTTCCATCTGCAGAATATACTGAATGACCAGCAGAGGCAGTATTGCAGAGGAATATTTCTCCGCTTGCTGAGAAAAGAAAAAAAAAGAAAGCTCATTCCTCAGCCTTTTCCATGCCTCGATCAATAGATATGGTAAGTCAAACTCTCATTTAATCATTTTGCCATTAATTAAAAGTTCATAGTATCTGATGGCTCTCAGTGCCTTTTAGTGGGGTCTTCCGCATAAATATAATCTTCTAAGACGGTAGCAATATGAATGACGCTATGGCCATCATGATAGTTTCTCAAAGACTTTGACTGTCTATGTGGCTGACAAAATCTTCTTTAGATAGTTTTGCAGGCAATATGTCCTCCGGGGTAATTACCATCTTTTAGGCTGGAATGAGGTGTCTTAGGTTAGAGCAATTGACTTACTTTCTGATGGAGGGAACCTATTCAACCGTTTTCCCTGCTCTCTGTGAGTGGGTCTCTGATACTCAAGATGGACCGCTATTTAGAAACTGTGTTCGTACTCTATCCCTCTTTAAATAGGATCCCAATGCTTTCAATGGTGCAGAGTATTTTCCCATTTCACATCCTACTTGCTGTGCAGTCATATTCCCAGATACTTAACTAGTGTGTAATTGCTGATGTCTGGTACTCCGGTGTAATCGTCACCCAGGGCGATTGGTCAAGTGGTGCCATTACATCCCAAAACTACAGCAGGATGTCATCTGACATGAGGGCCAATCAGTTGCTTCTTCTAACTCTAGCCCTCTTTAAATAGGAGCCCAATGCTTTCAATGGTGCAGTGTACTTTCAAATTGCACCTCCTTCTTGCTGTGCAGTCATATTCACAGATAGTTACCTAGTGTGTAATTGCTGATGTCTGGTCCTCCGGTGTAATCGTCACCCAGGACGATTGGTCACGTGGTGCCATTACTTCACAAAGCTACAGCAGGATGTCATCTGACATGAGGGCCAATCAGTTGCCTAGTACGCAATAGGATACATGTCTCATCGTATAGAAAAGGGAGCAATGTAGACAGGATGCCCAGCTGAAGACTAAGGTGGTGAGATGAAAGGAACTAGGCCTTTATTTGAGACTTATACATTTGTTTGAAGGAGTGGTTGATCATAACATTCTGGAGTTCTCTATAGGTTTACTGAGAGGGATGTGCTAAAATGAAGATGTTAGAATCTGTTATTCATAGTTTTTCTTATTCCCACAAACGGTAGCATAAACCTTCCTCCCTTAACATATCAGATCACTGACTTGCTATGGTGTACCATAACCTAAAATATTTCCTGTGAGAAGGGTACGTTATCTCTTGGCTGCCAAATAGATCTTTCTATCAAAGTCCTCATATAAGTGCTAGCGTTGTGTAGAGAGTACTAGCAAATGAGGCACAGGATTGAAAGAAGTCTGCTAGGTTGAAATCTAAATTGAGAATATAATTTTTAGTGAGCTTTGGATGTTCACAATATTAGACACGCCATAGTACTAATAATTGACTCTTTATAGAAATCATTTTTTGGTAGTGTTGCATTTGGTTTGGAAGTATTCAAGTTCTAAAAATTGACTAACAGTGGACTTTTCCATCTGCAGAATATACTGAATGACCAGCAGAGGTAGTATTGCAGAGGAATATTTCTCCGCTTGCTGAGAAAAGAAAAAAAAAGAAAGCTCATTCCTCAGCCTTTTCCATGCCTCGATCAATAGTTATGGTAAGTCAAACTCTCATTTAATCATTTTGCCATTAATTAAAAGTTCATAGTATCTGATGGATCTCAGTGCCTTTTAGTGGGGTCTTCCGCATAAATATAATCTTCTAAGACGGTAGCAATATGAATGACGCTATGGCCATCATGATAGTTTCTCAAAGACTTTGACTGTCTATGTGGCTGACAAAATCTTCTTTAGATAGTTTTGCAGGCAATATGTCCTCCGGGGTAATTACCATCTTTTAGGCTGGAATTAGGTGTCTTAGGTTAGAGCAATTGAATTACTTTCTGATGGAGGGAACCTATTCAACCGTTTTCCCTGCTCTCTGTGAGTGGGTCTCTGATACTCAAGATGGACCGCTATTTAGAAACTGTGTTCTAACTCTATCCCTCTTTAAATAGAATCCCAATGCTTTCAATGGTGCAGAGTATTTTCCCATTACACATCCTATTTGCTGTGCAGTCATATTCCCAGATACTTAACTAGTGTGTAATTGCTGATGTCTGGTCCTCCGGTGTAATCGTCACCCAGGGCGATTGGTCAAGTGGTGCCATTACATCCCAAAACTACAGCAGGATGTCATCTGACATGAGGGCCAATCAGTTGCTTCTTCTAACTCTAGCCGTCTTTAAATAGGAGCCCAATGCTTTCAATGGTGCAGTGTACTTTCCCATTGCAACTCCTACTTGCTGTGCAGTCATATTCACAGACAGTTACCTAGCGTGTAATTGCTGATGTCTGGTCCTCCGGTGTAATCGTCACCCACGATGATTGGTCACATGGTGCCATTACTTCACAAAGCTACAGCAGGATGTCATCTGACATGAGGGCCAATCAGTTGCCTAGTACGCAATAGGATACATGTCTCATCGTATAGACAAGGGAGCAATGTAGACAGGATGCCCAGCTGAAGACTAAGGTGGTGAGATGAAAGGAACTAGGCCATTATTTGAGACTTATACATTTGTTTGAAGGAGTGGTTGATCATAAAATTCTGGAGTTCTCTATAGGTTTACTGAGAGGGATGTGCTAAAATGAAGATGTTAGAATCTGTTATTCATAGTTTTTCTTATTCCCACAAACGGTAGCATAAACCTTCCTCCCTTAACGTATCAGATCCCTGACTTGCTATGGTGTACCATAACCTAAAATAATTCCTGTGAAAAGGGTACGCAATCTCTTGGCTGCCAAAGAGATCTTTCTATCTAAGTCCTCATATAGGTGCTAGAGTTGTGTAGAGAGTACCAGCAAATGAGGCACAGGATTGAAAGAAGTCTGCTAGGTTGAAATCTAAATTGAGAATATAATTTTTAGTGAGCTTTGGATTTTCACAATATTAGACACGCCATAGTACTAATAATTGACTCTTTATAGAAATCATTTTTTGGTAGTGTTGCATTTGGTTTGGAAGTATTCAAGTTCTAAAAATTGACTAACAGTGGACTTTTCCATCTGCAGAATATACTGAATGACCAGCAGAGGCAGTATTGCAGAGGAATATTTCTCTGCTTGCTGAGAAAAGAAAAAAAAAGAAAGCTCATTCCTCAGCCTTTTCCATGCCTCGATCAATAGATATGGTAAGTCAAACTCTCATTTAATCATTTTGCCATTAATTAAAAGTTCATAGTATCTGATGGCTCTCAGTGCCTTTTAGTGGGGTCTTCCGCATAAATATAATCTTCTAAGACGGTAGCAATATGAATGACGCTATGGCCATCATGAGAGTTTCTCAAAGACTTTGACTGTCTATGTGGCTGACAAAATCTTCTTTAGATAGTTTTGCAGGCAATATGTCCTCCGGGGTAATTACCATCTTTTAGGCTGGAATGAGGTGTCTTAGGTTAGAGCAATTGACTTAAATTCTGATGGAGGGAACCTATTCAACCGTTTTCCCTGCTCTCTGTGAGTGGGTCTCTGATACTCAAGATGGACCGCTATTTAGAAACTGTGTTCGTACTCTATCCCTCTTTAAATAGGATCCCAATGCTTTCAATGGTGCAAAGTATTTTCCCATTACACATCCTACTTGCTGTGCAGTCATATTCCCAGATACTTAACTAGTGTGTAATTGCTAATGTCTGGTCCTCCGGTGTAATCGTCACCCAGGGCGATTGGTCAAGTGGTGCCATTACATCCCAAAACTACAGCAGGATGTCATCTGACATGAGGGCCAATCAGTTGCTTCTTCTAACTCTAGCCCTCTTTAAATAGGAGCCCAATGCTTTCAATGGTGCAGTGTACTTTCCCATTGCACCTCCTACTTGCTGTGCTGTCATATTCACAGACAGTTACCTAGTGTGTAATTGCTGATGTCTCGTCCTACGGTGTAATCGTCACCCAGGACGATTGGTCACGTGGTGCCATTACTTCACAAAGCTACAGCAGGATGTCATCTGACATGAGGGCCAATCAGTTGCCTAGTACGCAAAAGGATACATGTCTCATCGTATAGAAAAGGGAGCAATGTAGACCGGATGCCCAGCTGAAGACTAAGGTGGTGAGATGAAAGGAACTAGGCCAATATTTGAGACTTATACATTTGTTTAAAGGATTGGTTGATCATAACATTCTGGAGTTCTCTATAGGTTTACTAAGAGGGATGTGCTAAAATGAAGATGTTAGAATCTGTTATTCATAGTTTTTCTTATTCCCACAAACGGTAGCATAAACCTTCCTCCCTTAACATATCAGATCACTGACTTGCTATGGTGTACCATAACCTAAAATATTTCCTGTGAGAAGGGTACGTTATCTCTTGGCTGCCAAAGAGATCTTTCTAAGTCCTCATATAGGTGCTAGAGTTGTGTAGAGAGTACCAGCAAATGAGGCACAGGATTGAAAGAAGTCTGCTAGGTTGAAATCTAAATTGAGAATATAATTTTTAGTGAGCTTTGGATTTTCACAATATTAGACACGCCATAGTACTAATAATTGACTCTTTATAGAAATCATTTTTTGGTAGTGTTGCATTTGGTTTGGAAGTATTCAAGTTCTAAAAATTGACTAACAGTGGACTTTTCCATCTGCAGAATATACTGAATGACCAGCAGAGGCAGTATTGCAGAGGAATATTTCTCCGCTTGCTGAGAAAAGAAAAAAAAAGAAAGCTCATTCCTCAGCCTTTTCCATGCCTCGATCAATAGATATGGTAAGTCAAACTCTCATTTAATCATTTTGCCATTAATTAAAAGTTCATAGTATCTGATGGCTCTCAGTGCCTTTTAGTGGGGTCTTCCGCATAAATATAATCTTCTAAGACGGTAGCAATATGAATGACGCTATGGCCATCATGATAGTTTCTCAAAGACTTTGACTGTCTATGTGGCTGACAAAATCTTCTTTAGATAGTTTTGCAGGCAATATGTCCTCCGGGGTAATTACCATCTTTTAGGCTGGAATGAGGTGTCTTAGGTTAGAGCAATTGACTTACTTTCTGATGGAGGGAACCTATTCAACCGTTTTCCCTGCTCTCTGTGAGTGGGTCTCTGATACTCAAGATGGACCGCTATTTAGAAACTGTGTTCGTACTCTATCCCTCTTTAAATAGGATCCCAATGCTTTCAATGGTGCAGAGTATTTTCCCATTTCACATCCTACTTGCTGTGCAGTCATATTCCCAGATACTTAACTAGTGTGTAATTGCTGATGTCTGGTACTCCGGTGTAATCGTCACCCAGGGCGATTGGTCAAGTGGTGCCATTACATCCCAAAACTACAGCAGGATGTCATCTGACATGAGGGCCAATCAGTTGCTTCTTCTAACTCTAGCCCTCTTTAAATAGGAGCCCAATGCTTTCAATGGTGCAGTGTACTTTCAAATTGCACCTCCTTCTTGCTGTGCAGTCATATTCACAGATAGTTACCTAGTGTGTAATTGCTGATGTCTGGTCCTCCGGTGTAATCGTCACCCAGGACGATTGGTCACGTGGTGCCATTACTTCACAAAGCTACAGCAGGATGTCATCTGACATGAGGGCCAATCAGTTGCCTAGTACGCAATAGGATACATGTCTCATCGTATAGAAAAGGGAGCAATGTAGACAGGATGCCCAGCTGAAGACTAAGGTGGTGAGATGAAAGGAACTAGGCCTTTATTTGAGACTTATACATTTGTTTGAAGGAGTGGTTGATCATAACATTCTGGAGTTCTCTATAGGTTTACTGAGAGGGATGTGCTAAAATGAAGATGTTAGAATCTGTTATTCATAGTTTTTCTTATTCCCACAAACGGTAGCATAAACCTTCCTCCCTTAACATATCAGATCACTGACTTGCTATGGTGTACCATAACCTAAAATATTTCCTGTGAGAAGGGTACGTTATCTCTTGGCTGCCAAAGAGATCTTTCTATCAAAGTCCTCATATAAGTGCTAGCGTTGTGTAGAGAGTACTAGCAAATGAGGCACAGGATTGAAAGAAGTCTGCTAGGTTGAAATCTAAATTGAGAATATAATTTTTAGTGAGCTTTGGATGTTCACAATATTAGACACGCCATAGTACTAATAATTGACTCTTTATAGAAATCATTTTTTGGTAGTGTTGCATTTGGTTTGGAAGTATTCAAGTTCTAAAAATTGACTAACAGTGGACTTTTCCATCTGCAGAATATACTGAATGACCAGCAGAGGTAGTATTGCAGAGGAATATTTCTCCGCTTGCTGAGAAAAGAAAAAAAAAGAAAGCTCATTCCTCAGCCTTTTCCATGCCTCGATCAATAGTTATGGTAAGTCAAACTCTCATTTAATCATTTTGCCATTAATTAAAAGTTCATAGTATCTGATGGATCTCAGTGCCTTTTAGTGGGGTCTTCCGCATAAATATAATCTTCTAAGACGGTAGCAATATGAATGACGCTATGGCCATCATGATAGTTTCTCAAAGACTTTGACTGTCTATGTGGCTGACAAAATCTTCTTTAGATAGTTTTGCAGGCAATATGTCCTCCGGGGTAATTACCATCTTTTAGGCTGGAATTAGGTGTCTTAGGTTAGAGCAATTGAATTACTTTCTGATGGAGGGAACCTATTCAACCGTTTTCCCTGCTCTCTGTGAGTGGGTCTCTGATACTCAAGATGGACCGCTATTTAGAAACTGTGTTCTAACTCTATCCCTCTTTAAATAGAATCCCAATGCTTTCAATGGTGCAGAGTATTTTCCCATTACACATCCTATTTGCTGTGCAGTCATATTCCCAGATACTTAACTAGTGTGTAATTGCTGATGTCTGGTCCTCCGGTGTAATCGTCACCCAGGGCGATTGGTCAAGTGGTGCCATTACATCCCAAAACTACAGCAGGATGTCATCTGACATGAGGGCCAATCAGTTGCTTCTTCTAACTCTAGCCCTCTTTAAATAGGAGCCCAATGCTTTCAATGGTGCAGTGTACTTTCCCATTGCAACTCCTACTTGCTGTGCAGTCATATTCACAGACAGTTACCTAGCGTGTAATTGCTGATGTCTGGTCCTCCGGTGTAATCGTCACCCACGATGATTGGTCACATGGTGCCATTACTTCACAAAGCTACAGCAGGATGTCATCTGACATGAGGGCCAATCAGTTGCCTAGTACGCAATAGGATACATGTCTCATCGTATAGACAAGGGAGCAATGTAGACAGGATGCCCAGCTGAAGACTAAGGTGGTGAGATGAAAGGAACTAGGCCATTATTTGAGACTTATACATTTGTTTGAAGGAGTGGTTGATCATAAAATTCTGGAATTCTCTATAGGTTTACTGAGAGGGATGTGCTAAAATGAAGATGTTAGAATCTGTTATTCATAGTTTTTCTTATTCCCACAAACGGTAGCATAAACCTTCCTCCCTTAACGTATCAGATCCCTGACTTGCTATGGTGTACCATAACCTAAAATAATTCCTGTGAAAAGGGTACGCAATCTCTTGGCTGCCAAAGAGATCTTTCTAAGTCCTCATATAGGTGCTAGAGTTGTGTAGAGAGTACCAGCAAATGAGGCACAGGATTGAAAGAAGTCTGCTAGGTTGAAATCTAAATTGAGAATATAATTTTTAGTGAGCTTTGGATTTTCACAATATTAGACACGCCATAGTACTAATAATTGACTCTTTATAGAAATCATTTTTTGGTAGTGTTGCATTTGGTTTGGAAGTATTCAAGTTCTAAAAATTGACTAACAGTGGACTTTTCCATCTGCAGAATATACTGAATGACCAGCAGAGGCAGTATTGCAGAGGAATATTTCTCCGCTTGCTGAGAAAAGAAAAAAAAAGAAAGCTCATTCCTCAGCCTTTTCCATGCCTCGATCAATAGTTATGGTAAGTCAAACTCTCATTTAATCATTTTGCCATTAATTAAAAGTTCATAGTATCTGATGGATCTCAGTGCCTTTTAGTGGGGTCTTCCGCATAAATATAATCTTCTAAGACGGTAGCAATATGAATGACGCTATGGCCATCATGATAGTTTCTCAAAGACTTTGACTGTCTATGTGGCTGACAAAATCTTCTTTAGATAGTTTTGCAGGCAATATGTCCTCCGGGGTAATTACCATCTTTTAGGCTGGAATGAGGTGTCTTAGGTTAGAGCAATTGAATTACTTTCTGATGGAGGGAACCTATTCAACCGTTTTCCCTGCTCTTTGTGAGTGGGTCTCTGATACTCAAGATGGACCGCTATTTAGAAACTGTGTTCTAACTCTATCCCTCTTTAAATAGAATCCCAATGCTTTCAATGGTGCAGAGTATTTTCCCATTACACATCCTATTTGCTGTGCAGTCATATTCCCAGATACTTAACTAGTGTGTAATTGCTGATGTCTGGTCCTCCGGTGTAATCGTCACCCAGGGCGATTGGTCAAGTGGTGCCATTACATCCCAAAACTACAGCAGGATGTCATCTGACATGAGGGCCAATCAGTTGCTTCTTCTAACTCTAGCCCTCTTTAAATAGGAGCCCAATGCTTTCAATGGTGCAGTGTACTTTCCCATTGCAACTCCTACTTGCTGTGCAGTCATATTCACAGACAGTTACCTAGCGTGTAATTGCTGATGTCTGGTCCTCCGGTGTAATCGTCACCCACGATGATTGGTCACATGGTGCCATTACTTCACAAAGCTACAGCAGGATGTCATCTGACATGAGGGCCAATCAGTTGCCTAGTACGCAATAGGATACATTTCTCATCGTATAGACAAGGGAGCAATGTAGACAGGATGCCCAGCTGAAGACTAAGGTGGTGAGATGAAAGGAACTAGGCCATTATTTGAGACTTATACATTTGTTTGAAGGAGTGGTTGATCATAAAATTCTGGAGTTCTCTATAGGTTTACTGAGAGGGATGTGCTAAAATGAAGATGTTAGAATCTGTTATTCATAGTTTTTCTTATTCCCACAAACGGTAGCATAAACCTTCCTCCCTTAACGTATCAGATCACTGACTTGCTATGGTGTACCATAACCTAAAATAATTCCTGTGAAAAGGGTACGCAATCTCTTGGCTGCCAAAGAGATCTTTCTATCTAAGTCCTCATATAGGTGCTAGAGTTGTGTAGAGAGTACCAGCAAATGAGGCACAGGATTGAAAGAAGTCTGCTAGGTTGAAATCTAAATTGAGAATATAATTTTTAGTGAGCTTTGGATTTTCACAATATTAGACACGCCATAGTACTAATAATTGACTCTTTATAGAAATCATTTTTTGGTAGTGTTGCATTTGGTTTGGAAGTATTCAAGTTCTAAAAAATGACTAACAGTGGACTTTTCCATCTGCAGAATATACTGAATGACCAGCAGAGGCAGTATTGCAGAGGAATATTTCTCCGCTTGCTGAGAAAAGAAAAAAAAAGAAAGCTCATTCCTCAGCCTTTTCCATGCCTCGATCAATAGTTATGGTAAGTCAAACTCTCATTTAATCATTTTGCCATTAATTAAATGTTCATAGTATCTGATGGATCTCAGTGCCTTTTAGTGGGGTCTTCCGCATAAATATAATCTTCTAAGACGGTAGCAATATGAATGACACTATGGCCATCATGATAGTTTCTCAAAGACTTTGACTGTCTATGTGGCTGACAAAATCTTCTTTAGATAGTTTTGCAGGCAATATGTCCTCCGGGGTAATTACCATCTTTTAGGCTGGAATGAGGTGTCTTAGGTTAGAGCAATTGAATTACTTTCTGATGGAGGGAACCTATTCAACCGTTTTCCCTGCTCTCTGTGAGTGGGTCTCTGATACTCAAGATGGACCGCTATTTAGAAACTGTGTTCTAACTCTATCCCTCTTTAAATAGAATCCCAATGCTTTCAATGGTGCAGAGTATTTTCCCATTACACATCCTATTTGCTGTGCAGTCATATTCCCAGATACTTAACTAGTGTGTAATTGCTGATGTCTGGTCCTCCGGTGTAATCGTCACCCAGGGCGATTGGTCAAGTGGTGCCATTACATCCCAAAACTACAGCAGGATGTCATCTGACATGAGGGCCAATCAGTTGCTTCTTCTAACTCTAGCCCTCTTTAAATAGGAGCCCAATGCTTTCAATGGTGCAGTGTACTTTCCCATTGCAACTCCTACTTGCTGTGCAGTCATATTCACAGACAGTTACCTAGCGTGTAATTGCTGATGTCTGGTCCTCCGGTGTAATCGTCACCCACGATGATTGGTCACATGGTGCCATTACTTCACAAAGCTACAGCAGGATGTCATCTGACATGAGGGCCAATCAGTTGCCTAGTACGCAATAGGATACATGTCTCATCGTATAGACAAGGGAGCAATGTAGACAGGATGCCCAGCTGAAGACTAAGGTGGTGAGATGAAAGGAACTAGGCCATTATTTGAGACTTATACATTTGTTTGAAGGAGTGGTTGATCATAAAATTCTGGAGTTCTCTATAGGTTTACTGAGAGGGATGTGCTAAAATGAAGATGTTAGAATCTGTTATTCATAGTTTTTCTTATTCCCACAAACGGTAGCATAAACCTTCCTCCCTTAACGTATCAGATCCCTGACTTGCTATGGTGTACCATAACCTAAAATAATTCCTGTGAAAAGGGTACGCAATCTCTTGGCTGCCAAAGAGATCTTTCTATCTAAGTCCTCATATAGGTGCTAGAGTTGTGTAGAGAGTACCAGCAAATGAGGCACAGGATTGAAAGAAGTCTGCTAGGTTGAAATCTAAATTGAGAATATAATTTTTAGTGAGCTTTGGATTTTCACAATATTAGACACGCCATAGTACTAATAATTGACTCTTTATAGAAATCATTTTTTGGTAGTGTTGCATTTGGTTTGGAAGTATTCAAGTTCTAAAAATTGACTAACAGTGGACTTTTCCATCTGCAGAATATACTGAATGACCAGCAGAGGCAGTATTGCAGAGGAATATTTCTCCGCTTGCTGAGAAAAGAAAAAAAAAGAAAGCTCATTCCTCAGCCTTTTCCATGCCTCGATCAATAGATATGGTAAGTCAAACTCTCATTTAATCATTTTGCCATTAATTAAAAGTTCATAGTATCTGATGGCTCTCAGTGCCTTTTAGTGGGGTCTTCCGCATAAATATAATCTTCTAAGACGGTAGCAATATGAATGACGCTATGGCCATCATGAGAGTTTCTCAAAGACTTTGACTGTCTATGTGGCTGACAAAATCTTCTTTAGATAGTTTTGCAGGCAATATGTCCTCCGGGGTAATTACCATCTTTTAGGCTGGAATGAGGTGTCTTAGGTTAGAGCAATTGACTTAAATTCTGATGGAGGGAACCTATTCAACAGTTTTCCCTGCTCTCTGTGAGTGGGTCTCTGATACTCAAGATGGACCGCTATTTAGAAACTGTGTTCGTACTCTATCCCTCTTTAAATAGGATCCCAATGCTTTCAATGGTGCAAAGTATTTTCCCATTACACATCCTACTTGCTGTGCAGTCATATTCCCAGATACTTAACTAGTGTGTAATTGCTAATGTCTGGTCCTCCGGTGTAATCGTCACCCAGGGCGATTGGTCAAGTGGTGCCATTACATCCCAAAACTACAGCAGGATGTCATCTGACATGAGGGCCAATCAGTTGCTTCTTCTAACTCTAGCCCTCTTTAAATAGGAGCCCAATGCTTTCAATGGTGCAGTGTACTTTCCCATTGCACCTCCTACTTGCTGTGCTGTCATATTCACAGACAGTTACCTAGTGTGTAATTGCTGATGTCTCGTCCTACGGTGTAATCGTCACCCAGGACGATTGGTCACGTGGTGCCATTACTTCACAAAGCTACAGCAGGATGTCATCTGACATGAGGGCCAATCAGTTGCCTAGTACGCAATAGGATACATGTCTCATCGTATAGAAAAGGGAGCAATGTAGACCGGATGCCCAGCTGAAGACTAAGGTGGTGAGATGAAAGGAACTAGGCCAATATTTGAGACTTGTACATTTGTTTAAAGGATTGGTTGATCATAACATTCTGGAGTTCTCTATAGGTTTACTAAGAGGGATGTGCTAAAATGAAGATGTTAGAATCTGTTATTCATAGTTTTTCTTATTCCCACAAACGGTAGCATAAACCTTCCTCCCTTAACATATCAGATCACTGACTTGCTATGGTGTACCATAACCTAAAATATTTCCTGTGAGAAGGGTACTTTATCTCTTGGCTGCCAAAGAGATCTTTCTATCAAAGTCCTCATATAAGTGCTAGCGTTGTGTAGAGAGTACTAGCAAATGAGGCACAGGATTGAAAGAAGTCTGCTAGGTTGAAATCTAAATTGAGAATATAATTTTTAGTGAGCTTTGGATGTTCACAATATTAGACACGCCATAGTACTAATAATTGACTCTTTATAGAAATCATTTTTTGGTAGTGTTGCATTTGGTTTGGAAGTATTCAAGTTCTAAAAATTGACTAACAGTGGACTTTTCCATCTGCAGAATATACTGAATGACCAGCAGAGGTAGTATTGCAGAGGAATATTTCTCCGCTTGCTGAGAAAAGAAAAAAAAAGAAAGCTCATTCCTCAGCCTTTTCCATGCCTCGATCAATAGTTATGGTAAGTCAAACTCTCATTTAATCATTTTGCCATTAATTAAAAGTTCATAGTATCTGATGGATCTCAGTGCCTTTTAGTGGGGTCTTCCGCATAAATATAATCTTCTAAGACGGTAGCAATATGAATGACGCTATGGCCATCATGATAGTTTCTCAAAGACTTTGACTGTCTATGTGGCTGACAAAATCTTCTTTAGATAGTTTTGCAGGCAATATGTCCTCCGGGGTAATTACCATCTTTTAGGCTGGAATGAGGTGTCTTAGGTTAGAGCAATTGAATTACTTTCTGATGGAGGGAACCTATTCAACCGTTTTCCCTGCTCTCTGTGAGTGGGTCTCTGATACTCAAGATGGACCGCTATTTAGAAACTGTGTTCTAACTCTATCCCTCTTTAAATAGAATCCCAATGCTTTCAATGGTGCAGAGTATTTTCCCATTACACATCCTATTTGCTCTGCAGTCATATTCCCAGATACTTAACTAGTGTGTAATTGCTGATGTCTGGTCCTCCGGTGTAATCGTCACCCAGGGCGATTGGTCAAGTGGTGCCATTACATCCCAAAACTACAGCAGGATGTCATCTGACATGAGGGCCAATCAGTTGCTTCTTCTAACTCTAGCCCTCTTTAAATAGGAGCCCAATGCTTTCAATGGTGCAGTGTACTTTCCCATTGCAACTCCTACTTGCTGTGCAGTCATATTCACAGACAGTTACCTAGCGTGTAATTGCTGATGTCTGGTCCTCCGGTGTAATCGTCACCCACGATGATTGGTCACATGGTGCCATTACTTCACAAAGCTACAGCAGGATGTCATCTGACATGAGGGCCAATCAGTTGCCTAGTACGCAATAGGATACATGTCTCATCGTATAGACAAGGGAGCAATGTAGACAGGATGCCCAGCTGAAGACTAAGGTGGTGAGATGAAAGGAACTAGGCCATTATTTGAGACTTATACATTTGTTTGAAGGAGTGGTTGATCATAAAATTCTGGAATTCTCTATAGGTTTACTGAGAGGGATGTGCTAAAATGAAGATGTTAGAATCTGTTATTCATAGTTTTTCTTATTCCCACAAACGGTAGCATAAACCTTCCTCCCTTAACGTATCAGATCCCTGACTTGCTATGGTGTACCATAACCTAAAATAATTCCTGTGAAAAGGGTACGCAATCTCTTGGCTGCCAAAGAGATCTTTCTAAGTCCTCATATAGGTGCTAGAGTTGTGTAGAGAGTACCAGCAAATGAGGCACAGGATTGAAAGAAGTCTGCTAGGTTGAAATCTAAATTGAGAATATAATTTTTAGTGAGCTTTGGATTTTCACAATATTAGACACGCCATAGTACTAATAATTGACTCTTTATAGAAATCATTTTTTGGTAGTGTTGCATTTGGTTTGGAAGTATTCAAGTTCTAAAAATTGACTAACAGTGGACTTTTCCATCTGCAGAATATACTGAATGACCAGCAGAGGCAGTATTGCAGAGGAATATTTCTCCGCTTGCTGAGAAAAGAAAAAAAAAGAAAGCTCATTCCTCAGCCTTTTCCATGCCTCGATCAATAGATATGGTAAGTCAAACTCTCATTTAATCATTTTGCCATTAATTAAAAGTTCATAGTATCTGATGGCTCTCAGTGCCTTTTAGTGGGGTCTTCCGCATAAATATAATCTTCTAAGACGGTAGCAATATGAATGACGCTATGGCCATCATGAGAGTTTCTCAAAGACTTTGACTGTCTATGTGGCTGACAAAATCTTCTTTAGATAGTTTTGCAGGCAATATGTCCTCCGGGGTAATTACCATCTTTTAGGCTGGAATGAGGTGTCTTAAGTTAGAGCAATTGACTTAAATTCTGATGGAGGGAACCTATTCAACAGTTTTCCCTGCTCTCTGTGAGTGGGTCTCTGATACTCAAGATGGACCGCTATTTAGAAACTGTGTTCGTACTCTATCCCTCTTTAAATAGGATCCCAATGCTTTCAATGGTGCAAAGTATTTTCCCATTACACATCCTACTTGCTGTGCAGTCATATTCCCAGATACTTAACTAGTGTGTAATTGCTAATGTCTGGTCCTCCGGTGTAATCGTCACCCAGGGCGATTGGTCAAGTGGTGCCATTACATCCCAAAACTACAGCAGGATGTCATCTGACATGAGGGCCAATCAGTTGCTTCTTCTAACTCTAGCCCTCTTTAAATAGGAGCCCAATGCTTTCAATGGTGCAGTGTACTTTCCCATTGCACCTCCTACTTGCTGTGCTGTCATATTCACAGACAGTTACCTAGTGTGTAATTGCTGATGTCTCGTCCTACGGTGTAATCGTCACCCAGGACGATTGGTCACGTGGTGCCATTACTTCACAAAGCTACAGCAGGATGTCATCTGACATGAGGGCCAATCAGTTGCCTAGTACGCAATAGGATACATGTCTCATCGTATAGAAAAGGGAGCAATGTAGACCGGATGCCCAGCTGAAGACTAAGGTGGTGAGATGAAAGGAACTAGGCCAATATTTGAGACTTATACATTTGTTTAAAGGATTGGTTGATCATAACATTCTGGAGTTCTCTATAGGTTTACTAAGAGGGATGTGCTAAAATGAAGATGTTAGAATCTGTTATTCATAGTTTTTCTTATTCCCACAAACGGTAGCATAAACCTTCCTCCCTTAACATATCAGATCACTGACTTGCTATGGTGTACCATAACCTAAAATATTTCCTGTGAGAAGGGTACTTTATCTCTTGGCTGCCAAAGAGATCTTTCTATCAAAGTCCTCATATAAGTGCTAGCGTTGTGTAGAGAGTACTAGCAAATGAGGCACAGGATTGAAAGAAGTCTGCTAGGTTGAAATCTAAATTGAGAATATAATTTTTAGTGAGCTTTGGATGTTCACAATATTAGACACGCCATAGTACTAATAATTGACTCTTTATAGAAATCATTTTTTGGTAGTGTTGCATTTGGTTTGGAAGTATTCAAGTTCTAAAAATTGACTAACAGTGGACTTTTCCATCTGCAGAATATACTGAATGACCAGCAGAGGTAGTATTGCAGAGGAATATTTCTCCGCTTGCTGAGAAAAGAAAAAAAAAGAAAGCTCATTCCTCAGCCTTTTCCATGCCTCGATCAATAGTTATGGTAAGTCAAACTCTCATTTAATCATTTTGCCATTAATTAAAAGTTCATAGTATCTGATGGATCTCAGTGCCTTTTAGTGGGGTCTTCCGCATAAATATAATCTTCTAAGACGGTAGCAATATGAATGACGCTATGGCCATCATGATAGTTTCTCAAAGACTTTGACTGTCTATGTGGCTGACAAAATCTTCTTTAGATAGTTTTGCAGGCAATATGTCCTCCGGGGTAATTACCATCTTTTAGGCTGGAATGAGGTGTCTTAGGTTAGAGCAATTGAATTACTTTCTGATGGAGGGAACCTATTCAACCGTTTTCCCTGCTCTCTGTGAGTGGGTCTCTGATACTCAAGATGGACCGCTATTTAGAAACTGTGTTCTAACTCTATCCCTCTTTAAATAGAATCCCAATGCTTTCAATGGTGCAGAGTATTTTCCCATTACACATCCTATTTGCTCTGCAGTCATATTCCCAGATACTTAACTAGTGTGTAATTGCTGATGTCTGGTCCTCCGGTGTAATCGTCACCCAGGGCGATTGGTCAAGTGGTGCCATTACATCCCAAAACTACAGCAGGATGTCATCTGACATGAGGGCCAATCAGTTGCTTCTTCTAACTCTAGCCCTCTTTAAATAGGAGCCCAATGCTTTCAATGGTGCAGTGTACTTTCCCATTGCAACTCCTACTTGCTGTGCAGTCATATTCACAGACAGTTACCTAGCGTGTAATTGCTGATGTCTGGTCCTCCGGTGTAATCGTCACCCACGATGATTGGTCACATGGTGCCATTACTTCACAAAGCTACAGCAGGATGTCATCTGACATGAGGGCCAATCAGTTGCCTAGTACGCAATAGGATACATGTCTCATCGTATAGACAAGGGAGCAATGTAGACAGGATGCCCAGCTGAAGACTAAGGTGGTGAGATGAAAGGAACTAGGCCATTATTTGAGACTTATACATTTGTTTGAAGGAGTGGTTGATCATAAAATTCTGGAATTCTCTATAGGTTTACTGAGAGGGATGTGCTAAAATGAAGATGTTAGAATCTGTTATTCATAGTTTTTCTTATTCCCACAAACGGTAGCATAAACCTTCCTCCCTTAACGTATCAGATCCCTGACTTGCTATGGTGTACCATAACCTAAAATAATTCCTGTGAAAAGGGTACGCAATCTCTTGGCTGCCAAAGAGATCTTTCTAAGTCCTCATATAGGTGCTAGAGTTGTGTAGAGAGTACCAACAAATGAGGCACAGGATTGAAAGAAGTCTGCTAGGTTGAAATCTAAATTGAGAATATAATTTTTAGTGAGCTTTGGATTTTCACAATATTAGACACGCCATAGTACTAATAATTGACTCTTTATAGAAATCATTTTTTGGTAGTGTTGCATTTGGTTTGGAAGTATTCAAGTTCTAAAAATTGACTAACAGTGGACTTTTCCATCTGCAGAATATACTGAATGACCAGCAGAGGCAGTATTGCAGAGGAATATTTCTCCGCTTGCTGAGAAAAGAAAAAAAAAGAAAGCTCATTCCTCAGCCTTTTCCATGCCTCGATCAATAGTTATGGTAAGTCAAACTCTCATTTAATCATTTTGCCATTAATTAAAAGTTCATAGTATCTGATGGATCTCAGTGCCTTTTAGTGGGGTCTTCCGCATAAATATAATCTTCTAAGACGGTAGCAATATGAATGACGCTATGGCCATCATGATAGTTTCTCAAAGACTTTGACTGTCTATGTGGCTGACAAAATCTTCTTTAGATAGTTTTGCAGGCAATATGTCCTCCGGGGTAATTACCATCTTTTAGGCTGGAATGAGGTGTCTTAGGTTAGAGCAATTGAATTACTTTCTGATGGAGGGAACCTATTCAACCGTTTTCCCTGCTCTTTGTGAGTGGGTCTCTGATACTCAAGATGGACCGCTATTTAGAAACTGTGTTCTAACTCTATCCCTCTTTAAATAGAATCCCAATGCTTTCAATGGTGCAGAGTATTTTCCCATTACACATCCTATTTGCTGTGCAGTCATATTCCCAGATACTTAACTAGTGTGTAATTGCTGATGTCTGGTCCTCCGGTGTAATCGTCACCCAGGGCGATTGGTCAAGTGGTGCCATTACATCCCAAAACTACAGCAGGATGCCATCTGACATGAGGGCCAATCAGTTGCTTCTTCTAACTCTAGCCCTCTTTAAATAGGAGCCCAATGCTTTCAATGGTGCAGTGTACTTTCCCATTGCAACTCCTACTTGCTGTGCAGTCATATTCACAGACAGTTACCTAGCGTGTAATTGCTGATGTCTGGTCCTCCGGTGTAATCGTCACCCACGATGATTGGTCACATGGTGCCATTACTTCACAAAGCTACAGCAGGATGTCATCTGACATGAGGGCCAATCAGTTGCCTAGTACGCAATAGGATACATGTCTCATCGTATAGACAAGGGAGCAATGTAGACAGGATGCCCAGCTGAAGACTAAGGTGGTGAGATGAAAGGAACTAGGCCATTATTTGAGACTTATACATTTGTTTGAAGGAGTGGTTGATCATAAAATTCTGGAGTTCTCTATAGGTTTACTGAGAGGGATGTGCTAAAATGAAGATGTTAGAATCTGTTATTCATAGTTTTTCTTATTCCCACAAACGGTAGCATAAACCTTCCTCCCTTAACGTATCAGATCCCTGACTTGCTATGGTGTACCATAACCTAAAATATTTCCTGTGAGAAGGGTACGTTATCTCTTGGCTGCCAAAGAGATCTTTCTATCCAAGTCCTCATATAGCTGCTAGAGTTGTGTAGAGAGTACTAGCAAATGAGGCACAGGATTGAAAGAAGTCTGCTATGTTGAAATCTAAACTGAGAATATAATTTTTAGTGAGCTTTGGATTTTCACAATATTAGACACGCCATAGTACTAATAATTGACTCTTTATAGAAATCATTTTTTGGTAGTGTTGCATTTGGTTTGGAAGTATTCAAGTTCTAAAAATTGACTAACAGTGGACTTTTCCATCTGCAGAATATACTGAATGACCAGCAGAGGCAGTATTGCAGAGGAATATTTCTCCGCTTGCTGAGAAAAGAAAAAAAAAGAAAGCTCATTCCTCAGCCTTTTCCATGCCTCGATCAATAGTTATGGTAAGTCAAACTCTCATTTAATCATTTTGCCATTAATTAAATGTTCATAGTATCTGATGGATCTCAGTGCCTTTTAGTGGGGTCTTCCGCATAAATATAATCTTCTAAGACGGTAGCAATATGAATGACGCTATGGCCATCATGATAGTTTCTCAAAGACTTTGACTGTCTATGTGGCTGACAAAATCTTCTTTAGATAGTTTTGCAGGCAATATGTCCTCCGGGGTAATTACCATCTTTTAGGCTGGAATGAGGTGTCTTAGGTTAGAGCAATTGAATTACTTTCTGATGGAGGGAACCTATTCAACCGTTTTCCCTGCTCTCTGTGAGTGGGTCTCTGATACTCAAGATGGACCGCTATTTAGAAACTGTGTTCTAACTCTATCCCTCTTTAAATAGAATCCCAATGCTTTCAATGGTGCAGAGTATTTTCCCATTACACATCCTATTTGCTGTGCAGTCATATTCCCAGATACTTAACTAGTGTGTAATTGCTGATGTCTGGTCCTCCGGTGTAATCGTCACCCAGGGCGATTGGTCAAGTGGTGCCATTACATCCCAAAACTACAGCAGGATGTCATCTGACATGAGGGCCAATCAGTTGCTTCTTCTAACTCTAGCCCTCTTTAAATAGGAGCCCAATGCTTTCAATGGTGCAGTGTACTTTCCCATTGCAACTCCTACTTGCTGTGCAGTCATATTCACAGACAGTTACCTAGCGTGTAATTGCTGATGTCTGGTCCTCCGGTGTAATCGTCACCCACGATGATTGGTCACATGGTGCCATTACTTCACAAAGCTACAGCAGGATGTCATCTGACATGAGGGCCAATCAGTTGCCTAGTACGCAATAGGATACATGTCTCATCGTATAGACAAGGGAGCAATGTAGACAGGATGCCCAGCTGAAGACTAAGGTGGTGAGATGAAAGGAACTAGGCCATTATTTGAGACTTATACATTTGTTTGAAGGAGTGGTTGATCATAAAATTCTGGAGTTCTCTATAGGTTTACTGAGAGGGATGTGCTAAAATGAAGATGTTAGAATCTGTTATTCATAGTTTTTCTTATTCCCACAAACGGTAGCATAAACCTTCCTCCCTTAACGTATCAGATCCCTGACTTGCTATGGTGTACCATAACCTAAAATAATTCCTGTGAAAAGGGTACGCAATCTCTTGGCTGCCAAAGAGATCTTTCTATCTAAGTCCTCATATAGGTGCTAGAGTTGTGTAGAGAGTACCAGCAAATGAGGCACAGGATTGAAAGAAGTCTGCTAGGTTGAAATCTAAATTGAGAATATAATTTTTAGTGAGCTTTGGATTTTCACAATATTAGACACGCCATAGTACTAATAATTGACTCTTTATAGAAATCATTTTTTGGTAGTGTTGCATTTGGTTTGGAAGTATTCAAGTTCTAAAAATTGACTAACAGTGGACTTTTCCATCTGCAGAATATACTGAATGACCAGCAGAGGCAGTATTGCAGAGGAATATTTCTCCGCTTGCTGAGAAAAGAAAAAAAAAGAAAGCTCATTCCTCAGCCTTTTCCATGCCTCGATCAATAGTTATGGTAAGTCAAACTCTCATTTAATCATTTTGCCATTAATTAAATGTTCATAGTATCTGATGGATCTCAGTGCCTTTTAGTGGGGTCTTCCGCATAAATATAATCTTCTAAGACGGTAGCAATATGAATGACGCTATGGCCATCATGATAGTTTCTCAAAGACTTTGACTGTCTATGTGGCTGACAAAATCTTCTTTAGATAGTTTTGCAGGCAATATGTCCTCCGGGGTAATTACCATCTTTTAGGCTGGAATGAGGTGTCTTAGGTTAGAGCAATTGAATTACTTTCTGATGGAGGGAACCTATTCAACCGTTTTCCCTGCTCTCTGTGAGTGGGTCTCTGATACTCAAGATGGACCGCTATTTAGAAACTGTGTTCTAACTCTATCCCTCTTTAAATAGAATCCCAATGCTTTCAATGGTGCAGAGTATTTTCCCATTACACATCCTATTTGCTGTGCAGTCATATTCCCAGATACTTAACTAGTGTGTAATTGCTGATGTCTGGTCCTCCGGTGTAATCGTCACCCAGGGCGATTGGTCAAGTGGTGCCATTACATCCCAAAACTACAGCAGGATGTCATCTGACATGAGGGCCAATCAGTTGCTTCTTCTAACTCTAGCCCTCTTTAAATAGGAGCCCAATGCTTTCAATGGTGCAGTGTACTTTCCCATTGCAACTCCTACTTGCTGTGCAGTCATATTCACAGACAGTTACCTAGCGTGTAATTGCTGATGTCTGGTCCTCCGGTGTAATCGTCACCCACGATGATTGGTCACATGGTGCCATTACTTCACAAAGCTACAGCAGGATGTCATCTGACATGAGGGCCAATCAGTTGCCTAGTACGCAATAGGATACATGTCTCATCGTATAGACAAGGGAGCAATGTAGACAGGATGCCCAGCTGAAGACTAAGGTGGTGAGATGAAAGGAACTAGGCCATTATTTGAGACTTATACATTTGTTTGAAGGAGTGGTTGATCATAAAATTCTGGAGTTCTCTATAGGTTTACTGAGAGGGATGTGCTAAAATGAAGATGTTAGAATCTGTTATTCATAGTTTTTCTTATTCCCACAAACGGTAGCATAAACCTTCCTCCCTTAACGTATCAGATCCCTGACTTGCTATGGTGTACCATAACCTAAAATAATTCCTGTGAAAAGGGTACGCAATCTCTTGGCTGCCAAAGAGATCTTTCTATCTAAGTCCTCATATAGGTGCTAGAGTTGTGTAGAGAGTACCAGCAAATGAGGCACAGGATTGAAAGAAGTCTGCTAGGTTGAAATCTAAATTGAGAATATAATTTTTAGTGAGCTTTGGATTTTCACAATATTAGACACGCCATAGTACTAATAATTGACTCTTTATAGAAATCATTTTTTGGTAGTGTTGCATTTGGTTTGGAAGTATTCAAGTTCTAAAAATTGACTAACAGTGGACTTTTCCATCTGCAGAATATACTGAATGACCAGCAGAGGCAGTATTGCAGAGGAATATTTCTCCGCTTGCTGAGAAAAGAAAAAAAAAGAAAGCTCATTCCTCAGCCTTTTCCATGCCTCGATCAATAGTTATGGTAAGTCAAACTCTCATTTAATCATTTTGCCATTAATTAAAAGTTCATAGTATCTGATGGATCTCAGTGCCTTTTAGTGGGGTCTTCCGCATAAATATAATCTTCTAAGACGGTAGCAATATGAATGACGCTATGGCCATCATGATAGTTTCTCAAAGACTTTGACTGTCTATGTGGCTGACAAAATCTTCTTTAGATAGTTTTGCAGGCAATATGTCCTCCGGGGTAATTACCATCTTTTAGGCTGGAATGAGGTGTCTTAGGTTAGAGCAATTGAATTACTTTCTGATGGAGGGAACCTATTCAACCGTTTTCCCTGCTCTTTGTGAGTGGGTCTCTGATACTCAAGATGGACCGCTATTTAGAAACTGTGTTCTAACTCTATCCCTCTTTAAATAGAATCCCAATGCTTTCAATGGTGCAGAGTATTTTCCCATTACACATCCTATTTGCTGTGCAGTCATATTCCCAGATACTTAACTAGTGTGTAATTGCTGATGTCTGGTCCTCCGGTGTAATCGTCACCCAGGGCGATTGGTCAAGTGGTGCCATTACATCCCAAAACTACAGCAGGATGCCATCTGACATGAGGGCCAATCAGTTGCTTCTTCTAACTCTAGCCCTCTTTAAATAGGAGCCCAATGCTTTCAATGGTGCAGTGTACTTTCCCATTGCAACTCCTACTTGCTGTGCAGTCATATTCACAGACAGTTACCTAGCGTGTAATTGCTGATGTCTGGTCCTCCGGTGTAATCGTCACCCACGATGATTGGTCACATGGTGCCATTACTTCACAAAGCTACAGCAGGATGTCATCTGACATGAGGGCCAATCAGTTGCCTAGTACGCAATAGGATACATGTCTCATCGTATAGACAAGGGAGCAATGTAGACAGGATGCCCAGCTGAAGACTAAGGTGGTGAGATGAAAGGAACTAGGCCATTATTTGAGACTTATACATTTGTTTGAAGGAGTGGTTGATCATAAAATTCTGGAGTTCTCTATAGGTTTACTGAGAGGGATGTGCTAAAATGAAGATGTTAGAATCTGTTATTCATAGTTTTTCTTATTCCCACAAACGGTAGCATAAACCTTCCTCCCTTAACGTATCAGATCCCTGACTTGCTATGGTGTACCATAACCTAAAATAATTCCTGTGAAAAGGGTACGCAATCTCTTGGCTGCCAAAGAGATCTTTCTATCTAAGTCCTCATATAAGTGCTAGCGTTGTGTAGAGAGTACTAGCAAATGAGGCACAGGATTGAAAGAAGTCTGCTAGGTTGAAATCTAAATTGAGAATATAATTTTTAGTGAGCTTTGGATGTTCACAATATTAGACACGCCATAGTACTAATAATTGACTCTTTATAGAAATCATTTTTTGGTAGTGTTGCATTTGGTTTGGAAGTATTCAAGTTCTAAAAATTGACTAACAGTGGACTTTTCCATCTGCAGAATATACTGAATGACCAGCAGAGGCAGTATTGCAGAGGAATATTTCTCCGCTTGCTGAGAAAAGAAAAAAAAAGAAAGCTCATTCCCCAGCCTTTTCCATGCCTCGATCAATAGATATGGCAAGTCAAACTCTCATTTAATCATTTTGCCATTAATTAAAAGTTCATAGTATCTGATGGCTCTCAGTGCCTTTTAGTGGGGTCTTCCGCATAAATATAATCTTCTAAGACGGTAGCAATATGAATGACGCTATGGCCATCATGATAGTTTCTCAAAGACTTTGACTGTCTATGTGGCTGACAAAATCTTCTTTAGATAGTTTTGCAGGCAATATGTCCTCCGGGGTAATTACCATCTTTTAGGCTGGAATGAGGTGTCTTAGGTTAGAGCAATTGACTTACTTTCTGATGGAGGGAACCTATTCAACCGTTTTCCCTGCTCTCTGTGAGTGGGTCTCTGATACTCAAGATGGACCGCTATTTAGAAACTGTGTTCGTACTCTATCCCTCTTTAAATAGGATCCCAATGCTTTCAATGGTGCAGAGTATTTTCCCATTTCACATCCTACTTGCTGTGCAGTCATATTCCCAGATACTTAACTAGTGTGTAATTGCTGATGTCTGGTACTCCGGTGTAATCGTCACCCAGGGCGATTGGTCAAGTGGTGCCATTACATCCCAAAACTACAGCAGGATGTCATCTGACATGAGGGCCAATCAGTTGCTTCTTCTAACTCTAGCCCTCTTTAAATAGGAGCCCAATGCTTTCAATGGTGCAGTGTACTTTCAAATTGCACCTCCTTCTTGCTGTGCAGTCATATTCACAGATAGTTACCTAGTGTGTAATTGCTGATGTCTGGTCCTCCGGTGTAATCGTCACCCAGGACGATTGGTCACGTGGTGCCATTACTTCACAAAGCTACAGCAGGATGTCATCTGACATGAGGGCCAATCAGTTGCCTAGTACGCAATAGGATACATGTCTCATCGTATAGAAAAGGGAGCAATGTAGACAGGATGCCCAGCTGAAGACTAAGGTGGTGAGATGAAAGGAACTAGGCCTTTATTTGAGACTTATACATTTGTTTGAAGGAGTGGTTGATCATAACATTCTGGAGTTCTCTATAGGTTTACTGAGAGGGATGTGCTAAAATGAAGATGTTAGAATCTGTTATTCATAGTTTTTCTTATTCCCACAAACGGTAGCATAAACCTTCCTCCCTTAACGTATCAGATCACTGACTTGCTATGGTGTACCATAACCTAAAATAATTCCTGTGAAAAGGGTACGCAATCTCTTGGCTGCCAAAGAGATCTTTCTATCTAAGTCCTCATATAGGTGCTAGAGTTGTGTAGAGAGTACCAGCAAATGAGGCACAGGATTGAAAGAAGTCTGCTAGGTTGAAATCTAAATTGAGAATATAATTTTTAGTGAGCTTTGGATTTTCACAATATTAGACACGCCATAGTACTAATAATTGACTCTTTATAGAAATCATTTTTTGGTAGTGTTGCATTTGGTTTGGAAGTATTCAAGTTCTAAAAATTGACTAACAGTGGACTTTTCCATCTGCAGAATATACTGAATGACCAGCAGAGGCAGTATTGCAGAGGAATATTTCTCCGCTTGCTGAGAAAAGAAAAAAAAAGAAAGCTCATTCCTCAGCCTTTTCCATGCCTCGATCAATAGATATGGTAAGTCAAACTCTCATTTAATCATTTTGCCATTAATTAAAAGTTCATAGTATCTGATGGCTCTCAGTGCCTTTTAGTGGGGTCTTCCGCATAAATATAATCTTCTAAGACGGTAGCAATATGAATGACGCTATGGCCATCATGAGAGTTTCTCAAAGACTTTGACTGTCTATGTGGCTGACAAAATCTTCTTTAGATAGTTTTGCAGGCAATATGTCCTCCGGGGTAATTACCATCTTTTAGGCTGGAATGAGGTGTCTTAGGTTAGAGCAATTGACTTAAATTCTGATGGAGGGAACCTATTCAACCGTTTTCCCTGCTCTCTGTGAGTGGGTCTCTGATACTCAAGATGGACCGCTATTTAGAAACTGTGTTCGTACTCTATCCCTCTTTAAATAGGATCCCAATGCTTTCAATGGTGCAGAGTATTTTCCCATTACACATCCTACTTGCTGTGCAGTCATATTCTCAGATACTTAACTAGTGTGTAATTGCTAATGTCTGGTCCTCCGGTGTAATCGTCACCCAGGGCGATTGGTCAAGTGGTGCCATTACATCCCAAAACTACAGCAGGATGTCATCTGACATGAG
The DNA here is from genome assembly GCF_964263255.1 of Lissotriton vulgaris. Lineage (NCBI taxonomy): Eukaryota > Metazoa > Chordata > Amphibia > Caudata > Salamandridae > Lissotriton > Lissotriton vulgaris. Next base: position 935,147,730 of record NC_141693.1, on the reverse strand, counting down.
GGCCAATCAGTTGCTTCTTCTAACTCTAGCCCTCTTTAAATAGGAGCCCAATGCTTTCAATGGTGCAGTGTACTTTCCCATTGCACCTCCTACTTGCTGTGCTGTCATATTCACAGACAGTTACCTAGTGTGTAATTGCTGATGTCTCGTCCTACGGTGTAATCGTCACCCAGGACGATTGGTCACGTGGTGCCATTACTTCACAAAGCTACAGCAGGATGTCATCTGACATGAGGGCCAATCAGTTGCCTAGTACGCAATAGGATACATGTCTCATCGTATAGAAAAGGGAGCAATGTAGACCGGATGCCCAGCTGAAGACTAAGGTGGTGAGATGAAAGGAACTAGGCCATTATTTGAGACTTATACATTTGTTTAAAGGATTGGTTGATCATAACATTCTGGAGTTCTCTATAGGTTTACTAAGAGGGATGTGCTAAAATGAAGATGTTAGAATCTGTTATTCATAGGTTTTTCTTATTCCCACAAACGGTAGCATAAACCTTCCTCCCTTAACGTATCAGATCACTGAATTGCTATGGTGTACCATAACCTAAAATATTTCCTGTGAGAAGGGTACGTTATCTCTTGGCTGCCAAAGAGATCTTTCTATCCAAGTCCTCATATAGCTGCTAGAGTTGTGTAGAGAGTACTAGCAAATGAGGCACAGGATTGAAAGAAGTCTGCTATGTTGAAATCTAAACTGAGAATATAATTTTTAGTGAGCTTTGGATTTTCACAATATTAGACACGCCATAGTACTAATAATTGACTCTTTATAGAAATCATTTTTTGGTAGTGTTGCATTTGGTTTGGAAGTATTCAAGTTCTAAAAATTGACTAACAGTGGACTTTTCCATCTGCAGAATATACTGAATGACCAGCAGAGGCAGTATTGCAGAGGAATATTTCTCCGCTTGCTGAGAAAAGAAAAAAAAAGAAAGCTCATTCCTCAGCCTTTTCCATGCCTCGATCAATAGTTATGGTAAGTCAAACTCTCATTTAATCATTTTGCCATTAATTAAATGTTCATAGTATCTGATGGATCTCAGTGCCTTTTAGTGGGGTCTTCCGCATAAATATAATCTTCTAAGACGGTAGCAATATGAATGACGCTATGGCCATCATGATAGTTTCTCAAAGACTTTGACTGTCTATGTGGCTGACAAAATCTTCTTTAGATAGTTTTGCAGGCAATATGTCCTCCGGGGTAATTACCATCTTTTAGGCTGGAATGAGGTGTCTTAGGTTAGAGCAATTGAATTACTTTCTGATGGAGGGAACCTATTCAACCGTTTTCCCTGCTCTCTGTGAGTGGGTCTCTGATACTCAAGATGGACCGCTATTTAGAAACTGTGTTCTAACTCTATCCCTCTTTAAATAGAATCCCAATGCTTTCAATGGTGCAGAGTATTTTCCCATTACACATCCTATTTGCTGTGCAGTCATATTCCCAGATACTTAACTAGTGTGTAATTGCTGATGTCTGGTCCTCCGGTGTAATCGTCACCCAGGGCGATTGGTCAAGTGGTGCCATTACATCCCAAAACTACAGCAGGATGTCATCTGACATGAGGGCCAATCAGTTGCTTCTTCTAACTCTAGCCCTCTTTAAATAGGAGCCCAATGCTTTCAATGGTGCAGTGTACTTTCCCATTGCAACTCCTACTTGCTGTGCAGTCATATTCACAGACAGTTACCTAGCGTGTAATTGCTGATGTCTGGTCCTCCGGTGTAATCGTCACCCACGATGATTGGTCACATGGTGCCATTACTTCACAAAGCTACAGCAGGATGTCATCTGACATGAGGGCCAATCAGTTGCCTAGTACGCAATAGGATACATGTCTCATCGTATAGACAAGGGAGCAATGTAGACAGGATGCCCAGCTGAAGACTAAGGTGGTGAGATGAAAGGAACTAGGCCATTATTTGAGACTTATACATTTGTTTGAAGGAGTGGTTGATCATAAAATTCTGGAGTTCTCTATAGGTTTACTGAGAGGGATGTGCTAAAATGAAGATGTTAGAATCTGTTATTCATAGTTTTTCTTATTCCCACAAACGGTAGCATAAACCTTCCTCCCTTAACGTATCAGATCCCTGACTTGCTATGGTGTACCATAACCTAAAATAATTCCTGTGAAAAGGGTACGCAATCTCTTGGCTGCCAAAGAGATCTTTCTATCTAAGTCCTCATATAGGTGCTAGAGTTGTGTAGAGAGTACCAGCAAATGAGGCACAGGATTGAAAGAAGTCTGCTAGGTTGAAATCTAAATTGAGAATATAATTTTTAGTGAGCTTTGGATTTTCACAATATTAGACACGCCATAGTACTAATAATTGACTCTTTATAGAAATCATTTTTTGGTAGTGTTGCATTTGGTTTGGAAGTATTCAAGTTCTAAAAATTGACTAACAGTGGACTTTTCCATCTGCTGAATATACTGAATGACCAGCAGAGGCAGTATTGCAGAGGAATATTTCTCCGCTTGCTGAGAAAAGAAAAAAAAAGAAAGCTCATTCCTCAGCCTTTTCCATGCCTCGATCAATAGTTATGGTAAGTCAAACTCTCATTTAATCATTTTGCCATTAATTAAAAGTTCATAGTATCTGATGGATCTCAGTGCCTTTTAGTGGGGTCTTCCGCATAAATATAATCTTCTAAGACGGTAGCAATATGAATGACGCTATGGCCATCATGATAGTTTCTCAAAGACTTTGACTGTCTATGTGGCTGACAAAATCTTCTTTAGATAGTTTTGCAGGCAATATGTCCTCCGGGGTAATTACCATCTTTTAGGCTGGAATGAGGTGTCTTAGGTTAGAGCAATTGAATTACTTTCTGATGGAGGGAACCTATTCAACCGTTTTCCCTGCTCTCTGTGAGTGGGTCTCTGATACTCAAGATGGACCGCTATTTAGAAACTGTGTTCTAACTCTATCCCTCTTTAAATAGAATCCCAATGCTTTCAATGGTGCAGAGTATTTTCCCATTACACATCCTATTTGCTGTGCAGTCATATTCCCAGATACTTAACTAGTGTGTAATTGCTGATGTCTGGTCCTCCGGTGTAATCGTCACCCAGGGCGATTGGTCAAGTGGTGCCATTACATCCCAAAACTACAGCAGGATGTCATCTGACATGAGGGCCAATCAGTTGCTTCTTCTAACTCTAGCCCTCTTTAAATAGGAGCCCAATGCTTTCAATGGTGCAGTGTACTTTCCCATTGCAACTCCTACTTGCTGTGCAGTCATATTCACAGACAGTTACCTAGCGTGTAATTGCTGATGTCTGGTCCTCCGGTGTAATCGTCACCCACGATGATTGGTCACATGGTGCCATTACTTCACAAAGCTACAGCAGGATGTCATCTGACATGAGGGCCAATCAGTTGCCTAGTACGCAATAGGATACATGTCTCATCGTATAGACAAGGGAGCAATGTAGACAGGATGCCCAGCTGAAGACTAAGGTGGTGAGATGAAAGGAACTAGGCCATTATTTGAGACTTATACATTTGTTTGAAGGAGTGGTTGATCATAAAATTCTGGAGTTCTCTATAGGTTTACTGAGAGGGATGTGCTAAAATGAAGATGTTAGAATCTGTTATTCATAGTTTTTCTTATTCCCACAAACGGTAGCATAAACCTTCCTCCCTTAACGTATCAGATCCCTGACTTGCTATGGTGTACCATAACCTAAAATAATTCCTGTGAAAAGGGTACGCAATCTCTTGGCTGCCAAAGAGATCTTTCTATCTAAGTCCTCATATAGGTGCTAGAGTTGTGTAGAGAGTACCAGCAAATGAGGCACAGGATTGAAAGAAGTCTGCTAGGGTGAAATCTAAATTGAGAATATAATTTTTAGTGAGCTTTGGATTTTCACAATATTAGACACGCCATAGTACTAATAATTGACTCTTTATAGAAATCATTTTTTGGTAGTGTTGCATTTGGTTTGGAAGTATTCAAGTTCTAAAAATTGACTAACAGTGGACTTTTCCATCTGCTGAATATACTGAATGACCAGCAGAGGCAGTATTGCAGAGGAATATTTCTCCGCTTGCTGAGAAAAGAAAAAAAAAGAAAGCTCATTCCTCAGCCTTTTCCATGCCTCGATCAATAGTTATGGTAAGTCAAACTCTCATTTAATCATTTTGCCATTAATTAAAAGTTCATAGTATCTGATGGATCTCAGTGCCTTTTAGTGGGGTCTTCCGCATAAATATAATCTTCTAAGACGGTAGCAATATGAATGACGCTATGGCCATCATGATAGTTTCTCAAAGACTTTGACTGTCTATGTGGCTGACAAAATCTTCTTTAGATAGTTTTGCAGGCAATATGTCCTCCGGGGTAATTACCATCTTTTAGGCTGGAATGAGGTGTCTTAGGTTAGAGCAATTGAATTACTTTCTGATGGAGGGAACCTATTCAACCGTTTTCCCTGCTCTCTGTGAGTTGGTCTCTGATACTCAAGATGGACCGCTATTTAGAAACTGTGTTCTAACTCTATCCCTCTTTAAATAGAATCCCAATGCTTTCAATGGTGCAGAGTATTTTCCCATTACACATCCTACTTGCTGTGCAGTCATATTCCCAGATACTTAACTAGTGTGTAATTGCTAATGTCTGGTCCTCCGGTGTAATCGTCACCCAGGGCGATTGGTCAAGTGGTGCCATTACATCCCAAAACTACAGCAGGATGTCATCTGACATGAGGGCCAATCAGTTGCTTCTTCTAACTCTAGCCCTCTTTAAATAGGAGCCCAATGCTTTCAATGGTGCAGTGTACTTTCCCATTGCACCTCCTACTTGCTGTGCTGTCATATTCACAGACAGTTACCTAGTGTGTAATTGCTGATGTCTCGTCCTACGGTGTAATCGTCACCCAGGACGATTGGTCACGTGGTGCCATTACTTCACAAAGCTACAGCAGGATGTCGTCTGACATGAGGGCCAATCAGTTGCCTAGTATGCAATAGGATACATGTCTCATCGTATAGAAAAGGGAGCAATGTAGACCGGATGCCCAGCTGAAGACTAAGGTGGTGAGATGAAAGGAACTAGGCCATTATTTGAGACTTATACATTTGTTTAAAGGATTGGTTGATCATAACATTCTGGAGTTCTCTATAGGTTTACTAAGAGGGATGTGCTAAAATGAAGATGTTAGAATCTGTTATTCATAGGTTTTTCTTATTCCCACAAACGGTAGCATAAACCTTCCTCCCTTAACGTATCAGATCACTGAATTGCTATGGTGTACCATAACCTAAAATATTTCCTGTGAGAAGGGTACGTTATCTCTTGGCTGCCAAAGAGATCTTTCTATCCAAGTCCTCATATAGCTGCTAGAGTTGTGTAGAGAGTACTAGCAAATGAGGCACAGGATTGAAAGAAGTCTGCTATGTTGAAATCTAAACTGAGAATATAATTTTTAGTGAGCTTTGGATTTTCACAATATTAGACACGCCATAGTACTAATAATTGACTCTTTATAGAAATCATTTTTTGGTAGTGTTGCATTTGGTTTGGAAGTATTCAAGTTCTAAAAATTGACTAACAGTGGACTTTTCCATCTGCAGAATATACTGAATGACCAGCAGAGGCAGTATTGCAGAGGAATATTTCTCCGCTTGCTGAGAAAAGAAAAAAAAAGAAAGCTCATTCCTCAGCCTTTTCCATGCCTGGATCAATAGATATGGTAAGTCAAACTCTCATTTAATCATTTTGCCATTAATTAAAAGTTCATAGTATCTGATGGCTCTCAGTGCCTTTTAGTGGGGTCTTCCGCATAAATATAATCTTCTAAGACGGTAGCAATATGAATGACGCTATGGCCATCATGATAGTTTCTCAAAGACTTTGACTGTCTATGTGGCTGACAAAATCTTCTTTAGATAGTTTTGCAGGCAATATGTCCTCCGGGGTAATTACCATCTTTTAGGCTGGAATGAGGTGTCTTAGGTTAGAGCAATTGAATTACTTTCTGATGGAGGGAACCTATTCAATTGTTTTCCCTGCTCTCTGTGAGTGGGTCTCTGATACTCAAGATGGACCGCTATTTAGAAACTGTGTTCTAACTCTATCCCTCTTTAAATAGAATCCCAATGCTTTCAATGGTGCAGAGTATTTTCCCATTACACATCCTATTTGCTGTGCAGTCATATTCCCAGATACTTAACTAGTGTGTAATTGCTGATGTCTGGTCCTCCGGTGTAATCGTCACCCAGGGCGATTGGTCAAGTGGTGCCATTACATCCCAAAACTACAGCAGGATGTCATCTGACATGAGGGCCAATCAGTTGCTTCTTCTAACTCTAGCCCTCTTTAAATAGGAGCCCAATGCTTTCAATGGTGCAGTGTACTTTCCCATTGCAACTCCTACTTGCTGTGCAGTCATATTCACAGACAGTTACCTAGCGTGTAATTGCTGATATCTGGTCCTCCGGTGTAATCGTCACCCACGATGATTGGTCACATGGTGCCATTACTTCACAAAGCTACAGCAGGATGTCATCTGACATGAGGGCCAATCAGTTGCCTAGTACGCAATAGGATACATGTCTCATCGTATAGAAAAGGGAGCAATGTAGACCGGATGCCCAGCTGAAGACTAAGGTGGTGAGATGAAAGGAACTAGGCCATTATTTGAGACTTATACATTTGTTTGAAGGAGTGGTTGATCATAAAATTCTGGAGTTCTCTATAGGTTTACTGAGAGGGATGTGCTAAAATGAAGATGTTAGAATCTGTTATTCATAGTTTTTCTTATTCCCACAAACGGTAGCATAAACCTTCCTCCCTTAACGTATCAGATCCCTGACTTGCTATGGTGTACCATAACCTAAAATAATTCCTGTGAAAAGGGTACGCAATCTCTTGGCTGCCAAAGAGATCTTTCTATCTAAGTCCTCATATAGGTGCTAGAGTTGTGTAGAGAGTACCAGCAAATGAGGCACAGGATTGAAAGAAGTCTGCTAGGTTGAAATCTAAATTGAGAATATAATTTTTAGTGAGCTTTGGATTTTCACAATATTAGACACGCCATAGTACTAATAATTGACTCTTTATAGAAATCATTTTTTGGTAGTGTTGCATTTGGTTTGGAAGTATTCAAGTTCTAAAAATTGACTAACAGTGGACTTTTCCATCTGCAGAATATACTGAATGACCAGCAGAGGCAGTATTGCAGAGGAATATTTCTCCGCTTGCTGAGAAAAGAAAAAAAAAGAAAGCTCATTCCTCAGCCTTTTCCATGCCTCGATCAATAGTTATGGTAAGTCAAACTCTCATTTAATCATTTTGCCATTAATTAAAAGTTCATAGTATCTGATGGATCTCAGTGCCTTTTAGTGGGGTCTTCCGCATAAATATAATCTTCTAAGACGGTAGCAATATGAATGACGCTATGGCCATCATGATAGTTTCTCAAAGACTTTGACTGTCTATGTGGCTGACAAAATCTTCTTTAGATAGTTTTGCAGGCAATATGTCCTCCGGGGTAATTACCATCTTTTAGGCTGGAATGAGGTGTCTTAGGTTAGAGCAATTGAATTACTTTCTGATGGAGGGAACCTATTCAACCGTTTTCCCTGCTCTTTGTGAGTGGGTCTCTGATACTCAAGATGGACCGCTATTTAGAAACTGTGTTCTAACTCTATCCCTCTTTAAATAGAATCCCAATGCTTTCAATGGTGCAGAGTATTTTCCCATTACACATCCTATTTGCTGTGCAGTCATATTCCCAGATACTTAACTAGTGTGTAATTGCTGATGTCTGGTCCTCCGGTGTAATCGTCACCCAGGGCGATTGGTCAAGTGGTGCCATTACATCCCAAAACTACAGCAGGATGTCATCTGACATGAGGGCCAATCAGTTGCTTCTTCTAACTCTAGCCCTCTTTAAATAGGAGCCCAATGCTTTCAATGGTGCAGTGTACTTTCCCATTGCAACTCCTACTTGCTGTGCAGTCATATTCACAGACAGTTACCTAGCGTGTAATTGCTGATGTCTGGTCCTCCGGTGTAATCGTCACCCACGATGATTGGTCACATGGTGCCATTACTTCACAAAGCTACAGCAGGATGTCATCTGACATGAGGGCCAATCAGTTGCCTAGTACGCAATAGGATACATGTCTCATCGTATAGACAAGGGAGCAATGTAGACAGGATGCCCAGCTGAAGACTAAGGTGGTGAGATGAAAGGAACTAGGCCATTATTTGAGACTTATACATTTGTTTGAAGGAGTGGTTGATCATAAAATTCTGGAGTTCTCTATAGGTTTACTGAGAGGGATGTGCTAAAATGAAGATGTTAGAATCTGTTATTCATAGTTTTTCTTATTCCCACAAACGGTAGCATAAACCTTCCTCCCTTAACGTATCAGATCCCTGACTTGCTATGGTGTACCATAACCTAAAATAATTCCTGTGAAAAGGGTACGCAATCTCTTGGCTGCCAAAGAGATCTTTCTATCTAAGTCCTCATATAAGTGCTAGCGTTGTGTAGAGAGTACTAGCAAATGAGGCACAGGATTGAAAGAAGTCTGCTAGGTTGAAATCTAAATTGAGAATATAATTTTTAGTGAGCTTTGGATGTTCACAATATTAGACACGCCATAGTACTAATAATTGACTCTTTATAGAAATCATTTTTTGGTAGTGTTGCATTTGGTTTGGAAGTATTCAAGTTCTAAAAATTGACTAACAGTGGACTTTTCCATCTGCAGAATATACTGAATGACCAGCAGAGGCAGTATTGCAGAGGAATATTTCTCCGCTTGCTGAGAAAAGAAAAAAAAAGAAAGCTCATTCCCCAGCCTTTTCCATGCCTCGATCAATAGATATGGTAAGTCAAACTCTCATTTAATCATTTTGCCATTAATTAAAAGTTCATAGTATCTGATGGCTCTCAGTGCCTTTTAGTGGGGTCTTCCGCATAAATATAATCTTCTAAGACGGTAGCAATATGAATGACGCTATGGCCATCATGATAGTTTCTCAAAGACTTTGACTGTCTATGTGGCTGACAAAATCTTCTTTAGATAGTTTTGCAGGCAATATGTCCTCCGGGGTAATTACCATCTTTTAGGCTGGAATGAGGTGTCTTAGGTTAGAGCAATTGACTTACTTTCTGATGGAGGGAACCTATTCAACCGTTTTCCCTGCTCTCTGTGAGTGGGTCTCTGATACTCAAGATGGACCGCTATTTAGAAACTGTGTTCGTACTCTATCTCTCTTTAAATAGGATCCCAATGCTTTCAATGGTGCAGAGTATTTTCCCATTTCACATCCTACTTGCTGTGCAGTCATATTCCCAGATACTTAACTAGTGTGTAATTGCTGATGTCTGGTACTCCGGTGTAATCGTCACCCAGGGCGATTGGTCAAGTGGTGCCATTACATCCCAAAACTACAGCAGGATGTCATCTGACATGAGGGCCAATCAGTTGCTTCTTCTAACTCTAGCCCTCTTTAAATAGGAGCCCAATGCTTTCAATGGTGCAGTGTACTTTCAAATTGCACCTCCTTCTTGCTGTGCAGTCATATTCACAGATAGTTACCTAGTGTGTAATTGCTGATGTCTGGTCCTCCGGTGTAATTGTCACCCAGGACGATTGGTCACGTGGTGCCATTACTTCACAAAGCTACAGCAGGATGTCATCTGACATGAGGGCCAATCAGTTGCTTCTTCTAACTCTAGCCCTCTTTAAATAGGAGCCCAATGCTTTCAATGGTGCAGTGTACTTTCCCATTGCACCTCCTACTTGCTGTGCTGTCATATTCACAGACAGTTACCTAGTGTGTAATTGCTGATGTCTCGTCCTACGGTGTAATCGTCACCCAGGACGATTGGTCACGTGGTGCCATTACTTCACAAAGCTACAGCAGGATGTCATCTGACATGAGGGCCAATCAGTTGCCTAGTACGCAATAGGATACATGTCTCATCGTATAGAAAAGGGAGCAATGTAGACCGGATGCCCAGCTGAAGACTAAGGTGGTGAGATGAAAGGAACTAGGCCATTATTTGAGACTTATACATTTGTTTAAAGGATTGGTTGATCATAACATTCTGGAGTTCTCTATAGGTTTACTAAGAGGGATGTGCTAAAATGAAGATGTTAGAATCTGTTATTCATAGGTTTTTCTTATTCCCACAAACGGTAGCATAAACCTTCCTCCCTTAACGTATCAGATCCCTGACTTGCTATGGTGTACCATAACCTAAAATATTTCCTGTGAGAAGGGTACGTTATCTCTTGGCTGCCAAAGAGATCTTTCTATCCAAGTCCTCATATAGCTGCTAGAGTTGTGTAGAGAGTACTAGCAAATGAGGCACAGGATTGAAAGAAGTCTGCTATGTTGAAATCTAAACTGAGAATATAATTTTTAGTGAGCTTTGGATTTTCACAATATTAGACACGCCATAGTACTAATAATTGACTCTTTATAGAAATCATTTTTTGGTAGTGTTGCATTTGGTTTGGAAGTATTCAAGTTCTAAAAATTGACTAACAGTGGACTTTTCCATCTGCAGAATATACTGAATGACCAGCAGAGGCAGTATTGCAGAGGAATATTTCTCCGCTTGCTGAGAAAAGAAAAAAAAAGAAAGCTCATTCCTCAGCCTTTTCCATGCCTCGATCAATAGTTATGGTAAGTCAAACTCTCATTTAATCATTTTGCCATTAATTAAATGTTCATAGTATCTGATGGATCTCAGTGCCTTTTAGTGGGGTCTTCCGCATAAATATAATCTTCTAAGACGGTAGCAATATGAATGACGCTATGGCCATCATGATAGTTTCTCAAAGACTTTGACTGTCTATGTGGCTGACAAAATCTTCTTTAGATAGTTTTGCAGGCAATATGTCCTCCGGGGTAATTACCATCTTTTAGGCTGGAATGAGGTGTCTTAGGTTAGAGCAATTGAATTACTTTCTGATGGAGGGAACCTATTCAACCGTTTTCCCTGCTCTCTGTGAGTGGGTCTCTGATACTCAAGATGGACCGCTATTTAGAAACTGTGTTCTAACTCTATCCCTCTTTAAATAGAATCCCAATGCTTTCAATGGTGCAGAGTATTTTCCCATTACACATCCTATTTGCTGTGCAGTCATATTCCCAGATACTTAACTAGTGTGTAATTGCTGATGTCTGGTCCTCCGGTGTAATCGTCACCCAGGGCGATTGGTCAAGTGGTGCCATTACATCCCAAAACTACAGCAGGATGTCATCTGACATGAGGGCCAATCAGTTGCTTCTTCTAACTCTAGCCCTCTTTAAATAGGAGCCCAATGCTTTCAATGGTGCAGTGTACTTTCCCATTGCAACTCCTACTTGCTGTGCAGTCATATTCACAGACAGTTACCTAGCGTGTAATTGCTGATGTCTGGTCCTCCGGTGTAATCGTCACCCACGATGATTGGTCACATGGTGCCATTACTTCACAAAGCTACAGCAGGATGTCATCTGACATGAGGGCCAATCAGTTGCCTAGTACGCAATAGGATACATGTCTCATCGTATAGACAAGGGAGCAATGTAGACAGGATGCCCAGCTGAAGACTAAGGTGGTGAGATGAAAGGAACTAGGCCATTATTTGAGACTTATACATTTGTTTGAAGGAGTGGTTGATCATAAAATTCTGGAGTTCTCTATAGGTTTACTGAGAGGGATGTGCTAAAATGAAGATGTTAGAATCTGTTATTCATAGTTTTTCTTATTCCCACAAACGGTAGCATAAACCTTCCTCCCTTAACGTATCAGATCCCTGACTTGCTATGGTGTACCATAACCTAAAATAATTCCTGTGAAAAGGGTACGCAATCTCTTGGCTGCCAAAGAGATCTTTCTATCTAAGTCCTCATATAGGTGCTAGAGTTGTGTAGAGAGTACCAGCAAATGAGGCACAGGATTGAAAGAAGTCTGCTAGGTTGAAATCTAAATTGAGAATATAATTTTTAGTGAGCTTTGGATTTTCACAATATTAGACACGCCATAGTACTAATAATTGACTCTTTATAGAAATCATTTTTTGGTAGTGTTGCATTTGGTTTGGAAGTATTCAAGTTCTAAAAATTGACTAACAGTGGACTTTTCCATCTGCTGAATATACTGAATGACCAGCAGAGGCAGTATTGCAGAGGAATATTTCTCCGCTTGCTGAGAAAAGAAAAAAAAAGAAAGCTCATTCCTCAGCCTTTTCCATGCCTCGATCAATAGTTATGGTAAGTCAAACTCTCATTTAATCATTTTGCCATTAATTAAAAGTTCATAGTATCTGATGGATCTCAGTGCCTTTTAGTGGGGTCTTCCGCATAAATATAATCTTCTAAGACGGTAGCAATATGAATGACGCTATGGCCATCATGATAGTTTCTCAAAGACTTTGACTGTCTATGTGGCTGACAAAATCTTCTTTAGATAGTTTTGCAGGCAATATGTCCTCCGGGGTAATTACCATCTTTTAGGCTGGAATGAGGTGTCTTAGGTTAGAGCAATTGAATTACTTTCTGATGGAGGGAACCTATTCAACCGTTTTCCCTGCTCTCTGTGAGTTGGTCTCTGATACTCAAGATGGACCGCTATTTAGAAACTGTGTTCTAACTCTATCCCTCTTTAAATAGAATCCCAATGCTTTCAATGGTGCAGAGTATTTTCCCATTACACATCCTACTTGCTGTGCAGTCATATTCCCAGATACTTAACTAGTGTGTAATTGCTAATGTCTGGTCCTCCGGTGTAATCGTCACCCAGGGCGATTGGTCAAGTGGTGCCATTACATCCCAAAACTACAGCAGGATGTCATCTGACATGAGGGCCAATCAGTTGCTTCTTCTAACTCTAGCCCTCTTTAAATAGGAGCCCAATGCTTTCAATGGTGCAGTGTACTTTCCCATTGCACCTCCTACTTGCTGTGCTGTCATATTCACAGACAGTTACCTAGTGTGTAATTGCTGATGTCTCGTCCTACGGTGTAATCGTCACCCAGGACGATTGGTCACGTGGTGCCATTACTTCACAAAGCTACAGCAGGATGTCGTCTGACATGAGGGCCAATCAGTTGCCTAGTATGCAATAGGATACATGTCTCATCGTATAGAAAAGGGAGCAATGTAGACCGGATGCCCAGCTGAAGACTAAGGTGGTGAGATGAAAGGAACTAGGCCATTATTTGAGACTTATACATTTGTTTAAAGGATTGGTTGATCATAACATTCTGGAGTTCTCTATAGGTTTACTAAGAGGGATGTGCTAAAATGAAGATGTTAGAATCTGTTATTCATAGGTTTTTCTTATTCCCACAAACGGTAGCATAAACCTTCCTCCCTTAACGTATCAGATCACTGAATTGCTATGGTGTACCATAACCTAAAATATTTCCTGTGAGAAGGGTACGTTATCTCTTGGCTGCCAAAGAGATCTTTCTATCCAAGTCCTCATATAGCTGCTAGAGTTGTGTAGAGAGTACTAGCAAATGAGGCACAGGATTGAAAGAAGTCTGCTATGTTGAAATCTAAACTGAGAATATAATTTTTAGTGAGCTTTGGATTTTCACAATATTAGACACGCCATAGTACTAATAATTGACTCTTTATAGAAATCATTTTTTGGTAGTGTTGCATTTGGTTTGGAAGTATTCAAGTTCTAAAAATTGACTAACAGTGGACTTTTCCATCTGCAGAATATACGGAATGACCAGCAGAGGCAGTATTGCAGAGGAATATTTCTCCGCTTGCTGAGAAAAGAAAAAAAAAGAAAGCTCATTCCTCAGCCTTTTCCATGCCTGGATCAATAGATATGGTAAGTCAAACTCTCATTTAATCATTTTGCCATTAATTAAAAGTTCATAGTATCTGATGGCTCTCAGTGCCTTTTAGTGGGGTCTTCCGCATAAATATAATCTTCTAAGACGGTAGCAATATGAATGACGCTATGGCCATCATGATAGTTTCTCAAAGACTTTGACTGTCTATGTGGCTGACAAAATCTTCTTTAGATAGTTTTGCAGGCAATATGTCCTCCGGGGTAATTACCATCTTTTAGGCTGGAATGAGGTGTCTTAGGTTAGAGCAATTGAATTACTTTCTGATGGAGGGAACCTATTCAATTGTTTTCCCTGCTCTCTGTGAGTGGGTCTCTGATACTCAAGATGGACCGCTATTTAGAAACTGTGTTCTAACTCTATCCCTCTTTAAATAGAATCCCAATGCTTTCAATGGTGCAGAGTATTTTCCCATTACACATCCTATTTGCTGTGCAGTCATATTCCCAGATACTTAACTAGTGTGTAATTGCTGATGTCTGGTCCTCCGGTGTAATCGTCACCCAGGGCGATTGGTCAAGTGGTGCCATTACATCCCAAAACTACAGCAGGATGTCATCTGACATGAGGGCCAATCAGTTGCTTCTTCTAACTCTAGCCCTCTTTAAATAGGAGCCCAATGCTTTCAATGGTGCAGTGTACTTTCCCATTGCAACTCCTACTTGCTGTGCAGTCATATTCACAGACAGTTACCTAGCGTGTAATTGCTGATATCTGGTCCTCCGGTGTAATCGTCACCCACGATGATTGGTCACATGGTGCCATTACTTCACAAAGCTACAGCAGGATGTCATCTGACATGAGGGCCAATCAGTTGCCTAGTACGCAATAGGATACATGTCTCATCGTATAGACAAGGGAGCAATGTAGACAGGATGCCCAGCTGAAGACTAAGGTGGTGAGATGAAAGGAACTAGGCCATTATTTGAGACTTATACATTTGTTTGAAGGAGTGGTTGATCATAAAATTCTGGAGTTCTCTATAGGTTTACTGAGAGGGATGTGCTAAAATGAAGATGTTAGAATCTGTTATTCATAGTTTTTCTTATTCCCACAAACGGTAGCATAAACCTTCCTCCCTTAACGTATCAGATCCCTGACTTGCTATGGTGTACCATAACCTAAAATAATTCCTGTGAAAAGGGTACGCAATCTCTTGGCTGCCAAAGAGATCTTTCTATCTAAGTCCTCATATAAGTGCTAGCGTTGTGTAGAGAGTACTAGCAAATGAGGCACAGGATTGAAAGAAGTCTGCTAGGTTGAAATCTAAATTGAGAATATAATTTTTAGTGAGCTTTGGATGTTCACAATATTAGACACGCCATAGTACTAATAATTGACTCTTTATAGAAATCATTTTTTGGTAGTGTTGCATTTGGTTTGGAAGTATTCAAGTTCTAAAAATTGACTAACAGTGGACTTTTCCATCTGCAGAATATACTGAATGACCAGCAGAGGCAGTATTGCAGAGGAATATTTCTCCGCTTGCTGAGAAAAAAAAAAAAAAGAAAGCTCATTCCTCAGCCTTTTCCATGCCTCGATCAATAGATATGGTAAGTCAAACTCTCATTTAATCATTTTGCCATTAATTAAAAGTTCATAGTATCTGATGGCTCTCAGTGCCTTTTAGTGGGGTCTTCCGCATAAATATAATCTTCTAAGACGGTAGCAATATGAATGACGCTATGGCCATCATGATAGTTTCTCAAAGACTTTGACTGTCTATGTGGCTGACAAAATCTTCTTTAGATAGTTTTGCAGGCAATATGTCCTCCGGGGTAATTACCATCTTTTAGGCTGGAATGAGGTGTCTTAGGTTAGAGCAATTGACTTACTTTCTGATGGAGGGAACCTATTCAACCGTTTTCCCTGCTCTCTGTGAGTGGGTCTCTGATACTCAAGATGGACCGCTATTTAGAAACTGTGTTCGTACTCTATCCCTCTTTAAATAGGATCCCAATGCTTTCAATGGTGCAGAGTATTTTCCCATTTCACATCCTACTTGCTGTGCAGTCATATTCCCAGATACTTAACTAGTGTGTAATTGCTGATGTCTGGTACTCCGGTGTAATCGTCACCCAGGGCGATTGGTCAAGTGGTGCCATTACATCCCAAAACTACAGCAGGATGTCATCTGACATGAGGGCCAATCAGTTGCTTCTTCTAACTCTAGCCCTCTTTAAATAGGAGCCCAATGCTTTCAATGGTGCAGTGTACTTTCCCATTGCACCTCCTACTTGCTGTGCTGTCATATTCACAGACAGTTACCTAGTGTGTAATTGCTGATGTCTCGTCCTACGGTGTAATCGTCACCCAGGACGATTGGTCACGTGGTGCCATTACTTCACAAAGCTACAGCAGGATGTCATCTGACATGAGGGCCAATCAGTTGCCTAGTACGCAATAGGATACATGTCTCATCGTATAGAAAAGGGAGCAATGTAGACCGGATGCCCAGCTGAAGACTAAGGTGGTGAGATGAAAGGAACTAGGCCATTATTTGAGACTTATACATTTGTTTGAAGGAGTGGTTGATCATAAAATTCTGGAGTTCTCTATAGGTTTACTGAGAGGGATGTGCTAAAATGAAGATGTTAGAATCTGTTATTCATAGTTTTTCTTATTCCCACAAACGGTAGCATAAACCTTCCTCCCTTAACGTATCAGATCCCTGACTTGCTATGGTGTACCATAACCTAAAATAATTCCTGTGAAAAGGGTACGCAATCTCTTGGCTGCCAAAGAGATCTTTCTATCTAAGTCCTCATATAGGTGCTAGAGTTGTGTAGAGAGTACCAGCAAATGAGGCACAGGATTGAAAGAAGTCTGCTAGGTTGAAATCTAAATTGAGAATATAATTTTTAGTGAGCTTTGGATTTTCACAATATTAGACACGCCATAGTACTAATAATTGACTCTTTATAGAAATCATTTTTTGGTAGTGTTGCATTTGGTTTGGAAGTATTCAAGTTCTAAAAATTGACTAACAGTGGACTTTTCCATCTGCAGAATATACTGAATGACCAGCAGAGGCAGTATTGCAGAGGAATATTTCTCCGCTTGCTGAGAAAAGAAAAAAAAAGAAAGCTCATTCCTCAGCCTTTTCCATGCCTCGATCAATAGATATGGTAAGTCAAACTCTCATTTAATCATTTTGCCATTAATTAAAAGTTCATAGTATCTGATGGCTCTCAGTGCCTTTTAGTGGGGTCTTCCGCATAAATATAATCTTCTAAGACGGTAGCAATATGAATGACGCTATGGCCATCATGATAGTTTCTCAAAGACTTTGACTGTCTATGTGGCTGACAAAATCTTCTTTAGATAGTTTTGCAGGCAATATGTCCTCCGGGGTAATTACCATCTTTTAGGCTGGAATGAGGTGTCTTAGGTTAGAGCAATTGAATTACTTTCTGATGGAGGGAACCTATTCAACCGTTTTCCCTGCTCTCTGTGAGTGGGTCTCTGATACTCAAGATGGACCGCTATTTAGAAACTGTGTTCTAACTCTATCCCTCTTTAAATAGAATCCCAATGCTTTCAATGGTGCAGAGTATTTTCCCATTACACATCCTATTTGCTGTGCAGTCATATTCCCAGATACTTAACTAGTGTGTAATTGCTGATGTCTGGTCCTCCGGTGTAATCGTCACCCAGGGCGATTGGTCAAGTGGTGCCATTACATCCCAAAACTACAGCAGGATGTCATCTGACATGAGGGCCAATCAGTTGCTTCTTCTAACTCTAGCCCTCTTTAAATAGGAGCCCAATGCTTTTAATGGTGCAGTGTACTTTCCCATTGCAACTCCTACTTGCTGTGCAGTCATATTCACAGACAGTTACCTAGCGTGTAATTGCTGATGTCTGGTCCTCCGGTGTAATCGTCACCCACGATGATTGGTCACATGGTGCCATTACTTCACAAAGCTACAGCAGGATGTCATCTGACATGAGGGCCAATCAGTTGCCTAGTACGCAATAGGATACATGTCTCATCGTATAGACAAGGGAGCAATGTAGACAGGATGCCCAGCTGAAGACTAAGGTGGTGAGATGAAAGGAACTAGGCCATTATTTGAGACTTATACATTTGTTTGAAGGAGTGGTTGATCATAAAATTCTGGAATTCTCTATAGGTTTACTGAGAGGGATGTGCTAAAATGAAGATGTTAGAATCTGTTATT
Organism: Lissotriton vulgaris; assembly: GCF_964263255.1. Classification (NCBI taxonomy): domain Eukaryota; kingdom Metazoa; phylum Chordata; class Amphibia; order Caudata; family Salamandridae; genus Lissotriton; species Lissotriton vulgaris. The sequence continues at coordinate 935,129,701 of NC_141693.1, read as the reverse complement.
CATAGTTTTTCTTATTCCCACAAACGGTAGCATAAACCTTCCTCCCTTAACGTATCAGATCCCTGACTTGCTATGGTGTACCATAACCTAAAATAATTCCTGTGAAAAGGGTACGCAATCTCTTGGCTGCCAAAGAGATCTTTCTAAGTCCTCATATAGGTGCTAGAGTTGTGTAGAGAGTACCAGCAAATGAGGCACAGGATTGAAAGAAGTCTGCTAGGTTGAAATCTAAATTGAGAATATAATTTTTAGTGAGCTTTGGATTTTCACAATATTAGACACGCCATAGTACTAATAATTGACTCTTTATAGAAATCATTTTTTGGTAGTGTTGCATTTGGTTTGGAAGTATTCAAGTTCTAAAAATTGACTAACAGTGGACTTTTCCATCTGCAGAATATACTGAATGACCAGCAGAGGCAGTATTGCAGAGGAATATTTCTCCGCTTGCTGAGAAAAGAAAAAAAAAGAAAGCTCATTCCTCAGCCTTTTCCATGCCTCGATCAATAGTTATGGTAAGTCAAACTCTCATTTAATCATTTTGCCATTAATTAAAAGTTCATAGTATCTGATGGATCTCAGTGCCTTTTAGTGGGGTCTTCCGCATAAATATAATCTTCTAAGACGGTAGCAATATGAATGACGCTATGGCCATCATGATAGTTTCTCAAAGACTTTGACTGTCTATGTGGCTGACAAAATCTTCTTTAGATAGTTTTGCAGGCAATATGTCCTCCGGGGTAATTACCATCTTTTAGGCTGGAATGAGGTGTCTTAGGTTAGAGCAATTGAATTACTTTCTGATGGAGGGAACCTATTCAACCGTTTTCCCTGCTCTCTGTGAGTGGGTCTCTGATACTCAAGATGGACCGCTATTTAGAAACTGTGTTCTAACTCTATCCCTCTTTAAATAGAATCCCAATGCTTTCAATGGTGCAGAGTATTTTCCCATTACACATCCTATTTGCTGTGCAGTCATATTCCCAGATACTTAACTAGTGTGTAATTGCTGATGTCTGGTCCTCCGGTGTAATCGTCACCCAGGGCGATTGGTCAAGTGGTGCCATTACATCCCAAAACTACAGCAGGATGTCATCTGACATGAGGGCCAATCAGTTGCTTCTTCTAACTCTAGCCCTCTTTAAATAGGAGCCCAATGCTTTCAATGGTGCAGTGTACTTTCCCATTGCAACTCCTACTTGCTGTGCAGTCATATTCACAGACAGTTACCTAGCGTGTAATTGCTGATGTCTGGTCCTCCGGTGTAATCGTCACCCACGATGATTGGTCACATGGTGCCATTACTTCACAAAGCTACAGCAGGATGTCATCTGACATGAGGGCCAATCAGTTGCCTAGTACGCAATAGGATACATGTCTCATCGTATAGACAAGGGAGCAATGTAGACAGGATGCCCAGCTGAAGACTAAGGTGGTGAGATGAAAGGAACTAGGCCATTATTTGAGACTTATACATTTGTTTGAAGGAGTGGTTGATCATAAAATTCTGGAGTTCTCTATAGGTTTACTGAGAGGGATGTGCTAAAATGAAGATGTTAGAATCTGTTATTCATAGTTTTTCTTATTCCCACAAACGGTAGCATAAACCTTCCTCCCTTAACGTATCAGATCCCTGACTTGCTATGGTGTACCATAACCTAAAATAATTCCTGTGAAAAGGGTACGCAATCTCTTGGCTGCCAAAGAGATCTTTCTATCTAAGTCCTCATATAAGTGCTAGCGTTGTGTAGAGAGTACTAGCAAATGAGGCACAGGATTGAAAGAAGTCTGCTAGGTTGAAATCTAAATTGAGAATATAATTTTTAGTGAGCTTTGGATGTTCACAATATTAGACACGCCATAGTACTAATAATTGACTCTTTATAGAAATCATTTTTTGGTAGTGTTGCATTTGGTTTGGAAGTATTCAAGTTCTAAAAATTGACTAACAGTGGACTTTTCCATCTGCAGAATATACTGAATGACCAGCAGAGGCAGTATTGCAGAGGAATATTTCTCCGCTTGCTGAGAAAAGAAAAAAAAAGAAAGCTCATTCCTCAGCCTTTTCCATGCCTCGATCAATAGATATGGTAAGTCAAACTCTCATTTAATCATTTTGCCATTAATTAAAAGTTCATAGTATCTGATGGCTCTCAGTGCCTTTTAGTGGGGTCTTCCGCATAAATATAATCTTCTAAGACGGTAGCAATATGAATGACGCTATGGCCATCATGATAGTTTCTCAAAGACTTTGACTGTCTATGTGGCTGACAAAATCTTCTTTAGATAGTTTTGCAGGCAATATGTCCTCCGGGGTAATTACCATCTTTTAGGCTGGAATGAGGTGTCTTAGGTTAGAGCAATTGAATTACTTTCTGATGGAGGGAACCTATTCAACCGTTTTCCCTGCTCTCTGTGAGTTGGTCTCTGATACTCAAGATGGACCGCTATTTAGAAACTGTGTTCTAACTCTATCCCTCTTTAAATAGAATCCCAATGCTTTCAATGGTGCAGAGTATTTTCCCATTACACATCCTACTTGCTGTGCAGTCATATTCCCAGATACTTAACTAGTGTGTAATTGCTAATGTCTGGTCCTCCGGTGTAATCGTCACCCAGGGCGATTGGTCAAGTGGTGCCATTACATCCCAAAACTACAGCAGGATGTCATCTGACATGAGGGCCAATCAGTTGCTTCTTCTAACTCTAGCCCTCTTTAAATAGGAGCCCAATGCTTTCAATGGTGCAGTGTACTTTCCCATTGCACCTCCTACTTGCTGTGCTGTCATATTCACAGACAGTTACCTAGTGTGTAATTGCTGATGTCTCGTCCTACGGTGTAATCGTCACCCAGGACGATTGGTCACGTGGTGCCATTACTTCACAAAGCTACAGCAGGATGTCGTCTGACATGAGGGCCAATCAGTTGCCTAGTATGCAATAGGATACATGTCTCATCGTATAGAAAAGGGAGCAATGTAGACCGGATGCCCAGCTGAAGACTAAGGTGGTGAGATGAAAGGAACTAGGCCATTATTTGAGACTTATACATTTGTTTAAAGGATTGGTTGATCATAACATTCTGGAGTTCTCTATAGGTTTACTAAGAGGGATGTGCTAAAATGAAGATGTTAGAATCTGTTATTCATAGGTTTTTCTTATTCCCACAAACGGTAGCATAAACCTTCCTCCCTTAACGTATCAGATCACTGAATTGCTATGGTGTACCATAACCTAAAATATTTCCTGTGAGAAGGGTACGTTATCTCTTGGCTGCCAAAGAGATCTTTCTATCCAAGTCCTCATATAGCTGCTAGAGTTGTGTAGAGAGTACTAGCAAATGAGGCACAGGATTGAAAGAAGTCTGCTATGTTGAAATCTAAACTGAGAATATAATTTTTAGTGAGCTTTGGATTTTCACAATATTAGACACGCCATAGTACTAATAATTGACTCTTTATAGAAATCATTTTTTGGTAGTGTTGCATTTGGTTTGGAAGTATTCAAGTTCTAAAAATTGACTAACAGTGGACTTTTCCATCTGCAGAATATACTGAATGACCAGCAGAGGCAGTATTGCAGAGGAATATTTCTCCGCTTGCTGAGAAAAGAAAAAAAAAGAAAGCTCATTCCTCAGCCTTTTCCATGCCTGGATCAATAGATATGGTAAGTCAAACTCTCATTTAATCATTTTGCCATTAATTAAAAGTTCATAGTATCTGATGGCTCTCAGTGCCTTTTAGTGGGGTCTTCCGCATAAATATAATCTTCTAAGACGGTAGCAATATGAATGACGCTATGGCCATCATGATAGTTTCTCAAAGACTTTGACTGTCTATGTGGCTGACAAAATCTTCTTTAGATAGTTTTGCAGGCAATATGTCCTCCGGGGTAATTACCATCTTTTAGGCTGGAATGAGGTGTCTTAGGTTAGAGCAATTGAATTACTTTCTGATGGAGGGAACCTATTCAATTGTTTTCCCTGCTCTCTGTGAGTGGGTCTCTGATACTCAAGATGGACCGCTATTTAGAAACTGTGTTCTAACTCTATCCCTCTTTAAATAGAATCCCAATGCTTTCAATGGTGCAGAGTATTTTCCCATTACACATCCTATTTGCTGTGCAGTCATATTCCCAGATACTTAACTAGTGTGTAATTGCTGATGTCTGGTCCTCCGGTGTAATCGTCACCCAGGGCGATTGGTCAAGTGGTGCCATTACATCCCAAAACTACAGCAGGATGTCATCTGACATGAGGGCCAATCAGTTGCTTCTTCTAACTCTAGCCCTCTTTAAATAGGAGCCCAATGCTTTCAATGGTGCAGTGTACTTTCCCATTGCAACTCCTACTTGCTGTGCAGTCATATTCACAGACAGTTACCTAGCGTGTAATTGCTGATATCTGGTCCTCCGGTGTAATCGTCACCCACGATGATTGGTCACATGGTGCCATTACTTCACAAAGCTACAGCAGGATGTCATCTGACATGAGGGCCAATCAGTTGCCTAGTACGCAATAGGATACATGTCTCATCGTATAGACAAGGGAGCAATGTAGACAGGATGCCCAGCTGAAGACTAAGGTGGTGAGATGAAAGGAACTAGGCCATTATTTGAGACTTATACATTTGTTTGAAGGAGTGGTTGATCATAAAATTCTGGAGTTCTCTATAGGTTTACTGAGAGGGATGTGCTAAAATGAAGATGTTAGAATCTGTTATTCATAGTTTTTCTTATTCCCACAAACGGTAGCATAAACCTTCCTCCCTTAACGTATCAGATCCCTGACTTGCTATGGTGTACCATAACCTAAAATAATTCCTGTGAAAAGGGTACGCAATCTCTTGGCTGCCAAAGAGATCTTTCTATCTAAGTCCTCATATAAGTGCTAGCGTTGTGTAGAGAGTACTAGCAAATGAGGCACAGGATTGAAAGAAGTCTGCTAGGTTGAAATCTAAATTGAGAATATAATTTTTAGTGAGCTTTGGATGTTCACAATATTAGACACGCCATAGTACTAATAATTGACTCTTTATAGAAATCATTTTTTGGTAGTGTTGCATTTGGTTTGGAAGTATTCAAGTTCTAAAAATTGACTAACAGTGGACTTTTCCATCTGCAGAATATACTGAATGACCAGCAGAGGCAGTATTGCAGAGGAATATTTCTCCGCTTGCTGAGAAAAAAAAAAAAAGAAAGCTCATTCCTCAGCCTTTTCCATGCCTCGATCAATAGATATGGTAAGTCAAACTCTCATTTAATCATTTTGCCATTAATTAAAAGTTCATAGTATCTGATGGCTCTCAGTGCCTTTTAGTGGGGTCTTCCGCATAAATATAATCTTCTAAGACGGTAGCAATATGAATGACGCTATGGCCATCATGATAGTTTCTCAAAGACTTTGACTGTCTATGTGGCTGACAAAATCTTCTTTAGATAGTTTTGCAGGCAATATGTCCTCCGGGGTAATTACCATCTTTTAGGCTGGAATGAGGTGTCTTAGGTTAGAGCAATTGACTTACTTTCTGATGGAGGGAACCTATTCAACCGTTTTCCCTGCTCTCTGTGAGTGGGTCTCTGATACTCAAGATGGACCGCTATTTAGAAACTGTGTTCGTACTCTATCCCTCTTTAAATAGGATCCCAATGCTTTCAATGGTGCAGAGTATTTTCCCATTTCACATCCTACTTGCTGTGCAGTCATATTCCCAGATACTTAACTAGTGTGTAATTGCTGATGTCTGGTACTCCGGTGTAATCGTCACCCAGGGCGATTGGTCAAGTGGTGCCATTACATCCCAAAACTACAGCAGGATGTCATCTGACATGAGGGCCAATCAGTTGCTTCTTCTAACTCTAGCCCTCTTTAAATAGGAGCCCAATGCTTTCAATGGTGCAGTGTACTTTCCCATTGCACCTCCTACTTGCTGTGCTGTCATATTCACAGACAGTTACCTAGTGTGTAATTGCTGATGTCTCGTCCTACGGTGTAATCGTCACCCAGGACGATTGGTCACGTGGTGCCATTACTTCACAAAGCTACAGCAGGATGTCATCTGACATGAGGGCCAATCAGTTGCCTAGTACGCAATAGGATACATGTCTCATCGTATAGAAAAGGGAGCAATGTAGACCGGATGCCCAGCTGAAGACTAAGGTGGTGAGATGAAAGGAACTAGGCCATTATTTGAGACTTATACATTTGTTTGAAGGAGTGGTTGATCATAAAATTCTGGAGTTCTCTATAGGTTTACTGAGAGGGATGTGCTAAAATGAAGATGTTAGAATCTGTTATTCATAGTTTTTCTTATTCCCACAAACGGTAGCATAAACCTTCCTCCCTTAACGTATCAGATCCCTGACTTGCTATGGTGTACCATAACCTAAAATAATTCCTGTGAAAAGGGTACGCAATCTCTTGGCTGCCAAAGAGATCTTTCTATCTAAGTCCTCATATAGGTGCTAGAGTTGTGTAGAGAGTACCAGCAAATGAGGCACAGGATTGAAAGAAGTCTGCTAGGTTGAAATCTAAATTGAGAATATAATTTTTAGTGAGCTTTGGATTTTCACAATATTAGACACGCCATAGTACTAATAATTGACTCTTTATAGAAATCATTTTTTGGTAGTGTTGCATTTGGTTTGGAAGTATTCAAGTTCTAAAAATTGACTAACAGTGGACTTTTCCATCTGCAGAATATACTGAATGACCAGCAGAGGCAGTATTGCAGAGGAATATTTCTCCGCTTGCTGAGAAAAGAAAAAAAAAGAAAGCTCATTCCTCAGCCTTTTCCATGCCTCGATCAATAGATATGGTAAGTCAAACTCTCATTTAATCATTTTGCCATTAATTAAAAGTTCATAGTATCTGATGGCTCTCAGTGCCTTTTAGTGGGGTCTTCCGCATAAATATAATCTTCTAAGACGGTAGCAATATGAATGACGCTATGGCCATCATGATAGTTTCTCAAAGACTTTGACTGTCTATGTGGCTGACAAAATCTTCTTTAGATAGTTTTGCAGGCAATATGTCCTCCGGGGTAATTACCATCTTTTAGGCTGGAATGAGGTGTCTTAGGTTAGAGCAATTGAATTACTTTCTGATGGAGGGAACCTATTCAACCGTTTTCCCTGCTCTCTGTGAGTGGGTCTCTGATACTCAAGATGGACCGCTATTTAGAAACTGTGTTCTAACTCTATCCCTATTTAAATAGAATCCCAATGCTTTCAATGGTGCAGAGTATTTTCCCATTACACATCCTATTTGCTGTGCAGTCATATTCCCAGATACTTAACTAGTGTGTAATTGCTGATGTCTGGTCCTCCGGTGTAATCGTCACCCAGGGCGATTGGTCAAGTGGTGCCATTACATCCCAAAACTACAGCAGGATGTCATCTGACATGAGGGCCAATCAGTTGCTTCTTCTAACTCTAGCCCTCTTTAAATAGGAGCCCAATGCTTTTAATGGTGCAGTGTACTTTCCCATTGCAACTCCTACTTGCTGTGCAGTCATATTCACAGACAGTTACCTAGCGTGTAATTGCTGATGTCTGGTCCTCCGGTGTAATCGTCACCCACGATGATTGGTCACATGGTGCCATTACTTCACAAAGCTACAGCAGGATGTCATCTGACATGAGGGCCAATCAGTTGCCTAGTACGCAATAGGATACATGTCTCATCGTATAGACAAGGGAGCAATGTAGACAGGATGCCCAGCTGAAGACTAAGGTGGTGAGATGAAAGGAACTAGGCCATTATTTGAGACTTATACATTTGTTTGAAGGAGTGGTTGATCATAAAATTCTGGAATTCTCTATAGGTTTACTGAGAGGGATGTGCTAAAATGAAGATGTTAGAATCTGTTATTCATAGTTTTTCTTATTCCCACAAACGGTAGCATAAACCTTCCTCCCTTAACGTATCAGATCCCTGACTTGCTATGGTGTACCATAACCTAAAATAATTCCTGTGAAAAGGGTACGCAATCTCTTGGCTGCCAAAGAGATCTTTCTAAGTCCTCATATAGGTGCTAGAGTTGTGTAGAGAGTACCAGCAAATGAGGCACAGGATTGAAAGAAGTCTGCTAGGTTGAAATCTAAATTGAGAATTTAATTTTTAGTGAGCTTTGGATTTTCACAATATTAGACACGCCATAGTACTAATAATTGACTCTTTATAGAAATCATTTTTTGGTAGTGTTGCATTTGGTTTGGAAGTATTCAAGTTCTAAAAATTGACTAACAGTGGACTTTTCCATCTGCAGAATATACTGAATGACCAGCAGAGGCAGTATTGCAGAGGAATATTTCTCCGCTTGCTGAGAAAAGAAAAAAAAAGAAAGCTCATTCCTCAGCCTTTTCCATGCCTCGATCAATAGTTATGGTAAGTCAAACTCTCATTTAATCATTTTGCCATTAATTAAAAGTTCATAGTATCTGATGGATCTCAGTGCCTTTTAGTGGGGTCTTCCGCATAAATATAATCTTCTAAGACGGTAGCAATATGAATGACGCTATGGCCATCATGATAGTTTCTCAAAGACTTTGACTGTCTATGTGGCTGACAAAATCTTCTTTAGATAGTTTTGCAGGCAATATGTCCTCCGGGGTAATTACCATCTTTTAGGCTGGAATGAGGTGTCTTAGGTTAGAGCAATTGAATTACTTTCTGATGGAGGGAACCTATTCAACCGTTTTCCCTGCTCTCTGTGAGTGGGTCTCTGATACTCAAGATGGACCGCTATTTAGAAACTGTGTTCTAACTCTATCCCTCTTTAAATAGAATCCCAATGCTTTCAATGGTGCAGAGTATTTTCCCATTACACATCCTATTTGCTGTGCAGTCATATTCCCAGATACTTAACTAGTGTGTAATTGCTGATGTCTGGTCCTCCGGTGTAATCGTCACCCAGGGCGATTGGTCAAGTGGTGCCATTACATCCCAAAACTACAGCAGGATGTCATCTGACATGAGGGCCAATCAGTTGCTTCTTCTAACTCTAGCCCTCTTTAAATAGGAGCCCAATGCTTTCAATGGTGCAGTGTACTTTCCCATTGCAACTCCTACTTGCTGTGCAGTCATATTCACAGACAGTTACCTAGCGTGTAATTGCTGATGTCTGGTCCTCCGGTGTAATCGTCACCCACGATGATTGGTCACATGGTGCCATTACTTCACAAAGCTACAGCAGGATGTCATCTGACATGAGGGCCAATCAGTTGCCTAGTACGCAATAGGATACATGTCTCATCGTATAGACAAGGGAGCAATGTAGACAGGATGCCCAGCTGAAGACTAAGGTGGTGAGATGAAAGGAACTAGGCCATTATTTGAGACTTATACATTTGTTTGAAGGAGTGGTTGATCATAAAATTCTGGAGTTCTCTATAGGTTTACTGAGAGGGATGTGCTAAAATGAAGATGTTAGAATCTGTTATTCATAGTTTTTCTTATTCCCACAAACGGTAGCATAAACCTTCCTCCCTTAACGTATCAGATCCCTGACTTGCTATGGTGTACCATAACCTAAAATAATTCCTGTGAAAAGGGTACGCAATCTCTTGGCTGCCAAAGAGATCTTTCTATCTAAGTCCTCATATAAGTGCTAGCGTTGTGTAGAGAGTACTAGCAAATGAGGCACAGGATTGAAAGAAGTCTGCTAGGTTGAAATCTAAATTGAGAATATAATTTTTAGTGAGCTTTGGATGTTCACAATATTAGACACGCCATAGTACTAATAATTGACTCTTTATAGAAATCATTTTTTGGTAGTGTTGCATTTGGTTTGGAAGTATTCAAGTTCTAAAAATTGACTAACAGTGGACTTTTCCATCTGCAGAATATACTGAATGACCAGCAGAGGCAGTATTGCAGAGGAATATTTCTCCGCTTGCTGAGAAAAGAAAAAAAAAGAAAGCTCATTCCTCAGCCTTTTCCATGCCTCGATCAATAGATATGGTAAGTCAAACTCTCATTTAATCATTTTGCCATTAATTAAAAGTTCATAGTATCTGATGGCTCTCAGTGCCTTTTAGTGGTGTCTTCCGCATAAATATAATCTTCTAAGACGGTAGCAATATGAATGACGCTATGGCCATCATGATAGTTTCTCAAAGACTTTGACTGTCTATGTGGCTGACAAAATCTTCTTTAGATAGTTTTGCAGGCAATATGTCCTCCGGGGTAATTACCATCTTTTAGGCTGGAATGAGGTGTCTTAGGTTAGAGCAATTGACTTACTTTCTGATGGAGGGAACCTATTCAACCGTTTTCCCTGCTCTCTGTGAGTGGGTCTCTGATACTCAAGATGGACCGCTATTTAGAAACTGTGTTCGTACTCTATCCCTCTTTAAATAGGATCCCAATGCTTTCAATGGTGCAGAGTATTTTCCCATTTCACATCCTACTTGCTGTGCAGTCATATTCCCAGATACTTAACTAGTGTGTAATTGCTGATGTCTGGTACTCCGGTGTAATCGTCACCCAGGGCGATTGGTCAAGTGGTGCCATTACATCCCAAAACTACAGCAGGATGTCATCTGACATGAGGGCCAATCAGTTGCTTCTTCTAACTCTAGCCCTCTTTAAATAGGAGCCCAATGCTTTCAATGGTGCAGTGTACTTTCCCATTGCACCTCCTACTTGCTGTGCTGTCATATTCACAGACAGTTACCTAGTGTGTAATTGCTGATGTCTCGTCCTACGGTGTAATCGTCACCCAGGACGATTGGTCACGTGGTGCCATTACTTCACAAAGCTACAGCAGGATGTCATCTGACATGAGGGCCAATCAGTTGCCTAGTACGCAATAGGATACATGTCTCATCGTATAGAAAAGGGAGCAATGTAGACCGGATGCCCAGCTGAAGACTAAGGTGGTGAGATGAAAGGAACTAGGCCATTATTTGAGACTTATACATTTGTTTAAAGGATTGGTTGATCATAACATTCTGGAGTTCTCTATAGGTTTACTAAGAGGGATGTGCTAAAATGAAGATGTTAGAATCTGTTATTCATAGGTTTTTCTTATTCCCACAAACGGTAGCATAAACCTTCCTCCCTTAACGTATCAGATCACTGAATTGCTATGGTGTACCATAACCTAAAATATTTCCTGTGAGAAGGGTACGTTATCTCTTGGCTGCCAAAGAGATCTTTCTATCCAAGTCCTCATATAGCTGCTAGAGTTGTGTAGAGAGTACTAGCAAATGAGGCACAGGATTGAAAGAAGTCTGCTATGTTGAAATCTAAACTGAGAATATAATTTTTAGTGAGCTTTGGATTTTCACAATATTAGACACGCCATAGTACTAATAATTGACTCTTTATAGAAATCATTTTTTGGTAGTGTTGCATTTGGTTTGGAAGTATTCAAGTTCTAAAAATTGACTAACAGTGGACTTTTCCATCTGCAGAATATACTGAATGACCAGCAGAGGCAGTATTGCAGAGGAATATTTCTCCGCTTGCTGAGAAAAGAAAAAAAAAGAAAGCTCATTCCTCAGCCTTTTCCATGCCTCGATCAATAGTTATGGTAAGTCAAACTCTCATTTAATCATTTTGCCATTAATTAAATGTTCATAGTATCTGATGGATCTCAGTGCCTTTTAGTGGGGTCTTCCGCATAAATATAATCTTCTAAGACGGTAGCAATATGAATGACGCTATGGCCATCATGATAGTTTCTCAAAGACTTTGACTGTCTATGTGGCTGACAAAATCTTCTTTAGATAGTTTTGCAGGCAATATGTCCTCCGGGGTAATTACCATCTTTTAGGCTGGAATGAGGTGTCTTAGGTTAGAGCAATTGAATTACTTTCTGATGGAGGGAACCTATTCAACCGTTTTCCCTGCTCTCTGTGAGTGGGTCTCTGATACTCAAGATGGACCGCTATTTAGAAACTGTGTTCTAACTCTATCCCTCTTTAAATAGAATCCCAATGCTTTCAATGGTGCAGAGTATTTTCCCATTACACATCCTATTTGCTGTGCAGTCATATTCCCAGATACTTAACTAGTGTGTAATTGCTGATGTCTGGTCCTCCGGTGTAATCGTCACCCAGGGCGATTGGTCAAGTGGTGCCATTACATCCCAAAACTACAGCAGGATGTCATCTGACATGAGGGCCAATCAGTTGCTTCTTCTAACTCTAGCCCTCTTTAAATAGGAGCCCAATGCTTTCAATGGTGCAGTGTACTTTCCCATTGCAACTCCTACTTGCTGTGCAGTCATATTCACAGACAGTTACCTAGCGTGTAATTGCTGATGTCTGGTCCTCCGGTGTAATCGTCACCCACGATGATTGGTCACATGGTGCCATTACTTCACAAAGCTACAGCAGGATGTCATCTGACATGAGGGCCAATCAGTTGCCTAGTACGCAATAGGATACATGTCTCATCGTATAGACAAGGGAGCAATGTAGACAGGATGCCCAGCTGAAGACTAAGGTGGTGAGATGAAAGGAACTAGGCCATTATTTGAGACTTATACATTTGTTTGAAGGAGTGGTTGATCATAAAATTCTGGAGTTCTCTATAGGTTTACTGAGAGGGATGTGCTAAAATGAAGATGTTAGAATCTGTTATTCATAGTTTTTCTTATTCCCACAAACGGTAGCATAAACCTTCCTCCCTTAACGTATCAGATCCCTGACTTGCTATGGTGTACCATAACCTAAAATAATTCCTGTGAAAAGGGTACGCAATCTCTTGGCTGCCAAAGAGATCTTTCTATCTAAGTCCTCATATAGGTGCTAGAGTTGTGTAGAGAGTACCAGCAAATGAGGCACAGGATTGAAAGAAGTCTGCTAGGTTGAAATCTAAATTGAGAATATAATTTTTAGTGAGCTTTGGATTTTCACAATATTAGACACGCCATAGTACTAATAATTGACTCTTTATAGAAATCATTTTTTGGTAGTGTTGCATTTGGTTTGGAAGTATTCAAGTTCTAAAAATTGACTAACAGTGGACTTTTCCATCTGCAGAATATACTGAATGACCAGCAGAGGCAGTATTGCAGAGGAATATTTCTCCGCTTGCTGAGAAAAGAAAAAAAAATAAAGCTCATTCCTCAGCCTTTTCCATGCCTCGATCAATAGATATGGTAAGTCAAACTCTCATTTAATCATTTTGCCATTAATTAAAAGTTCATAGTATCTGATGGCTCTCAGTGCCTTTTAGTGGGGTCTTCCGCATAAATATAATCTTCTAAGACGGTAGCAATATGAATGACGCTATGGCCATCATGAGAGTTTCTCAAAGACTTTGACTGTCTATGTGGCTGACAAAATCTTCTTTAGATAGTTTTGCAGGCAATATGTCCTCCGGGGTAATTACCATCTTTTAGGCTGGAATGAGGTGTCTTAGGTTAGAGCAATTGACTTAAATTCTGATGGAGGGAACCTATTCAACCGTTTTCCCTGCTCTCTGTGAGTGGGTCTCTGATACTCAAGATGGACCGCTATTTAGAAACTGTGTTCGTACTCTATCCCTCTTTAAATAGGATCCCAATGCTTTCAATGGTGCAGAGTATTTTCCCATTACACATCCTACTTGCTGTGCAGTCATATTCCCAGATACTTAACTAGTGTGTAATTGCTAATGTCTGGTCCTCCGGTGTAATCGTCACCCAGGGCGATTGGTCAAGTGGTGCCATTACATCCCAAAACTACAGCAGGATGTCATCTGACATGAGGGCCAATCAGTTGCTTCTTCTAACTCTAGCCCTCTTTAAATAGGAGCCCAATGCTTTCAATGGTGCAGTGTACTTTCCCATTGCACCTCCTACTTGCTGTGCTGTCATATTCACAGACAGTTACCTAGTGTGTAATTGCTGATGTCTCGTCCTACGGTGTAATCGTCACCCAGGACGATTGGTCACGTGGTGCCATTACTTCACAAAGCTACAGCAGGATGTCATCTGACATGAGGGCCAATCAGTTGCCTAGTACGCAATAGGATACATGTCTCATCGTATAGACAAGGGAGCAATGTAGACAGGATGCCCAGCTGAAGACTAAGGTGGTGAGATGAAAGGAACTAGGCCATTATTTGAGACTTATACATTTGTTTAAAGGATTGGTTGATCATAACATTCTGGAGTTCTCTATAGGTTTACTAAGAGGGATGTGCTAAAATGAAGATGTTAGAATCTGTTATTCATAGGTTTTTCTTATTCCCACAAACGGTAGCATAAACCTTCCTCCCTTAACGTATCAGATCACTGAATTGCTATGGTGTACCATAACCTAAAATATTTCCTGTGAGAAGGGTACGTTATCTCTTGGCTGCCAAAGAGATCTTTCTATCCAAGTCCTCATATAGCTGCTAGAGTTGTGTAGAGAGTACTAGCAAATGAGGCACAGGATTGAAAGAAGTCTGCTATGTTGAAATCTAAACTGAGAATATAATTTTTAGTGAGCTTTGGATTTTCACAATATTAGACACGCCATAGTACTAATAATTGACTCTTTATAGAAATCATTTTTTGGTAGTGTTGCATTTGGTTTGGAAGTATTCAAGTTCTAAAAATTGACTAACAGTGGACTTTTCCATCTGCAGAATATACTGAATGACCAGCAGAGGCAGTATTGCAGAGGAATATTTCTCCGCTTGCTTAGAAAAGAAAAAAAAAAGAAAGCTCATTCCTCAGCCTTTTCCATGCCTCGATCAATAGATATGGTAAGTCAAACTCTCATTTAATCATTTTGCCATTAATTAAAAGTTCATAGTATCTGATGGCTCTCAGTGCCTTTTAGTGGGGTCTTCCGCATAAATATAATCTTCTAAGACGGTAGCAATATGAATGACGCTATGGCCATCATGATAGTTTCTCAAAGACTTTGACTGTCTATGTGGCTGACAAAATCTTCTTTAGATAGTTTTGCAGGCAATATGTCCTCCGGGGTAATTACCATCTTTTAGGCTGGAATGAGGTGTCTTAGGTTAGAGCAATTGACTTACTTTCTGATGGAGGGAACCTATTCAACCGTTTTCCCTGCTCTCTGTGAGTGGGTCTCTGATACTCAAGATGGACCGCTATTTAGAAACTGTGTTCGTACTCTATCCCTCTTTAAATAGGATCCCAATGCTTTCAATGGTGCAGAGTATTTTCCCATTACACATCCTACTTGCTGTGCAGTCATATTCCCAGATACTTAACTAGTGTGTAATTGCTAATGTCTGGTCCTCCGGTGTAATCGTCACCCAGGGCGATTGGTCAAGTGGTGCCATTACATCCCAAAACTACAGCAGGATGTCATCTGACATGAGGGCCAATCAGTTGCTTCTTCTAACTCTAGCCCTCTTTAAATAGGAGCCCAATGCTTTCAATGGTGCAGTGTACTTTCCCATTGCACCTCCTACTTGCTGTGCTGTCATATTCACAGACAGTTACCTAGTGTGTAATTGCTGATGTCTCGTCCTACGGTGTAATCGTCACCCAGGACGATTGGTCACGTGGTGCCATTACTTCACAAAGCTACAGCAGGATGTCATCTGACATGAGGGCCAATCAGTTGCCTAGTACGCAATAGGATACATGTCTCATCGTATAGAAAAGGGAGCAATGTAGACAGGATGCCCAGCTGAAGACTAAGGTGGTGAGATGAAAGGAACTAGGCCTTTATTTGAGACTTATACATTTGTTTGAAGGAGTGGTTGATCATAACATTCTGGAGTTCTCTATAGGTTTACTGAGAGGGATGTGCTAAAATGAAGATGTTAGAATCTGTTATTCATAGTTTTTCTTATTCCCACAAACGGTAGCATAAACCTTCCTCCCTTAACATATCAGATCACTGACTTGCTATGGTGTACCATAACCTAAAATATTTCCTGTGAGAAGGGTACGTTATCTCTTAGCTGCCAAAGAGATCTTTCTATCAAAGTCCTCATATAAGTGCTAGCGTTGTGTAGAGAGTACTAGCAAATGAGGCACAGGATTGAAAGAAGTCTGCTAGGTTGAAATCTAAATTGAGAATATAATTTTTAGTGAGCTTTGGATGTTCACAATATTAGACACGCCATAGTACTAATAATTGACTCTTTATAGAAATCATTTTTTGGTAGTGTTGCATTTGGTTTGGAAGTATTCAAGTTCTAAAAATTGACTAACAGTGGACTTTTCCATCTGCAGAATATACTGAATGACCAGCAGAGGCAGTATTGCAGAGGAATATTTCTCCGCTTGCTGAGAAAAGAAAAAAAAAGAAAGCTCATTCCTCAGCCTTTTCCATGCCTCGATCAATAGATATGGTAAGTCAAACTCTCATTTAATCATTTTGCCATTAATTAAAAGTTCATAGTATCTGATGGCTCTCAGTGCCTTTTAGTGGGGTCTTCCGCATAAAAATAATCTTCTAAGACGGTAGCAATATGAATGACGCTATGGCCATCATGATAGTTTCTCAAAGACTTTGACTGTCTATGTGGCTGACAAAATCTTCTTTAGATAGTTTTGCAGGCAATATGTCCTCCGGGGTAATTACCATCTTTTAGGCTGGAATGAGGTGTCTTAGGTTAGAGCAATTGACTTACTTTCTGATGGAGGGAACCTATTCAACCGTTTTCCCTGCTCTCTGTGAGTGGGTCTCTGATACTCAAGATGGACCGCTATTTAGAAACTGTGTTCGTACTCTATCCCTCTTTAAATAGGATCCCAATGCTTTCAATGGTGCAGAGTATTTTCCCATTTCACATCCTACTTGCTGTGCAGTCATATTCCCAGATACTTAACTAGTGTGTAATTGCTGATGTCTGGTACTCCGGTGTAATCGTCACCCAGGGCGATTGGTCAAGTGGTGCCATTACATCCCAAAACTACAGCAGGATGTCATCTGAGATGAGGGCCAATCAGTTGCTTCTTCTAACTCTAGCCCTCTTTAAATAGGAGCCCAATGCTTTCAATGGTGCAGTGTACTTTCAAATTGCACCTCCTTCTTGCTGTGCAGTCATATTCACAGATAGTTACCTAGTGTGTAATTGCTGATGTCTGGTCCTCCGGTGTAATCGTCACCCAGGACGATTGGTCACGTGGTGCCATTACTTCACAAAGCTACAGCAGGATGTCATCTGACATGAGGGCCAATCAGTTGCCTAGTACGCAATAGGATACATGTCTCATCGTATAGAAAAGGGAGCAATGTAGACAGGATGCCCAGCTGAAGACTAAGGTGGTGAGATGAAAGGAACTAGGCCTTTATTTGAGACTTATACATTTGTTTGAAGGAGTGGTTGATCATAACATTCTGGAGTTCTCTATAGGTTTACTGAGAGGGATGTGCTAAAATGAAGATGTTAGAATCTGTTATTCATAGTTTTTCTTATTCCCACAAACGGTAGCATAAACCTTCCTCCCTTAACATATCAGATCACTGACTTGCTATGGTGTACCATAACCTAAAATATTTCCTGTGAGAAGGGTACGTTATCTCTTGGCTGCCAAAGAGATCTTTCTATCAAAGTCCTCATATAAGTGCTAGCGTTGTGTAGAGAGTACTAGCAAATGAGGCACAGGATTGAAAGAAGTCTGCTAGGTTGAAATCTAAATTGAGAATATAATTTTTAGTGAGCTTTGGATGTTCACAATATTAGACACGCCATAGTACTAATAATTGACTCTTTATAGAAATCATTTTTTGGTAGTGTTGCATTTGGTTTGGAAGTATTCAAGTTCTAAAAATTGACTAACAGTGGACTTTTCCATCTGCAGAATATACTGAATGACCAGCAGAGGCAGTATTGCAGAGGAATATTTCTCCGCTTGCTTAGAAAAGAAAAAAAAAGAAAGCTCATTCCTCAGCCTTTTCCATGCCTCGATCAATAGATATGGTAAGTCAAACTCTCATTTAATCATTTTGCCATTAATTAAAAGTTCATAGTATCTGATGGCTCTCAGTGCCTTTTAGTGGGGTCTTCCGCATAAATATAATCTTCTAAGACGGTAGCAATATGAATGACGCTATGGCCATCATGATAGTTTCTCAAAGACTTTGACTGTCTATGTGGCTGACAAAATCTTCTTTAGATAGTTTTGCAGGCAATATGTCCTCCAGGGTAATTACCATCTTTTAGGCTGGAATGAGGTGTCTTAGGTTAGAGCAATTGACTTACTTTCTGATGGAGGGAACCTATTCAACCGTTTTCCCTGCTCTCTGTGAGTGGGTCTCTGATACTCAAGATGGACCGCTATTTAGAAACTGTGTTCGTACTCTATCCCTCTTTAAATAGGATCCCAATGCTTTCAATGGTGCAGAGTATTTTCCCATTACACATCCTACTTGCTGTGCAGTCATATTCCCAGATACTTAACTAGTGTGTAATTGCTAATGTCTGGTCCTCCGGTGTAATCGTCACCCAGGGCGATTGGTCAAGTGGTGCCATTACATCCCAAAACTACAGCAGGATGTCATCTGACATGAGGGCCAATCAGTTGCTTCTTCTAACTCTAGCCCTCTTTAAATAGGAGCCCAATGCTTTCAATGGTGCAGTGTACTTTCCCATTGCACCTCCTACTTGCTGTGCTGTCATATTCACAGACAGTTACCTAGTGTGTAATTGCTGATGTCTGGTCCTACGGTGTAATCGTCACCCAGGACGATTGGTCACGTGGTGCCATTACTTCACAAAGCTACAGCAGGATGTCATCTGACATGAGGGCCAATCAGTTGCCTAGTACGCAATAGGATACATGTCTCATCGTATAGAAAAGGGAGCAATGTAGACAGGATGCCCAGCTGAAGACTAAGGTGGTGAGATGAAAGGAACTAGGCCTTTATTTGAGACTTATACATTTGTTTGAAGGAGTGGTTGATCATAACATTCTGGAGTTCTCTATAGGTTTACTGAGAGGGATGTGCTAAAATGAAGATGTTAGAATCTGTTATTCATAGGTTTTTCTTATTCCCACAAACGGTAGCATAAACCTTCCTCCCTTAACGTATCAGATCACTGAATTGCTATGGTGTACCATAACCTAAAATATTTCCTGTGAGAAGGGTACGTTATCTCTTGGCTGCCAAAGAGATCTTTCTATCCAAGTCCTCATATAGGTGCTAGAGTTGTGTAGAGAGTACTAGCAAATGAGGCACAGGATTGAAAGAAGTCTGCTATGTTGAAATCTAAACTGAGAATATAATTTTTAGTGAGCTTTGGATTTTCACAATATTAGACACGCCATAGTACTAATAATTGACTCTTTATAGAAATCATTTTTTGGTAGTGTTGCATTTGGTTTGGAAGTATTCAAGTTCTAAAAATTGACTAACAGTGGACTTTTCCATCTGCAGAATATACTGAATGACCAGCAGAGGCAGTATTGCAGAGGAATATTTCTCCGCTTGCTGAGAAAAGAAAAAAAAAGAAAGCTCATTCCTCAGCCTTTTCCATGCCTCGATCAATAGATATGGTAAGTCAAACTCTCATTTAATCATTTTGCCATTAATTAAAAGTTCATAGTATCTGATGGCTCTCAGTGCCTTTTAGTGGGGTCTTCCGCATAAATATAATCTTCTAAGACGGTAGCAATATGAATGACGCTATGGCCATCATGATAGTTTCTCAAAGACTTTGACTGTCTATGTGGCTGACAAAATCTTCTTTAGATAGTTTTGCAGGCAATATGTCCTCCGGGGTAATTACCATCTTTTAGGCTGGAATGAGGTGTCTTAGGTTAGAGCAATTGACTTACTTTCTGATGGAGGGAACCTATTCAACCGTTTTCCCTGCTCTCTGTGAGTGGGTCTCTGATACTCAAGATGGACCGCTATTTAGAAACTGTGTTCTAACTCTATCCCTCTTTAAATAGAATCCCAATGCTTTCAATGGTGCAGAGTATTTTCCCATTACACATCCTATTTGCTGTGCAGTCATATTCCCAGATACTTAACTAGTGTGTAATTGCTGATGTCTGGTCCTCCGGTGTAATCGTCACCCAGGGCGATTGGTCAAGTGGTGCCATTACATCCCAAAACTACAGCAGGATGTCATCTGACATGAGGGCCAATCAGTTGCTTCTTCTAACTCTAGCCCTCTTTAAATAGGAGCCCAATGCTTTTAATGGTGCAGTGTACTTTCCCATTGCACCTCCTACTTGCTGTGCAGTCATATTCACAGACAGTTACCTAGCGTGTAATTGCTGATGTCTGGTCCTCCGGTGTAATCGTCACCCACGATGATTGGTCACATGGTGCCATTACTTCACAAAGCTACAGCAGGATGTCATCTGACATGAGGGCCAATCAGTTGCCTAGTACGCAATAGGATACATGTCTCATCGTATAGACAAGGGAGCAATGTAGACAGGATGCCCAGCTGAAGACTAAGGTGGTGAGATGAAAGGAACTAGGCCATTATTTGAGACTTATACATTTGTTTGAAGGAGTGGTTGATCATAAAATTCTGGAATTCTCTATAGGTTTACTGAGAGGGATGTGCTAAAATGAAGATGTTAGAATCTGTTATTCATAGTTTTTCTTATTCCCACAAACGGTAGCATAAACCTTCCTCCCTTAACGTATCAGATCCCTGACTTGCTATGGTGTACCATAACCTAAAATAATTCCTGTGAAAAGGGTACGCAATCTCTTGGCTGCCAAAGAGATCTTTCTATCTAAGTCCTCATATAGGTGCTAGAGTTGTGTAGAGAGTGCCAGCAAATGAGGCACAGGATTGAAAGAAGTCTGCTAGGTTGAAATCTAAATTGAGAATATAATTTTTAGTGAGCTTTGGATTTTCACAATATTAGACACGCCATAGTACTAATAATTGACTCTTTATAGAAATCATTTTTTGGTAGTGTTGCATTTGGTTTGGAAGTATTCAAGTTCTAAAAATTGACTAACAGTGGACTTTTCCATCTGCAGAATATACTGAATGACCAGCAGAGGCAGTATTGCAGAGGAATATTTCTCCGCTTGCTGAGAAAAGAAAAAAAAAGAAAGCTCATTCCTCAGCCTTTTCCATGCCTCGATCAATAGATATGGTAAGTCAAACTCTCATTTAATCATTTTGCCATTAATTAAAAGTTCATAGTATCTGATGGCTCTCAGTGCCTTTTAGTGGGGTCTTCCGCATAAATATAATCTTCTAAGACGGTAGCAATATGAATGACGCTATGGCCATCATGATAGTTTCTCAAAGACTTTGACTGTCTATGTGGCTGACAAAATCTTCTTTAGATAGTTTTGCAGGCAATATGTCCTCCGGGGTAATTACCATCTTTTAGGCTGGAATGAGGTGTCTTAGGTTAGAGCAATTGACTTACTTTCTGATGGAGGGAACCTATTCAACCGTTTTCCCTGCTCTCTGTGAGTGGGTCTCTGATACTCAAGATGGACCGCTATTTAGAAACTGTGTTCGTACTCTATCCCTCTTTAAATAGGATCCCAATGCTTTCAATGGTGCAGAGTATTTTCCCATTTCACATCCTACTTGCTGTGCAGTCATATTCCCAGATACTTAACTAGTGTGTAATTGCTGATGTCTGGTACTCCGGTGTAATCGTCACCCAGGGCGATTGGTCAAGTGGTGCCATTACATCCCAAAACTACAGCAGGATGTCATCTGACATGAGGGCCAATCAGTTGCTTCTTCTAACTCTAGCCCTCTTTAAATAGGAGCCCAATGCTTTCAATGGTGCAGTGTACTTTCAAATTGCACCTCCTTCTTGCTGTGCAGTCATATTCACAGATAGTTACCTAGTGTGTAATTGCTGATGTCTGGTCCTCCGGTGTAATCGTCACCCAGGACGATTGGTCACGTGGTGCCATTACTTCACAAAGCTACAGCAGGATGTCATCTGACATGAGGGCCAATCAGTTGCCTAGTACGCAATAGGATACATGTCTCATCGTATAGAAAAGGGAGCAATGTAGACAGGATGCCCAGCTGAAGACTAAGGTGGTGAGATGAAAGGAACTAGGCCTTTATTTGAGACTTATACATTTGTTTGAAGGAGTGGTTGATCATAACATTCTGGAGTTCTCTATAGGTTTACTGAGAGGGATGTGCTAAAATGAAGATGTTAGAATCTGTTATTCATAGTTTTTCTTATTCCCACAAACGGTAGCATAAACCTTCCTCCCTTAACATATCAGATCACTGACTTGCTATGGTGTACCATAACCTAAAATATTTCCTGTGAGAAGGGTACGTTATCTCTTGGCTGCCAAAGAGATCTTTCTATCAAAGTCCTCATATAAGTGTTAGCGTTGTGTAGAGAGTACTAGCAAATGAGGCACAGGATTGAAAGAAGTCTGCTAGGTTGAAATCTAAATTGAGAATATAATTTTTAGTGAGCTTTGGATGTTCACAATATTAGACACGCCATAGTACTAATAATTGACTCTTTATAGAAATCATTTTTTGGTAGTGTTGCATTTGGTTTGGAAGTATTCAAGTTCTAAAAATTGACTAACAGTGGACTTTTCCATCTGCAGAATATACTGAATGACCAGCAGAGGCAGTATTGCAGAGGAATATTTCTCCGCTTGCTGAGAAAAGAAAAAAAAATAAAGCTCATTCCTCAGCCTTTTCCATGCCTCGATCAATAGATATGGTAAGTCAAACTCTCATTTAATCATTTTGCCATTAATTAAAAGTTCATAGTATCTGATGGCTCTCAGTGCCTTTTAGTGGGGTCTTCCGCATAAATATAATCTTCTAAGACGGTAGCAATATGAATGACGCTATGGCCATCATGAGAGTTTCTCAAAGACTTTGACTGTCTATGTGGCTGACAAAATCTTCTTTAGATAGTTTTGCAGGCAATATGTCCTCCGGGGTAATTACCATCTTTTAGGCTGGAATGAGGTGTCTTAGGTTAGAGCAATTGACTTAAATTCTGATGGAGGGAACCTATTCAACCGTTTTCCCTGCTCTCTGTGAGTGGGTCTCTGATACTCAAGATGGACCGCTATTTAGAAACTGTGTTCGTACTCTATCCCTCTTTAAATAGGATCCCAATGCTTTCAATGGTGCAGAGTATTTTCCCATTACACATCCTACTTGCTGTGCAGTCATATTCCCAGATACTTAACTAGTGTGTAATTGCTAATGTCTGGTCCTCCGGTGTAATCGTCACCCAGGGCGATTGGTCAAGTGGTGCCATTACATCCCAAAACTACAGCAGGATGTCATCTGACATGAGGGCCAATCAGTTGCTTCTTCTAACTCTAGCCCTCTTTAAATAGGAGCCCAATGCTTTCAATGGTGCAGTGTACTTTCCCATTGCACCTCCTACTTGCTGTGCTGTCATATTCACAGACAGTTACCTAGTGTGTAATTGCTGATGTCTCGTCCTACGGTGTAATCGTCACCCAGGACGATTGGTCACGTGGTGCCATTACTTCACAAAGCTACAGCAGGATGTCATCTGACATGAGGGCCAATCAGTTGCCTAGTACGCAATAGGATACATGTCTCATCGTATAGAAAAGGGAGCAATGTAGACCGGATGCCCAGCTGAAGACTAAGGTGGTGAGATGAAAGGAACTAGGCCATTATTTGAGACTTATACATTTGTTTAAAGGATTGGTTGATCATAACATTCTGGAGTTCTCTATAGGTTTACTAAGAGGGATGTGCTAAAATGAAGATGTTAGAATCTGTTATTCATAGGTTTTTCTTATTCCCACAAACGGTAGCATAAACCTTCCTCCCTTAACGTATCAGATCACTGAATTGCTATGGTGTACCATAACCTAAAATATTTCCTGTGAGAAGGGTACGTTATCTCTTAGCTGCCAAAGAGATCTTTCTATCAAAGTCCTCATATAAGTGCTAGCGTTGTGTAGAGAGTACTAGCAAATGAGGCACAGGATTGAAAGAAGTCTGCTAGGTTGAAATCTAAATTGAGAATATAATTTTTAGTGAGCTTTGGATGTTCACAATATTAGACACGCCATAGTACTAATAATTGACTCTTTATAGAAATCATTTTTTGGTAGTGTTGCATTTGGTTTGGAAGTATTCAAGTTCTAAAAATTGACTAACAGTGGACTTTTCCATCTGCAGAATATACTGAATGACCAGCAGAGGCAGTATTGCAGAGGAATATTTCTCCGCTTGCTGAGAAAAGAAAAAAAAAGAAAGCTCATTCCTCAGCCTTTTCCATGCCTCGATCAATAGATATGGTAAGTCAAACTCTCATTTAATCATTTTGCCATTAATTAAAAGTTCATAGTATCTGATGGCTCTCAGTGCCTTTTAGTGGGGTCTTCCGCATAAAAATAATCTTCTAAGACGGTAGCAATATGAATGACGCTATGGCCATCATGATAGTTTCTCAAAGACTTTGACTGTCTATGTGGCTGACAAAATCTTCTTTAGATAGTTTTGCAGGCAATATGTCCTCCGGGGTAATTACCATCTTTTAGGCTGGAATGAGGTGTCTTAGGTTAGAGCAATTGACTTACTTTCTGATGGAGGGAACCTATTCAACCGTTTTCCCTGCTCTCTGTGAGTGGGTCTCTGATACTCAAGATGGACCGCTATTTAGAAACTGTGTTCGTACTCTATCCCTCTTTAAATAGGATCCCAATGCTTTCAATGGTGCAGAGTATTTTCCCATTTCACATCCTACTTGCTGTGCAGTCATATTCCCAGATACTTAACTAGTGTGTAATTGCTGATGTCTGGTACTCCGGTGTAATCGTCACCCAGGGCGATTGGTCAAGTGGTGCCATTACATCCCAAAACTACAGCAGGATGTCATCTGACATGAGGGCCAATCAGTTGCTTCTTCTAACTCTAGCCCTCTTTAAATAGGAGCCCAATGCTTTCAATGGTGCAGTGTACTTTCAAATTGCACCTCCTTCTTGCTGTGCAGTCATATTCACAGATAGTTACCTAGTGTGTAATTGCTGATGTCTGGTCCTCCGGTGTAATCGTCACCCAGGACGATTGGTCACGTGGTGCCATTACTTCACAAAGCTACAGCAGGATGTCATCTGACATGAGGGCCAATCAGTTGCCTAGTACGCAATAGGATACATGTCTCATCGTATAGAAAAGGGAGCAATGTAGACAGGATGCCCAGCTGAAGACTAAGGTGGTGAGATGAAAGGAACTAGGCCTTTATTTGAGACTTATACATTTGTTTGAAGGAGTGGTTGATCATAACATTCTGGAGTTCTCTATAGGTTTACTGAGAGGGATGTGCTAAAATGAAGATGTTAGAATCTGTTATTCATAGTTTTTCTTATTCCCACAAACGGTAGCATAAACCTTCCTCCCTTAACATATCAGATCACTGACTTGCTATGGTGTACCATAACCTAAAATATTTCCTGTGAGAAGGGTACGTTATCTCTTGGCTGCCAAAGAGATCTTTCTATCAAAGTCCTCATATAAGTGCTAGCGTTGTGTAGAGAGTACTAGCAAATGAGGCACAGGATTGAAAGAAGTCTGCTAGGTTGAAATCTAAATTGAGAATATAATTTTTAGTGAGCTTTGGATGTTCACAATATTAGACACGCCATAGTACTAATAATTGACTCTTTATAGAAATCATTTTTTGGTAGTGTTGCATTTGGTTTGGAAGTATTCAAGTTCTAAAAATTGACTAACAGTGGACTTTTCCATCTGCAGAATATACTGAATGACCAGCAGAGGCAGTATTGCAGAGGAATATTTCTCCGCTTGCTTAGAAAAGAAAAAAAAAGAAAGCTCATTCCTCAGCCTTTTCCATGCCTCGATCAATAGATATGGTAAGTCAAACTCTCATTTAATCATTTTGCCATTAATTAAAAGTTCATAGTATCTGATGGCTCTCAGTGCCTTTTAGTGGGGTCTTCCGCATAAATATAATCTTCTAAGACGGTAGCAATATGAATGACGCTATGGCCATCATGATAGTTTCTCAAAGACTTTGACTGTCTATGTGGCTGACAAAATCTTCTTTAGATAGTTTTGCAGGCAATATGTCCTCCAGGGTAATTACCATCTTTTAGGCTGGAATGAGGTGTCTTAGGTTAGAGCAATTGACTTACTTTCTGATGGAGGGAACCTATTCAACCGTTTTCCCTGCTCTCTGTGAGTGGGTCTCTGATACTCAAGATGGACCGCTATTTAGAAACTGTGTTCGTACTCTATCCCTCTTTAAATAGGATCCCAATGCTTTCAATGGTGCAGAGTATTTTCCCATTACACATCCTACTTGCTGTGCAGTCATATTCCCAGATACTTAACTAGTGTGTAATTGCTAATGTCTGGTCCTCCGGTGTAATCGTCACCCAGGGCGATTGGTCAAGTGGTGCCATTACATCCCAAAACTACAGCAGGATGTCATCTGACATGAGGGCCAATCAGTTGCTTCTTCTAACTCTAGCCCTCTTTAAATAGGAGCCCAATGCTTTCAATGGTGCAGTGTACTTTCCCATTGCACCTCCTACTTGCTGTGCTGTCATATTCACAGACAGTTACCTAGTGTGTAATTGCTGATGTCTGGTCCTACGGTGTAATCGTCACCCAGGACGATTGGTCACGTGGTGCCATTACTTCACAAAGCTACAGCAGGATGTCATCTGACATGAGGGCCAATCAGTTGCCTAGTACGCAATAGGATACATGTCTCATCGTATAGAAAAGGGAGCAATGTAGACAGGATGCCCAGCTGAAGACTAAGGTGGTGAGATGAAAGGAACTAGGCCTTTATTTGAGACTTATACATTTGTTTGAAGGAGTGGTTGATCATAACATTCTGGAGTTCTCTATAGGTTTACTGAGAGGGATGTGCTAAAATGAAGATGTTAGAATCTGTTATTCATAGGTTTTTCTTATTCCCACAAACGGTAGCATAAACCTTCCTCCCTTAACGTATCAGATCACTGAATTGCTATGGTGTACCATAACCTAAAATATTTCCTGTGAGAAGGGTACGTTATCTCTTGGCTGCCAAAGAGATCTTTCTATCCAAGTCCTCATATAGGTGCTAGAGTTGTGTAGAGAGTACTAGCAAATGAGGCACAGGATTGAAAGAAGTCTGCTATGTTGAAATCTAAACTGAGAATATAATTTTTAGTGAGCTTTGGATTTTCACAATATTAGACACGCCATAGTACTAATAATTGACTCTTTATAGAAATCATTTTTTGGTAGTGTTGCATTTGGTTTGGAAGTATTCAAGTTCTAAAAATTGACTAACAGTGGACTTTTCCATCTGCAGAATATACTGAATGACCAGCAGAGGCAGTATTGCAGAGGAATATTTCTCCGCTTGCTGAGAAAAGAAAAAAAAAGAAAGCTCATTCCTCAGCCTTTTCCATGCCTCGATCAATAGATATGGTAAGTCAAACTCTCATTTAATCATTTTGCCATTAATTAAAAGTTCATAGTATCTGATGGCTCTCAGTGCCTTTTAGTGGGGTCTTCCGCATAAATATAATCTTCTAAGACGGTAGCAATATGAATGACGCTATGGCCATCATGATAGTTTCTCAAAGACTTTGACTGTCTATGTGGCTGACAAAATCTTCTTTAGATAGTTTTGCAGGCAATATGTCCTCCGGGGTAATTACCATCTTTTAGGCTGGAATGAGGTGTCTTAGGTTAGAGCAATTGACTTACTTTCTGATGGAGGGAACCTATTCAACCGTTTTCCCTGCTCTCTGTGAGTGGGTCTCTGATACTCAAGATGGACCGCTATTTAGAAACTGTGTTCGTACTCTATCCCTCTTTAAATAGGATCCCAATGCTTTCAATGGTGCAGAGTATTTTCCCATTTCACATCCTACTTGCTGTGCAGTCATATTCCCAGATACTTAACTAGTGTGTAATTGCTGATGTCTGGTACTCCGGTGTAATCGTCACCCAGGGCGATTGGTCAAGTGGTGCCATTACATCCCAAAACTACAGCAGGATGTCATCTGACATGAGGGCCAATCAGTTGCTTCTTCTAACTCTAGCCCTCTTTAAATAGGAGCCCAATGCTTTCAATGGTGCAGTGTACTTTCCCATTGCAACTCCTACTTGCTGTGCAGTCATATTCACAGACAGTTACCTAGCGTGTAATTGCTGATGTCTGGTCCTCCGGTGTAATCGTCACCCACGATGATTGGTCACATGGTGCCATTACTTCACAAAGCTACAGCAGGATGTCATCTGACATGAGGGCCAATCAGTTGCCTAGTACGCAATAGGATACATGTCTCATCGTATAGACAAGGGAGCAATGTAGACAGGATGCCCAGCTGAAGACTAAGGTGGTGAGATGAAAGGACCTAGGCCATTATTTGAGACTTATACATTTGTTTGAAGGAGTGGTTGATCATAAAATTCTGGAGTTCTCTATAGGTTTACTGAGAGGGATGTGCTAAAATGAAGATGTTAGAATCTGTTATTCATAGTTTTTCTTATTCCCACAAACGGTAGCATAAACCTTCCTCCCTTAACGTATCAGATCCCTGACTTGCTATGGTGTACCATAACCTAAAATAATTCCTGTGAAAAGGGTACGCAATCTCTTGGCTGCCAAAGAGATCTTTCTATCTAAGTCCTCATATAGGTGCTAGAGTTGTGTAGAGAGTACCAGCAAATGAGGCACAGGATTGAAAGAAGTCTGCTAGGTTGAAATCTAAATTGAGAATATAATTTTTAGTGAGCTTTGGATTTTCACAATATTAGACACGCCATAGTACTAATAATTGACTCTTTATAGAAATCATTTTTTGGTAGTGTTGCATTTGGTTTGGAAGTATTCAAGTTCTAAAAATTGACTAACAGTGGACTTTTCCATCTGCAGAATATACTGAATGACCAGCAGAGGCAGTATTGCAGAGGAATATTTCTCCGCTTGCTGAGAAAAGAAAAAAAAAGAAAGCTCATTCCTCAGCCTTTTCCATGCCTCGATCAATAGATATGGTAAGTCAAACTCTCATTTAATCATTTTGCCATTAATTAAAAGTTCATAGTATCTGATGGCTCTCAGTGCCTTTTAGTGGGGTCTTCCGCATAAATATAATCTTCTAAGACGGTAGCAATATGAATGACGCTATGGCCATCATGATAGTTTCTCAAAGACTTTGACTGTCTATGTGGCTGACAAAATCTTCTTTAGATAGTTTTGCAGGCAATATGTCCTCCGGGGTAATTACCATCTTTTAGGCTGGAATGAGGTGTCTTAGGTTAGAGCAATTGAATTACTTTCTGATGGAGGGAACCTATTCAACCGTTTTCCCTGCTCTCTGTGAGTGGGTCTCTGATACTCAAGATGGACCGCTATTTAGAAACTGTGTTCTAACTCTATCCCTCTTTAAATAGAATCCCAATGCTTTCAATGGTGCAGAGTATTTTCCCATTACACATCCTATTTGCTGTGCAGTCATATTCCCAGATACTTAACTAGTGTGTAATTGCTGATGTCTGGTCCTCCGGTGTAATCGTCACCCAGGGCGATTGGTCAAGTGGTGCCATTACATCCCAAAACTACAGCAGGATGTCATCTGACATGAGGGCCAATCAGTTGCTTCTTCTAACTCTAGCCCTCTTTAAATAGGAGCCCAATGCTTTTAATGGTGCAGTGTACTTTCCCATTGCAACTCCTACTTGCTGTGCAGTCATATTCACAGACAGTTACCTAGCGTGTAATTGCTGATGTCTGGTCCTCCGGTGTAATCGTCACCCACGATGATTGGTCACATGGTGCCATTACTTCACAAAGCTACAGCAGGATGTCATCTGACATGAGGGCCAATCAGTTGCCTAGTACGCAATAGGATACATGTCTCATCGTATAGACAAGGGAGCAATGTAGACAGGATGCCCAGCTGAAGACTAAGGTGGTGAGATGAAAGGAACTAGGCCATTATTTGAGACTTATACATTTGTTTGAAGGAGTGGTTGATCATAAAATTCTGGAATTCTCTATAGGTTTACTGAGAGGGATGTGCTAAAATGAAGATGTTAGAATCTGTTATTCATAGTTTTTCTTATTCCCACAAACGGTAGCATAAACCTTCCTCCCTTAACGTATCAGATCCCTGACTTGCTATGGTGTACCATAACCTAAAATAATTCCTGTGAAAAGGGTACGCAATCTCTTGGCTGCCAAAGAGATCTTTCTAAGTCCTCATATAGGTGCTAGAGTTGTGTAGAGAGTACCAGCAAATGAGGCACAGGATTGAAAGAAGTCTGCTAGGTTGAAATCTAAATTGAGAATATAATTTTTAGTGAGCTTTGGATTTTCACAATATTAGACACGCCATAGTACTAATAATTGACTCTTTATAGAAATCATTTTTTGGTAGTGTTGCATTTGGTTTGGAAGTATTCAAGTTCTAAAAATTGACTAACAGTGGACTTTTCCATCTGCAGAATATACTGAATGACCAGCAGAGGCAGTATTGCAGAGGAATATTTCTCCGCTTGCTGAGAAAAGAAAAAAAAAGAAAGCTCATTCCTCAGCCTTTTCCATGCCTCGATCAATAGATATGGTAAGTCAAACTCTCATTTAATCATTTTGCCATTAATTAAAAGTTCATAGTATCTGATGGCTCTCAGTGCCTTTTAGTGGGGTCTTCCGCATAAATATAATCTTCTAAGACGGTAGCAATATGAATGACGCTATGGCCATCATGATAGTTTCTCAAAGACTTTGACTGTCTATGTGGCTGACAAAATCTTCTTTAGATAGTTTTGCAGGCAATATGTCCTCCGGGGTAATTACCATCTTTTAGGCTGGAATGAGGTGTCTTAGGTTAGAGCAATTGAATTACTTTCTGATGGAGGGAACCTATTCAACCGTTTTCCCTGCTCTCTGTGAGTGGGTCTCTGATACTCAAGATGGACCGCTATTTAGAAACTGTGTTCTAACTCTATCCCTCTTTAAATAGAATCCCAATGCTTTCAATGGTGCAGAGTATTTTCCCATTACACATCCTATTTGCTGTGCAGTCATATTCCCAGATACTTAACTAGTGTGTAATTGCTGATGTCTGGTCCTCCGGTGTAATCGTCACCCAGGGCGATTGGTCAAGTGGTGCCATTACATCCCAAAACTACAGCAGGATGTCATCTGACATGAGGGCCAATCAGTTGCTTCTTCTAACTCTAGCCCTCTTTAAATAGGAGCCCAATGCTTTTAATGGTGCAGTGTACTTTCCCATTGCAACTCCTACTTGCTGTGCAGTCATATTCACAGACAGTTACCTAGCGTGTAATTGCTGATGTCTGGTCCTCCGGTGTAATCGTCACCCACGATGATTGGTCACATGGTGCCATTACTTCACAAAGCTACAGCAGGATGTCATCTGACATGAGGGCCAATCAGTTGCCTAGTACGCAATAGGATACATGTCTCATCGTATAGACAAGGGAGCAATGTAGACAGGATGCCCAGCTGAAGACTAAGGTGGTGAGATGAAAGGAACTAGGCCATTATTTGAGACTTATACATTTGTTTGAAGGAGTGGTTGATCATAAAATTCTGGAATTCTCTATAGGTTTACTGAGAGGGATGTGCTAAAATGAAGATGTTAGAATCTGTTATTCATAATTTTTCTTATTCCCACAAACGGTAGCATAAACCTTCCTCCCTTAACGTATCAGATCCCTGACTTGCTATGGTGTACCATAACCTAAAATAATTCCTGTGAAAAGGGTACGCAATCTCTTGGCTGCCAAAGAGATCTTTCTAAGTCCTCATATAGGTGCTAGAGTTGTGTAGAGAGTACCAGCAAATGAGGCACAGGATTGAAAGAAGTCTGCTAGGTTGAAATCTAAATTGAGAATATAATTTTTAGTGAGCTTTGGATTTTCACAATATTAGACACGCCATAGTACTAATAATTGACTCTTTATAGAAATCATTTTTTGGTAGTGTTGCATTTGGTTTGGAAGTATTCAAGTTCTAAAAATTGACTAACAGTGGACTTTTCCATCTGCAGAATATACTGAATGACCAGCAGAGGCAGTATTGCAGAGGAATATTTCTCCGCTTGCTGAGAAAAGAAAAAAAAAGAAAGCTCATTCCTCAGCCTTTTCCATGCCTCGATCAATAGTTATGGTAAGTCAAACTCTCATTTAATCATTTTGCCATTAATTAAAAGTTCATAGTATCTGATGGATCTCAGTGCCTTTTAGTGGGGTCTTCCGCATAAATATAATCTTCTAAGACGGTAGCAATATGAATGACGCTATGGCCATCATGATAGTTTCTCAAAGACTTTGACTGTCTATGTGGCTGACAAAATCTTCTTTAGATAGTTTTGCAGGCAATATGTCCTCCGGGGTAATTACCATCTTTTAGGCTGGAATGAGGTGTCTTAGGTTAGAGCAATTGAATTACTTTCTGATGGAGGGAACCTATTCAACCGTTTTCCCTGCTCTCTGTGAGTGGGTCTCTGATACTCAAGATGGACCGCTATTTAGAAACTGTGTTCTAACTCTATCCCTCTTTAAATAGAATCCCAATGCTTTCAATGGTGCAGAGTATTTTCCCATTACACATCCTATTTGCTGTGCAGTCATATTCCCAGATACTTAACTAGTGTGTAATTGCTGATGTCTGGTCCTCCGGTGTAATCGTCACCCAGGGCGATTGGTCAAGTGGTGCCATTACATCCCAAAACTACAGCAGGATGTCATCTGACATGAGGGCCAATCAGTTGCTTCTTCTAACTCTAGCCCTCTTTAAATAGGAGCCCAATGCTTTCAATGGTGCAGTGTACTTTCCCATTGCAACTCCTACTTGCTGTGCAGTCATATTCACAGACAGTTACCTAGCGTGTAATTGCTGATGTCTGGTACTCCGGTGTAATCGTCACCCACGATGATTGGTCACATGGTGCCATTACTTCACAAAGCTACAGCAGGATGTCATCTGACATGAGGGCCAATCAGTTGCCTAGTACGCAATAGGATACATGTCTCATCGTATAGACAAGGGAGCAATGTAGACAGGATGCCCAGCTGAAGACTAAGGTGGTGAGATGAAAGGAACTAGGCCATTATTTGAGACTTATACATTTGTTTGAAGGAGTGGTTGATCATAAAATTCTGGAGTTCTCTATAGGGTTACTGAGAGGGATGTGCTAAAATGAAGATGTTAGAATCTGTTATTCATAGTTTTTCTTATTCCCACAAACGGTAGCATAAACCTTCCTCCCTTAACGTATCAGATCCCTGACTTGCTATGGTGTACCATAACCTAAAATAATTCCTGTGAAAAGGGTACGCAATCTCTTGGCTGCCTTAGAGATCTTTCTATCTAAGTCCTCATATAAGTGCTAGCGTTGTGTAGAGAGTACTAGCAAATGAGGCACAGGATTGAAAGAAGTCTGCTAGGTTGAAATCTAAATTGAGAATATAATTTTTAGTGAGCTTTGGATGTTCACAATATTAGACACGCCATAGTACTAATAATTGACTCTTTATAGAAATCATTTTTTGGTAGTGTTGCATTTGGTTTGGAAGTATTCAAGTTCTAAAAATTGACTAACAGTGGACTTTTCCATCTGCAGAATATACTGAATGACCAGCAGAGGCAGTATTGCAGAGGAATATTTCTCCGCTTGCTGAGAAAAGAAAAAAAAAGAAAGCTCATTCCTCAGCCTTTTCCATGCCTCGATCAATAGATATGGTAAGTCAAACTCTCATTTAATCATTTTGCCATTAATTAAAAGTTCATAGTATCTGATGGCTCTCAGTGCCTTTTAGTGGGGTCTTCCGCATAAATATAATCTTCTAAGACGGTAGCAATATGAATGACGCTATGGCCATCATGATAGTTTCTCAAAGACTTTGACTGTCTATGTGGCTGACAAAATCTTCTTTAGATAGTTTTGCAGGCAATATGTCCTCCGGGGTAATTACCATCTTTTAGGCTGGAATGAGGTGTCTTAGGTTAGAGCAATTGACTTACTTTCTGATGGAGGGAACCTATTCAACCGTTTTCCCTGCTCTCTGTGAGTGGGTCTCTGATACTCAAGATGGACCGCTATTTAGAAACTGTGTTCGTACTCTATCCCTCTTTAAATAGGATCCCAATGCTTTCAATGGTGCAGAGTATTTTCCCATTTCACATCCTACTTGCTGTGCAGTCATATTCCCAGATACTTAACTAGTGTGTAATTGCTGATGTCTGGTACTCCGGTGTAATCGTCACCCAGGGCGATTGGTCAAGTGGTGCCATTACATCCCAAAACTACAGCAGGATGTCATCTGACATGAGGGCCAATCAGTTGCTTCTTCTAACTCTAGCCCTCTTTAAATAGGAGCCCAATGCTTTCAATGGTGCAGTGTACTTTCCCATTGCACCTCCTACTTGCTGTGCTGTCATATTCACAGACAGTTACCTAGTGTGTAATTGCTGATGTCTCGTCCTACGGTGTAATCGTCACCCAGGACGATTGGTCACGTGGTGCCATTACTTCACAAAGCTACAGCAGGATGTCATCTGACATGAGGGCCAATCAGTTGCCTAGTACGCAATAGGATACATGTCTCATCGTATAGAAAAGGGAGCAATGTAGACCGGATGCCCAGCTGAAGACTAAGGTGGTGAGATGAAAGGAACTAGGCCATTATTTGAGACTTATACATTTGTTTAAAGGATTGGTTGATCATAACATTCTGGAGTTCTCTATAGGTTTACTAAGAGGGATGTGCTAAAATGAAGATGTTAGAATCTGTTATTCATAGGTTTTTCTTATTCCCACAAACGGTAGCATAAACCTTCCTCCCTTAACGTATCAGATCCCTGACTTGCTATGGTGTACCATAACCTAAAATAATTCCTGTGAAAAGGGTACGCAATCTCTTGGCTGCCTTAGAGATCTTTCTATCTAAGTCCTCATATAAGTGCTAGCGTTGTGTAGAGAGTACTAGCAAATGAGGCACAGGATTGAAAGAAGTCTGCTAGGTTGAAATCTAAATTGAGAATATAATTTTTAGTGAGCTTTGGATGTTCACAATATTAGACACGCCATAGTACTAATAATTGACTCTTTATAGAAATCATTTTTTGGTAGTGTTGCATTTGGTTTGGAAGTATTCAAGTTCTAAAAATTGACTAACAGTGGACTTTTCCATCTGCAGAATATACTGAATGACCAGCAGAGGCAGTATTGCAGAGGAATATTTCTCCGCTTGCTGAGAAAAGAAAAAAAAAGAAAGCTCATTCCTCAGCCTTTTCCATGCCTCGATCAATAGATATGGTAAGTCAAACTCTCATTTAATCATTTTGCCATTAATTAAAAGTTCATAGTATCTGATGGCTCTCAGTGCCTTTTAGTGGGGTCTTCCGCATAAATATAATCTTCTAAGACGGTAGCAATATGAATGACGCTATGGCCATCATGATAGTTTCTCAAAGACTTTGACTGTCTATGTGGCTGACAAAATCTTCTTTAGATAGTTTTGCAGGCAATATGTCCTCCGGGGTAATTACCATCTTTTAGGCTGGAATGAGGTGTCTTAGGTTAGAGCAATTGACTTACTTTCTGATGGAGGGAACCTATTCAACCGTTTTCCCTGCTCTCTGTGAGTGGGTCTCTGATACTCAAGATGGACCGCTATTTAGAAACTGTGTTCGTACTCTATCCCTCTTTAAATAGGATCCCAATGCTTTCAATGGTGCAGAGTATTTTCCCATTTCACATCCTACTTGCTGTGCAGTCATATTCCCAGATACTTAACTAGTGTGTAATTGCTGATGTCTGGTACTCCGGTGTAATCGTCACCCAGGGCGATTGGTCAAGTGGTGCCATTACATCCCAAAACTACAGCAGGATGTCATCTGACATGAGGGCCAATCAGTTGCTTCTTCTAACTCTAGCCCTCTTTAAATAGGAGCCCAATGCTTTCAATGGTGCAGTGTACTTTCCCATTGCACCTCCTACTTGCTGTGCTGTCATATTCACAGACAGTTACCTAGTGTGTAATTGCTGATGTCTCGTCCTACGGTGTAATCGTCACCCAGGACGATTGGTCACGTGGTGCCATTACTTCACAAAGCTACAGCAGGATGTCATCTGACATGAGGGCCAATCAGTTGCCTAGTACGCAATAGGATACATGTCTCATCGTATAGAAAAGGGAGCAATGTAGACCGGATGCCCAGCTGAAGACTAAGGTGGTGAGATGAAAGGAACTAGGCCATTATTTGAGACTTATACATTTGTTTAAAGGATTGGTTGATCATAACATTCTGGAGTTCTCTATAGGTTTACTAAGAGGGATGTGCTAAAATGAAGATGTTAGAATCTGTTATTCATAGGTTTTTCTTATTCCCACAAACGGTAGCATAAACCTTCCTCCCTTAACGTATCAGATCACTGAATTGCTATGGTGTACCATAACCTAAAATATTTCCTGTGAGAAGGGTACGTTATCTCTTGGCTGCCAAAGAGATCTTTCTATCCAAGTCCTCATATAGCTGCTAGAGTTGTGTAGAGAGTACTAGCAAATGAGGCACAGGATTGAAAGAAGTCTGCTATGTTGAAATCTAAACTGAGAATATAATTTTTAGTGAGCTTTGGATTTTCACAATATTAGACACGCCATAGTACTAATAATTGACTCTTTATAGAAATCATTTTTTGGTAGTGTTGCATTTGGTTTGGAAGTATTCAAGTTCTAAAAATTGACTAACAGTGGACTTTTCCATCTGCAGAATATACTGAATGACCAGCAGAGGCAGTATTGCAGAGGAATATTTCTCCGCTTGCTGAGAAAAGAAAAAAAAAGAAAGCTCATTCCTCAGCCTTTTCCATGCCTCGATCAATAGTTATGGTAAGTCAAACTCTCATTTAATCATTTTGCCATTAATTAAATGTTCATAGTATCTGATGGATCTCAGTGCCTTTTAGTGGGGTCTTCCGCATAAATATAATCTTCTAAGACGGTAGCAATATGAATGACGCTATGGCCATCATGATAGTTTCTCAAAGACTTTGACTGTCTATGTGGCTGACAAAATCTTCTTTAGATAGTTTTGCAGGCAATATGTCCTCCGGGGTAATTACCATCTTTTAGGCTGGAATGAGGTGTCTTAGGTTAGAGCAATTGAATTACTTTCTGATGGAGGGAACCTATTCAACCGTTTTCCCTGCTCTCTGTGAGTGGGTCTCTGATACTCAAGATGGACCGCTATTTAGAAACTGTGTTCTAACTCTATCCCTCTTTAAATAGAATCCCAATGCTTTCAATGGTGCAGAGTATTTTCCCATTACACATCCTATTTGCTGTGCAGTCATATTCCCAGATACTTAACTAGTGTGTAATTGCTGATGTCTGGTCCTCCGGTGTAATCGTCACCCAGGGCGATTGGTCAAGTGGTGCCATTACATCCCAAAACTACAGCAGGATGTCATCTGACATGAGGGCCAATCAGTTGCTTCTTCTAACTCTAGCCCTCTTTAAATAGGAGCCCAATGCTTTCAATGGTGCAGTGTACTTTCCCATTGCAACTCCTACTTGCTGTGCAGTCATATTCACAGACAGTTACCTAGCGTGTAATTGCTGATGTCTGGTCCTCCGGTGTAATCGTCACCCACGATGATTGGTCACATGGTGCCATTACTTCACAAAGCTACAGCAGGATGTCATCTGACATGAGGGCCAATCAGTTGCCTAGTACGCAATAGGATACATGTCTCATCGTATAGACAAGGGAGCAATGTAGACAGGATGCCCAGCTGAAGACTAAGGTGGTGAGATGAAAGGAACTAGGCCATTATTTGAGACTTATACATTTGTTTGAAGGAGTTGTTGATCATAAAATTCTGGAGTTCTCTATAGGTTTACTGAGAGGGATGTGCTAAAATGAAGATGTTAGAATCTGTTATTCATAGTTTTTCTTATTCCCACAAACGGTAGCATAAACCTTCCTCCCTTAACGTATCAGATCCCTGACTTGCTTTGGTGTACCATAACCTAAAATAATTCCTGTGAAAAGGGTACGCAATCTCTTGGCTGCCAAAGAGATCTTTCTATCTAAGTCCTCATATAGGTGCTAGAGTTGTGTAGAGAGTACCAGCAAATGAGGCACAGGATTGAAAGAAGTCTGCTAGGTTGAAATCTAAATTGAGAATATAATTTTTAGTGAGCTTTGGATTTTCACAATATTAGACACGCCATAGTACTAATAATTGACTCTTTATAGAAATCATTTTTTGGTAGTGTTGCATTTGGTTTGGAAGTATTCAAGTTCTAAAAATTGACTAACAGTGGACTTTTCCATCAGCAGAATATACTGAATGACCAGCAGAGGCAGTATTGCAGAGGAATATTTCTCCGCTTGCTGAGAAAAGAAAAAAAAATAAAGCTCATTCCTCAGCCTTTTCCATGCCTCGATCAATAGATATGGTAAGTCAAACTCTCATTTAATCATTTTGCCATTAATTAAAAGTTCATAGTATCTGATGGCTCTCAGTGCCTTTTAGTGGGGTCTTCCGCATAAATATAATCTTCTAAGACGGTAGCAATATGAATGACGCTATGGCCATCATGAGAGTTTCTCAAAGACTTTGACTGTCTATGTGGCTGACAAAATCTTCTTTAGATAGTTTTGCAGGCAATATGTCCTCCGGGGTAATTACCATCTTTTAGGCTGGAATGAGGTGTCTTAGGTTAGAGCAATTGACTTAAATTCTGATGGAGGGAACCTATTCAACCGTTTTCCCTGCTCTCTGTGAGTGGGTCTCTGATACTCAAGATGGACCGCTATTTAGAAACTGTGTTCGTACTCTATCCCTCTTTAAATAGGATCCCAATGCTTTCAATGGTGCAGAGTATTTTCCCATTACACATCCTACTTGCTGTGCAGTCATATTCCCAGATACTTAACTAGTGTGTAATTGCTAATGTCTGGTCCTCCGGTGTAATCGTCACCCAGGGCGATTGGTCAAGTGGTGCCATTACATCCCAAAACTACAGCAGGATGTCATCTGACATGAGGGCCAATCAGTTGCTTCTTCTAACTCTAGCCCTCTTTAAATAGGAGCCCAATGCTTTCAATGGTGCAGTGTACTTTCCCATTGCACCTCCTACTTGCTGTGCTGTCATATTCACAGACAGTTACCTAGTGTGTAATTGCTGATGTCTGGTCCTCCGGTGTAATCGTCACCCAGGACGATTGGTCACGTGGTGCCATTACTTCACAAAGCTACAGCAGGATGTCATCTGACATGAGGGCCAATCAGTTGCCTAGTACGCAATAGGATACATGTCTCATCGTATAGAAAAGGGAGCAATGTAGACCGGATGCCCAGCTGAAGACTAAGGTGGTGAGATGAAAGGAACTAGGCCATTATTTGAGACTTATACATTTGTTTAAAGGATTGGTTGATCATAACATTCTGGAGTTCTCTATAGGTTTACTAAGAGGGATGTGCTAAAATGAAGATGTTAGAATCTGTTATTCATAGGTTTTTCTTATTCCCACAAACGGTAGCATAAACCTTCCTCCCTTAACGTATCAGATCACTGAATTGCTATGGTGTACCATAACCTAAAATATTTCCTGTGAGAAGGGTACGTTATCTCTTGGCTGCCAAAGAGATCTTTCTATCCAAGTCCTCATATAGCTGCTAGAGTTGTGTAGAGAGTACTAGCAAATGAGGCACAGGATTGAAAGAAGTCTGCTATGTTGAAATCTAAACTGAGAATATAATTTTTAGTGAGCTTTGGATTTTCACAATATTAGACACGCCATAGTACTAATAATTGACTCTTTATAGAAATCATTTTTTGGTAGTGTTGCATTTGGTTTGGAAGTATTCAAGTTCTAAAAATTGACTAACAGTGGACTTTTCCATCTGCAGAATATACTGAATGACCAGCAGAGGCAGTATTGCAGAGGAATATTTCTCCGCTTGCTTAGAAAAGAAAAAAAAAGAAAGCTCATTCCTCAGCCTTTTCCATGCCTCGATCAATAGATATGGTAAGTCAAACTCTCATTTAATCATTTTGCCATTAATTAAAAGTTCATAGTATCTGATGGCTCTCAGTGCCTTTTAGTGGGGTCTTCCGCATAAATATAATCTTCTAAGACGGTAGCAATATGAATGACGCTATGGCCATCATGATAGTTTCTCAAAGACTTTGACTGTCTATGTGGCTGACAAAATCTTCTTTAGATAGTTTTGCAGGCAATATGTCCTCCAGGGTAATTACCATCTTTTAGGCTGGAATGAGGTGTCTTAGGTTAGAGCAATTGACTTACTTTCTGATGGAGGGAACCTATTCAACCGTTTTCCCTGCTCTCTGTGAGTGGGTCTCTGATACTCAAGATGGACCGCTATTTAGAAACTGTGTTCGTACTCTATCCCTCTTTAAATAGGATCCCAATGCTTTCAATGGTGCAGAGTATTTTCCCATTACACATCCTACTTGCTGTGCAGTCATATTCCCAGATACTTAACTAGTGTGTAATTGCTAATGTCTGGTCCTCCGGTGTAATCGTCACCCAGGGCGATTGGTCAAGTGGTGCCATTACATCCCAAAACTACAGCAGGATGTCATCTGACATGAGGGCCAATCAGTTGCTTCTTCTAACTCTAGCCCTCTTTAAATAGGAGCCCAATGCTTTCAATGGTGCAGTGTACTTTCCCATTGCACCTCCTACTTGCTGTGCTGTCATATTCACAGACAGTTACCTAGTGTGTAATTGCTGATGTCTGGTCCTACGGTGTAATCGTCACCCAGGACGATTGGTCACGTGGTGCCATTACTTCACAAAGCTACAGCAGGATGTCATCTGACATAAGGGCCAATCAGTTGCCTAGTACGCAATAGGATACATGTCTCATCGTATAGAAAAGGGAGCAATGTAGACAGGATGCCCAGCTGAAGACTAAGGTGGTGAGATGAAAGGAACTAGGCCTTTATTTGAGACTTATACATTTGTTTGAAGGAGTGGTTGATCATAACATTCTGGAGTTCTCTATAGGTTTACTGAGAGGGATGTGCTAAAATGAAGATGTTAGAATCTGTTATTCATAGTTTTTCTTATTCCCACAAACGGTAGCATAAACCTTCCTCCCTTAACATATCAGATCACTGACTTGCTATGGTGTACCATAACCTAAAATATTTCCTGTGAGAAGGGTACGTTATCTCTTAGCTGCCAAAGAGATCTTTCTATCAAAGTCCTCATATAAGTGCTAGCGTTGTGTAGAGAGTACTAGCAAATGAGGCACAGGATTGAAAGAAGTCTGCTAGGTTGAAATCTAAATTGAGAATATAATTTTTAGTGAGCTTTGGATGTTCACAATATTAGACACGCCATAGTACTAATAATTGACTCTTTATAGAAATCATTTTTTGGTAGTGTTGCATTTGGTTTGGAAGTATTCAAGTTCTAAAAATTGACTAACAGTGGACTTTTCCATCTGCAGAATATACTGAATGACCAGCAGAGGCAGTATTGCAGAGGAATATTTCTCCGCTTGCTGAGAAAAGAAAAAAAAAGAAAGCTCATTCCTCAGCCTTTTCCATGCCTCGATCAATAGATATGGTAAGTCAAACTCTCATTTAATCATTTTGCCATTAATTAAAAGTTCATAGTATCTGATGGCTCTCAGTGCCTTTTAGTGGGGTCTTCCGCATAAAAATAATCTTCTAAGACGGTAGCAATATGAATGACGCTATGGCCATCATGATAGTTTCTCAAAGACTTTGACTGTCTATGTGGCTGACAAAATCTTCTTTAGATAGTTTTGCAGGCAATATGTCCTCCGGGGTAATTACCATCTTTTAGGCTGGAATGAGGTGTCTTAGGTTAGAGCAATTGACTTACTTTCTGATGGAGGGAACCTATTCAACCGTTTTCCCTGCTCTCTGTGAGTGGGTCTCTGATACTCAAGATGGACCGCTATTTAGAAACTGTGTTCGTACTCTATCCCTCTTTAAATAGGATCCCAATGCTTTCAATGGTGCAGAGTATTTTCCCATTTCACATCCTACTTGCTGTGCAGTCATATTCCCAGATACTTAACTAGTGTGTAATTGCTGATGTCTGGTACTCCGGTGTAATCGTCACCCAGGGCGATTGGTCAAGTGGTGCCATTACATCCCAAAACTACAGCAGGATGTCATCTGACATGAGGGCCAATCAGTTGCTTCTTCTAACTCTAGCCCTCTTTAAATAGGAGCCCAATGCTTTCAATGGTGCAGTGTACTTTCCCATTGCAACTCCTACTTGCTGTGCAGTCATATTCACAGACAGTTACCTAGCCTGTAATTGCTGATGTCTGGTCCTCCGGTGTAATCGTCACCCACGATGATTGGTCACATGGTGCCATTACTTCACAAAGCTACAGCAGGATGTCATCTGACATGAGGGCCAATCAGTTGCCTAGTACGCAATAGGATACATGTCTCATCGTATAGACAAGGGAGCAATGTAGACAGGATGCCCAGCTGAAGACTAAGGTGGTGAGATGAAAGGAACTAGGCCATTATTTGAGACTTATACATTTGTTTGAAGGAGTGGTTGATCATAAAATTCTGGAGTTCTCTATAGGTTTACTGAGAGGGATGTGCTAAAATGAAGATGTTAGAATCTGTTATTCATAGTTTTTCTTATTCCCACAAACGGTAGCATAAACCTTCCTCCCTTAACGTATCAGATCCCTGACTTGCTATGGTGTACCATAACCTAAAATAATTCCTGTGAAAAGGGTACGCAATCTCTTGGCTGCCAAAGAGATCTTTCTATCTAAGTCCTCATATAGGTGCTAGAGTTGTGTAGAGAGTACCAGCAAATGAGGCACAGGATTGAAAGAAGTCTGCTAGGTTGAAATCTAAATTGAGAATATAATTTTTAGTGAGCTTTGGATTTTCACAATATTAGACACGCCATAGTACTAATAATTGACTCTTTATAGAAATCATTTTTTGGTAGTGTTGCATTTGGTTTGGA
Source organism: Lissotriton vulgaris (assembly GCF_964263255.1). Classification (NCBI taxonomy): domain Eukaryota; kingdom Metazoa; phylum Chordata; class Amphibia; order Caudata; family Salamandridae; genus Lissotriton; species Lissotriton vulgaris. The sequence goes on along the minus strand of NC_141693.1, from coordinate 935,086,832 downwards.
AGTATTCAAGTTCTAAAAATTGACTAACAGTGGACTTTTCCATCTGCAGAATATACTGAATGACCAGCAGAGGCAGTATTGCAGAGGAATATTTCTCCGCTTGCTGAGAAAAGAAAAAAAAAGAAAGCTCATTCCTCAGCCTTTTCCATGCCTCGATCAATAGTTATGGTAAGTCAAACTCTCATTTAATCATTTTGCCATTAATTAAATGTTCATAGTATCTGATGGATCTCAGTGCCTTTTAGTGGGGTCTTCCGCATAAATATAATCTTCTAAGACGGTAGCAATATGAATGACGCTATGGCCATCATGATAGTTTCTCAAAGACTTTGACTGTCTATGTGGCTGACAAAATCTTCTTTAGATAGTTTTGCAGGCAATATGTCCTCCGGGGTAATTACCATCTTTTAGGCTGGAATGAGGTGTCTTAGGTTAGAGCAATTGAATTACTTTCTGATGGAGGGAACCTATTCAACCGTTTTCCCTGCTCTCTGTGAGTGGGTCTCTGATACTCAAGATGGACCGCTATTTAGAAACTGTGTTCGTACTCTATCCCTCTTTAAATAGGATCCCAATGCTTTCAATGGTGCAGAGTATTTTCCCATTTCACATCCTACTTGCTGTGCAGTCATATTCCCAGATACTTAACTAGTGTGTAATTGCTGATGTCTGGTACTCCGGTGTAATCGTCACCCAGGGCGATTGGTCAAGTGGTGCCATTACATCCCAAAACTACAGCAGGATGTCATCTGACATGAGGGCCAATCAGTTGCTTCTTCTAACTCTAGCCCTCTTTAAATAGGAGCCCAATGCTTTCAATGGTGCAGTGTACTTTCCCATTGCACCTCCTACTTGCTGTGCTGTCATATTCACAGACAGTTACCTAGTGTGTAATTGCTGATGTCTCGTCCTACGGTGTAATCGTCACCCAGGACGATTGGTCACGTGGTGCCATTACTTCACAAAGCTACAGCAGGATGTCATCTGACATGAGGGCCAATCAGTTGCCTAGTACGCAATAGGATACATGTCTCATCGTATAGAAAAGGGAGCAATGTAGACCGGATGCCCAGCTGAAGACTAAGGTGGTGAGATGAAAGGAACTAGGCCATTATTTGAGACTTATACATTTGTTTAAAGGATTGGTTGATCATAACATTCTGGAGTTCTCTATAGGTTTACTAAGAGGGATGTGCTAAAATGAAGATGTTAGAATCTGTTATTCATAGGTTTTTCTTATTCCCACAAACGGTAGCATAAACCTTCCTCCCTTAACGTATCAGATCACTGAATTGCTATGGTGTACCATAACCTAAAATATTTCCTGTGAGAAGGGTACGTTATCTCTTGGCTGCCAAAGAGATCTTTCTATCCAAGTCCTCATATAGCTGCTAGAGTTGTGTAGAGAGTACTAGCAAATGAGGCACAGGATTGAAAGAAGTCTGCTATGTTGAAATCTAAACTGAGAATATAATTTTTAGTGAGCTTTGGATTTTCACAATATTAGACACGCCATAGTACTAATAATTGACTCTTTATAGAAATCATTTTTTGGTAGTGTTGCATTTGGTTTGGAAGTATTCAAGTTCTAAAAATTGACTAACAGTGGACTTTTCCATCTGCAGAATATACTGAATGACCAGCAGAGGCAGTATTGCAGAGGAATATTTCTCCGCTTGCTTAGAAAAGAAAAAAAAAGAAAGCTCATTCCTCAGCCTTTTCCATGCCTCGATCAATAGATATGGTAAGTCAAACTCTCATTTAATCATTTTGCCATTAATTAAAAGTTCATAGTATCTGATGGCTCTCAGTGCCTTTTAGTGGGGTCTTCCGCATAAATATAATCTTCTAAGACGGTAGCAATATGAATGACGCTATGGCCATCATGATAGTTTCTCAAAGACTTTGACTGTCTATGTGGCTGACAAAATCTTCTTTAGATAGTTTTGCAGGCAATATGTCCTCCAGGGTAATTACCATCTTTTAGGCTGGAATGAGGTGTCTTAGGTTAGAGCAATTGACTTACTTTCTGATGGAGGGAACCTATTCAACCGTTTTCCCTGCTCTCTGTGAGTGGGTCTCTGATACTCAAGATGGACCGCTATTTAGAAACTGTGTTCGTACTCTATCCCTCTTTAAATAGGATCCCAATGCTTTCAATGGTGCAGAGTATTTTCCCATTACACATCCTACTTGCTGTGCAGTCATATTCCCAGATACTTAACTAGTGTGTAATTGCTAATGTCTGGTCCTCCGGTGTAATCGTCACCCAGGGCGATTGGTCAAGTGGTGCCATTACATCCCAAAACTACAGCAGGATGTCATCTGACATGAGGGCCAATCAGTTGCTTCTTCTAACTCTAGCCCTCTTTAAATAGGAGCCCAATGCTTTCAATGGTGCAGTGTACTTTCCCATTGCACCTCCTACTTGCTGTGCTGTCATATTCACAGACAGTTACCTAGTGTGTAATTGCTGATGTCTGGTCCTACGGTGTAATCGTCACCCAGGACGATTGGTCACGTGGTGCCATTACTTCACAAAGCTACAGCAGGATGTCATCTGACATAAGGGCCAATCAGTTGCCTAGTACGCAATAGGATACATGTCTCATCGTATAGAAAAGGGAGCAATGTAGACAGGATGCCCAGCTGAAGACTAAGGTGGTGAGATGAAAGGAACTAGGCCTTTATTTGAGACTTATACATTTGTTTGAAGGAGTGGTTGATCATAACATTCTGGAGTTCTCTATAGGTTTACTGAGAGGGATGTGCTAAAATGAAGATGTTAGAATCTGTTATTCATAGTTTTTCTTATTCCCACAAACGGTAGCATAAACCTTCCTCCCTTAACATATCAGATCACTGACTTGCTATGGTGTACCATAACCTAAAATATTTCCTGTGAGAAGGGTACGTTATCTCTTAGCTGCCAAAGAGATCTTTCTATCAAAGTCCTCATATAAGTGCTAGCGTTGTGTAGAGAGTACTAGCAAATGAGGCACAGGATTGAAAGAAGTCTGCTAGGTTGAAATCTAAATTGAGAATATAATTTTTAGTGAGCTTTGGATGTTCACAATATTAGACACGCCATAGTACTAATAATTGACTCTTTATAGAAATCATTTTTTGGTAGTGTTGCATTTGGTTTGGAAGTATTCAAGTTCTAAAAATTGACTAACAGTGGACTTTTCCATCTGCAGAATATACTGAATGACCAGCAGAGGCAGTATTGCAGAGGAATATTTCTCCGCTTGCTGAGAAAAGAAAAAAAAAGAAAGCTCATTCCTCAGCCTTTTCCATGCCTCGATCAATAGATATGGTAAGTCAAACTCTCATTTAATCATTTTGCCATTAATTAAAAGTTCATAGTATCTGATGGCTCTCAGTGCCTTTTAGTGGGGTCTTCCGCATAAAAATAATCTTCTAAGACGGTAGCAATATGAATGACGCTATGGCCATCATGATAGTTTCTCAAAGACTTTGACTGTCTATGTGGCTGACAAAATCTTCTTTAGATAGTTTTGCAGGCAATATGTCCTCCGGGGTAATTACCATCTTTTAGGCTGGAATGAGGTGTCTTAGGTTAGAGCAATTGACTTACTTTCTGATGGAGGGAACCTATTCAACCGTTTTCCCTGCTCTCTGTGAGTGGGTCTCTGATACTCAAGATGGACCGCTATTTAGAAACTGTGTTCGTACTCTATCCCTCTTTAAATAGGATCCCAATGCTTTCAATGGTGCAGAGTATTTTCCCATTTCACATCCTACTTGCTGTGCAGTCATATTCCCAGATACTTAACTAGTGTGTAATTGCTGATGTCTGGTACTCCGGTGTAATCGTCACCCAGGGCGATTGGTCAAGTGGTGCCATTACATCCCAAAACTACAGCAGGATGTCATCTGACATGAGGGCCAATCAGTTGCTTCTTCTAACTCTAGCCCTCTTTAAATAGGAGCCCAATGCTTTCAATGGTGCAGTGTACTTTCCCATTGCACCTCCTACTTGCTGTGCTGTCATATTCACAGACAGTTACCTAGTGTGTAATTGCTGATGTCTCGTCCTACGGTGTAATCGTCACCCAGGACGATTGGTCACGTGGTGCCATTACTTCACAAAGCTACAGCAGGATGTCATCTGACATGAGGGCCAATCAGTTGCCTAGTACGCAATAGGATACATGTCTCATCGTATAGAAAAGGGAGCAATGTAGACCGGATGCCCAGCTGAAGACTAAGGTGGTGAGATGAAAGGAACTAGGCCATTATTTGAGACTTATACATTTGTTTAAAGGATTGGTTGATCATAACATTCTGGAGTTCTCTATAGGTTTACTAAGAGGGATGTGCTAAAATGAAGATGTTAGAATCTGTTATTCATAGGTTTTTCTTATTCCCACAAACGGTAGCATAAACCTTCCTCCCTTAACGTATCAGATCACTGAATTGCTATGGTGTACCATAACCTAAAATATTTCCTGTGAGAAGGGTACGTTATCTCTTGGCTGCCAAAGAGATCTTTCTATCCAAGTCCTCATATAGCTGCTAGAGTTGTGTAGAGAGTACTAGCAAATGAGGCACAGGATTGAAAGAAGTCTGCTATGTTGAAATCTAAACTGAGAATATAATTTTTAGTGAGCTTTGGATTTTCACAATATTAGACACGCCATAGTACTAATAATTGACTCTTTATAGAAATCATTTTTTGGTAGTGTTGCATTTGGTTTGGAAGTATTCAAGTTCTAAAAATTGACTAACAGTGGACTTTTCCATCTGCAGAATATACTGAATGACCAGCAGAGGCAGTATTGCAGAGGAATATTTCTCCGCTTGCTGAGAAAAGAAAAAAAAAGAAAGCTCATTCCTCAGCCTTTTCCATGCCTCGATCAATAGTTATGGTAAGTCAAACTCTCATTTAATCATTTTGCCATTAATTAAATGTTCATAGTATCTGATGGATCTCAGTGCCTTTTAGTGGGGTCTTCCGCATAAATATAATCTTCTAAGACGGTAGCAATATGAATGACGCTATGGCCATCATGATAGTTTCTCAAAGACTTTGACTGTCTATGTGGCTGACAAAATCTTCTTTAGATAGTTTTGCAGGCAATATGTCCTCCGGGGTAATTACCATCTTTTAGGCTGGAATGAGGTGTCTTAGGTTAGAGCAATTGAATTACTTTCTGATGGAGGGAACCTATTCAACCGTTTTCCCTGCTCTCTGTGAGTGGGTCTCTGATACTCAAGATGGACCGCTATTTAGAAACTGTGTTCTAACTCTATCCCTCTTTAAATAGAATCCCAATGCTTTCAATGGTGCAGAGTATTTTCCCATTACACATCCTATTTGCTGTGCAGTCATATTCCCAGATACTTAACTAGTGTGTAATTGCTGATGTCTGGTCCTCCGGTGTAATCGTCACCCAGGGCGATTGGTCAAGTGGTGCCATTACATCCCAAAACTACAGCAGGATGTCATCTGACATGAGGGCCAATCAGTTGCTTCTTCTAACTCTAGCCCTCTTTAAATAGGAGCCCAATGCTTTCAATGGTGCAGTGTACTTTCCCATTGCAACTCCTACTTGCTGTGCAGTCATATTCACAGACAGTTACCTAGCGTGTAATTGCTGATGTCTGGTCCTCCGGTGTAATCGTCACCCACGATGATTGGTCACATGGTGCCATTACTTCACAAAGCTACAGCAGGATGTCATCTGACATGAGGGCCAATCAGTTGCCTAGTACGCAATAGGATACATGTCTCATCGTATAGACAAGGGAGCAATGTAGACAGGATGCCCAGCTGAAGACTAAGGTGGTGAGATGAAAGGAACTAGGCCATTATTTGAGACTTATACATTTGTTTGAAGGAGTTGTTGATCATAAAATTCTGGAGTTCTCTATAGGTTTACTGAGAGGGATGTGCTAAAATGAAGATGTTAGAATCTGTTATTCATAGTTTTTCTTATTCCCACAAACGGTAGCATAAACCTTCCTCCCTTAACGTATCAGATCCCTGACTTGCTTTGGTGTACCATAACCTAAAATAATTCCTGTGAAAAGGGTACGCAATCTCTTGGCTGCCAAAGAGATCTTTCTATCTAAGTCCTCATATAGGTGCTAGAGTTGTGTAGAGAGTACCAGCAAATGAGGCACAGGATTGAAAGAAGTCTGCTAGGTTGAAATCTAAATTGAGAATATAATTTTTAGTGAGCTTTGGATTTTCACAATATTAGACACGCCATAGTACTAATAATTGACTCTTTATAGAAATCATTTTTTGGTAGTGTTGCATTTGGTTTGGAAGTATTCAAGTTCTAAAAATTGACTAACAGTGGACTTTTCCATCAGCAGAATATACTGAATGACCAGCAGAGGCAGTATTGCAGAGGAATATTTCTCCGCTTGCTGAGAAAAGAAAAAAAAATAAAGCTCATTCCTCAGCCTTTTCCATGCCTCGATCAATAGATATGGTAAGTCAAACTCTCATTTAATCATTTTGCCATTAATTAAAAGTTCATAGTATCTGATGGCTCTCAGTGCCTTTTAGTGGGGTCTTCCGCATAAATATAATCTTCTAAGACGGTAGCAATATGAATGACGCTATGGCCATCATGAGAGTTTCTCAAAGACTTTGACTGTCTATGTGGCTGACAAAATCTTCTTTAGATAGTTTTGCAGGCAATATGTCCTCCGGGGTAATTACCATCTTTTAGGCTGGAATGAGGTGTCTTAGGTTAGAGCAATTGACTTAAATTCTGATGGAGGGAACCTATTCAACCGTTTTCCCTGCTCTCTGTGAGTGGGTCTCTGATACTCAAGATGGACCGCTATTTAGAAACTGTGTTCGTACTCTATCCCTCTTTAAATAGGATCCCAATGCTTTCAATGGTGCAGAGTATTTTCCCATTACACATCCTACTTGCTGTGCAGTCATATTCCCAGATACTTAACTAGTGTGTAATTGCTAATGTCTGGTCCTCCGGTGTAATCGTCACCCAGGGCGATTGGTCAAGTGGTGCCATTACATCCCAAAACTACAGCAGGATGTCATCTGACATGAGGGCCAATCAGTTGCTTCTTCTAACTCTAGCCCTCTTTAAATAGGAGCCCAATGCTTTCAATGGTGCAGTGTACTTTCCCATTGCACCTCCTACTTGCTGTGCTGTCATATTCACAGACAGTTACCTAGTGTGTAATTGCTGATGTCTGGTCCTCCGGTGTAATCGTCACCCAGGACGATTGGTCACGTGGTGCCATTACTTCACAAAGCTACAGCAGGATGTCATCTGACATGAGGGCCAATCAGTTGCCTAGTACGCAATAGGATACATGTCTCATCGTATAGAAAAGGGAGCAATGTAGACCGGATGCCCAGCTGAAGACTAAGGTGGTGAGATGAAAGGAACTAGGCCATTATTTGAGACTTATACATTTGTTTAAAGGATTGGTTGATCATAACATTCTGGAGTTCTCTATAGGTTTACTAAGAGGGATGTGCTAAAATGAAGATGTTAGAATCTGTTATTCATAGGTTTTTCTTATTCCCACAAACGGTAGCATAAACCTTCCTCCCTTAACGTATCAGATCACTGAATTGCTATGGTGTACCATAACCTAAAATATTTCCTGTGAGAAGGGTACGTTATCTCTTGGCTGCCAAAGAGATCTTTCTATCCAAGTCCTCATATAGCTGCTAGAGTTGTGTAGAGAGTACTAGCAAATGAGGCACAGGATTGAAAGAAGTCTGCTATGTTGAAATCTAAACTGAGAATATAATTTTTAGTGAGCTTTGGATTTTCACAATATTAGACACGCCATAGTACTAATAATTGACTCTTTATAGAAATCATTTTTTGGTAGTGTTGCATTTGGTTTGGAAGTATTCAAGTTCTAAAAATTGACTAACAGTGGACTTTTCCATCTGCAGAATATACTGAATGACCAGCAGAGGCAGTATTGCAGAGGAATATTTCTCCGCTTGCTTAGAAAAGAAAAAAAAAGAAAGCTCATTCCTCAGCCTTTTCCATGCCTCGATCAATAGATATGGTAAGTCAAACTCTCATTTAATCATTTTGCCATTAATTAAAAGTTCATAGTATCTGATGGCTCTCAGTGCCTTTTAGTGGGGTCTTCCGCATAAATATAATCTTCTAAGACGGTAGCAATATGAATGACGCTATGGCCATCATGATAGTTTCTCAAAGACTTTGACTGTCTATGTGGCTGACAAAATCTTCTTTAGATAGTTTTGCAGGCAATATGTCCTCCAGGGTAATTACCATCTTTTAGGCTGGAATGAGGTGTCTTAGGTTAGAGCAATTGACTTACTTTCTGATGGAGGGAACCTATTCAACCGTTTTCCCTGCTCTCTGTGAGTGGGTCTCTGATACTCAAGATGGACCGCTATTTAGAAACTGTGTTCGTACTCTATCCCTCTTTAAATAGGATCCCAATGCTTTCAATGGTGCAGAGTATTTTCCCATTACACATCCTACTTGCTGTGCAGTCATATTCCCAGATACTTAACTAGTGTGTAATTGCTAATGTCTGGTCCTCCGGTGTAATCGTCACCCAGGGCGATTGGTCAAGTGGTGCCATTACATCCCAAAACTACAGCAGGATGTCATCTGACATGAGGGCCAATCAGTTGCTTCTTCTAACTCTAGCCCTCTTTAAATAGGAGCCCAATGCTTTCAATGGTGCAGTGTACTTTCCCATTGCACCTCCTACTTGCTGTGCTGTCATATTCACAGACAGTTACCTAGTGTGTAATTGCTGATGTCTGGTCCTACGGTGTAATCGTCACCCAGGACGATTGGTCACGTGGTGCCATTACTTCACAAAGCTACAGCAGGATGTCATCTGACATAAGGGCCAATCAGTTGCCTAGTACGCAATAGGATACATGTCTCATCGTATAGAAAAGGGAGCAATGTAGACAGGATGCCCAGCTGAAGACTAAGGTGGTGAGATGAAAGGAACTAGGCCTTTATTTGAGACTTATACATTTGTTTGAAGGAGTGGTTGATCATAACATTCTGGAGTTCTCTATAGGTTTACTGAGAGGGATGTGCTAAAATGAAGATGTTAGAATCTGTTATTCATAGTTTTTCTTATTCCCACAAACGGTAGCATAAACCTTCCTCCCTTAACATATCAGATCACTGACTTGCTATGGTGTACCATAACCTAAAATATTTCCTGTGAGAAGGGTACGTTATCTCTTAGCTGCCAAAGAGATCTTTCTATCAAAGTCCTCATATAAGTGCTAGCGTTGTGTAGAGAGTACTAGCAAATGAGGCACAGGATTGAAAGAAGTCTGCTAGGTTGAAATCTAAATTGAGAATATAATTTTTAGTGAGCTTTGGATGTTCACAATATTAGACACGCCATAGTACTAATAATTGACTCTTTATAGAAATCATTTTTTGGTAGTGTTGCATTTGGTTTGGAAGTATTCAAGTTCTAAAAATTGACTAACAGTGGACTTTTCCATCTGCAGAATATACTGAATGACCAGCAGAGGCAGTATTGCAGAGGAATATTTCTCCGCTTGCTGAGAAAAGAAAAAAAAAGAAAGCTCATTCCTCAGCCTTTTCCATGCCTCGATCAATAGATATGGTAAGTCAAACTCTCATTTAATCATTTTGCCATTAATTAAAAGTTCATAGTATCTGATGGCTCTCAGTGCCTTTTAGTGGGGTCTTCCGCATAAAAATAATCTTCTAAGACGGTAGCAATATGAATGACGCTATGGCCATCATGATAGTTTCTCAAAGACTTTGACTGTCTATGTGGCTGACAAAATCTTCTTTAGATAGTTTTGCAGGCAATATGTCCTCCGGGGTAATTACCATCTTTTAGGCTGGAATGAGGTGTCTTAGGTTAGAGCAATTGACTTACTTTCTGATGGAGGGAACCTATTCAACCGTTTTCCCTGCTCTCTGTGAGTGGGTCTCTGATACTCAAGATGGACCGCTATTTAGAAACTGTGTTCGTACTCTATCCCTCTTTAAATAGGATCCCAATGCTTTCAATGGTGCAGAGTATTTTCCCATTTCACATCCTACTTGCTGTGCAGTCATATTCCCAGATACTTAACTAGTGTGTAATTGCTGATGTCTGGTACTCCGGTGTAATCGTCACCCAGGGCGATTGGTCAAGTGGTGCCATTACATCCCAAAACTACAGCAGGATGTCATCTGACATGAGGGCCAATCAGTTGCTTCTTCTAACTCTAGCCCTCTTTAAATAGGAGCCCAATGCTTTCAATGGTGCAGTGTACTTTCCCATTGCAACTCCTACTTGCTGTGCAGTCATATTCACAGACAGTTACCTAGCCTGTAATTGCTGATGTCTGGTCCTCCGGTGTAATCGTCACCCACGATGATTGGTCACATGGTGCCATTACTTCACAAAGCTACAGCAGGATGTCATCTGACATGAGGGCCAATCAGTTGCCTAGTACGCAATAGGATACATGTCTCATCGTATAGACAAGGGAGCAATGTAGACAGGATGCCCAGCTGAAGACTAAGGTGGTGAGATGAAAGGAACTAGGCCATTATTTGAGACTTATACATTTGTTTGAAGGAGTGGTTGATCATAAAATTCTGGAGTTCTCTATAGGTTTACTGAGAGGGATGTGCTAAAATGAAGATGTTAGAATCTGTTATTCATAGTTTTTCTTATTCCCACAAACGGTAGCATAAACCTTCCTCCCTTAACGTATCAGATCCCTGACTTGCTATGGTGTACCATAACCTAAAATAATTCCTGTGAAAAGGGTACGCAATCTCTTGGCTGCCAAAGAGATCTTTCTATCTAAGTCCTCATATAGGTGCTAGAGTTGTGTAGAGAGTACCAGCAAATGAGGCACAGGATTGAAAGAAGTCTGCTAGGTTGAAATCTAAATTGAGAATATAATTTTTAGTGAGCTTTGGATTTTCACAATATTAGACACGCCATAGTACTAATAATTGACTCTTTATAGAAATCATTTTTTGGTAGTGTTGCATTTGGTTTGGAAGTATTCAAGTTCTAAAAATTGACTAACAGTGGACTTTTCCATCTGCAGAATATACTGAATGACCAGCAGAGGCAGTATTGCAGAGGAATATTTCTCCGCTTGCTGAGAAAAGAAAAAAAAAGAAAGCTCATTCCTCAGCCTTTTCCATGCCTCGATCAATAGTTATGGTAAGTCAAACTCTCATTTAATCATTTTGCCATTAATTAAATGTTCATAGTATCTGATGGATCTCAGTGCCTTTTAGTGGGGTCTTCCGCATAAATATAATCTTCTAAGACGGTAGCAATATGAATGACGCTATGGCCATCATGATAGTTTCTCAAAGACTTTGACTGTCTATGTGGCTGACAAAATCTTCTTTAGATAGTTTTGCAGGCAATATGTCCTCCGGGGTAATTACCATCTTTTAGGCTGGAATGAGGTGTCTTAGGTTAGAGCAATTGAATTACTTTCTGATGGAGGGAACCTATTCAACCGTTTTCCCTGCTCTCTGTGAGTGGGTCTCTGATACTCAAGATGGACCGCTATTTAGAAACTGTGTTCGTACTCTATCCCTCTTTAAATAGGATCCCAATGCTTTCAATGGTGCAGAGTATTTTCCCATTTCACATCCTACTTGCTGTGCAGTCATATTCCCAGATACTTAACTAGTGTGTAATTGCTGATGTCTGGTACTCCGGTGTAATCGTCACCCAGGGCGATTGGTCAAGTGGTGCCATTACATCCCAAAACTACAGCAGGATGTCATCTGACATGAGGGCCAATCAGTTGCTTCTTCTAACTCTAGCCCTCTTTAAATAGGAGCCCAATGCTTTCAATGGTGCAGTGTACTTTCCCATTGCACCTCCTACTTGCTGTGCTGTCATATTCACAGACAGTTACCTAGTGTGTAATTGCTGATGTCTCGTCCTACGGTGTAATCGTCACCCAGGACGATTGGTCACGTGGTGCCATTACTTCACAAAGCTACAGCAGGATGTCATCTGACATGAGGGCCAATCAGTTGCCTAGTACGCAATAGGATACATGTCTCATCGTATAGAAAAGGGAGCAATGTAGACCGGATGCCCAGCTGAAGACTAAGGTGGTGAGATGAAAGGAACTAGGCCATTATTTGAGACTTATACATTTGTTTAAAGGATTGGTTGATCATAACATTCTGGAGTTCTCTATAGGTTTACTAAGAGGGATGTGCTAAAATGAAGATGTTAGAATCTGTTATTCATAGGTTTTTCTTATTCCCACAAACGGTAGCATAAACCTTCCTCCCTTAACGTATCAGATCACTGAATTGCTATGGTGTACCATAACCTAAAATATTTCCTGTGAGAAGGGTACGTTATCTCTTGGCTGCCAAAGAGATCTTTCTATCCAAGTCCTCATATAGCTGCTAGAGTTGTGTAGAGAGTACTAGCAAATGAGGCACAGGATTGAAAGAAGTCTGCTATGTTGAAATCTAAACTGAGAATATAATTTTTAGTGAGCTTTGGATTTTCACAATATTAGACACGCCATAGTACTAATAATTGACTCTTTATAGAAATCATTTTTTGGTAGTGTTGCATTTGGTTTGGAAGTATTCAAGTTCTAAAAATTGACTAACAGTGGACTTTTCCATCTGCAGAATATACTGAATGACCAGCAGAGGCAGTATTGCAGAGGAATATTTCTCCGCTTGCTGAGAAAAGAAAAAAAAAGAAAGCTCATTCCTCAGCCTTTTCCATGCCTCGATCAATAGTTATGGTAAGTCAAACTCTCATTTAATCATTTTGCCATTAATTAAATGTTCATAGTATCTGATGGCTCTCAGTGCCTTTTAGTGGGGTCTTCCGCATAAATATAATCTTCTAAGACGGTAGCAATATGAATGACGCTATGGCCATCATGATAGTTTCTCAAAGACTTTGACTGTCTATGTGGCTGACAAAATCTTCTTTAGATAGTTTTGCAGGCAATATGTCCTCCGGGGTAATTACCATCTTTTAGGCTGGAATGAGGTGTCTTAGGTTAGAGCAATTGACTTACTTTCTGATGGAGGGAACCTATTCAACCGTTTTCCCTGCTCTCTGTGAGTGGGTCTCTGATACTCAAGATGGACCGCTATTTAGAAACTGTGTTCGTACTCTATCCCTCTTTAAATAGGATCCCAATGCTTTCAATGGTGCAGAGTATTTTCCCATTTCACATCCTACTTGCTGTGCAGTCATATTCCCAGATACTTAACTAGTGTGTAATTGCTGATGTCTGGTACTCCGGTGTAATCGTCACCCAGGGCGATTGGTCAAGTGGTGCCATTACATCCCAAAACTACAGCAGGATGTCATCTGACATGAGGGCCAATCAGTTGCTTCTTCTAACTCTAGCCCTCTTTAAATAGGAGCCCAATGCTTTCAATGGTGCAGTGTACTTTCCCATTGCAACTCCTACTTGCTGTGCAGTCATATTCACAGACAGTTACCTAGCGTGTAATTGCTGATGTCTGGTCCTCCGGTGTAATCGTCACCCACGATGATTGGTCACATGGTGCCATTACTTCACAAAGCTACAGCAGGATGTCATCTGACATGAGGGCCAATCAGTTGCCTAGTACGCAATAGGATACATGTCTCATCGTATAGACAAGGGAGCAATGTAGACAGGATGCCCAGCTGAAGACTAAGGTGGTGAGATGAAAGGAACTAGGCCATTATTTGAGACTTATACATTTGTTTGAAGGAGTGGTTGATCATAAAATTCTGGAGTTCTCTATAGGTTTACTGAGAGGGATGTGCTAAAATGAAGATGTTAGAATCTGTTATTCATAGTTTTTCTTATTCCCACAAACGGTAGCATAAACCTTCCTCCCTTAACGTATCAGATCCCTGACTTGCTATGGTGTACCATAACCTAAAATAATTCCTGTGAAAAGGGTACGCAATCTCTTGGCTGCCAAAGAGATCTTTCTATCTAAGTCCTCATATAGGTGCTAGAGTTGTGTAGAGAGTACCAGCAAATGAGGCACAGGATTGAAAGAAGTCTGCTAGGTTGAAATCTAAATTGAGAATATAATTTTTAGTGAGCTTTGGATTTTCACAATATTAGACACGCCATAGTACTAATAATTGACTCTTTATAGAAATCATTTTTTGGTAGTGTTGCATTTGGTTTGGAAGTATTCAAGTTCTAAAAATTGACTAACAGTGGACTTTTCCATCTGCAGAATATACTGAATGACCAGCAGAGGCAGTATTGCAGAGGAATATTTCTCCGCTTGCTGAGAAAAGAAAAAAAAAGAAAGCTCATTCCTCAGCCTTTTCCATGCCTCGATCAATAGATATGGTAAGTCAAACTCTCATTTAATCATTTTGCCATTAATTAAAAGTTCATAGTATCTGATGGCTCTCAGTGCCTTTTAGTGGGGTCTTCCGCATAAATATAATCTTCTAAGACGGTAGCAATATGAATGACGCTATGGCCATCATGATAGTTTCTCAAAGACTTTGACTGTCTATGTGGCTGACAAAATCTTCTTTAGATAGTTTTGCAGGCAATATGTCCTCCGGGGTAATTACCATCTTTTAGGCTGGAATGAGGTGTCTTAGGTTAGAGCAATTGACTTACTTTCTGATGGAGGGAACCTATTCAACCGTTTTCCCTGCTCTCTGTGAGTGGGTCTCTGATACTCAAGATGGACCGCTATTTAGAAACTGTGTTCGTACTCTATCCCTCTTTAAATAGGATCCCAATGCTTTCAATGGTGCAGAGTATTTTCCCATTTCACATCCTACTTGCTGTGCAGTCATATTCCCAGATACTTAACTAGTGTGTAATTGCTGATGTCTGGTACTCCGGTGTAATCGTCACCCAGGGCGATTGGTCAAGTGGTGCCATTACATCCCAAAACTACAGCAGGATGTCATCTGATATGAGGGCCAATCAGTTGCTTCTTCTAACTCTAGCCCTCTTTAAATAGGAGCCCAATGCTTTCAATGGTGCAGTGTACTTTCCCATTGCAACTCCTACTTGCTGTGCAGTCATATTCACAGACAGTTACCTAGCGTGTAATTGCTGATGTCTGGTCCTCCGGTGTAATCGTCACCCACGATGATTGGTCACATGGTGCCATTACTTCACAAAGCTACAGCAGGATGTCATCTGACATGAGGGCCAATCAGTTGCCTAGTACGCAATAGGATACATGTCTCATCAAATAGACAAGGGAGCAATGTAGACAGGATGCCCAGCTGAAGACTAAGGTGGTGAGATGAAAGGAACTAGGCCATTATTTGAGACTTATACATTTGTTTGAAGGAGTGGTTGATCATAAAATTCTGGAGTTCTCTATAGGTTTACTGAGAGGGATGTGCTAAAATGAAGATGTTAGAATTTGTTATTCATAGTTTTTCTTATTCCCACAAACGGTAGCATAAACCTTCCTCCCTTAACGTATCAGATCCCTGACTTGCTATGGTGTACCATAACCTAAAATAATTCCTGTGAAAAGGGTACGCAATCTCTTGGCTGCCAAAGAGATCTTTCTATCTAAGTCCTCATATAGGTGCTAGAGTTGTGTAGAGAGTACCAGCAAATGAGGCACAGGATTGAAAGAAGTCTGCTAGGTTGAAATCTAAATTGAGAATATAATTTTTAGTGAGCTTTGGATTTTCACAATATTAGACACGCCATAGTACTAATAATTGACTCTTTATAGAAATCATTTTTTGGTAGTGTTGCATTTGGTTTGGAAGTATTCAAGTTCTAAAAATTGACTAACAGTGGACTTTTCCATCTGCAGAATATACTGAATGACCAGCAGAGGCAGTATTGCAGAGGAATATTTCTCCGCTTGCTGAGAAAAGAAAAAAAAAGAAAGCTCATTCCTCAGCCTTTTCCATGCCTCGATCAATAGATATGGTAAGTCAAACTCTCATTTAATCATTTTGCCATTAATTAAAAGTTCATAGTATCTGATGGCTCTCAGTGCCTTTTAGTGGGGTCTTCCGCATAAATATAATCTTCTAAGACGGTAGCAATATGAATGACGCTATGGCCATCATGATAGTTTCTCAAAGACTTTGACTGTCTATGTGGCTGACAAAATCTTCTTTAGATAGTTTTGCAGGCAATATGTCCTCCGGGGTAATTACCATCTTTTAGGCTGGAATGAGGTGTCTTGGGTTAGAGCAATTGACTTAAATTCTGATGGAGGCAACCTATTCAACCGTTTTCCCTGCTCTCTGTGAGTGGGTCTCTGATACTCAAGATGGACCGCTATTTAGAAACTGTGTTCGTACTCTATCCCTCTTTAAATAGGATCCCAATGCTTTCAATGGTGCAGAGTATTTTCCCATTACACATCCTACTTGCTGTGCAGTCATATTCCCAGATACTTAACTAGTGTGTAATTGCTAATGTCTGGTCCTCCGGTGTAATCGTCACCCAGGGCGATTGGTCAAGTGGTGCCATTACATCCCAAAACTACAGCAGGATGTCATCTGACATGAGGGCCAATCAGTTGCTTCTTCTAACTCTAGCCCTCTTTAAATAGGAGCCCAATGCTTTCAATGGTGCAGTGTACTTTCCCATTGCACCTCCTACTTGCTGTGCTGTCATATTCACAGACAGTTACCTAGTGTGTAATTGCTGATGTCTGGTCCTACGGTGTAATCGTCACCCAGGACGATTGGTCACGTGGTGCCATTACTTCACAAAGCTACAGCAGGATGTCATCTGACATGAGGGCCAATCAGTTGCCTAGTACGCAATAGGATACATGTCTCATCGTATAGAAAAGGGAGCAATGTAGACCGGATGCCCAGCTGAAGACTAAGGTGGTGAGATGAAAGGAACTAGGCCATTATTTGAGACTTATACATTTGTTTAAAGGATTGGTTGATCATAACATTCTGGAGTTCTCTATAGGTTTACTAAGAGGGATGTGCTAAAATGAAGATGTTAGAATCTGTTATTCATAGGTTTTTCTTATTCCCACAAACGGTAGCATAAACCTTCCTCCCTTAACGTATCAGATCACTGAATTGCTATGGTGTACCATAACCTAAAATATTTCCTGTGAGAAGGGTACGTTATCTCTTGGCTGCCAAAGAGATCTTTCTATCCAAGTCCTCATATAGGTGCTAGAGTTGTGTAGAGAGTACTAGCAAATGAGGCACAGGATTGAAAGAAGTCTGCTATGTTGAAATCTAAACTGAGAATATAATTTTTAGTGAGCTTTGGATTTTCACAATATTAGACACGCCATAGTACTAATAATTGACTCTTTATAGAAATCATTTTTTGGTAGTGTTGCATTTGGTTTGGAAGTATT
The DNA here is from genome assembly GCF_964263255.1 of Lissotriton vulgaris. Lineage (NCBI taxonomy): Eukaryota > Metazoa > Chordata > Amphibia > Caudata > Salamandridae > Lissotriton > Lissotriton vulgaris. The sequence goes on along the minus strand of NC_141693.1, from coordinate 935,069,496 downwards.
CAAGTTCTAAAAATTGACTAACAGTGGACTTTTCCATCTGCAGAATATACTGAATGACCAGCAGAGGCAGTATTGCAGAGGAATATTTCTCCGCTTGCTGAGAAAAGAAAAAAAAAGAAAGCTCATTCCTCAGCCTTTTCCATGCCTCGATCAATAGATATGGTAAGTCAAACTCTCATTTAATCATTTTGCCATTAATTAAAAGTTCATAGTATCTGATGGCTCTCAGTGCCTTTTAGTGGGGTCTTCCGCATAAATATAATCTTCTAAGACGGTAGCAATATGAATGACGCTATGGCCATCATGATAGTTTCTCAAAGACTTTGACTGTCTATGTGGCTGACAAAATCTTCTTTAGATAGTTTTGCAGGCAATATGTCCTCCGGGGTAATTACCATCTTTTAGGCTGGAATGAGGTGTCTTAGGTTAGAGCAATTGACTTACTTTCTGATGGAGGGAACCTATTCAACCGTTTTCCCTGCTCTCTGTGAGTGGGTCTCTGATACTCAAGATGGACCGCTATTTAGAAACTGTGTTCGTACTCTATCCCTCTTTAAATAGGATCCCAATGCTTTCAATGGTGCAGAGTATTTTCCCATTTCACATCCTACTTGCTGTGCAGTCATATTCCCAGATACTTAACTAGTGTGTAATTGCTGATGTCTGATACTCCGGTGTAATCGTCACCCAGGGCGATTGGTCAAGTGGTGCCATTACATCCCAAAACTACAGCAGGATGTCATCTGATATGAGGGCCAATCAGTTGCTTCTTCTAACTCTAGCCCTCTTTAAATAGGAGCCCAATGCTTTCAATGGTGCAGTGTACTTTCCCATTGCAACTCCTACTTGCTGTGCAGTCATATTCACAGACAGTTACCTAGCGTGTAATTGCTGATGTCTGGTCCTCCGGTGTAATCGTCACCCACGATGATTGGTCACATGGTGCCATTACTTCACAAAGCTACAGCAGGATGTCATCTGACATGAGGGCCAATCAGTTGCCTAGTACGCAATAGGATACATGTCTCATCGTATAGACAAGGGAGCAATGTAGACAGGATGCCCAGCTGAAGACTAAGGTGGTGAGATGAAAGGAACTAGGCCATTATTTGAGACTTATACATTTGTTTGAAGGAGTGGTTGATCATAAAATTCTGGAGTTCTCTATAGGTTTACTGAGAGGGATGTGCTAAAATGAAGATGTTAGAATCTGTTATTCATAGTTTTTCTTATTCCCACAAACGGTAGCATAAACCTTCCTCCCTTAACGTATCAGATCCCTGACTTGCTATGGTGTACCATAACCTAAAATAATTCCTGTGAAAAGGGTACGCAATCTCTTGGCTGCCAAAGAGATCTTTCTATCTAAGTCCTCATATAGGTGCTAGAGTTGTGTAGAGAGTACCAGCAAATGAGGCACAGGATTGAAAGAAGTCTGCTAGGTTGAAATCTAAATTGAGAATATAATTTTTAGTGAGCTTTGGATTTTCACAATATTAGACACGCCATAGTACTAATAATTGACTCTTTATAGAAATCATTTTTTGGTAGTGTTGCATTTGGTTTGGAAGTATTCAAGTTCTAAAAATTGACTAACAGTGGACTTTTCCATCTGCAGAATATACTGAATGACCAGCAGAGGCAGTATTGCAGAGGAATATTTCTCCGCTTGCTGAGAAAAGAAAAAAAAAGAAAGCTCATTCCTCAGCCTTTTCCATGCCTCGATCAATAGATATGGTAAGTCAAACTCTCATTTAATCATTTTGCCATTAATTAAAAGTTCATAGTATCTGATGGCTCTCAGTGCCTTTTAGTGGGGTCTTCCGCATAAATATAATCTTCTAAGACGGTAGCAATATGAATGACGCTATGGCCATCATGATAGTTTCTCAAAGACTTTGACTGTCTATGTGGCTGACAAAATCTTCTTTAGATAGTTTTGCAGGCAATATGTCCTCCGGGGTAATTACCATCTTTTAGGCTGGAATGAGGTGTCTTAGGTTAGAGCAATTGACTTACTTTCTGATGGAGGGAACCTATTCAACCGTTTTCCCTGCTCTCTGTGAGTGGGTCTCTGATACTCAAGATGGACCGCTATTTAGAAACTGTGTTCGTACTCTATCCCTCTTTAAATAGGATCCTAATGCTTTCAATGGTGCAGAGTATTTTCCCATTTCACATCCTACTTGCTGTGCAGTCATATTCCCAGATACTTAACTAGTGTGTAATTGCTGATGTCTGGTACTCCGGTGTAATCGTCACCCAGGGCGATTGGTCAAGTGGTGCCATTACATCCCAAAACTACAGCAGGATGTCATCTGACATGAGGGCCAATCAGTTGCTTCTTCTAACTCTAGCCCTCTTTAAATAGGAGCCCAATGCTTTCAATGGTGCAGTGTACTTTCCCATTGCACCTCCTACTTGCTGTGCTGTCATATTCACAGACAGTTACCTAGTGTGTAATTGCTGATGTCTGGTCCTACGGTGTAATCGTCACCCAGGACGATTGGTCACGTGGTGCCGTTACTTCACAAAGCTACAGCAGGATGTCATCTGACATGAGGGCCAATCAGTTGCCTAGTACGCAATAGGATACATGTCTCATCGTATAGAAAAGGGAGCAATGTAGACCGGATGCCCAGCTGAAGACTAAGGTGGTGAGATGAAAGGAACTAGGCCATTATTTGAGACTTATACATTTGTTTAAAGGATTGGTTGATCATAACATTCTGGAGTTCTCTATAGGTTTACTAAGAGGGATGTGCTAAAATGAAGATGTTAGAATCTGTTATTCATAGGTTTTTCTTATTCCCACAAACGGTAGCATAAACCTTCCTCCCTTAACGTATCAGATCACTGAATTGCTATGGTGTACCATAACCTAAATTATTTCCTGTGAGAAGGGTACGTTATCTCTTGGCTGCCAAAGAGATCTTTCTATCCAAGTCCTCATATAGGTGCTAGAGTTGTGTAGAGAGTACTAGCAAATGAGGCACAGGATTGAAAGAAGTCTGCTAGGTTGAAATCTAAACTGAGAATATAATTTTTAGTGAGCTTTGGATTTTCACAATATTAGACACGCCATAGTACTAATAATTGACTCTTTATAGAAATCATTTTTTGGTAGTGTTGCATTTGGTTTGGAAGTATTCAAGTTCTAAAAATTGACTAACAGTGGACTTTTCCATCTGCAGAATATACTGAATGACCAGCAGAGGCAGTATTGCAGAGGAATATTTCTCCGCTTGCTGAGAAAAGAAAAAAAAAGAAAGCTCATTCCTCAGCCTTTTCCATGCCTCGATCAATAGATATGGTAAGTCAAACTCTCATTTAATCATTTTGCCATTAATTAAAAGTTCATAGTATCTGATGGCTGTCAGTGCCTTTTAGTGGGGTCTTCCGCATAAATATAATCTTCTAAGACGGTAGCAATATGAATGACGCTATGGCCATCATGATAGTTTCTCAAAGACTTTGACTGTCTATGTGGCTGACAAAATCTTCTTTAGATAGTTTTGCAGGCAATATGTCCTCCGGGGTAATTACCATCTTTTAGGCTGGAATGAGGTGTCTTAGGTTAGAGCAATTGACTTACTTTCTGATGGAGGGAACCTATTCAACCGTTTTCCCTGCTCTCTGTGAGTGGGTCTCTGATACTCAAGATGGACCGCTATTTAGAAACTGTGTTCGTACTCTATCCCTCTTTAAATAGGATCCCAATGCTTTCAATGGTGCAGAGTATTTTCCCATTTCACATCCTACTTGCTGTGCAGTCATATTCCCAGATACTTAACTAGTGTGTAATTGCTGATGTCTGGTACTCCGGTGTAATCGTCACCCAGGGCGATTGGTCAAGTGGTGCCATTACATCCCAAAACTACAGCAGGATGTCATCTGACATGAGGGCCAATCAGTTGCTTCTTCTAACTCTAGCCCTCTTTAAATAGGAGCCCAATGCTTTCAATGGTGCAGTGTACTTTCCCATTGCAACTCCTACTTGCTGTGCAGTCATATTCACAGACAGTTACCTAGCGTGTAATTGCTGATGTCTGGTCCTCCGGTGTAATCGTCACCCACGATGATTGGTCACATGGTGCCATTACTTCACAAAGCTACAGCAGGATGTCATCTGACATGAGGGCCAATCAGTTGCCTAGTACGCAATAGGATACATGTCTCATCGTATAGACAAGGGAGCAATGTAGACAGGATGCCCAGCTGAAGACTAAGGTGGTGAGATGAAAGGAACTAGGCCATTATTTGAGACTTATACATTTGTTTGAAGGAGTGGTTGATCATAAAATTCTGGAGTTCTCTATAGGTTTACTGAGAGGGATGTGCTAAAATGAAGATGTTAGAATCTGTTATTCATAGTTTTTCTTATTCCCACAAACGGTAGCATAAACCTTCCTCCCTTAACGTATCAGATCCCTGACTTGCTATGGTGTACCATAACCTAAAATAATTCCTGTGAAAAGGGTACGCAATCTCTTGGCTGCCAAAGAGATCTTTCTATCTAAGTCCTCATATAGGTGCTAGAGTTGTGTAGAGAGTACCAGCAAATGAGGCACAGGATTGAAAGAAGTCTGCTAGGTTGAAATCTAAATTGAGAATATAATTTTTAGTGAGCTTTGGATTTTCACAATATTAGACACGCCATAGTACTAATAATTGACTCTTTATAGAAATCATTTTTTGGTAGTGTTGCATTTGGTTTGGAAGTATTCAAGTTCTAAAAATTGACTAACAGTGGACTTTTCCATCTGCAGAATATACTGAATGACCAGCAGAGGCAGTATTGCAGAGGAATATTTCTCCGCTTGCTGAGAAAAGAAAAAAAAAGAAAGCTCATTCCTCAGCCTTTTCCATGCCTCGATCAATAGATATGGTAAGTCAAACTCTCATTTAATCATTTTGCCATTAATTAAAAGTTCATAGTATCTGATGGCTCTCAGTGCCTTTTAGTGGGGTCTTCCGCATAAATATAATCTTCTAAGACGGTAGCAATATGAATGACGCTATGGCCATCATGATAGTTTCTCAAAGACTTTGACTGTCTATGTGGCTGACAAAATCTTCTTTAGATAGTTTTGCAGGCAATATGTCCTCCGGGGTAATTACCATCTTTTAGGCTGGAATGAGGTGTCTTAGGTTAGAGCAATTGACTTAAATTCTGATGGAGGGAACCTATTCAACCGTTTTCCCTGCTCTCTGTGAGTGGGTCTCTGATACTCAAGATGGACCGCTATTTAGAAACTGTGTTCGTACTCTATCCCTCTTTAAATAGGATCCCAATGCTTTCAATAGTGCAGAGTATTTTCCCATTACACATCCTACTTGCTGTGCAGTCATATTCCCAGATACTTAACTAGTGTGTAATTGCTAATGTCTGGTCCTCCGGTGTAATCGTCACCCAGGGCGATTGGTCAAGTGGTGCCATTACATCCCAAAACTACAGCAGGATGTCATCTGACATGAGGGCCAATCAGTTGCTTCTTCTAACTCTAGCCCTCTTTAAATAGGAGCCCAATGCTTTCAATGGTGCAGTGTACTTTCCCATTGCACCTCCTACTTGCTGTGCTGTCATATTCACAGACAGTTACCTAGTGTGTAATTGCTGATGTCTGGTCCTACGGTGTAATCGTCACCCAGGACGATTGGTCACGTGGTGCCATTACTTCACAAAGCTACAGCAGGATGTCATCTGACATGAGGGCCAATCAGTTGCCTAGTACGCAATAGGATACATGTCTCATCGTATAGAAAAGGGAGCAATGTAGACCGGATGCCCAGCTGAAGACTAAGGTGGTGAGATGAAAGGAACTAGGCCATTATTTGAGACTTATACATTTGTTTAAAGGATTGGTTGATCATAACATTCTGGAGTTCTCTATAGGTTTACTAAGAGGGATGTGCTAAAATGAAGATGTTAGAATCTGTTATTCATAGTTTTTCTTATTCCCACAAACGGTAGCATAAACCTTCCTCCCTTAACGTATCAGATCACTGAATTGCTATGGTGTACCATAACCTAAAATATTTCCTGTGAGAAGGGTACGTTATCTCTTGGCTGCCAAAGAGATCTTTCTATCTAAGTCCTCATATAGGTGCTAGAGTTGTGTAGAGAGTACCAGCAAATGAGGCACAGGATTGAAAGAAGTCTGCTAGGTTGAAATCTAAATTGAGAATATAATTTTTAGTGAGCTTTGGATTTTCACAATATTAGACACGCCATAGTACTAATAATTGACTCTTTATAGAAATCATTTTTTGGTAGTGTTGCATTTGGTTTGGAAGTATTCAAGTTCTAAAAATTGACTAACAGTGGACTTTTCCATCTGCAGAATATACTGAATGACCAGCAGAGGCAGTATTGCAGAGGAATATTTCTCCGCTTGCTGAGAAAAGAAAAAAAAAGAAAGCTCATTCCTCAGCCTTTTCCATGCCTCGATCAATAGATATGGTAAGTCAAACTCTCATTTAATCATTTTGCCATTAATTAAAAGTTCATAGTATCTGATGGCTGTCAGTGCCTTTTAGTGGGGTCTTCCGCATAAATATAATCTTCTAAGACGGTAGCAATATGAATGACGCTATGGCCATCATGATAGTTTCTCAAAGACTTTGACTGTCTATGTGGCTGACAAAATCTTCTTTAGATAGTTTTGCAGGCAATATGTCCTCCGGGGTAATTACCATCTTTTAGGCTGGAATGAGGTGTCTTAGGTTAGAGCAATTGACTTACTTTCTGATGGAGGGAACCTATTCAACCGTTTTCCCTGCTCTCTGTGAGTGGGTCTCTGATACTCAAGATGGACCGCTATTTAGAAACTGTGTTCGTACTCTATCCCTCTTTAAATAGGATCCCAATGCTTTCAATGGTGCAGAGTATTTTCCCATTTCACATCCTACTTGCTGTGCAGTCATATTCCCAGATACTTAACTAGTGTGTAATTGCTGATGTCTGGTACTCCGGTGTAATCGTCACCCAGGGCGATTGGTCAAGTGGTGCCATTACATCCCAAAACTACAGCAGGATGTCATCTGACATGAGGGCCAATCAGTTGCTTCTTCTAACTCTAGCCCTCTTTAAATAGGAGCCCAATGCTTTCAATGGTGCAGTGTACTTTCCCATTGCAACTCCTACTTGCTGTGCAGTCATATTCACAGACAGTTACCTAGCGTGTAATTGCTGATGTCTGGTCCTCCGGTGTAATCGTCACCCACGATGATTGGTCACATGGTGCCATTACTTCACAAAGCTACAGCAGGATGTCATCTGACATGAGGGCCAATCAGTTGCCTAGTACGCAATAGGATACATGTCTCATCGTATAGACAAGGGAGCAATGTAGACAGGATGCCCAGCTGAAGACTAAGGTGGTGAGATGAAAGGAACTAGGCCATTATTTGAGACTTATACATTTGTTTGAAGGAGTGGTTGATCATAAAATTCTGGAGTTCTCTATAGGTTTACTGAGAGGGATGTGCTAAAATGAAGATGTTAGAATCTGTTATTCATAGTTTTTCTTATTCCCACAAACGGTAGCATAAACCTTCCTCCCTTAACGTATCAGATCCCTGACTTGCTATGGTGTACCATAACCTAAAATAATTCCTGTGAAAAGGGTACGCAATCTCTTGGCTGCCAAAGAGATCTTTCTATCTAAGTCCTCATATAGGTGCTAGAGTTGTGTAGAGAGTACCAGCAAATGAGGCACAGGATTGAAAGAAGTCTGCTAGGTTGAAATCTAAATTGAGAATATAATTTTTAGTGAGCTTTGGATTTTCACAATATTAGACACGCCATAGTACTAATAATTGACTCTTTATAGAAATCATTTTTTGGTAGTGTTGCATTTGGTTTGGAAGTATTCAAGTTCTAAAAATTGACTAACAGTGGACTTTTCCATCTGCAGAATATACTGAATGACCAGCAGAGGCAGTATTGCAGAGGAATATTTCTCCGCTTGCTGAGAAAAGAAAAAAAAAGAAAGCTCATTCCTCAGCCTTTTCCATGCCTCGATCAATAGATATGGTAAGTCAAACTCTCATTTAATCATTTTGCCATTAATTAAAAGTTCATAGTATCTGATGGCTCTCAGTGCCTTTTAGTGGGGTCTTCCGCATAAATATAATCTTCTAAGACGGTAGCAATATGAATGACGCTATGGCCATCATGATAGTTTCTCAAAGACTTTGACTGTCTATGTGGCTGACAAAATCTTCTTTAGATAGTTTTGCAGGCAATATGTCCTCCGGGGTAATTACCATCTTTTAGGCTGGAATGAGGTGTCTTAGGTTAGAGCAATTGACTTAAATTCTGATGGAGGGAACCTATTCAACCGTTTTCCCTGCTCTCTGTGAGTGGGTCTCTGATACTCAAGATGGACCGCTATTTAGAAACTGTGTTCGTACTCTATCCCTCTTTAAATAGGATCCCAATGCTTTCAATAGTGCAGAGTATTTTCCCATTACACATCCTACTTGCTGTGCAGTCATATTCCCAGATACTTAACTAGTGTGTAATTGCTAATGTCTGGTCCTCCGGTGTAATCGTCACCCAGGGCGATTGGTCAAGTGGTGCCATTACATCCCAAAACTACAGCAGGATGTCATCTGACATGAGGGCCAATCAGTTGCTTCTTCTAACTCTAGCCCTCTTTAAATAGGAGCCCAATGCTTTCAATGGTGCAGTGTACTTTCCCATTGCACCTCCTACTTGCTGTGCTGTCATATTCACAGACAGTTACCTAGTGTGTAATTGCTGATGTCTGGTCCTACGGTGTAATCGTCACCCAGGACGATTGGTCACGTGGTGCCATTACTTCACAAAGCTACAGCAGGATGTCATCTGACATGAGGGCCAATCAGTTGCCTAGTACGCAATAGGATACATGTCTCATCGTATAGAAAAGGGAGCAATGTAGACCGGATGCCCAGCTGAAGACTAAGGTGGTGAGATGAAAGGAACTAGGCCATTATTTGAGACTTATACATTTGTTTAAAGGATTGGTTGATCATAACATTCTGGAGTTCTCTATAGGTTTACTAAGAGGGATGTGCTAAAATGAAGATGTTAGAATCTGTTATTCATAGTTTTTCTTATTCCCACAAACGGTAGCATAAACCTTCCTCCCTTAACGTATCAGATCACTGAATTGCTATGGTGTACCATAACCTAAAATATTTCCTGTGAGAAGGGTACGTTATCTCTTGGCTGCCAAAGAGATCTTTCTATCTAAGTCCTCATATAGGTGCTAGAGTTGTGTAGAGAGTACCAGCAAATGAGGCACAGGATTGAAAGAAGTCTGCTAGGTTGAAATCTAAATTGAGAATATAATTTTTAGTGAGCTTTGGATTTTCACAATATTAGACACGCCATAGTACTAATAATTGACTCTTTATAGAAATCATTTTTTGGTAGTGTTGCATTTGGTTTGGAAGTATTCAAGTTCTAAAAATTGACTAACAGTGGACTTTTCCATCTGCAGAATATACTGAATGACCAGCAGAGGCAGTATTGCAGAGGAATATTTCTCCGCTTGCTGAGAAAAGAAAAAAAAAGAAAGCTCATTCCTCAGCCTTTTCCATGCCTCGATCAATAGATATGGTAAGTCAAACTCTCATTTAATCATTTTGCCATTAATTAAAAGTTCATAGTATCTGATGGCTGTCAGTGCCTTTTAGTGGGGTCTTCCGCATAAATATAATCTTCTAAGACGGTAGCAATATGAATGACGCTATGGCCATCATGATAGTTTCTCAAAGACTTTGACTGTCTATGTGGCTGACAAAATCTTCTTTAGATAGTTTTGCAGGCAATATGTCCTCCGGGGTAATTACCATCTTTTAGGCTGGAATGAGGTGTCTTAGGTTAGAGCAATTGACTTACTTTCTGATGGAGGGAACCTATTCAACCGTTTTCCCTGCTCTCTGTGAGTGGGTCTCTGATACTCAAGATGGACCGCTATTTAGAAACTGTGTTCGTACTCTATCCCTCTTTAAATAGGATCCCAATGCTTTCAATGGTGCAGAGTATTTTCCCATTTCACATCCTACTTGCTGTGCAGTCATATTCCCAGATACTTAACTAGTGTGTAATTGCTGATGTCTGGTACTCCGGTGTAATCGTCACCCAGGGCGATTGGTCAAGTGGTGCCATTACATCCCAAAACTACAGCAGGATGTCATCTGACATGAGGGCCAATCAGTTGCTTCTTCTAACTCTAGCCCTCTTTAAATAGGAGCCCAATGCTTTCAATGGTGCAGTGTACTTTCCCATTGCAACTCCTACTTGCTGTGCAGTCATATTCACAGACAGTTACCTAGCGTGTAATTGCTGATGTCTGGTCCTCCGGTGTAATCGTCACCCACGATGATTGGTCACATGGTGCCATTACTTCACAAAGCTACAGCAGGATGTCATCTGACATGAGGGCCAATCAGTTGCCTAGTACGCAATAGGATACATGTCTCATCGTATAGACAAGGGAGCAATGTAGACAGGATGCCCAGCTGAAGACTAAGGTGGTGAGATGAAAGGAACTAGGCCATTATTTGAGACTTATACATTTGTTTGAAGGAGTGGTTGATCATAAAATTCTGGAGTTCTCTATAGGTTTACTGAGAGGGATGTGCTAAAATGAAGATGTTAGAATCTGTTATTCATAGTTTTTCTTATTCCCACAAACGGTAGCATAAACCTTCCTCCCTTAACGTATCAGATCCCTGACTTGCTATGGTGTACCATAACCTAAAATAATTCCTGTGAAAAGGGTACGCAATCTCTTGGCTGCCAAAGAGATCTTTCTATCTAAGTCCTCATATAGGTGCTAGAGTTGTGTAGAGAGTACCAGCAAATGAGGCACAGGATTGAAAGAAGTCTGCTAGGTTGAAATCTAAATTGAGAATATAATTTTTAGTGAGCTTTGGATTTTCACAATATTAGACACGCCATAGTACTAATAATTGACTCTTTATAGAAATCATTTTTTGGTAGTGTTGCATTTGGTTTGGAAGTATTCAAGTTCTAAAAATTGACTAACAGTGGACTTTTCCATCTGCAGAATATACTGAATGACCAGCAGAGGCAGTATTGCAGAGGAATATTTCTCCGCTTGCTGAGAAAAGAAAAAAAAAGAAAGCTCATTCCTCAGCCTTTTCCATGCCTCGATCAATAGATATGGTAAGTCAAACTCTCATTTAATCATTTTGCCATTAATTAAAAGTTCATAGTATCTGATGGCTCTCAGTGCCTTTTAGTGGGGTCTTCCGCATAAATATAATCTTCTAAGACGGTAGCAATATGAATGACGCTATGGCCATCATGATAGTTTCTCAAAGACTTTGACTGTCTATGTGGCTGACAAAATCTTCTTTAGATAGTTTTGCAGGCAATATGTCCTCCGGGGTAATTACCATCTTTTAGGCTGGAATGAGGTGTCTTAGGTTAGAGCAATTGACTTAAATTCTGATGGAGGGAACCTATTCAACCGTTTTCCCTGCTCTCTGTGAGTGGGTCTCTGATACTCAAGATGGACCGCTATTTAGAAACTGTGTTCGTACTCTATCCCTCTTTAAATAGGATCCCAATGCTTTCAATAGTGCAGAGTATTTTCCCATTACACATCCTACTTGCTGTGCAGTCATATTCCCAGATACTTAACTAGTGTGTAATTGCTAATGTCTGGTCCTCCGGTGTAATCGTCACCCAGGGCGATTGGTCAAGTGGTGCCATTACATCCCAAAACTACAGCAGGATGTCATCTGACATGAGGGCCAATCAGTTGCTTCTTCTAACTCTAGCCCTCTTTAAATAGGAGCCCAATGCTTTCAATGGTGCAGTGTACTTTCCCATTGCACCTCCTACTTGCTGTGCTGTCATATTCACAGACAGTTACCTAGTGTGTAATTGCTGATGTCTGGTCCTACGGTGTAATCGTCACCCAGGACGATTGGTCACGTGGTGCCATTACTTCACAAAGCTACAGCAGGATGTCATCTGACATGAGGGCCAATCAGTTGCCTAGTACGCAATAGGATACATGTCTCATCGTATAGAAAAGGGAGCAATGTAGACCGGATGCCCAGCTGAAGACTAAGGTGGTGAGATGAAAGGAACTAGGCCATTATTTGAGACTTATACATTTGTTTAAAGGATTGGTTGATCATAACATTCTGGAGTTCTCTATAGGTTTACTAAGAGGGATGTGCTAAAATGAAGATGTTAGAATCTGTTATTCATAGTTTTTCTTATTCCCACAAACGGTAGCATAAACCTTCCTCCCTTAACGTATCAGATCACTGAATTGCTATGGTGTACCATAACCTAAAATATTTCCTGTGAGAAGGGTACGTTATCTCTTGGCTGCCAAAGAGATCTTTCTATCTAAGTCCTCATATAGGTGCTAGAGTTGTGTAGAGAGTACCAGCAAATGAGGCACAGGATTGAAAGAAGTCTGCTAGGTTGAAATCTAAATTGAGAATATAATTTTTAGTGAGCTTTGGATTTTCACAATATTAGACACGCCATAGTACTAATAATTGACTCTTTATAGAAATCATTTTTTGGTAGTGTTGCATTTGGTTTGGAAGTATTCAAGTTCTAAAAATTGACTAACAGTGGACTTTTCCATCTGCAGAATATACTGAATGACCAGCAGAGGCAGTATTGCAGAGGAATATTTCTCCGCTTGCTGAGAAAAGAAAAAAAAAGAAAGCTCATTCCTCAGCCTTTTCCATGCCTCGATCAATAGATATGGTAAGTCAAACTCTCATTTAATCATTTTGCCATTAATTAAAAGTTCATAGTATCTGATGGCTCTCAGTGCCTTTTAGTGGGGTCTTCCGCATAAATATAATCTTCTAAGACGGTAGCAATATGAATGACGCTATGGCCATCATGATAGTTTCTCAAAGACTTTGACTGTCTATGTGGCTGACAAAATCTTCTTTAGATAGTTTTGCAGGCAATATGTCCTCCGGGGTAATTACCATCTTTTAGGCTGGAATGAGGTGTCTTAGGTTAGAGCAATTGACTTACTTTCTGATGGAGGGAACCTATTCAACCGTTTTCCCTGCTCTCTGTGAGTGGGTCTCTGATACTCAAGATGGACCGCTATTTAGAAACTGTGTTCGTACTCTATCCCTCTTTAAATAGGATCCCAATGCTTTCAATGGTGCAGAGTATTTTCCCATTTCACATCCTACTTGCTGTGCAGTCATATTCCCAGATACTTAACTAGTGTGTAATTGCTGATGTCTGGTACTCCGGTGTAATCGTCACCCAGGGCGATTGGTCAAGTGGTGCCATTACATCCCAAAACTACAGCAGGATGTCATCTGACATGAGGGCCAATCAGTTGCTTCTTCTAACTCTAGCCCTCTTTAAATAGGAGCCCAATGCTTTCAATGGTGCAGTGTACTTTCCCATTGCAACTCCTACTTGCTGTGCAGTCATATTCACAGACAGTTACCTAGCCTGTAATTGCTGATGTCTGGTCCTCCGGTGTAATCGTCACCCACGATGATTGGTCACATGGTGCCATTACTTCACAAAGCTACAGCAGGATGTCATCTGACATGAGGGCCAATCAGTTGCCTAGTACGCAATAGGATACATGTCTCATCGTATAGACAAGGGAGCAATGTAGACAGGATGCCCAGCTGAAGACTAAGGTGGTGAGATGAAAGGAACTAGGCCATTATTTGAGACTTATACATTTGTTTGAAGGAGTGGTTGATCATAAAATTCTGGAGTTCTCTATAGGTTTACTGAGAGGGATGTGCTAAAATGAAGATGTTAGAATCTGTTATTCATAGTTTTTCTTATTCCCACAAACGGTAGCATAAACCTTCCTCCCTTAACGTATCAGATCCCTGACTTGCTATGGTGTACCATAACCTAAAATAATTCCTGTGAAAAGGGTACGCAATCTCTTGGCTGCCAAAGAGATCTTTCTATCTAAGTCCTCATATAGGTGCTAGAGTTGTGTAGAGAGTACCAGCAAATGAGGCACAGGATTGAAAGAAGTCTGCTAGGTTGAAATCTAAATTGAGAATATAATTTTTAGTGAGCTTTGGATTTTCACAATATTAGACACGCCATAGTACTAATAATTGACTCTTTATAGAAATCATTTTTTGGTAGTGTTGCATTTGGTTTGGAAGTATTCAAGTTCTAAAAATTGACTAACAGTGGACTTTTCCATCTGCAGAATATACTGAATGACCAGCAGAGGCAGTATTGCAGAGGAATATTTCTCCGCTTGCTGAGAAAAGAAAAAAAAAGAAAGCTCATTCCTCAGCCTTTTCCATGCCTCGATCAATAGATATGGTAAGTCAAACTCTCATTTAATCATTTTGCCATTAATTAAAAGTTCATAGTATCTGATGGCTCTCAGTGCCTTTTAGTGGGGTCTTCCGCATAAATATAATCTTCTAAGACGGTAGCAATATGAATGACGCTATGGCCATCATGATAGTTTCTCAAAGACTTTGACTGTCTATGTGGCTGACAAAATCTTCTTTAGATAGTTTTGCAGGCAATATGTCCTCCGGGGTAATTACCATCTTTTAGGCTGGAATGAGGTGTCTTAGGTTAGAGCAATTGACTTAAATTCTGATGGAGGGAACCTATTCAACCGTTTTCCCTGCTCTCTGTGAGTGGGTCTCTGATACTCAAGATGGACCGCTATTTAGAAACTGTGTTCGTACTCTATCCCTCTTTAAATAGGATCCCAATGCTTTCAATGGTGCAGAGTATTTTCCCATTACACATCCTACTTGCTGTGCAGTCATATTCCCAGATACTTAACTAGTGTGTAATTGCTAATGTCTGGTCCTCCGGTGTAATCGTCACCCAGGGCGATTGGTCAAGTGGTGCCATTACATCCCAAAACTACAGCAGGATGTCATCTGACATGAGGGCCAATCAGTTGCTTCTTCTAACTCTAGCCCTCTTTAAATAGGAGCCCAATGCTTTCAATGGTGCAGTGTACTTTCCCATTGCACCTCCTACTTGCTGTGCTGTCATATTCACAGACAGTTACCTAGTGTGTAATTGCTGATGTCTGGTCCTACGGTGTAATCGTCACCCAGGACGATTGGTCACGTGGTGCCATTACTTCACAAAGCTACAGCAGGATGTCATCTGACATGAGGGCCAATCAGTTGCCTAGTACGCAATAGGATACATGTCTCATCGTATAGAAAAGGGAGCAATGTAGACCGGATGCCCAGCTGAAGACTAAGGTGGTGAGATGAAAGGAACTAGGCCATTATTTGAGACTTATACATTTGTTTAAAGGATTGGTTGATCATAACATTCTGGAGTTCTCTATAGGTTTACTAAGAGGGATGTGCTAAAATGAAGATGTTAGAATCTGTTATTCATAGTTTTTCTTATTCCCACAAACGGTAGCATAAACCTTCCTCCCTTAACGTATCAGATCACTGAATTGCTATGGTGTACCATAACCTAAAATATTTCCTGTGAGAAGGGTACGTTATCTCTTGGCTGCCAAAGAGATCTTTCTATCCAAGTCCTCATATAGGTGCTAGAGTTGTGTAGAGAGTACTAGCAAATGAGGCACAGGATTGAAAGAAGTCTGCTAGGTTGAAATCTAAACTGAGAATATAATTTTTAGTGAGCTTTGGATTTTCACAATATTAGACACGCCATAGTACTAATAATTGACTCTTTATAGAAATCATTTTTTGGTAGTGTTGCATTTGGTTTGGAAGTATTCAAGTTCTAAAAATTGACTAACAGTGGACTTTTCCATCTGCAGAATATACTGAATGACCAGCAGAGGCAGTATTGCAGAGGAATATTTCTCCGCTTGCTGAGAAAAGAAAAAAAAAGAAAGCTCATTCCTCAGCCTTTTCCATGCCTCGATCAATAGATATGGTAAGTCAAACTCTCATTTAATCATTTTGCCATTAATTAAAAGTTCATAGTATCTGATGGCTCTCAGTGCCTTTTAGTGGGGTCTTCCGCATAAATATAATCTTCTAAGACGGTAGCAATATGAATGACGCTATGGCCATCATGATAGTTTCTCAAAGACTTTGACTGTCTATGTGGCTGACAAAATCTTCTTTAGATAGTTTTGCAGGCAATATGTCCTCCGGGGTAATTACCATCTTTTAGGCTGGAATGAGGTGTCTTAGGTTAGAGCAATTGACTTACTTTCTGATGGAGGGAACCTATTCAACCGTTTTCCCTGCTCTCTGTGAGTGGGTCTCTGATACTCAAGATGGACCGCTATTTAGAAACTGTGTTCGTACTCTATCCCTCTTTAAATAGGATCCCAATGCTTTCAATGGTGCAGAGTATTTTCCCATTTCACATCCTACTTGCTGTGCAGTCATATTCCCAGATACTTAACTAGTGTGTAATTGCTGATGTCTGGTACTCCGGTGTAATCGTCACCCAGGGCGATTGGTCAAGTGGTGCCATTACATCCCAAAACTACAGCAGGATGTCATCTGATATGAGGGCCAATCAGTTGCTTCTTCTAACTCTAGCCCTCTTTAAATAGGAGCCCAATGCTTTCAATGGTGCAGTGTACTTTCCCATTGCAACTCCTACTTGCTGTGCAGTCATATTCACAGACAGTTACCTAGCGTGTAATTGCTGATGTCTGGTCCTCCGGTGTAATCGTCACCCACGATAATTGGTCACATGGTGCCATTACTTCACAAAGCTACAGCAGGATGTCATCTGACATGAGGGCCAATCAGTTGCCTAGTACGCAATAGGATACATGTCTCATCGTATAGACAAGGGAGCAATGTAGACAGGATGCCCAGCTGAAGACTAAGGTGGTGAGATGAAAGGAACTAGGCCATTATTTGAGACTTATACATTTGTTTGAAGGAGTGGTTGATCATAAAATTCTGGAGTTCTCTATAGGTTTACTGAGAGGGATTTGCTAAAATGAAGATGTTAGAATCTGTTATTCATAGTTTTTCTTATTCCCACAAACGGTAGCATAAACCTTCCTCCCTTAACGTATCAGATCCCTGACTTGCTATGGTGTACCATAACCTAAAATAATTCCTGTGAAAAGGGTACGCAATCTCTTGGCTGCCAAAGAGATCTTTCTATCTAAGTCCTCATATAGGTGCTAGAGTTGTGTAGAGAGTACCAGCAAATGAGGCACAGGATTGAAAGAAGTCTGCTAGGTTGAAATCTAAATTGAGAATATAATTTTTAGTGAGCTTTGGATTTTCACAATATTAGACACGCCATAGTACTAATAATTGACTCTTTATAGAAATCATTTTTTGGTAGTGTTGCATTTGGTTTGGAAGTATTCAAGTTCTAAAAATTGACTAACAGTGGACTTTTCCATCTGCAGAATATACTGAATGACCAGCAGAGGCAGTATTGCAGAGGAATATTTCTCCGCTTGCTGAGAAAAGAAAAAAAAAGAAAGCTCATTCCTCAGCCTTTTCCATGCCTCGATCAATAGATATGGTAAGTCAAACTCTCATTTAATCATTTTGCCATTAATTAAAAGTTCATAGTATCTGATGGCTCTCAGTGCCTTTTAGTGGGGTCTTCCGCATAAATATAATCTTCTAAGACGGTAGCAATATGAATGACGCTATGGCCATCATGATAGTTTCTCAAAGACTTTGACTGTCTATGTGGCTGACAAAATCTTCTTTAGATAGTTTTGCAGGCAATATGTCCTCCGGGGTAATTACCATCTTTTAGGCTGGAATGAGGTGTCTTAGGTTAGAGCAATTGACTTACTTTCTGATGGAGGGAACCTATTCAACCGTTTTCCCTGCTCTCTGTGAGTGGGTCTCTGATACTCAAGATGGACCGCTATTTAGAAACTGTGTTCGTACTCTATCCCTCTTTAAATAGGATCCCAATGCTTTCAATGGTGCAGAGTATTTTCCCATTTCACATCCTACTTGCTGTGCAGTCATATTCCCAGATACTTAACTAGTGTGTAATTGCTGATGTCTGGTACTCCGGTGTAATCGTCACCCAGGGCGATTGGTCAAGTGGTGCCATTACATCCCAAAACTACAGCAGGATGTCATCTGACATGAGGGCCAATCAGTTGCTTCTTCTAACTCTAGCCCTCTTTAAATAGGAGCCCAATGCTTTCAATGGTGCAGTGTACTTTCCCATTGCAACTCCTACTTGCTGTGCAGTCATATTCACAGACAGTTACCTAGCGTGTAATTGCTGATGTCTGGTCCTCCAGTGTAATCGTCACCCACGATGATTGGTCACATGGTGCCATTACTTCACAAAGCTACAGCAGGATGTCATCTGACATGAGGGCCAATCAGTTGCCTAGTACGCAATAGGATACATGTCTCATCGTATAGACAAGGGAGCAATGTAGACAGGATGCCCAGCTGAAGACTAAGGTGGTGAGATGAAAGGAACTAGGCCATTATTTGAGACTTATACATTTGTTTGAAGGAGTGGTTGATCATAAAATTCTGGAGTTCTCTATAGGTTTACTGAGAGGGATGTGCTAAAATGAAGATGTTAGAATCTGTTATTCATAGTTTTTCTTATTCCCACAAACGGTAGCATAAACCTTCCTCCCTTAACGTATCAGATCCCTGACTTGCTATGGTGTACCATAACCTAAAATAATTCCTGTGAAAAGGGTACGCAATCTCTTGGCTGCCAAAGAGATCTTTCTATCTAAGTCCTCATATAGGTGCTAGAGTTGTGTAGAGAGTACCAGCAAATGAGGCACAGGATTGAAAGAAGTCTGCTAGGTTGAAATCTAAATTGAGAATATAATTTTTAGTGAGCTTTGGATTTTCACAATATTAGACACGCCATAGTACTAATAATTGACTCTTTATAGAAATCATTTTTTGGTAGTGTTGCATTTGGTTTGGAAGTATTCAAGTTCTAAAAATTGACTAACAGTGGACTTTTCCATCTGCAGAATATACTGAATGACCAGCAGAGGCAGTATTGCAGAGGAATATTTCTCCGCTTGCTGAGAAAAGAAAAAAAAAGAAAGCTCATTCCTCAGCCTTTTCCATGCCTCGATCAATAGATATGGTAAGTCAAACTCTCATTTAATCATTTTGCCATTAATTAAAAGTTCATAGTATCTGATGGCTCTCAGTGCCTTTTAGTGGGGTCTTCCGCATAAATATAATCTTCTAAGACGGTAGCAATATGAATGACGCTATGGCCATCATGATAGTTTCTCAAAGACTTTGACTGTCTATGTGGCTGACAAAATCTTCTTTAGATAGTTTTGCAGGCAATATGTCCTCCGGGGTAATTACCATCTTTTAGGCTGGAATGAGGTGTCTTAGGTTAGAGCAATTGACTTACTTTCTGATGGAGGGAACCTATTCAACCGTTTTCCCTGCTCTCTGTGAGTGGGTCTCTGATACTCAAGATGGACCGCTATTTAGAAACTGTGTTCGTACTCTATCCCTCTTTAAATAGGATCCCAATGCTTTCAATGGTGCAGAGTATTTTCCCATTTCACATCCTACTTGCTGTGCAGTCATATTCCCAGATACTTAACTAGTGTGTAATTGCTGATGTCTGGTACTCCGGTGTAATCGTCACCCAGGGCGATT
The DNA here is from genome assembly GCF_964263255.1 of Lissotriton vulgaris. Lineage (NCBI taxonomy): Eukaryota > Metazoa > Chordata > Amphibia > Caudata > Salamandridae > Lissotriton > Lissotriton vulgaris. The sequence continues at coordinate 935,049,897 of NC_141693.1, read as the reverse complement.
GGTCAAGTGGTGCCATTACATCCCAAAACTACAGCAGGATGTCATCTGATATGAGGGCCAATCAGTTGCTTCTTCTAACTCTAGCCCTCTTTAAATAGGAGCCCAATGCTTTCAATGGTGCAGTGTACTTTCCCATTGCAACTCCTACTTGCTGTGCAGTCATATTCACAGACAGTTACCTAGCGTGTAATTGCTGATGTCTGGTCCTCCGGTGTAATCGTCACCCACGATGATTGGTCACATGGTGCCATTACTTCACAAAGCTACAGCAGGATGTCATCTGACATGAGGGCCAATCAGTTGCCTAGTACACAATAGGATACATGTCTCATCGTATAGACAAGGGAGCAATGTAGACAGGATGCCCAGCTGAAGACTAAGGTGGTGAGATGAAAGGAACTAGGCCATTATTTGAGACTTATACATTTGTTTGAAGGAGTGGTTGATCATAAAATTCTGGAGTTCTCTATAGGTTTACTGAGAGGGATGTGCTAAAATGAAGATGTTAGAATCTGTTATTCATAGTTTTTCTTATTCCCACAAACGGTAGCATAAACCTTCCTCCCTTAACGTATCAGATCCCTGACTTGCTATGGTGTACCATAACCTAAAATAATTCCTGTGAAAAGGGTACGCAATCTCTTGGCTGCCAAAGAGATCTTTCTATCTAAGTCCTCATATAGGTGCTAGAGTTGTGTAGAGAGTACCAGCAAATGAGGCACAGGATTGAAAGAAGTCTGCTAGGTTGAAATCTAAATTGAGAATATAATTTTTAGTGAGCTTTGGATTTTCACAATATTAGACACGCCATAGTACTAATAATTGACTCTTTATAGAAATCATTTTTTGGTAGTGTTGCATTTGGTTTGGAAGTATTCAAGTTCTAAAAATTGACTAACAGTGGACTTTTCCATCTGCAGAATATACTGAATGACCAGCAGAGGCAGTATTGCAGAGGAATATTTCTCCGCTTGCTGAGAAAAGAAAAAAAAAGAAAGCTCATTCCTCAGCCTTTTCCATGCCTCGATCAATAGATATGGTAAGTCAAACTCTCATTTAATCATTTTGCCATTAATTAAAAGTTCATAGTATCTGATGGCTCTCAGTGCCTTTTAGTGGGGTCTTCCGCATAAATATAATCTTCTAAGACGGTAGCAATATGAATGACGCTATGGCCATCATGATAGTTTCTCAAAGACTTTGACTGTCTATGTGGCTGACAAAATCTTCTTTAGATAGTTTTGCAGGCAATATGTCCTCCGGGGTAATTACCATCTTTTAGGCTGGAATGAGGTGTCTTGGGTTAGAGCAATTGACTTAAATTCTGATGGAGGGAACCTATTCAACCGTTTTCCCTGCTCTCTGTGAGTGGGTCTCTGATACTCAAGATGGACCGCTATTTAGAAACTGTGTTCGTACTCTATCCCTCTTTAAATAGGATCCCAATGCTTTCAATGGTGCAGAGTATTTTCCCATTACACATCCTACTTGCTGTGCAGTCATATTCCCAGATACTTAACTAGTGTGTAATTGCTAATGTCTGGTCCTCCGGTGTAATCGTCACCCAGGGCGATTGGTCAAGTGCTGCCATTACATCCCAAAACTACAGCAGGATGTCATCTGACATGAGGGCCAATCAGTTGCTTCTTCTAACTCTAGCCCTCTTTAAATAGGAGCCCAATGCTTTCAATGGTGCAGTGTACTTTCCCATTGCACCTCCTACTTGCTGTGCTGTCATATTCACAGACAGTTACCTAGTGTGTAATTGCTGATGTCTGGTCCTACGGTGTAATCGTCACCCAGGACGATTGGTCACGTGGTGCCATTACTTCACAAAGCTACAGCAGGATGTCATCTGACATGAGGGCCAATCAGTTGCCTAGTACGCAATAGGATACATGTCTCATCGTATAGAAAAGGGAGCAATGTAGACCGGATGCCCAGCTGAAGACTAAGGTGGTGAGATGAAAGGAACTAGGCCATTATTTGAGACTTATACATTTGTTTAAAGGATTGGTTGATCATAACATTCTGGAGTTCTCTATAGGTTTACTAAGAGGGATGTGCTAAAATGAAGATGTTAGAATCTGTTATTCATAGGTTTTTCTTATTCCCACAAACGGTAGCATAAACCTTCCTCCCTTAACGTATCAGATCACTGAATTGCTATGGTGTACCATAACCTAAAATATTTCCTGTGAGAAGGGTACGTTATCTCTTGGCTGCCAAAGAGATCTTTCTATCCAAGTCCTCATATAGGTGCTAGAGTTGTGTAGAGAGTACTAGCAAATGGGGCACAGGATTGAAAGAAGTCTGCTATGTTGAAATCTAAACTGAGAATATAATTTTTAGTGAGCTTTGGATTTTCACAATATTAGACACGCCATAGTACTAATAATTGACTCTTTATAGAAATCATTTTTTGGTAGTGTTGCATTTGGTTTGGAAGTATTCAAGTTCTAAAAATTGACTAACAGTGGACTTTTCCATCTGCAGAATATACTGAATGACCAGCAGAGGCAGTATTGCAGAGGAATATTTCTCCGCTTGCTGAGAAAAGAAAAAAAAAGAAAGCTCATTCCTCAGCCTTTTCCATGCCTCGATCAATAGATATGGTAAGTCAAACTCTCATTTAATCATTTTGCCATTAATTAAAAGTTCATAGTATTTGATGGCTCTCAGTGCCTTTTAGTGGGGTCTTCCGCATAAATATAATCTTCTAAGACGGTAGCAATATGAATGACGCTATGGCCATCATGATAGTTTCTCAAAGACTTTGACTGTCTATGTGGCTGACAAAATCTTCTTTAGATAGTTTTGCAGGCAATATGTCCTCCGGGGTAATTACCATCTTTTAGGCTGGAATGAGGTGTCTTAGGTTAGAGCAATTGACTTACTTTCTGATGGAGGGAACCTATTCAACCGTTTTCCCTGCTCTCTGTGAGTGGGTCTCTGATACTCAAGATGGACCGCTATTTAGAAACTGTGTTCGTACTCTATCCCTCTTTAAATAGGATCCCAATGCTTTCAATGGTGCAGAGTATTTTCCCATTTCACATCCTACTTGCTGTGCAGTCATATTCCCAGATACTTAACTAGTGTGTAATTGCTGATGTCTGGTACTCCGGTGTAATCGTCACCCAGGGCGATTGGTCAAGTGGTGCCATTACATCCCAAAACTACAGCAGGATGTCATCTGACATGAGGGCCAATCAGTTGCTTCTTCTAACTCTAGCCCTCTTTAAATAGGAGCCCAATGCTTTCAATGGTGCAGTGTACTTTCCCATTGCAACTCCTACTTGCTGTGCAGTCATATTCACAGACAGTTACCTAGCGTGTAATTGCTGATGTCTGGTCCTCCAGTGTAATCGTCACCCACGATGATTGGTCACATGGTGCCATTACTTCACAAAGCTACAGCAGGATGTCATCTGACATGAGGGCCAATCAGTTGCCTAGTACGCAATAGGATACATGTCTCATCGTATAGAAAAGGGAGCAATGTAGACCGGATGCCCAGCTGAAGACTAAGGTGGTGAGATGAAAGGAACTAGGCCATTATTTGAGACTTATACATTTGTTTAAAGGATTGGTTGATCATAACATTCTGGAGTTCTCTATAGGTTTACTAAGAGGGATGTGCTAAAATGAAGATGTTAGAATCTGTTATTCATAGTTTTTCTTATTCCCACAAACGGTAGCATAAACCTTCCTCCCTTAACGTATCAGATCACTGAATTGCTATGGTGTACCATAACCTAAAATATTTCCTGTGAGAAGGGTACGTTATCTCTTGGCTGCCAAAGAGATCTTTCTATCCAAGTCCTCATATAGGTGCTAGAGTTGTGTAGAGAGTACTAGCAAATGAGGCACAGGATTGAAAGAAGTCTGCTATGTTGAAATCTAAACTGAGAATATAATTTTTAGTGAGCTTTGGATTTTCACAATATTAGACACGCCATAGTACTAATAATTGACTCTTTATAGAAATCATTTTTTGGTAGTGTTGCATTTGGTTTGGAAGTATTCAAGTTCTAAAAATTGACTAACAGTGGACTTTTCCATCTGCAGAATATACTGAATGACCAGCAGAGGCAGTATTGCAGAGGAATATTTCTCCGCTTGCTGAGAAAAGAAAAAAAAAGAAAGCTCATTCCTCAGCCTTTTCCATGCCTCGATCAATAGATATGGTAAGTCAAACTCTCATTTAATCATTTTGCCATTAATTAAAAGTTCATAGTATCTGATGGCTCTCAGTGCCTTTTAGTGGGGTCTTCCGCATAAATATAATCTTCTAAGACGGTAGCAATATGAATGACGCTATGGCCATCATGATAGTTTCTCAAAGACTTTGACTGTCTATGTGGCTGACAAAATCTTCTTTAGATAGTTTTGCAGGCAATATGTCCTCCGGGGTAATTACCATCTTTTAGGCTGGAATGAGGTGTCTTAGGTTAGAGCAATTGACTTACTTTCTGATGGAGGGAACCTATTCAACCGTTTTCCCTGCTCTCTGTGAGTGGGTCTCTGATACTCAAGATGGACCGCTATTTAGAAACTGTGTTCGTACTCTATCCCTCTTTAAATAGGATCCCAATGCTTTCAATGGTGCAGAGTATTTTCCCATTTCACATCCTACTTGCTGTGCAGTCATATTCCCAGATACTTAACTAGTGTGTAATTGCTGATGTCTGGTACTCCGGTGTAATAGTCACCCAGGGCGATTGGTCAAGTGGTGCCATTACATCTCAAAACTACAGCAGGATGTCATCTGACATGAGGGCCAATCAGTTGCTTCTTCTAACTCTAGCCCTCTTTAAATAGGAGCCCAATGCTTTCAATGGTGCAGTGTACTTTCCCATTGCAACTCCTACTTGCTGTGCAGTCATATTCACAGAAAGTTACCTAGCGTGTAATTGCTGATGTCTGGTCCTCCGGTGTAATCGTCACCCACGATGATTGGTCACATGGTGCCAATACTTCACAAAGCTACAGCAGGATGTCATCTGACATGAGGGCCAATCAGTTGCCTAGTACGCAATAGGATACATGTCTCATCGTATAGACAAGGGAGCAATGTAGACAGGATGCCCAGCTGAAGACTAAGGTGGTGAGATGAAAGGAACTAGGCCATTATTTGAGACTTATACATTTGTTTGAAGGAGTGGTTGATCATAAAATTCTGGAGTTCTCTATAGGTTTACTGAGAGGGATGTGCTAAAATGAAGATGTTAGAATCTGTTATTCATAGTTTTTCTTATTCCCACAAACGGTAGCATAAACCTTCCTCCCTTAACGTATCAGATCCCTGACTTGCTATGGTGTACCATAACCTAAAATAATTCCTGTGAAAAGGGTACGCAATCTCTTGGCTGCCAAAGAGATCTTTCTATCTAAGTCCTCATATAGGTGCTAGAGTTGTGTAGAGAGTACCAGCAAATGAGGCACAGGATTGAAAGAAGTCTGCTAGGTTGAAATCTAAATTGAGAATATAATTTTTAGTGAGCTTTGGATTTTCACAATATTAGACACGCCATAGTACTAATAATTGACTCTTTATAGAAATCATTTTTTGGTAGTGTTGCATTTGGTTTGGAAGTATTCAAGTTCTAAAAATTGACTAACAGTGGACTTTTCCATCTGCAGAATATACTGAATGACCAGCAGAGGCAGTATTGCAGAGGAATATTTCTCCGCTTGCTGAGAAAAGAAAAAAAAAGAAAGCTCATTCCTCAGCCTTTTCCATGCCTCGATCAATAGATATGGTAAGTCAAACTCTCATTTAATCATTTTGCCATTAATTAAAAGTTCATAGTATCTGATGGCTCTCAGTGCCTTTTAGTGGGGTCTTCCGCATAAATATAATCTTCTAAGACGGTAGCAATATGAATGACGCTATGGCCATCATGATAGTTTCTCAAAGACTTTGACTGTCTATGTGGCTGACAAAATCTTCTTTAGATAGTTTTGCAGGCAATATGTCCTCCGGGGTAATTACCATCTTTTAGGCTGGAATGAGGTGTCTTGGGTTAGAGCAATTGACTTAAATTCTGATGGAGGGAACCTATTCAACCGTTTTCCCTGCTCTCTGTGAGTGGGTCTCTGATACTCAAGATGGACCGCTATTTAGAAACTGTGTTCGTACTCTATCCCTCTTTAAATAGGATCCCAATGCTTTCAATGGTGCAGAGTATTTTCCCATTACACATCCTACTTGCTGTGCAGTCATATTCCCAGATACTTAACTAGTGTGTAATTGCTAATGTCTGGTCCTCCGGTGTAATCGTCACCCAGGGCGATTGGTCAAGTGCTGCCATTACATCCCAAAACTACAGCAGGATGTCATCTGACATGAGGGCCAATCAGTTGCTTCTTCTAACTCTAGCCCTCTTTAAATAGGAGCCCAATGCTTTCAATGGTGCAGTGTACTTTCCCATTGCACCTCCTACTTGCTGTGCTGTCATATTCACAGACAGTTACCTAGTGTGTAATTGCTGATGTCTGGTCCTACGGTGTAATCGTCACCCAGGACGATTGGTCACGTGGTGCCATTACTTCACAAAGCTACAGCAGGATGTCATCTGACATGAGGGCCAATCAGTTGCCTAGTACGCAATAGGATACATGTCTCATCGTATAGAAAAGGGAGCAATGTAGACCGGATGCCCAGCTGAAGACTAAGGTGGTGAGATGAAAGGAACTAGGCCATTATTTGAGACTTATACATTTGTTTAAAGGATTGGTTGATCATAACATTCTGGAGTTCTCTATAGGTTTACTAAGAGGGATGTGCTAAAATGAAGATGTTAGAATCTGTTATTCATAGGTTTTTCTTATTCCCACAAACGGTAGCATAAACCTTCCTCCCTTAACGTATCAGATCACTGAATTGCTATGGTGTACCATAACCTAAAATATTTCCTGTGAGAAGGGTACGTTATCTCTTGGCTGCCAAAGAGATCTTTCTATCCAAGTCCTCATATAGGTGCTAGAGTTGTGTCGAGAGTACTAGCAAATGGGGCACAGGATTGAAAGAAGTCTGCTATGTTGAAATCTAAACTGAGAATATAATTTTTAGTGAGCTTTGGATTTTCACAATATTAGACACGCCATAGTACTAATAATTGACTCTTTATAGAAATCATTTTTTGGTAGTGTTGCATTTGGTTTGGAAGTATTCAAGTTCTAAAAATTGACTAACAGTGGACTTTTCCATCTGCAGAATATACTGAATGACCAGCAGAGGCAGTATTGCAGAGGAATATTTCTCCGCTTGCTGAGAAAAGAAAAAAAAAGAAAGCTCATTCCTCAGCCTTTTCCATGCCTCGATCAATAGATATGGTAAGTCAAACTCTCATTTAATCATTTTGCCATTAATTAAAAGTTCATAGTATCTGATGGCTCTCAGTGCCTTTTAGTGGGGTCTTCCGCATAAATATAATCTTCTAAGACGGTAGCAATATGAATGACGCTATGGCCATCATGATAGTTTCTCAAAGACTTTGACTGTCTATGTGGCTGACAAAATCTTCTTTAGATAGTTTTGCAGGCAATATGTCCTCCGGGGTAATTACCATCTTTTAGGCTGGAATGAGGTGTCTTAGGTTAGAGCAATTGACTTACTTTCTGATGGAGGGAACCTATTCAACCGTTTTCCCTGCTCTCTGTGAGTGGGTCTCTGATACTCAAGATGGACCGCTATTTAGAAACTGTGTTCGTACTCTATCCCTCTTTAAATAGGATCCCAATGCTTTCAATGGTGCAGAGTATTTTCCCATTTCACATCCTACTTGCTGTGCAGTCATATTCCCAGATACTTAACTAGTGTGTAATTGCTGATGTCTGGTACTCCGGTGTAATCGTCACCCAGGGCGATTGGTCAAGTGGTGCCATTACATCCCAAAACTACAGCAGGATGTCATCTGACATGAGGGCCAATCAGTTGCTTCTTCTAACTCTAGCCCTCTTTAAATAGGAGCCCAATGCTTTCAATGGTGCAGTGTACTTTCCCATTGCAACTCCTACTTGCTGTGCAGTCATATTCACAGACAGTTACCTAGCGTGTAATTGCTGATGTCTGGTCCTCCAGTGTAATCGTCACCCACGATGATTGGTCACATGGTGCCATTACTTCACAAAGCTACAGCAGGATGTCATCTGACATGAGGGCCAATCAGTTGCCTAGTACGCAATAGGATACATGTCTCATCGTATAGACAAGGGAGCAATGTAGACAGGATGCCCAGCTGAAGACTAAGGTGGTGAGATGAAAGGAACTAGGCCATTATTTGAGACTTATACATTTGTTTGAAGGAGTGGTTGATCATAAAATTCTGGAGTTCTCTATAGGTTTACTGAGAGGGATGTGCTAAAATGAAGATGTTAGAATCTGTTATTCATAGTTTTTCTTATTCCCACAAACGGTAGCATAAACCTTCCTCCCTTAACGTATCAGATCCCTGACTTGCTATGGTGTACCATAACCTAAAATAATTCCTGTGAAAAGGGTACGCAATCTCTTGGCTGCCAAAGAGATCTTTCTATCTAAGTCCTCATATAGGTGCTAGAGTTGTGTAGAGAGTACCAGCAAATGAGGCACAGGATTGAAAGAAGTCTGCTAGGTTGAAATCTAAATTGAGAATATAATTTTTAGTGAGCTTTGGATTTTCACAATATTAGACACGCCATAGTACTAATAATTGACTCTTTATAGAAATCATTTTTTGGTAGTGTTGCATTTGGTTTGGAAGTATTCAAGTTCTAAAAATTGACTAACAGTGGACTTTTCCATCTGCAGAATATACTGAATGACCAGCAGAGGCAGTATTGCAGAGGAATATTTCTCCGCTTGCTGAGAAAAGAAAAAAAAAGAAAGCTCATTCCTCAGCCTTTTCCATGCCTCGATCAATAGATATGGTAAGTCAAACTCTCATTTAATCATTTTGCCATTAATTAAAAGTTCATAGTATCTGATGGCTCTCAGTGCCTTTTAGTGGGGTCTTCCGCATAAATATAATCTTCTAAGACGGTAGCAATATGAATGACGCTATGGCCATCATGATAGTTTCTCAAAGACTTTGACTGTCTATGTGGCTGACAAAATCTTCTTTAGATAGTTTTGCAGGCAATATGTCCTCCGGGGTAATTACCATCTTTTAGGCTGGAATGAGGTGTCTTAGGTTAGAGCAATTGACTTACTTTCTGATGGAGGGAACCTATTCAACCGTTTTCCCTGCTCTCTGTGAGTGGGTCTCTGATACTCAAGATGGACCGCTATTTAGAAACTGTGTTCGTACTCTATCCCTCTTTAAATAGGATCCCAATGCTTTCAATGGTGCAGAGTATTTTCCCATTTCACATCCTACTTGCTGTGCAGTCATATTCCCAGATACTTAACTAGTGTGTAATTGCTGATGTCTGGTACTCCGGTGTAATCGTCACCCAGGGCGATTGGTCAAGTGGTGCCATTACATCCCAAAACTACAGCAGGATGTCATCTGATATGAGGGCCAATCAGTTGCTTCTTCTAACTCTAGCCCTCTTTAAATAGGAGCCCAATGCTTTCAATGGTGCAGTGTACTTTCCCATTGCAACTCCTACTTGCTGTGCAGTCATATTCACAGACAGTTACCTAGCGTGTAATTGCTGATGTCTGGTCCTCCGGTGTAATCGTCACCCACGATGATTGGTCACATGGTGCCATTACTTCACAAAGCTACAGCAGGATGTCATCTGACATGAGGGCCAATCAGTTGCCTAGTACACAATAGGATACATGTCTCATCGTATAGACAAGGGAGCAATGTAGACAGGATGCCCAGCTGAAGACTAAGGTGGTGAGATGAAAGGAACTAGGCCATTATTTGAGACTTATACATTTGTTTGAAGGAGTGGTTGATCATAAAATTCTGGAGTTCTCTATAGGTTTACTGAGAGGGATGTGCTAAAATGAAGATGTTAGAATCTGTTATTCATAGTTTTTCTTATTCCCACAAACGGTAGCATAAACCTTCCTCCCTTAACGTATCAGATCCCTGACTTGCTATGGTGTACCATAACCTAAAATAATTCCTGTGAAAAGGGTACGCAATCTCTTGGCTGCCAAAGAGATCTTTCTATCTAAGTCCTCATATAGGTGCTAGAGTTGTGTAGAGAGTACCAGCAAATGAGGCACAGGATTGAAAGAAGTCTGCTAGGTTGGAATCTAAATTGAGAATATAATTTTTAGTGAGCTTTGGATTTTCACAATATTAGACACGCCATAGTACTAATAATTGACTCTTTATAGAAATCATTTTTTGGTAGTGTTGCATTTGGTTTGGAAGTATTCAAGTTCTAAAAATTGACTAACAGTGGACTTTTCCATCTGCAGAATATACTGAATGACCAGCAGAGGCAGTATTGCAGAGGAATATTTCTCCGCTTGCTGAGAAAAGAAAAAAAAAGAAAGCTCATTCCTCAGCCTTTTCCATGCCTCGATCAATAGATATGGTAAGTCAAACTCTCATTTAATCATTTTGCCATTAATTAAAAGTTCATAGTATCTGATGGCTCTCAGTGCCTTTTAGTGGGGTCTTCCGCATAAATATAATCTTCTAAGACGGTAGCAATATGAATGACGCTATGGCCATCATGATAGTTTCTCAAAGACTTTGACTGTCTATGTGGCTGACAAAATCTTCTTTAGATAGTTTTGCAGGCAATATGTCCTCCGGGGTAATTACCATCTTTTAGGCTGGAATGAGGTGTCTTAGGTTAGAGCAATTGACTTACTTTCTGATGGAGGGAACCTATTCAACCGTTTTCCCTGCTCTCTGTGAGTGGGTCTCTGATACTCAAGATGGACCGCTATTTAGAAACTGTGTTCGTACTCTATCCCTCTTTAAATAGGATCCCAATGCTTTCAATGGTGCAGAGTATTTTCCCATTTCACATCCTACTTGCTGTGCAGTCATATTCCCAGATACTTAACTAGTGTGTAATTGCTGATGTCTGGTACTCCGGTGTAATCGTCACCCAGGGCGATTGGTCAAGTGGTGCCATTACATCCCAAAACTACAGCAGGATGTCATCTGATATGAGGGCCAATCAGTTGCTTCTTCTAACTCTAGCCCTCTTTAAATAGGAGCCCAATGCTTTCAATGGTGCAGTGTACTTTCCCATTGCAACTCCTACTTGCTGTGCAGTCATATTCACAGACAGTTACCTAGCGTGTAATTGCTGATGTCTGGTCCTCCGGTGTAATCGTCACCCACGATGATTGGTCACATGGTGCCATTACTTCACAAAGCTACAGCAGGATGTCATCTGACATGAGGGCCAATCAGTTGCCTAGTACACAATAGGATACATGTCTCATCGTATAGACAAGGGAGCAATGTAGACAGGATGCCCAGCTGAAGACTAAGGTGGTGAGATGAAAGGAACTAGGCCATTATTTGAGACTTATACATTTGTTTGAAGGAGTGGTTGATCATAAAATTCTGGAGTTCTCTATAGGTTTACTGAGAGGGATGTGCTAAAATGAAGATGTTAGAATCTGTTATTCATAGTTTTTCTTATTCCCACAAACGGTAGCATAAACCTTCCTCCCTTAACGTATCAGATCCCTGACTTGCTATGGTGTACCATAACCTAAAATAATTCCTGTGAAAAGGGTACGCAATCTCTTGGCTGCCAAAGAGATCTTTCTATCTAAGTCCTCATATAGGTGCTAGAGTTGTGTAGAGAGTACCAGCAAATGAGGCACAGGATTGAAAGAAGTCTGCTAGGTTGGAATCTAAATTGAGAATATAATTTTTAGTGAGCTTTGGATTTTCACAATATTAGACACGCCATAGTACTAATAATTGACTCTTTATAGAAATCATTTTTTGGTAGTGTTGCATTTGGTTTGGAAGTATTCAAGTTCTAAAAATTGACTAACAGTGGACTTTTCCATCTGCAGAATATACTGAATGACCAGCAGAGGCAGTATTGCAGAGGAATATTTCTCCGCTTGCTGAGAAAAGAAAAAAAAAGAAAGCTCATTCCTCAGCCTTTTCCATGCCTCGATCAATAGATATGGTAAGTCAAACTCTCATTTAATCATTTTGCCATTAATTAAAAGTTCATAGTATCTGATGGCTCTCAGTGCCTTTTAGTGGGGTCTTCCGCATAAATATAATCTTCTAAGACGGTAGCAATATGAATGACGCTATGGCCATCATGATAGTTTCTCAAAGACTTTGACTGTCTATGTGGCTGACAAAATCTTCTTTAGATAGTTTTGCAGGCAATATGTCCTCCGGGGTAATTACCATCTTTTAGGCTGGAATGAGGTGTCTTGGGTTAGAGCAATTGACTTAAATTCTGATGGAGGGAACCTATTCAACCGTTTTCCCTGCTCTCTGTGAGTGGGTCTCTGATACTCAAGATGGACCGCTATTTAGAAACTGTGTTCGTACTCTATCCCTCTTTAAATAGGATCCCAATGCTTTCAATGGTGCAGAGTATTTTCCCATTACACATCCTACTTGCTGTGCAGTCATATTCCCAGATACTTAACTAGTGTGTAATTGCTAATGTCTGGTCCTCCGGTGTAATCGTCACCCAGGGCGATTGGTCAAGTGCTGCCATTACATCCCAAAACTACAGCAGGATGTCATCTGACATGAGGGCCAATCAGTTGCTTCTTCTAACTCTAGCCCTCTTTAAATAGGAGCCCAATGCTTTCAATGGTGCAGTGTACTTTCCCATTGCACCTCCTACTTGCTGTGCTGTCATATTCACAGACAGTTACCTAGTGTGTAATTGCTGATGTCTGGTCCTACGGTGTAATCGTCACCCAGGACGATTGGTCACGTGGTGCCATTACTTCACAAAGCTACAGCAGGATGTCATCTGACATGAGGGCCAATCAGTTGCCTAGTACGCAATAGGATACATGTCTCATCGTATAGAAAAGGGAGCAATGTAGACCGGATGCCCAGCTGAAGACTAAGGTGGTGAGATGAAAGGAACTAGGCCATTATTTGAGACTTATACATTTGTTTAAAGGATTGGTTGATCATAACATTCTGGAGTTCTCTATAGGTTTACTAAGAGGGATGTGCTAAAATGAAGATGTTAGAATCTGTTATTCATAGTTTTTCTTATTCCCACAAACGGTAGCATAAACCTTCCTCCCTTAACGTATCAGATCACTGAATTGCTATGGTGTACCATAACCTAAAATATTTCCTGTGAGAAGGGTACGTTATCTCTTGGCTGCCAAAGAGATCTTTCTATCCAAGTCCTCATATAGGTGCTAGAGTTGTGTAGAGAGTACTAGCAAATGAGGCACAGGATTGAAAGAAGTCTGCTAGGTTGAAATCTAAACTGAGAATATAATTTTTAGTGAGCTTTGGATTTTCACAATATTAGACACGCCATAGTACTAATAATTGACTCTTTATAGAAATCATTTTTTGGTAGTGTTGCATTTGGTTTGGAAGTATTCAAGTTCTAAAAATTGACTAACAGTGGACTTTTCCATCTGCAGAATATACTGAATGACCAGCAGAGGCAGTATTGCAGAGGAATATTTCTCCGCTTGCTGAGAAAAGAAAAAAAAAGAAAGCTCATTCCTCAGCCTTTTCCATGCCTCGATCAATAGATATGGTAAGTCAAACTCTCATTTAATCATTTTGCCATTAATTAAAAGTTCATAGTATCTGATGGCTCTCAGTGCCTTTTAGTGGGGTCTTCCGCATAAATATAATCTTCTAAGACGGTAGCAATATGAATGACGCTATGGCCATCATGATAGTTTCTCAAAGACTTTGACTGTCTATGTGGCTGACAAAATCTTCTTTAGATAGTTTTGCAGGCAATATGTCCTCCGGGGTAATTACCATCTTTTAGGCTGGAATGAGGTGTCTTAGGTTAGAGCAATTGACTTACTTTCTGATGGAGGGAACCTATTCAACCGTTTTCCCTGCTCTCTGTGAGTGGGTCTCTGATACTCAAGATGGACCGCTATTTAGAAACTGTGTTCGTACTCTATCCCTCTTTAAATAGGATCCCAATGCTTTCAATGGTGCAGAGTATTTTCCCATTTCACATCCTACTTGCTGTGCAGTCATATTCCCAGATACTTAACTAGTGTGTAATTGCTGATGTCTGGTACTCCGGTGTAATCGTCACCCAGGGCGATTGGTCAAGTGGTGCCATTACATCCCAAAACTACAGCAGGATGTCATCTGATATGAGGGCCAATCAGTTGCTTCTTCTAACTCTAGCCCTCTTTAAATAGGAGCCCAATGCTTTCAATGGTGCAGTGTACTTTCCCATTGCAACTCCTACTTGCTGTGCAGTCATATTCACAGACAGTTACCTAGCGTGTAATTGCTGATGTCTGGTCCTCCGGTGTAATCGTCACCCACGATGATTGGTCACATGGTGCCATTACTTCACAAAGCTACAGCAGGATGTCATCTGACATGAGGGCCAATCAGTTGCCTAGTACGCAATAGGATACATGTCTCATCGTATAGACAAGGGAGCAATGTAGACAGGATGCCCAGCTGAAGACTAAGGTGGTGAGATGAAAGGAACTAGGCCATTATTTGAGACTTATACATTTGTTTGAAGGAGTGGTTGATCATAAAATTCTGGAGTTCTCTATAGGTTTACTGAGAGGGATTTGCTAAAATGAAGATGTTAGAATCTGTTATTCATAGTTTTTCTTATTCCCACAAACGGTAGCATAAACCTTCCTCCCTTAACGTATCAGATCCCTGACTTGCTATGGTGTACCATAACCTAAAATAATTCCTGTGAAAAGGGTACGCAATCTCTTGGCTGCCAAAGAGATCTTTCTATCTAAGTCCTCATATAGGTGCTAGAGTTGTGTAGAGAGTACCAGCAAATGAGGCACAGGATTGAAAGAAGTCTGCTAGGTTGAAATCTAAATTGAGAATATAATTTTTAGTGAGCTTTGGATTTTCACAATATTAGACACGCCATAGTACTAATAATTGACTCTTTATAGAAATCATTTTTTGGTAGTGTTGCATTTGGTTTGGAAGTATTCAAGTTCTAAAAATTGACTAACAGTGGACTTTTCCATCTGCAGAATATACTGAATGACCAGCAGAGGCAGTATTGCAGAGGAATATTTCTCCGCTTGCTGAGAAAAGAAAAAAAAAGAAAGCTCATTCCTCAGCCTTTTCCATGCCTCGATCAATAGATATGGTAAGTCAAACTCTCATTTAATCATTTTGCCATTAATTAAAAGTTCATAGTATCTGATGGCTCTCAGTGCCTTTTAGTGGGGTCTTCCGCATAAATATAATCTTCTAAGACGGTAGCAATATGAATGACGCTATGGCCATCATGATAGTTTCTCAAAGACTTTGACTGTCTATGTGGCTGACAAAATCTTCTTTAGATAGTTTTGCAGGCAATATGTCCTCCGGGGTAATTACCATCTTTTAGGCTGGAATGAGGTGTCTTAGGTTAGAGCAATTGACTTAAATTCTGATGGAGGGAACCTATTCAACCGTTTTCCCTGCTCTCTGTGAGTGGGTCTCTGATACTCAAGATGGACCGCTATTTAGAAACTGTGTTCGTACTCTATCCCTCTTTAAATAGGATCCCAATGCTTTCAATGGTGCAGAGTATTTTCCCATTACACATCCTACTTGCTGTGCAGTCATATTCCCAGATACTTAACTAGTGTGTAATTGCTAATGTCTGGTCCTCCGGTGTAATCGTCACCCAGGGCGATTGGTCAAGTGGTGCCATTACATCCCAAAACTACAGCAGGATGTCATCTGACATGAGGGCCAATCAGTTGCTTCTTCTAACTCTAGCCCTCTTTAAATAGGAGCCCAATGCTTTCAATGGTGCAGTGTACTTTCCCATTGCACCTCCTACTTGCTGTGCTGTCATATTCACAGACAGTTACCTAGTGTGTAATTGCTGATGTCTGGTCCTACGGTGTAATCGTCACCCAGGACGATTGGTCACGTGGTGCCATTACTTCACAAAGCTACAGCAGGATGTCATCTGACATGAGGGCCAATCAGTTGCCTAGTACGCAATAGGATACATGTCTCATCGTATAGAAAAGGGAGCAATGTAGACCGGGTGCCCAGCTGAAGACTAAGGTGGTGAGATGAAAGGAACTAGGCCATTATTTGAGACTTATACATTTGTTTAAAGGATTGGTTGATCATAACATTCTGGAGTTCTCTATAGGTTTACTAAGAGGGATGTGCTAAAATGAAGATGTTAGAATCTGTTATTCATAGTTTTTCTTATTCCCACAAACGGTAGCATAAACCTTCCTCCCTTAACGTATCAGATCACTGAATTGCTATGGTGTACCATAACCTAAAATATTTCCTGTGAGAAGGGTACGTTATCTCTTGGCTGCCAAAGAGATCTTTCTATCCAAGTCCTCATATAGGTGCTAGAGTTGTGTAGAGAGTACTAGCAAATGAGGCACAGGATTGAAAGAAGTCTGCTAGGTTGAAATCTAAACTGAGAATATAATTTTTAGTGAGCTTTGGATTTTCACAATATTAGACACGCCATAGTACTAATAATTGACTCTTTATAGAAATCATTTTTTGGTAGTGTTGCATTTGGTTTGGAAGTATTCAAGTTCTAAAAATTGACTAACAGTGGACTTTTCCATCTGCAGAATATACTGAATGACCAGCAGAGGCAGTATTGCAGAGGAATATTTCTCCGCTTGCTGAGAAAAGAAAAAAAAAGAAAGCTCATTCCTCAGCCTTTTCCATGCCTCGATCAATAGATATGGTAAGTCAAACTCTCATTTAATCATTTTGCCATTAATTAAAAGTTCATAGTATCTGATGGCTCTCAGTGCCTTTTAGTGGGGTCTTCCGCATAAATATAATCTTCTAAGACGGTAGCAATATGAATGACGCTATGGCCATCATGATAGTTTCTCAAAGACTTTGACTGTCTATGTGGCTGACAAAATCTTCTTTAGATAGTTTTGCAGGCAATATGTCCTCCGGGGTAATTACCATCTTTTAGGCTGGAATGAGGTGTCTTAGGTTAGAGCAATTGACTTAAATTCTGATGGAGGGAACCTATTCAACCGTTTTCCCTGCTCTCTGTGAGTGGGTCTCTGATACTCAAGATGGACCGCTATTTAGAAACTGTGTTCGTACTCTATCCCTCTTTAAATAGGATCCCAATGCTTTCAATGGTGCAGAGTATTTTCCCATTACACATCCTACTTGCTGTGCAGTCATATTCCCAGATACTTAACTAGTGTGTAATTGCTAATGTCTGGTCCTCCGGTGTAATCGTCACCCAGGGCGATTGGTCAAGTGGTGCCATTACATCCCAAAACTACAGCAGGATGTCATCTGACATGAGGGCCAATCAGTTGCTTCTTCTAACTCTAGCCCTCTTTAAATAGGAGCCCAATGCTTTCAATGGTGCAGTGTACTTTCCCATTGCACCTCCTACTTGCTGTGCTGTCATATTCACAGACAGTTACCTAGTGTGTAATTGCTGATGTCTGGTCCTACGGTGTAATCGTCACCCAGGACGATTGGTCACGTGGTGCCATTACTTCACAAAGCTACAGCAGGATGTCATCTGACATGAGGGCCAATCAGTTGCCTAGTACGCAATAGGATACATGTCTCATCGTATAGAAAAGGGAGCAATGTAGACCGGATGCCCAGCTGAAGACTAAGGTGGTGAGATGAAAGGAACTAGGCCATTATTTGAGACTTATACATTTGTTTAAAGGATTGGTTGATCATAACATTCTGGAGTTCTCTATAGGTTTACTAAGAGGGATGTGCTAAAATGAAGATGTTAGAATCTGTTATTCATAGGTTTTTCTTATTCCCACAAACGGTAGCATAAACCTTCCTCCCTTAACGTATCAGATCACTGAATTGCTATGGTGTACCATAACCTAAAATATTTCCTGTGAGAAGGGTACGTTATCTCTTGGCTGCCAAAGAGATCTTTCTATCCAAGTCCTCATATAGGTGCTAGAGTTGTGTAGAGAGTACTAGCAAATGGGGCACAGGATTGAAAGAAGTCTGCTATGTTGAAATCTAAACTGAGAATATAATTTTTAGTGAGCTTTGGATTTTCACAATATTAGACACGCCATAGTACTAATAATTGACTCTTTATAGAAATCATTTTTTGGTAGTGTTGCATTTGGTTTGGAAGTATTCAAGTTCTAAAAATTGACTAACAGTGGACTTTTCCATCTGCAGAATATACTGAATGACCAGCAGAGGCAGTATTGCAGAGGAATATTTCTCCGCTTGCTGAGAAAAGAAAAAAAAAGAAAGCTCATTCCTCAGCCTTTTCCATGCCTCGATCAATAGATATGGTAAGTCAAACTCTCATTTAATCATTTTGCCATTAATTAAAAGTTCATAGTATCTGATGGCTCTCAGTGCCTTTTAGTGGGGTCTTCCGCATAAATATAATCTTCTAAGACGGTAGCAATATGAATGACGCTATGGCCATCATGATAGTTTCTCAAAGACTTTGACTGTCTATGTGGCTGACAAAATCTTCTTTAGATAGTTTTGCAGGCAATATGTCCTCCGGGGTAATTACCATCTTTTAGGCTGGAATGAGGTGTCTTAGGTTAGAGCAATTGACTTACTTTCTGATGGAGGGAACCTATTCAACCGTTTTCCCTGCTCTCTGTGAGTGGGTCTCTGATACTTAAGATGGACCGCTATTTAGAAACTGTGTTCGTACTCTATCCCTCTTTAAATAGGATCCCAATGCTTTCAATGGTGCAGAGTATTTTCCCATTTCACATCCTACTTGCTGTGCAGTCATATTCCCAGATACTTAACTAGTGTGTAATTGCTGATGTCTGGTACTCCGGTGTAATCGTCACCCAGGGCGATTGGTCAAGTGGTGCCATTACATCCCAAAACTACAGCAGGATGTCATCTGATATGAGGGCCAATCAGTTGCTTCTTCTAACTCTAGCCCTCTTTAAATAGGAGCCCAATGCTTTCAATGGTGCAGTGTACTTTCCCATTTGTAATGGCTGGATTTTCTGTTTAGATGGGATCAGCCCCCAGGGGCCCCTGTGACCCAGCCAAAACGTACTCACCTTCCGTCCTCAGGACTCCTCTATATCCAGGCACCTGGTACCTACCTGAGGATAGGGAACTCGCAATATACAAGCTCATATTATTAAGAACACCACTAAATCTATAGGGATACTAAGAATACTCACTGATTACTAGGGATATCCATACCCTACACCACACTTATTCACATCAGTTGGTCTCGCGGCCACCCTGACCCAGACCGTTCTACCCTAGGGCAGATCTGACACACAATCTGGTGCGTCTACACACGGGCCTGCAGAACCCAATGCTCCCTTTTCCACGTCAGTGTCCCTCCTGACGCTCTCACTTATTTTTATGCCACAATCCGGTGGCTTTACACACTGGTAATCCTCCCCAGTGCTCTCATTAACGCCGCATATCAACGACGACCACATTCCTATGAACACCTATACATATATATATATATATATTGGGATATTATCTCAGCTGTCTACTCGGGATGAAACTACAATGATGACTTTGGATGTGGTTCCGGATTATATAATGTACTCTCTGCTCTTGGCATCAAAGATTCACTCACTCCCTATTTATGTGATCACTACTCACCTGATTGGGATTACTCATCCATTCATGCAGCAATTACCTAGGAGCTATGTTTACCTTTAGTGAACAAGAATAGGGATTACACACCAGTTAGTTATAAACTGGGGGGGGAATATTTTATTATAGGATGGTGTACTAACTTAGTCCCTTGGTTGCAAGTCTCCTCTCTCCCTCACTATTACTTACCTGATCAGGGGTAGCATCTGTTCAAACAGCAATACTTACCAGGAAAGATTATTCTTACTGTATGAGGACAAAGATATACACACTATGTGCTAGAGTTGTTCTCTGATTTAAGCGCTCCTACCCTCCTCTTATCCATCAGTGGCTCAACAGCAACTGGCTTGAAGCCAGGATAACTTTATCATAAAACAACTAATGCACACTAATTCATGAATTAATGGGGTCATTTATTATTAGTACAACACAGATCTGACAAAGACTATAGGTAGAACACACCGCTTGAAAGAGAAGGATTACACATAACAGGAACACTCCGCTGAAAGGGAAAAGATTAAGTGTAGCTAATGTGACTAATTCAGACTACCTCACCTATTAGAAGGAAGATTTCTCTCTCTGCCTCTGGTGGGATTAGGGCTCTCTCTGTCTCTCCCTCCTTCACCACATCACCACGCCTCTGGTTCAGTTGCTCCAGCTGACAGCCTTCTTTGATGCTCTCTGCACTGCTTTTCTCTCTCCTCATCTTCAGCAATCGTCTGCCTTCTTTCTCCATTCAAGAACTGCACTCTATTCTGCAGCTCCTAGCAGACATCCTCTCTCTCTCTGCAAGCTATTTGGAGCTCCAAGTTGTTCTGGGCTCCCAGCAGTCCTATGCTCCAAGTTGTTCTGAGCACCACGCTGAACTGCACACCACGCTGCAGACTTCCAAAACTGAACTGAACCACTCCTCCTCTCCTGTAGCTCGCTATTATGGATTCCTCTCCCCTCATGGAAATTTCCACAGGAGGGCTGTCTCCTACCGAATTCCTGTGCCAGCTCCCAGGCTTTCACGCAACCGCAGTGGCCATCTGCTTGTTACGTCTGGGCCCAAGAGAAAAACACATTTCTCGGATAAGAAGCAGTCCTAACTGGATTTTCCCTCCAGCACAACAGCCTTAAGTGAAAACATTGCCTTCGCCCTAGAAAGCCTCTCTGCTTCCATCAAGATGGAGTCTCTCTAGCTTTAGGCCTGAAAGGGGTGAAATGCTCCTTAGCTCTGTCAGAATACCTACATGAACCATACCAATATGTCTAATATGTCAAAGCCAATAGGCAATAGACAGGTTAAAGTCAAGAATAAAGGCATTTTAAGCAGCTATCCTCTTCTAGGTCTGGAAAAAGGGCTTAAAAGGGCCAACACAGGCTAAGAAGGCCTATACTAGATGCGAGCAAGAATAATGATCTTTTATCACTGCTAAATAAAGCCAAAAACCCTGCCATAACATTGCACCCTAGATCCTTATCTTGCGAGCATCTTATAAACAACAACAACCATCTAAAGAAACATCAACATAATCTATCCAACATAGGCTAAAAATACCTATCCTAGATGTGAGCAAGATTAAGATCTATATCACTGCTAAATAAAGCCCAAAAAACTCTGCCATCCACCCTTAGATCCTTATCTTGCGAACATCTGACAAACAATAACATCTAAATAAACAAACATCAACACAATCTATCAACAAATCAAAACCTAAAAAACTCCCTAAAAACAATGACAACTCAAGAAAATTCCACCTAAAACTCAATTGTAGGGAATAGAAACCTAAAAACAAATCAAAGCACCCTTGACTCGAATGCTGAAAATATCTGAGATTGGATCTGATAACAACAGAAACTAACCAAAGCATCCTCAAACTAAATGTGCCTCAACTTCTAATGATAACTGGTGAAATCTAGTGATGTAGGGACTTATGTGTTGAATGAAAACAGCAAGGGGCCTAAATGGGCCTACTTCGGACAACTTAATGCTAAATGAGGCCTACCTACAGTTGTGAACTTAAAAACTAAATGTGTTTCAACTTCTAATGAGAAAACAAGAAATGGCCTAAATGAGCCTTACGTACTATAGGCAACTTAAGCTAATGATGACTCATGAAGCTATTGGTGTAGGTGCTAATATGTGAGATGAAAATAACAATAGGCCTAAATGAGGCCTACCTGCTGACATTTGTCAATTTAAAGTGAAATCTGAAAAATACAATTGCAAGGTCTGGGCAAACATTAATACATAATCATAAAACATTTTAAATCGCACGGTGAAACACAAGTGCGCACCATCATTGAAAAAAGTCCTTCATTTGGAAAAACTATAATAGGTGACATATTTTTTTTAAAAGTGGGGCCTGCTTGTAGTGAAATTGCAGGCCAGGGAATTAAATAACTTAGTCATAATAGGTGACACGTTTTTTTTTTGCTTTAAAAGTGGGGCCTGATTGTCCAAGGGATTATTTAATGTCCAAATTCTTCAGTGTAGGCCACCACCCTGCATCCTGGACACTTCCTCCAAAGTGGCCATCCATCACCCGGTCTGGTCTGGTCTGGTCTGGTTCCATCATCCAAAACAATAAACTAAAATAATAACATGAAAATAAAAAGCTAAAACAAATAAAGGGAGTGGGCAGACGCACGCACGCACCCCAACTGCAGCCATCCTAGAAACAAGAGAACCAGTATCATTATTCTTGTAAAATAAAATTTTCCATTTAAAAAGCACCCCGGGTGCCTTTCATTATCGAAAAGAAAATATCCTAATTAATTAAAACATTCAAAATTTAACTTTTAGTAACATTGAGTGGGGCCTAACATACCCTAATCCTAACTAAGTCAGTCTCACCCTTCTGGGCAAGAGACATGCTACAGTGTGAAAAAAAAATTGAAACACCGCCAAATGATGACAGCATCAGCAGGGCACTGCGAGACTCCCATTTTCCCAGGTCTGAGTCTGAAGAGCCAGGCCACCCCGCCCTTAAATAAACAAGCCGTGCGCGGAAGAAAATTGAACTGTAGCCAATCATAACACACTGGGACGTGATCGAAACTTGCAGAGTGAAAAAAAAAGCTCATCTGCGCAGACCAGCTGGGCTGCCAAGGTCAAAAAACAAATTTCTCCTGCCTTATTTTGTAACTAACAGAAGCTCGAGTTTAACAAAAACAATTCTGTTACAGTGCATTGCCAATTAAAAAAGGTCCATTTTTTTTTAAAAAGACGTTTGTCCAACTAACTCAACTTAAAGGCAAGACATTTCACTTATTTAGGGTCCATTTGTCAAAGAGAAATAATTTGTAAAACAGCATAAAAATGCAAATACATTTTAACATTGTATTTAAGGTCACATTTATAAAAACATACATTTTGATTTTAACATTTTCATTTCAAAGGCAAATAGTTGCCAGTCACTAATTAAAAGCACATGTTACCATGCACAGTCGGGCAAGATTTATTATTTTTAAAGCAGCACATTCCTGTCTAGATGGAAACCCCTCACAGAAATAATTAATGAAAACAGCTCGTAGCGTGCACTTCTAACGGGCTATCTTTTTTAACATTTCTCTCATTTTAAAAGAACAGCTTTCTCCGTAATTCACTGGTTGATTTATAAGCACTTAAGTTCCAAGGTGAACCCACACAAATACATAGACGCATTTCAAAAGGAATGTGAAATGAACAGAACCCTTCTCAGAACACAAGATGTTACCTTTCCGTCAAGAAACTGACAAAGCACGTAGGCTGACCAAGGAACCAAAAAAAAAGTCAAAATCAAACCATCAAAAATCCTTAAAATAATTCACTGACTTTTATAGTCAGGTCAAATAACCATGCATGTTGACAGCATGTAAAAAATAAAGGCTGCCATCTCAACTCAAGATATTAACCCTTTGGCAGCTCAAATGGAAACATTTCCCAACGTCCATTTTTACATGGGAAAATCATTAGCACATTTCTTCACGTTTACAAATGACACACACATATTTTCAAAAACGTTATCCCCAAGCACCCGAGAAAGATCCAGCTCTCTCCTGCCAAACGTAATGATAACATGCCCTGTCCAAGCCATGACCACATGGCGCTATTCACAAGCCATATTTACAAGACAAGCCTTTCACAAACAACATTTCCAAGGCGCAATGCACAAGGAACACAATAGATCAACATGAGAACAAGCACCTCACAAGTCACAAAAATATGGCGCTATTCACAAGGAGCTATATTCACATAACTCCACAGATCATAGAACAATGAACACATTTCACATTGCACAGCATAAGCAGATGCAGCAAGCAATTGAATGGGCAATTTAAAAGCATTTTTTACACACATTTATACAATTGGACCATCACAAAGATGTAACTGGCTTTCTCATGTAATGCCATCCTTCAACTCTGACAGTTTAAACACCAAGATGAAAACCATTCCTTCCACCCTGAATAAACCAAATGCCATGATGAAATACAATCTCCTTACGCTGCAACTGTTCAAGCCAATAGGTCTAACAGGCTACATAAACTGCAACATTAAGCCAGATGGAACTAGCGTTCAGGGCACTCCCTCAGAACACATGGGCAACTCTCTAAGCACATGGCCAGGCACACAGAGTTCGTAAACTGTCCGACTACGCCAAAATGTAATGTTTGGCGCTCACTCACAACACATGGGGTCACACAGAGTTCGTAAACTGTCCGACTACGCCAAAATGTAATGTTTGGCGCTCACCCACAACACATGGGGTCACACAGAGTTCGTAAGATGCCGACTACGCCAAAATGTAATGGCTGGATTTTCTGTTTAGATGGGATCAGCCCCCAGGGGCCCCTGTGACCCAGCCAAAACGTACTCACCTTCCGTCCTCAGGACTCCTCTATATCCAGGCACCTGGTACCTACCTGAGGATAGGGAACTCGCAATATACAAGCTCATATTATTAAGAACACCACTAAATCTATAGGGATACTAAGAATACTCACTGATTACTAGGGATATCCATACCCTACACCACACTTATTCACATCAGTTGGTCTCGCGGCCACCCTGACCCAGACCGTTCTACCCTAGGGCAGATCTGACACACAATCTGGTGCGTCTACACACGGGCCTGCAGAACCCAATGCTCCCTTTTCCACGTCAGTGTCCCTCCTGACGCTCTCACTTATTTTTATGCCACAATCCGGTGGCTTTACACACTGGTAATCCTCCCCAGTGCTCTCATTAACGCCGCATATCAACGACGACCACATTCCTATGAACACCTATACATATATATATATATATATTGGGATATTATCTCAGCTGTCTACTCGGGATGAAACTACAATGATGACTTTGGATGTGGTTCCGGATTATATAATGTACTCTCTGCTCTTGGCATCAAAGATTCACTCACTCCCTATTTATGTGATCACTACTCACCTGATTGGGATTACTCATCCATTCATGCAGCAATTACCTAGGAGCTATGTTTACCTTTAGTGAACAAGAATAGGGATTACACACCAGTTAGTTATAAACTGGGGGGGGAATATTTTATTATAGGATGGTGTACTAACTTAGTCCCTTGGTTGCAAGTCTCCTCTCTCCCTCACTATTACTTACCTGATCAGGGGTAGCATCTGTTCAAACAGCAATACTTACCAGGAAAGATTATTCTTACTGTATGAGGACAAAGATATACACACTATGTGCTAGAGTTGTTCTCTGATTTAAGCGCTCCTACCCTCCTCTTATCCATCAGTGGCTCAACAGCAACTGGCTTGAAGCCAGGATAACTTTATCATAAAACAACTAATGCACACTAATTCATGAATTAATGGGGTCATTTATTATTAGTACAACACAGATCTGACAAAGACTATAGGTAGAACACACCGCTTGAAAGAGAAGGATTACACATAACAGGAACACTCCGCTGAAAGGGAAAAGATTAAGTGTAGCTAATGTGACTAATTCAGACTACCTCACCTATTAGAAGGAAGATTTCTCTCTCTGCCTCTGGTGGGATTAGGGCTCTCTCTGTCTCTCCCTCCTTCACCACATCACCACGCCTCTGGTTCAGTTGCTCCAGCTGACAGCCTTCTTTGATGCTCTCTGCACTGCTTTTCTCTCTCCTCATCTTCAGCAATCGTCTGCCTTCTTTCTCCATTCAAGAACTGCACTCTATTCTGCAGCTCCTAGCAGACATCCTCTCTCTCTCTGCAAGCTATT
This sequence comes from Lissotriton vulgaris, assembly GCF_964263255.1. Taxonomy (NCBI): domain Eukaryota; kingdom Metazoa; phylum Chordata; class Amphibia; order Caudata; family Salamandridae; genus Lissotriton; species Lissotriton vulgaris. Next base: position 935,024,016 of record NC_141693.1, on the reverse strand, counting down.
TGGAGCTCCAAGTTGTTCTGGGCTCCCAGCAGTCCTATGCTCCAAGTTGTTCTGAGCACCACGCTGAACTGCACACCACGCTGCAGACTTCCAAAACTGAACTGAACCACTCCTCCTCTCCTGTAGCTCGCTATTATGGATTCCTCTCCCCTCATGGAAATTTCCACAGGAGGGCTGTCTCCTACCGAATTCCTGTGCCAGCTCCCAGGCTTTCACGCAACCGCAGTGGCCATCTGCTTGTTACGTCTGGGCCCAAGAGAAAAACACATTTCTCGGATAAGAAGCAGTCCTAACTGGATTTTCCCTCCAGCACAACAGCCTTAAGTGAAAACATTGCCTTCGCCCTAGAAAGCCTCTCTGCTTCCATCAAGATGGAGTCTCTCTAGCTTTAGGCCTGAAAGGGGTGAAATGCTCCTTAGCTCTGTCAGAATACCTACATGAACCATACCAATATGTCTAATATGTCAAAGCCAATAGGCAATAGACAGGTTAAAGTCAAGAATAAAGGCATATTAAGCAGCTATCCTCTTCTAGGTCTGGAAAAAGGGCTTAAAAGGGCCAACACAGGCTAAGAAGGCCTATACTAGATGCGAGCAAGAATAATGATCTTTTATCACTGCTAAATAAAGCCAAAAACCCTGCCATAACACCATTGCAACTCCTACTTGCTGTGCAGTCATATTCACAGACAGTTACCTAGCGTGTAATTGCTGATGTCTGGTCCTCCGGTGTAATCGTCACCCACGATGATTGGTCACATGGTGCCATTACTTCACAAAGCTACAGCAGGATGTCATCTGACATGAGGGCCAATCAGTTGCCTAGTACGCAATAGGATACATGTCTCATCGTATAGAAAAGGGAGCAATGTAGACCGGATGCCCAGCTGAAGACTAAGGTGGTGAGATGAAAGGAACTAGGCCATTATTTGAGACTTATACATTTGTTTAAAGGATTGGTTGATCATAACATTCTGGAGTTCTCTATAGGTTTACTAAGAGGGATGTGCTAAAATGAAGATGTTAGAATCTGTTATTCATAGTTTTTCTTATTCCCACAAACGGTAGCATAAACCTTCCTCCCTTAACGTATCAGATCACTGAATTGCTATGGTGTACCATAACCTAAAATATTTCCTGTGAGAAGGGTACGTTATCTCTTGGCTGCCAAAGAGATCTTTCTATCCAAGTCCTCATATAGGTGCTAGAGTTGTGTAGAGAGTACTAGCAAATGAGGCACAGGATTGAAAGAAGTCTGCTATGTTGAAATCTAAACTGAGAATATAATTTTTAGTGAGCTTTGGATTTTCACAATATTAGACACGCCATAGTACTAATAATTGACTCTTTATAGAAATCATTTTTTGGTAGTGTTGCATTTGGTTTGGAAGTATTCAAGTTCTAAAAATTGACTAACAGTGGACTTTTCCATCTGCAGAATATACTGAATGACCAGCAGAGGCAGTATTGCAGAGGAATATTTCTCCGCTTGCTGAGAAAAGAAAAAAAAAGAAAGCTCATTCCTCAGCCTTTTCCATGCCTCGATCAATAGATATGGTAAGTCAAACTCTCATTTAATCATTTTGCCATTAATTAAAAGTTCATAGTATCTGATGGCTCTCAGTGCCTTTTAGTGGGGTCTTCCGCATAAATATAATCTTCTAAGACGGTAGCAATATGAATGACGCTATGGCCATCATGATAGTTTCTCAAAGACTTTGACTGTCTATGTGGCTGACAAAATCTTCTTTAGATAGTTTTGCAGGCAATATGTCCTCCGGGGTAATTACCATCTTTTAGGCTGGAATGAGGTGTCTTAGGTTAGAGCAATTGACTTACTTTCTGATGGAGGGAACCTATTCAACCGTTTTCCCTGCTCTCTGTGAGTGGGTCTCTGATACTCAAGATGGACCGCTATTTAGAAACTGTGTTCGTACTCTATCCCTCTTTAAATAGGATCCCAATGCTTTCAATGGTGCAGAGTATTTTCCCATTTCACATCCTACTTGCTGTGCAGTCATATTCCCAGATACTTAACTAGTGTGTAATTGCTGATGTCTGGTACTCCGGTGTAATCGTCACCCAGGGCGATTGGTCAAGTGGTGCCATTACATCCCAAAACTACAGCAGGATGTCATCTGATATGAGGGCCAATCAGTTGCTTCTTCTAACTCTAGCCCTCTTTAAATAGGAGCCCAATGCTTTCAATGGTGCAGTGTACTTTCCCATTGCAACTCCTACTTGCTGTGCAGTCATATTCACAGACAGTTACCTAGCGTGTAATTGCTGATGTCTGGTCCTCCGGTGTAATCGTCACCCACGATGATTGGTCACATGGTGCCATTACTTCACAAAGCTACAGCAGGATGTCATCTGACATGAGGGCCAATCAGTTGCCTAGTACACAATAGGATACATGTCTCATCGTATAGACAAGGGAGCAATGTAGACAGGATGCCCAGCTGAAGACTAAGGTGGTGAGATGAAAGGAACTAGGCCATTATTTGAGACTTATACATTTGTTTGAAGGAGTGGTTGATCATAAAATTCTGGAGTTCTCTATAGGTTTACTGAGAGGGATGTGCTAAAATGAAGATGTTAGAATCTGTTATTCATAGTTTTTCTTATTCCCACAAACGGTAGCATAAACCTTCCTCCCTTAACGTATCAGATCCCTGACTTGCTATGGTGTACCATAACCTAAAATAATTCCTGTGAAAAGGGTACGCAATCTCTTGGCTGCCAAAGAGATCTTTCTATCTAAGTCCTCATATAGGTGCTAGAGTTGTGTAGAGAGTACCAGCAAATGAGGCACAGGATTGAAAGAAGTCTGCTAGGTTGAAATCTAAATTGAGAATATAATTTTTAGTGAGCTTTGGATTTTCACAATATTAGACACGCCATAGTACTAATAATTGACTCTTTATAGAAATCATTTTTTGGTAGTGTTGCATTTGGTTTGGAAGTATTCAAGTTCTAAAAATTGACTAACAGTGGACTTTTCCATCTGCAGAATATACTGAATGACCAGCAGAGGCAGTATTGCAGAGGAATATTTCTCCGCTTGCTGAGAAAAGAAAAAAAAAGAAAGCTCATTCCTCAGCCTTTTCCATGCCTCGATCAATAGATATGGTAAGTCAAACTCTCATTTAATCATTTTGCCATTAATTAAAAGTTCATAGTATCTGATGGCTCTCAGTGCCTTTTAGTGGGGTCTTCCGCATAAATATAATCTTCTAAGACGGTAGCAATATGAATGACGCTATGGCCATCATGATAGTTTCTCAAAGACTTTGACTGTCTATGTGGCTGACAAAATCTTCTTTAGATAGTTTTGCAGGCAATATGTCCTCCGGGGTAATTACCATCTTTTAGGCTGGAATGAGGTGTCTTGGGTTAGAGCAATTGACTTAAATTCTGATGGAGGGAACCTATTCAACCGTTTTCCCTGCTCTCTGTGAGTGGGTCTCTGATACTCAAGATGGACCGCTATTTAGAAACTGTGTTCGTACTCTATCCCTCTTTAAATAGGATCCCAATGCTTTCAATGGTGCAGAGTATTTTCCCATTACACATCCTACTTGCTGTGCAGTCATATTCCCAGATACTTAACTAGTGTGTAATTGCTAATGTCTGGTCCTCCGGTGTAATCGTCACCCAGGGCGATTGGTCAAGTGCTGCCATTACATCCCAAAACTACAGCAGGATGTCATCTGACATGAGGGCCAATCAGTTGCTTCTTCTAACTCTAGCCCTCTTTAAATAGGAGCCCAATGCTTTCAATGGTGCAGTGTACTTTCCCATTGCACCTCCTACTTGCTGTGCTGTCATATTCACAGACAGTTACCTAGTGTGTAATTGCTGATGTCTGGTCCTACGGTGTAATCGTCACCCAGGACGATTGGTCACGTGGTGCCATTACTTCACAAAGCTACAGCAGGATGTCATCTGACATGAGGGCCAATCAGTTGCCTAGTACGCAATAGGATACATGTCTCATCGTATAGAAAAGGGAGCAATGTAGACCGGATGCCCAGCTGAAGACTAAGGTGGTGAGATGAAAGGAACTAGGCCATTATTTGAGACTTATACATTTGTTTAAAGGATTGGTTGATCATAACATTCTGGAGTTCTCTATAGGTTTACTAAGAGGGATGTGCTAAAATGAAGATGTTAGAATCTGTTATTCATAGGTTTTTCTTATTCCCACAAACGGTAGCATAAACCTTCCTCCCTTAACGTATCAGATCACTGAATTGCTATGGTGTACCATAACCTAAAATATTTCCTGTGAGAAGGGTACGTTATCTCTTGGCTGCCAAAGAGATCTTTCTATCCAAGTCTTCATATAGGTGCTAGAGTTGTGTAGAGAGTACTAGCAAATGGGGCACAGGATTGAAAGAAGTCTGCTATGTTGAAATCTAAACTGAGAATATAATTTTTAGTGAGCTTTGGATTTTCACAATATTAGACACGCCATAGTACTAATAATTGACTCTTTATAGAAATCATTTTTTGGTAGTGTTGCATTTGGTTTGGAAGTATTCAAGTTCTAAAAATTGACTAACAGTGGACTTTTCCATCTGCAGAATATACTGAATGACCAGCAGAGGCAGTATTGCAGAGGAATATTTCTCCGCTTGCTGAGAAAAGAAAAAAAAGAAAGCTCATTCCTCAGCCTTTTCCATGCCTCGATCAATAGATATGGTAAGTCAAACTCTCATTTAATCATTTTGCCATTAATTAAAAGTTCATAGTATCTGATGGCTCTCAGTGCCTTTTAGTGGGGTCTTCCGCATAAATATAATCTTCTAAGACGGTAGCAATATGAATGACGCTATGGCCATCATGATAGTTTCTCAAAGACTTTGACTGTCTATGTGGCTGACAAAATCTTCTTTAGATAGTTTTGCAGGCAATATGTCCTCCGGGGTAATTACCATCTTTTAGGCTGGAATGAGGTGTCTTAGGTTAGAGCAATTGACTTACTTTCTGATGGAGGGAACCTATTCAACCGTTTTCCCTGCTCTCTGTGAGTGGGTCTCTGATACTCAAGATGGACCGCTATTTAGAAACTGTGTTCGTACTCTATCCCTCTTTAAATAGGATCCCAATGCTTTCAATGGTGCAGAGTATTTTCCCATTTCACATCCTACTTGCTGTGCAGTCATATTCCCAGATACTTAACTAGTGTGTAATTGCTGATGTCTGGTACTCCGGTGTAATCGTCACCCAGGGCGATTGGTCAAGTGGTGCCATTACATCCCAAAACTACAGCAGGATGTCATCTGATATGAGGGCCAATCAGTTGCTTCTTCTAACTCTAGCCCTCTTTAAATAGGAGCCCAATGCTTTCAATGGTGCAGTGTACTTTCCCATTGCAACTCCTACTTGCTGTGCAGTCATATTCACAGACAGTTACCTAGCGTGTATTTGCTGATGTCTGGTCCTCCGGTGTAATCGTCACCCACGATGATTGGTCACATGGTGCCATTACTTCACAAAGCTACAGCAGGATGTCATCTGACATGAGGGCCAATCAGTTGCCTAGTACACAATAGGATACATGTCTCATCGTATAGACAAGGGAGCAATGTAGACAGGATGCCCAGCTGAAGACTAAGGTGGTGAGATGAAAGGAACTAGGCCATTATTTGAGACTTATACATTTGTGTGAAGGAGTGGTTGATCATAAAATTCTGGAGTTCTCTATAGGTTTACTGAGAGGGATGTGCTAAAATGAAGATGTTAGAATCTGTTATTCATAGTTTTTCTTATTCCCACAAACGGTAGCATAAACCTTCCTCCCTTAACGTATCAGATCCCTGACTTGCTATGGTGTACCATAACCTAAAATAATTCCTGTGAAAAGGGTACGCAATCTCTTGGCTGCCAAAGAGATCTTTCTATCTAAGTCCTCATATAGGTGCTAGAGTTGTGTAGAGAGTACCAGCAAATGAGGCACAGGATTGAAAGAAGTCTGCTAGGTTGAAATCTAAATTGAGAATATAATTTTTAGTGAGCTTTGGATTTTCACAATATTAGACACGCCATAGTACTAATAATTGACTCTTTATAGAAATCATTTTTTGGTAGTGTTGCATTTGGTTTGGAAGTATTCAAGTTCTAAAAATTGACTAACAGTGGACTTTTCCATCTGCAGAATATACTGAATGACCAGCAGAGGCAGTATTGCAGAGGAATATTTCTCCGCTTGCTGAGAAAAGAAAAAAAAAGAAAGCTCATTCCTCAGCCTTTTCCATGCCTCGATCAATAGATATGGTAAGTCAAACTCTCATTTAATCATTTTGCCATTAATTAAAAGTTCATAGTATCTGATGGCTCTCAGTGCCTTTTAGTGGGGTCTTCCGCATAAATATAATCTTCTAAGACGGTAGCAATATGAATGACGCTATGGCCATCATGATAGTTTCTCAAAGACTTTGACTGTCTATGTGGCTGACAAAATCTTCTTTAGATAGTTTTGCAGGCAATATGTCCTCCGGGGTAATTACCATCTTTTAGGCTGGAATGAGGTGTCTTGGGTTAGAGCAATTGACTTAAATTCTGATGGAGGGAACCTATTCAACCGTTTTCCCTGCTCTCTGTGAGTGGGTCTCTGATACTCAAGATGGACCGCTATTTAGAAACTGTGTTCGTACTCTATCCCTCTTTAAATAGGATCCCAATGCTTTCAATGGTGCAGAGTATTTTCCCATTACACATCCTACTTGCTGTGCAGTCATATTCCCAGATACTTAACTAGTGTGTAATTGCTAATGTCTGGTCCTCCGGTGTAATCGTCACCCAGGGCGATTGGTCAAGTGCTGCCATTACATCCCAAAACTACAGCAGGATGTCATCTGACATGAGGGCCAATCAGTTGCTTCTTCTAACTCTAGCCCTCTTTAAATAGGAGCCCAATGCTTTCAATGGTGCAGTGTACTTTCCCATTGCACCTCCTACTTGCTGTGCTGTCATATTCACAGACAGTTACCTAGTGTGTAATTGCTGATGTCTGGTCCTACGGTGTAATCGTCACCCAGGACGATTGGTCACGTGGTGCCATTACTTCACAAAGCTACAGCAGGATGTCATCTGACATGAGGGCCAATCAGTTGCCTAGTACGCAATAGGATACATGTCTCATCGTATAGAAAAGGGAGCAATGTAGACCGGATGCCCAGCTGAAGACTAAGGTGGTGAGATGAAAGGAACTAGGCCATTATTTGAGACTTATACATTTGTTTAAAGGATTGGTTGATCATAACATTCTGGAGTTCTCTATAGGTTTACTAAGAGGGATGTGCTAAAATGAAGATGTTAGAATCTGTTATTCATAGGTTTTTCTTATTCCCACAAACGGTAGCATAAACCTTCCTCCCTTAACGTATCAGATCACTGAATTGCTATGGTGTACCATAACCTAAAATATTTCCTGTGAGAAGGGTACGTTATCTCTTGGCTGCCAAAGAGATCTTTCTATCCAAGTCTTCATATAGGTGCTAGAGTTGTGTAGAGAGTACTAGCAAATGGGGCACAGGATTGAAAGAAGTCTGCTATGTTGAAATCTAAACTGAGAATATAATTTTTAGTGAGCTTTGGATTTTCACAATATTAGACACGCCATAGTACTAATAATTGACTCTTTATAGAAATCATTTTTTGGTAGTGTTGCATTTGGTTTGGAAGTATTCAAGTTCTAAAAATTGACTAACAGTGGACTTTTCCATCTGCAGAATATACTGAATGACCAGCAGAGGCAGTATTGCAGAGGAATATTTCTCCGCTTGCTGAGAAAAGAAAAAAAAAGAAAGCTCATTCCTCAGCCTTTTCCATGCCTCGATCAATAGATATGGTAAGTCAAACTCTCATTTAATCATTTTGCCATTAATTAAAAGTTCATAGTATCTGATGGCTCTCAGTGCCTTTTAGTGGGGTCTTCCGCATAAATATAATCTTCTAAGACGGTAGCAATATGAATGACGCTATGGCCATCATGATAGTTTCTCAAAGACTTTGACTGTCTATGTGGCTGACAAAATCTTCTTTAGATAGTTTTGCAGGCAATATGTCCTCCGGGGTAATTACCATCTTTTAGGCTGGAATGAGGTGTCTTAGGTTAGAGCAATTGACTTACTTTCTGATGGAGGGAACCTATTCAACCGTTTTCCCTGCTCTCTGTGAGTGGGTCTCTGATACTCAAGATGGACCGCTATTTAGAAACTGTGTTCGTACTCTATCCCTCTTTAAATAGGATCCCAATGCTTTCAATGGTGCAGAGTATTTTCCCATTTCACATCCTACTTGCTGTGCAGTCATATTCCCAGATACTTAACTAGTGTGTAATTGCTGATGTCTGATACTCCGGTGTAATCGTCACCCAGGGCGATTGGTCAAGTGGTGCCATTACATCCCAAAACTACAGCAGGATGTCATCTGATATGAGGGCCAATCAGTTGCTTCTTCTAACTCTAGCCCTCTTTAAATAGGAGCCCAATGCTTTCAATGGTGCAGTGTACTTTCCCATTGCAACTCCTACTTGCTGTGCAGTCATATTCACAGACAGTTACCTAGCGTGTAATTGCTGATGTCTGGTCCTCCGGTGTAATCGTCACCCACGATGATTGGTCACATGGTGCCATTACTTCACAAAGCTACAGCAGGATGTCATCTGACATGAGGGCCAATCAGTTGCCTAGTACGCAATAGGATACATGTCTCATCGTATAGACAAGGGAGCAATGTAGACAGGATGCCCAGCTGAAGACTAAGGTGGTGAGATGAAAGGAACTAGGCCATTATTTGAGACTTATACATTTGTTTGAAGGAGTGGTTGATCATAAAATTCTGGAGTTCTCTATAGGTTTACTGAGAGGGATGTGCTAAAATGAAGATGTTAGAATCTGTTATTCATAGTTTTTCTTATTCCCACAAACGGTAGCATAAACCTTCCTCCCTTAACGTATCAGATCCCTGACTTGCTATGGTGTACCATAACCTAAAATAATTCCTGTGAAAAGGGTACGCAATCTCTTGGCTGCCAAAGAGATCTTTCTATCTAAGTCCTCATATAGGTGCTAGAGTTGTGTAGAGAGTACCAGCAAATGAGGCACAGGATTGAAAGAAGTCTGCTAGGTTGAAATCTAAATTGAGAATATAATTTTTAGTGAGCTTTGGATTTTCACAATATTAGACACGCCATAGTACTAATAATTGACTCTTTATAGAAATCATTTTTTGGTAGTGTTGCATTTGGTTTGGAAGTATTCAAGTTCTAAAAATTGACTAACAGTGGACTTTTCCATCTGCAGAATATACTGAATGACCAGCAGAGGCAGTATTGCAGAGGAATATTTCTCCGCTTGCTGAGAAAAGAAAAAAAAAGAAAGCTCATTCCTCAGCCTTTTCCATGCCTCGATCAATAGATATGGTAAGTCAAACTCTCATTTAATCATTTTGCCATTAATTAAAAGTTCATAGTATCTGATGGCTCTCAGTGCCTTTTAGTGGGGTCTTCCGCATAAATATAATCTTCTAAGACGGTAGCAATATGAATGACGCTATGGCCATCATGATAGTTTCTCAAAGACTTTGACTGTCTATGTGGCTGACAAAATCTTCTTTAGATAGTTTTGCAGGCAATATGTCCTCCGGGGTAATTACCATCTTTTAGGCTGGAATGAGGTGTCTTAGGTTAGAGCAATTGACTTACTTTCTGATGGAGGGAACCTATTCAACCGTTTTCCCTGCTCTCTGTGAGTGGGTCTCTGATACTCAAGATGGACCGCTATTTAGAAACTGTGTTCGTACTCTATCCCTCTTTAAATAGGATCCCAATGCTTTCAATGGTGCAGAGTATTTTCCCATTTCACATCCTACTTGCTGTGCAGTCATATTCCCAGATACTTAACTAGTGTGTAATTGCTGATGTCTGGTACTCCGGTGTAATCGTCACCCAGGGCGATTGGTCAAGTGGTGCCATTACATCCCAAAACTACAGCAGGATGTCATCTGATATGAGGGCCAATCAGTTGCTTCTTCTAACTCTAGCCCTCTTTAAATAGGAGCCCAATGCTTTCAATGGTGCAGTGTACTTTCCCATTGCAACTCCTACTTGCTGTGCAGTCATATTCACAGACAGTTACCTAGCGTGTAATTGCTGATGTCTGGTCCTCCGGTGTAATCGTCACCCACGATGATTGGTCACATGGTGCCATTACTTCACAAAGCTACAGCAGGATGTCATCTGACATGAGGGCCAATCAGTTGCCTAGTACACAATAGGATACATGTCTCATCGTATAGACAAGGGAGCAATGTAGACAGGATGCCCAGCTGAAGACTAAGGTGGTGAGATGAAAGGAACTAGGCCATTATTTGAGACTTATACATTTGTGTGAAGGAGTGGTTGATCATAAAATTCTGGAGTTCTCTATAGGTTTACTGAGAGGGATGTGCTAAAATGAAGATGTTAGAATCTGTTATTCATAGTTTTTCTTATTCCCACAAACGGTAGCATAAACCTTCCTCCCTTAACGTATCAGATCCCTGACTTGCTATGGTGTACCATAACCTAAAATAATTCCTGTGAAAAGGGTACGCAATCTCTTGGCTGCCAAAGAGATCTTTCTATCTAAGTCCTCATATAGGTGCTAGAGTTGTGTAGAGAGTACCAGCAAATGAGGCACAGGATTGAAAGAAGTCTGCTAGGTTGAAATCTAAATTGAGAATATAATTTTTAGTGAGCTTTGGATTTTCACAATATTAGACACGCCATAGTACTAATAATTGACTCTTTATAGAAATCATTTTTTGGTAGTGTTGCATTTGGTTTGGAAGTATTCAAGTTCTAAAAATTGACTAACAGTGGACTTTTCCATCTGCAGAATATACTGAATGACCAGCAGAGGCAGTATTGCAGAGGAATATTTCTCCGCTTGCTGAGAAAAGAAAAAAAAAGAAAGCTCATTCCTCAGCCTTTTCCATGCCTCGATCAATAGATATGGTAAGTCAAACTCTCATTTAATCATTTTGCCATTAATTAAAAGTTCATAGTATCTGATGGCTCTCAGTGCCTTTTAGTGGGGTCTTCCGCATAAATATAATCTTCTAAGACGGTAGCAATATGAATGACGCTATGGCCATCATGATAGTTTCTCAAAGACTTTGACTGTCTATGTGGCTGACAAAATCTTCTTTAGATAGTTTTGCAGGCAATATGTCCTCCGGGGTAATTACCATCTTTTAGGCTGGAATGAGGTGTCTTGGGTTAGAGCAATTGACTTAAATTCTGATGGAGGGAACCTATTCAACCGTTTTCCCTGCTCTCTGTGAGTGGGTCTCTGATACTCAAGATGGACCGCTATTTAGAAACTGTGTTCGTACTCTATCCCTCTTTAAATAGGATCCCAATGCTTTCAATGGTGCAGAGTATTTTCCCATTACACATCCTACTTGCTGTGCAGTCATATTCCCAGATACTTAACTAGTGTGTAATTGCTAATGTCTGGTCCTCCGGTGTAATCGTCACCCAGGGCGATTGGTCAAGTGCTGCCATTACATCCCAAAACTACAGCAGGATGTCATCTGACATGAGGGCCAATCAGTTGCTTCTTCTAACTCTAGCCCTCTTTAAATAGGAGCCCAATGCTTTCAATGGTGCAGTGTACTTTCCCATTGCACCTCCTACTTGCTGTGCTGTCATATTCACAGACAGTTACCTAGTGTGTAATTGCTGATGTCTGGTCCTACGGTGTAATCGTCACCCAGGACGATTGGTCACGTGGTGCCATTACTTCACAAAGCTACAGCAGGATGTCATCTGACATGAGGGCCAATCAGTTGCCTAGTACGCAATAGGATACATGTCTCATCGTATAGAAAAGGGAGCAATGTAGACCGGATGCCCAGCTGAAGACTAAGGTGGTGAGATGAAAGGAACTAGGCCATTATTTGAGACTTATACATTTGTTTAAAGGATTGGTTGATCATAACATTCTGGAGTTCTCTATAGGTTTACTAAGAGGGATGTGCTAAAATGAAGATGTTAGAATCTGTTATTCATAGGTTTTTCTTATTCCCACAAACGGTAGCATAAACCTTCCTCCCTTAACGTATCAGATCACTGAATTGCTATGGTGTACCATAACCTAAAATATTTCCTGTGAGAAGGGTACGTTATCTCTTGGCTGCCAAAGAGATCTTTCTATCCAAGTCTTCATATAGGTGCTAGAGTTGTGTAGAGAGTACTAGCAAATGGGGCACAGGATTGAAAGAAGTCTGCTATGTTGAAATCTAAACTGAGAATATAATTTTTAGTGAGCTTTGGATTTTCACAATATTAGACACGCCATAGTACTAATAATTGACTCTTTATAGAAATCATTTTTTGGTAGTGTTGCATTTGGTTTGGAAGTATTCAAGTTCTAAAAATTGACTAACAGTGGACTTTTCCATCTGCAGAATATACTGAATGACCAGCAGAGGCAGTATTGCAGAGGAATATTTCTCCGCTTGCTGAGAAAAGAAAAAAAAAGAAAGCTCATTCCTCAGCCTTTTCCATGCCTCGATCAATAGATATGGTAAGTCAAACTCTCATTTAATCATTTTGCCATTAATTAAAAGTTCATAGTATCTGATGGCTCTCAGTGCCTTTTAGTGGGGTCTTCCGCATAAATATAATCTTCTAAGACGGTAGCAATATGAATGACGCTATGGCCATCATGATAGTTTCTCAAAGACTTTGACTGTCTATGTGGCTGACAAAATCTTCTTTAGATAGTTTTGCAGGCAATATGTCCTCCGGGGTAATTACCATCTTTTAGGCTGGAATGAGGTGTCTTAGGTTAGAGCAATTGACTTACTTTCTGATGGAGGGAACCTATTCAACCGTTTTCCCTGCTCTCTGTGAGTGGGTCTCTGATACTCAAGATGGACCGCTATTTAGAAACTGTGTTCGTACTCTATCCCTCTTTAAATAGGATCCCAATGCTTTCAATGGTGCAGAGTATTTTCCCATTTCACATCCTACTTGCTGTGCAGTCATATTCCCAGATACTTAACTAGTGTGTAATTGCTGATGTCTGATACTCCGGTGTAATCGTCACCCAGGGCGATTGGTCAAGTGGTGCCATTACATCCCAAAACTACAGCAGGATGTCATCTGATATGAGGGCCAATCAGTTGCTTCTTCTAACTCTAGCCCTCTTTAAATAGGAGCCCAATGCTTTCAATGGTGCAGTGTACTTTCCCATTGCAACTCCTACTTGCTGTGCAGTCATATTCACAGACAGTTACCTAGCGTGTAATTGCTGATGTCTGGTCCTCCGGTGTAATCGTCACCCACGATGATTGGTCACATGGTGCCATTACTTCACAAAGCTACAGCAGGATGTCATCTGACATGAGGGCCAATCAGTTGCCTAGTACGCAATAGGATACATGTCTCATCGTATAGACAAGGGAGCAATGTAGACAGGATGCCCAGCTGAAGACTAAGGTGGTGAGATGAAAGGAACTAGGCCATTATTTGAGACTTATACATTTGTTTGAAGGAGTGGTTGATCATAAAATTCTGGAGTTCTCTATAGGTTTACTGAGAGGGATGTGCTAAAATGAAGATGTTAGAATCTGTTATTCATAGTTTTTCTTATTCCCACAAACGGTAGCATAAACCTTCCTCCCTTAACGTATCAGATCCCTGACTTGCTATGGTGTACCATAACCTAAAATAATTCCTGTGAAAAGGGTACGCAATCTCTTGGCTGCCAAAGAGATCTTTCTATCTAAGTCCTCATATAGGTGCTAGAGTTGTGTAGAGAGTACCAGCAAATGAGGCACAGGATTGAAAGAAGTCTGCTAGGTTGAAATCTAAATTGAGAATATAATTTTTAGTGAGCTTTGGATTTTCACAATATTAGACACGCCATAGTACTAATAATTGACTCTTTATAGAAATCATTTTTTGGTAGTGTTGCATTTGGTTTGGAAGTATTCAAGTTCTAAAAATTGACTAACAGTGGACTTTTCCATCTGCAGAATATACTGAATGACCAGCAGAGGCAGTATTGCAGAGGAATATTTCTCCGCTTGCTGAGAAAAGAAAAAAAAAGAAAGCTCATTCCTCAGCCTTTTCCATGCCTCGATCAATAGATATGGTAAGTCAAACTCTCATTTAATCATGTTGCCATTAATTAAAAGTTCATAGTATCTGATGGCTCTCAGTGCCTTTTAGTGGGGTCTTCCGCATAAATATAATCTTCTAAGACGGTAGCAATATGAATGACGCTATGGCCATCATGATAGTTTCTCAAAGACTTTGACTGTCTATGTGGCTGACAAAATCTTCTTTAGATAGTTTTGCAGGCAATATGTCCTCCGGGGTAATTACCATCTTTTAGGCTGGAATGAGGTGTCTTAGGTTAGAGCAATTGACTTACTTTCTGATGGAGGGAACCTATTCAACCGTTTTCCCTGCTCTCTGTGAGTGGGTCTCTGATACTCAAGATGGACCGCTATTTAGAAACTGTGTTCGTACTCTATCCCTCTTTAAATAGGATCCCAATGCTTTCAATGGTGCAGAGTATTTTCCCATTTCACATCCTACTTGCTGTGCAGTCATATTCCCAGATACTTAACTAGTGTGTAATTGCTGATGTCTGGTACTCCGGTGTAATCGTCACCCAGGGCGATTGGTCAAGTGGTGCCATTACATCCCAAAACTACAGCAGGATGTCATCTGACATGAGGGCCAATCAGTTGCTTCTTCTAACTCTAGCCCTCTTTAAATAGGAGCCCAATGCTTTCAATGGTGCAGTGTACTTTCCCATTGCACCTCCTACTTGCTGTGCTGTCATATTCACAGACAGTTACCTAGTGTGTAATTGCTGATGTCTGGTCCTACGGTGTAATCGTCACCCAGGACGATTGGTCACGTGGTGCCGTTACTTCACAAAGCTACAGCAGGATGTCATCTGACATGAGGGCCAATCAGTTGCCTAGTACGCAATAGGATACATGTCTCATCGTATAGAAAAGGGAGCAATGTAGACCGGATGCCCAGCTGAAGACTAAGGTGGTGAGATGAAAGGAACTAGGCCATTATTTGAGACTTATACATTTGTTTAAAGGATTGGTTGATCATAACATTCTGGAGTTCTCTATAGGTTTACTAAGAGGGATGTGCTAAAATGAAGATGTTAGAATCTGTTATTCATAGGTTTTTCTTATTCCCACAAACGGTAGCATAAACCTTCCTCCCTTAACGTATCAGATCACTGAATTGCTATGGTGTACCATAACCTAAATTATTTCCTGTGAGAAGGGTACGTTATCTCTTGGCTGCCAAAGAGATCTTTCTATCCAAGTCCTCATATAGGTGCTAGAGTTGTGTAGAGAGTACTAGCAAATGAGGCACAGGATTGAAAGAAGTCTGCTAGGTTGAAATCTAAACTGAGAATATAATTTTTAGTGAGCTTTGGATTTTCACAATATTAGACACGCCATAGTACTAATAATTGACTCTTTATAGAAATCATTTTTTGGTAGTGTTGCATTTGGTTTGGAAGTATTCAAGTTCTAAAAATTGACTAACAGTGGACTTTTCCATCTGCAGAATATACTGAATGACCAGCAGAGGCAGTATTGCAGAGGAATATTTCTCCGCTTGCTGAGAAAAGAAAAAAAAAGAAAGCTCATTCCTCAGCCTTTTCCATGCCTCGATCAATAGATATGGTAAGTCAAACTCTCATTTAATCATTTTGCCATTAATTAAAAGTTCATAGTATCTGATGGCTGTCAGTGCCTTTTAGTGGGGTCTTCCGCATAAATATAATCTTCTAAGACGGTAGCAATATGAATGACGCTATGGCCATCATGATAGTTTCTCAAAGACTTTGACTGTCTATGTGGCTGACAAAATCTTCTTTAGATAGTTTTGCAGGCAATATGTCCTCCGGGGTAATTACCATCTTTTAGGCTGGAATGAGGTGTCTTAGGTTAGAGCAATTGACTTACTTTCTGATGGAGGGAACCTATTCAACCGTTTTCCCTGCTCTTTGTGAGTGGGTCTCTGATACTCAAGATGGACCGCTATTTAGAAACTGTGTTCGTACTCTATCCCTCTTTAAATAGGATCCCAATGCTTTCAATGGTGCAGAGTATTTTCCCATTTCACATCCTACTTGCTGTGCAGTCATATTCCCAGATACTTAACTAGTGTGTAATTGCTGATGTCTGGTACTCCGGTGTAATCGTCACCCAGGGCGATTGGTCAAGTGGTGCCATTACATCCCAAAACTACAGCAGGATGTCATCTGACATGAGGGCCAATCAGTTGCTTCTTCTAACTCTAGCCCTCTTTAAATAGGAGCCCAATGCTTTCAATGGTGCAGTGTACTTTCCCATTGCAACTCCTACTTGCTGTGCAGTCATATTCACAGACAGTTACCTAGCGTGTAATTGCTGATGTCTGGTCCTCCGGTGTAATCGTCACCCACGATGATTGGTCACATGGTGCCATTACTTCACAAAGCTACAGCAGGATGTCATCTGACATGAGGGCCAATCAGTTGCCTAGTACGCAATAGGATACATGTCTCATCGTATAGACAAGGGAGCAATGTAGACAGGATGCCCAGCTGAAGACTAAGGTGGTGAGATGAAAGGAACTAGGCCATTATTTGAGACTTATACATTTGTTTGAAGGAGTGGTTGATCATAAAATTCTGGAGTTCTCTATAGGTTTACTGAGAGGGATGTGCTAAAATGAAGATGTTAGAATCTGTTACTCATAGTTTTTCTTATTCCCACAAACGGTAGCATAAACCTTCCTCCCTTAACGTATCAGATCCCTGACTTGCTATGGTGTACCATAACCTAAAATAATTCCTGTGAAAAGGGTACGCAATCTCTTGGCTGCCAAAGAGATCTTTCTATCTAAGTCCTCATATAGGTGCTAGAGTTGTGTAGAGAGTACCAGCAAATGAGGCACAGGATTGAAAGAAGTCTGCTAGGTTGAAATCTAAATTGAGAATATAATTTTTAGTGAGCTTTGGATTTTCACAATATTAGACACGCCATAGTACTAATAATTGACTCTTTATAGAAATCTTTTTTTGGTAGTGTTGCATTTGGTTTGGAAGTATTCAAGTTCTAAAAATTGACTAACAGTGGACTTTTCCATCTGCAGAATATACTGAATGACCAGCAGAGGCAGTATTGCAGAGGAATATTTCTCCGCTTGCTGAGAAAAGAAAAAAAAAGAAAGCTCATTCCTCAGCCTTTTCCATGCCTCGATCAATAGATATGGTAAGTCAAACTCTCATTTAATCATTTTGCCATTAATTAAAAGTTCATAGTATCTGATGGCTCTCAGTGCCTTTTAGTGGGGTCTTCCGCATAAATATAATCTTCTAAGACGGTAGCAATATGAATGACGCTATGGCCATCATGATAGTTTCTCAAAGACTTTGACTGTCTATGTGGCTGACAAAATCTTCTTTAGATAGTTTTGCAGGCAATATGTCCTCCGGGGTAATTACCATCTTTTAGGCTGGAATGAGGTGTCTTAGGTTAGAGCAATTGACTTACTTTCTGATGGAGGGAACCTATTCAACCGTTTTCCCTGCTCTCTGTGAGTGGGTCTCTGATACTCAAGATGGACCGCTATTTAGAAACTGTGTTCGTACTCTATCCCTCTTTAAATAGGATCCCAATGCTTTCAATGGTGCAGAGTATTTTCCCATTTCACATCCTACTTGCTGTG